>NC_059073.1:45628477-46878477 GCF_020497125.1 Mauremys mutica | reverse complement strand
TTATGATCTTGCTCTGCTGTTATGAATGTAGGCAGCTCAGTCCAAATCTACTGCACTTTTTTCCTGAAAAATAACAAAATAAAATAATAATAAATAATAACGATTCTCACAATGGATGCCAAGCACAGAGCCATTAGCCTAGTTGTGTTGATTGAGCTGCACATTGTTTCAGTACCTGGCACTATGCTTCCAGCTGTTCAATGCAATTCATCTTAAAAGTCATGGACACCTATCCTTTAGGAATAGCACCATGCAACCCAACCAATCACCAATTGCTCAAAGATAGGGTCTCAGGCATGCAAATTACATGGTCAATCCATGGGCGCAGATCAAATGAGCCTCAATGCCAACTGAACCAGCTTTCACCAGGATTTCCATGTTGGAAACCCAGTCCTGTTATTTCATGCCCAGCAATCATCATAGGTGTTGCAAATGAAAACTATCAAGCTTTTTAATGTGCTGTTACAACAGGTCCATGTTTTGAACACAGAGCAGTGTCACAAGGGCAACAGCATTACAGACTTTGATTATTGTCCATGGACAGATTCCATGTTGCTTCCAGACATTTTTCCTATAACTGTTGAATGATGAAAATCATGTCAACAGTGCTCCGCTAAGCATGAAAGTCACACTGTGACTCAGATAGTACATTGTCAATTATTTGAGTCAGGAGACTGTTCAGAAAGTTCCATGCAAGACTCTTGCCCGCCACGAAGAGCAAAGAGATACTGTGGTAGTTACCACACTGGCTCTTTGATAATTTATGCTTGTAGATAGTGGCAATGTTGGCATCCTTCAGTTGTGCAGTGCAATTTCTTGAAGTTCGACATATAAGAAAAACGAAAAGAGCCTGTTAATGAGAAGATTTCCTTCATGTCTGGAAACTTCACCTGGAATGACAGGGACCAGGAGATCTGTCATTTTCCATTACTTGAACAGTCTTCAACACCTCAGCTCATGTGGGTGGACTGGCAATCACATTAGATGTGAGCAATTTGTGGACATCATCAGAAACAGTAGATACATGATTAAGTATCAGAGGGGTAGCCATGTTAGTCTGCATCTGTAAAAGCAGCAAAGAGTTCTGTGGCTCCTTATAGACTAACAGTCGTATTGGAGCATGAGCTTTCCTGGGTGAATACCCACTTCGTCAGATGCATGTGGTGGAAATTAAGTAATTCACTAAAATGTTCACACCACAGTTAGTGGATGGCAGTGTGATCTGTGATGTCTGCTCTTCTATTATGGATGTAGGCAGCTAAGTGCAAATCTACTCTACTTTGGTCTTCTAACTAACTAAACTAACTAACTAAACTATAGTAATAAGTAGTTCTCACAATGGAGGCCACAAAAGTAGGGCTCACAAGAGAAGAAAGTCTGTATTAATCCAACAATCCATTTGATGGACTAAATCTATTTAAAAATGTGCAGGTGCTATGATGGAGGAAAAAATCTCTTCTTTGTCTCATTTAGCAACCACAGTATACAATCTTTAAAAAATATTTATTTCAAAATCTTCAGTCTAAGACTTGGTGTGCCAGGGCTCCAGCAGGCTGCCCTCCACCCTTCATCTGCTAAGGCTCATCGGTAAGATGAAGCCAAGGACACCCAGAAGACACACGGCCTCTCAAAGGTGGAGAAAAGAAATAAAGTTTTACCAATCTCTCAAAAGAGCAGTGTCAGAAAAATAATATTCACCCCCTAAAGTCCAAACACCTCAGTTTAATCAGTCTCCTAAGGTGAACAATCAAAATAGGCTCTTTGCCCCAAGCTGAAAACGCAGGAGGCAGTGACCAGCTCACACCATGTGTACAATATCCATTCCATCACACTTTAATTCCAGCCCAAATATCAGAATCAAAGTATGTCTATCTGCTCTGAGTTTTCAGCTTACAATGACCAGAGGGAGTCTCATGGTTATCCTGAGCTGACTCCAAAGATGCATCATCTATACGGATGTTAAAGTCACCATATACTATGACTAGGGGCAACTCCAGTGATGTAGTAACGAGGAATTAAATCAGCTTACACAGGGACTTTGCTTGCAATTGGGAAATCCATCCACCAGTATTACACTTCCTTACATCTATCCCTGAATGGACACATGACGTTAGATCTAGTTCTGGATCTCCCATATTTTAGGTTGGATGTAGATGTCTTGGCCATAACTAAGAAACCTGTCCTAGGATGGGCAGAATTAGGCAAATGGCAAACTAGTGTAGAGTACACGAGCCACTATATGGGAAGAGCTATTAACTGAATACAACTATGAGCATGTAATCAGACAGGTCTGAACACAACCCTGCCACCCAAACAAAACATTGCACAATTCCAGCTGTGCTTTCTTTTTTCTATGTATTCATATTTTCTAATAAAGTGCAGAATCAAGCTCTCAGTGAGTGGCTTCTACTGACATTCCCAAATAAACAGCATTGCAAGAGGTGTTTTAACCCTATAAATTACTGTTAGCTAATCAGAATCATTGATCAGTTATGATTATCTTTTAATAAATGACCACTGACTCAGAATGCTCATACTGCTTTTCAGTTAAAATGTAGAATAGTCACAGGTGATTCAATAACATCTATTAGCAGCAGTAGGACCCACTAAAAGAACATATTACCAGGAGGGAAATCAACCACATAAGAACGTAAGTTAACTTCTTGATGTAGTTGGTTATTTCTGCTCATGTCTATTTCCAAGGGGGTCTCCTAACTGGAACTGGGATTTAGTCAAAACAAAAGTGATGACCCAGATTCTGCCCCTTCTCTGAATGTGAGGAGGAAAGAAGCATGTGTACTGGCGTTTCTGCCACTATTCACCAGTCCTTCTCTCCATAAACAGATGGGGTGATGCTAGGTCTGCAGAATCAACTCGATCTCTTTGGCTGTAGGACCAGCAGTGTTCCCATGCCATAGTCTGCAAGGGAAGGATTCCTGCTGCTATTCTCTTGTTGGAGAGCCCCAGTGCCCAGCCAAGTTATTTATAGGAAGCAATAAATGAAATCTGCTAATGGCTTGAAAAGGTATTTGACCATATACCATCAACAAGCATTACAGTATAAGGGGTTCTGAGGACTCACCACATCACAGAGAGACAGCAGAAGTATTTAACTATATTCAGCCATGCCTATGGTGTGGCACTTGATACGTGAATGAATTTGAATGATATTATAAAGAGTTATTTTGTATAGACTCGCTATAGTATTGATACAATAATGATTAGCTAGGTAGCAATGAGTTAATCTTCCCACAGGAAACAGAAGCACGTAGTTAAATACTACATCACAAATTACCATTTTTATGTCACCACCTCACCATGACTTTAGCACTAACCCATCTCCATCTTCACACTCTCATTAGGATATAATGCATATTCATGGTCCTGATTATATAGCCACTTTCTTGACTTGTTTTAATTGTGCATAAAGACACTGACAGGAGACCTGACCTTTTCAAGATCATTTTCTCTCCATTACTTTTCACAAAGCTATTAACTTGTCGCCTTCCATAAGATTGCAATAATTTATTTCCCATTAATAAAAAAATTCTGGTGCCATGCAAATTAAAATTTATTCAGCAAATAGAATTCTTTGGATTATTTTTAATGGTTTTATATACTTCCATTTTGGGAAGAAAAATAATATTATTGGGTACAGGCTGAGTGGATAATTGCATACATAGGAGAAAATGAACATACAACTGATGCTGTGGCTTGCTGCACATCAATTACCCAGAGGAGCTTCTTTTACTTCCTTTTTCAAAAATATATTAAATAATTTATTACAAGGGATATCAGTATAATCTTGAAATTATCCCCATTGTATGAAAAGCTCAGCAATCTGATACACAAACAACAAATGTTAGTATTAGAAAGCCATACTAAATAAAACTACTTGTCGGCAGGAATGAAATTATTTAAGGGGTTGCAAAAATGAAGTTCTCACAGTATTGCCACATATTTAGAACCCAGTCAGGAGGCATTGCTAAAAATTCAGTTTCTGTGTTAGCAACACTTTTCCTAAAGCAATGAAATACATTGGAATTGAACCAAACTTATAAGGAAGCTGGGTTTTTAATTTTAAATTTTTGAACATGTAGTAAAAATCCTTTATGTGCAACATGATAAAGAACATGATAGGGTATAATCCCCTTATATTGTTTTATCAATTACACATTAATGTATAATATGCATTTGGCCTTACTAAAATTATTCCAAACTGGAAAAATGGTTTGTGTACAGTATTTGAGACTTTAAACATGAGTGACATATAGTAATTACTGTCCAACTAGACATTTCATATGAAAAAAATCTCAGTGTTTACAGGATGACATTAAAACTTGAAGTCATCATAATTGTAGCTGATCATTTAATTGCAGTAGGGATGTGGAGCTGATAAAACCTAGTTGTGCATCATGGGTACTCCAACAGAAACAGAACTCTTGATGTTTTTTCTTCCAAGTCATAAAATTTGAGACAGAAAAGACCCATTGGCTATCTATTCTATTGCCCTGCCAATCCTGGACTGTTTTCATAATATATTCTTAAGTACTTTTTCCAACCAAGTTTTAAATGAGATGTTATTAAATGCTGTTAATCTGTGCCTTTTGCAGTGAGTGTAGGAAAGAGAGGTGAATGACTTTTCATTCACCAGCACACCTGAAGCCAAATGCGTCAGAACTATGTGTCAAGAAGTCATCTAGCTAAGTGTGATGAAAATGTTGGGTCCAGGAAGAATATTGTGACAATGTGTGTTATTATAAGTACCTTGACAGATAGACCAATATGAAAAAGTGTGTGTGTGAGGGGGGGGTGGCAGAATGAATTAGGGAATGGAGGAAAGAGAGGAATGAAGAGGATAAAAGATTATTATAGCCAGGGCCCAAAGAAGAGAGATGCCTCAATCTAGACAACAGAAGACCTGGGGGCCTATACATGATGAAAAGACCTACAGTCTGGAACAAGGAAAAAGAGTTATAAGAATAGAATAAGTGTTAAGATGCCTAGAAGAAAACAAAAAGAGAAATGTTGTGGTTTGCAACAAAAAGTAGTGTATGCGGGAGTGGTGGGGGAGTGGCCTAAAGCAATGGGGGAGACATGGAGCTAGAGGATCTGACCCTGAGATGGAAGGGGTTTTTACAGGACACAGCAAGCACCTTAGAGAAAAAAAGGAAAGAAAGTATGAAAAATGAGAGAAGAGCAATATATAAACAACATCAGCAATGGATCCAATCCTAGTGGATTCATTCTGTCAGATGGACTGTAACCTGGAAGTCTGAGATCCTTTATTACTCTATGGTTATGCTACTAGATTGTTCTATCAATTGTTCTGTTTAGCCAATTAGTGTATTTGACACCAAACTGACTAATTTTAACTGAATGTGGTCTTACACATGGTAAGTGTGCGGACTCACCCCTGCGGCGCCTCCTGCTGGTCTCTCAGGGAATTAGCTCTTTTTCCAGCCCGGAGTACCCTCTGCAGGCCAGTGATCCACTACTGCTTGGCCCCCGTGTCCCTCTCTGGGCTCCGGTGCCCTGTTAGCTGGGGTGCTGCCCCCTTTCTCTCAGTCTTAGGGTCTCCCTTCCCACCTCGCCTCAGTATAAGGCTATTGCCAGTCATCGTCTAGCCCAGGGGTAGGCAACCTATGGCACGCGTGCCAAAGGTGGCACTCAAGCTGATTTTCAGTGGCACTCACACTGCCCGGGTCCTGGCCACCAGTCTGGGGGGCTCTGCATTTTAATTTAATTTTAAATGAAGCTTCTTAAACACTTTAAAAACCTTATTTACTTTACATACAACAATAGTTTAGTTATATATTATAGACATAGAAAGAGACCTTCTAAAAACGTTAAAATGTATTACTGGCACGCGGAACCTTATATTAGAGTGAATAAATGATGACTCAGCACAGCACTTCTGAAAGGTTGCCGACCCTTGGTCTAGCCCCCGCGCCCTGGGGCAGACGCAGTATCAGCCTACTCATCACTGGCAAGATTGGTTTGGACTTGCTGCCTTGGCCTGCCCCTGGGCTGCCCCCCAGTACCTGTTAGGCTTATGCTAGGCCGCAGCCTAGGGCTTTCCAGCCTGGAGCTCCCCAGCTCCTCTTCCTTTCTCCAGCTCTGCTCCACTCAGGTACCCTGTTTCTCGCTCCCTGCAGCCAGGCCCTTCTCCCTCTACAGGCAGAGGAAGACTGTTTGGGCTCCTGGCTCACAGCCCTTTTATACAGGCCAGCTGTGGCCTGCTTGGGGCGTGGCCCAGCTGCAGCTGCTTCCCCAATCAGCCCAGCTTTTAGAGCTCCAGCCCTCTCTAGGGCTGCTTTTTAAACCCCTCAAGGCAGAAGCGGGTAACCACCCTGCTACACACACAGGTTCATGAACCCAGGACTGCAGTGCAATTCCTCATCCCTATTGCACTTGGAAAACAACATGTATTGCCAAACACAATACGTTTTATTCATGCAAATTTTAAGCAGAGGCAGATTTAACTGATTATGTTTGAAGTAATGGGCTGTAGCTCAAGAGTACTTTTTTAAACTAATAAAACAGAGAACTGAATCTAATTTAATTGGTGAATGAATTTGTGATTGATGCAAACTCCCTATAGTATGTAAACAGTTTTGCTAATATGCCTTTTGAGGTCTTTAAGGATTTTTCTGTTGAATAATGGTCTTAGTTACTTATGAAGAAATAACTTCAGGTTAACTCAGGCTTTTCCTTGGTACTTTGTTAATATGCCCTAACCACAGGTTGGGTGACAATGGAGAAAAATGGAATGCGTAAAGCCAAAATTATACCATTGTTTGAAAGGAAACAAATCCTAAAAAAATGACATTCCATTTATTAAGAACAAATTTGGTCACTAGAGTTAAACGTAGTTGGTTAAAGCACAGAAGTTTGATATTCTTTATGCGCAGAGAAAAGCAAGGAACAACAGCTCCATTTCTCATTTGGGAGTGACATCATGGCAAATATGGAAAAAACATTCCAAGGAACAGGTGACTAAGTCACTATGTCAAGTATCAGAGGGGTAGCCGTGTTAGTCTTGATCTGTAAAAGCAGCAAAGTGTCTTGTGGCACCTTATAGACTAACAGACGTTTTGGAGCATGAGCTTTTGTGGGTGAATACCCACTTCGTCATGCATCCGACGAAGTGAGTATTCACCCACGAAAGCTCATGCTCCAAAACATCTGTTAGTCTATAAAGTGCCACAAGACTCTTTGCTGCTAAGTCACTATGTTACAGTCACTTAGCCCAGGCATCTATTTTATATAGTAGCTTTGTGGCATGGATTGTTACTAGTGAGATTGAAGTTATAGGATATATATCACGGTAATCATAAAGTCAGACTTCTTAATCCATAGCTGAAGATGAAAAGCCGTGCTATGCAATGCATGCAGGCCTTTAACTAAGTATAAGTGAAATCAATGTTTAAATTAAACTCTTTAAATACTGTTTAAAAAATAAGCAGCAATTTACTAGCCAACTCCAAGTTAGTAATTTATCTCACATACAAGAAAGGCTCAGGTAACTTGATATTTTCCACTGACTTATTCCAGTTTTAGTTCCACTTTTACTTTTGCTAGGAATACTCTTAGCATGTTTTGACAAACCTAAATAATGAGTTCATTACACCTGTGAAATCATTATTGTGTAACCTATTGCCACCCATGGTGAATCCAATAGGACAAATGTTTTAAGTTATAACAAGACTGAACCCAACCTTTTGCATATTTATAAATCTAATCTGAAATCTTATACAATAATATGTATAGCAACTTCAGTTGCTAATATAAGATATAAAGCAATCAGACCATATATTTATTCAATCCATCCAAACAAATACAAATTACGAAAAAATACACTGGGTAGAATGTTCAGAATTGCCTAAGCGACTTCAGCAGTTAAAGGCCTATTGAAAGTCAGTGGGACTTAGATTCCTACATTACTTTATATTTTTTTACCTACTATCTTTATTTTCAAAATCAAGGTAACAGGGTCAATCAGACAATAAGGTTAAATTGGTTTCTCATCACAGTTAAAAACAAGTGAAGAAGAAATGCCAATTAAACAACTAAACTATGCTAATCTTATTCATTGACAGCAGAGTAAACGTAACGTAAGTCAATTTCCTTTTCCAGCTAGAAAGATTGTATTCCAGTAAACTATGTAGTTGTACAAAATTTTACAAAATGAGAATCAATGGACAATTTACCTAAAACTAACATGCCATATTTTAAATACTATATTTCCCTACTTGCTCAATGCCATAGTGATGGGCTTATAGATGCAGAAACTTATTTACAATATGCAGGATTTTTATTGTGCTGTCTTTAAAACAAGCATATTTTATATTACATCACCTAGCTTTTATGATTACCATAACTCAAACTTTTCTATAATATGAATGATCTATGCCTACATTCAGCAATACAGAAAGTACAGTATTGTTACTGTTACTCCACCATTCATATATATTATATTAATGTCTACTACAGTTAACATTTACCAGTAGTAATCACATAAATGTGAAGGTGTGATAGAGATTAATTTGGTTTGTTTCTTTCACAGAATTGCAATTTTGGGAAGTTAGTCTTGACAGCAGGGATTAGAGTTTCCCATCAATGGGGTTAGATTCCACTTTATGAGGTTAGAATAGTTTAGGCATTGAAGTTAGCCCAAGTCATTTGGGTGACTGGTGTAATGCCTTTTTTTGTGTGAATTAGGTATCAGACCACCTTTCGAATGTTGGTTTTGCATGATACTCAAGATCTCATGCAAAATTCTAGGGATTCCTTTTGCAGTAATCTGCATAAGGTTACAGGCCTTGGCTATGCCCTGTAATTGAATAGCTCCATTAGGGAGCGGAGTGAGAGCAGGCTGGTTAGGATTAAACCAATTACCAATTTGGGCTTTATTTTAAGTAGCATGAGAGAGGTGAGAGTGAGAACTGATTCGGAAAACATTATCTTGGCTAAAGATTTCCTTTTTGGTGAAAAAGCCGGCTTTCGATTAGCTCTAGTGAAAGGTTTTTTAATCACACTATCAGTCCACTAACTCATTCCATCCCTTTCTGTGCTAGACAAGACAAAACATAGTGGGCAAAGTTCATGCTTGCTACAACTTCACTGAAGTGTAGAAATCAATGGAAACACACCACAGATTAGTTAGGTCTGGCTTGATTATCATCAGCCTGATGGTTTAGTTTTTCCAATGGTCATCATTACAAAAACCCACTTCTCACTAGATTATTGTCGTAAATCTGTTTCCTGCACTGTATTTTCTCACCCAATCAGGGGCGGCTCCAGGCCCCAGCACACCAAGCGCATGCTTGGGGCGGCATGCCGCGGGGGGCGCTCTGCCGGTTGCCGGGAGGGTGGCAGGCGGCTCCGGTGGACCTCCCGCAGGCGTGCCTGCGGAGGGTCCACTGGTCCCGTGGCTTCGGTGAAGCATCTGCAGGCACGCTTGCGGGAGGTCCACTGGAGCCGCGGGACCGGCGACTGGCAGAGCGCCCCCCACGGCGTGCCGCCATGCTTAGGGCGGAGAAATGGCTAGAGCCGCCCCTGCACCCAATATGTAATAAGGGTGCAACACACAGGAGTGTTTGTAAGAGAATGGTTTGGCCCCAGTCACATGGCATGACTCAGTGTTACAGAAGACTGTATCTCTATCACAAAGCAGATGTTAGTATCCACTGACTCCCATGGCTACTGCTATACTCAGCATCTCATATAGGAAAAACATGGCTCTTCCCCGGTTTAGTTTTGCAGATGCATGTATCCTGAGTGCCCACCCTGTCTCCAGCTGAATGCGTAATGTGGACATTTTACATAATGGATAATGTAGGCACTTTATTTTCGCCAAGACTGCAGTGTTTCTGGGAAAATTTCTGAATCACCATGGCTAGCTTTTTGATGGATGGTGTCCCACGTAAATAATAAATATTTCATCCTATCACATTAACCCAACTCAGGCATGAGATTCATTGGAATCAAAGTGATGATATTCTATATGGGTATCAGATTTAAGAACCAAGGGTGAGATCCTGGCCCTACTGCGGTCAATGAAAGTTTTGCCACTGTCTTCAACAGAGCCAGGATTTCACTGTACACTTTTATTTTACAGGAAGAAAAATATATAGAAAACTAACCTTATTTCTTATCTTGTATGAAAAAATATTTTCATTTCCCACAAATGGTTATATGCTATATTTCTCATGTAAAGTTGCTGTATAAAGTAAAACATGAGCATGAGTCTCTTCATGATCCATGCTTGTGCTTATTGTGTTCTCCCAAACAGAGCATATATATTTAGTTCCAACACACGAAATGATCCCTGATAGTGTTCTGATGTTGCACTATCAAAGGTTTGTCATTAAAAGCAAGCATACTATCAAGTGGGAAAACAGACTTCTATTGCAATTACTTTCCTATTAGCTGCTGCCCATTGCTCCTGACAGGTATAAATTAGATCTCGCTAGGTTGCCTACAGATTAATGAGTTCCAAAATTGGCATTTAATTGTTTGGGAGTAAGAGGCAGAAAAGGGAGGGATATGCAAAAAATCTTCATACACCTGTGATTAGAAGATATTTTCCCTTCTTTCCTTTTTTTTCTTCCCCCTCACCCCCTTGGCATTGCTTGGGTGATAACTGACACTTCTATCAGAGGATTCCTTTCGACGCAGCAGAAATTTGCAGCTGAGGCAAGGCCAGAATTAATAATCTGCGTGAGCAAACACACAGCTGCTGTTTGTGGAGAGAGATTCTATTAACGAACAGTGAATTCTCATAATTAGCTGAGCGGTTTCTGCAGCTGCCCGCCTGACCCCAGACTACACAAATTGTGGGTGGTGTTCGGCCTCTAAATCAATCTTACCTAATTACTATAAGCATGTTCCTCCAGCCCTAATGACTGGGGGGTGGGGAGAAGACATTTTCCTACCCATTCAAATGTTCTTCTTATTAGATTCTCCTTTGTGCCTAAATTCATATTTTTCTATTAGCATTTCTAAGGGTATACAGGTGTGGTTACAAATCAGGAGCATAGAAGTATAATTCATGTCCTACAACAATGTGCCAGCATGCGTCTGCTTTGCAAACAGTAGCAAAATGTGTGCTCGTTGGGAGCATCTGCCTTGCTTCAGTTCACAAAACATAATTTAAAGCCTACGTGTCTGTCTGGGTTCATTCAAAGCTCTCCTTCCCCTCCCAAAATAATGTGAAGAAACAGAAAAACATGATTTGAAACTTCATGTAGTCCAAAGCACAATTTTAGCTATGTTGTCACTTGACACTCTGACATCAAATGACACAAGTGCAACAGTCATTCAGATAGAGAATTGTTATTGACATTCATTTGCTTGGCGGAGGACTTGATCTAAATTATATGTGAACTGAAGTGGAGTAAGCAGCCAGAGTTCACCTTGAATTGAAGTTAGTAAACCTCAGTGCATCTCTACCTGTGGTACCCCATCAGGAAACCTGGCAAATATTCTAATTTGCCTATAGGTCACAGAGTTGTAGAAAGGGATACAGGTGTATGACAGGCAGACATATGATATTGTCCTTTTGCATTATAGCTTTTAGTTAGAAGGTATATTAACAGATCATTTCCCTGAGGAAATAAGACACATAATTCATGTTATTTTAACTGGGAATCACATCACATGTGTTTTAAATGGAATCTTATTAAGTATTATTCTATCCATCTTCAGCAGATGTTATTGTTTACAGCAGCTATTTTCAAGTGACCAGAAATGTTGGGGGCTGATTTTTAAAATTTTTGTAACCATCTCTCTTTTGGGATTAGTCATCCACAAAAATCTAGTTTATGACCCTTTTTCTGATATTGTCCTCTCATGAGAGCCTGCTGTACCCAGAAGGTCTATATGCATGCGTAGGCACTAACTTTCATTGGACTGACAATTTGGCCTTGGGCAAATCACTGTTCAGTACTCAAAGTCCTGCAGTATCTGTAAAATAGGGATAATACCCTGTAATTGTGAGGATAAATTAATGTAGGTTTTTAAGGTGCTCAGACAGAAAGTTAATGTGGGTCTTATATGTACCCAGATATATCAACTTTCAAGGGTATTGTTCAGATGTGTCAGTTCTATGAGTACATGATTATAGACTCTCTGGTCCAGACTTTGAAGAGGTGACATAACCCTGTCCTATAATTTGAAGCTTTTAATATCTGCACGTGCAAATATAAGGAGTTGGATGGTTAGCTACCTAATCTGCATGTGCAAATCAGCTAGTCCTGGCAATGATTCTTACAACAGTTTTATACTTATATGGGATGAAGTATGATAGGAGCAAACAAAAATGGGGGAGGGAGGGAAATGGACTGTGAGACACTTATTTGATCTGAGTAACCATTACAGTTGAGCAAATAATTCATAACAAACAACGTATTAGCTAAATGTTGCTTCCCTTAATGAACAAGAAATATTTGCAAGCCACTTGCAAAATTCTCAAATGCGTTCATTATTTAAGATTATTCATTAACTCGTTTATGAATTTTTCTTCTATATCAATAGTTTAAACTGTTCATTGAGAACATTCAGTACAGGAACTTCATATCTGTGATTTATACATTGGATGATTTGTGAATTTCAAATTTTGGCTATTACAATCCAGTATACAATTTGTAATTAATTCTTGATGAACTCTTAGAATTTGCATTTATAATTCACATATTAGCTAGCAGTAGTTCAACTGCTTGAATGTTTATGCAAAGTGGAAGTGAAGAGTTCACATGACAGTCAAATTGAATTTCCTGGAAACATTTTCTAGTAATGATTCATCTCCTTAAATTAAAACAAAACAAAAAAACAAAACCCTCTGTTTTTCTATTTTCTCTAATTTATGGAGTTAAAATGTAATGCAGTATCTAGGTTTTCTGTTCTACAGATCAAGAGCATAAGCTCAAATCATACACATTTCATCTTCCTCCAATCAGTGCAAAAGAACAAAAGAGTCACTATTTCATTTACGTTAGTCTTGGCGAAGCCTAATCCTCCTCCTGCCATCTTCTTCATGATAGCAGACATTTTAATATCGTTGGTGTCTTCACAAGTTAGTTCTGATGATGCTAACTGCAGCTAGTACAATTAATATATCAGGAAATTAAAATCAAACAAACATTCCCTAAGCCTTGGTTAATGGATTAACAATAAAAATAAAGAAAAATGCAATCAGCTCGTTGCAACATATATATCTTACAGGCCAAATCCAGCTTGCCTCACTGACACAAGTAGCATCCCTGATGTCTATGGGGTTAATCCCGTGAGCAAGATTATGACCTGGCATTTGTAAGATTAATTTTAAATTTGATTTTTAAATGTATTGAATAATTATTAAATGGTTTCAGTAGGTAGCAGATAAATGGAGACTTTTGAGAGGCTGTCAGTATATATTGTACCCCTCTTGTTAGTAATATTCAATATATATCAGTTCTGTATTTCAATCTACATTAGAAATAAGACATTGCCTGAGACATTGTCCAAACATGCACATCTGTTGCACCTTATGTAGTATACAGCCCCCACAATAAATCTCTTGAATACAACTTGAAATATATGTACATTGGTCCTTATCAACATGATAAAAACATGGGGTTCTTACAGCTCCTGTCTTATAAAAATAATAAAAATGGCATAAAATATTCTTTAAAAACCCAGATGCAACAACTATTTGATTTCACAAAAGATACAACAAGATACTCCTATCTTCAAGCATAGCAAGTAAAAAAGGATCAGAGAGTAATTTGAGGCCTGTTTCATCCCTTATACTCCAGGCAGCTGAGAAGCTCTGAAATGCAAACAAACAGATGAACAGAGATAGAATATAATATGCATGGGATCAGGGAACATGGCACTGACTATAAACACCTGCCAAATCCCTCTACCTGAAAAATATGCAATTTTAACCAGAGTAACAGTGATTGAGGCAAAATTTCCCCCTAAGCCACACTGGGGTAATGCTTTTACCCTGATATACACCAGCATAACACTACAGACACAAAGAAGGGGGCCCAACCAAATAAGTTTGAGAACTTCTGGCAAACCAATGTGCATGAAGCAGCTTTTTACACAAAATGAATAGTAGCATTAGTGCATCTGGCTTTATTCTGAAACATGTTCAGTGAGACAAAAAAAACAATCACTCCAGTAGAGATGTTGCTGGTTGGTTCCTTTGGGAATATTTGGATAGCTCTAAACACAAGTCTGTTGATACCTGCACCTTTACTTCTCCGAAGAGGGAACTACCAGGATTCACATGGTCATCCCCAATTTCATGAGGTGGTAAAACAAAGTCAGGAAATGTGAATAGGAATACAGAGCAGACCATAGAACAAAAAGTTCAGAAAGATTTCGAGGCTATAGAAGTGACTCTCTTGGAAGAGAATAAGAATCTACATCCAGGTCTCAAGCCTTAAAATTCCACTTGTCCTGCAAGGGGATTTAGCCTTCCATTCTATGCATCCGATGAAGTGGGCTGTAGCCCATGAAAGCTTATGCTCAAATAAATTTGTTAGTCTCTAAGGTGCCACAAGTACTCCTGTTCTTTTTGTGGATACAGGTTAACATGGTTGCTACTCTGAAACATTGTATACACTGAGTTTGTATAAAGAAGCTACTCTTTTGTGACAGAATAGATGGACATTTAAGGCTCCAGGTCTGTAAAGTGGAACAGTATAGTAGGAATTAGTGAATCAATATAAACCAAGTGCTAAAAGGTTGTGGATTTGATTGCCACACCTGAACATGAGCTCATACACCATACATTTCTAAAGCGCCACTCTTATGCCTGTGGATGAGGCATTAAACCAATGTTTAATTGGCATTAAACCCCCCCACACACACACACACAAGTACATACGCAGCCACTCAACTCTGAAGACAGAATGGAAAGCAGCAACTGCTGGCCGGGCGCTCAGCTCTGAAGGCAGTGCTGCACCAGCAGCAGCACAGCTGTAAGGGCGGCAATGTGAAAAATGATATTTGTCAATATTACTTTTCACAGCGGACTTAGTGCCCCATTGCCATTCTTACTTCTGCGCTGCTGCAGACAGTTTGGAGCTGACAGCCAGAGCCCCACCACCTCCAGGTGATGAATTAGGGTGTGGGGGGAAGGACAGCCCAAGTGGTGGGGCCCCATCTGTCCCCTTTATCCTCACCTCCTGGGTGTGCACAGCCCTTCTGCACAAGCCCCAACCACCTGGGACTGAAAGTCAGAGTTCTCAAAAAAATAGCACAGAGTTCGTACTTTCCTTGACACATTCCCGCACCTCCTTGGGAGGCCCGTCCTATTGTTTGAGAACCACTGGTTTGGGCTGAGGAATAGTAACAGCAATGTACTAATACGATTGGAAAAACAAGAGTTCTTTTTCCTGTGCTAGCATCACTGTTACATTTTGTTTGTCAAGCTATTTTACAGAGTTCTCCAGTCATATTTCTTCCAACGTGTAAATAGAAGTGGTGCATGAGCTAGATTTTATCTCATTTTCTGACCTATGAACGCCTCACTACAAATACTTCCCACTTAAAGTGTGCAATTATAGAAGTTTCAACCAAAAGTAAGTTATAAATATTCAATCACACTTGTTCTGTACTTTCAGTCCTAATGCGCCGGATAAGGCTTAAAATTGCCAAGTGCTGATTGAACAAATACTAAATAGAGAAACAATTTGAAATGCCTTGAATACTCCCACCAGCAGACCTTGATTTCCTATCTCTGTGGACTAACCTTAGGAGGGGCCCAGAGAAGAGGAAAAATTCTATGAGACTCTCATCAAAGTTTCCTCAAAAGACCTCCATAAAGAAGACAGATGAGAAAGAGGGGAATGTCTGACTCAAAGCCCCGCATCAAAATAGAAGCCCCTGCTTCTATTCCCAATGCTGTGGCAGCATAATTTCATTTCCCAGCCAGAGACTGCTCCCATATCCACCCTTACAGTGAGAAATGACCGTCTTCTGGGTTGTAGCTAGGAACTGAGGTCAGGAGCTCTAGAACTAACATCATGATGCTCTACTGCCAGATTTGTAAAGGTATTTAAGCATCTAAAGATAGTAACCTAGGTGCTTTGGAAAATCCCAATAGGCACCTCTCTACATCTTCATGTACCTAAATACCTTTAAAAACCTGGCCCTAAATTTCCAATCCAATGAAGCATTTAAACATGTTTAACTTCAAACATGTAAGCAATCCCTTTAAAGTAAATGGGGCTACTCACGTGGTTAAGTGCCTTGCTGGGTTTAGGCCTCAAGTCTTGATTCTTGGTGCTGTGCACCCTGGCCCAATCCAGGCAAGATTGTAAACACATGCTTAACTTTAAGCATACGAGAAGCCCCATCATCATCAACTGGATTATTCATACGCTTGAAGTTATGCATGTGCTCAAGTGCTTTCTTGGACCAGGAACAGAGACTTCAGCACCTTGCAGGATTAAATACCCTAAATTGGCAGAGGATGGAGGAATATAGGGATCCCCGCAAAGGACTCGGATCCTCTGTCTATCATGCACCGATGAGGACATGTAACGCACACCAAATGACGGTTACACTGCTACAGGAAAAGCAAGGCTGCATGCAGATCCAGGAGAAATGATTGGCCCCTTTATATTTAAAGGAAATTAATGTTCACATGAAATACTTCTTATTTACTGTTACAGAATTACTGCAAATGCAGAAAAGAAATTAAGATCCTCTAATGACTGCATCCTCCTCTTTGGTCTACATGCTACAGGGATATTACAGGACCCTCTTTTAAAAATGCACTAAAAATGAGTAAATGTATAATAAACTATAATAAGAGCAATTTTGAGCAGCAGAAGGTCTCGGAACTTTGACTGTTAATAGCAAGTAAAAGGATCTTGGTTTTTAAAGGGCTTTTGATCTGTTTGTGGGAAGTCCTTGGATTTCTGGACCACTTAATTCAAGGCCCATATCTTCAGCAAGGGTATCAGAATACAAGTGTAAATTTTAATAATTGCTGCAGTGATTACTTTTAGTTCTTGGCAGTTCATTACTGACTGCACAATTCCAGAGGCTCTCGTTAAATGGTCCATGGAATGAGTCAGGCATGGAATTAACCTATTTTGAGTTCCCTGAAGCTTATGTCCCATGAAGGAGTATTCACATCTCTCTTGGGGCCAGTGCTGAAAACCCTTCCTTGTGTGAGTAATCCTTACTCAAATCAGTAAATCATGAACTTCAGTGGCACTCCTCATGCTAGTAAATATTGTATACTCGAGTCATCATTTGCAGGATCAGGCACACGGTTTTCAAGTTCCTTTTGGCAAAAAGAAATTATGTACAGGGCACAGCCCTAAGTCAGCAAGAAACTGACACTCAATTGCTTAACAAAGAAACGGAGTTTATGTTACACTCCCAGTTCCTTTTTAATTGCAACCACATTTGCACTCAATTCTAATCAAGGTAAGTTTTGCAATCCACCTCAGTGCCAGCAGCAGGGCTGCCGAGAGCAGGTTCGGGCCCCGGTGAAAAAATTTTTCGGGCCCCCCAGCAAGGGCGGACAGGCTAAACAGGGCTGACGAAGCCAGGGAAGCTAGGCCCCGGGCCCCCTTCCGGACTGCCGGGCCCCGGTAATTTGTACCGGCTTCCCCGCTCCTCTCGTCGGCCCTGGCCAGCAGGACTGGGCTCAATAGTTGTGTATCAGTCTTAACTGTGAAGTATGGTTTACAAGATCTGTAAGGATCTTGGTCTGGCCCAACCTTGGAACTGTCTATTAGGATTCTCTGGGGAAGGGATCCCTGGAAAGTGGAAGGCTTAATAACCACTACAAATATGTTATAAAAAAGTGGCTTTAACATTTTAAAAAATTCTTAAAATGTTTTAATTTAAAAAAAGTCAATATGTGGGATCTCTACCTGCACAATGTTTCTGCCACACATTCTAGGTGTATTAAGTGTCTTAAAGAAACAGGCTGCAATTCTGCTCTGTTCCATCTGATGGGAACCATTCTATTCCTGTTGATGTCAATGGCAAAAGTCACATTGTCGTCAATGGGTGCTGATTTAGGGGAGTGCTGACATACGTGACAGCAAAATTTGGCCCACAGTGCGCAGTCTGCTCCCAAGGCTCTCATGTACTTCAATGAATTTTATTTATGTATTTTTTTATCTTGCAAATTCCTTTAAGTTAGAAATTTTAGATCAGTCTCAAAGGTTGTGCGTTAAACAGACTGTACAGTAATACCATCTCCAGGTAGAATGGAGCTTGTATTTTAACAACTGACCGCTGGGTTCATTTTCTCTTCTACGTCGGTTCTGGTCAGCATCTGATTAGAACTCTGTGGAGCTCACGTGAATATTATAGTTTTTAGCTCTACTCTATTTCTGTCAAAGAGCTTTATTCATCACCTTGTTCACTGAAGTCAGTAGGAGTTTGGGCTCATTAAATAGAGCAGAAGAGGATGCAAATAAAGCATTTTCTACATTTATTGGTGACTGCAATATTGTTAAAATTACTTATTAATAAAAATGTGCTAGATAATGGGATTCCTTCTTTTTTCTTTAAATGGGGAAATGAAGAACTTAACTCTAAACCAGATATCAGGCTGGCTGGTGTTGTCCAAGATGTCACGCACAATCCTGCCATTGTACCTTACTCTTGATATTCCTAATATATCCAAAGGGAAACCATTAATTGTGCCAAGTGCTGCAGTTAGTTTTCTCATCTGGAAATTAGGATGAGATTGCCAAATTAATTTTCATAATCTAAATTTAGATCTCCAAAGCAAGCAATTAGGACACTATCTTGCAAATTCTCACTCACATTGCAAAGTCCATCCTTATGCAAACGATCCCACTGATGTTGAGTAGGCCTTATTCAAAATGAGTAGTTCCATTTCTTTAGTATGATTCCTCATATGCTAACCTGGTGAAGTCTCTGTCTACCACGTCCTCGTCACTTATGGGACTGAAAATTCAATTACCTGTTAATACTTAAGTTAGTGATGGCAACTAACCAGCGGCAAACACAGTAGGGAAACTACTCTAGCTTTTTCCATTCTGAACCTTGTATCATAAATCCGTAAAAGACAAACCTATTAGGAGCATTTAAAATTTCTTGTAAAGCTTATAGAAAGCCCATTACATTCAAAGACTTTCCCACCATGGTGTGAGAAAAAGTGATGTCATGGCAGCAAAATATCATGGATAATATAAGACCCACCTGCATAGTTTGGACAACCCTACCTCTCATCTAAAGCATGTACATCCCTCTTTCTCCATGTTCATGAGTGTAGTGTTCACTTGGGTAAATTACTGGCAAACACAGACAAAAAAAATCAATATGGGGAGAGTTAAGACATAAAATGTGGGATCATGTTTTAATGATCCCATGTAGGGCAGTAAAGGGACTTAGCACTGAACAAGGACAAGGCAACTAGAAACTTAGTTATTCCAGAAAGCAAATAGCTCAAAACCACCAATATTGGAATGAAAGCAAGAATCTGAAATTGATTAAGATTCATATAGACAGAGTGGTAGATCCATCAAGCCCAGTCATGCGCGTCCCGAATCCAATAAACAATCTCTAGGTATAATTTTTGTTGGAGTGCATCTGCCAGCTGCTCTGAGCCTACAGCGACCCCACTGAGATCCTTTGCTGCTGACCTCTGATGCTTTAATTCCTCTGCATGCATATTTTAACATTATTACAAAAGGTTTCATTTACAATTCACAGGCTGAGCAGCAACGAATACATTTCATAGAGGTCAGCCTCAACCATTCCTGCAAGTGATGGAATTATAGTTTAAACAGCTGGAGCACAAGCCCACGAGGGACACCAGGCTATGGTTCCTTTACAGCAGAATAAATCCATCAGGCATATTTCATGTGTCCGATAACATTAATAGATATCAGGGTCTTTTAATATTTAATGAATTCACTTGGAGGTTGTTTACTAGGAAAAGAGCAATCAGAAAGGATGATCACATCCTTTTGATATATAATGACAACAACAAAACCCAAATCTCAGCCGATCAGTCCAGTCTCTCTTTCCCCTCATTACCCCCCGCCCCTCACCTTTTCTGAACTCCATCAGAGGAGCCTGGCTAGTGCATGACCCGTTTCATTTTCAGAATGTACAAGAGAATGTTTTTAGTTTAGTGGTTCAAAAGTTAATCATTTCCATGCTTCCCACAATTTAATAGAGATGCCAGAAATCATTGAATAGCTTGCAGTTTAGTGATGGAGAAAACATGAGAGGAAAGACAACTGGAGACACACAAAGCTAGCAGTGTACCACTGTGCAGGAGCCAGCATGAGCCTGGGTGTGCTAATGAATGTTTTGTCCATTAGCAGACAGGTATCAAACTGAATGTAAGCTTTGGCGGTGGCTAGCTTTACTAATGGCCTTGGGTAGCAGTATCGCCATTATATGCCTCCTTTTTAATCTGACCATAAAATTCAGTTTATTTTGGAATATGGTATGAAAGTTCTCAGCCTAATAGCAATTTTCCTTTCTTTCTTCCCATTTTAAATGTCACTGAAATTGGTTTGGCTGTGTTTTTTATTTAAAGAGGGCATGTTAAAAGTGGGTTGAGACTTTCCTTTTTAGTTTGTGCCTTTTTTGTCATAGTAGAATTTTGCAGGCCCTTTGAATGAATGTCAGTTCACTGTCATAAAGCAAGAGTAAAATGTATGGGGTGGGGGTATACAGGTGAAATCCATCCCCACAGCTACATGTGCAAATTCCTTCAACTGTTTGCATGGAGCACTGTAATATACAGCACTAATACAATATATCATGCTCTGCTGTGGCCAGGTGTTGCAGAATGGATGGTACCACAATGAATTTAGGCTCTGATCCTGCAAGGTGTCACACATGGGCAGCCCCCGGTACCAATGTGAAGCCCCACTGAAGTCAACAGGACTGCGCAGGCACAGGTGATCTGCCTATGCAGAGTTTATTGCAGGATCAGGAACAAAGGCTACCCTGGCATCTAATAACAAAAGGTCAGATTGTACAAGCACTTACATGTGTGTTTCACTTCATATATGTGAATAGCTCCATTGAAGTCAGACTTTTCACACGCATAAATTTAAGCACGTGCGCGAGTGTTTGCAACATTGTGCAATGCACTATGCATGCATAATTCTTATTAATAGTTATGCCTGAGTAATAAGCAACATAGCCCAGAATGAAAGACTTCATTCATAATTTCCTTGCCCTGAATTTGTGAGTTTAATTCAGAAACTTCAGATTATGCTGGAAAAGGATGGAAAACTACTAGTAGATTCCCCTTGGTTACCTGGATGGCAGTGTGACTTACATTGAAAACTGGCAAATTGTGTGGAGAAACACATTGCATGCGAAAGCCATTAGAATTGTTCATGTGTGTTTGCTCTCATTACTGTTTGATTTTAGATTTGCTATTCCTTAAAAGTGGCGAAGCAAGCAGATGGCTGATTTCCTCAGAGCACAGTGCTGCTCCGCTGATGAAGCGCTGTCACTCTCCAGATAAAATCTCCACCAGCCTTCACCCTTTAAAACAAATCATTTTCAGGTAAAACATATTTAAAATAATTTAAATCAAAACAGCAAATCAGAAGCAGCTGTTCAGAAATTATCTAGGAATATCCACTGCTTTGGCAACGAACATACAGAGCTTGTTTTTAACATATATGCTGGTTACGCTTAAGCTTCTCTTCTTTTTTCTATTTGTAAATAACAAAGGGCTAAATAGGTTGTTCAGCTGCCACCTCAACAAAACAACTAAACCACTACCTGATACCAAAAGGAAGCAGGTAAAAACACAAACCAAGTAAGGGAGGAGTTTAGCTCCGTATCAGGTTCTGATATCAGGTGCTGGAAAAACCCATTGCACAGAAAATGAATGGAGGGGGGAAGAGAAAGCCTTTTCCTTAGAATTTTATTTTTTTATAAATGTATCTGAATGTAGTATCTCTGTGTGTGTATATATATATAATTGTCAAGCCTCTTTGATGAATACATTCTGAAAATACAGAAAATCCTGGAGGACAAAGCACCAGAGACCTCCCTTTGGAAATTGAATCTGCTTTGGACAAAATTCGAAAGCAACAAAAGCTGAAACTAATTTCCAGATGGAATAAATTGGTTCCAGGGTTTCTGAGATTTTGGCCAGTATATTGCACAGCTGAAGTACAGAGTCTCTTGGAAATTTTACCAAGGGAAAACGCCTCTGCAGGGATATGCTTCCCAGGAGAGTGCTACTCTGTGGGTTGCTAGTGTGGTTCTATTTAGCCTCAGCTATCCATTTCTTTCTCAAAGAGCAGGGTGCATTTCTCCTCTGAGACTGTCACAGATACCTCAACGCCCCATGTGGATTACTATCTGGCAAGGCATATCCTTCTTGCATCACTTTAGTGACACGTGAGCTTTCCATGAATCCCGTCAGCTTCCAAGCCTACAAGGCAAGAAGAAACCATCTGACACAAGGTAGGGATTTTTGTAGTAACTTTGAAAAAGATGCCATATTGACATTGCTACAAATTAAAGTCCTTATTATGGGACAAACACTGCCACTGCTAAACAAAACTCACTCCAATGGGAATTTTGCCTGAGAAAGGACTGAAGCATTTGGCCATAATATTTATCCACAGAACCTCCCCCATCCTGATATACAGAAAACTGTTGTTGGCCTGAGAGATGAGACTCTTCACCATGTCCAACCTGTGGCCACTCTGCTGAGACTACCACCAATGATTGTCTTTTTGATGTGGACACCTGTCCACTAAGACCATTGGATCATTTCATAAAGACCAAACAGCCGACAGGTGGCAATAACTGACCTGATCTGCATTTGAACCTATGACTTAGAGAGGAAAAGTTCTGCACCTCATTACCAATCTCCTTAGCTTTCCATGCTGCACATTTTCAAGTATAAAAACGCTGGTTAAATTCAAGGAATATTTCTGCACCATGAAATTACAGCTTTCATTCTTCCCGAGAAAAAAGAAAAGAAAAAAGGCTTTCTTAAAGCTTTTTGAAAACAATAAAAACTGTTTGTTTAATAAGTGCTCTTTTGCACGCTTGCCAAGAGCATAAACCATATTACCCAGAACAGTCATCTGTTTAGGGCTTCCAATGTTAAATAAAACCCCAACCAAGCAAAAATTTCAGAAGAGGCTGAAAATACTCCTCTGACTGGGAGCTCCTTCCCAAGAGGGCAGGGCTTTGGGTAGGGACAATGTTTTATATATTTCAAAGAAAAGCTTTTTTTTTTAAAAACACCAGTCGCACTAAGCTTTTACTTATATAGATGAGCTATAATTTGTCAAACTAAATACTGGAAATCAGAAAACAAAATAGCATAAACTGGAAAACTTACATATATTTATTACTAGTTGCCATGTTCCAGACTCTGGGTCCCGGTGGCTTACCCACAGAGGAGTGTTAAAGAAGAACCCTATTTAGACAAGTGACAATACAGCACCTGAGGCCTAGAATGGCATAGACAGCGTGTGGACTGAGCACAGGGCTGATCTATTCTGAAGAAAAGTTGAGGCGGTATGCAAGGGCCAAAACAATATTGGGGAGCAAAGGATCTTTTACAACTCTAGGAAACTCAAGGAGGTCCCTGACCGCCTGAGCAGACTTATTCCTGGAACCTCTCTCTGCTCTCCCACGCTTCCCATCCTGGGTGTTGGTTGTTACTAGTTACAGTAACACCCCTGCAAGGTTCCAATGGGAGCCAGATGGATATCTGGCTGGGTTTGAAGAAAAACAAACAAACAAAACCAATCTAATCTGAATGTGTAGGAGAGGAGAAATCCAGATCTCTTAGATTCTATGTCCTTGTGCTACATCTTTAAAGACCCTGGCCATGCAGCACCCCTTTCTGGAATATGGCAAGCCAGAGTTGGGACTGAACATGCATCTACAAAGCTGCTCAAAGAGTTTCTTAATTAGAACCCCTCACGGGCTGTTGATAGTTATATATTTGCAACCCAAATTGTGACTGCATTTGAGCAGCCTTTTCTACAACTGACCTGCCAACCTCAGTTTCACAGAGTCCCTGGATGGTGGACCATTGCTGATCCAGGCCTCTACTAATACTGCAGTTGTGGAGAGAGCAGGCCTCCCAAATTGTAGGTCTAGATCCACACCCCTGACTGGCCCCTTTCATGGGGATCTCTTATTTGGATTGGGCAAGTCAGTCCAATAGGCTCTCCTGTCCCCATTAATTCTGTTTGGCAACACTTTTCCCAGAGCTGTTTGCAGGCATATCAATCAGTTGGAGATTAGAAATATATTCTGCCTCTCTACTAGTTTGTCAAGGGAGGCACTGAGCTAGGAGGGGCTATTCATGTGGTAGTAGCTGAACATTCTGATAATTCTCTATTGTTTAAAAAACATAGTAATTAAATTATTAGAACCTTTGTGAAACACCACTGGTCATTTATACCAGAATCTACCCAACACCTTCTATGCACTTCACCGTGGAAGACGAAGCAAAATATTTTGGAATGCTTTGCATTGTCATCAAATCAGATTTCACACCACCATAAGATCAGTAGTAAAGACTGGTTTTTGTTGCTCCAAGAATGAGGTTTTTCAAGAATACTTACAAGAGCCATTGCCCCAGTGTCTGCATTTCTGTCTTCAAATGTGCACATGCAACTAGCCAGTGGGAAGTGTGTATACCTATCAGAGTGCAGAATTTGTTCCAATATGTGGAAGTGGCTTGTGTTCAAATGATCCCCCAAATGTGTAAGAATGTTTTTCCTACTCTTTTCCATCACCCAAATAATGAATTAATTTTCATATCTGGGAGGGGTGGGAGGTGAGTGCAGTGATCTCTAGTTTTCTCTGAAATGTATTATCCATATTTTATCAACATAAATTATTTACACAAATTCACACACACAATGCATGTGCATACCCATGCATACATGCAATACACTATGGCAAAATAGTTCACCCATATATAATGAGATGTGCCTTTTTGGATTTTTGCAATAATCAGACTGTAATTAAGCCTCTGAAGATGCAGGTAAATACATGAGATGAATGTTGAATTAAAAACAAAAACGATGGTTTCAGTATCAATTTGTGCTCTCTTCAATTATCAACAAGATTTGTAAAACAACCTTTACCTTTCAGTACCTTTTTATTAAAAAATAATCACCAAGACCATGCACACTAAATTCACATTTCCATTTGGTACGGTTGCTTTTACATGCAGCAGAAATGTTGGTGTATTAAAGAAAATCCATGAAAAGCAAAATGCTTGCATAAATTAATGGAAGAAGAAGAAGTAAAAAAAAAAAGCTGTCAGAACGCAGCAGCCTGAGTCAATGTATAGCTTGCATATGGAAACAATGACATGATTGTTTACTCACTGGTATAATGATATTCACTTTCTCCTAATGGCAATGTGGAAAATGTGAATGCCAGATGTTGAGCCTGCAGCGCAGAAGCAATGAACACTAGAAGGTCTATAGAAAGGAATTTATCCTGACATCAAAATATAGTGTAACTCTTCAGTTTATTAATTCTATGTTTTTAAAAAAAATATAGTTTCATGACTGCAGTTTAAATTTCCATATTTTATAACGGTTCAGCAACAAATTTACATATTTCCTGGAATCTGCAGATATAAAAGCGGTAAAACACTTCAGGCATTATTAGATAGTAGATTATAACCCATTACTATTGTTTCAATTAGCAATGTAAAAGTGACCTGCAGTGTTCAGATGACCCACTAATGGATTTAAATGCTTTCAAATATTAATGCAGGTTTTCTAAAGATGAATCCCAAACTCATTATTCCTGGAATAACTATGAGCTGAAAAGCTGGCAATGATTGTGCATTATGTGGAAAGGCTCATGGTTAATTAAATGAATACCTAGCATTACACTATTCACTTTAGTGCTACAAAATTATTTCTCATTGATTTTTACATTCCAAGTCTGTGATTCAATTTACTTCTGCAATTTGTGTTGTCATGTCAATAAAAGAGAACTGGCTTGAAGATGGAAGCATTAGAGAGGGATAAAATACATTAAGCCCCAATGAAAACTGTAGTTTTCCTATTTTTTTCCTATTGAAATATCATTTGTAGGCAGCACTTTGTTATGTATTATTAATACAATTTTTGTTTGCCTCCATCTGCTCTTACTTCTTTTTATATTCAGGAACTGGAATGTTAGTGATTGCTTAAGGGTGAGTAGGTAATTTTTCAGTAAGAAGTTCTCTCACTATCAAGAACAAAAGCACCATCAACACAAATCTGTTATTTCATGTTAAATGAACTAGAAGGGGTAGATTCATCAAAGGAATAGTGTTGGAGAGTCAGGGTGTTTTTAATTTAACAAGTAAATGAAATTCAATTTTAAAAAAATCAAATGTTATTAAAATAATTTTATAATGATAATCAGCCCAATGTGCTCTTTAGGAAATGCTAGTTTTCTTCCACATACACTACCAAGGTGAATCCTGTACTTAAATATACATATGTTTATCACTCAAAAGTGAGGCGAGTAAACTCTCTTGTGGTCTGGAACATCAAATTGATGTTCTTCACAATTCTTCCACAGTCCCAAAAATATGTTTATGGATCAATTCTGCATGTATTCTATTTCAGATGGTGAAGCTCCCAAAGGAGCAAGGGTTTGGCCATAAATGGGTGTCTGCAGAACAACATAGAAGACATGCACTTTGTGCCATCTGAAAATCTGTGCCATCTAACTGAAACCTATTTCCCCCACACAAGTTATTCCATACCCAAGATAGAGTAACACTTTCCTCAGGTTTCTCTGGGCTCATCCTGTGAGACTAGGAGCACCTTTATCTACTGGGAAAGCCAACAGGAGTAAGATCCTTCAACACCTCACAGGACATTCTCAGCCCTTGTTAGTCTCAGGCCTCTGATGTGGAGTCAATCAGGAATCAGCTTCTAATATGGACTTGTATAAATGTAATTGCCGATTTTAAAATTTCAAAAGAAATGCATATATATTTGAACTTATGGATCTTGAATTGTATCTGAAGAAGTTTGAGCCCATTATTGTTATTATTTTTAAGGTGAGCCTTTTCTAAAAGGAGCCTGATTTGCCATTTCCTTACACTAGTGTAAATCAAGAGTAACGCTGTTAAAGATAGTGGAGTTACACTGTAAAACTGACATGAGAATAAAATCTAGTCAGTATGGTTCATTGTAAGGGTGCAGTCCTACAAATTCTTACTTGCATGAGTAGTCCTGTCTTCAGGAAGTTCATTGACTTCACTGGACAACTGCATGAGTAAGTGTTGTCATGCTCATATGTAAGTGTTGGTAGGATCAAGCCCCTAGTTCTGCATTCATGTGTTGTATGCATTTAAAAGGAAAACTTTCCTTAAACCAGCACTGTGAAATACATAAGTGACACAGACTATTTTATAATCATTTGTCAAAAAAATAAACAAAAATAGAATAATTGAAAACACAGAAAATGTAAATGAGATTTATTTTAAGATTTTGAAACTGAGAAACTGCTTTTCAGCAGAAAGCAAAATGGGTATCACACAATACTGTTAAATTAGGATCATTGTGATATCCGATAATTAATTGGCTAAGAAGCTGTTTTGAATTTGTAAAACAATACATTCTGAACTAAAAAACATGCTTATACGTAGCCCTAGATATGAGGTTAGCTATTATCTGAAACTTGACCATAGGCATCCGATGTGACGTCAACCACTGTTACCTCCAGATCTGCTAACTGAGAATATACATTTGTGAAATGGATTAAGGACCCAATCCTGCTCCCATAGAAGGCAATAGGAGTTTTGTAACTGACTTCAGTGGGAGCAGGATCTGGTCCTCATTTGTTAAAAGGTAAGCAGCCCTGATAAGGATTGAAGATCTGCTACAAATCAGGATCACTGTGTCAGGATCTACGTGATGGAAACATTCCATACTTGGTAATTATCTGCAGATAAACACTACTTACGTACATTTTAATTTTAATGAATGGCAATGTCATTTATTCATTAAAATTTGAAAAAAAGAAAACATCTACTGTATCCCTTTGATGAAGCCATTCTCTTCATCATTAACGGCAGCCTTTTCTTTCATACTTAACATGCCTTAGCAGAAAAGCTGTAAATATTACCTACAATTATTTTACCCCTTGTTATGTTTTCTGTTGCAGTATAGCATAGTGAATTTTTTGTTTGTTTTTTGTTTCTTGACTATGATTTCCTGTGTCCTCTAGGAGCTTGCAGGCAAAACTCCTATTAAAGCCAGTGGAAGTTTTCCTTGAATAAGTACTGCAGGGTTGAGCCCAATGAAAGGCTACAAGGGTTGAATGGCATGGCCTCAACTGATGATGATACTCAGAGCCTAAACATAAGTCTACAGTTAACATCACTGCATCCTATTTCTAGCTGGAAGGAGGAACCTTAAGTGCAAAGCAGAGTTGCAGACATAATACATTAAGCATACAGCTCTCAGATAACAGGATGCCTTCCAAGGTTTCTAGGGCATTGTTGTTAATAGAGATGGACATGAACATCAAAGTCCCAGTCTGGATTAATCTCTCTCATTATTTGGAGATGTTGGGATCTGAGGCTTTGATTTTGCCCATGAAAGGAGAAACAGCCACAAAATTCTGATACAGATCCAGACCTAATCCTGATCTTCCCTAAAGTTTGGGTGTTCCAGGAATTTCTTTTGGGACCATCTCTAGTGTTTGTGCTTTAGAAATGTTATTTCTAATGCTTGTTTATACAATTTGGGGTTCAACCCTACAATTTTTACTGTTGATTTAAATTGGAATTTTGCCTAGATAAAGACAGAATTCAGCCCTTGGTATGAATGTGTATGTTTCAAGTAAAAATTTTTAGGATTAAATTACACCAACCAAAAAATATATATCCTGAGTGGTATTCTTTAAAAGCTACAAAGTCTAATTAGAAAGACAGAAACAGAAATTATTATGGTAATAAGTAATTAGAACACAATAAAGAATATAGATTTCAGAAATTTATTGTACTATACCAACACAGTTTATGGATTATACAGAAGACAGCAAGTCATTTGGAGAAATATTTACTTATAAGTGTAGTAGGATAGCTGTGGAAGACTAGTAAAATCTCCATTAAAATTATATATTCTTATTAAAAAAGAAGAAAATTATTTGGAAACCGGACCTACGATATATATACAAATTAGGAAAACCAGCTAACAATTGTGTGTATGATGTTGGTTATGAACAAAGCCTTAAAAGAAACTCAAGTGAATGTGGGAGAAATTCTCCAAAAGAGAAGAAAAAGCTTTTTACGTTAAAGATCAAAAATCTGAAACTGCATTCTGTGCAAAGCTTGAAGTTAATTCAGATCCTTTGTTATGGTTCACATATTTCCAGCTTCCACGTTTAATCATAACAGCCTCCTTGTGGTTTAATTACGATCAGAGTTCTGAAGATGATTCAACCACTTGCACTGAGAATTTGACTTGCATTGATCAGAATCCCCTCCCCAGTCTTGATTAACCATTTAACTGACAAATGTTCCCGTTCTAAGAATCCCCCCTATCCTTTGATAAACATGTACAAATTTCTGAACCACATACTGGGAAAAAATATAAAAAGGCTGCAGAACAAGGTATCTTTTGGACTGTAAATAAGATTATAAATTAGTGTGAAATTCATCCTCTCCCCTCCCAAGCATAATAAGTGGGTTTTATGAAAGGCATTAAACAGGGTTTGGGAAGAAGTAACAGATACCCCCTAATCTACAGGCAGGGCACGTATCTGCAGAGCAGGTCCTTGCTATAGTGGCCATGGCCGTATAAACTCTGCTTGGGATTTTCAAATGCACTCATTGACGTAACTCCCACTGACTTCAGTAGGGGCAGAGTTAGGCCAATGCTGAATGCTTCGAGAATCCCACCCCCTCAGTGCAAGGGTTCTTTACTATTAGATCTGTATAAGTGCAGATCCCCTTCCTCTTTTCTTGGCTTGCTCTGCCCTCACTGGTCCTTTGACCTCCAGCTGAGATGGAGTGAATCTTTGTGCAGTAGTGAATTTCATAGTCTGAGATCATTAACATCTTTTCAACGTCAGTCACTAATTTCCGTGGGTTGCACGGGAGTAAGCGAGGGGAGAAGTTTGCCAACACTGTCTCACCTGAAGAGTGAAGATCAAAACTCATTACACTAGTGTAAATAATTCCATCCAGGGCAACTGAAGTGAGAACAGGATTTAGTCTTGAGAATACCCCTTCCTCTGTAGTAGTGGAGGAAACCTGGTCAAGCTTATTGGTCAATCCGGTCAAGCAGTTTGAGTTAAAACTCTACTGACTACAACAGCCACACAACTTTTCCAGTTTAAAATTAATTTTTCATCCACTCTCTAGAATTCTAATCCCAACGGACATTATTGAATAATAAGTATACATGTGCATTCGATAAAAAGCAGTAAGTGAAATCAAGTTATTTAAAAACATACTGGGTGACGGTGTATATGCTTTTCATGTTTTGATTCAACTTTAGCTTAAGTTGAATTTTAGACTGATCTAGAAATTGAGCTGTACAGTTGTATGTACTTCAACATTTTGTGCTTATTTTTATGCTCATAGAAGTGAGCTTTTAATAAGGAACCTCACCTCTGACTGTTCCTAAAGTTCATCAATATTGGAAAGAAATTTCTGTGTACATTGAGCTTCTGTTCTGTGTTGACTCATCAGTACTGCAATTTGAGAGTGCCATTAGAAATTGTTCAACACCCAGAGACTAACATCCAGTCTCGTCCTCAACATAAACTTCTGGAGATGATTCTGAATTTCCATTATTCCTGAGAATCTAGATATGTTACTTATAGTAATTGAATAGAGAGCAGGTCGAAAAAAAATAAATCATATGTCTCTTTGAAATAAAGATGAAAAATATATACAAAGGAAGGATATGTAAAATATGACAACATTTCTACCAAATAAGTTGTTTAAAATTTAAAACTGAAATAAAGGGCTGGCAAAAATTTGCATGGAAATTAGTGTGCAGCAACCTTGTTTGAGATAAGATTAAACAGCTGCAATGCTGAAATTTATTGTTGATAAGGAAGCTTAAAAGTATTACACTGTGCTGTATTTTGCCTCCCTTTCACTCAGAAAGTGTATTCATTATAATAAATTCACACTTTACTATGTAAAATTCATTCATATAGCCAGAAGCTTATAAAAAGAATATAGACTAAAGAGCAAGTTGCATAATGAGATCTAATCTATGTAAAATAAGTCCCAGAAGAAATGTCCTTTACTTTGATCATATCCCTTGAAACAAGATCCCCTGCTGGAAACTAAATAAAATGAGAGCTTGGGAAAACTCGCTTGGCAAGCAAGTTTGGTTTTTAAAAACAAAAGCCCACCAAGCCCACCGACCTCATGATTCTAGGGAGGGCTTAATTAAGGTCAATAAAATCTTTCAGACTTCCTGAGGCTTAATGGGAAAATAAAGATTTTGGGGGATATGCTCTTGTGCTCGCCCCTCTGTCTCTGTACAGCTGAAGCCTCAGCTTGTAGCCTTGTACAGAAAAAGATCCAAAGTCCATTCAGAGTGAGATAATGACACAGTGATCGTCTCACTCTGAAGATTACCATGGGTCTCAGCAGTGCTGCTGGCTCCTGTGTTTGCAGTATTGAACCACCAGCTGGGATCCGATTCAGAGGGACAATTTCAAACTCACTCTTCACTGTGAGCTTGATGGGTGAATCACAACCACCGGGGGATAGTGACGCTAAATTAATATTTTTAAAGTGCTTCGAGGCTCTGGGATGAAAGGTGTTCTGCAAATACGGAAATCTCCTTATTATTATAAACTCCAAAGTCAGAAGGACAAATTGTAATGGCCATCAGAATTTAAATCACTGGCAAATAGCAGCCTGTGCCTCAAAATAAAACCAAAAGCACACCCATTTGTTAGAAGCCATTCCTAGCTATTATACTGTAGTCCATAATGTCATTAGACACTTAAAGAGTCATGAAACAAGATATATAAATAGTAGCTTATCAGAGAAATACTGACACCATAATAAAGAAATCAAATAATTAATATAGAATATATTGTTTTCTTCTTGACAGAGCATGCAGTTTGAGAGCATTATTATACATACACACTTCTATAGCACCCATCAATGTAACACCCACCAAGATAATCACATATCTTGGGTGCTCAGAGAGACAAGAGACTGAAAGCTAGGTGCCTTCACACCCGAGAAGTGCAGTTATTTAAAACAAGGCAGTCACTTTATTGTGCTATTGCACACAGCAAATAGTATAACTAATTTTTTCCAAGGAAAAAGCAAGCATAAATAATCTGGAGTCTTGTGACTGTTGTCCCATACACACACAAGATAGAGCCTTAATCAGTCAGTCAGAGTGCTCCCTCATTCCTGCCTATTTTGGGCTATCTTATTAGTTTTCTATAATGCTTATCATAGTATCTAAGCACGGCACCGGTAAATTGGATCTGCACAGTAAGATGCATAGAGAGTCTATCCTTTTTCTCTTTCCCTTTCCCTGATAACAGGAAGCTGTGCATGGAAAGAAGGCCCTTTTCTTCACCATGCTACCTGATTGTAGCATGCAATTCAGACTCTGCAGTTCATATGGGGCTCTGTGCTGGTGCAGCAGTCTGCCCATGCACAATCAATTGCAAGATTAGGGCCTTACCTAGGAGTCCAGAAGAACACCAGGGCTTCGAACTATTGTAACGGAAAAGGGTTGGAGGGCCAGGGTTGGAACAAATGCCTTTCATGTAATGTGAGGGGATTGTTTTAACTAGTTCTTAGAAGCATTTCTGACCAGTATCAATTTATCCTTAGTCTGGGTATAGTTTGACCTACTTGTCAAGTATCAGCGGGGTAGCCGTGTTAGTCTGGATCTGTAAAAGCAGCAAAGAGTCCTGAGGCACCCTATAGACTAACAGAAGTATTGGAGCATGAGCTATTGTGGGTGAATACCGACAAAAAATATTCCAACAAAGTGGGTATTCACCCACGAAAGCTCACGCTCCAATACGTCTGTTAGTCTATGAGGTGCCACAAGACTCTTTTCTGCTTTGACCTAGTTGGTCTTCATCCAGGTGCTGTGCTCCTTTTAGGTACTGGATGTGTTTGTGGAAAATGAGACACGCAGCTAGGTCTCACCAGCATTCTGTTGGCCCTGGGGCCCATCTCTTCGCACCATTGAAACTGTGTTTTAAAGGTACAACTCAGGTTTTGGTGAGGGATGCTGTAGAGGGAATCATGTTGCCTTGAGACGTAGGATTTTCCACTGGAATTCCTCCTAAGAACTTCCACAAAGCCCTACTAGCCTTGAAATGGGTGCAGTAAGTGCTCCCCTCTGCACACAGAGAGGGCCCCATCCTCACATTATTCCTCTCCATTTCTTTGGGGGCTAGGGGAGAGAAGTGGCTCTGCTGTTTAGATACTGTGTGACTGGCCCCTGCACAAGGTTGCAATAAGACGGAAGAAGGAAGGCTCCTTGCACTCTCTCGTACCACTTGCACACATAAGCGGGAGCAGCACAATCTAGCCATTTATAGCGAAATGAAGAAAACTAATGATTGCTTCACTATTTCTCCAATAGCTTTTTCCCTGTTTGGTTTATTTCATATATACATAAACCTGTTTTCAATGACTTATCAAGATTACACTATCAAATGCTTACCTAATATATGGTTTGCTTTTAAGATTTTTAGATGAACGATTTCTGCATAATAAAACCTCAGGAATACACAAGTGATCTTAACAAATACAGTATGACTGCTGTGTGGTTTCCCACTGCCTTTGTAGTTTCTAAGACACTATAACATTATTTAATTAGCTAAAATTTCCTCTCTCTTGAGAAATGGAAACTCAATGAAATGTCAACAATGCTGTCAGTCTGCTTCAGGCTAAACTCATTACACAAAAACTCGAGATAAAAATACTCCAAGACTGACTATTTTGTCACAATTCATAGGTCCACAAACGTTATGCTTCAGAAATGTGAATCCATGCAAATCCTCCATTTTGCGGGTTAATAATACCGTTATGTTGCATCAATTGATTATGGTTTTTATGCTCTTTTGCAGAGTTCTATATAGACCAAGCAAACAGAATACAAAGTCCTGCCAGTGACTGCTGGTTCATTGTGGGATGTTTACTGAGGAACGTTTCTTGATTAGTCAAAGGTTGATATAACATCTATCTTTTTGCTCAAAAAATTAATCTCTCCCTCCCTCCAAGAGTGAGAGCTGGTGCTGTATTGTAAGCAAAACAGTGAAATGCTGAAGAAAAAAATCATTTCACTTTATCTGAATTATAACTGATATTTCAGAATACATGTGCTCATTACAAAGCATAATAAAATTTGGCATTTTCTATTGTCTGGGGTTTATAAAGGCTAAATTTCTTGATTTATTTAAATAGACAGATAGGAAAGAGCAAACTACAAAAACAAGTGCTATATACTGAAGGCATGTGAATTACCTCCTTCCCAAGGATAATGCAAATTAGAAGTATGTAAAGCTTTGTCTGCACCTGGGATCTTTAATGAGGATAAAGAAAAATCAGACAGAGATTCTCCTGGGAAAAGAGAGGATCGTTATTTGAATAACCTGCAGTGAATTCTAATCAATGCAACGTGACTTTGAAAATGAATGTGGTCTTTCAACCCGCTGTACTCAAGCCATAATATTAATCATAACTTCATGGTACAGTAAAGCCTATGACAAATGGTTATTCAGAGGACTAACGAAAAGACCAGTTGTAGTATGGGGAAGGAAGGGACCATATAAATCCAATGTTTTTGTTTGCAAATGCTTCTCTCTTTTTTTTATGTCTGATTTGGAATGTATGCATAAAATGTGATTGTTTTCCTTCAGGAGTGACATGTGCAAGCAGTGCCTCATGTCATTATGCTCCTAAGAATATTGTTTAGCATTACATTTTACCAGAAAACCTGTGCTCATTTTTGAGACAGGATTTCTCAGGATGTATTAGTCATTCATCCCCCAGTGCTTAAAGCCTCCGCTGTGCCTCTAAAATGCTAAAGGTAATTTGTGTCTTCTATCCATTACTAGGTTCTATTCAAACCTCCTATAGTTAGAGGAGAAGTTTAACATAAGGCTTGATTCACTGGCTGCAATGTAGAAAATCGATGCTGACTTAAGTACTTAAAAAAGACCCCCTATTATTAACTGTTCCCCATCTTAAGACTTAAAATAATTATTTTTTGGCATTCTCACTACTAATATGTTTGCTCCAGGGAAATGCAATGTATTGAAAATTGGACTTTCAAGAACCACAAATAAAGGGAACCAAATAAAGCTAATAAATATATATTCAAATATCAAATGAATATTTTTATCAGCAGATGATTATATGGAATACAAGGAAAATAATATATCTTATTATTTGCTGTAATCTAGTGGGGGTGTTTGTATATAAACAGTAAAACTTAACTGGGTGCATGTTACACTGGTAAAATGTGGTTATGCCCCTGGGAGAACCATAAGGATATTTTTTTCCTATGAATTTTTCTATTTTAAAAATATTGACCACATTTAAGCCCTGATCTTTTAAAGAACCACAACAGGTGGAACATTGTGTCCACATGCAGCCACAATGAAGTCAGGAGGTCAACCTGCGTGGAGCTAGCTATAAGATCAGCATCTTAGGCCTGGTCTACACTGGTGGGGGGGGGGGGGTTCGAACTAAGGTACGCAAGTTCAGCTACGCGAATAGCATAGCTGAACTCGAAGTACCTTAGTTCGAAGTACTTACCCATCCTCACGGCGCGGGATCGAAGTCCACGGCTCCCCCGTCGACTCCACCACCGCCATTCGCGGTGGTGGAGTTCCGGAGTCGACGGGAGCGCGTTCGGAGTTCGATATATCGCGTCTAGATGAGACGTGATATATCGAACTCCGAGAAGTCGATCGCTACCCGCCGACCCGGGCGGGTAGTATGGACGTACCCTAACACCAGTCCCTAGGCATTCAAATTCAGGGATTGTGAACAAGAACATAACCTCAAATACTACTTGATCCAAGGTGAGAGGGGTTGTCTCTCAAATAGTTGGTAGCCAGCAGCAGGGCCGGTGCAAGGATGTTTCGTGCCCTAGGTGAAACTTCCACCTTGCGCCCTTCCCTGTCCCCGAGCCCCCACCCTGAGGCATCCCCCCCCCCAAGCAGCTCCCCCCCTCCGCCCTGAGGCACCCCCAGCTCCCCACGCCCCACCCAATCAGCTTAGGCGCCACAAGCCTGGGAGGTGGGAGAAGTGAAGCAGCCATGGCGTGCTTGGGGAGGAGGCGGGGCAGGGGTGAGCTGGGGCGGGGAGTTCCCCTGCATGCCGCCCCCCCCTTACTTGCTGCAGGCGGCCCTCCCCACACTCCCCTCCCCCAGCTCCCTCCCCCTAAATGCTGGTGGCGACCGAAGATCCGGCCGCCGCAGTCGCTGCCAAAGAAAATGCTGCCCCCCAAATCCTAGTGCCCTAGGCAACTGCCTAGGTCACCTAAATGGTTGCACCGGCCCTGGCCAGCAGCATAAAACAACAACATAATATGATTTAGAAAAAGAAATAGGGGTCATGGTGGATAACTCGATGAACATGAGTTTTCAGTGCAATGTGGTGGCTAATAGAGCAAGTATGATCTTTGGTTGTATAAGCAGGGGATTATTGAGTAGAAGTAGAGAGGTGGTATTACCATTGTATACTGCATTAGTGAGACTATACTGAAATACTGTGTCCAGTTCTCATGTCTACCCTTCCAAAAGGATGATGACAAAACAAGAAAAGGTTCAGAGAAGAGCCACAAAAAGGACTTAAGACCTAGAAAACCCGTTTTACAGTGAGAGACTATAGAAGCTCAGTTTAATCATCTTATCAAAGAAAAGGTTACAAAGTGATATGAACATGGTGTGTAAGCACATACATGGGCAGAGATTTCTTAGAATGGGGGGCTCTTCAATATAGCAGACAAAGACATAACAAGAACCAATGACTAGAAACAAAGTTTTAATACTGAGGGTAATTACCCATTGGAACAACTTAGGGATGTGAAGTCTTCAAATCAGGATCGGATGTTTTTCTAAAAGATATGTTGTAGTTCAACAAGATATTATAGGCTTGATACAGGAATCATTTGGTAAAATTCTCTGGCCTGTGTTATTCCGGAGATTAAATGAGATGGTCATAATGGTTCTTTCTGGCCTTGAAATCTCTTAATCATTCCTAAGGTTACATATAAGTCAGATAACTGTGACAGTTGTGTTAGATAACTAACAAAAGGTTTAGATAACTAACAGAATCCAACATCTGGGGAAATGGTTGCAAATCACACACATACATGATGTTATTACCTTTATTATTGCAATCAGGGTTTGGGGCTCATTGTGCTGGGTACTTGACAAAAACATAACAAGAAGATGGTCCCTGCCCTAAAGAGACTACAATTTAAGTAGTAAAAGTGAGAGAAAAACACTTTTGCCCACTGAAACCTAACAATTGCAACAGATCTGGAAGATCTCTGATAAAAGGTGGGGTAAACCCATTCAATAGTTATGGGGAGGCACAATCACCAAACTCCAGATAATTCTCCCAACCAGCCAAACAGCAGCATCCTCTGCTTAATCTGGATTGAACCTACACTATTTCACTCTTGTCCAAATACCTGTAGTAACCAGAAACTGCAAAAATACCATAAAGTCTAGACCTGATAAAAAGGAGAGACAGTTTCATGTCAACATATTGATGATCTGCAGCTCAAATCACCTCTTTACTTAACTACTCCAGCAGCCTCAAATGCACATTAAACTAGAGAGTTAAGAAAAAAGTAACCTGCAGAACCTCCCAGGAGAGACACCGATGAATGGATGAGCGAGCTCCAAGTGGAAAGAATGGAACCACTTAAGTGTGATTTTTGTTCATCCCTGCCATGGTCCATAGATGAACCAGCAAAATGTCATGGCCAATGGTATCAGTGGCTGCTGATAGTGCTAAAAGAATCAGACTAGACATCTGACATTGCCCATCATTAGAAGATCAACCAATAAGAACCATGCAGTCTCTATATTGCACGTTGAGCTGTAAACTAATTATTAGGGATCCAGCAAATGTGAGGATTCTAGCTTCTTCCTGAGTTTCTTTGCCACCACCTTCTTAGAATCTTTTCCAAAGGGGCGAAGTACAGAAAAGGAACCTGATTTTGCCCTAATACCAGCAGTACAATAGCATAACTCTATTGACTTCAGTGGAGTCACTCCGGATTTATATCAGCATGAGTGAGAGATTAAGATCTCATCTTGCTTTGCCTTTCATAAATGGGATTGAAGATCCTTTAGTGATTCTCCTGGTCTTCCACTATGGTTTATGGAAAGCAGACCCTGTCAAACTAGCTTGATATCTTTTTTTTGGGTGAGATTACAAATTCGGTTGATAAAGGTAATAGAATTGATGTAACATACTTAGACTTCTGGTAAGGTGTTTGACTTAGTACTGCAGAAGATTTTGATTAAAAAACCCAGAACGATATAAAATGTTAAATGGATCAAAAGCTGGCTAATTGATGGGTCTCAAAATGTAATTGCAAATGGGGAATCATCAGCAAGAAGGTGTATTTCAACTGGGGTTCTACAGGGACTGGTTCCTGGCACAATACTATTTCACATTTTTATCAATGTATTTTACCAAAAAATACAAGAAAACATAAAATCACTGATAAAGTTTGCAGATGACACAAAGGAATAATGAAGAGGACAGGTCACTAATACAGAATGATCTAGATTGCTTGGTAAACCGGGTGCAAGCAAACAGTCTGTGTTTTAATATAACTAAATATAAATGTACACATCTAGGAACAAGGAATGAGGATGGGGGATTCTATCCTGGGAAGCCGTGGTTCTGAAAAAGATTTGGGAGGTTGAAGGGGATAATCAGCTGATTCTGAGCTCCCAGTGTGATGCTCTGGCAAAAAGGGCGAATGCAACCCTTGAATGCATCAGTAGGGGAATCTCAACTAGGAAGAGAGAGATTATTTTACCTCTGTATCTGGCACAGGCGCAACTGCGGTTGGAATACGGTGTCCAGTTCTGGAGTCCACAATTCAAGAAGGATGTTGAAAAATTCGAGAAGGTTCACAGAAAAACCAGCAGAATTATTAAAGGACTAGAAAACCTGCCTTATAGTGATAGACTCTAGGAGCTCAATCTACGTAGCTTAACAAAGAGACGGTTAAGGTGTGACTTGATCACAGTCTATAAGTACCTACATAGGGAACATTTAAATATTTGGCTCTTCAGTCTAGCAGAGAAAGAGACAACATTATCCAGTGACTGGAAGTTGAAGCTAGACAAATTCAGACTGTAAATAAGGTGTACATTTTAAACAATGAGAATAAATAACCACTGGAACAACTTAATGAAGGTCGTAGTGGATTCTCAAACACTGACAATTTTTACATCAAGATATGTTTTTTTCTAAAAGATGCTCTAGGAATTATTTTGGGGAAGTTCTAGGGCATGTTATGCAGAATGTCAGACTAAATGATCACAGTGGTCCTTTCTGGCTTGATACTCTATGAATCTATAAATGGTGGGTGACTCATTTTCCTCAGCCACCTTACAATGGCTATCAAAGGGGTGCAGCTGTTGCTGCTGAGTTCCCAAGTGATACCCTCCAGAACACCGTGCAAACATTACCTGAAGCAAGAAATGGAATGCTCTTCACACAGGGGATCCTTGCTAGCTCCCAAGTCACCCCATCGTGCCTTGTGCCTAGTAAAATAAGAACTACAAGAAACCACCCTTATTCTTTGAAGCAGAATTCATCTTCCATGTGCCTCCTACAGTGGTGTGGAGTAATTTCTACAGAATAAAGTTAAATGATCTGCCTGCCATGAATACAGGCACACCTAAGTAATCTTGGCTCCTCTGCACAAAGATTTTGCCACTGAGACTCTGAACCAGTTATCAATTGCTCAGGGCAGTGACCTGAGCTGGTCTTTGCAACTTGGTTGTTCAAGCACACGTCTGGTGCCCGAGCACATCATTTAAATCTTTGTAAAGAAATAAAAGATTTAACCACTGATTTTAAAAATGTCTATTTACCTCAACTTTATAGATGATGTTTCAAAACCCCCAAAGAAATAAGATTGCATCAAATTTACAAATATCTGGGTATGTATTAAGACTGCCTGGAGTAGCAGTTGAAGTGCCTTTGTGCCAGTTTGCAAAGTGCTGGGCCACTCACTAACTTTATGTAAATGTAGATCTGCAGCCCTTTTCTGGCCTGTCCCAATATAGTTTTCCATGTCAGCCTAAAATTATTTAGGTTAATAAATTAAGACCTAGGGCATGACTTCAGTGGGACAAGAATCTGACCCAGCAAGGTGTCAGAATAATCTATATATTTTTCTTCATTCCTCGCAACACTGTGAACATTGCCCTACTAAATCAGACCAATCATCTTTCTAGTTCCGTATCCTGGAACCACCTGCTGCAGAGGAAGGACCAAGAAGCTCTGCAGTAAGTTTTTAGGAATAACCTACCCACAGAGTCAGTTTCTTCCCAACACCATTAACTGGAGGGTATACCCTGAAGAATGATGGTTTATGCCCCTTTCCAAAACTTTTTTTGTTAGTTTGTTCTATAACAAATCTGGATATTCATGTTATCCCTATACCAGTCTCATATTTTTGTGTGGTGAAAAAACATGTCTTCAAGTCCTTAAGGTCCAATTTTGTAACCTTTACTCATGGTTAGTATTACTCACACCAACAAATAATCCCATGTAATTTAACAGAGAGTTATATCTCTGCTATAGAATTCTATCTGATGGTTCAATGAAATGATAGAAAGATTTTAATTCCCTGATAAGTTCTATAGGTTATTAGAGTAATTGCTATTGTATTCCACTGGTTTCATCCCTAACACATTCTATAGGAGTTTTCCATAAGGATTTTCTTTTCAAAGCCTTTATAGGGACTGTACAGCACATTGGCCTGGGGATTATCCCAACTGGTGCCCTATTCCTTCAGCAGCTCCAGGTGAAGAAATACAAAACATTGATGTATATTTTGGGGACATTTCATGGTCTATGGCCTGGTCTACACTGGGCAGGGGATCAATCTAAGTTACGCAACTTCAGCTACGTGAATAACGTAGCTAAAGTCGACGTACTTACATCTACTTACCATGGTGTCTTTGCTGCGGTAAGTCAATGGCTGATGCTCTCCCGTCGACTCCACCTGTGCCTCTCGCCCTGCTGCAGTACCGGAGTCGATAGGAGAATGCTCGACAGTTGATTTATTATATCTAAACTAGAAGCAATACATCGACCCCCGCTGGATCAATGGCTCTTCCCCAAAGCCCCCACCCCTGCTCCACCCCCACCCCACCTCTTCCCACCCCTGCTCTGCCACACCCCTTCCCACTCCTGCTCTGCCCTAGCCCCGCCCCCACTCCACCCGTTCCCCTGAACTATATCCCGGGGGACTGCAGCAGGGGTCGGGTGCGCCATGCACACACCAGGTGGCGGGAAGTGGGACAACCCAGCCCCAGCCCACTCCATGCTGCCAGTGAGTGCTGTGGAATGGTTCCCCTCTGCCCCCCAAGTCCCAAGGCTGGGAGCCAGGGGAGCAGAGTGGAGTGGGCTGGGGCCGGGTCACTCCACTTCCCGCCGCCCCGTGAGTACGGGGTCGGGCCTGCCCTGCAATAACTGGGTGGCAGGAAGTGGAGTGACTCGGCCCCAACCCGCTCCGCTGGCTCATGCTGGGGGGCAATTTCCACCCTGCCCCCCAAGCCTGCTTCTGCCCCCCACAGACCTTGGGAGCATTCCCCCCACCCCCGCCCGCAGAGGCCTGGGGCCAGCCCCCTTCCCCACCGTGGGGACAGTGATTACCGTGGTATTACTGGCCTTCCTTATACATAAAGGGAATACCTGTAATAAATAGGATGGTTTTCTGATTATTTCCTAGAGGCAAATGTGACATTTTTAAGAGTGATCACTAACTATCATCTATAACCAAATCAACAAAGCACAGGTTTGGACGTAAAATCTTGCTTTCCTTTGTCAGACCTGTTGTCCGATTTATTTTAATGAAACTAATTGCTTCAGTAAAGTGAGCAGGATTTGGTCCTAGCTATGCAAATCTAAACCCCTTAAGCCCAGGAATTCCCTTTCAGTCCTATGTCAGTCACCATTTACACCAGTGTAAGTAGATCTAATTCAATCCCCTAAGAGTCAGGGCCAGGCATATTGCTTTAGGGGGATGATCTTGTTCCCATTGAAATCAATAACAAAACTCCCACTGAGTTCAGTGTTGAGCAGGGTTGGGCCCTGGACTTCCTAGAACTTGGTATTACATCACAGTAGGTAATTTTTGCTTTTAATTATTTTAGGGTTTTGTATTGGTGCCCATCACTGGAGCATCTGAGCGCCTTTTATGTAAAATAGATGGCTAATGGGGAAGTCCCTAGTGGACTTCCTGGAGTCTCTCACTCTCTCTCTTTTTGTTTTAATTTAATCAAGGATTTTTTAAAAAAGGGGATAATTAGATTTTTACCACTTTATACAGAGGGAAATTTTTAAACCCATTTGTACATTGAAGAAATTTGGATGTTCCAAGATTTTCTTTCAAGTAACATAATCATAATAATATTCTCATATGTCTGAGATTTAACATTGCAGATTCTTTCCTCTGCACCTTTTATTGTTCCTATTTACAGTGCACCTGAAACACATTGTGTAATTGGCAGGCAGCCCAGATTTTCCATTTAGGAACAGTTTGATGATTTCACTTTTTCTTCTTCTTCTTCTTTTTTTTTTTTTAAACAGCAGGTGCTCTACATTGTAAACAATGCCAGTCACCATAATATTATTAGCTTTTGCATTTTTATTACATTTTTGCCTCCCTACATATTTTAAACTTCATTGCAAGGCATTTTTGGCACCGGCTCAGAAAGCTTCTTATTTCATAAGGAAGATGGATATCAGCGAACACAGTGCTTTGTTGTCATTTATAATTAGAAAGCGTAAGATTTACTTAATCATAAAACCACCCAATATTTGCAGGTTTGTTTCTCATTTTCTCTGCAATACATCCACATCTGTCCCATGCAGTATGTTAATTCCCTTTTCTGTTATATGGATTTTTCAAACATTTAACCCTTTTCTTTTCATGACATCAAAACCATCTTTTTAAACATTGTTCTTCCCGTCCCATAACCCTTCCCTAAAATCTTACAGATTAAATTTCAAATGCTTCACAGTTTGATAGATAAATAGCCAGGACAAACATAGCCTAGTGGTTCTGCAAGCTCTCTTATTGTTTAGTAGGGTATATATTTCATTAGTTATTATAAATTTATGCAAACAAATGGAGTTCAGAAACTCTGAATCAGAAATTAATTTAAGAAGAAATCTTGAAGGAAATTAACAGAAGCAGCAGCAGATGAAATCTACAGCAATCCAGATAACACAAGGCAATAAGTGTCTTATATGCAGATTTAAAAAAATGTATCTAGATTTAAATTATTTTGAAATAAAGATACTATTTGGAAAAAATAATTCAGACAAATGTGGAATAAATAATATTTATTGTTAGAATTATTTGCAGGTTTCAATTAAATCTTCAATAGCAATCAAAGACAAAAATCAAGCTATTTTCATGTTTATATAGCTAGGATCTCTTTTGCTAAACTGCATTTTGAGCTACATTTTTTTTCCAGATCAGCTCAATAAGTGAAAGCCCAGCAGAGAACAGATGCAATATAAGAGCAATAAAGGGAAGTAAAAAAAATTAAAAATCCTTTGTTCTCCCTGCAGTACATCCGTAAATCTATTAGCGTTATTTTCCTTTCTTCTCTTTTTTGCATCCCAAGCCAGATCTCAAGTTCTCTGAAGCAATCCTTAATCAAGCTCCCCAAAGGCCTAGGACTGCATGCAGCAATTTCTCCCCTGCTCTCAGCACAGATGTTTCGAGCACATTCCATTACACCTACATGCCATTACAGCTAATGGCTTATTCTGATGAAGAAAGCTGCTTTCTGCTCAGTGCAGCAAAGGGGAAAATAGCCTCCTGTACAGTTCGTACACTGCAACAATGAAATGTGGGGGCAGGTGGTACAACAGAACTCTCTAATGTTAATTACATACTGTATTACCCCCAAATTTGGCTGGTCATTAATTATGCTAATTTACCTTCCTGAAAATTAGCACCATCCATGTGAACATTTGAGCAGCTTATAACAAAATGAACTATGTCACAATGGTTTGTAAACCTAAACCTTTTGACCCATCCAGATATAAGATTGCAACGGTTATACCTTTTCGCCTGGGACAAAGGATAGTTATAGGGCATATGACTGGGAATGCTGAGATCAGAGATCTATTTCCGGTTCTATAGCTCACATTCTTAGACAAGCCACTTAACCACCTCGTGCCTCAGTTTCCCATCTGTGAAAAGTTCTACTTACCTCACTGGTGCATTCTGAGTCCTCATTTACAAATGTGTGAAAATTGCTTTTTGATGCTTAGGAGAAAGGTACTATATATACCTTTAAATATATATATGGCATAACTCCCAAAGTGATGGACTTCTTGGGAAATCTATAATCTGGAGGAAGATACATTCACATTACTGGAAGGTATTAGAAAAATAAATCAAAATGTTTTGGTCATGACAAATAAATACTGTATTTTGTAAAGAACAAAAACTATACCCTATGCATTGCTAGAAAGAATTATACTAAAGATTCAAAGTTGGACAGCAAACATATGATCATGTAAATGTGTCCAGCCAGGGAATATAGTGATTTTTCTGTATGTATTTAGTTTATATTAAGTCTCAATAAAGACTGAGTCAGTAACTTTAAGTGTGCCTATATTTATATATGGATTTATTTATTTCTTCATTAAAACAGTATCTTTCTTCTTCCAACAAAACCTAAGGTTTTACCATATTGAGAACAGGCCTAAGAAATAGGGTGTCAGATTCAGATTCAATTTGTTTTCCTATGAATTAAATACATTAAATCTCATTTTACTTATGTTGAAATTGATCGAGTTTCAGAGTTAAACAAAATATCTTCCCTCAGTCTCCATTTCTTCCTCAAGGCTGCTGTTTCCTTCTATCCATCTCCAAGAAGCCATCATCATATTAACATAGATGACAATCTGGCAAGGAGGTGCTGATCAAAGATAAATTTCACACTCGCACTTCGCATTTTCTAATTACACCATCTGTGTCAGACTCTTTCGTGGCAGTTCTGCCCAATCTGTCAAATGCTGCATGCCTATGGGAATGCAGAGGAGCTGAGAAAATCGCCTCCATTTCCCCCACCAGCCGATCCATCACCCCAATAGGAGCTGGGTGGATATATTAGTCTAATTGGTACTGGTATGAAGGTTCCAGACTGCATATAAGATGAGGTGCTTGGGGGATGCAAGACATGAGATTTACAATTTGAATCATATTACAAGGCTTGCCCCAGCTTGCTTCATAGCAAGCTGAGAACAAGCCATGCATGCAATATCAGTATGTGGTGGGGGGATAGGGGGAAATGAGGAACATTTTAAAAAAGAATCATGAATGAAAAAGTGTCTCCTTTCATTTCTCTCTGTTTCCTTCAGACACATTAAGTATAAATGATTATGAATAGGCACTGATTAAAAGAGCTCATCCTTTTATTAAAATGTTATAAAAAGTAAGTATAAGGAGTTAAATACCCTGACCCAGCAGAGATGGCCAAATCTAGTCTAATCAAGTCCTGATCAGCTAAATCCAGCAGCTGTACAGAAACAACACAAATTAGTCCTTTCACACTAAAAGTACATCACCTCATATACAGGATATATCAGATTAAAACCCTGATGGTGAAAGGCTGCAGATTTTTAGTTTCTCTAATAAGAGTGACATTTAATATTGTTATTCAACTTTAAGGATCAAATTTTTAAAGAGGCTTCATCTTGGCCTTGTATTTCTGCATGAACAATTTTGCACCTCCATTATGTTTATATATAAACTTTCTGCACCCAAATGGTAACATTTACAAGCACAAAGTACTTTACACTTGCTTTGTATGTACAAATAGGTGTGTGTGTCTATCCTATTATCTGCATGCCCAAGTGTTAGTTTGCAAAAACTGTGTAGGTAAGGGACTGCATGAGCAAAACTGGATGTGCACAAATGGAGGCCACATTCAGAAAATGTCACCCCTGTCCATATAGATTCTTTTATGACCTTATTCATTTTAATACCTTACAAACATTAATGAATTTTTTTCTCCCAAGCCCCTTCTGTTACTATCCCCATTTTTACAGATGGAGAACAGAGAGATTGAGTGATTTGCCCAAGTTCATACAGGAAGTCTGTGATAAAGCCAGAGGTTTACCCCAGATCTGAGTTCCCATCCAATGCCTTAACCACAAAACCATCCGACCTCAAGGATCTCTTATCTTAGTTATATTTTAGTGGAACAGAAAACAATTATTGATGGATTAAAATATTTTTGTCCTCAGATGTAAATTTGGACTCTTATAAATTCTGCAAAGGCGGTACAATTTATGTTGAGTATTGACTTGCAATTAATACAAGATTAAAGCAAATGCCGCATACTGTGTTCCAAACTTTGGTCATTTTCAATTCTTGCTCCAAATTCATCCCTGATGCAATGCCAATGCTGTTGGTCTACAGTGTCCACCAAGTAATACTGCGTGAGTTTTGTGCTTCTAATACTCTGCTCTGCTTCCAGAATGATTGGGGAAAGAGCTATTCAAATATTCATAAGGGACTGAAGACAAATATTTGGCTACTTCCAACATTTCAATGTTAAATCATTTAGTAAACACAGGGTAACAGCATTAAGACAAGATCAGACAAAATTGCCAAGCATCACTCAGGGCTAGGTCAGCTAAGAGTAACCTTAAAGCTGTAAATCAAGCTTTTACTGCCACATATTTGATTGAACTTGTGTCTTTACTTGAACTTTTGAATTTTCCCTTTCAAAGACACATACAAGACAGCCTCAAGGTGGAATATGCCAGAACGACTCCATTTCAGAGGCACAATCAATGAGCAGCAATTATCTCAGATATATTTTAGCCTTTTATAGACAAAGACCTTTGTCTGGGTGGGTGCTGCATAACAGAATGCAGCTGACATGCCTCTATATGCTGCTTCTCCTCCCTGTAAGTTTTAATTCTACTGGAAAATTTTCTCCAAAGAGCTACAAATAGAATTTTAAATAGATTTATTTGTGATTGTTGAAATTTGAATCCCAACTACATGAACCCTAGTTAGATGAGCTTTGTGCCAGGAACTACACAAGGGTTTCCGGGGAGGAAGGAAGCAGAATCTACATCTTGCCACACAGACAGGCTTTGAAAACCCCTATGCTTGCCCCCCAAAATCTCCCTCCACTTCAGTCTCTCTGGGACTGGAGCAGAACTTCTATCCACCATGCAGAAGTACAGAGTTCCCCCTTGTACTCATCCCAGAGCTCTGCACTCCCTCTGCAGTGACATGGAGAAGTAAGGATACTGAAAGACAGATCAATAAAGGATTCACAGTGGTCTCAAAAGAAACTCTGGGTCCATTATTATGTTAGAATATAATATCATCAATATCATCAAAAGCTGGGACAGATTCCTCCAAAAAGTTTCTAATTCTTTTGCTTTCTTTGACAGAACAACAAATTGTTTTTAATAGCAGAAGCTAAGTGGATACTCCAAAGGGAAGCGGTTGAATTTGCCAATGGGAGAGGCACTCACGTAGATACCAGTACTGAGGTGAGCTCTGTTAAAAAAGAAGAAATAGGTATATGATCTAGACTTTTTTTCATACAGCTACAGGAGAATATTGGCAGTGGGAGGATATATATGGGATAGCTCTATATTGCAATGTGGGAAAAAGAAGTGAACCAACCAATATATCCAAAGAATTGGAAGAACATAGTCATTATGGATAGGACAAGTTACATGTCAAGGGTCTAAGTTGTGCCTATATGCACAAACTATGCAGAGGAGAGGGTAAAACTGCTCCTCTCCTCCCCAAACTTCTTCCACAACCGTGTGCCAGGAGGAGTGAGGTCCCTGATGAATATGTAAATCTTGGGCATATGGACAGAGCAATTGTCAATGATGCTCATACAGGGTGTGAAAAGGTGATAAAGTTCCCTGATCCTCCCCTTTTTCCCTGCAAGGAGGCCAGTCATAATCAGTTTGCAGGGAGAATGTCAACATGAGCAGAAAACTGTAACTAGTAGATTTGCATGCCAGTCTTACAGAACAAAACAGACACAAAGGTAGACATTTGCCTAATTGCTATTTGGTCCCTTGCAAAACTCAACCCAGAATTCATTTTTTTAAAATGTGGAGATCTCATGGTTAAGGAAGCCATTTTCATAGCTTGTGAGGATGTTCCAAAGTGAGAGGGTATAGCCCTGAGGTCTAAAGATTGGCACAAGAGATATTTCATAGGTATAATTACCCAAATCTCATTAATATTGCATTTAGGAAATATCCCGATTTATAATCCAAACCACATTTCAATACCTCTTTCTTTAAACCACCCTTCCATTAAATAGGAGACAATGCAGGCAGAAGCCCAGCAGCAGACTGGGGGCTATCCAGTTTATTGCACTGAGTGTAGCATGCATGATTACCTGCCCTGTGAGCGGGTGGCGTATGTGTGCAGTCGGTGCAAGGAGCTCCTGGCCCTCAGAGACCATGTACGGACTTTGGAGGCCAGGGTGGCGGAACTGGAGGAGCTGAGAGAGGCAGAGAGGTATGTTGATGAGGCTTTCCGGGACACTGTAGAATTGTCCCACCTCCGCTCAGACAGCTCCTGTGCTGTTGAGGAGGAAGAAAGGCCAAGGGAAGCAGAGCAGTCAATGGGAACAGAGGGAAACCTTCCCATAGTTGGGACCCTCCTTCCAGATGGTGCTGGGGTTGCCTCTCGCACTGAGGTTGCCTCTCCGGGGGAGGGAACTCCAGTTTCTAGGAAAAGGCAGGTGTTAGTAATGGGAGATTCGATCATTAGAAACGTAGATAGCTGGGTTTGTGATGACCAGGAGAACCGTATGGTGACTTGCCTGCCTGGTGCGAAGGTTGCGGATCTCTCGAGGCATCTAGACAGACATATGTGTACTGCTGGGGAGGAGCTGGTGGTCGTGGTACATGTAGGTACCAATGACATAGGGAAGGGTAGGAGAGATGTCCTGGAAGCCAAATTTAGGCTGCTAGGGAAGAGACTGAAATCCAGGACCTCTATGGTGGCATTCTCAGAAATGCTCCCAGTTCCACGCGCAGGGCCGGGTTGGCAGGCAGAGCTTCAGAGTCTCAGTGCGTCGATGAGACGATGGTGTAGAGAGGAGGGGTTTACGTTCATTAGGAACTGGGGAAACTTTTGGGATGGGGGGAGCCTATACAGGAGAGATGGGCTCCACCTAAACCAAAGTGGAATCAGACTGCTGGCACTAAACATTAAAAAGGTTGTAGAGCAGTTTTTAAACTAGGAGATGGGGGAAAGCCGACTGCTGCAGAGGAGCATGTGGATCGGACACAGACATCTCTTAGGGGAGAGTCTGATGATAGAGAATCTCCAGGTTATATTCAGGAGCAGAGGACGGAAGAGGATAATGTAAGGGCCAGATCAGATGATAAACAGTCACATCAAAAAGAATCTCGCACATCAGAAAAGGGCAGACAAATAAACAGGGACAAGTTTTTAAAGTGCTTGTACACAAATGCTAGAAGTCTAAATAATAAGATGGGTGAACTAGAGTGCCTTGTGATAAAGGAGGATATTGATATAATAGGCATCACAGAAACCTGGTGGACTGAGAGCAATCAATGGGACACAATCATTCCGGGGTACAAAATATATCGGAAGGACAGAACAGGTCGGGCAGGGGGAGGAGTAGCACTATATGTGAAAGAAAATGTAGATTCAAATGAGGTAAAAATCTTAAGCGAATCCACATGTTCCATAGAATCTCTATGGATAGAAATATCATGCTCTAGTAAAAATATAACATTAGGGATCTATTATCGACCACCTGACCAGGACAGTAATAGTGATGATGAAATGCTAAGGGAAATTAGAGAAGCTATCAAAATTAAGAACCCAATAATAGTGGGGGATTTCAATTATCCCCATATTGACTGGGAACATTTCACTTCAGGACGAAATGCAGAGATAAAATTTCTCGATACTTTATATGACTGCTTCATGGAGCAGCTGGTACGGGAACCCACAAGGGGAGAGGCAACTCTAGATTTAATCCTGAGTGGAGCACAGGAGCTGGTCCAAGAGGTAACTATAGCAGGACCGCTTGCAAATAGTGACCATAATACAATAGCATTCAACATCCCTGTGGTGGAAAAAACACCTCAACAGCCCAACACTGTGGCATTTAATTTCAAAAGGGGAAACTATACAAAAATGAGGGGGTTAGTTAAACAAAAGTTAAAAGGTACAGTGACTAAATTGAAATCCCTGCAAGCTGCATGGGCGCTTTTTAAAGACACCATAATAGAGGCCCAACTTCAATGTATGCCCCAAATTAAGAGACACAGTAAAAGAACTAAATAAGAGCCACCGTGGCTTAACAACTATGTAAAAGAAGCAGTGAGAGATAAAAAGACTTCCTTTAAAAAGTGGAAGTCAAATCCTAGTGAGGCAGATAGAAAGGAACATAAACACTGCCAAATTAAGTGCAAGAGTGTAATAAGAAAAGTCAAAGAGGAGTTTGAAGAACGGCTAGCCAAAAACTCCAAGGGTAATAACAAAATGTTTTTTAAGTACATCAGAAGCAGGAAGCCTGCTAAACAACCAGTGGGGCCCCTTGATGATCGAAATACAAAAGGAGCGCTTAAAGACGATAAAGTAATTGCGGAGAAACTAAATGGATTCTTTGCTTCAGTCTTCACGGCTGAGGATGTTAGGGAGATTCCCAAACCTGAGCCGGCTTTTGTAGGTGACAAATCTGAGGAACTGTCACAGATTGAAGTGTCACTAGAGGTGGTTTTGGAATTAATTGATAAACTCAACATTAACAAGTCACAGGGACCAGATGGCATTCACCCAAGAGTTCTGAAAGAACTCAAATGTGAAGTTGCGGAACTATTAACTAAGGTTTGTAACCTGTCCTTTAAATCGGCTTCGGTACCCAATGACTGGAAGTTAGCTAATGTAACCCCAATATTTAAAAAGGGCTCTAGAGGTGATCCCGGCAATTACAGACCGGTAAGTCTAACGTCGGTACCGTGCAAATTAGTCGAAACAATAGTTAAAAATAAAATTGTCAGACACATAGAAAAACACAAACTGTTGAGCAATAGTCAACATGGTTTCTGTAAAGGGAAATCGTGTCTTACTAATCTATTAGAGTTCTTTGAAGGGGTCAACAAACATGTGGACAAGGGGGATCCGGTGGACATAGTGTATTTAGATTTCCAGAAAGCCTTTGACAAGGTCCCTCACCAAAGGCTCTTACGTAAATTAAGCTGTCATGGGATAAGAGGGAAGGTCCTTTCATGGACTGAGAACTGGTTAAAAGACAGGGGAAAAAGGGTAGGAATAAATGGTAAATTCTCAGAATGAAGAGGGGTAACTAGTGGTGTTCCCCAAGCGTCAGTCCTAAGACCAATCCTATTCAATTTATTCATAAATGATCTGGAGAAAGGGGTAAACGGTGAGGTGGCAAAGTTTGCAGATGATACTAAACTGCTCAAGATAGTTAAGACCAAAGCAGATTGTGAAGAACTTCAAAAAGATCTCACAAAACTAAGTGATTGGGCAACAAAATGGCAAATGAAATTAAATGTAGATAAATGTAAAGTAATGCACATTGGAAAAAATAACCCCAACTATACATACAATATGATGGGGGCTAATTTAGCTACAACGAGTAAGGAAAAAGATCTTAGAGTCATCGTGGATAGTTCTCTGAAGATATGATATTGTATATAAAATCTTGAGTGATGTGGAGAAAGTGGATAAGGAAAAGTTATTTACTTATTCCCATAATACAAGAACTAGGGGTCACCAAATGAAATTAATAGGCAGCAGGTTTAAAACAAATAAAAGGAAGTTCTTCTTCACGCAACGCACAGTCAACTTGTGGAACTCCTTACCTGAGGAGGTTGTGAAGGCTAGGGCTATAACAATGTTTAAAAGGGAACTGGATAAATTCATGGTGGCTAAGTCCATAAATGGCTATTAGCCAGGATGGGTAAAGAATGGTGTCCCTAGCCTCTGTTCGTCAGAGGATGGAGATGGATGGCAGGAGAGAGATCACTTGATCATTGCCTGTTAGGTTCACTCTCTCTGGGGCACCTGGCATTGGCCACTGTCGGTAGACAGATACTGGGCTAGATGGACCTTTGGTCTGACCCAGTACGGCCATTCTTATGTTATGTTCTTATTGAAATTAAAATGATATTCCATTCTGACAACTAAAAAGTAGATCTGTGAATTCAGAACAGATTCTGATGACTGTAGAGATAAAATACAGTGTTACTGTTTTCTACTCCTATTGGCCCTGCAGAACTAGGGGCTCTGGATTCTATTCCACTGTTTCCATTATCTACCATATTATTTACTAAATTCCAGTCACACCTGGGGAAGCCTGATGAAGTCAATGGGCCCGCACAGGTGCCAATGAGGAAATTATGGTGACACTGTGATTGCACAGGTGTAAATGCAGAGTAATTTGTTAGATGGATTCACCTTTATGCCATGTAAGAAGGAACATTGGCTCGCAGTTAGAAAAATCTCTCTACATTTGTAAACTGAGCATATCTGATATGGAAATCATTGAGACACAAACATGGATCCATACTATGTGATTCTTACAGAATCACTTTTCAGAGTAGCACTTCACTTTAAACAAAGATAGATGCTTGTTTAGTGTACACATGGCCACAACCAATAAGTGTATTTCATCACTATGACTACATAAACAAATACCTCCTATAGGAATGAGGCTCAAAAGAGTAACGCCTGTATTAAATTAACAACTGAATTATTAATGGAAAGATGGAGGTGGTTGGAATCATTTGATGAAAATCAATGGCTTATGCAACTTGCAGAATAATGACGTATATATATTATAACCCCCATAAGAGTGTGTATACTCAGGGTTTGTCTACCCTGCAATCAAAGAGCCACAGCACAGCTGTGGCTGTTCAGGGTCAATTGACTTGGGCTTCCAGGACTTTGGCTCCGGAGCTAAAAATTGGAATGTAGATGTTCAGGCTTGGGCTGGAGCCCAGGTTCTGAGACGCTGAGTGTGGGGAGGGTCTCAGAGCCTGGGCTCCAGCCCGAGCCCAAACATCTACACTGCTATTTTTATCCCCACAGGCTGAGCCCTGTGAGCCTGAGTCAATTGGCCCAGGCTCTGAGACTCAGCGCCATGTTTCTTTATTGCAGTGTACACATAACCTTAGGGCCATTCAGGCCCTGACCTGTGTTGATGGAAATGTAGAGCCATGTTACCCGAGAGGGGAGGCTGGGAAGGAACAGGACCCAGTTGGGCTAGTCAGGCATTAACCTGTGATGGTGACTCTCCAGAGCCATAGCCCACACCTCCTCAGAAGAAACAACCCTTCCCCCATCTCCTTGGCATTTCTGTCCGACTGTGTCTTTCCTTAGGACACCGTCAGGGCTGGCTCCAGGCACCAGCATTCCAAGCTGGTGCTTGGGGCGGCAATCTTCAAGGGGCGGCAGTCTCTGTTGTTTTGCCCCCAAGCAGTGCACCGAATTGCCGCCACGGATGCCGGGGGCAGTCCCTGCGCCCTTAGGGCGGAAGGTGCGTTTCCGCAGCGGCGGCAATTCGGCAGCAGCTTCTATATTTAGCTGTCCGCAGCGGCTTCAGCTAAACATAGAAGCTGCCGCCGAATTGCCGCCGCCGCGGAAACGAGCCTGCCGCCCTAAGGGCACACGGACTGCCCCCGCCGTCCGCGGTGGCAATTCGGTGCACTGCTTGGGGCGGCGAAAACTGTAGAGCTACTCCTGGACACCGTACACTGTTTGAGCAATGTGATTCTTTTGTCCCATGCTACATGCTGGTTTTGTACATCTGAAAGACCTTTAGATTACATCAGAATTCAGTTAAAAGAGATTTCTTGATTCTTTGATTCAGTTCAAGAGAAGCTTCATACACTCTCTCTGTTTAGTCTCACTCAACACAAACTGCTCCAATACAATCAGTAAATTAAAAATTCAGCTGAGATTTAAAAAACAACAACAAAAGAACCCCTCTCAAGGGTGGCGGGTATGGCAGGCCATGGGAGGCTGAGCCTCCTCAAATAGCCACGCATGGCCCTGCCCACGCTGCCCCCCAAACCCCCTCCTGCTTCCCGCCACTTCCCCCTGACCCCAGCCCAGGTAGGCTGCTCCTCTTCCCCAAGGAGGCTGGGGCAGGGGCTAGCGTGGCAGCGCAGGCCAACCTGCAGCTCGGGAGCTGGGACTGCCCAGCACCATAGGCACAGGAAGTAGGTTTGCGGGGGGTGCTGCAGCACCCCCAGGTTTTACATGGGTCTCTGCTCCCGGCCCCATATGCAGGGTCCTTGCTGCTGGCCCTGCATCTGAGCTCTGCTCCCGGGCCACACACCTGCTCCCGGCCCCGCGTCCGGGGTCCTGGCTGCCAGCCCCACACTCACCTCCAGCTGTGGCCCCATTACCTCTGTCCAGGTCCGCCCCTCCCGGAGACATGGCCCTGCTCCTGGCCCCAGCTCCGGTGCGGGGCACAGACAGAGGTAAGGGGGCTGGCTTTCAGCACCCTCACTATTAAAAGTGTTCCAGCGCCACTGCCCAGCCCCCTAGCACTCTGGGGCAGGGGGCGCTGGGGCCACGGTGTCCAGCACTCTGGGTCTGGGGACATTCAGGCCAGCTGGCCAGGGTGGCCCGGGGCTGTAGTGTGGGGCTTGGGGCATAGTCAGGGGAGGGGGGGCGGAAGGAATGGAGAAGGGGCAGGGGTTTGGGCCAGGGGCTGGTATCTCCAAACAGGCAGCTCATGCGGCACCCATGATTCTGCTCTACACAAACACACCCTAGCTGCTTAACAGTTAACATTCTATCTTCCTTGATTTTTTAAAAAAAGTCTGTCTTGTTACTATTCGGCACTAAAATCTAAAAATAAAGTCATTATGTCATAAGCATGGAACCAAATCCAAATAATCATGTGTTCTTATTTCAGTAATGCTTCTTAGGTATAAATATTTCAAGAGTAAAGCTGATTTTTGAACTCTGTGATGTCCTGATACTCTAAGTATAATATTTACAGTTACAAAAGTAACCTTTTGGACAAGAATGCAGTGAGTCACCCCTCTTTAGATAAAGAGTTCTCAACAAAAGAATATTGTAGCTTCATCTCCATCTTTCTGGGAGCTAAATGGATGGAAGCTTTTCTGACAGTTCTTTCTTGTCCTGTTCACACTCCAATCCAAGACACCTAAACTAAACTTCACACCCCATTTAGAGCAGTAATGGGCAAACGTGAAGCAGTTAAGAGTTTCAGTTTGGTTTGGATAAGCATCAAAAAGTATGGATGGATCCAAACTCTCTGAGCCTCAAGATTTGATTTTTAACTCACATTACTTTCACATGGTGTAAGTCTATTACTTCAGCAGAGTAATTCCTGAATCTACAACATTGGATGAGAGTAGGCTCTACGGAGACTTCCATACTTCATGATTCTGCCTGAGCCAGAGAAAACAAAAGGAGCTACAAGCCTTACTGTATTTTGGAAGTTCTGCTTCTGGTCTCAACCAGAAACTGTGCCAAAATTTGGTATAAATTAGGTTGAAGTTTAAGGAAAAAAGATGGGTCTGTTCTTACTATAGGTCTCATCTTACAGTCACTAAGTAGACAAACATCAAGCAGCAGTCAAATACCATGACCTTTTTCTGAACCAGTTTACCCATTTGGAATTCTTCAAGTCCATCCAAATGCTGTGCTTTAATTTAAGTAAATGACAAAATTCCTTTGTGTTTTGAAATCCAGACTGTACCTGAATTTCATGATTAAGATACAACTGTATCTTATAACAGAATCCTTGAAATGTAGCGCTCGAAGGGCCCTCAAGAAGTCATGAAGTCCAGCCCCCTGTGTTGAATCAGGACCAAGTATATCTAGGCTATCCCTGACAGGTGTTTGTCCAACATGTTCTTAAAAACCTCCAGTGATGGGGATTACACAACCTCCCTTGGAAGCATATTCCAGAGTTTAACTACCCCTACAGTTCAAAAGTTTTTCTTAATATCTAACCTAAATCCCCCTTGCTGCAGATTAAGCCCATTACTACTTCTCATACCTTCTGTGGACATGGAAAACAATTGATCACTATCCTTTTTATAACAGCCCTTAATATACTCAAAGATTATCAGATCTTCCCTAAATCTTCTTTTCTCAAGACTAAACATGACCAGTTTTTTTAATCTTTCCTCAGAGGTCAGGTTTTCTAAACCTTTTATCATTTTTGTTGCTCTCCTCTGGACTCTTTTTAATTTGTCCACATCTTTCCTAAAGCGTGACATCCATAACTGGACACAGTACTCCAGTTGAGGCCTCACCAGTGCCGAGTAGAGTGGGACAATTACCTATCATGTCTTACATACAACAATTTGTTAATACACCCCAGATTGATATTTAGCCTTTTTCTCAACTACATCACATTGTTGATTCACATTCAATTTGTGATTCACTATAACCCCAAGATCCTTTTCACCTGTACTGGCTGCCAAGCCTGAACATCTACATTCCATCTTGTTGATTTCCAATCAATTGCCAATTTGTCAAGGTTATTTTGAATTCTAATCCTATCCTCCAAAGTGCTTGCAACCCCTTCCAGCTGGGAATCATATGCAAAGTTGATAAACATATTATCCACTCCATTATCCAAACCATTAATGAAAATATTGAATAGAACTGGACACTACTGACTTTTGCAGGACCCCACTAGATGCATCCTCCCAGTTTGACGGTGGACCACTGATAAATATTCTTTGAGTATGGTCTTTCAACCAGTTGTGCACCCACCTTATACATCTAGACCACATTTCCCTAGGTTGCTTATGAGAATGTCATGTGGCACTGTGCCCAAAGCCTAACTAAAATCAAGATATACCACGTCTACTGCTTCCCCACATCCACTGGGCCAGAAACCCTGTCAAAGAAGGAAATTAGATTGGTTTGGCAGGATTTGTTCTTGACAAATTCATGCTGGCTGTTATCCTCGAGGTGTTTACAAATTGATTGTTTAATAATGTATTATTTTCAAGTATCATAGTTAGGCTGACCGGTCTATAATTCCCTGGCTCCTCTGTGTTCCCTTTTTAAAAGACTGGCACTATTTTGCCTTTCTCCAGTCCTCTGGGGCCTTACCCATCCTCCATGAGTTCTTAAAGACAATTGCTAATGGTTCTGAGACTGCTAATTCCTTAAGTAACCTAGGATAATTTTTATCAGGCCATATCAACTTGAGTACATCTAACTTATCTAAATATTCTCTAACCAGTTCTATATTACTTTAAGTCTGTCATAAGTAGTATCTATGGCCTGGATCCACAAAGGGATGGGCACTGCAATGCCTAACTTTTAGGCACCTAGAAAATCGTAGCAACAACAATGTGATCCACAAAGCCCTAGTTAGGCACCTATGCTCTCCATGCAACGGATGGGGATAGCTAGGCTTTTTAGAATATGATCCACAAAAGCCAGCACACTAGGCCAGAAGCTGCCTAGACCAGCCCATGGGAGATGCTGACAAGCCCCACCCTTCTCAGAGAGTAAGCTGTCTAAGTCTGGGTTGTACGGAGGTGCCAATCTCTGATAGTTCCACAACTGGGAACCCCTTTCCTGGAGTCAGGTGCCCACTTTGTTTCTTGTGAGAATGTGTAAAGCATGTGCCACACTCCACAGCTAAAGGAAGAGAAGATGGTGCTCACCTTGTAACTTTTAACCCAATGACTAGAGCACACTCCTGGGATGTAAGAGACTCAGGTTCAATTCCCCACTATGCCAGAGAAGAAGAAAGGATTTAAACAGGGGTCTCCCACCTCCGAAGTGAGTGCTCTAACCACTGAGATATGGGATAGTCTGGTGAGGCTCTTTCTCAGTCTCCTGTTGAAGCTGTTGCACTTTGAGTAAATAATTAAAGAGTCATTGGGCAAGAGTCAAAGTAAGAAGGATTTGGATCTTGTCTACATGGTATATTAGTCCACACCAGCTGGACTGTAAATTCTAATGTGTATCGGTACTGCGCACTAACTGGCCCATATGGATGCTGCTGGCAAGCACTAATTTCATTTCAAACAGTACTACATTTATGTCCAGTAGGGAATTTTAATGCATGCCAGCAGGGTCCACATAGGCTAGTTAGTGCACAACACACTGCTAGGCATTAAGATTAACACACCAGCAGTTGTGAACTAAGGAGACATGTAGACAAGGTCTCTATAACCTAGTGGTTAGGGCACACACCTGGGAAGTGGGAGACCCAGGGTCCATTCCTCCTACTCCAGTGACTCTCTTGTTAGTTATACACAGTGGAGCAGCTTCAACAGGAGAGACTGAGGGAGCCCCTTCCATCCAAATATCCATAGCTCAGTGGTTTGAGTATGCTTTCTTAAGAGGTGGAGACACCGGTTCAAATCCTTTCCTCTCCTTCAGGTATCCCACATCCCAAGTGAGTTCTCTAACCACTGGGGTAAAAGTTATGAAAGCGGCACCACTTAACCCACCTTTCTGCCCCCCCAAGAGACCAGATTTCTGACTGGGACCCAATCTGGGGGACAGCCCCTCAGCATGCCCACCAGATTGGGCCCCACAGGTGAAATGGGGAAGACAGGTGCACCTCTGCCTATGTTCAAGGAATGCAATAAGGATTAGGTGGGAGATAGGCATTGCAATGTCTTGATTGACACTACAGTGCACATGCCCAGAGGAAGAAACCTGGGTACCTAGGGTACTGTGACTGACAAACTTAGGTTCTGAGTGCGTTTAGGAGCCTACAGGGATGGGTGGCTGCCAAGCAAGGTTTTATGGATCACAGTTCAGCCTAAAAGTGGGATATAGTAATTCTAGTTCTAGGGTTTAGGTGCACAAAAACTTTTGTGGATCTGGGCCTATCAGTCTTTGTGGTAGCGTCTACTTGGTACAACTGGTAGAAATGCTTCAAAAGGACCTTTTCTCAGAACTGATTTATTTTGTGTGTGAGAAAAAATTTCACTTTTCTACAAAATTGGAAAATGAAACATTTAGACTGGCTCAGTTTTTATTGTATTTCAGTTTTTCATTTTTCAGCCTCCCCCCACCCACTTATTCTTCTTTTTCTCTTCCCCGCTCCTCTCCAGCACCATCACCACCACCCACCATTTCTCAGCACCAAAATAGGAAAAAGCCAGGAACCCAAAAACCAGAAATATTTCAAACCCCAAAATTTGATAATTTTTTTTCACAACAATTTTTAAATAAAGGAAAACTTTATTTTTAAAACCCATGGAATAAAAAAAATACTATTTTTACGTGTGATTCTCTCCTCTCCCCCATTTTTTGACCAGCTCTAGTCCTCATATTCCCCTTGACCATCTCATGCTGTTTTTTAAATTAATTATTTTACAGTTACTTATTGTGCCATTAAGGGGAAAAAAATAAAGCAATGCTTTCAACAGTAACCACAGTACACATATCATAATTTCCTGGAAAGAAAAGATAAACAGCCAGATGTTTAGTGTGTATGTCTATATACTTTTTACAACATTTTGAAGTAAGGCAACTGTTGTGGGTTTGGAAAGATAAATTGCATTCTTTCCCTGTGTCTGAAAGGAAGAATATTTGCAGTTTTACTGCTTCTTTTGATTGTTTGCTAGTACCATTTTTCTAAGATGGCTCCTTTTACTCAGGGCAGAAAATGTTTTTGGCGTATCCTTAATTGTCAAGCAAAAGACAAAAACAAACCCCCAAACAAAAAAATATCACCACCAATAAAATAGATTTGCCTCTCCCCTCCCCCAGGAGCGGGCACCCTGAGTGCTCCAATCACTCACCTTTAAGGCTAGTCCTACAGGCCCTGCCTTTTCTCATAGTTGGGTAAAATTTTCCATATTCAGAACCCTAAATGCTTCAGTTTTTATGCAGGCAAACATGCCATAGAAGTAAAATGGCAATATTCTTCATAAATGAAAGAAAATAGAAGACATTATTATGTAATATTTGAAGGCGAGGAACCATCTGTCTAAGGTCTTTATTCTGCAAATACTCAAGCATGTGACTACAGTGGAACTAGGAACATAAGATAAATTACCCACATGCGTAAGTGTTTTGTGGGATTGGGCCCTAGAAATGCAAACAGCTTCCATTGTTACTGCATTAAAAAGTCAGCAGGAAAAATAAAATATCCAACAGTGATGTCAATACAATGCCAATAACATTGGTAGAGTGAGAAGCGTTGCCCATGTTATTCTCATTATTTTTCACAGTGACAGGTTTTATGAAGGTTATTTATTGTTAACACATGGGTCCATGGGTTATTAATATTGCATATAGGTATATATGATTCTTGTGTTATTGCCCAACATAACTGGGATTTCAGTGGAAAAGACAGACTAGGAATTTTAAGTATTGTATTCCAGATGTCTTCTCAGTAGACCTTTACTACACAAAGATGCATTATGCATTTACAATTTACTATCTGGAGAGAAAAGAATTAATATAGAGGCTGCACATGTCCAGCTTCTATGTCAAGCTTAACTGAGGAAATCAGTTCATACCACAGCTGGTCCAAAATCTATCACACTTTTACATTTTTGGCAGGATGTCACCTTAGGCATTGTAAATGGTGTATGTGTGCTATATAATTATATTGTCCGTGGATTTATGCACCTGTGTTGCATATTTCATTACATTTTCTTGGCCTTCTTATTATGACTACATTTTACACGTCTGATAATACAATTCAAATTCTACCAAATTCGAAATACTAACTTTCAAGCAGAACCAAATGATGCCTAAGTGATTTAACATGATACAATGGAAAGCAAAGGAATTACTTTAATCATAATGAGGTCAGGAGATTTGTCTTTGCTACTCTTCCATTGACATCTTTTTTGCATGTAAAGATATTTTAGGCTTTTGGGTACAATTTTAATACATGTATTTATTCTCATTGTGATAAAAAGAGCTGTTTGTTGGAGAGAGGGAGTTAATATGTTTACAGAAAATCAAGACAAGCTTGGCATCTTTTATAGAATCAAACCAGAGTTCATAATACAAGTATTTTGTTGTTTCTAAATATCAACTTGCCCAATAAAAAATGCAATGGAATTTTTTTAAAAAAATGTGATTATAGTTACATAGAGTGAATGCCAGAAGCTCTGTGGATGGCTTTTTATCTCATTCCCTTAGTGAAAACAGTTAACTAGGCACTGGTGAGATATTCTGTAACTGCACAACAAAAAGCTGGCACAACTGCCAAGTGTGGCATGCCAGATGTGTGAATACATTCTGGAGAGCAGTATCAGCAGCTCCAACAGAAAGCCATAGCCATTAATCTAGAGACCTCTGGGAGTTCAGGATAGTGCTGTAAAACCTAGACCCTGCCAAGACTGCATCAGATAAAGCCATCAATGCATTGTAAAAAAGACACAAAACCTATTTCATGGGCTGCACTGATCAAGCAATTACAATCATTGACTACATTAAGCAAAGAAACAGCGGGGTGCCCTATAAAATTGACTGCCAACTTGAATAATCAATAGGCTCCATGTAGAGTAAATTAAATAACTGAAAAACTATTTGGAAAAACTGAAGTTAAAAAGCCAGTCAGTAATCCCTCATCCATGGAAAAACAACACTGCATGGAAAAGATTCTTTAGTTTGCTTTAATTCTTGTCACTAGGAAATACAGTACCAGTCAGCTGAGAAAGACATTATTTAACCATCTCAATCACCAGTTCAAAATTGTTCACTTAATCGGTACATTCATAATCAATGCACACATTTCTATTATATCTCCCAACCTGCCAAAGTTTAAACATGGGTTTCAATTATAAGACTAACACTCAAAATGAGAGAACCTAGAAAAATGGTACATACTGCAAGAGGCTTTAAATGATGCAGATTACTTTCCCTAATATATAAAATATTTAATTTAACCTGACTTTCATTTCCAGTGCAAACTGTTGGCAGCAATAGGTTGTGATCCTGCAATTGACGGGATGTGACAGGACTACTGCACCCATGTTGAGCACTTTACTATGATTCTGCTATCCACACACAAGTTGTCAACTGCAGGATTAAGGCCTTGTTGCCTTAAATTGTTTGAGGTTAGTGGGGCTCCTTGCAGGTACAGCGGTTTTCCCACACACCAGCAACTGTAGCATGAGGGCTATAGAACACCATGAACTGCAGGAACAGGACTATTTGAAAGGGTATATCTTCACTGCAGTATTAGCCTGAGTTATCAGCACCTGAGTCTGAGCAGCCACACTGCAAAACCCTACCCAACTTCTGTCCTTACTGGTGCTGCATGCCTCTGTGTGGGTGTTTCACTAGGATTCCTGGGGCATACCCATAGTGCTTTGTGCTGCAGTTAGCTCAGCCGACTTATGATTCTTTCCCAGTGAATTGGGGAAGAACTTGTCTATCCTTCTGAGCACACTGTTTGTGGTGGGAAGGAATTATGGGAAGGAACTGGAGGACTATCAGAACATGAATGATTTAGATAAAGTGGGCAGGTTACCATCCCAAGTGGAAGTGGAACCTGGGCTTTGCACCCCCACCTGGCCCAGGTTGAAAGCACTATCTAACTTGGGCGAGAGGTTTTTGTTTCTGTGTTGGAAGGGAGTTAGCAATAACACCAAAGCAAGAGCCTGATCTAATTCTGTAGTGAAGATTTTCCCAGACAGAGCAGACCAGGTACCTGGAGTTTTACAGTGTGCATTTTTTGCAAGCAAAATAGGAGAGTTTTAAGGCGGTGGATCTGTAAGAATCTGGTTAATAGAAAATGTTTTCCCTACACACTAGTGAACAAAGGATTTGTTTTTCTTTGCTTGCAGTGGAAAAAAATTGAAAACCCTACCCTTGGACAAATCATGCCTTTGCCTAGACAAAATTTTCTCCATTTTTGTTCCCCATTTTTTAAAATAAAAGTCCCCTTCTTTGCAGAAAAAAATTCTTACTTGAAAAAAACATCTTCTGTGTTTTGTGTTATTAAAGTGGAAAAAATAATCTGAGGCAGAACTGCAACATATTTTGCTTTTCACAGAACCAGAAAAAAAATGATGCACGAGTTTCTGCAGTGGTGCAAGTATGTTCTTAACTCCTAAGTAAGCTCTTTGAAAAATATACAAGCTTTGTTAATGTGAACTAGGGTATCAGACTCTGGACCTCATGGAATAGTGTTAAGATTGTTTCTCACTGATTGAGATATCATGATAATTTTCAAACAGAACCATAATGTGGAATTCTGGTTTCACCCCCTCCAGTCTGTAGATTAAGGGAAATCAGATTAAGAATCAAAATTAACTCCTAAGTGTATTGGAGCACAAAGGTGCTAAGACCTAGAATAAATAAAAAAGTTATGATCATTACTAGAAAAGTTTTGTAAAGCAGGGGACCTGGAAAATCTCTTGGATATTAATTTACTGCACCGATATTTTCAGTGTTTTATACAAGTACTTGCACTGGCACATAAAAAATTAGTTGTCAATAAACAGCCTGGGACAACAATATTCTGTTTCTTATTCCCTGTTAAAAATAAATAGGGACAAAACCTCTGAAAACGTGTGCTTTATGAGAAAACTCATCACAACTGCATATGAAAGGAGAAATACGATGAACTAAAAATGATTATGTGTCACAATAAAATTTTCCAACTTGTCTGCTGATTAGATGATAATGCTGCCCATAAAAGCAAGAGGAGGAAAAGCACTAGAGAACTTGATAAAATGTCTTACTGAAATCTATTGTATTTACCACTTATTAGATTCTGAACTCAAATAGATCTTGATTGCTGAGAGCTTCGGTATTTAAAAGCTTTAAGATCATCAATTACATTACTCATAATTTCCACATCTGCCTTTTCCCCAGCAATTCAGGCAGAGAGAAGACTGTTATAACACTCTTTCTGCAACGTGATTATTATAAGACTGTTACAATGTGCACTTGAAATTCCTCTAAGAAATTTGAACTTAACTGCAATTCGCAGTTTTATGAAACTATCACATGGATGGCTTTTGGTGGTAGTGGAAATCAAACGAGTGGAGAAGTACCAAGTTAGCTGGAGAAAAGCAGATCCTTACCCAGCCAGGGGCCCTTGCAAGTATGAAGGTAGCACAGCTATTTTCTAAGACACCCTTCTTTCCTGCATTTCAAATATTGGCTTTGGGGAGTGAATCTGTATTTCGGAATAAACAAAATTGTAATTAGAACTGTCATTATGTAATTGAATAAAACTGTGGCTAGGTTTGCACAGGGATGCACAGCCCAGAAGGAATGGGATCCCAAAGAATCTGTGCTGTGAATTGCCCAGTGAATTGCCAAAGCAGAATGATTTTTCCCCAGAAATCTTTTTTTAAAACTACCAATAGAACCTGATCCAACTCCCGTTATTAAAATCAGTGGTGAGATTCCCATTCATGTCAATGGTCAATACCAATACAGTGTATTGATCTCATTTACAGACATCCATATTCGCCCTGTATTAATAGAATACAAGGAATTCACACAATTAGACTGACCGGACTCAAATAACAGTAATACATTCTTCAATAATTATATTAATTGACTCTAAACCACAGAGCCAGATTCTGAAACCCTTCCTCACAATGAATAGCACCTTCCTCTGGGTTTGATCCTGTCCAGAACTGAGTTCTCCCAACTCCCTCTGAGGTCAATGAGCATGGAGGGCACTCAGCACATTGCAAAATTGAACCTTCTGTGAATAGCCCCACTGAAATCAATGGGAATACTGGTGGAGTACATTACAATATGGTGTGAATAAGGGATGGATTTTAAATGACAGGCTGCAATTTTAATAAAATTTAACAGTGGAGGGGCACTATTTGCCCATCTCCTCACACCAATGGCTCCAGTGTGGGGTTATAGGACATCTATCCCATAGTCCAGCAGTTTTCACTCTTTAGTAACCCAAGAACCCCTGTTTTTATTTAAAATGTTACCACAGACCCCCAAACCCTCCACTCAGCCCCAGGCCCCACCCTCACGACACCCCTTCCCCCAAGGCCCTGTCCCACCTCTTCCCACCCCCACTTCACCCCTGCCCCTCCTCTTCCCCACCTCTTTTCACCCCTCCCCCTAGTTTCCCCTTCCACCCTCCTCCTCCTCCCTCCCAGTGCCTCCTGCATGCTGGGGAACAGCTGTTCCCTGGTATGCAGGAGGTGCTGGGAGGGAGGGGGAGGAGTTGATCACTGGGGCTAATGGCCTTGGACATAATTCTGCCCCTTCCCCTGAGTGTGTCCCATTCCCGCTCCTCCACCTCCATCCCAGTGCCTCCTGCATGCCGTGGAACAGCTGTTCCTCAGTGTGCAGGAGGCACTGGGAGGGAGTGGGAGGAGTTGATCAGCAGGGCCAGCAGACCCCAGTTTGAGAAACACTCCCATAGTCCATAATTCAAGATAGACTCTCCACTGCCTTCCCCAAGGATTCAGCTACCGTTGCTGAATCCTCTCTACCTTCAGGGAACAGAAGTTACCAAAGACAGATCCAAATCTGCAAGGATTTCAGGTTTCCCTTTTTCACACGGCCTTGGGGTCCACTAGCCAAACCTCATGTCTCTTATTTTCTGGTTGCTGGCCCTTTGGCTTTTTATTTGCACTGGAGACTGACTGCAAGTTGCAATGAACTAAGAGTCATACAATTCCTAACAATAAATTCCTCAATCGCCTTCTGCATAGCATGCTGGAGACACAGCTAGGTTAAATATGTCCATACCAAATTAACCTGTATCTCCAGGATGCTATGAGGTAGGTGAAATAAAAACTACTGGACCTCTGCCAATTTGACTCCGATGGGAAAAATTCCTTCCAGACCCCTTGGATAGGAGATCACTCAAACCCAGAGCAAACTGAAAACGCAGTTTCTCTGCTATATAACAGTAGGGAGAGAGCGTGGGATCAGTCAAAAATGGAACAAGATGCCCAAGAAACATCAGACCAGGGTTTAAGCAAATGATTGTGAAGAACAAAAAACAATCAGTTTGCAACTCTCTGGCTGGCCAACGAGCAGCAGGGCACTCGGAGGAAGAAGGACCTCTCCCTGTATACTCCCCCCCACTCCCTTTATAGTAAAACTGTCTGGCACCTTATGGATCCAGTCAATTTTCTCATCTGTTAAATTGGTGGATGGCATTGTCACAGCTCTACTGAGGCAGCACACCTACTCAGGGCTTGTCTACCTTGAACTACTACTGCAGCACAGAGAAAACCTTTAATAATAATAATAAAGCATGTGCAGAAAACACTCTTCTTATGGACAAATGGAGTGTGTGCAATTTCTCCCATTGCTTATACTTCAGTGTAACATTTCCTAGACCACTATCACCAGTCTGAGGTAGAGAGCTTTGAAGCCCAGGACAGAGAAGCTTCTTCTTTTAAATGACTCTACTCTACCCTTTCTGCTCCATTATTTTTCTTATTTTTTAAAAAAAGCAGGCAATTCCATATAAAAGACTATGTCAAGAAAACATTAGCAATGTTCAGCACCCAAAAGTCTGAAAGTGTGAAATGAACTCCCAGGGAAAGGGAATGAGAAAGAGGCCTTGGTGTCTCAGGGAAGAGGGTGGTAAAAGAGGCTGAAGTGGAGGAAGACTAGCCACCGCAGAAAGACAATGTTAAAAGGAAAGGATGAGCTCATAGGAGGAAGGAGAATGAAGGCAGGTGTAAGATCACAGGGGAAGAGTGTGAAGGTGATAGAAGGTGTACTGGAAGGGGCAAGCCATTGGGAACAGGCAGACATGGAGGAAGATCAAGAGGAAGGTAAACAGTGGAAGAAGGATGTCCAGGGTGGTAGAGAAAGATGAGCCACCAAAGAATGGGGGTTTGTAGGAGCAGCAGCCACCATCCTAGGATTGGAGATGGAAGCAAGAATGTGGGGGGGAGAAAAAGAAAAGCAGCCATCAGGGAAGCTCTGTAATGGTCCTCACTTTACATTTGTGCTTGATACCCTATCTCAGGGGTGGGCAAACTTTTTAGCCTGAGGGCCACATCGGCTCTGCAAAACTGTATGGAGGGTCGGGTAGGGAAGGCTCTGCCTCCTCAAACAGCCTGGTCCCTGCCCCCTATCCACCCCCTCCCACTTCCTGCCCCACAACTGGCCCCCTCAGAACCCCTGACCCATCCAACACCCCCTCCCCACTCCTTGTCCCCTGACTGATCCCCCCTGGGACTCTCGCCCAAACCCCACCCTGCTCCCTGTCCCCTGACTGCCCCGACCCCTATCCACACGCCTGCCCCCAGACAGGCTCTCCCGGGATTCCCATGCCTATCCAACCCCCCCTGTTCCCTGACTGCCCACGGGGACCCTGCCCCTTATCCAACCACCTCCCACCCCCTTACCATGCTGCTCAGAGCAGCAGAAGCTTGCAGCCCCGCCACCTGGTCAGAGCCAGCCACACCGCCTGTGCCGCCTGGCAGGAGTTGCGGGCCAGAGTGCTGGTGGCGAGGCGATGCAAGACTGTTGGGGAGGGAAGACAGCGGGGAAGGGGCAGGGGATTAGCCTCCCCAGCTGGGAGCTCAGGGGCCAGGAAGGATGGTCCCGCGGGCTGGATGTGGCCTGTGGGCCGTAATTTGCCCACCTCTGCCCTACATGTGGTAGAGTTCTATAAACCACTACTACAGCAAATATATTTAAAGCACCGAGAAGGTGATGCTTCACAGACCTTGGAACTGATTCTCTGCTGACACCACATCAGTGGAGTTACTCCTGATTTACACTGATGAATGTGAAAGGAAAATCAGCCTCCCCTCCCATTCTGGAGAAATATGAGAGTTAAAATAAAATGCATTATTGCTCACAGTGTTCTCAAGCTGGAAAAGACCAACAATAGAAGCACTATCTTTCTGAAAGACTTCCAGCAGTATTTGTCAGCAGGATATGAGTAGCTCCAATTGACTTTAACAAGATTTAAGGAAGATTCTGGTCCCAGGTTTTAAGTATGGGGTGGAAAGAGAAGCTGCCGTCTGTCATTTTGTGTTCAGTTGTATTTAGGACATTCCAATTCCTTTCCCTATTACCCTAACTGGTCATGATGTGTACAGTGTGACCCCACTCTTAGACAGTTGCGCATGTACCTTTCTGTCTCTTCTTTTCTGGTGGATGCCCCCATGAAAAATATAGGTATTTTTAGAATAACTCAGCTTTTCTGCTCTCTGTGGGACAATGGGGCAACAGATTTTCAAACCAAAAGATGTTCTAAAATAATTACAAGAATAAAACTTGTGCATGTGCTCCTTCCACTCAGCCATGTGTAACTAGAAACCAAACACAGCAGTAGCAACAAAGCAGATTAGCAGCTGGCACTTTAGATGTTCTGAGGTGTCCAACAAAAACAGACAATTTTTAATAGTGATTATTTTTTCTAAGTGACATTGAAATAAACTGTAATGAACAAGTGAGCAACGATAAAAATACCAGCATAACATGTCCCTGAGCGCCTCAGGCAACATACAGCTAATGAATAATATGATAGACAAATCCCCTTCTTTTCAGTTCTAAACTATGTCTACCACGTCGACAGTATCCATGTCACAGAGCAGCCATCATTGCTACAGCCTTTTCCAATAGCTGCTTATGGCATCCCATGCCTCTGCTTTGCCTATAAAGGGGTTCATCTTTGTTTGTCCAGTTTACATGAGCAACGGCTGACCACCAGTCTGCCCCTTCTGCCCGAGGCCCCATCCCTTCTGGGGGCCCGCTCTGGGCTCCTGTACCGGTAAGACTTTTAAGTTACTTTCACCCCTGTGTATGATCTTGCATTTGATTGTACTGAAGTGCATATTGTGAACTTCTACAGTGATCCAGATCACTATGCATCAGACACGTGTCCTCTTTATTTCTCACAACTTCCCCATATTCTGTGTCATCTGAAAACCTTATCAGTGAGGATTTTAGGTTTTCTTCCATTAAAGAAAATGTTAACCTGTGTAGGGACAAGAACTGATTCCTGAGGGACCTCACACTCGCTCAATGATGATTCCTTGTTTATAGTGACATTTTGAGATATCTCTGTTAGCTGGTTTTTAATCATTTAACGTGTGCCATATTGATATTTTATTGTTCTAGTTTTTTAATCAAAATGTCATGCTGTATCAAATTAAATGCCTTACAAGAGTCTAAGTATATTACATCTGTATATAAGTATATTACAATTCCACCATGAAGCCTCACATACCTCCAGTCTATCAGTCTGGACGACAGCCAGTTTCTCCTGCCAAATGTCTGTCACTCCAAAGGTTGTGGTGGATTCTCCATCACTGACAATTTTTAAATTATGATGGGATGTTTTACTTAAAAGCGATGCTCTAGGAATTATTTTGGGGAGGTTCTATGGCCTGTGTTATACAGGAGGTCAGACTAGATCAGGGTTCTCAAACTGGGGGTCGGGACCCCTCAGGGGGGTCGTCAGGTTATTATGTGGGGGTCACGAACTGTCAGCCTCCACTCCAGCCCCGCTTTGCCTCTAGCATTTATAATGGTGTTAAATATATTAAAAAGTATTTTTAATTTATAAGGGGGGGTCACACTCAGAGGCTTCCTACGTGAAAGGGGTCACCAGTAAAAAAGCTTGAGAATCACTGGACTAGATGACCACAATGGTCTCTTCTGGCCGTGGAATCTTACAGTCTATGAATAAGGCTTTTCCATCAAAGGAATACATTATGCTTTGGGGCTCAATGAAACTGGAAATTTGCTAGCCCCTGCAAATGGGCTCTAAGGTAGGAGGACTTATAACCCTGCATAGGTTGGCTATGAGATTACTAAAAAAGAAATGAAGAGGGCCTATGGATAAAAGAGTCTACATCTACACTTGGAGCTAGGGCACGATTCCCAGCTTGCATAGATATACTTGTACCTTATTTAACTGGTGTTCTAAAAATAGTAGTGTGGCCACAGTAGCATGGTCAGCACAGACTAGCTGCCCTGAGTATGTATCCGCAGAGTCCAGGCAAGTTTGTACTTGGGGTGGCTAGCCCACGCAGCCACCGGCAACTGCCTGTGCTACTGTGGTGACACTACTATTTTTAGCACTCTAGCTCAATGAGAGCTAGTGTGAGGATATCTATGCAGGCTGGGAATCACACCTCTAGCTCCAACTGCAAGCCAGAGACAGAGGGACTCTTTTAAAAAAATTAAGACATATGTCATAGATCAATACACTCTTGAACCCTGACTAGAATCAAAGTTTGGAATGATATGAGAAGTCACAGGAAGGGAGGGCATGGACGTCATAGGTATCTGCTGGCTTCACGGACATTGTTATAAGGAATTGGGAAGTTATATTACCAACTGTGTTAGGATAAGAAAGTTATTTGTCATGCTCCTTTATTAGAGAGATTTAGGCTTGGTTTACGCAAAGTTTTACCAGCGTAACTACTAAGGCCGTTGCAGAGAAGCTAAATGATTTTTTTACATCGGTATTCACTTCAGAGGATATGGGAGAGATCGCCACATCTGAACCATTTTTTAGGTAACAAATCTGAGGAATGCTATCTGTGAAGTTATAAACATAAGCTGAGATCATGACTAATGACATATTTACACTTGCGTTTATGTCGGCAAAATTTTTGTCGCTCATGGGTGTGAGAAAACACCCCCCCCTCAAGTGACATAGCTACCACCACTCATTGAGTTGGTTTTATTATGTCAATGGGAGAGCTCTCTCCTGTCGGCATAATGTGGATACGTGAGCGATCTTACAGTGGCACCGCTGTATTGGTACAGTGGTGCCACTGTAAACTTGTAAGTTTAGACATGACCTAAAAATATGTTTTCCAGAAAAGTCTGGGGAGTGGCCAAAGCAGTTCTTTAGATGCAAAGGGTGAGCTGACACCTCATCCATGTATAAACAAGGCTGATAGACCTGCTAAGTGGCCATTCTTTGGCAGGAAAGGGGGCGGGGGGGGAGAATCTTCATTTTAGCAAAGAAACAGCATTGAGTTCCCTTCCACACAGACTACCTGTCGCCTTGCTTCCAGCCAGAAATGCTTCTCAAAAGGGGGACAAGACTATAAAAACAAGGGGCAGACAACCCAAGGCACCCGTCCTCTCTCTACCCATTGATTCATTGCACCAGACGGGACAAAGAAAGCAGCCATTGAACTGAAGAAGGGGTCCTGACCTAAGAAGATTGGCCAGTAAGGCTAATAAAAGCATGTGGTGAGAAAACCTTGTTTGAATTTAACATAGCTTGTTAAATTACGCACCAGTTGCGTTTTATTTTTATTTGTCTTGTAATCATTTCTGACTTTTATGCCTCATTACTTGTACTCACTTAAAATCTCTCTCTTTGTAGTTAATAAACACATTTTATTGTTTTATTTAATCCAGTGTGTTTGAATTGAAGTGTCTGGGAAACTCCATCTGGGGTGGCAAATTATGTGCATATTATTTCTATTAAAGCAACAACAGACTTTATCTAATTTGTATTGTCCAGGAGAGGGCTGGACAATACAAGACATACATTTCTGAGGGGAAATCTAGGCCTGGGAGTCTGTTTGGGTCACCCTGAAATATAACCAAGGTTGGTAATAGCCAAAGTGTGGCTGGCTGGCTGCAGCACACACAGAGACATACCTGGGAGTGACTTGCATGCTGGAGGCTGTTTACGAGCAGTCCAGACTGGAGGCTACAGCAATAAAACAGTATAAAGGGCATCCCAGGTTAGAGGGCAGGGGTGACCCAGCTACTCAGTCTGGATTGTACCCTGAGTATGTCACAAATGCACAGTGGAAAACATAATCCCACCTGTACATACAAAATGATGAGGTCTAAATGAGCTGTTACCACTCACAAAAGAGTTATCGTGGATGGTTCTCTGAAAACATCTGTTCAATCTGCAACAGTAGTCCAAAAAGCTAACACAGTGTTAGGACCCAAGATAATAAGACAGAAAATATCATAATGCCACTGTATAAAGCCATGGTATGCCCACACCTTTCATACTGTATGCAGTTCTGGTCAGCCCATGTCAAAAAAGATATACAGAGGATAGGTCCATCAGTGATTATTAGTCAAGATGGTTAGGGACACAACCTCATGCTTTGGGTGTTCCTAAACCTCCAACTGCCAGAAGCTGGGACTGGATGCCAGAGGATAGATCACTTGAAATTGCCCTGTTCTGTTTTGTCAGCATCTGGCACTGGCCACTATCAGGATACTGGGCTAGATGGACTATTGGTCTGACCTATTATGGCCATTCTTCTTATATCAATAAGGATTGTGGTTTTTTTACTGACATAGTTAATGCTAGTTAAAGCCTTAGTAGAGATACAGTTATACTGACACAGCTTAGCGAGTCTATACAGAATGTTTCAACATGTAATGTTCATTTGTTCTAAAAAAGTACAAGATTTACCATATTTTGATCCTACAAGTTAATACTGCAGTATTAGGCAGATGACCCTGTTCAATATATGGATTAAATCTGGCTCTTCAAACTGGGTTTCGTAGTACCACAAGTGTACCACATTGTTTAACAGAGAAATTGTTTTTCCCATGTTGTGAATGGAAAAGGATGACTGTGTATAAAGGACAAGTTACTGAATTGTGAAGGCAATGCAGTAGGATCTCTCAAAAATTTTCAACTAAAAGTTTTTGTCAAAAATGAAATATTTTGTTTTTTGTTTTTTTTTTAAAAAAACCCATGATATGAAACATTAAAAAAAATCAAATTTCAGAAGTCCCATTCTTTCTTGGCTGATTCATCCCGCCCCAATCCCTTACTTTTGCTCAATTAAAAAATGAAAAAGCAAGAGAAAAGGGAAAAGACTCCAAATTTGAAAAAAAAATCCACCAAAAGTGAAACGAGAAAATTTCATATGAAATGTAAACTTTTTCTAATTTTTTCACATTCACCCTTCTCGCTAATTTTGACCAACTGTACAACACCATCATTATCAAATTCCATATATGATCAAAAGGGTACATTTGAGTTCATGATTATCTGAGTCAAACAAGTAACATTTTGGTCAAGCTCTCCAATCACACTTTCAGTTCTTGTGGAAAAAAAACAGTGGGTCAGAAACCTGAGAGATACTGAGCATCTGGAAACTGGGAGCTGCAGTCATTCAGTACCTCTCAGGATCTGGCTCATTGTCTTTTATGTGCTTGGATTCAAGCCACCGTTTCCACATTCATTTAAATCATCTCCTTTATTGCAAGTGAAGCGCATCCTACAAAAGGAGTCTGGCTTTAAGTTAGAATGCTAGGATATCTTGCTATTTATGTAATTCCACTGGCTCATGAGTATCATGATGTTTATAAGGTGAATAATCATGTATTAGGCACAATAGATTGTTTAAATATTATTCTTAGTTGCCCATTGACTATACACTACTAATTTGCATTTTTATGTGGAATAATTGTCCTAAAATCTACATTCCATTCTAATGATATTAGGCATGAATTGCATATTGGGAACAAAACTCGCAGAATATACACATCCACCTGCATTCAGGGATTGGGTATCTCAGTAAATAATTGTTTGAGTAGAACAACTCTTACATGTTATGCTAACATGGTTTGAAGCAATGGCAGCACATAATACCATTTCATCAGCAGCATAATCGCTTACAATTCCAAAACTATTCCTACTGTCCACAAAAATGCATTTTACAAGTAATGTAGATTTTCAGAAAGGCATATTACACAACTACTAAAATAAACCTAGTGTCTGTGTCCTTTTTATAAAGCAAGCAATGGTACATACCCATATGTTGTCCTTATCTCGGGGCTTATGGATCACTGTGCTATTAGACCTAAACTATAGCCTTGAATTAAAATGACTGAAAACATTCTTTCACAACACCTCCTACAGTTTATGCTCTGGCCAAGTGTCCAGCTTTAGTTTTTACCTGCGTATCGGGGCTCAAAATATTAATTAAAAGCACAAGGGTATCACTGAAAAAGCCACAGAAAATTATGTAGAGGACTAGATAGTTATATGCCAACATTAAGAATCATAACAATATAAAGAAACATAAAAAGGAATTTTTAATTGATAGGCATATTATCGCAGTTCTCTGAAGGAAATCAGTGCAACCCAGCATGAAACATATGAGTTTTACAAACATCATTTCATTTTTTTTTATTACCTAGAGCATTAGGATATACTTCCTTGACTCTGTAATAATTGTTTGCAGTTAATTACAAATGAAACAGAAGTGCTGGTAATATTAGACTTGCACCCTGCATAAAGCTAGAAATTACTGCTATTACTCTTATTTGCTGAGAATATTGGGTCATAGATGCTAATTAGCAGTTCACAGCCCCCTACAGGAAAAAAATCATTATTATGAAAATCTGTCTTGGTAGCCAAAGACACCATTCATGTCACTATGAACATTTCTGTCAGAGCAATAATAAGGTATGACAAAACTTAAGATTTACTTTTATGTGAAGAAAGTGATGAAGGTTAAAAATATAACATGCTAATCTCAAAATTAATTGCCATATCCAGGAAAGAGATATCGTCCTGTTTTATTTTGCTAAAAGCTTGCAGTATATGGGCTAGCAAATATTTATTAATTGAATACATTATCAGCATTTCTTTTAAAAATACAGAAAATGCAAGAAAAACCTTTAAATATCTGAGTACAAATAAATTAAGGACAAAAGAGACATTATCTGGAAAGGGAAATGAATGCTGCAAGTCTGTGCACCTTGAGCAAAGACTGCACGTTATTATTAATCCATGTTTTCTTTGCACATATCATTTTGTTTTTCTATAGGACCTGATTCAGAGAAAAAGGTAACAATGGTGTTTACACAAGTTTTCTGCAGAGTTTATTCCAAAGATCTGATGCATAGAGCAAGTGATAGTATGATTTATTAAACCCCTTTCTTCGTAGCACATGCAACCACTTCTGTATGAACAGAGTGAACAGAAGAGCAGAGTATTGTAATACCAGTTTGAATTCTGAGTCTTCATTAAAAAAGAAAAGTAACCAAAAAAATAAAAATAAATGGAAATGATATATCTGGTTTCTAAGAAAATGCTGCTCAAGAATGGTTCTAAGTCACTTGCTTTCTGTTTATTGGGTCTATTCAACTATTGTTATATTCAATGAAACAAAATGCCACAGGAAAAGCAGGGATTTGGGGGCATGCTGAGACTGAGACAGAGGACACACATATGCTCAGCATTACAGGATATGAATTTTGCTATTCTTGGTTTAAGAATATAGTAGTTACTCAGAAACAGGTATTTTAGACATGCAGAGTCAAATTCTGCTCTCCTCTACACTAGTGTAAACCCTGAGTGACACCGTTGACTTTGGTAGAGTCACTTGGATTTACACCTATGTAAATAACAGCAGAATCTGCCTGCAAGATTTTAAATTACTAATGATGTTTTTCTATTAATAAAAAATAGCTTTCACTCATCATGGAGGATGAGAGTAGCAAAAATTACACAACACAACAATAAATTGTTTGGAGCGCCACTCTCCCAGAATAAAAGAAAAGAAAAATATCTGCCCTATCAATTTGAGAATGAAACGGGTTGAGAAGCACTTTGTTAGAGAAATCTTATAACGAGTGCCCCTTAGCCACCTGCCCCAGCACCCTCCTAATCCCTCTGAAATTCTGGCACAAGGCCTGGAAGAGTATATAAAAACAAAACACTTACAGTTTAGTAGTTCATAACTGACTTTTTACTGAAAGTTTTAAATGGAAGTTATGTTTGAGCAGATGTAGCAAATGTGCTAGGAGAGTGTATAGAGGTGTCTAGGATAAAACACAAGGACTCCTTGTAGAGAGGGTTTTTTTTTTTTGTATTTTTCCACAGGGACATTTTTCTAATGTCATGTCCATAGGATAAGGCTCCTTCCCTGGGCCCCAAAGTGTCTCTGCTGCAGCAGTATAACCATCCTATTCTAGCTACTAGCTTCAATACATGCAATCCAGGCTATTGCTTAGATTATGAAATTGAGGCTATTGCTTAGATAATGCAGCAGAGCAATGAATTAACTTGATGAATTGCAAGGTGTAGTATAGCAGGCCTCTGGGAAACAATTAAACTCTGGAGACAAGAATGAATTTTTATATCCCTATATTCTAGAGGTCTGAATCCTGTAAATCTTTAGTCACATGACTAGCCTGCATTTAGATGAGTGGGCATGTGCAAGATCAGGCCCTACATTACTACAGACAGCATTTTCCCCCCACCTAGCCAAGGTCAACTACTAATCCAATCCAACCAATGTAAAACTAAGTTATGGCTAGATTTTGCCTTTAATCATAGCCCTGAGTAGTGACCATGTGTAAACTGCACCACCCCAGGAGGCTCTGCAGGCATGATGTGTTACAGACACCACTCTGAAGCATAGTTCTTCTGGGGCTCCCCGGTTGCACCTGGGAGGGTGGCAGTAATCCACTGTAGCCTCTGATGGATCACAGTGTGCTCTCCACCAGTTCTTACATCCAGACACTCTGTTGGCTGGCTCATAAAGGGCATATGTGGGGGGGGGGGGCGGAGAGGAGTAGGGACCATCACTCTACCCTTCTTAGAGCCACTTGCTCACACAGGAGAGTAACAGGGATGTAGCCCCTGGTTTTCTCTCAGCACCCAGGGCATGGTGAAGGCAACTCTTATGTGTTTGCATGTGGGTTGGGGCCCTACTTCTTCCTGCTCCCCTGTGTGGTGGTGTAAGTCCCAGCCACAGTCTATCCCTTAATGAAGAGTAGAATCAAATGGAAACTTTTTTGGTCAATATGAGAAAGGTCTGAAGGACATTGCAGCCCCTTGTTTCAGGCAATTTTTAGTTCAGGGTGTGAGCTATTCAGCTGTCATTAGCTCAGGTTCTCTGAATTGGCACATACTAAAGTACACTTTTCAAGAACGGTACTTCCCAAGAGGGGAGTCTGATTGATGCAGCCATCAAAACGTCACATGAAAGCGCTTTTTTTTTCCTGGATAGGTTGGACCACACTAAGATGGTGTGCCAAGGATGTCAATGTTTGACCACATAGGAATTGTCAGACTGGCTTAAACCAGTTTCCTAGAGTGGCCAGCAACAAAAGCTTTCAGAGCATGGATGGCAGGTACCATAGGCCAGGGGAGACTGAGCCTCCCGAAACAGCCGGGCATGGCCCCATCCACACTTCGCCTCTAGGCTCCCTCCTGGCTGCTTCCAGTTCCGCTCTTTCATGGCCCAGGCTGGGGTTAGGGTGGGCCAGCCTGCTGCTGGGATGGGGGATGTCACAAGGCCTGGGGCTGGGGCTGCACCATCTGGCACTCTAGGGCTGGGGGCGCTCGGGTGGTCCAGGGGGCTGGCAGCCGCGGTGTGGTTGCTCTGGGCTCTCGTGGGGGGGAAGGGGAGAAGAAGGGGAAGGGCCCAGGCCTAGGCTCCCACAATGGCCAGTTCACCCACCGCCCATGTTTCAGAGGAAGCACACACACACACAAAATCTAATGTTACAATTTAGCACCAGTGGGTGGGAAGAATCTTATTTTTTCCCAGTATAGATGTACCCCAAAAGTATTACTGTGCATATACTATTGTTAAATATTGTTACTATTTATTCACTTAATATCAGACATAGGGATTACACTCAAACCCCTTGGCTTGGCAGTCGATATCAAATCCACTATACCTGTGTTGTTCAGGCAAGGTCCTTATTCTTGCTGGGACTCAGTTCTTCCATCAGTAAAATACAGCTAATGAAAACATCTTGAATTTTCACCTGCACATCTCTTTACAAAGTTGTAATAGCATTACCAGTGTCATTTTACAGATCATATAACTAAACCCAGATTACAATCCATGTGTCGGAAAGCCTCTCTAGTCTACAGGCAAAAATATGGATCTAACAATCAGAGATTAAAGTTGTGTTCATATCCCTGCCCCTAATTTCCTATGGGTCTGTCAACTCTAGTGTCCTTAACTTGAGTTTATTGATTGCCATGTAACTCAAAGTACCTAGCACTTTTGTACATGCTGGTCGGGAACACCCCAGCACAAAAACATCTGTGGAGTGTCCATAGCAGTGTGTACAAATGTGCTAGCTACTTCAAATTAATTAATCAACTAGAGTTAAGGGAAAAAAAAACACCCTAAAGTAGACAAACCCTACGAGAACTTGGGCAAGTCACTTTACAAAACCATTTTACATTGTACAAATGCACAGTTAAAGTCACCCAAACAACCCTTCACCTCCCCTGCCCCACTCTTTTCCATCCCCAATAGCACTGCTCTGAAGACAAGCATGAACTCTGAGAAACTTTGTTATGCAACAGGTTTCTCTTATTAGCTACTACAAAAATGTTTCATTTTAATCTTAATGAACCTGTGTAATGGATGAATATAGTTGGCTCAGTGCTTCTGTTTGTTCTAAGGAGGAATTATGGGTCGAATAGAATGTTGTTTGGGTTTTTGGAAATGTAAAACTTTAAAAGTGACCCAAACAAGGGAAACTGGGTCTTGAATTCCTCAAACCCCTTGTTTCTTTGTGAGGTATATAAAAGGGTTGAAAAGTTCGTTCAAAAAGCAAGGGAGGATTTTCTGCTGGTCTTTTTTTTCCTGGTACATTAAAAATTCAGATAATCTACCCTGAAAGATTAGACATCACCTGGACAACTGGTGAAGTGGTCACATCAGTGAGAAATCTGAACAACCGAGAGAACTGAATGTGTAGTCATACTGTTTCAGACTTGTTTTTGTTAGCACTTATTTAACTCCAATACCAAATGAACGCCGATGAGAAAGGATGTCTTAATTAAAGAGTCACCCTTTTGAGAACTTCAAATAAACATCTGAAATTCCCCAAGGAAGTTCTTCCATAAGCAAAAGGTTAATTACATTTCAGTGGGTACCTCTGGTAGAAGGCTATTTTTCTGCTGTTCAGTTACAATAAGAGTAAATTAAAGGTTTTCAAGATTTCAGGGTTTTGATTGATGTGTCCATTAATTCACCTTTTCAAACTGAGGTGGAATAAGGTTTTAAATATTTTATTAATCATTTGTGTTTTTTCTGAAGTTCTCTTTTATTATTTTGTTTGATTGAATTGGGAGTTTGTGAATGGTCCTGATTGTTGTGGGGTCCTGGCACTCCATAGCACTCCCTGCTTGCCAAGGATGGCACTGCAGGCACTGCCAGACTCATTTTCCTCCTCAGGGTGGATCTGATCAGCTTTCCAGATACCCATCTGTTCTGGAGATGTATCTTTGCCCTGTGGCCAAGCCACCAACAACTTAACCCCATCTGTGTTAGCAAAAAGTCCATCTAAAAAGTCCCAAATTTTCTCAGCCCTGATCCGAACTACCTGTAAGACTCTTTCCCTGATCTGGTATAGAATACTGGGCCCTCTGGTTGGTTAACATAAGAACATAAGAACGGCCGTACCGGGTCAGACCAAAGATCCATCTAGCCCAGTATCTGTCTACCGACAGTGGCCAATGCCAGGTGCCACAGAGAGAGTGAACCTAACAGGCAATGATCAAGTGATCTCTCTCCTGCCATCCATCTCCATCCTCTGACGAACAGAGGCTAGGGACACCATTCTTACCCATCCTGGCTAATAGCCATTTATGGACTTAGCCACCATGAGTTTATCCAGTTCCCTTTTAAACATTGTTATAGTCCTAGCCTTCACAACCTCCTCAGGTAAGGAGTTCCACAAGTTGATTGTGCGCTGCGTGAAGAAAAACTTCCTTTTATTTGTTTTAAACCTGCTGCCTATTAATTTCATTTGGTGACCCCTAGTTCCTGTATTATGGGAATAAGTAAATAACTTTTCCTTATCCACTTTCTCCACATCACTCGTGATTTTATATACCTCTATCATATCCCCCCTTAGTCTCCTCTTTTCCAAGCTGAAGAGTCCTAGCTTCTTTAATCTTTCCTCGTATGGGACCATCTCCAAACCCCTAATCATTTTAGTTGCCCTTTTCTGAACCTTTTCTAGTGCTAGAATATTTTTTTGAGGTGAGGAGACCACATCTGTACACAGTATTCGAGATGTGGGCGTACCACGGATTTATATAAGAGCAATAATATATTCTCAGTCTTATTCTCTATCCCCTTTTTAATGATTCCTAACATCCTGTTTGCTTTTTTGACCGCCTCTGCACACTGTGTGGACATCTTCAGAGAACTATCCACGATGACTCCAAGATCTTTTTCCTGACTCGTTGTAGCTAAATTAGCCCCCATCATATTGTATGTATAGTTGGAGTTATTTTTTCCAATGTGCATTACTTTACATTTATCCACATTAAATTTCATTTGCCATTTTGTTGCCCAATCACTTAGTTTTGTGAGATCTTTTTGAAGTTCTTCACAATCTGCTTTGGTCTTAACTATCTTGAGTAGTTTAGTATCATCTGCAAACTTTGCCACCTCACTGTTTACCCCTTTCTCCAGATCATTTATGAATAAATTGAATAGGATTGGTCCTAGGACTGATCCTTGAGGAACACCACTAGTTACCCCTCTCCATTCTGAGAATTTACCATTAATTCCTACCCTTTGTTCCCTGTCTTTTAACCAGTTCTCAGTCCATGAAAGGACCTTCCCGTTTATCCCGTGACAGCTTAATTTACGTAAGAGCCTTTGGTGAGGGACCTTGTCAAAGGCTTTCTGGAAATCTAAGTACACTATGTCAACTGGATCCCCCTTGTCCACATGTTTGTTGACCCCTTCAAAGAACTCTAATAGATTAGTAAGACATGATTTCCCTTTAAAGAAACCATGTTGACTATTGCTCAACAGTTTATGTTTTTCTATGTGTCTGACAATTTTATTTTTAACTATTGTTTCGGCTAATTTGCCCGGTACTGACGTTAGACTTACCGGTCTGTAATTGCCAGGATCACCTCAAGAGCCCTTTTTAAATATTGGTGTTACATTAGCTAACTTCCAGTCATTGGGTACTGAAGCCGATTTAAAGGACAGGTTACAAACCTTAGTTAATAGTTCCGCAACTTCACATTTGAGTTCTTTCAGAACTCTTGGGTGAATGCCATCTGGTCCCAGTGACTTGTTAATGTTGAGTTTATCAATTAATTCCAAAACCTCCTCTAGTGACACTTCAATCTGTGACAGTTCCTCAGATTTGTCACCTACAAAAGCCGGCTCAGGTTTGGGAATCTCTCTAACATCCTCAGCCGTGAAGACTGAAGCAAAGAATCCATTTAGTTTTTCCGCAATGACTTTATTGTCTTTAAGCGTTCCTTTTGTATTTCGATCGTCAAGGGGCCCCACTGGTTGTTTAGCAGGCTTCCTGCTTCTGATGTACTTAAAAAACATTTTGTTATTACCTTTGGAGCTTTTGGCTAGCCGTTCTTCAAACTCCTCTTTGGCTTTTCTTATTACACTCTTGCACTTAAGTTGGCAGTGTTTGTGCTCCTTTCTATTTGCCTCACTAGGATTTGACTTCCACTTTTTAAAGGAAGTCTTTTTATCTCTCACTGCTTCTTTTACATGCTCGTTAAGCCATGGTGGCTCTTTTTTAGTTCTTTTACTGTGTTTCTTAATTTGGGGTATACATTGAAGTTGGGCCTCTATTATGGTGTCTTTAAAAAGGGCCCATGTAACTTGCAGGGATTTCACTTTAGTCACTATACCTTTTAACTTTTGTTTAACTAACCCCCTCATTTTTGTATAGTTCCCCCTTTTGAAATTAAATGCCACAGTGTTGGGCAGTTGAGGTGTTCTTCCCACCACAGGAATGTTGAATGCTATAGTATTATGGTCACTCTTTCCAAGCGCTCCTGCTATAGTTACCTCTTGGACCAGCTCCAGCGCTCCACTCAGGATTAAATCTAGAGTTGCCTCTCCCCTTGTGGGTTCCCGTACCAGCTGCTCCATGAAGCAGTCATTTAGAGTATCGAGAAACTTTATCTCTGCATTTCGTCCTGAAGTGAAATGTTCCCAGTCAATATGGGGATATTTGAAATCCCCCACTATTATTGGGTTCTTAATTTTGATAGCCTCTCTAATTTCCCTTAGTATTTCATCATCACTATTACTGTCCTGGTCAGGTGGTCGATAATAGATCCCTAATGTTATATTTTTATTAGAGCATGACATTTCTATCCATAGAGATTCTATGGAACATGTGGATTCGCTTAAGATTTTTACTTCATTTGAATCTACATTTTCTTTCACATATAGTGCCACTCCTCCCCCTGCCCGACCTGTTCTGTCCTTCCGATATATTTTGTACCCCGGAATGATGGTGTCCGATTGATTGCTCTCAGTCCACCAGGTTTCTGTGATGCCTATTATATCAATATCCTCCTTTATCACAAGGCACTCTAGTTCACTCATCTTATTATTTAGACTTCTAGCATTTGTGTACAAGCACTTTAATAATTTGTCCGTTTATTTGTCTGCCCTTTTCTGATGTGCCAGATTCTTTTTTATGTGACTGTTTATCATCTGATCCGGCCCTTACATTATCCTCTTCCGTCCTCTGCTCCTGACTATAACGTGGAGATTCTCTATCATCAGACTCTCCCCTAAGAGAAGTCTGTGTCCGATCCACATGCTCCTCTGCAGCAGTCGGCTTTCCCCCATCTCCTAGTTTAAAAACTGCTCTACAACCTTTTTAATATTTAGTGCCAGCAGTCTGGTTCCACTTTGGTTTAGGTGGAGCCCATCTCTCCTGTATAGGCTCCCTGCATCCCAGAAGTTTCCCCAGTTCCTAATGAACGTAAACCCCTCCTCTCTACACCATCGTCTCATCGACGCATTGAGACTCTGAAGCTCTGCCTGCCTACCCGGCCCTGCACGTGAAACTGGGAGCATTTCTGAGAATGCCACCATAGAGGTCCTGGATTTCAGTCTTTTCCCCAGCAGCCTAAATTTGGCTTCCGGGACATCTCTCCTACCCTTCCCTATGTCATTGGTACCTACATGTACCACGACCACCAGCTCCTCCCCAGCACTACACATATGTCTGTCTAGATGCCTCGAGAGATCCGCAACCTTCGCACCAGGCAGGCAGGTCACAATACAGTTCTCCCGGTCATCACTAACCCAGCTATCTACGTTTCTAATGATTGTATCTCCCATTACTAACACTTGCCTTTTCCTAGAAACTGGAGTTCCCTCCCCCGGAGAGGTAACCTCAGTGCAAGAGGCAACCCCAGCACCATCTGGAAGGAGGGTCCCAACTATGGGAAGGTTTCCCTCTGCTCCCATTGACTGCTCTGCTTCCCTGGGCCTTTCTTCCTCCTCAACAGCGCAGAGGCTGTCTGAGCGGAGGTGGGACAATTCTACAGTGTCCCGGAAAGCCTCATCAACATACCTCTCTGCCTCTCTTAGCTCCTCCAGTTCTGCCACCCTGGCCTCCAAAGTCCATACATGGTCTCTGAGGGCCAGGAGCTCCTTGCACCGACTGCACACATACGCCACCCGCCCACAGGGCAGGTAATCATACATGCTACACTCAGTGCAATAAACTGGATAGCCCCCACTCTGCTGCTGGGCTTCTGCCTGCATTGTCTCCTAGTTAATGGAAGGGTGGTTTAAAGAAAGAGGTTTTGAAATGTGGTTTGAATTATAGGTTTTAAGGGGACAACAGGGGAACAGATAGGACCGACAAGGGACCCCCCGCTCCCTTCCCAAACTCCATTGCGAAACTCCCTGTTAGCAGCCCCTGTTCACAAAGCTCCCTGGTCTCTTGTGCGCGACTTTATAAAGCCCTGGCCTGAGTGAATGCCCTGCCCACTGATTAAGGCTCAGCCAATTACCAGAGGCTTCGAGCTTTCAAACCTTCCTTTGAAGCTCACGGCCTCCAACAGCCAGCCACAGCACATGGTCCTTCAAACAACCAAACAAAGACTGACAAACACAAGCTCAGCACACAGCAAGTAACCCCCAAACACAAACAAACACACACTACAGACAGTCACTTACCCCACAGATGCTGTATTTGCTCCTCCTTCACCTGGAGAACTCCCTTGCAAAACTCCTTGTTAGCAGCCCCTGTTCACAAAGCTCCCTGGTCACTTGTGCACGGCTTTATAAAGCCCTGGCCTGAGTGAATGCCCTGCCCACTGATTACGGCTCAGCCAATTACCAGAGGCTTCGAGCTTTCAAACCTTCCTTTGAAGTTCCCCCAGAACAACCACACTCCTGAGCGATATAGTTATACCATTCTAACTCCCAGTGCAGACAGCACTATATCAATGAGAGGACTTCTCCCATTGGCATAGCTACCATCTCTCAAAGATATGGAATACCTCGGCTGACAGGAGAAGCTCTCCCATTGGTGGTGTAGCATCTTTACTAAGCAGATTTCCTTTTGATGATGTTTATTAGAAGGAAGCCCTATGTTTTGATTTCTTTTCTTTTAAAATAAGAAAATTCTTTTTATATTCTAATCATGTACATTACAAATGTCACCACTATTTACTGCAAAGCATTAACAAGGAACTTTGTTTATTATTGAACAAGTGAAAATTTAACCCATCAAAGGCTATGGCTACACTTGCACTTCAAAGCACTACCGCGGCAGCGCTGCCGCGGCAGCGCTTTGAAGCGCTAAGTATAGTCAAAGCGCTTTGAAGCGCTAAGTATAGTCAAAGCTATCCCAGCGCTATCCGTACTCCACCTCCCTGTGGGGAATAACGTACAGCGCTGGGAGCCGCGCTCCCAGTGCTGGGGCTTTGACCACACTGGCGCTTTGCAGCGCCGCAATTTGCAGCGCTGGAGAGGGTGTGTTTTCACACCCTGCTGCAGCGCTGCAAATTTGCAAGTGTAGAGTTTATCTCAGTGAAGTTATACTGAAATTGAGATCTGTTACTGCCTGCAACCAGCCCAAACTCACATGCTGCACTTTCCTAGGAATCACGGGGAAAAAAGAAAGGCACCAGCATAAAATACTTTATCAGACACCGACCTTTTGGCAGAAAGTCAGAACTATCTTGTGGGAAAATGCATAACTCTTAGCTCTCACTCTCTTTTTTCCTGACACTGTACATCACCCTGTTCTACCTCCCTGCTACTGCTAAGCTTCTATTTCATACACTTGCACAGGATAACAGACGTGCATTACATTTATTCCCTTATGTTCTTCTTTGAAACCAAAGTCTATTAATTTGTTCTCCTTATGTCAGCCCCAGCTCAGTCTGCTGAAATCATTAAATATGTCTATCTGCTAAGTGAAGCCATGTTTAGGCAAAAATTCTTCTTGAAACAAAAATAACGTACTTACGGCTGAATGATGTTTCCAACCATTAAAAAGACAAGATAAAACAATTTTAAATGATGATGTTAACCCACCTGCATCACCTAAAAGGAAACAAAGCCTGGATTCTGTTCTAACTTGAAGTATCATTTATCTCCCCAATGTGTGGAAGTCGGGTCAGAGACTCAAGTTAGATTTACAGGTTTCACACAACTGCATAAGCAAGTACCAGTAAAACAGCCTCTGTTTAGGTCAGGACAGCAGTTATATTGCAACTGTGGAGGAATGGGAGTTTAGTACAAAGTCATTATCAGACACGTATTACAAATTCAATATGTGTTGCAGATAACGTATGTAGGATTTCTCCTTCCAGTATATCTTGTCCCAAAATACCATGCATTTCTGAGGCAGGGGTGAACTTAAAAGGAAATATTTTATTGAAAAACTGTTTTCCCGATATAGGTAAGTGGAACGTAAAGTTGAAAACATTTCACAGTCACCTATAAAAGCACACTTAGAAATGTTCTTAGGATTCAGATTTCCTGCCAAGGAAATGAGATAGAATAGAATATCCCAAGCAGGAAGGTTGTCTGGTAGACACTATTAATCACTAGAATTTTTCAAATGGCATAAAAAGAAAACATTTTTTAAAAGTTAAACACTCCCATCATCAAATCTGCAATACTACATATTCCTTGTGAAATAATCACAGCTAAGATAAATTTGCCAATGCATTTATTTTCTGTCTTTCATAGCATGATGCGGTATTATCTTGCAGCTAAATGTCTGACATTTCACGTCTTTTTTACAAAATGTAATAATGTTTTTTTCAAAAGATTTACACTAAGGGCCAGGTTCTGTCCCCCATGTGCACGTAAATTAGTAATACATAGAATAATTAATAGCAGTAGCCTTTTACTAAGTGTACTATTAGGATACGGGTTGCAGAGATTTCTATAGACACAGAGTAGGTACACTTAAATAGCTTCTTCTGCACTTAGAAGCATTGCCATTGCTACCAGTATTCCCCATTATAAGTGCTAGGAATCTGTCTCAGACCAGCAAAATTTTTCAAAATAGAAGAAACTTTTTATGTTTGACCACTGTATTTAGTTTATAGACTAACAGACATATGGGAGCATAAGCTGGTGTCTGACGAAGTGGGTATTCACCCACAAAAGCTTATGCTCCCATATGTCTGTTAGTCTATAAGGTGCCACAGGACTCTGTCACTTTTTACAGATCCAGACTAACACGGCTACCCCTCTGATACTTGTATTTAGTTTGGGTCTGTTGATGTATAGATTAACCCTGGAATGTCAATCCAGTATGTTTTAATGGCAATTGAACATGCACTCGTTACTTGATTTCCCACTCTCCCAAAGATTTGACTGACTATCTTGAAGTGTTCAAGTGACATGTTCACTTGGCCACATATCTCTCTGCTTCTTGGCAATGGCCATCACAAGGTACTTAGAGACTGGTAGCAAAACCCTCCTCCCTTCTATATCACCAGTGTAAAAGTTAACAACTCATTACTGCATGTAAATATTAACAACTGGCGAGTCTTATTCTGGAAACCTTGACAGATTGCACTTGTTCACTGCCTTGCAGGAATAATCCAAATTGTCAATACAACTGCTATTAGCATAACAATATAAAGAACAACATAAGAAACACCATGGACAAGCAGCCTGCTAAGAGCATGCTCCTGGGTTGTGCAAATCCCACAAGGAGCAATGATCCTATTATTTTATCATAAAGATTGGAACAAATAGTTCAAACAGGATAAGAGACAAAATATGAGTAAATCTCTCCACTTAAGAGTTGACTCACCCCCCGCCCTCCCACACACCGCTCCGAAACCTATATAAGGCAAGAAATAGATTTATTATCATACATAATGTCAGATAAATGGCTTTCTGTGCAGATCCACCTTAAATCCTTTCATTTTTTATTCCCTTATAGCTTCACATCCCAGCTGGCATGCCCCAATCCTATAAATGTCTCAATATAATACACCATCATTGTTTGATGTATGGGCTTCCATTTAGAGCACCATGTCCAAAGAATATTTCTTCATGCTCGAATGACTCATCTATGAGGAGATTAATCTCTCTGGGGGAGAAATCTGGGTCTTTCCTATGGAAGCAAGTTGCTATGTGCACATTAAGAGCAGCAGATCTCTCTGGAGTTCTTAATATTCAGGGAACTGCTCCGATCTGCCATAAACATCCTTTTGTCCTTCCCTCACTTAGTGTCATTCTCCATTATCATTTTCAACATGGAAATAAAAATGTAAAGCTACCCTTTAAAATAATATGATGAAGTAACACTCACTGAGGGCACTAATTTTTAACTAGTAAGTCTGTTTGCCGTTCTTTTCTTTTTAAGTGTCTGTTTAAGTATCCTTACCTATTATATTTAGTGTTCAGCCCCTGCCAAGTGGATGCAGTCAGCTGACTCACTGATGAGGTCATGGCTTTTTTATTTAGCCCATCTTTCCCCTTGAAAGGGCTGAGGGTGTGGGAGGGTTAAATCCAGTACCCATGCTGAGTACCATCACCCTTAGCTCCTCCAACAAGGTACAAGTTAAGGGGCTACCTCTGGTTTTACAGAGAAATCAAGGCAAAACATGCAGACATCCCTAGACTTGCAGAAGTTTCACTTTCCTGTTAACCAGAAAGAGAATCCCAAGTTGAGAATGTATTTCAAAAACCCAGAGCCTAAGTTCTCTTGCTCCTTTCTGTCAGTAGTTTTAGAACCATGCTTTTATATTCACTCTGTGCAAGAATGGGTAGCAATGAGGAAAACAGAATTATAAATCGTTAGTAATTAATTAATTCACCCTACAAGCAGCTATTAAAAGGACCAGACACAGCATTCTTCCAAAAAGCAGAACAGCGCTAAGCACTTCCACTCAAAGTCACAAACAATTTTGTGGCTATTGTCTTCTTTTGAAACCTATCAGAAAACCAAGTCTTTATCAGCCAGCTCTATCAAGCAAGCTAAAGCTATTAATTAATGCACAAATGTTTTTGCTACAACAAACATTTAATTTGCTCTCTAAATGGTGGTTATGATTTTAGCCCTTTGCTCCTTTTATTTTTGTCTGTGATATATACATTACACTTGAGAGAATCCTCTGTCCATATGTCCACAAATTACAGTGGACATATGGCAGTACACAGAAAAACAGTCTTTTGTATTTTGCATACAGAAGTCTTCTCGACTGTTATAAAGGAGACATTATAGAGTCCCTGTATTTCTATTACCATGCAGTCCAGTTTGGATCTCATCTCTGATCTTTCTCAACTGACTTGATTTATTTTAATTGTAGGGTCGCCCTATCAGGCTATATGTAATTTGCAAATTGTTAAAGTTATCCTATTACTATTGCCTGTAACAGGTATCACTTAATTAGCTGATCATCAAGGAATGTAGGTCATCATTATAGGAAAGGAGTATATGTTATTTTCTTTTTAGATAATGTATTAGCACTAATTTTCCACTAGTTCTCAGTATATAATCAATAGGGTTGCAAGAAATATTAACAACAATCTTTAAAAATCTGTTAATGAAAAGTTTTCACATTTCATTCTGAATTCACAAAAATGGTCTAATTAAAAAAAAAGACCTTTAAATTTTGAAGTTTTTGAACTGAATCAGTTCATTTTTTAAATCAAAATAGGTCAGTTTCATTTAAAATAGTCCTATTTTTAACAAACGTTCAAAATTTTGAGTGTTGAAATTTCAGACAGGTGAGGAACAGTTTTAGGACAGAAACCTGCAAAGATGTGTGCTTTCCTGCAATGAGTTCAGGGGATGGGACTAGATGACCTCTGGAGGTCCAAATGATTCTATATGTTCTAATACAGCACCAGTCATTTCTCAAAAATCTCATGAAAAGTGACATTTCTGGGCTTCAGAACAGGCTAGAACAGATTTTTTTTTTCTTGAAAGTGTTCCATGTGGTTTTGCACACCAGTGATAAATCACCGATGAGCAAAGTTCAAAGGTGTCAGAAATGTTATTAAACTGGGTATCTGGATGATTGGATGCATATCCAAATAGACATGCCTTTTTGGGAGCTTCTTTTTTCGTTAATGTTATTCTTAACATTTTCCATGCCATGCTTTCAAGTGAGCTTGTTCTCGAAATCTCCTGAGGAGTAGTGGGTGAAAAAACCAGTCACTGATTCTTTTCTCAGATACGTTCTTAGTAAGAAGAGTCACTCCACATGTTCACAATTAAACAAGGAGTTCTTTTATTTGTGTTTTTAGAGATTATGGGCCAGATTATCTATTATGTCCAACTTCCATTTGGGATTCATCTATGGGCCAGCCCGAGGTGCCGGTTAGAGCAGACCTATGCTGCTCTAGCATGTGCTAGCCGTCAATAGTTCCCAAGAGATCACTAGCCATCTGGGAATTGCTGGAGTGCATCATGCTCCTGCCCACACCACACTCCTGCCCCAATACACAGCCTGCACTGGGAGGGAGATGCAGGAGACAACTCTGCCAGAGGACTCCCACACACCAGATGAGACCCCAGCAGGGAATTTGCAGTTAATCTGCACTCCATTGGTGTTTCCTAAATGGGCACAAAACAAGCAGAACATCTCCTGTGAGCCTAAACTGTCTTCCAAGGAAATCAATGATGAAACTCTTACTGACTTCATGTGGAGCTAATATTGTCAAGTGCAAAAAATATATGTATGATTATAAAAACAGAAGGAAAGCAGTACTTATCTGCACTTAACAGGGTCATTTTTCTACGAAGGCTTATTTATAAGTTCAGACACACAAAAAAATAAATGGGATAGACGTCTAATTCTGGAGCTGTGAACGAGACTCAATAAAGGGCCTAATTCTGCTCCAACTTATGCTGTGTGAATCAGGAGTAACCCCCTGGATGTTGATGAGTTACACCAGTGTAAAGATGGTGTGAGGGAGAAGATTCAGTCACACCAATGGTTCCAGAGACAGAGAGAGACAGAGCTGTACATGTGCCGCACTGTTGTTAATCTACTTGTAGAACATTTACTAACTCGGTTTCCTCAGAACATTTCTGAAGGTAAAGTAATAAATAAAACAAACACAGAAACAAAACAGAAGTATTCCCTAAATAGTTAAATAAAACATCCCAGGAAAGTGCAGCACTAATGGGTCTGAAAATCTAAGCAGCAACATCTTCTCAAGTGAAAGTGACATCATGTACACTGACTGGTTTAAAATTGTATGTGGTTACACACCACACATTTCAGATTAGAATAGTAACATGTCCTTCAGTTCTGTGCTTCCTTACACACAGCAGCTACAGGGCACTGCCCTGTTCCCTGTATTTATTAACACACCAGATCTACTTTAATGCTTTCCAAGCAGATGACAAGGGATGGTTGCCAGGTAAAGTAAGCAAGGATTAAAGCTACATTTCATGTGCCTAGTAACAATAGTTACCTGGCAACAAGTATTCTTTTTTTCCCCAAAACAGGTTATATATCCAAACTGTACATACTGAATTCATTTCCAAATTTAAACTCTGACTTCAGAACTGGAGTCCAAACGGTTTTACCACAATGGTCTGGTATGGGGAGATGGTCTATTTTATAGCCTGTGATCACACAGATACAAAGGCATTGGGGTGGGCTTTTGGGACAACACAGTGGTGCTTCTCCTGTAAAGGGAGGAAGCAGCTCTGCTTACACCCATATCTACCTTGGGACAATGTGACACACCCCTTGGGGCTTGTGATCAGATTGTGTGCCAGCGAGTAGAGCTGTATGGAATATTGGTGAGTTTTTGTTTATGTGCTGAGCTTTGCCTTGTTTGAAATTTCTTTTGCAGCAAAGGAAATGTCTTTATATGGAAGAACCAAGGGGGAGAGCAGAAGAAACCATGGAGAGACCCTGCCTACTCCAAGCCCCACCTCACCAACCCTAAGATCCTACTCATATACCTGGGGAAAGAAGGTCAGGAATAGGACTAGCAGAAAACAACAATTCCACTTTGTCAAAAATTAAGATTTCAAAAGTTGTTTTTATCCAGCATTGGAATGGAAAAGACCCTTTTTTTTTCGGTGTGGAACAGCAGCAGAGACAGAGGGGCAGCAACACCCTGGAGAATAGCCAATAGGCTGGTGGTTGGGATATTCATCTGGGATGTAAATGACTCAGGTTCAAGTCCCTTCTCTGCCTCGTTCAGAGCAGAGACTTTCTCACATCCCAGGCAAGTACCCTAACTACCAAACTGTACAGTTAGCCTTTCTCTGACCCTATTATTTATTCAGAGGGAGATAGACTGACTTTATATCCTGCTGGTTAGGACACTTGCATGTCTCAGAGCATGGACGTGAACCCCAGTCTCCCACATTCCAAGCAACTGCCCTAACCACTAGGCTACTGGGTTTTCTCCATTCATCAGCCTTGAGATGTTGGACTCACTCCCTCCCTCCAGAAATTCCTTCCTGGGCCTGAGAACCTTTCCTGATGAAACTTTTGTTGCAACCCATATGTTTCCACAAAACATTTTGGTTTCAATGAAACAGCACATTTCAAAATAAGTTTTAGCTGTAAATTTTTTGGCCAGCTCTAATCTGTAGCTGCTAAGAACTACGAGATTAGGGCATGTAATGCAGAGGTTTCGATTTCCTCTTCCCAGACCAGACCTCAAGATTTCCCTCCCCACCAACCTAAAGGAATTGGGAGTAACAACCACAAAGGCATGGAGGGCGGGTATCGTAGACATAGCAAGGCGTTGCCTTCCCAAATAAACTGACTTCCTCCTGCTCATGCTCCACCTCCAGGCCCCATCCTGCCTGCTGTTCGATGGGGGAGGCAGGCTGAGGGCCGTGGTGCACCCCCGGGGCCATGCTGTGCCACGGTGCCTGCCCAGTGCTGGGCCCAGGGCCATTCCGGCCACGCCTCCTGTCCAGCACTGGGGTCGCTCCGGCTGAGCTGCCTGCCCACCCACCCAGCACTGGGGATGGCAACTTGGTGTGGGGGTGCCTTCAGGACAGGGGGGCATGCTGGCCGGGGGTTGGGCCTGGCGGCGCAGCCCAGGGCCACACTGACCGGCTCTCTAGGGCCAGGGGGGCTAGCCTGAGGCAGTCACCAGCAGCCACAGTGAGGAGGGCTGGCAGAGGTGTCTACAGTGGGGGCTGGGCTCTGGTGGGTGGAGAAGGGGCAGGGCTCAGGCAGAAGGGGCAGGGCTGGGGTGCTAGCCTCCCCAAGCCAGGGGTTCACCCACCGCCCATGCACAAAGGGCTCAAAGTGGGCAGGAGAGGTCTGGCTCATCCCCAAGCCTAGGTTCAGAGCTGGAGAACTTCCTCTGACCACTGGGATTTTAAAAGGGTCCAACTATCTGGTTGGCATTTTTACCATTTCTCTCAGCGCTAGGGCCATGGTAGGAGAAGCAGTGGGACATGCAGTGGTAATGGAGCCAGGATCATATCACTAGAATGATAACCGAAAAGAGTTAAAATAAAAAATTGTCAATGACCTGGCAGTCAGTTTGGGATAGCTTATTACCTTGGTCTTACAAACAACCAATGATGAGGCCTGCATTTTTACATGCTTGTGTTTAAAAATATGCCTCCCCCTCTCATAGAAGTATAGGAAAGAGATTATTTCAGTATAGGGCCTGCTCTAAGGCAGCTGTCTATGGAATATTTCAGCTGCCTGCATCCTATCACCCAGGGTGCAGCCATATCATGTGTTCAGCACAGCATTTTAGATACATTCATGGAGGATAGGTCAATCAGTGGCTATTAGCCAGATGGGCAGGGATGGTGTCCCTAGCCTCTGTTTGCCAGAAGCTGGGAATGAACAACAGAGAATGAATCACTTGATGATTACCTGTTCTGTTCATTCCCTCTGGGGCACCTGGCATTGGCCACTGTAGGAAGATAGGATACTGAGCTAGATGGACCTTTGGTATGGCTGTTCTTATGTTCATATAACTAAGTGTACAGGTCAGAGTCAAAATCATTTTGACCACATGTTACAGAAGTAAGAAGGGATCCTGGTTGAGGACAAAGCTGGAAGATCTGTCCAACTCTGCTGTTGCCAACATTTATTGTTTCATTAACTGATCATCATAACACACCAGTGCTTAGATACTATGGGGGTGGGAATGATTTAAAAAAATGAAAATAGATAGCTTAGAAAATCCTTCCTATAGCAGACTGAGTGCAGCACATAGGTCCTAAAGATCCCTAGTGCTTTGGATTTTATGGCGGGAAACAGGCAGTATCATCTGCTGACACATCATAAAAAGTGTGTGTGTGTGTGTGTGTGTGTGTATGCATGCACGCACATGTGCTAACTGCAACAAACACTCTCTCCTCAGGCCCTAAGTCTCCTGTCGTTTTTTCCACATACCCACAATTCCACTTTGAGTCACACACAACCTAAACTGGCTCTCTGTTCTGTTTCTGGACCATCTCTCTCATCTATATAAGGGGAGATAGGGACTCACAATGTAGGCAAGCCCAGTAGTAGGCAAACCCTTGAGGTCCCCTCCCAGTTGGACTGTTTCCAGATAAATCTGCACCTGCTAGCTCCTCCCCCTGGTGGGCAGATGCTTTCCTTACCTTGGCTTCCATTCTTCCTTTCTTTCCTTTCATCATTTGTTGGGAATTTTGTGGAAATTTCCAACTTTCACTCATCTCTGCATTTGCGGATGCTTGATCCAATGCTAGGGCAGCCATTTCTGTTCTATCCTCCCTAAAACAGGGAAGTAAAATTTCTGGTGTGATGTTTTCTCTATTTTTTTAACTTCTCATTACTGTTATGCTTTTGTTCCCCTCACTATGTCTTCTTTGTGCCTCTTTCCTGTTGTCTCTCTTCTCTATTGCCCTCACTCCCCCATTAGCTTTTTCTCTCTTCCAGCTTCTCCACATTCTGTCTCATCTCCCTCTTGCTATATCCCTCACTTCCATTTTTTTTGTCTTTTCACCCACCCTTCTCAACTAGTTTCCCCTCACTGCTCTAAGTATTATTATACACAGTTTACAGATGGGTGAAGAGGCAGAGCAAGGTTACATAACCTACCCATCCCACAGTGAATTTATGGCAAACTGAAATGAGACTCCGAGTCCTACCTCAGCCTCTTGTGCTCTAACTACTAGACAACACTCCTCATTGGGAATTTCAAGATCTGGAAGTCCCTAGTATAATGGATATAGCAAAATGTTCACCTCCACCCATCTGGGAGAAAAATCCCAATGCATAGCTAAAATAGAATCACAGGACAGTGACCTCACAGCTGTGAACTGCAGCCTTTTAAAAGGTGTTTAATCAGTCTTTATGGTAGTAATTGTTTTTTACAATATTTTCATTTTGAGAAAAACCCAGAGCAATTTTCACAACAGCTTAATTAAGAAGCTCAACAGGTGAGGAGCTACCTGTGCTGTCCCAGTCCACCCCCTGACCCTTTACCTTCAATATGTTGATATCAAAGAAGTTTTAAAATGGACTCTCAAAAAGTTTCCCTTCCTCCCACTTCAATTTTTGTTTGTTTCTTTAAGAAACCAACTTTTACAGAAAAATAAACACACAGAAGGGCTCAGGGCAAAGGTACATTTTGTCTACAGCTTTCATGAAAACATGTTTTTTCTTGTTAACACCTTGTTATATCCTAAAATCACAATACAGAAAAAAACTGTGAATGAGGCTATATGCATAGACATCTAAGCTTTCTAATGAAATTCATAAATCAGCATAGCTTTCCCCATATGGTTACCACTGGTATGTCATCAGAACTTCTTAATGCCTATCAACTTAACTGAGAGCTACCTGCGTAATCTCCTTTCTCACCATGTACTGTGCAGACAGCTGGAGCTGACACTTATAGTGGCAAACTATTCCCAACTGGCTGAAAAAATGAACAAAAGTGAGATATAATTGTCGAAGCCACAGGCTGAGAGAACCATTTTCCATTAGAGATCACTTTTGCGATCCAACAGGCAGTAGTTTTTCAGGCAAGTCAAAACCACCAGACTTCATGGGTTTATTAAACTACTTCAAAGTGATGAATCTATATAAAGTGTGACTTTGGGGGGAAGAGGGGTTGTTTTAGAAAATAGCTCACCTTCTGATTAATATATTGGCATACTAACACAATTATATTTTTATGAGTATTTTTCATGTGGCCTCTCAGGAGTGGGCATGGCACATTCCATACATGTTGTGCTATCTTTTAGTTTAGAAGTCTCCTCATTACTACTCCCACCTAATTTACTTCCCACAGAACTGGCTTTTTAATTCCTCACTGACTCATATCAGCAGGAGCCATTGGTTGCAGAATCAAAACAGGATCCCCATCACAGCTACAATGGAGCTCCAGAGGAAACGCCATTCCTACAAAACTGTTCTCTGGTGATGACCCAAAGCTGCATGTTGCTGCAGGGCTCTGAGCCATTACTGTAGAATACTGCATTGCTTTTTAATAAGTCCTGCAGCCCCTCAAAAGATCCTGGGATGCTTCTGAAACATGACTGCAGCTGTGCCTCTTTGATGGTTAATGAAATCCTCTTTCCCATTAGAAGACAGGTAATGAGGGCAGAATGGCACTGGAAATTGTCAGGGTTTTAATTTTTTGTTTTGTCTGGCCAGCGGTAGAAAGGACGAAGTTTGAGAGACATATCCAGCCCTCGAGAGGCTCAGAGAAGAATCCACATTTTGTGGTGCTTTATAATAATCCAAACCTAATGTGAACTGGGAGATATGAATTCTCAATTACACTAAGCAACACAGATTCCCTACAGCAGGATTTAGACCCACTTTAAGGAACCTTAACATTGCTAGAGTAGCAGAAAGATGCCTTAGTGTAACTGAGCATTGGGCCCTGAATGTTTAGGGAAGTATGATTAGATGGGGCTGAACTAGAACAGTGGATTGAAATCTCTCAAAGCTTAGAAAAGTTCAGATCTGAATCTCTGTCTAGAAATTCTTACCCAGTTTATAATAGATTCATAAACACAAGACTGGATCTACAACTCACTCAAAGTTTGGAGAAGTTCAGCTACGAATCTGAACTTCCCAACATGAGCCCAACACTACCTAGTTTCTGTACAATAACACCAGCCCCAGGAATGTCTACTTGTGACTGGTAAAGACAAAAGAAAAATGCTGGTGTTTTTCTATTGAACTGAATGTATGCCTTCTTCAATAGCATCTGGGTTTATTATAGCCGAGTACTGGGAGTCTCACGTCTGAATGGGTACAATGTCATCGCCTGCTAGGGCTAATGCTTTCTTTATTTCAGACATGTTGGCATTATTTTTAGCACAGCAGGTGTGGAAAAGGTTGATTTTGAAAGAAAGAAAAAGAAAACAAAAATAATGAATTATTTATGTGAGTTAAATCAAAAATGTGCTCAATATAAATGTTTAATCAGGTTTTCACCAACTCCTCGCCATATGCTCTGTCCTGCTTGATGGCAGATTTCTAATGGAATAACTAAATATATCTTAATAGCTCAGTAGATAGTATGATGCAACTATTTCTGCCCATAGAGTTTCTCCAAATTTGCATTAGACAGGTTAGAACAATGTAAACAATAGGCAGCTCAAAGATGGTTTACAAGATCAATAAAAAGCACCCATGAAATTTCAGCAAGCTTACAACATAGCATATACCTTACGGCTCTATCCAAGATTTTATTGGGGAGGGGAACACATGTGTAAATACACCAACAGACATGAAAACAGACATACAAAATTTGGATAAGGCCAACATGGTATTTTCTGGGTAGCAAACTTACAAGCTGCACTTATTTGAAAGCTTCCTGAATCAGCAGTGATAGAGACTTTACTAATCTGTTTCAAACCTTCATATTAGGTTTGTGCTCATTCTTATTTCTTTGCCCCTCCCCAGTTTAACCTATAATTATCTTTTATAATTACGCCTAAAAATGAACATCCAGTGTGGGCTGTCACTAACCAACAGTGAGAGCAATCTACAGAACAAAACAAAATACCTACAACGTTCTTCCTTTTCCAGGGTAGCAAGAGGCTGAAATGTAAGTGCTCCCCTTTTCAGGAGAAGTTCAGCACACTCTTCCTTTTTATACATAGCAGCAGTGCCCTGCAGTTTAACAGAGCCCAGCTGCATCTGGTCTCCAGCCACTTAACCCTTTCTGGTCTGGTTCCTCACCCCTGCAGTCCTGGTAGAAAAAAAATGGGGTTTGAACTTTCTGGGAGCCTCCTGGGACATGCATGGGTAGTACACCTCCCACCAGTAAGAGAAGGGTAGGGAAACTGGGGAAGAAAAACATGTCTGAAAGGATTTTTCATGGGTGTGGTGAGTCTAACCTTACAGAGCAGGGGTTTGTAGAATTTAATAGGGATGGAACTAATAATGTTCTATAGAAAGGTAATAGAGATTTACAGAAATTACTCTATAACCCTATACAGTTTAATAGAGAATAATCTCCCTTTTATAACTGTTTTGAACTATCCTAATGAACTCTCTGTAGCAGGGATGCGATTCTCTGTGAAATTCTACATGGTGGTTCAAATAGCTTGTAAAAAAGTTATCCTACTCTATGAACTTCTATTGGACTTTTCTTTAAGGAATAATGGGATGTATTCATTAATGTTTCTCTTATGGTCTGTGAAATGTAAATAAGAGGTGAATATTTATAGACATTTATGACATTACTACAGCATTTAATACCTTTTATACCAAATTATAGATTCAGACAAAGGTTAGACATTAACAGCTTTGCTGAAAATGTCTAAATATTTATGAAGTTAGCTACACTTACAGTAGGAATAACTTTGCAAATTTTACTTTTTTAACATTTGAGTATATATGAATTTCTGAACAATGTATCAAAATTAGTAGTCAAGACATATATTCCCTTTGTGACTCAATTTACCTTTTCCATCCACCTTCACTCATTCATTTCTTTATTTCTCTTCTCTCTAAAGGAACTTTTCTTTTACCTTTTAATATTTTCCCCCTTCATTATTCCCCTCCCATCCTCTCTGTTCTTCTCTTCATCTTCTTTCTTCACTCTTTCCTCCTCCCACCCCAAACCCTGCACTCTCCCCTCCCCGCAAACCCTTGCTCAGTCCACATTCCCTCCTGGACCTGAGTTTTTTCTACATAGAGTAAAATCTTTCAGTGTCTATCTTTAACCACTGTCTATCATGCTCTTAAGTGGTATAGTTTTGCAAGTCATGTGATCCTGAGTAACTGTTACTAACCAACCTTAAATGGTACATAACCACACATAAGAATAGGTCTGACATCCCATCCAGCAGAGGGCAATGGCACACATGCTACATGTCAAGTCTCTTGATTATAGCAATCCATTTAATACCAGCTGCCTCATCTCCTACTTTGTCAAACCAGCACCAGTGAAGGTAGTAGGGGTCATGTAAATGTGACTGGTGCTATTCTCCAGTTCCCCTTATAGCTATTTACACAAGCCTCTGCTGTACCCAGTCTGTCACTTCAGACAGCACATTGCTCAGCCATCACCATGATGAAATCTTTCTCACTACTCCTGTTGCTCTTTTCTTCAGCCATACTGTGGAATGTACGCACTAAGGCAGGGTGGAACAGTCCAGAAAAACGAAGAAGAACCAGCCCAAAGCTTGGCCCTGACACCACACCTCTTTTATAGCTCAGATCAGTGCAAAGAAATAACCAACCTCCCAATCCTGTCTAAGGTTTCTTCTGTCCCCAACAGATCTTTCTACCTTTGCTTATATACTAGCAAATCCTCTTGTGAGGCCTCAGCAGGTTGGGCAGTCTCTTCTGTGCTGGATACTTGCTTCAAATCTCTTATGCTCTAGTGCTTCCTCCACATGAGAGACACACAATTCATTGCTTCATGATGTGCTTCTGACCCAGGGAAGCCCTAGAGCCAAGAGAGTTGAAGACAGCTGCTAGTCTGGCAGAAACTGCCAGGTTTGCTGAGACCCTGCAATGGATCCACAACATCAGCAAAAGGAAAAGGTCCTGGGGGAAGAACAGACCTCAGATCAGGTTAGAGTGAAAGGCAGGGGGAAGAGAAGCATCAGGGAGGGAAATGGATAACTTGAATCTCTGATTCGGGGCTAGGGAGATCAGCTGGAGAGCTGCTCGTTCTTGGAGAGTGGAAGCTGAGCTGGATTAGGGGTTACATTGCAGAAGAGAGGGATGTACGGAAAGATCTGATTGGGTTGGGAAGGGAAAGGATTGGGAGCTGGCAAAGCACAGATTTCAAAAGATTCAGATAATTTCTTTAAACTCACCCATTATTTAGTACAAAAACATACACTGTTCTTAATTCTTTATCAATAGTGCATCATTTACACTTAAGCACCACTATCCATTTTGTTTCTACTCGTTTTTCATCTCTTTCTTCAATGTGGTCCCCTGTAAAAATTCACCAGTTACCTTAGAATACAACATAATGTAACCCAAGTATTTACTAGTCTCCCCTAGATGTGTCTGACCATAAATATATCAAATACAATGGAAATACTGAAGTAAAATGAGTTATTATCTAGGATAAAACTGGCAAGATAAGGGCATTTGTTTCACCTATCTCTCTAACTGTACAGGTTATCTATATAACTCTCTGTCTTACTGTTAACTACTATCTTTTGTGTTCACCCCTTTACAAATCCTTCCTGGGGCTTCATGAAGAAAACATCATTGCTTACATTTCCGTCTGTACCTATTGGGTTCCGGGAAGTGGGCTGGTGGAAGCCTGCCCGCTGCTAAAGGATCCCCCCCGCCCAGCCTAAGGGGAAGATCTACAGGACATGAAACCCAACTGAGTTCGGGGGACAACTAATGAAATAACAGGGACAGGAGTGAGGTCAAAGGCTTACATTTCCCTCTGTACTATTGGGTTATCCGGGAGAGGGGACGGCCGGAAGCCCGCCCCATGCTAACGGAACCCCCCCCAGCCTAAGGGGAGGTGCCACAGAGCCTCAGAAACCCACTAAGTGCGGGGGACAACTAATAAAAGAACAGGGACAGGAGTGCGGTCAAAGGGTCATAAGAAGGGAGCCTGAGGGGGACACCGAGCAGAGAACCCCGGACAGCGCCCACTGCTCCTCGAAGGCGTCAAAGGAGCCAGTGGACGCCGCCCAGAGGAACTCCGCCCGGAGACGTGAACGGACTAAGGATCGGTAGCAGGGTGGTCACCCACTCCAGCCGTAAAGGGCTTAAAACAGCCCAGGAGAGAGAGGGCTGTGGCTGGGAGCAAGCAGTTCCCAGGCTGATTGGGGAAGCAGGCTCAGCTGTGGCCACACACCCCAATTAGGGCTCAGCTGACCCTTATAAGAGGGCAGTGGGCCAGAAGTAGAGTTAGTCTCTCTCTGCCTCTAGAGAGGGAAGGGCCTGGCTGCTTAGGAGCTCACAGGGTACTTAGAGTGGAGCAGGGCTGGGGGAAGGCCAGAGGAGCTGGGGAGCTCCGGCCTGGAAACCTCCCAGGCTGCAGGCCTTGTTGAAGGCCCAGAAGGGTACTGGGGTTGCAGAGGGCAGCCCAGGGGTAGGCCAAGGCAGCAGATCCAAACCCCCCTTGCCTGTGATGAGTGGCTTGTACACTGCAGTCTGCCCCAGTTAACGGGGGCTACATGGTGACTGGCAGTAGCCTGATACTGAGGTGAGATGGGGATAGTGGGTGGGAGTTCCCCTGGGTGGGGAGATCCAGATACTGTGGGGGTACTGCCAAGGGGCAGCCCCCAAGAGAAAGGGGCACCGGGGTCCAGGAGGGACACGGGGGCCAGTAGCAAGCTGAGACACTGGCCTGCAGAGGTCACTCCTGGGTCAAAGAGCTAATTCCCAGGATGACTGACACGAGGTGCCACATGGGTGAGCTGCCACACCGCTACACCCTCCCATTTTCTGCATCTGATGTATATAAAAATCACATACTGACACAGCATCCCTTCTCACTATTTTTTGTGATACTGTATAACAGTACTACAGAATCTTTTTTCTCTTCCATCCTGATCCTTCCTCCTTTTCCTCAGTCAGAAGTGTTTGCATTTTAGTGAATGAACGTCAGCACAAATTGTTTTTTTTGTTTCCCATCTGATTTCACTTACCTTTAGAAGAAACATACATTAATGTAATTTTGTAAATAAATAAATGTTTTGCAAATATCAACAACTTGAGTCACCTTTTTGTCTCCTGAACTCCTTTTCAGTAGCTTCTATATTTACATTAATCCTCAAATTGCTGAGTATTTGCGGTCATTTTAACGCCTCTTCCTACTGTAGCACTACAAATTAATTGTACTAAAAGATTATGACCCGATTCTGTATAATAATGCTTTCTGTATTAAATAAAATGAGCTGGAATCATGTTAGTTCATTTAAAAAAAAGAACTGAGTTGAACTGGCCTCAGCAAACTTCAGTCTGAGTAGTGCACTTTTAATTTGCAGAAAGAATCTGGAAAGCTGAGGCAGTCTGTTTGGTCACCTGTACCATATGAAACAGTGGATGCAAACAAGAGACCTGCTAAAATTGGAATATTTTGTGGCTGCTGAGAGCACCTGTCATTCACAGTAAAACTTTTTATTTTTTAACTAAAACTGCCCTCCATTTCCTACAACAGCTAATCACCATGTAGTCTTCATTGATTTTTCATCGTGTAATATTCACATCAAAGCATTCTTGCCATGCTGATCCTTTTCAGAGTATAACGTAGGAAGGTTAATAGTTGAAGGTCAGCCCTCATCTCTCAGCACCTTGTCTGCTGCCATACTTGGTAATAGTAAATGTTCCAGCTGGTGTGGGGGAAGTAGCCTAGCATACACTATTTGTGTGCCTAGCAGATGTAAAAAGCCTGGTGCAGTGATCTGGGTGCACCTGTTGGTTTGTCACCATCTGCTAGCCAAAATGTTAAAAAGCCACACCCTTAGACAGCCAGCTGAAGAGAACTTAATCGCTTCCCTACAGGCTTCAAAACACAGACCACTGAACATGTCTTACAATAGAGGAAAGGCGAACACAAAGGCACAAACTGTCTGAACTAGGCCTCAGGGGGAACCTAATCTGCTATCATTGTAGGGTTTTGTTTCTTGTGCTAACAAGAAAGAGCTCTTTAAATAAATCTAGATAGTTATTACCTGATAAGAAAGCATGTTATAAACTGCCAATTTTTTTAAAAAAGAAAGGCATTAGGTTAACATGGATACTAATATTAAGTAAATTAAGCTGCAGTGGTATTTTTGAAGACTATTTAGTGATGTGGAACTATTGCAAGGAAGCCTGTGTTAGCACTAGCAGCTAATGAGGATGACTTGTAAGCTGAATATCACAATACTTGCTTTGGAAACTGGAGACTGTGTTTAGAGCATACCATGACTTTTTCCTATAAACAATTACCTAACTTCCTAGTGTAGCTCAGAGCAACAGAAGCATCAACACCCTCCAAAAAATGTACACTATGTGAAACCTGTCACTGAAATACATAAAAATGCCTTTACCGCTGAACAAGCTCTATGCCAGAGCAAGAAATATACCAAGACCATGATAAATCCTCACTTATTTAAAAATATTCCAATATTTCAGATGTTTCCCATGCAACTACCTTAATTACCTAGAATAAAATGATGTATGCTGAGAAAATCAGGAAAAGGCACTTGTAAAAGCTCTGCATGTTTGGATACAATTTCAGAGAAGGGGTGCTGCTCACTTTTAGTTTAGTGTCCAGTAATTATTTACAGAGTAATTAGGAAGGAATAGGATAGAATTAAGAAATGGAAAGAAAAGGCTGAACATTCCTGATACTGAACCCAATCTTGATTACCTCCTCTGTATGGTGTATTAGAAAATGGTTAAAAAAAGGACAAGCAATAACTTAAATGTGTTCCTGATCCTGCTTGCAGGCTAGGGGGTTCTGAGGGAAGCCATATGATCTTGGTAGACTGAGTCAGGCAGCAGCCAGCCAGTCTGGAAAGAGCCTGCTTAAAGCAAGGTGGGATGAGTTGTCCTCCTCTGCCTGAAGGAGCAGCCTGTTTTCTCTTTTTGTTTTGGGGTTCTTGTATGTTATCATGCTGAAGTCTAAGAAATAAAGCAAAGTTACATTGCAACTTTCCAGCAAGACTATTTATGTTTTTATCTAACTTGTCTGTTCATCAGGGCTGGCTCCAGGCACCAGCTCAGCAAGCAGGTGCTTGGGGCGGCCAAGGGGAAGGGGTGGCAAGTCGGTGGCAGGTCCCTCTCGGAGGTGGAACTGCCACCAATCGCCATCGTGGCTTTTTTTTTTCCACCGCTTGGGGCAGCAAAAACCCTGGAGCTGGCCCTACTGTGCATGTGGGCTCTGAACATAACACTGTGAAATACAGAGCATCATCAATTTCCACAGACTTCAATAACAGCTGCCTCACTTTCTGGCTTGTCTGCTTCTTCATCAGGCATTTCTGAGCTTTATCCCATGTTGCTGCTCACCAAAATTTATAAAGCCAGCACCTTATCCTCTCTTAAATCCCTCCTTAAAATCCATTTCTGCCAAGTTGGTGCCATCTGGCATTGGTTAGACTAGGAGGTATATTTTTCTGTTATACTCTGTTACCTTGTCTTCTTGCTTCATTTGTCTGTTTTGTCTCCCTGTTGAATCCTGCTGAGACCTAGATTGTAAGCTATCTGGAAAAGGGACTTGTCTTCTATGTTATTTGTCAGCATGGCACAATGGAGCTCTGATTTTTGACTGGCTTTTCTCAGAGTATCCTGCTACAAATATAATAAATAAAAGAATAATGTTGCAAGAGCTGCTTATCACCTATGAGATATATTAGCCATAAGGAATATTTTTCAAGAGGAAATAGTGGAAGCCTCATCACTTGAGATATTTACAACTAGAGTGGACAAAATACTGGAACATGTACAATAGGGGAATAATCTTTTATTGGCAGGCATTAGGTCTTTTCTATCTCTAAATTCTCTGAAGCCACCTAAAGGCAAACACTGGGTGGAAATTTATTAAATTACTCTGAAGCAATCCAAATTTAACAAAAATTAAATATTAAAATATAAATTACAACTTCTCTCTTTAAAATATGTACAAGATAATTCAGCAAAAACATTAGAATGAATCCTTCTATTAAATTAGTAATGTCCAGTGGCTACTTTTCCATTTATACTAACGCTGAGAAACATGAAAGGCTCGCTTCGTAATTACAGTGTTTCATTCAAGAGGTTCCAAGGACACTTAAGGTAGATGTGTCTGTGTCTAATCAGCTGGCTTCTTTTTTCCCCATTTCATATCAAAATACAGTTACCAAACCTATGCTTCCAGCCCTTTCATTTTGACTTCACGCTACAATATAGTTCAATTTTAAAGAATGCTGAAGGATCACAGATCTGCATTAACACCTTTAAACTAACCATAGTGCATTCTCTTAATTTAATGGTTTCTCTTCTGCCCTTAAGCAATATGTATGTGGTTTGTAAACTTGAGACATGCTACCTTTAGGCAATAGGCAAGCTCTTTACAAACATTAGAGTAGGCAGCATATGGTGGCACTATGCAATATGGAAATGTTCTAAAGGTACACGTTTCCATCTTCAGTTGTACAACCCCTGTTTTAAATAAAACATAATGTCATATGGTTTATGCTTAAATACTGCAGTAGAAAATACTGGTTATATGGTCATCTTCTAAACAATAAAGGAAACAATTTACACATGTGCAGTTGGAAATACACTGTTTACATACACACACACACACACACACAGAGGAGTCACCAACTACCTTTCAACACATTAAAATGCTAAAATCGGACAGTTTATGGATTTGCAACTCCTTGCAAGCTCATGAGGTTTCCTTTTTTGTTTTTATTTTTAATCACGGAGATATAACAGCAGGGTATTTTTTTTGTTTTGTTTTGTTTTGTTTGTTTTCAATGCATATGTGTAACTCTTAAACCAGGCATTCCCGTCCCTCCCTCCCATTTTTCTGCTTCTGAGACCAGCTGGGCCATATTAGTCGTGTCAAAGAAAGTCGTGGAACATAACATGCAATTCAGCACAACATTACGGTAGAGGTGAATCTCTTTTATTAGAAGGGCTATCAGTATTACTGCTCTGGAACACTGCTATCTCCTTAAGACTACTCTTATGTACATGTATATCTCAATAAAATTACACATAATATAAATTATCCTATGATCACAAGGGACAAAGATAAATGTGTTTTATTTTTCACCAAGGGCCTCAGCTTGTAATTTACCAGTGATTTGAGAGGAAGCAGGATTGGGCCCTGAAAAAGAAGATAGTGATTTGATTGCATTGGTACATATACTGGCACTGTGTCTTGGGAGTCAAGAGACCTAGGCCTTATTCCTATCTCTGGCACTCATTTATTGTGTGACCCTGGGTGGCTCATTTAACTGCTCTGGTGCAGAGCCTCAGTGTTCCCATCTACAAAATGGATAATGAGACTCTTTCCCTACTCTGTTATATTTTGAGATCTAGGGGTGAAAAGTGTCATATAAATATAAATCAGGTATACCAGGTGAGGCCAGTATGTCAGTCTATGGTTGAGTTTTACTCCCAAGTATGTGACAACTGTATGGAATAGCAGTAGCTATCCTTGGATGTGGATCCTTGGACATGGGTAGATTTGCACGATGATTGTTTAGATAGAAAGTAGGTGGCACTGTCTTGGTTTCATTGAGAATTAGTCCCCATTGCTAGAAGTAAGTGATTAACACATTTATGTCTTGGCCTGAAAATGAAGATTCCTTCCCATACTGCTTTGGTATGAAAACTATCAGGACCCTTCTGGTCAGCGGACACTTCAGTCCTTCATATACCTGTATTGCCCTGGTGTTTTCTCCAGCAGAATACTGCTCTGTGATCTGGGTATTCAGCTGCCACACTCATCTTGTCAACATGAAACTGATGGTTGGCCATTCATTTCATTAGTGGCTGCTTGAATTATACACCAACCTCCTATCTGTAGGTCCTAGTATAACCCACACACCTTCTGGGTGTGGTGTTCTGTTCCATCTAGTGGCACCAAGTCCACTTAGAGAGAGTTAAATAAGTCGGCTCTACAGCCTTAGCTAAGAGACAGTTGGCTTTTAGCTCATGCGGTAGAGGCTCATGCACTAAGCTCCAGCGGTCTCAGGTTCAATCCCACCCGCTGATGACCGGGTCTGTCGGTGTTACACTAGCACACACAGCTCTGCCAGATCTTCAACAAGATGCCATTACTGTTAAGTCTCCTGGAGAGATGTGACATATGAAACCAACTTATTACATCGGTTGACTGATACCCCATTCTCAGACAGGAAACACCACACCGTGCCAACTGGAAGGTCTGCTTGTATTCAGGGGTAGAATCTCATTCCTGCAGACTGGGGTGTGACACTCCAGTTCATCTCTTGACACCCTTCTGCTATGTCAGCTCACGTGCTCCTGGATGAGAGTGCTACTGGCCCTTTACTATGCACAGATGATCAATGCTACCAAGGGTCTGAAAATCTACATCCTTTCAGGATGTAAGCCTTGGTGGGGAAGAAAGGCTAACACACTAAGGAAAGTCAGGAGTCCATCACTGCAGCTGCTGCCTTGTCCACTTGATCATAAATCCCAGAGCAGGTTCAGTAAGTTACTCTCTGGCTCATCCAGAGTTGCTGAAACTATGCACTGGCTTGGTCTGGCTTCCTCCATGCTGTGGCTGTGGGGCAGGGCTGCAGATGATAACTCATGTGGTGAAAGAGTGCCCAGTCCAACATCTGGAGGGTTTACAATGCTTTGCCTCCCTTGATACAGAGGCTATCTACTTGTTACAGAATCTGAGTGCTGAGCTCCAACATCTGCATCTGAGAGAAGGAGGAGAAGGGCTGAATATCTTTGCTTTAGAGTCTAGCCTACTCTCTTGCACAGACAGAAAAAAGAGCTTTAACTTTCTGCTCACTGAAAGCTAAAATCAGCTCCACTAGCTGTAAGTCAGACTCTTGTCCATCTTGGTCTTTTACACAAATAGTCTGGTTATGATGCCAGTACTGACAGGCATCAACACCAGCTCACTATCACCAGGGAATGGAGCTGCATGTCAACCATCCCTTAACTATGAAGAGGTCCAGCCTTTCACTTAATAGCCATTTCTTGGTCCTGCAGCGCTTGCTAATTTCTACCCAGTCTCTCAAAGTTGCTCTGCTTGGCAATTTTATTAATAAGGTGGCAGAGTCCATTTAAGGTATACTTTTCAACATTGATACTCTGAATACATTCCATTCTGAGTTCAAGTCTTTCTTTGTCAGGGTTATGAAAGAGCAGGGGCATTAATGGGACTCTTGCTTTTTTTAGAATGGGGTCACCTAGCCCATGTTGTCATGCTGAATCTTTCATTGTGAATTTCATTGTGATGTCATTGACCAGGGTTGTTGCTTTGGTGACTAAGAGATGTTGCTGGTATTTCGATAACAGCCTTTTAGTGGTTTTAGTTATATCTAGAAGTTGAGTCAGTTGGTAATAATAGACCATGGTATAATCACAGCAGGCTTTTTGACGTGGCATCCTTCAGGGATCTTTCCTGTCTCCTATTTTATTTAGTATTTGTAAAAGGCCTCTGTCTGAGATGTATTAATACTGGCAGAGTATTATCAGTGCATTGATGATACACAGGTATACATTCCTTGCCCTGTAAACCCTGCAAATTAATTTCTATAGTATGGAAGAATATTTGAATAATATTCCTCCTCATCTTGAACTTCTTCCTCTTCTTGAGCCCATGTAGAGTCACTCAACAATAGGAAACTCTTTTGTGTCCCCATTTGTGGAGGAAATTCAGTTAGAGAATCCTACCTGTTGTTGCCACTTTTGAGCACACAATATTAATGAAAAGCGAGGGATCAGATATAATTTTTATTGTTATTATTTGCACAATCTATACAGCCTGTGCTGTTCTATATTTTGCAATGACCTCAAAACAGTAACACATGACCTCATATTCTCATGTCACACTTATTGCAATTACCTCTTTTCAAGCCTGACATGAGTTTAGCTTTGATGCATTCAACTTGTCCAGAATACAGTACCACTTTAGATAATTAGCTGGCGCAATTGTGATGACATTACATCTTGTGATCTGTATGTGACCTGACCATAAAATAAGATTGATTGTAATTTGGCCTATTCTATTTAAGACTCCTGAAGCCATATCCTGATGGGTCTCTGAGCTCTGTCCCCTTTTAGACATTGCATAGTCAAATCTCGGCTTTGGAGACATACGAGCACAAGAGCTCCCTTACTGGGTCAGATCATGGTACATCTTGTCCACTATCCTGTCTCCAATAGTGGCCAATACCAGAGCTTCAGGGGGACTGTACAGAAGAGGGCAATTATGACGTGAAACACCTCTGTCTTCCACTGCCGGCTTCTGGTAGTCAGAGGATTAGGGTCACTCTGAGCATGGGGTTATGTCCCTGACGACCTTGGCTAATAACCACTGTTCACTCCCTTTTTCAGATCCTAAATGAATATGTGGAACAGCATAGATCAAAGCCTGTCTTTGATCCAGTCAGAAAGATGGGTATGTCTATGTTTGGAGAGCGAAAAGAAAAGATGGATGGCAGCACCTCAATGTTTCTCTCATTTGCTAATAATAAACAAAATTCCATGTGTGCTGTATTCCAGATCCATCAAATATGAATACCTGCAAAGAGAAATAATCAAACTTCACCTCAAAGTTGTTAAACAATATCATGATCATGGTACCAGCAGCATATATTTCTTCTTGCAAATGTCCTAGTGCTATCTGGCCTTCATAAATCAGATCAGAGAACCACAGAAATTAGAGCTAGAAGAAACCGATTGTGCTATACAGTGCAGCACAGTTTCATTGAAGTATATTTTCTACTGTTTTGTCAGCTGGCCCAAGTGGTGAGGTTTCTACAACTTCTCTTGGGAGTTTACTGCCTAGCTTATTACGCGGCATTATCTGGGAATTTTTGTTGGATGTTCAACCTGAATTTTCCCTTCCTTAATTTCACCCCATCACTGCTTATAATACACGCCCCCTCGCACCAACCATAAATAATTAATCTCTCCCCTTGGATGTTACATCTTTAATGATTTTAACAAGAATCAAAAAGGAACTGGACATTTCTATGGCTAACAAGAATACCCAGAGTTGTTACATAATGAAAATTTTGGAAGGGAGATAAAACCTCATGCTTGTGGGCTTAGGCTAGTCTCTTACTATTAGGAAGAGACTTTCATGGTAGCAGCTTGTCCCATAGCTGACTACTGAAGAATTTCTTGTACCATCCTCTGAAGCATCTGCTGTTTGCCACCCTCAGAGGCATATATTGGATTAAATGGACCTAGATAGCAAGTCCCATGTTCCTATTAAATAGATTTGTGAGTTTCACGAGTACCACAATTTTAAAGTTACAAGTAATTTTTAAAATGAATTTTTAAGCGTGATTGACAGGTCTGATATTCAGAGAGGAAAGGAAAGGAAAAAAGCTTGGTATACATACTGACTTTGTGTAAAAAAAGGCTACATTTTCCCCACTTAGACACAAATACTTGCTACCTTCTGTACCTGTTCCGCAAATTCTAAATTAACAATTTAACTTGGATTTACTGTTGATAGAAGTTTGGAGCTGCACATCAGCTTGCCCCACTGTTCTCAGCACTAAAAGTCCATAATGTCTTACCATACTTGAAATTCTTCCCCACTCTCTATAGTCCCTAATAATATCCTGGACATGTACCTTCATCTATATTCATGAGAGTGCAGATGCAGCCAAATTAGTGGCAGCAAAGCACATTTTACACTGTAGAAAATACAATCTGGCTTTTCTGTTTTTTTGTGGGTTTTTTTTGGTATGATAAAAGTTTTATTTTAAAAAAATAAAAAATCAGAGCATAAGATTTAAATTCAGCACCACCCGTCATAAGAGTCTGTTTAAAAATGCACAGCTGGCTTGATGATAAGTGACAAATCAAAAGTCAGAGTGAAACTTCCCGATCATCTGAGCCCTTGCCACCCGATTAGCAGAAGAAAAACAGGGCAGATGGAAGGAGATGCAGCAGTTCGGAGGGAACAGATGGCCACTACGAACTTGATATATGAAATTAATAACACTTTCTCAAATACAATTAGTAGCAGGAATACATTACCTGAATTTTCATAACTGTGAGAAAGCTGACATTAAAATGAGGTTTTTCAGATTAACAGTTGATATGGCATTGATATTTGGAGGGAAATAAAAATATATGGAAAACAATGACCTTTCTGCTTTTTTGTGTCGCAGTGGATTATAGATGCCCAGCCATCTGAAGCCTTCATTCATATAATGCAAGGTTGTATCATTTAAAATTCCCAAGATATGTGATTCTTTTATTAAGATTTTTTAAAAATCTATTTAGTGCCATACACAGAAGCCATGAGGTTTCATATACCGTCTGTTCTGTCAAATGAACCTGCAGCACAACACAAGCTTATTCTGTCTTTCTGGCTCGGGGCTTGTCAGTCCAGGGTTTTTTCAGAAGTTGACTGGTTGTTTGGATGCTCAGTTTGAGATCTCTTAAAAGGTCTCAATTTTTAGAGGATGGGTGTTCAGCACTTTCTGAAAATCAGGTCCATACAAAGTTGGTCACCCAAAAATCACTAGCCAATTTTGAAAATCTTGTCCTCCGCCCCACTTTTCTGGATATTCTATACATATGTCCATCGAGTACAGAAGCAGTAAATTCCAAAGGGGGTGGGGGTTGAAATCATGCTTCTGCTTTGGGCAAGAACAGCTTTAGAAAGCCTCATGTTAGCCAGCTCAGTAGATTACACAGATACACAAGCAGCAAAAAGAGTCCTGTGGCACCTTATAGACTGACAGACATATTGGAGCATGAGCTTTCGTGGGTGAGTACCCACTTCGTCGGATGCATGTAGATTACATGCATCCGACGAAGTGGGTACTCACCCACGAAAGCTCATGCTCCAATATGTCTGCCAGTCTATAAGGTGCCACAGGACTCTTTTTGCTGCTTTTACAGATCCAGACTAACACGGCTGCCCCTCTGATACAGATACACAAGAAAGCAAGGCTTGAAGTACTCCTCTTGGCACTCTCACTGCCTGGGTGGGTGGATCCCAGGTGTCTTGCATGACTGCCTACAAGCTTTGGCATCTAGAGGAGGATGATTCAGTAGGTGTTTCTTTAATCACATCCACCATCAGCTTATTCATAAAACAGAATTACAAGAGATGCTCTTCTCCCAGCCCAGAGGAAAGTGTTAAAAAGAAAATTAATAAAACCAATACTGACACTCTGTTGCCCTAGGAGAAGTAAAAATCATTGTCCTCAAGTGAAAAACATCCCTTCCAGAATGTAAGACTACAGGCATGTGTACACATACATGCACTATTGAAAGAATTATCCCCCACCCCATGAGCAATGTTTTACTGCAATGTACAAGTCAATATCTGAATAGATACTTGGGGCTAAATTTTATTTTCTTTTACAGCACTTATACAGCCAGATTCTGGTCTCAGTTAAAGAGGGAATTTCAGGGAATAAACAAAAGTGAAAGCATATGACCTAATTAAGAATTCATCCCTAGGATGGTCTGAAATAATGCCATTCTAAACAAAGTGTATTTCATTGGTTGTTCTGTGCAGAATGTTCTTGAAAGGTTTGGTGATCCCCTATTGCCTGATTCCTGAGATAGGGAGGCAATGAAGTTGTGTTTCTTCCTACAGTGACACACAATCATTTCTAGCCCTCTCCTTTTCATGTTTTGTTATTTTCTTCATTGTCACTTTCCTAGACATAGTCGACAGATGCAAATGTAATCTGTTTATGAATCACAGCATATATTTATGTGAATATACCATATGAATATGCTTGCAATGTGATTAGAGCTGGGGTGAATACTGCAAAAAATTATCTGCAAACATTAATGTAATAAGGGGCCTGCTCGTAAGCATACTGAAATCAATGGAAAGACTCCCACTGGCTTCTAGGGGTGTTGGCTCCAGCCCAAAATCAGTACATTCTATTCAGTGGTACTCATGATCCCCTTTTATTTGCTGTTCATGAGTATTTGGGCAAGCAAGGTTTTGTTCACACAAGGGTTGTGAAGGGGCTGGTGCTTGGGCTAACACGTGTATTTGTGTGCCAGTATCCATACTGCCACATGACTACATATGTTCACATGAGAACATGTGTTAAATAGACACCCAATGCAATAAATGATTATTATTTATATTGCAGTACTGTCTAGAGTTCTCAAGAATTAGGGCATACTACAAGAGGTGCTGTACAAGTGAGTAAAACAAAGAGAGTCCTTGCCCCATAGAACGCTCACAATCCAAAATAGGGAGAAAATGCAACAGGTGACTAAACAAACAGAGTTTGATCCTGTATTCAGTGAAGTCAGTAACAAAACTCCCATTGATCTCACTGGTGCAGGAGGAGGTCTCTAGTTAGCAGGAAAGTTGCAGTAAAATTCTGAAGGTGAAATAGGTGCTTTCCGGGGCCCAAGCTTTTTGAAGGTTTCCTGCTTCTAGTCTTGCCAGGTGCCAAGCTACCTTCAACTACCTTTAATTTCAATAGATTTTGAGGGTTTTAGGCAGCTCACAGGACATGCTCAGTATCTTGAGGGATTGGGCCTTAACAAAGGGCAAAAACCTGTTCATCTCTTAGTCATCCCTTATTCCTGGGAAAACTCCCATTCTCTTGGTTTAATTTAAGCAGGATTTGGAAATAAATAAGGCTTCTCAAATCAGATGCGCAGAGGTGTGAATGCCATCAAACTCTAATGAACAGCAATGAGAGATTTTTCCAACAATATACTGAAAATGCCCATTGCGGCACATGCCAAAGGCATCTCTGTTAGACTATAGTATGCACTGCCAACATTTAAAGTGCAAAACTGTCACATTTTTATTCAACAGTAGGAACTGTTCTCAGCTGCCTTCAGTCTTCTCTTTTTCACTTGCATGGTGGAAAATATGTAGAGACGACGGTACACTCACACTAAATACAATCGTTTCTATGTATTTAAACTTTCGGTGCTCGCTTGACTCAGTGACCCATCTGTAGTGTCCGGAATTGCATTAACCAGTTCCAGGCAGCACAGACAGAAATTCCTTTCATTCATCAATAGATAAGGGGTTTTGACAACCTTCCCTTGGGATCAAGAGGGGGAAAAAAGCAAGATGAGATTACACTGTAATAATGCAAAGAGCACAGTAAAGGAGCCAAAGAAAGACTGAGGGAGGCTTTAGGGCCGCCCGGGCAGACTGGGAGACTGCTATCAGAATTAAACAAGAGAGAATCCAGATCCCCCTTCTACTTCTCTACCTGTTTCTTCTCACTGTCACTATCAGCTTGCACACTGATATAAAACAGGTCCAACAAGTATTCCAGTAACTCTTCAAGACCACCAGGGCAAAAACAAAAACATTCAGGGCTTGACACTTAACCAAGGCAACATGCCAAGCTTATCACATGTGAAAAAGGCTTCTAGAGGAAAATAATCATCTTCATGTTCACAGGGCCAGGGTGTTAACTCTCCAAGGAGTCCCAAGCATTTTCCATCCGTTTAACCAAAGGAGCCAAGAGATTCTTTGCATGGAAATTCAGACATCTCACCAACTTTCTAGCAACTGCAGAGGAGGGGAAAGAGCCCAGGAATTCCTTTTTTGAATTGTATCACTGACCACAGAGGAAGGCTTGCAAGTTAATTCTCAAGACTGGGAGATGGGGAGTCTGAGCTTTATTTCTAGCTACTCCACTGACTTCCTCTCAGGTCAAATTACTAATAGAGCAGACCAGAGGGTGACAATTCTATTTCATGGACACCATGGAGGTTTCAAAATGTGTTTTTGTTCCATGCTGAACCTTTTTGCAAAAACAGAGTTGTGTCAAAGAGTCTGTTTTTGGAGCAGGGTCATGGTTAGAGCATTTGCCTGCACAGCCTAATTCACAGCAGAGTTCTTCAGCCCAGATCACTCCAACTCAGGGACTTGCACCTTGGTCTCCCACATCCCAAGCCAGTGCCCTACCCTCCAGGCCAGGTGCAGACAGTCCAACCGACGTGCAAAAAACCTTCATGATAAAATGTAATCAAAATCAATGCATCTTCATGAAATGTTTCAGCTTTCTGAAACAGCATACTTTGGCAAAATTGTATTTCTTTGACAGTTTTCCAACCAGGTCTAATCACTAATATCAGCATTTGATCCTGGCTTTTGTCATTCAGTCTTGCAGGTGTAGATAACTGTGGGTTCAATTAAAGTTTGCAAATTTTTTGGTGTCCACAATGTTGGTCAGTTAGATGTGAAAACGCGAAATCCTGAGAGGTGCCAACAACCTCGTCACCTGAAGTCTCATAAGTACTAGGTATTGATCAATATTACATGTAACTTTAGCTGTGCTGACATGAACAGTTAAAATATGTCCACCATATTTTAACTGGATGTTTTCAAATAAAACAAAATTAATTTGCTTCTGTCTCCACCTATGTTTGTTCCTAACATTGTCATTTCCTTTTCAATAGATCCCTTCCCTTGGTGCCTTAGGCTCCCATTCAATAAAAGCTCAAAGTGCCCCTTTATGCATCTTTTTGTTTGACGAATAAGGGCTTGATCCTGCAAGGTACTGAGTGCCTAAATTCCCACTAAAGCCAACGGAAGCTGAAAGAACTCAGCACCTCACTGGATCAAAACTTCAGTTGTTGTAGTTGAAAAAAAAAAATCACTTAGGAACTAAATACACTACAACGTGGTGTTGCTCAAAGACCTCTGTTCTACACCTTTATTTGCACATTTTACACATGCAGACAACGAGGCACACTTTGCCTATTCTTGGAGAAAAAACCTTTTTGAAATCCCTCACTGGAGGAAAAAAGTTAGTTGCATACATTATTCCTACTAGAGGCAGGAGGAACATTTGAAGTATTCATTTAATCAGTGTCTAACATCAGCAGATTTCAATGCATAAACTTTCATTTCTCATTGAAAGTGAACTGCATGACACTGACAGCTACAAATGAAAGTGATATAGTTTCACAAACTGCACCAACTGAAAACCATGACTGGTTGAAGATGATTCCTGCTTTGTTGGGTTTTTACTATACATAGAACACCAACACACTTTCCAAACAGTGGCAGGATGTCTATGGGTAATGGGAATTTTGGTAGATATCTGATTCATGATTTCTGACTATACAGTATTGATGATGAGATAAACATAGGGTTATTTTTGAGGAAATGAACAACAGGTATCACAACTATTCCTCCATTAAAGTAGCAATGAAAAGTTTGAAGAATTGGACTTATCCTTTTCTTCATATAGGTAATACAGGTGAAGACGGCATTAGTCACATATCACTAGATTGGTTTTAACTCTTATTTAATATATTAGAGTAGCTCCACATGCTTAGGCCCCGGTTGTGGTAGGCTTTGGACAAACAGACTTGGCCCCTGTCCCAAAGGGTTTATAATCTAAGGGTATGTTGAGCTATACTTCAATTAGGGGGTGTGATTGCAGATATATTCAATCTAGCTAGCTCAGATACTAGAGCAGGGAAGCCACAGCAGTGTGGGCTGTACAAATCCACTCAGTAATTACCTGGGTAATTACTCATGTGTCTAGCCTATGCTGCCAATACCCAAACTAAACAGATTAAAACCTACCCAAGCTGATCACATCCCATGATTGGGAGAAGGGTAGACAATCAACTGTTTAAGTTTTCTGTGGTGCAGTTGCTTCACCATTCCAACCCATCTTTCTCTTCCCAGCCTCCTGTCCATACCAACATACCAGGCAAACAGTTCCTCCTTCCGGAGATCTGTCTTCAGTTGCCCAAGCCAAACCTAAAACCTCAGCCTCTCCAGCTACTCCTCCAGTTCTTTTCCTTTTAAAGCCATAAAGTTTCCCAGGACTGGTGTCTCTATGAACTTTCAGGCTGCTCCTCGAAGACTTACCCAACTGCTTCACCCAGGAGCTCCCTCCAAGCTCTTCAGGTGGTGCTGGATGTCTCCAACAGCACACGCCAGGTCCTCAGTGACTCTGAGTTCTCAACTCTGTTTGTATAGTCCTTCTAATTCCCTCTACACAGCTGGGGTCAGTCATTATAATTAACCTCCCTAACACCTTCAGATGCAGCCACTAATTACCGGTACTGGGTTGCCAGGTCACAGGCAAGGCGGAGCCCAGCTTGCTTGAAGGGCTAGCCAGCCTCTGACAGTGTCTTACTGTGAAATTGTTACATACAGGACTTTTCTACTCACCAGGCTCTGCTAGGACAAAGCTGGTTCTGCTACCAGAAGTTCCTCTTCTTGACTCTGGCTTTGTTTATTCATAGTTTATCTTTATGTGCCCTTGGTGTAAGGGGGCTTCTCAGCTATAGGGCTATTCATTAAATCTTTCACTTACAGATAGCCTGCGATTCCCTCTTCCAAACACATGGCTTTCTTTCCTTCTCTCTCAGAACTATTTGCTTTCCTGTGTTCCAACTTCCTGGCCCATATGCTCCCTTCCCATATATGGCACAGAGGGCAGCAGATGGGCGATAATCATGCGGAAAAAGGCAATTGGAGGCCATGCAGAGGGGAAAGACAGCTCTGTGGCATCATGCCCTGGCAATACAAAGCCACCACCAGCCGTCCACAGCACTCACACCGTAAAGTTGCTTGATGATAAAAAGGCCTACTGGAGAAGGAAAGAGGTGGGGAGTAGCCACTACATGGCATGCTGCCATTGGCAAACATTATAACTTATGATCCAATGCATATCAGGAGTTACCAATGGTTTGAGTAGCAGTAAATCTCCCTCTGCACCAATAACACACTCTGCACAGGGCACGGATCATACTTCTTTGTGTCTTCTTCAGTTCTGTGTGCATGGTGATTAGCAGATGACAATTACCACCCACTGGAGGGGACACATTCATGGAGCCACTGAGGGAAGCTAATGGCAGCATGTCATGGGAAACAATTGTACTACCAATGATGGGTGAGACCTGACACGCATATAGGGGCATGCCAGTGTATACAGATATCTTCAGCTCTTGTAGAATTGGAATTTCCAACAGCTATTTGGTATCTTGGTTTTCAGGTGGCCATGCCCTTTCCCTGTATCAGCAGCTCAACAAAAGCTGTGCTATATGCAAGGTGAACATTCCCATTGAAATGACAGCAAAGTGCAGTCCAGCTTCTCTGAGTGCTGTATCATAGAATATCAGGATTGGAAGGGACCTCAGAAGGTCATCTAATCCAACCCCCTGCTCAAAGCAGGACCAATCCCCAGACAGATTTTTGCCCCCAAATCCCTAAATAACACCCTCAAGAATTGAACTCACAACCCTGGGTTTAGTAGGCTACCGCTCAAACCACTGAGCTATCCCTCACTCTTCCTTTAGTAACTGAGTAACCTTCCCAGAATGATGGAGAGTAACAGTTATCACTTTGACAAATCATGAACCGTATCAACAGCATTAAACTTTTGCTAAAGTTTAGGGTTTTTTACATTTGCCCATGGTGTTACAGCAACCCCTATACAAACTAATAGCTGGCTCTTGATAATGCCTGAAACTATTCCACAAAGTGGTTCTTTCCCCTTAGAAAACAGATTTTCCAGACGGCCATCCAATGAATAGTATATAAATACCATTAGCATGCTATATTATCTATAAACAAGATACATATGCTATATTACACCATATACTATATCTGCTGCTATCTTTCTGGAGGTATGAAGTATATTTATACAAACATGCAGACACACCTTGAATGTATTTCAGTGTAAACAGGCACAATTTCAAGTGATGGGAGTTACACTAACATATACTAGAATTTGTTATATATCCATATAAGCGGGGAAAGAGTGGTTTGGCTCAAAACTAATTATATAACCTATTAGCAACTTGAACAAAGGGCAACAGCACACTTCTTTGGGCAGTGGTCAAATGTCTAACATTAGGACATGAGGCATGGGCATGTTCAAGTTATTAGGTTGGGAGAAACTGCTAGTAGAGATGAAGAGCGCTCCTGGATTTGAACCCCAGAGTAATGTCCTTAGGATGCCATCCACCTGTACTGTATGAGTCTCAGAACACTGACTTCAGTGGAAGGCAGCACAATCATCAAAGGTACTTCTATTCTCCCTCCAACAATCCAGAACCCAGTTCAGTAGAGAATGACCACATTGTCTCTACTGAGCTCTTGGAGTTGATGGCCCATTCTGCCGCTGAATGACTCTTCTATGTAGCTTTTGGAGCTTCCCTTTCCTAAGAATTTTCATGGGAAGGTGAGAGAGAAAGACTGGAGTCATGGGTGAGAAAGAGAAAATGCAAAGAGTGTTGGCCTTTTTGGAGGGTAGAGAAAGAAGGCTACAGGAGACTGGGAGTGAATATGTGGAATACTGTGGGAACAATAAAGCAAGGGATGGATCACCAGGGGGCAAAGAAAGAGCCACTTTCCCCATCCTAAAGATCATCCCAGTCAAACAAAAAGAGGAGCTCCAGGCCTTCCTGCAGGAGCAGAACTGGAAGATAAAGTACTGATGGTCTCTTTAGGCAATATCATTTTTTTAAATGGGTCCCAAGCAAATACTAATGCATTTAATAGTACATACTGTCCTCACAATCTCAGGAAATATATTTTCTCTTGGACAATATTTTACTTTTCTTACCCTCGGAACAAGTAAATATTTCTACAGTACAAACACACATATTCAAGTGATTTCTTCCTTAATATCCATCTCTTATATTTGCCCCCCTGGTTACCAATCTTTAATGTCATTACTTCAGTAATAAGGCAGTCTCCAGGCAGTCATTTCGAGGGGCTTTCTGCAATATGTCTCAAGTAATGTTCTCTGAAGCCATAGGCCAAAGGTCTAGGGCTGTATAAGAAATGTCACAGCTCCCAGATATGTACTGCCTAGAGTGCGATGTCCTGCACTGGAGTTATGGAATGGAAAATGTATAAAAAAGCTAAAGGAAAGAAGGCCATACCCAGGCACTTAATGGAGCTTGGTGGCATAGCTTGTTATGATATAATTACCAGCCAATCAGAAAGCTCCATTTATGTCCTTAAATCCATTTTATAATAACTCGTAATGATAGGATGTTATTGCTGCCATATACAGCCTTCATGCAGAGAGCAGTGATATGGATTCAGAATACATTTGGTGGCTTGACAGGGTAGGACCAATTTTATTTTAGCTATCCAGTTTTCTCTGCCAGGCATTTCAGTTCAAGAAGTAAAACCTTCACATTCAAAACTGTTTTCCAAGACTAACTGCTTGAGATGTTTAGTTTGGCTAGAGTCAAGTTAGTAATACTGGCCACCTGTAAGAAGGAAAAAACAAGACATTCCTGCAGATGGAAGTTCTGAGCTAAAATGCAGAGTTCTAAAAAAGGAAAACTTTGGGGGTACAACATTACAAAGTAAACACCCAAGACACGATACCAATGTCTAAGAATCCCTCATGACTCCTTTAGTGCCACACAGATGTATGGACAAAAAAATCCACAAAACGTCTATACAACCATTTATAAGACTCTTCATAGCTTGAGTCACGCAATAGTGTGCAAAACACTACAGAATATACTTACAGGAAGAATCTTGCACTAGCGAAGAAATGGATAAGATGCTTTGTATGATCCTGCTGATGGCTGTCATATACAATCCGCTAACTAGAAAAATATATAAGGTAGATTTCACATACAAAATGCTCTTTCGCCACATGAATTGTGATATGCCAAGGCAGCTGAAGAGAACCCTGCAGCACAGCAGTATATTAGAGGAAAAGGCTGCCATGTAGTAAATATTTGTGTTTCATTCATTAACAGTTACATGACTGGTCTCTGACTTTGCTAATCTGATGGCAATCTCAGGGTTAATGAATTAAAAAATAAATCCGTGCAAACCTAAACCTAATTCTAATGAGAAAGAGCAGCACAGATCCACAGCATGCAGGTAACAAAGAAATATCAGGCATTGTGGAGCCCATTGAGAAAAAGACAAATACTGGGGTAAAATGAGGAGCACGTTCTATTTCTTTCTAAAATGGCGTATAAAAAGTGAGCCCTGCCATATTATCACCATTACAAAACTGTATACAATAAGCAAAGAAATGTAAACTAGGGCCAGGGACATGTGGGGAGTAAGACAAATACGGAAGAGAAAGGTGAAAAAATAAATCTGAAATGTTATCTATAACCAGTGTGACAGGAGAGCCAGGCCTGGGGCTTGGTAGCTTATTCTAACATCTTGCTCTGGAAAAGATCATGTTGGAAATCTTGCAAGGTCAAGCTCTCTCATGCGATTTCCAGTACTTCCTGCTTTCAGCCAGGCTGGAAATACCATGCCAAGAGTATCTCATTTATATTTTCCCACCCCAGTGTTTCAGCCTTCTGCTTCCACCAGCAAATACAGGTGCTGGTTTTTGTTTTTTAGGTAATCATACTTTTTTAAGCCTCTGAAAAATTCAGGTCTGGTTCAATTCCAAGTCTCAAATTGGTTCTTACTTTGTTTGCATCATTTTGCCTATTCCTAGTCTATTTGCACTTGTGTGTGTCATTTACTTGTAGGTGACCACTCATTTCACTGGGTCAGATTCTCAGCTGCACCAAGTCCAGAATCTTTCTCAGCTGAGCACAGCAAAGGAGGACAGTGCAAAGGAGCCATTTGTGGCTCCCCAATCCTGGGGCCAGTACTGTGCTTGTCTGCACCCCAGGATAGTTTAGCGTGGCCCTGAGGCCACAGTCCTCAAGGGTCATTCTGGTCGCTGATGATCATCAGAGTTCATGGGCGCTCTGGGCATGCCCACTTTCTCCCACTATGGTACTCACTCTGCCTGGGGCCAGAAGGTGGGTGTTGTATTGGCTCTATGCCACAATCAGATCGATCACTCCTTTGTGTATGCAGACTGACTCAAATGGGATGTGTTCTGGTGTAGAATCTGCCCCAGTATCTTTAAACCTTACTTATAATCAGTACTGGAAGGTTGTAATATAGAAACCCTCTTGTGCTCCATTGCTTTGAGTAGGAATATCATTCTGCATTTGCAGGGGGATTCACTAGATGATCTAATAGGTCATTTCCATCTCTAATTTCCATGATTCTATAGTGCTATCCAAGTTGATTAAAAAGGCTCAGCAAAACAATGCTCTTCCTGAGGCAATAAAAAAGGCAGCCTGACTGCTAATGGCAAAACTAGCAAGAAAACAGAGCAGGTGTGTGCTTAGAAAAGCAAAAAGAAATCCTACAAGAAGCAAAACAAATTAAAAATAAATAAATGCTTAGAGAAAAAACAGCTCACCTCTCTTCTGAGACACTTAGCTGATAATACAGCCCTCACAGCATGATTCAGCCCAGTGGGCATTAATAAAGATATTTTCTATTCTTTTTTCTTTCCTCCCCCTCCCCCCACTCCCAATACAGAACTACAATAACCATTAGCCCTAACTTACAGGAAAAAAAAGTTTATTACAGTGCAGGAAAATGACTGTGTTTTGTTTGCAAATTCAGTTAATCAGTTCTGTATCCTGGCAAAATGTATAGTAATGAATTTACAGTCAGGCACATTTTAGTGCAGTTAATCCATTCTGGTAATATTGATTTCTTCTCAAATAAAAGGAGAAGTTAGATAATTGCAATGTTTTCCTTTGTATGATTTTATTTTGTTAGTAATTTTATTGGGGCTCAGTTTTCAGATAATTTAGATGTACAGTGTCAATGCTGTACTGGGTTGGACAGGGAAATTGGGTAGCTGTCCATGCAGCTAGATTTGCATGGGCAATTACCCAATTTGCATGCATGGTCATAGGAACGTGTATACATTTTTGCATGCATAAACTCTCTGAAAACCTGTTCCGTGGTGTCTAAAACCTGCCTAAAAGAAATTCTACATGTGACATTAGGAATCAGTCACCACAGTAACTCCATAGGATGCTTCCCTGTATTCTTTAGGAAACAGTTCTACATAAGGGGATTGGTCTGATGACAGGTAAAACTGTTAGAAGGGTCAGATGGAAATTGATGTTTGCTTCCAACTTGATTAGGTTTTGTTGTCCACTTGAGGACAGAAGAATTAAAGATGGGAAATGATGGCCTGTGTTTCCATTGTTTACTCTACATCCCTTTGGAGAAAGCCTGATTTAAAGGCCTGAGGACTGAATAATTGCTGGAAGGTTCTATTTATAAATGGCATAGGTATCTCTGTACGAAAGGGTGAGCTTCTGTCTCCTTTAATGAACAATCAGGTAAATTTTTATGTATTTTTTTATTATATAATGTTGATTTCCATTTTTCTTGTATATCCGAATCCAGCTCCTTTGTTATTATGTTTAAATACTGGTATAAAGACATCTATCTCTAGTTTTATCTTAGTGAGGTGTAGCATTGGAAATAAAAAGAGTAGAAAAACACAAGATCATAAATGTACAGACATTACTTTATGGAAGGGCTAAAAACCAGAACCTTGAACGTGAACCCTTTAAATTTGGGTTCACAGTTCAGGAGCTGAACTTGTTTTTATGATTCTGATTCTGTGCAAATCCTAACTCACAAGAGTTCTATGTTCCAAATCCATTTCAGATGTGACTGAACTCTCACCAATTCATAGATTTTAAGGCTAGAAAGGACTATTATGATAATCTAATCTGACCACAAACAACCCACAAGACTTGGTGCTGTTGAATCATAATTCGTATTCAGCCTTGACTCCAAATCCTGAACCCAACATAAACTTAATCTGGATCTGATCACAGGCTCCTTCAGCTCTGTTACATTAAAATACTGGCATAGAAGGGATATCAGGAATGTCTTTCTGTCCAGAAAAATTATAACAGAGTGGCAGGGGAAGCATGTGAAATAATGAAACCTTCAAAAACACACTTGTCATAAGTAGATCCAGCTCTTGCAAGAGAATTTTCTAGCATGTTCCACAAGAACCACTCAGGTATATTCTCATCACAGTACACAGTGATTTGTGTGTGTAGCACCCATTTGTGCTAATGGGAACAGCATGCATAACCTCCCCTACATATAAACAAATCAAAGAGTGTATACCCCAAAAACACCTTTCTTGATATCAGGGCGGTAAAATTAATCTGGATGCACAAGGGAAAGATTTGTAATTAGCAATTTAGATTTCTTTGCTGCTTTTCATAATATCCTGCAAAACTCCAGCTGACACAGTAAAATGTACTTCTGGAATTTTTTTTTGTTTTCTTTTAGTCTTTTGCCCTTTGAAACTAATAGAATAAAAATAATTATCACAGGAGAATGTTATGCCTGTGCAATTCTTTTCAGTGCATTGATAATTATTGTATTTCACGTGGTCTTTTAATTACATAGTATCTGAGATTAAAATTCAACAGCAGCTCTCACTAAGAAAGTACTTTAATATCTGCAGTGCTGCTCCTGTACACTGGCATCTGAAGATAGGCTAAAAAAAGGGGGACATTCAGTGCTAGCATTCACATCCCTTCTAACTGACTGCAATGCCAATGAGCTGCACTGACTCTTTGAACAGACCTCCCACATTCTTGATAGGATGTTTTCTAGCAGAGTGATCCACAAATATTATCATTCAATGACAATACAGTTTCATCAAGGTACGTCTCAATCCACAGGATACAAGTCCCACACAACAGACGGAAAATCTGGCGCAGTGATGCGCACACTGCGTGTGTTACTTACTGGTTATTGCGGTGGTCATACCGAGTCCCGTATGGCGTTGTATTAACGAATGGCATGCAAGCACCTTCTGTTGAAACATCTGCGACAGGGAAATTTCAGGCATTTTTCCAGATATTTTTTGTGCTCTGGACCAAATTTTCATTAGGACTATAAAACCTGGCAGGCAGCAGTGTTGTGTATGATTTTTTAATAAACTGGGACATGCCTTTGTTAGAAGAGTGAGGAAAAGGGCTCTTAAGAGATTTCTTTCTACTACAAAAAGTTCAGAAAACATACGACAGCTCACAAAATAGCATCTCCTAACTTCTTTTCTTCTCCAAGAGTAAGATTTCCTGATTCTTTAGATGTATATAAAGATTTACAGTTTTTGAAACGTAACCAAAAATGTAGATTTTTTTTTCATCTCTCAGATGAAATGATTCTAACAGTGGCATTACTTGAGAATGTGTTCAAAGTGAGTGCATGCAGCTAACAGACTTTTAGCATCTTTATGATGCCTGCTGCCAAGAATCTCACAAAGGATTTCCACTTAGCTGACGAGGTCCCTCAGAAAAAAAAAAAGAAGAAGAAAGGGAAACAAATGGACATATGTCGATTTGATCTTGTATACAGTATGAACCTAACTCGTAGTGTTACTCTTTTTTGTTTGTTTTAACACCAAATCACACATTATCCATTCTTCACTTCCCTGTAAAACAACAGCCACCAGACACAACCTGAAGTTTCCATTTTGTAATTCTCCCTGCGATCCTATGAACACTAATGCAGAACAAACACGCTTGGTAGTAAATATGTACATCATCATTATGTAAATAGGTATGTTATCATTATAGCAAAATGATGATGTTCTTTGCTAAGCCTATATTCCCTTCCCAAAACATTATGTAGTTTGAAGTATAATTCCCATTATACCGCTGGGGCTGGAAAAACACTTCAGTTCAACAATTATTAGTATGCTGTATGTAACAAAATGTTTTCCATATATAAAGATGGTGTTCAATTCTAAATCTTTCCAGACAAACTAATGCTTTTTCACATGGTACAATTCAGCCTTAGCAATGAACAGAAGCATTTTGAGATTAATATCCATTTCCATGTTCAAACTGAGCATCATATTATGACATTTTATATTGACAACACTGCAAGCTGAGATGATAGCATTTTAAACTGAACGAGGTGAATGATTTACTACTAATACAAATTACACTGCATTTCTGAACCTTATATGAACTAGGAATGACTGCATGTCACAGTCTGTTTGGAAATATTACAGTGTTTACATAAAATCTATTGCCTATGCATAAGCAAGTATATCAGCACAGGAGAACTGAAATCTTTAGGCATACAGTAATTCTTAAAGTTCTTGTGGCAAAAAAAAAAAAAGCATACTAAATGCCTAAGTTGTGCGCTGTGCAATAAATGACAAATCCCATGCAAGTCATACAGTATATCTGCCATGTACCTATGGTATATAGTACATGGGTACAGAAGTGCCAGTTTCCAGTGCTTAATTTGTAATGAAAGAGATGCTGGTGCTCAAGCAATTAGGTGTAGGTACTCAAGCTATTTTTTACTTTCATAACTGATACAGCAAGTCTAAAGGTGCCAGGGCTATGAACTGCCGAGCCCAGAGATGCCAGGGCTGTCCCTGTCAAGCCCTGGCAAAAATTAAGCACTGCCAGTTTCCTGTGACTATCTAAAGAAGGGAGAACAAAAGGAAGACCAGGCATAAAGTAATGTTGGATGAAAATATTTCTAACATTTTTAGGTGAGTAAATGTGAATATGTGTCTTATTCTTTCTGAAAAAGTGGGCTAATCCTTTAGAATCACAGAATCATAGATGTATGTAAATGGATTCAAAATGTCTCAAGTTTCTGCTTTCCTTTTCCTTTGAATGTTGCTTTGAACTGAAAAAAATCCATCTTCAGAAAACGAAGATATGCCAATTAGCATGGAAAATGAGACAAATTGAATTCACTAACTATGAAAGAGATGAGGGTCCGATTCTTACAAATTTGCTGCCCATTTATTACAAAATATCATGTACCATATTCCAGCTCAGAAAATGTTTAATATTAAACAAACTATGCATATGAATCACATCAGTTATTTTAACGCCTCAACTCCCTTCATTTCTTCCCTTAAAACAAGAAGAGGCAGCATAGCCTACGAGTACACTCAGAGCTACTGTGCATGGTCAGTTCCTCTTTCCAACGAATGACGTTGTTATTATTATAGATTGAGACTGCGGTCGTGGCTAGTGGCCACCCAGGTCCCATTGTGGTAAGTGCTGAACAGAGTAAATGACAGTCTATCTATTTTAGGTACTTACTATTGTATCTGAGCACCTCACACATTTAAATGTATTTATCTGCACCACATCCTTGTTAAGTAGGACAGCCGTATTATCCCTATTTTACAGATGGGGAACTGAGGCACTAGGTGACTTGCCCAAGGCTGCACAAGAAGTCTGTAGTGGAGAAGGCAATTGAACCCAGGTCCCAGACGAGCACCCTAGCCACTTTCTCTCCCTGACCTAAAGAGTTTACATTCTAAAACACAAGACATAACAAGTGAACTGAGGTAAAGAGGGAGAGAGAGAGTAGGGTGACAAAAATATTAGGATGCATGCAATTATTAGCCAAACAGGAACACTGATCACATAGTTTCCCCCAATAATCCATGCAGTGTTATCAACACATAGGCTGTTCTTGAAGCTACAGAACAGCTTGTTAAGCCAGCAGAACTCCATAAGGGACCATGCTCTAACAATTAGCCCCTGGGAGTATGGGCTCTGTTCTGCTACTAACTCCTTTAGAAGTTTTTCAGCAACAAGCTTATATTTAAAAGCAATCTGTGATTTGCTAGAATAAACCATTTTGAACTAAACAAATTAGTCTACTCTACTGTGTGTAACATGAAACAATTTAAAATATTAAACTTATAATCAGTGCAAGCAATTTAATACATTAACTTATAACCAGATTGGTTGACTGGATCTGCCAGAACTGGATTCGTTGGAAGGTAATAAAGGAAATTATAAACCCACATGGCCACATATATCCTTGCTGAAGTCAACATATAACTTTAGTCTACTATGTTCAAGTGGGATCCCAATTGCCCAAAATGCACTGCAACTGTCCTTAAATTTAAAAGCAAGAGTAAAATAACAATTAGAGACCACTTAAACAAAAAATATCCTTTCAGCTGCTCAGACACTTAGTCCCACAACCAATTTTAAGCTCTAGGTCTCACACCCAGAGCCACCTTAATCATTTACATTATTAAGCTCTTTGGTCCATTGTTGTTTGCTCTGCTCAGCACTGCCTTAACATATGTGGTTGTTTGGAGATTCCGAGGTGACATGGTCAGTTTGATGAAGTATACATAAGCTTTTGGCACTGCATATCTGCAATATCATGGACGGTCAAGGAGGCGCCTGTTATAAAAATACACAGTGAAACACAAATGGAGGACTGCTCTTTCTCAAAGGCTAACGTAATGCATTCCTTCTGTTTAGGCTCATTTTCCAGCCTTTCACATTCTTTGTGAACAAGAGTTATAAAACAAGCCTGATGCTGGCCAATTATTTTTACTTTGAAGGCCATTAATCAAGATTGACTAAGAAAATGAAGACAGCTAAGCAAAATTTCATATGTGACTAGAGTGAGATTAAAATAAAACCAGATGGGGATGGACAGAGACGCTAAGCATTTTTTTTAACTCATGTAATAAATGTCTTTTACAAATTACAGCACTCTTATTTTCTTACAGTAAATCAAATTGGGTCATAATGTACAAGTGGTCTCATTGCTGAAATGTCAAAAATAGAACCTGCCTTGTTCTCCCAGAGTAATTCCTCAAATCTAAACCAGCAGTGTGGCCTGACAGCCTATAAACCATCTACCTGGATGCAGATCAGTTTTAAGGTAACTGTCTGTATCTGATAGATGTATTTCTTAAGCCTGCAAAGTAAGCCTTACATTGAAATCTATAGAATCCACTGTTCTTAAGGGTCTGAATTTGCAATCCCTCCATGCATAAACTTCCTATTGAAGTTATGGGATTCCTAGAGCCAGGAATTTTGCAATATAGGGCCTAAATTGATCAACTTTGACAGTTACCAGGTGAATTGGTGGCCTATACACCTGGAGAAAGGGCTTACATGTTTTTCCTCTACTATATGTAAGATATCACACAAGCTGAGGGTGTCATTTAGAACTTTCAGGGGGTATCAAAGAACTTAATAACCAAGAGTGGGAAGAAGGGAAGAAAAATCTCCCATCCTCAACATCAGCCTATAAGCAAATGTGAAGCCTGTATATACAACAGTAATACTAAATTCTCAAATCCTACTGTCTCTGAAATGCAGATCTGGATTTGAGTTTTCAGGCTTGGGGTCATCTCTGAATAATATATGCATAACCACTTTTGATTAGGGAGGAACAAACTGAGTTTGCACAAACTTCTCACACAAATGTTTCAAGTGTTCAAAACTAGTTTCAATTTCTAAATCCTTTTCCCCTCTCAGTAATTCATTTAAATCCAGGGCCTTCTTCTGCCCTCTGATCACTCAGTGTAAAATGCCACCATGTTTTTCCCCTACTAAAGTGGAGCTTATGCGTTGCATTAGGGATAAAAGAACATTAAAAAAAAAACAACCCTAGCTGGGTCCATGTGGCCTATATGTATATACACTGTATTTTCCTTCTCTGTTAGTATTTCTGCTCTTTTCTGGTCCATTTTCAATTTATCTGTATTTGTTTATCGCTGTTCCTGGTATCTCTTCCCTATCTACCATGTTTTCTCATTGAATTCTCTCTCTTTTTGCCCCTTTTCCAGTCTCTTTTAAGTGAAATGGTTGCCCCACAATGTGCAAGTGTGAATCCATCTTTTGAACTCAGGAGTGGGTTTGAAACGAAGGAAATGGAGAGTTCATCCAATTCCTGTTCTTCTGTTCCAATCTCGTTACAAACATTGGGTCACATAATAGAAGTCTAAAAACTCAGTACATTCCACTTAGTTCTGTTTTCAGAGCAAATGAGGTTGGATGGCAAGCTTTCAAGGGAAGGTGATCAGTGGGGAAATTTAATAGCCACCTTCCTAGATCCTTGGTCATTTCATGAGATTGCCCTCTCCTTCATTCAGTTCCACCCAGTCTCCATCTCCTCAATGGCTCTCCCAAAGTCTATCCTCCCCAAAATTATGCCTTCTCAGTCTCCACCCCCAATTCCATATTTGGAGAAGGATAAAGTGCAAAGGCAGTTATTGCTGTTCATAGGAGTAGCTTTTGATCAGATTTCCACCTGAAAATCCTCAGGCAAGCCAGAGAAACATGCAGCAAAGCGGACCTGTAGGCTTTGAGTCTTCTATTCAGATTATACCTCTCCAAGTTGGCTGGTAGAGGACGCAAACTCCCAAAATGCAACAGTTGCTCATCAATTTATGAATCTCTTCTCATCTCCTCCTAAATCTTTCCCTGAGACCCTCTCTGGTGTTGTCAACTATGTACCACATTTACTCATGCCTGTTCTAATAAATTAAGCATTCCATACAATAGTCTAGCTGATGCAGTGGAAAGACACTCTACCTCTTTTTATAAACCACTGTTGTGTAGAGCTGGTTGAAAATTTCAATTAAATTATTTGTGAAAAACTGTCACCATTTTTCAAATGGCTCTATTGTCTGCTCTTTCGAACTAACCTCCTATATGTGCTGCGTAAGTCTCTAATGGCACATACTCAGAATATATACTTTAAATAATCCACAGAACACTCCTTGATTATTTCAGTGCTGTCTCTATTCACTGACAAATTTTATATCTAGCAGTTTAATTAAATGAATATATAATCTACTCATTCCTATTCCAGGACCACATCATGATCTCCTCAGTGCTAACAAGCTCAGCTACACACAGTAATACATGACAACCATTTTAGTGTTTCCAATCTGCCTTACTTTTTCTTTTTACAGGAACTACTGCAAAAGAGTCAGGGAAAGACAAACTCTTGAACATTTTATTCAGCTTAGATACTGATCCTGCAAGGTGCTGAGCACCCTCCACTTCCATTGCCTCCATTAGGACTCATGAGACCTCAGCACTTCCCAGGAGACCATCAGCACCTCAGAATCAGGTCCCAAATGCAGTAGTAAAATTAACTGTCAATTTTCTTATGCTTAGCATGTGGAGTCTTCATAGAGCTGTAGTATCTCACCATTGCTCCTGAGCTTAAATCCTATATTATCAAACCACTGCACAGAAGGTGCATGATCAATTCCTGCTAAGCTCTTTGGTGGTCTTAGGTTTCCCAGGTGCTTGCCAGAGTACAGCCTGCTCTGTGGACAGTGACACCTGACTGTGAACTCTGCGCACTCCTCTGCTTTGCTGCTCAGGTGTTTCTTTTGTCACACAAACCGGTAATTGTCTGCAGGTGTGCTGAACTGTTGGCTGGTATATAGTTCCAATGCATGCTTCAGTAAAACAGGAAAGACTTAATCCAGAGAGATTTAGCCTGCAGTGTTATACAGGCTTCCCATTTAAAGTCATCATTGCCTGGCATACAGAATAAAATCCTTTCAACCTGGGATGAAGGACCATGCCATTTTAACAGATGGCTGTAAGTGTTAGCAGCCGAAAGACCAGGTATGTTCATTAAACATGTTTACTGATGATTCATATCAATCAAATTGCCCAAAGGCTGCCAGTCCTGATCTTGCATGCCTGTGGTAAGGAGGAGTCATCACTAAACTAACTCTAAACTAGATTTATTTTTCAATATAAACAATAGCTTCTGTGACTGTGTAGCCAATAGAGTTTTGGCTTACTTTAATCAAGTAGAATCAATGGCAGAGGCTGACAGCAGCAAAACAAGGTAGATAATAGAATCATAGAAATTACAGTTTATGATCTATGCCCTTTTCCCCAAAGAGAGGGGGAAATCTAATGGGTAAAGCACAGAACTGGGAGCTAAAAGACGTAAGTATGATTTGAAATGCTGCCTCTGCCTTCCTGTATGACATTGGGCAAGCCATTTAAGTTATCTGTGCCTCCATTTCTCTATGTGAACAGTAGAATGGAGATATTGCACTTCTTACAGACACCTTGGTGATGGGAAATACAGAAACCCTAATAGAGAAACAGCCATCTCCCAGGGAAGTGGTGACAGTTAGTCCATTAGATTGACTGGTACTGAATATCAATTTTAGACCTGAAGTGCAGCACCAATTAAAAAAAAATGTGTAGGGAAAGAGCCTCTGCTAGATGGTAGGGAACTTGATCACTCTGTTTGGGGCATTCAGGAAACAAAGGGAATTTTCAAGGGTGCTGCTTGCATCTTGAAAATATAGTCTCTATTCTGGGCACTAAGCTAGAGCTGTACAGACACTAAGGTTGGAATTTTCAAGGTGTACAGGAGTCAGAGCTCAGGGTCAGACCAGAGTCAGAGGCCACATGCCAGTGCTAAGGGTCAGAGCTGAAGTGAGAGATCAGGAATTGGAGCTGGGGGCCAGAACCAAGTTACCTGGAGTGAGGAAACAGTGGGGTCACAGCAGAGATGGGTGAATGCTTTGAGCAACTACTAAATTAGTGGTACTGCTGTTGCTGGGCTTAAAAGCCGGTCTGCTGACCCTTCCAACCAATCAGTTGGTGCAGTCAATCACGCAGCCTACCAGGCCAGCTGTGCTCATTAGGTTGCCTGGAGATTGGTTCTGAGGCTATCCCTGCTTCCACAGTGGTTCTGCTGCAGGCCCTGATTCCTGACAGCTATGTCCTTTCACTAGGACAAGAGGTTTGGGGAATCCTTTCAAGCAGCATTCTATCCAATATAAAGCACTGTACTTCTAATATGCAAGCATGAAAAGGAGAATAACTTAAAATTCACTTCTCATGAGCATTTGTATATGCAAAACTCAGGTGTTCAAAGGTTCATGGTGAGTGAGCACAAAAGCACAGCCCACGTGATTCAACTTTAAATTCACTCAAGTACTTCTAGATGATTTTTAGTGGCATGCACACAACTCTGTCGTATCTGTCCCCTTTAGGTTTTAAATAGTCCCTGTCATTGTGGTATCTAAGCTCTACCTATGAACGTCTTTCTGGATGTGCAACATTTAGCCAAATCTAGTCATAATACAAAAATATTCATTAATTCTTTTAAAACCAAAATAAATTGCTAGAAAACTTGCAGTGTTTGCAGGATTTTGTACAGTTTGTGTAAACCATGTAAATGAATAATATCAATCTGATAAAACAACTATTTTATGCTAGTTCTTATTCATGCTCATAGGAGTCATAACCACTCAGATACAACTTTTGCTCTATAAGAATGCTTCTGAGTAAGTCACTAACTTTACCATGGTTGTTAAAGTGAGAGAATGAACTGCATATGGATTTATCAAATGAAGATGGGGAAAGATCAAGACAACAGTCTGGAAAATATCAAATTCACCCCTCCTTAGATTCTTCCAAAACCAGATTTTTTAAACAATTTATTGGACACCTGAGAAATAGCTAAGTCAGGTTTTTCACCTGATGGAAAATGTTGGAGATGCACATTGCAGAGCAGACATCAAATCTATCACACCAACTGATTTTCTTGTTCTAAAGTCAAGTGATGGATTGATGTTTCAAGAAGCCTCCCCTGTTCTCTAAAAGCCTCCTTCTATTCCCAGTTTTGTGTCTCTACATTTCCATCTTTATTCATTTCCTCTGAGAGAAATCCCTATAGGGCTAACAATAGCTAAGGCCTGTACTTGGGACCACACCCTCAGACCAGCTGGATAATGAAGTCAGTGTGGATCATTAACTTTTGTTTGACAATGAGAGCTCATTCTGTGGGTGCTCTGTAATCTGCTTGGGTTGCCTCTTAGTTTCCAGGTGGAATCTGAGTTTTGCAGGGGAGGGGTGTGTGTTAACTACTTAGTAAAGATCTGAATGGCTTTGGAGATCCCTATGTGAAAAACTACCTTTTCCTCCCCATATGATACTATCACTTTTGGTATCAGCTGAAATGACTGGGCTGCCAGGAAGTGCATCTTTTGTGATCAGCCCTTGAATCTAGAATTTACACCACATGCTGGTCTGATATAGCTGCAAACCTTTCCATTTGGCATGCTTTGAGGCCCTTATATTTCCTCAGTGGGGCGGGAGGGGCAAGAAAAGCAATCTAGGGAATAGGATTGGAGGGAACTTCAGGCAGATCTGGGCTTCCTATTTCAGATAGGCTACTCATTCTGATCATGCTTTATAAGGAATTCTAAAAATGCCCAGAACCACAGGATAGGGCACAAGAGCACTCTATTTAAAATAAAAGTGTGCTCTGCCCAACTGACTAATGCTGCCTTAATGGAGATGTTTTCATGTAATGGGATAAATAACAGAAAAAAGTTATGATTAGATCACCAGGGGCCAGATCATGCCTCCCCTCCCTGAGTGTACCAGGAGATTAGCTGGGGGCAGTTTCAGCACCAACATAAATTAGGGAGGCTTGAGGTTATGACAGCCAAAGATTGCTGGGAGGGCAGCATGTTCCAGCCTTGCTTCAGCCTGCCTTTAACAGACTCTTGTGCTGGGTGGAGGGCAGAGGGTGGGCCAGAGCTCTTCACCAGCCATGTTGCCTCTCCATCTGCCTGCATTCTGGGAGACTCCCAAGCTGTCTCTTTAGAGCAGCTTTAAGTATCCCTGACACCACTTGAGAAATTTAGCATGAGCCAGGACCGCTCCATTGAGAGTAACTTCACTAATTTGGCTCTGACGCTGCACTGGAGTGTGAAGCTGGGTTTAGGGCTTGGCTACACTTACAAATTTGCAGCGCTGCAGCAGGGTGTGAAAACACACCCTCTCCAGCGCTGCAAATTGCGGCGCTGCAAAGCGCCAGTGTAGTCAAAGCCCCAGCGCTGGGAGCGCGGCTCCCAGCGCTGTCCGTTATTCCCCACAGGGAGGTGGAGTACGGACAGCGCTGTTAGAGCTCTCTCCCAGCGCTGGCGCTTTGACTACACTTAGCGCTTCAAAGCGCACATGTAGTGCACATGTAGCCATAGCCTAACTGTTCTCCCGTTGAACCTAGTGGGAATGTTGCCACTGACTTAATCAGGGGCAGAGTTAGGCCAAGGCTGGGCGCTTTTGAAAATCCCACCCGACTGTCTCAGCTCAGACGTAATTCTTAGTTTTACTAATTGTAGAAACTATTCCTTTCACCAATGTAAGGTTACATGGACCAAATTCTTACCTCCTTTGCACTCGTGCAACCATGCCAATTGCAATGGCATACGGTAGCTGTAACAGAATTTAGCCCGAGTGTCAACTCTCCCGACCTCGCTTATCTTAACATTGCTTTGAGATGTCTCAAACGTACATATAATTTCCATTTAAAATATGAAAATTGGCCAGGGATTAGTCACAAATCTAATTATTTTTGGTACTATGAATTTAAAAAAAACAAACTATATGGAAACTTTGTATCTGCACAAGTAAAATGCATTTTTTCCTTACACATTTCTATAATTTTTTTCAGGCTAGCACATGTTCTAACTACAGATTGGCACAACAGACCCAAGCAGTTCCAAAGGCAGTTATTTGGGGAGGAATATATGCCATAAGCATATTCAATGATAGACCAAAATATTCCTGTCTAACAGCTACATAACATGCATTTCAATAAATTACCAAAATATATATTTATCTAGTTGGTAAAAACAGCACAAGACGTGCCTTTCTGATCTATGCACTGGGGGCCCTAATCCTGCAATGGGAACTGCTAGCACTGACCCTTTGTCTATCTCTTCTGTGCTAGTGGTTTCTGCTATGCAACAGCAGATTGTAGTGAAGGCTCCAATTTTTGTCATGGAGGTTGCAGAAGTCACAGAAGCCGTGACTTCCAGAGACCTCCGTGCCTTCGGCCGTGGCGGCTGGGAGCTGCAGGGTCATCACCGCACCCCCTATGCTGTCTTTGGTGGCTGGGAGCTGCGGGGTCCACCTACCACCTCTGACAACGGGGCCTCCACAGAGGCTCCCAGCCTCTGGTAGCAGGGTTTACTCCACAGCTCTGGGCCTCCACAGGTGGCAGAGGGACCCCTCAGCTCCAGGTGTCCGCAGGCAACAGTTATTATTAAAGTTTCAGTACCATACCCCATCACAGGGAAATTTGTGCCTTTAAAGCACTGACCTGCAGTGGGTTATTGTAGAGTTTCGGCAACCATAGGAGAAACTCTGAGGGCAGAGGAGGTAGATTATCCATCAGGGAGGCAAAATCCCATCCCAAGCAGCTGATTTCTAGGGAGTTATGTGGGCTGCCTATCTTTTAGGATGCTACAGCCTGCTTCTGCTGGCATGCTCACTTCATAACTGTCTGGCCCTGTATGGAAGTGTCTCAAATGGAAGCAATGTGGAACAGAAGATGGAATTTCAGAAGTAACTTTGAATTACAAGGCTTTTTACAATACAATACCAATACAGAACACAAATTTTGCTTTCTGTTTGCTCATTTCTGCCACCCTGTGATGGGGTGTGCTCTCCACACTGGCCCTGCAAGAGCTCCCCGCAGGGGCTGGAGCTCCAGGCCCTTTAAATCCCTGCCCGAAGTCCGGCAGGGATTTAAAGAGCCTGGGGCTCCCTGTAGTGGCTGAAGTCCTGGGCCTTTTAAATCACCGCCGCAGAAGCTGGTCCAGTCCGGCACTGCAAAGAGCCGGTATGCCAGACCGGTTTACTTTCACCTTTGGTCAAGGGTGAGTCCTGGTTCCTCTGCCAGCCACGATGGGAGTGGCACCGTGAGGCAGTGAAGCAGAAGACTGCTGGAGAGCAGAAACTTTGATTATGCCCGCCTCCCCTCCCTGCCCCCAGAAGGGGAAACCACAGTAGTGATCTGGCTGGAGGGCTGAGTCAACATAAGAACATAAGAACGGCCGTACCGGGTCAGACCAAAGGTCCATCTAGCCCAGTATCTGTCTACCGACAGTGGCCAATGCCAGGTGCCCCAGAGGGAGTGAACCTAACAGGCAATGATCAAGTGATCTCTCTCCTGCCATCCATCTCCATCCTCTGACGAACAGAGGCTAGGGACACCATTCTTACCCAAGAGTCAAGAAGAGAATCCTGTGATTCCTGGAGGAAGAGAGGAGCTGCAGAGGATGTAACCCCTGGAGGGAGCATTGGCCTGATGGAGATAATCCCCAGAACTGCCATCCAGCAGTGAATAGAGCAACCCATCATGCTCCAGTATCTTACTCCATTTAATTAATTTACTTCAATGGGAACAGGCTAGAGCCTTTACATTCATTTACACAGGTGTTGCTTGTAGAAAGTTTGTAGTGCCCCAATAAAGCTGTTTTCTCTGAGCAGTTCTGAATATTTTTCAACTTAGCCAATATCTCTACCTGCCCATTGTTATATTTATGAAAACTCTTAATAATGTCAAAAACACCCACATACATCAGATCACTGCCTCTAATGTGGAAATATCAGCTTGCACTTCTGAATTAGAAAGGAGATTGTTTATATGTTTCAGAATCTTACACACTTTAAAGACATTTAATTTTCACCAAAATGCAATTTGTAGATTAAAAAAGATGTTTGTTTTTTTTCAGAATGCTCTCAGCTCACATGAAATAGTTCCAGGACATCCTACCCAGTTATGTCACTCAATTTTAGTCAGTCTGTAAAGAGACATGACATTTCATAACAATGACATGTCTGCTTGGGAAATGGCAAGTGGGGGGGAGGGGAGCAGTTCTTAAAATCATCTCATTCATCTATATAGAAAAGCTTCCCTTCTTCAACTGAACCAGGTTACATTTTAAAAATATTTTAAAACAAATTTAAAAATTAAAGGGTTCGTTACCTGGGAAAAGATTCAGGTTTCACAAGTAATGAGTGGGAAGAAGAATTGCCTGATTTCTCTGCTACTTGTGGGTATTTTGATTGAATTTAGCACATCTCAAGCTGCCAAACGCCAATGCTACTCATATGAAGCAGCACTGCTTCTCCAATTAAAAAGTGGAAGCCCAGCTGCTTCCAGGCAAGTGGAAAGGAAAGTTGGCTTGAGTGGCAGCAAAGGGAGGGGGTCAAGGGAAAGTAAATAGAAGTGCTAATTTCTTTGTAAGAAGTTGGAGGAGGAGGGAGAAGTGATGGGCTGGCATTGTCAGGCATTGGAGTGGAGAATGATTGTTACTTAGCACTACCTAGCTTTCCTCTTGATAACACAGCTTCCTTATTATTCTCTCATCTTTAACATCTCTACCAGCTTGAAGTATTTCTCTCATTCCCCCCTTTCCCTGCCTTTCCAAGTGGGGAACAGGGAGAATTCTAGGTAAGGGAGCCTTTGAGTTACTACTCAAGAAAAGAGAGACTAATGGGAATCCGCGGCATGAGCTCCCCAAAGAGTAAATTAGGTATATGTGATATACTCCTTTTTGGGGGAAAAAATGGATCAAATATGAATACCTGAAAAGAGCAGAATCCAATACAAATAGAATACTGGCATTTTCTTATCCCTGTTATCAAAGCTCTTCACTGCCCAGACCTGCTTCTGGCTGATCTGTTATGCTGCAATCTGTACGCAACAAGAGTTGTGAAAAGCAATAAAAACATCTCTAATATATGATGTCTCACGGACATAATATCCAGAAGTAACCACATGCAAATTTTATGGTGCCTACATTAATTATCTTACCAATAAAGCATCAAGAGAAGTAACCAGCTATCCCAGATCTGGTTCATGCTTATTAAAAATGTGGGGATTTATGTGTGACATATTAAGACAAGCAGCTGTCTAGAAAACATTCAAACAACTAAAGCTCAAATATTCTCAAATTCTGAGATGTGTTTGAAATCAGAACACAGAAATAGATCTGAATTTTTCAACTAGCCCCTATATGTCTAATGGACCAAACTCCAGAGCCAAACAAACCCAGACTCCGGGGTGTCTAGAATCCAGTTGTAAATTTACATTTCACAGTTTCCGTCTGTCCTATAAACCAACATACAAATAAAGAAAGAGGGAAGATTTACATCAAGTAGTTTGCCTTGGTGGACAGTGGACCAAATGGGGGAAATCCATCAATGAGTGCTAGGAGCCTAGGCACTTAACTGCATCTTTAGGTGCCGAAATACCTTTAAAAGATTGTCACTTAGGTGCTTAAGAATCTAAGGCCATTTCTACACTATAACTTATATCAGTGAAAAAAAGACACCCCTGAGTGACATAAGTTTTGACAGCGTAAGTGGTAGCGTGCACAGCGCTATGGCAAGAGGAGAGCTTCTCCTGCCGGCATAGCTACCACCACTCATTGAGGTGGTTTTATTATGGCAATGGGAGAGCTCTTTCCCATTGGCATAGAGCCACTAAATGAGATCTTACAGTGGTGCAGCTGTGCTGCTGTGAGGTCTCTAATGTAGACATAGCCTAAATCTCTCTCTTTTTGTTTTCTTTAAGTGATGCAAGCCTTTGTCTCTCCACCCTGAACCCCCATGACTGGAGGCGTGTTAATGGGCCACTTCACCTTAAATGGTCCCTTGAAATATGTGTTAACTCTTTATGCTAAACTACCTGTTCCACCTTGTATTTAGCTGTGACCGTCTGTGTACGTTTCCCAGACCCGAAGAAGAGCTCTGTGTAACGCGACAGCTTTTGTCTCTCACCAACAGCACTTGGTACCAATAAGAAATATTACCTCATCCACCTTGTCTCTCTCATATTACCCATAGTCGAACTCCATCATTAGACATTAGGGAAAGTTAATACTGAGATCAAACAGCAACAACATGGAGTTAGTAACTCTGGACCTGAATTCCCTCAGCTGAGCCTGGGACTGACCTCAGGCTGGTTAACAAGCCCAGCTAGGCTGCAGCAGAATCACCTGATTGACCAGCCTGTTAAATTGGCTGCAAGGAGCTAGCAAGTTAGCATTTAAGTTCAGTGGCAGGTCGCTGTCTGCTCAATGCATATACCCACGGCTGCGATCGCTCCTGTGCTTGCCTTATTCCCAGCTTCGCTCCAGCATTGTTCCCGTCCTGCTCCAGTCCATTCCAGCTCTGCTATCCTGCTTGCTCCTGACTCTGACCTTTGGCTTGACTCATGCTTCCTAGCTCCAGTTCTGATTCTTGGCTTGACTCCTCATTCCTGATTGCCACTGGTCTGACCACTAGGCTTGACTGCCCATGTCCCAGTCCTTGACCATTTGAGAAGACATGTTTTAGCTGCAGGGATGGTCCCCACTAAAGCCAACATCTCTTTGGTGTAGTTAGTGGGTGCCTTGCAGAATCTACAAACCCAGGTCAATGGCCTGCAGGCCCAGAATGTACCAGAGCAGGCACAAGTCACAAACTATATCACCCAGACCCATCAAGCCATGTATACCCCAGATTTAAAAAGAAACAGTAAGAGGACCGGGAAGAGAAATGTCACCATGGAAAAGAAATGCCACAATGGCCAAACAAAGTCAAAAGTTCACACGATCCATTGTCTACAGCCAAGCTCTAAGATACAACCACATTTGCTCCAATCTCTCAGACAGAGACAAACACCTACAGGATCTCTATCAGGCATTCTTAAAATTACAGTACCCACCTGGTGAAGTGAAGAAACAGATTGCCAGATCCAGAAGGGTACCCAGAAGTCACCTACTACAGGACAGGGACAACAAAGAAAATAACAGAACACCACTAGCCGTCACCTACAGCCCCCAACTAAAACCTCTCCAGTGCATCATCAAGCATCTACAACCTATCCTGAAGGACGATCCCTCACTCTCACAGACTTTGGGAGACAGGCCAGTCCTCACTTACAGACAGCCCCCTAACCTGAAGCAAATACTCACCAGCAATTACACACCACACAACAAAAACACTAACCCAGGAACCAACCCCATGCAACAAAGCCCATTGCCAACTCTCTCTGCATATCTATTCAAGGGACACCATCATAGGACCTAACCACATCAGCCACACCATCAGGGGCTCGTTCACCTGCACATCTATCAATGTGATATATGCCATCATGTGCCAGCAATGCCCTTCTGCCATGTACATTAGCCAAAGCAGACAGTCTCTATGCAAAAGAATAAATGGACACAAATCAGACATCAAGAATTGTAACATTTAAAAACCAGTAGGAGAGCACTTCAACCTCCCTGGACACTCAATAACAGACTAAAAAGTGGCAATTCTTCAACAAAAAAACTTCAGAAACAGACTTTAACAAGAAACTGCAGAGCTGGAATTAGGTTGCAAACTGGACACCATCAAATTAGGCCTGAATAAAGACTGGGAGTGGCTGGGTCACTACAAAAAGTAATTTTCCCTCTGATACTCACACCTTCTTGTCAACTGTTGGGAATGGGGGACGACCACCTTGATTGCATTGGCTTCATTAGCACTGACCCCACAATTGGTAAGGCAACTCCCATCTTTTCATGTGCTGTAATATATATACTGCTTACTGTATTTTTCACTCCATGCATCTGACGAAGTGGGTTTTAGCCCACAAAAGCTTATGCCCAAATAAATTTGTTAGTCTCTAAGGTGCCACAAGGACTCCTCATTGTTTTAACTGTGGTATGTAACATATCACTTATATCATCCTCTAATCTGATGACTAGAGGGTTGCTAATATAACACTAATTTTTTTTTTCAAAAGACTCCAGAAGTGATCCTGGTAATTACAGGCTGGTAAGCCTAATTTCAGTACCAGACAGACTTATTGAAACTATAGGAAAGAACAGAATTATCAGATATATAACAAACACGATATGGTGAAGAGTTGACATGGCTTTTGTAAAGGGAAATCATGCCTCACCAATCTATTAGAATTCTTTGAGGGGATCAACAAACATATGGACCCAGATGATCCAGTGGATAATGCCTCTGATGCCACATCAAAGGCTCTTAAGAAAAGCAAGCAGTCATAGGATATGAGGGAAGGTCCTCTCATGGGACCAATGCTGTTCAATATATTCATAAATGATCTGGAAATGGGGGTGAACAATGAGGTGGCAAAATTTGCAGATATGAAATTACTCAAAATGGATAAATCCAAAGCTGAATGAAGAATTACAAAGAGATCTCATAAAACTGGGTGACTATGCAACAAAATGGCAGATTACTTTGCAGTTGCGGGGAGGGATAGCTCAGTGGTTTGAGTATTGGCCTGCTAAACCAGGGTTATGAATTCAATCCTTGAGGGGGGCCACTTAGGGATCTGGAGCAAAAATTGGTCCTGCTAGTGAAGGCAGGAGGCTGGACTCAATGACCTTTCAAAGTCCCTTCCAGTTCTAGGAGATTGGTATATCTCCTATTATTATTTATTATAACACTGAATTTCATGTACATTGGAAAAACAATCCACCTATATATACACACAATGATGGATTTTAAATTAGCTATTACTACTCAAGAGAGAGTGATCATGGACTGTTCTCTGAAAACATCAACTCAATGTTCAGTGGCACTCAAAAAAAGCTGACAGAATGTGAGGAACCGTTAGGAAAAAGGTTAGATAATAAGTTAGAAAATACCGTAACGATGCCATATAAATCCATAATACACCCATATCTTGAATAGTGTGTGTGTAGTTCTGGTCACTCTATCTCAAACAAATATATATTAAAAGTGGCAAGAAAAATGATTAGGGATATGGAACAGGCTTTGAAAAAGATAACCATTCAAAATAGATATCCCTTACTAGTTATAAATGACCTCTTCAAGAAACTCCACTCTGAAAATCTTCACCAAGCTGGACCTCCATGGGGCTTATAACACACTCTGTATCCAGGAAGAGGATGAGTGGAAGACCGTCTTCCAAACCTGATATGAGTACTTTGACTGCTTAGTAATGCCTTTAGGCTGCGCAACACTCATGTGACATTTTTATCAATGACACCATCAGACATATTGGATGAGTTTATCATTATATACCTCAATTATATTCTTATTTTTCAGATAATCAGGCCCTTTGTGACCAACATATACTCCAAGTTTTGGAATGCTTTGCCAGAATTATATCTGTGTTACGCTGGAGAAATTTATGATCACATTCCTCTGCTACACTTTATCACCCAAAAGACTAATTATGGTATGATATCCACAATCTCCAAATTGTTAGCTCCAAGAGACACAAGGGATGGGGGTGGGGGATTAGCAAACCAAGGAATTATTGTAACTTTTAGCAGCATTTCATCAAAGGGTTTTCTTGTCTGATAGCCCCCATGCAGTACTTCTTTGGAAGGGAGTCCAGTTTATCTGGTCACCTGAGGCACAGGCCATCTTCAACCAGCTGAAGAAGGCATTCACTATGGCTCCCGTCCATCTGGATCCCATCAAAACAGTCATCAATTTTTTTACCATAGGAGCTGTTTTAACTCAGCAAATGGGTCCCCATAACCAACTCCCTCCACACACCTTTTATTTCCAAAAATTAATCCACTGGAACTATTAGCAATTAAGGCAGCTTTTGAAGAGAGGCAGCACCTCATAGAAAGGGGCCAGTTCAAGTTCTTATGGACCACATGAACTTAGTATCTCTGCACAGCCAGAAAAATAAATCACTTTTCTTATCCTGATTTGAGTTCATCATGATGTACTGCCCAGGTGCAAGTAATGGAGAAAGGAATGCTGTATCCTGCAAAGATTAATATATCATCTCATGCACAGAACCATTTAACACTTTTGATGTCATCTAACTTTGTCAAAGGAACCATGGACAGGAGCCTAATGGCTGCCCCTGATCCCTTTGCCACCCAGATTTTCCAGAGCTTGGTCAGTGAAGAAGCCCAACCTGCCTTGTGTTTCTGACTACAGAATGGGCTCCCCCTGTCACAATGAATGCATTATGTCTCAGATGGCTCACCTGGGCTCCAAGTTCTGAAATTATGTCATGATTCACCACTTGCTGGTCACTTTGGTTGAATTACAACAAAAAAAGGAAGTTGTCTGGGTATATGCTCATAAGTTGCTTCGTCTTCTCAATCTGTTTCCCACCACGTCTCTGCCCTTGCCTGTAGTGTAACTGAACTTCATTGTAGAATTTCCACACTCCCACAGTTGTACAGTAGGGCTAATCACAGTTGACCTCTTAACTAAAATGGCATACTGTGTCCCTTCTCACCCAGTCCCTACCACACCAGAAACAGCTCACATCTTTCTAGAGCACATTTTCCAGCTCCATGAACTGCTGACTGGTATTGTGTTGGATCAAAGCCCACAATTTGTCTCCCATTTCTGGTGTAAGTGTTTGGTTTTTGTTTTTGTTTTGTTTGGGGTTTTTTTAAGCTCCTGGATGTAGAAATCTTATGCCATCAGCATACCGCCCACAGACCAATGGACAGATTCAACGGGTAAGCCAGGTCTTAAAGCAGTACCTCCAGTACTTCCTAAATTATAACCAGGATAAGTGGGTGTCCTTGCTGCCATATACCAAGTTCACTTACAACAATTCAACCATGCTTCCACCCAACAGAACACATTCTATGCCAATTATGGCTTCCATCCCTGCTTTCACTCAGCATTGTGAGGCTCCCACAGGCTCCACAATCCCTGCAGTAGCAGACCTGGTCACCCATCTGCATCATGTATAATAAAAACGTATAGAATAGTTGGATGCCACCAAAACTTTAGCATCAGGGACAAAGTTTGGTTATCAACTTTGGAATCTCAAATCACCCCAACCATTGGCTAGGCTCATTCAAGATTCTCGAGCAGATCAACCTGATGACACTCAAGCTTCAGTTATCAGAATCAATGTGTTTCATGTCTCCCTCTTAAAAACCTTAACTAGAGAACTCCTTCCCAACTTGATCCAACCTGCCACCACTGGCCATAATAGTCTCTAGAAAAGACTAATATCTTGTCCAACAGATTCTTGACTCCAAGCAAGTTGGGGCCAAAATTCATTACTTGGTAGACTGGGGAGAGTATGGTCCTGATGACTGGGCATGGGACCTGGCAGAGAACATTCATGCACAAGGGTTAGTACAGGACATTCACTGGATCCATCCTGAGAAGCCCAGGCCAAAGGCCCCTAGAAAGCGCCCTTGAAAGGAGTGTGGGGTGTTGTTGGGAATTACACGCCTTAGTTCCCTCAGCTGAACCTGGGGCTAGCTGGCTCAGACCTCAGACTGGTTAATGAGTCTGGCTGTGCTGCAGCAGAATTATCTGATTGACCAGCTCACCCAACTGACAGGAAGGAGCCGACAGGTCTGCATGTAAGCTCAGCAGCAGGTCATGAGCAGCTCAACACATATGTCCACAGCTGTAATCACTCCTGTTCCCAGCCTTGTTCCAGTCCACTCCAGCCTAGCTTCCCTGCTTGCGCTCTAACCCTAGGCCCTGACCACCCATGCACTCGTCCTAGACCATAGCTGCCTCCGTCCGAGTGCCAATTCATTTCTCCAGTTATTTTATTGTTTTGACTTAAGAAAAGCAACAAAAAATAGGATTTCTGAGGAAGGCTTTATACGGTTTGAAATAATGTAAAGGTGGTTGTATTTGTTCTCTTTTGCTAACTAGATTTATATTGCAATGAAACAACATTTGGCAATCAATTTCAGTTTAAAAAATTAAAACATTAACAATATTTCTGGTTTTGCTGCTTTGAAATCTCTGTCCTGAAAAATTCAGGAAAAACAAAAGCAAATCAAAACTGACTTTCATATGGAAAACATGCTATTGGTCTAGATTAAGGTGAACATCTGATATCCTCATTTTTCCAGGATACTTTGAGAACTAGGAACAACATTGTCTAGAGATGTGAAGGCCTGCTTCTACAACAGTACATACAAATGTCATGTTGCTTTTGTTTAATCTGAAGCTAAACCCCAAACTCTAACCTAAAGGTCAAAAGCACCTAAGTCCCATTTCAAAAGCGACTTAAACACTACAGTGCACAATTTCTGGTGAAAGTCGATCCGGATCCAGAACAAAATCATTATTACTTTGGTCTATTTCTGCTTCCTTGATCCAAACATACAGGATAAGTTATTCATTACACAAATCCAAAAATAAAAAGCATTTCAGAAAGAACGTTGAGAGGAAAAGGAAAGGAAGACCAACCTTTAAAAAAAAAGTCCATCCAGTCCATATAGACCAATCTGTATTCTCATCACTTATATTTATGGGGGCAAATTCTGAGGTACCTTTTGTCATGTGGTAAGGCCAGGGCCGGCTCAAGGCACCAGCGCAGCAAGCAGGTGCTTGGGGTGGCCCATGGAATTGCCGCCAAAGAATGAAGTGGTGGTGATAGAGCGGTTTGTTTGTTTTTTTGGCCACTTGGGGCAGCAAAAACTCTGCAGCCGGCCCTAGGCAAGGCACCAAATTGCCTAACATATTCTCCAAAACAACAGCTAGGTACTGTAGATACTATGTTCTTCCTACCACAAAACATCAGCTCTACATGAATTATGTGAATTTTGAGGTGCATGGGAGAAAAAAATGCATACAGTCACTAGATTTGGTCAAAAAAATCTGTTTTTATTTCATTTTATTTTTTTTGCCAGAAATGCAGTTTTCCCAAAAATAGAAAATTTTCCTGTGGGGGGAAAATATTTTTGCCAAATTTTTCCAAATTTCCCATTGGTAAAATTGAAACATTTCATTTTCTGTGAGGCTAATCCCACTCAAAACATGTCACTCTGATATCAGTCTGTCCACCTGCATTTCCATAGTGTCTCACAGGAGCTGAATGGGACTGTGAGGGACTTAAACCTCTCCTCTATGGGCCAGGCTTCCCAGCCAGACTATATCTCCCATGATGCACCATGGTTTCCCCTCTTGTTGAACTACCATAGTGAATCATGGAAGATGCAGCTGACTATGGAATTTGCCCCATAGAAGAAAATGGGGGCATGGGGCGCCTGGACTATAACTCCCATGAGGCACTGCAGTAGCTCAGGGGAGCACAGATTAATGTACAATTAGTCTGAAAAATGCGTTGACACTTCTAAAAAATGATGCATTTGGGGAGGAATGGGAATAGGAAAACTTATTCAATTTCATTATGAAAGGCCAAGTTCACTGGTTTGTATGAGGCTAGCTTAGTTTCAGGTGAAACCAATATTCTAAGCAAGCCTCATGGGCTGTGAGCCTGTGGGTATGGTTACACTGGCGAGTTGCAGCGCTGGAAAGCCTCCACCAGCGCTGCAATTAGTAAGTGGTCACACCTGCAGGGCACTTCCAGCGCTGCAACTCCCTGGCTGCAGCGCTGGCCGTACACCTCACTCAGCATGGGGAATAAGGATTCCAGCGCTGGTGCTGCAGTGCTGGTCATCAAGTGTGGCCACACACCAGCGCTGTGATTGGCCTCCAGGGTATAAGGATGTATCCCAGAATGCTTTTATAAATTACTCTCTTTGTTTTGTTATGCAGCCTCTCTTTGTTTTGTTGTGAACTCCGAGCTCCGTATCTCCGTTGATCCATTGATCCCGGAGCTGTTTATCTACAAACACAGCTCCTGTTTGCTGTGATCAATCTGTGAACAGTCAAATGAGATAATGAGGCAGGCAGGGAGTGAGTGTTTGCTTGACAGAAACAGCGGGGGCAGAGGGGAGAAAGGGAGTCGTGTTGGCTGCAGGCGGTTTGCAGTTTAGAGTTAAGGGTAAGGGATCGGGAACATGTTCTGATTTTTCAAGTCAGGAAGCTAACACACAGTGTTGGCTCCAAAAATCCACTCTCTCTCTCTCCCCCCGCTCCCTGTCACACTACGCCCCACCCCACCCCCCTCTTTTGAAAAGCACCGTTGCTGCCACTTGAATGCTGGGATAGCTGCCCATAATGCATCACTCCCAACAGCGCTGCAAATGCTGCAAATGTGGCCACACACCAGCGCTGGTAGCTGTGAGTGTGGCCACACACCAGCGCTGGCCCTGCACAGCTGGACGACCAGCGCTGCAACTACCAGCGCTGCAGATTTGTAAGTGTAGCCATACACTTCATTAGGCAAAGATGCAGGTTTTAGTTCTCTGAAGCTACGGAAGCCAAAAGTAGTGGGTTTCATACAACTTCATTAGGACAGAATTCTGATCTGATCTTGCTTACAAATCTGAGAGCAGACTCCAGCCCTAACCATTCATCATTACAAACAAGGTGTTATCTGATTTAAATAGGTATCCTCAAAGGAAAAGAGGATCAGTACATCAAAGCACTATCTGTAGTTTATTTAATGTGCCATGGCCAAATGGCAAGCCTTTTTCATGTTTGAGGTTAAAAATGTAAGCAGTTACATCTGTGCAATTGTAACTGATACAGCCAAGTCTATATACATATCCAGAACACTTTTATCCAGTTTACTTTACATAACATATTACCCCTAGGAGGACTCATGGGTTTAACTGATTTCTAGTGTTTATGGACATAATATTTTGTCCCTACAAATAAAACCACATACAAAAAATTAATACTTGGTCTCATCGACATATTGGTCTGTTTCAGTGTGGAATCTGCTGCTATAGCATTAATGTAATCCAAAGAATCTCTTTCCAGTTTAAAAACAACAACAACAAAGCGCTCATGTTAAACCTGAGCAGTAAAACAGCACATCAACTGCACTGTTCCACAGTCATTCTGAGCCACATCTCTCTTCCTCACAGTGAAACTCCAGGATCTCAAGGGATATGCAGAAAGCCAATTTTCTCTGTCAGAGGCCCTGTACATTCATCCAACCTAGTTCTGGTGACCCTGGAGTCACCTTCATTTTCCTGGCTGTATGGAATGCCATTTTATTACCTTTCCTTGGCAAACTTCTTGGGGACAATAGATGAAACTGCATCCATCCCAAAACCAAGCCCAGCCTGCCTCATCCAATCAAGCCCCTTCCTCGGGCTGCTCTGTCCCCTCCCACATCCCTACAGAGAACCTAACCCCACAGAAGAGGAAGGAAATGCTTTCTCCACAGGACTGCATGAGAAGTACCATTCGAAATCTTGGTTTATAATAGGAGCTGTCAAACTATATGCTATATATAAAGGACATTTGAAGGGGACCACTGCATAATTCACATATAGAGTGAGGAACTGAGCCAGTCACTGAATTGCCTTTAACCACCTTTGAAATGCAACAGCTGCCCCCAAAACTATACTTTCTGGAGTGCCTCACTGCTGTTCTCAAATACGAAATGTTAAATAAGTGAGACAGAGGATAAAAATATTGACCTGAAGAAGAGCTCTGTATAGCTAAAAAGCTTCTCTTTCCCCCAATAGAATTTGTTCCAATAAAAGTTATTACCTCACCCAGCTTCTCTCTCATTTGTGTCTAATGATATGGGAAAGACCTCACAAACAGGCAACTGCACAGCTCTGTGTCCAGTATCCCAAAGCTGTTGCCTAATTTCAATTATTATTGCTTGTTTGATGACAGAGAAAATCATTTGGTCACAGGATAAATTAATATGAATGGGCTGTGCTGTTCAATACTTTTAGAATTCTCCTGTTGCTGTGTTCAGCATTGCAGTTGCATATTGATTCATCCCATTACCCAGCATGCCACTTTCTGATATTGTCACTAGGGAACATTATAAGTTCGTAGATTCCAAGGCCAGAAGGGACCATTCTGATCATCTAGTTTGACTTCCTGTGTAGTACAGGACATAGAACTTCCCCAAAATAATTCCTAGAGCAGATATTTTAGAAATACATCCAGTCTTGATTTAAAAATTGCCAATGTTTGAGACTCCACCACGACCCTTGGTAAATTGTTCCAATGGTTAATTACTCTCTCACTATTAAAATGTTACACCTTATTTCCAGTCTGAATTTGTCTAACTTCAGCTTCCATCCATTGGATTATGTTATACCTTTCCTTGCTAGATTGAAGAGACCACTATTCAATATTTGTTCCCCATGCAGGTACCTATACCTGTAATCAAGTCACCCATTAACCTTCTCTTTGTTAAATTAAATAGATTGAGCTGCTTGAGTCTGTCACTACAAGGCATGTTTTCTAATCCTTTAATCATTCTTGTGGCCCTTCTCTGAACCCTCTTAAATTTATCAACAAATTGCAGACACCAGAACTGGACACAGAGGTGGTTGTACCAGTGCCAAATGCACAGGTAAAATAACCTCTATATCCCTACTCAAGATTCTCCTGTTTATGTATCGCAGGATCACATTAGCGGTTTTGGTCACAGCATTACACTGGGAGCTCATGTTCAGTGGATAATTCACCCCCATCCCCAAATCTTTTTCAGAGTCACTGCTTCCCAGAATAGAGTCCTCCTTCCTGAAAACACAGACACATACACACACACATTCAGCCATATTAAAATGCATACTGTTTGCTTGTGCCCAGTTTTCCAAGTGATCTAGATCACACTGAATCAGTGACCTGAACTTGTTATTACTTACCACTCCCCGGCAAAGAGAGGTCATTTTGAGTGCCTCTGCTTTTGGGAGCCCAACTTGAGACCTCAAGTTTTTACACTGATGAAACTACAATGACTTTAATACAGTTACAACAGATCCTGCCGATTGATAAGTCTGCTTTTTTCCCCCTACTCTGGCCATGTAACAGTATCCTATAGCTAGCCACTTGATGATTTCCCCCACCTATGTCTAGGAGACTCCCTGGATTGTGTAGAATTACAATAGCAGTGCAAATGTCACCCCTGCAACCAGCCACTGGTTTAGGACACAAGGTCAGCACCCAGCTGAATCCTGGAGGAGTGGCAGGGAACCAGTGCATATTGCAGATGCTTGAAGGCTGCTCTAATTTGCATTGTGTGGTGATTGGTGTTCAAGTGCCCCCTAAGTTGGGGGATCAAACTTTACTAAAAGCTGCCTTTGCAACATTCTCCTTCTACTGAGCACTGTTCAGCTGCAGCTGTGGATCTGGCCACTTGTACAGTCATTTGCACTGTTCAAAGTGAGTGCAAAGTGGATGTAAAATGCTATCAAAGCAGAATAGCAGCAGTTTAAACACATTTTGCACTCACTTTCCACCCGTGTAGATGACTATGTAGCTTGCAATGCACTGGAGAATTTTGTCCAAAATATTGAAAATACAGATAAGTAGCTGATCTCTTTCTAAGCATAATACAAGCTGTAGTGCAAGTCAGCTAATCTTCTAAGATGCAAATAAATGCAGTGTTTATTACTGCTTGAGTTTTCTCCTTTTGAGCAGATGTCCAATCCAGAGTCTCTGCTCATGGGGAATTGAATGTCTATGATACAGTTAGGTATCTCTGCCCTCTTCACCTGAAAAGGAGCTTCTTTTAAAAACACTGACATCCAGCTTTCCTGACCTTATTCTTTTGCTTCTCTTGTTAGCAAAACACCGCAAAGCCTTCTTTAATTAAGTTAAAGCTAGCATCACTGGGGCTTGTAGATGCAAGCCTCATTAGATATGTTAAGTATGTAAGATCTGAGTGCAATGCTCATCACTGTATGGTTTCAGCTTTCACACAAGCAAGCTGAAATAAACATGAACATTAAATAAGATTGTAGCTGGAAAAATCAGGAGTATCTGAAGAATGCAGAAGAGGGTGGAGGATTTGAATATCCACAGCCAAGGGAATTCACAGAATGAAAATCCTAGGCTAATCACTACAGGAATCTTTGGTTGATTTCATTAGGATGTACATTTTAAGTGGTCAGACATGTCTATTTAAAAATAGCAGCTAGTGGAACATACTTGCCAAACAAATAACATTTGAAACTATGTCAATCTTTGAACAGAACATTCATATAAAAGATATAGGATGTTCTCCACTTTCCTGGTCACACTGTGACCCGCCCTATTCAGTGCAGTGTGTGAGGAGAACAAACAAGGCAAGGCACAAGGGAGTAAACTATATCATCTTGAAAAATGGTACAGGCTGCTTGGGATTAGATTGCAACTGCCTGGAGCACCCTCACTTAGCTTCCCCCCTAAAGATATAGAACTGCATCACCCCCAATGTAAGCCAGAGCCTCCGTGGTACAACTTAACCCTCTTGTCTTTCTAGACAGGCAAGCCGTATTATCTAATGCCATTGCAGACTTACTGAGGAACACATTTCTCTCTGTTACATCATTGTGAAGCTGGGATAAGCTCCAACAAGTCCAATGGAGTCCTTCCAGATTTACAATGGTGTAACCAAGAGTAGAATTCAATCCATCCTGTTTAGTCACAGAGATTATTTTATGATGTTCCATGTGGGAGTTAGAGGAGTGACAGACGAGGCAGAAATTTTCAATGACAAAGCAAAAGATCTAGGATTTTACTTTGAGATGTTTAATGTCATTAACCTGCAGTCACTGAAGGTCCGGAACTCTGCTTTCATGTGACTGAAACCTTCAGTACTTTAGCCATGTCAATAGGCAACACAGACTACTAGTTCTTTATGTAATGGAGTAAAATTGACTGGAGACAAATAAGCCCACAACACATTTTAGACATCCTGGGCAAAATTCTGCTCTCTTCAGCACTTTCAAGTAGTGTAGTTGCACAGGTAACAAAGCAGAGGTTGTTTGTTTTTTTGTTTGTTTCAAGAGATCATATTTAAAGACACAACAGAGTTTAATCAAAGTCAATGGAGAGTTTTAGAAAAATGGATCTCAAATAAAGGCAGGATGAGACAATCAGTAACAAAATTGGGGAAAAAAAATTAAAAAGGGAGAAAAGCTCTGCACAAACCATGTTGACCTGATGCAACTTATTGTTAATTTTTGGACTTTGGATGTACAAAGGACTGCATAGGTACCCAGAGTAATAGACAGAGGCAGGAGGGGTTGTTCTTGCAGCACAGAATCTGGACTATTTCTTACCTCCTTTGATGGAAAATTTCATAGTTCCAGAAGGGAAATATGGAGGTTCTGATATTTGAAGAAAGATCTTATGAATATTTTAATATTCCATACTAATGATTAGTCCTATGAGCAGGAAATGTCTCATGGGAAGTTGATATCATCATCATGGCAAATCCCATAAGAAAGTGGCCTCCTTGAAAGCCAAGCACCACCCAGATCAATCTCTGGGGAAGTGCTGAAGGTGTTCTGATTGTTTTTTAAGTTTATGTCTACCACTGGCAATCTTGCCATGCCACCAAATCTTTTGGTGCCTACATGGTTATCGGCTATGCAGTAGCATTTTAAAAAAAGCCACTGAAACTGAACCAGTGATGATGGAGGCACTTGCTAGCTTTGAATAGCCTCACTTCTTATATTGTCCTGTCACATAATATGGAGCATCTGATGGAGACAACATCAATCTGGTGTTCTTCAGCCTCCCTCAGAGCCCACATTTCACTTGTGTACAACAGAGTTGGTACAACTGTGATTCTATGGATCCACAGCATCGTCAGGTAGAAAGCTTGAAGTCATGACTTCCCCACAGAGGCTTCTGAAGGGCCCAAAATATGGTAGCAGCTGCTGCTATAAGAGCATCCACTTACTTCAATCATCCTCCAGCATTGTCTATAACAGAACACATATTTGAGAACTGCTACCTGCCTGATGTTCCGTCCAGGCAGGTTAATACTGAGCTGGTTGAAATCTGGAGCTGGAGGCTGTTTGAAGATAATGGCCAGGGATCTATTTTTATTCAAATTAATAACAAGACCAGGCCTCTGATAAGGCATCTCTGCATCCTTAGAAAGATAGTGTCATTGATAGAAGAGCTCTATAATGGAACAGAAAGCTATGTTCAAGTCAATGGCTGATACACAGCATGGTTTCCTATCTCTATGAGAGTTTGATGAGGCTGTGTTCTGTCACCATCATTGTTCAATATTGGCACTGATTGGTTGATGGATAAGCTTGAGGAGGCAGATGTTGGTTCTGCTTCAAGATCTTAAATATGCCAATGACATTGTCTTGTTGGCTCAGTTTGGTGAATCGTTGCAGCTGATGGCCAATCTGGTTGGGCAAAAAGCAACACACATTAGTCTGGTTATTAAGGAGGATAAAACTATGTCTCTGCCCATTACCATCAAACAGCCTCTCATGGGAAGTGGAATGAGGCAACTTATGGACCCCGTCATCATTACATTTCAAACAGTACCAGCTAACGACATTCTTAAGTTACTAAGAAATGTTGTCCCCGGACAGGGTAGGGCCTATATCTAAGTATTCTGAAATTTGTAAAGAATTCTTTGTAATATAGTTTATTCCTGCCTACATCGACTTTGAAAACTGTCAGCAGCTTGCTGGCAAGAGCTGTGTTTAAGCACTGTTCTGGCTTCCGTGGTTTGAACAATGAATTACACAAGGCTTTGGGGAGCAAGGCACACACAACTCACTATCAAAAAATGAGCATAATCTGAGGTTGTGCTGGATTACAAGTTGGTTTTATATTACAGGCAGTTACAAAGTTGCCACTTTTAATAAAGTGGCAAGGGGACCTGTCCACTTCCATTAAATGATTTAATGTCATTTAAAGAAGCTTTCTCCATATAGCGGAGAGGTAGTGCTGCATGAAAGGACTCCTGGGTTTTGGTGATAAATGACTAGAAACTTCTAATAGAGGAGGGGTTACTAGAAAAAGAAACTATAAGAGGAAGATGGTTAATTATATATACTTCTCTGTATACTGCACTGAGACATTGCACTCATGGTCATCTAGCATATATTTTCAAAACATTTCTTTACTAACTTTGACAATTGCTACTAAAGTTTTGATAACCTTACTAGGTGAAATGAGACCATTCTTTCATATTGATGATTCTTTTGTTATTACTAGATGTGCTACAGAAAACAGTCAGCACTTGGCACAGAAGAAATGCAAAGATCCCCTTCAAAACCCACCTTAAGGTTTTTAATATGCTCATTTTAAGATTGATGAGGGAAGGTATTCTTTGGCTGAAGCACATTTGGCTTCTATTGGTCTCCTGATATTACTGATTTAAAAGACTACAAAATCAGGTACAAATATTTGAGAAATCTTCACTGACTGCCCTGAATCATTCTTTTTCTTCCTTTCAGGCTTTAGAAGGAGAGAGGGCAAGGGAGAAATTCCACGGCATTCATTCTCAGCTATCAGGGCAGCACTCTCACTTCTTTACTTTTGATCAAGCAAAGCTGTATCGCTAACATCGGAGTTAATGCATTAATTTCCCTTTGCCTATGGAAACATCTACCTTATGGAAATCCAGAGAAAATTACGTCACAAGTGAAAGTGAATTTAGTGGTTTTGTCTTTAGTCCCACGTCGATGTTATTTATCACAAAGCTAATTTGACATGAGTTGTGTTCTGCAGACACCCATGATTCAATTTATCTGGCCTCCACTACCATAGTATCTGAGTGCCTCATGATCTTTAATATATTTATCTGCACAACACCCCTGTGAGATCAGGAAATGTGGTTAACCCCATTTTACAGATGGGGAGCTGAGGCACAGAGTGACTAAGGGACTTGTGCAAAGTCACACAAGAAGTAGATGGCGACCTAGGAACTTGAACCCATGTCTCCCAATTCCTGTGCTAGTGCCCCTAATAACTGAACCATCCCTTCCTCTCTGATTGGAGTACTAGATCACTACCGAGGTGCTTTGGCAGAGAAGATCTCTGGAGAAGTTTACAGAATGCCTGCCTGCACTATGCTTCATTCGATGCTATTTTAAAAAACTGATCTGCAGACCTGTTCTAAAACCTGATCTGAAACTTGCTCTTGCTGACCCCCAAAATAAATAAATATCTCTGCTAGAGAGTGAGAACATTTAGTGAAATGTAAGTTGATTTCTAAGTCTACAGGGATGTGGAACATGCGGCCAGTTGACATCTAGCAGACCATACCCAGAGGTCAAATTCTCCTGGCAGCTTTTTTTCTTTCAGTTTCAGAGGGGGTGGGGGAGAGTGTTGCTAAGGTTGCTCAAGTCCTTGTTCCTTCTCAGCACCCCAGTGATGCTGTTGCCACTGGTGTTTCCATTGAAAAAACGAAGGATGGTCCAGTGGTTAGGGCACTACTCTAGGACTTAGGACAATTGAGCTACCAGAGTCTTTCTGTATTAACGATGGTAAGGTGCTCAGATACTATGATGATGGGGGGGGAGGCACATAAGTACCTCAGATGGATAGAAAGTATGTGGTAGAGTGATAACAATGTACTGGGGAGTATCAAAACTTTTGACTAAAGTGCATACAAGCTCCAGGTACATATTAGATGGTGCAATTTAGCTCTCCACTCAGTATAATGCAGATAATACCAGTATTCTACCAGTGCTGTTCATGTTCATTATCTAATAATATTTACTATTTATTATATTGTAGTAATAACTATGATAAGTATTTATACAGTGGCATGCACTGACACTTTGAAAACAAAAAAGACACTTTCCTTGTCATGTATAACTTGCTGTCTGCTTAAGACAAGACAAGCACAGGGCATCAATTCAGCACAAAGACAGCAAAGCGTGATTCATGATGGAACTGCTTGAAGGGCAGACAGATGGTTGGAAGAGGTGGGATTTAAAGGACAATAATGGTGTATTAAATTGGAAAGAATTTTTAAAATCTTATGTACTTTTCACCCATAATGGTTTTACATATTTTCTGTACTTCATTCTGATTGGACCATGAAAGTTGAATTTGGTTTCTAATCACTTTCACATTCTGGCAGAGCCTGAGCCACAAAACCAGATTTTGAATCTTCCCAGATAGTAGAGTTGTTTGGAACAAAGGTCATAGGAGTCACCTGGGAAATTCAAATCTGGATTCTTGTAGCAGAGGTGGATTAAGATTCACTGGAGCCCTGGGCACAAAGAACATTTGGGTCCCCCACACTGCATTAAAAACACAAATATATCAAAATGTGTTAATACAAAGATGCCATTCAGTGTTTACACACTGCATTAATAATACAACAAATCATATTCCAGTTCATTATGCCTAAATTAGCTGCTCAGTTTTTCCACATAGGAAATGACTATGGCTTGATATTCTCCATACCATTACACAATGATGTTCACTGCTAATCTGGACAACACTGGTGTTACAAGAATCAGTCGTTCACAGATCAACAAGTGGTTCTTTCATCTCCACCAATTTCCTTAAACCTAACCATTACCCATTCTCCCCCTCACCTATTGTTCCTGTTACAGTCCAGTTTTTCTACTGTGGAAGTAAAGATGTCTGAAAGACAGCAGTCACTATTCCAGAAAGTAACAATTAAAAGAAATAATCCTAACCTGAGGTGAAATTACTCTATTATTAAGAACTTTTAAGTTTCAGCCGAGGGTGAGAACTGGTTTAAAACCAAGTTTGCAAATGATCACATAAACTATGAAAAAATGTTGAAAGAATGTGATGTGTGCCAAAGTGACTCTTTTTGGCTTTCTGCCAAAGGCTATTCATGCCAAACCATGAGAAAGTTGACTTTTTCTCAATTACATTTTAGGACTAACTATTTCAGCTAATCAGAAACTAGCTTGTACATATACATTAAAGCACACTTTTAAGACTAGGCCAGGTTCTGATTAGCCAGAATACACCACAGGAAGTTCGGTCATTACTAAGCCAATGAGAATATAGATTTTCTAATAATATTGCAGAGAAAGAAAATTTATCACTCCATTACACCAATGTCTCATCATAATGGAGGGGAAAAAGTCACTGGGGGAACTGAAGATTCTCATAAGATAAATTTCTCCCACATCTATAACTATTTGGGTTTGTTCTTTATGTTTTATCTCCCAACCAGGCTTGGCTTTGGCATTCACAGAGCAACAGATGCCCATTTGCCCATGAGAACAGTTGATTCCACTGACCATCTGTGTTAAGTAAATTTGGGCGGGTGAAATTCATTTGTGAAATTCATAGTTCGGTGAGTTGGATCTGGAAGCAGTGGACCGGTGTAAACAGTGCCACATCAGTCCATGCTGGGTGAGGGGGAAATATACACAAAGATCTTAAAAGTACGGTCTGGGGTAAATAGCGTGTTAGTCTTTCATCCAATGCTAAGTTGGGAGAACCATACTATAGAAGGCCTCATATCAGCTGAGCAGGCGGGTAAATAATGGCATATCACAATGTACATGACAAGAATCCATAATAAGATCTCAAGGCTCTGAACCACATGCATGGAGAGGTGGGATCCACAAAGGTCTCAGGGGTGCAGATGGGGGTAAATAGGGCTACATCAGGACATATCAGAATGGGGTAAATAATGCTGCATTGTGAGATACAGGGATAGGGGCATCCAAAGGCCTCGAAACTGGATGGAGGCATAGAAAACCCAAAGCCTCTGTCTCACCATATATTTAGCGATCACCAAAAGACATAGGAAAAAAAAACTGGAAGAGGAGGGGAGAGAATAGGTCATGCTGGGGGGAGAGAAGTGAGAGGCAAGGAAGAAGCGATGGGGGCTCCCACGGTGTGTGTTGGAGGGGGGAGGGTTTGGAGTTTCCAGGTTTCCCACCTTGATCAGAACAGCAGAGTCTCCTGTGTGCTTGTGGAGGTTGCATCTCCCTGGGGGCTGCCTCTGTGGGTTGAGGTAGTGGGTATTTCCCCAGCTCCCCTGGCTTCAGGAGCTCCCCATCCCAGTGCCCCCCACCTCTCTTACCGTCTATGTTCTCCCAGTTGCTGATGTGTGGCAGGTTGCAACCCATGTCCTCGTGGCTCAGATCAGGCTCAGGGCAGTAGGATTCAGCCAGGAGTGGGCATTCCTGCACAGCTTGGGCCTGGAGGAGACACAGCAAGAAGTGGTGTTCCCCATCTTCCTTTCCAGTTAGCCCTGGCTGCCCACCCAGGTGTGGGAGAATGCAGGGGGAGCCCAACACCAGTGGTGGCTAGAAGCCATGAACAGCAGCAATGAAAATATCAAGTAGGAGAGGAAGAGGCAGCGGCTGCTGCTGTTCTCTCCAGCTGCACTCACTGGCTGATCCCCTCACTGGCTCATGCACGAAGCCTTGCCCCAGGCAGATCCAGCACGGCCAGCGGAGCGGAGGACGCAGCAGCTGAATCATATTGCCTTACCATCATGAGATTTTTTTCCAGGGCCCCCCAAATTGGCCAGGACCCCTAGGCACAGGCCTTGTGAGTCCATGTGTTAATCTGCAGCCTGGTCTACACTAGGCGTTTAAATCGGTTTTAGGAGTGTAAAACCGATTTAACGCCACAACCGTCCACACTAGGAGGCACCTTATATCGATTTTAATGGCTCTTTAAATCGGTTTCTGTACTCCTCCCCGACGAGAGGAGTAGCGCTAATATCGGGATTAACATATCGGAATAGGGTTAGTGTGGCCGCAAATCGACGGTATTGGCCTCCGGGCGGTATCCCACAGTGCACCAGTGACCGCTCTGGACAGCATTCTGAACTCGGATGCACTGGCCAGGTAGACAGGAAAAGCCCCGCGAACTTTTGAAATTCATTTCCTGCTTCCCCAGCGTGGAGAGCTCATCAGCACAGGTGACCACGCACAGCTCATCAGCACAGGTAACAATGCAGTCTCCTGAGAATCGAAAAAGAGCCCCAGCATGGACTGCACGGGAGGTACTGGATCTGATCGCTATATGGGGAAAGGATTCAGTGCTAACAGAACTGCGTTCCAAAAGACGAAATGAAAAAGTATTTGAAAGAATTTCTAAGCCCTGGTCTACACTAAGCTCCTAAGGCTATGACGGATAAAGGCCACAGCAGGGACTCAGTGCAGTGCAGAGTGAAAGTTAAGGAGCTCAGACAAGCCTACCAGAAAACCAAAGAAGCAAACGGAAGGTCCGGGGCAGGTCGAAAATCATGCCGCTTCTATGCTGAGCTGCATGCAATTTTAGGGGGCTGCGCCACAAGTACCCCACCCCGATCGTGGATTCCGAGGTGGGGGTTGTAATCTCTGCCATGGCTGAGGATTATGCAGACGGGGAAGATGAAGATGAAGAAGAGGAGGAAGACCTAGCAGAGAGCACACAGCACTCCGTGAGCCCCAGCAGCCAGGAGCTTTTTATCACCCTGACGGAATTACCCTCCTCCCAGCCCTCACAAGCAACTATCCCAGACAATGACGCCATGGAAGGGAGCTCTGGTGAGTGTACCTTTGCAAATAGCAAACATTGTTTTTTAAGCAAGCGTTTTTTAATGATTGATTTGCCCTGAGGACTTGGGATGCATTCGCAGACAGTATAGTTACTTAGAAAAGTTTGTTAACATGTCCGGGGATTGAGAGGAAATCCTCCAGGGACATCTCGATGAAGCATTCCTGTAGGTACTCCAGAAGCCTTTGCAGAAGGTTTCTGGGCAAGGCAGCCTTGTTCCGCCCACCATGGTAGGACACTTTACCACGCCATGCATGTAGCAAGTAATCAGGTATCATTGTGTGGCAAAGCATAGCAGCGTATGGTCCCGGTGACTGCTGGCATTCAAGAAGCATCCGCTCTTTATCTTGTTGTGTTATCCTCAGCAAAGTGATATAGTTCAGGATAACTTGGTTAAAAATCAGGAAATTAAGTAAGGGGGGTGGCCATTTTTCTACTGGGTTCGTGGACTGCAGCAGCTTAAAAAAAAACCTTTCCTGCACGTAGCGAAGCGGGGGGAGGGGAGGAGTGAAATGCCGATGATCTTTTTTGTGTTTGGTCACCGGCGATCTTCCCCAAGCTACCAGCCACGCAGTGGGTGGGGGGGTGGGAAGGTTGTTGATTAGCAGGGAGCTAGCGTGGAATTAGCCATGCGTTGGGGGGGAGGGGTAAATCACTACAGAAGCTGAAAGACAGTGGCTTACCATGGCCGCATGCAAGCTGAATTCTGATGCCTGGACCTGTGTCTGTGAGATCTGTAACTCCAGAGCTGCAAGCACTCACTATTAAGATGAAAAATGCGACCTTGTAGAGAAATCACATGTGCTAGGTGAATAGTGCTGTTCACTGTGAAAGAGTATAACCATTGTTCTGTAAAATGTATCTTTCTAAATATTTATCTCCCTCATGCAGCTGCAAATTTTTCAACCATCCCTCCTCCATCCCAAAGGCTAGCACAGATAAGGCGGAGGAAAAAGAAGACGCGAGATGAGATGTTCTCGGATATTATGGAAGTTACACGCAATGAAAGAGCTCATCTGAATGAGTGGAAGGACGTGGTATCAAATTACAGGAAAGAGGCCAGTGAACGTGAGGACAGGAGGGATGAACGTGAGGACAGGAGGGACAACCGAGATGAGAGGTGGCGGCAGGAAGACCGGCAGGAAAATCAGCGGTGGCGGCAGGAAGATCAGCGGTGGCGGGATGCAACTCTGGGGCTGCTGCGTGATCAAACTGACATGCTCCGGCGTCTTGTGGAGCTTCAGGAACGGCAGCAGGATCACAGAGTGCCGCTGCAGCCCCTGTATAACCACCCTCCCCCCTCACCATGTTCCTTAGCCTCCTCACCCAGACATGTAAGAACGCGTGGGGGGAGGCTCCGTGCACCCGCCCACTCCACCCCCGTGGACAGCCCAACCAGAAGGCTGTCGTTACTGTGAATTTTTTGTAATGGCCTTCTCCATCCCTCCTATCCTCCTCCCAAACCACACCCTTACTTCTCTCCCTCTTTTTATAATGAATTAATAAAGAATTCATGCTTTTTAAATGAGAGTGACTTTCTTTGCATAAGTAAGCTGTACTCAAAGGGGGAGGGGGAGTTGCTTACAGGGACTGAGTCAATCAAGGGGGTTGGGTGTTCATCAACAAACACAGCAGTCACACTGTACCCTGGCCATTGATGAAGCTCGTTTTCAAAGCTTCTCTGATGCGCACCGCTTCCTGGTGTGCTCTTCTAATCTCCCTGGTGTCTGGCTGCGCGTAATCAGCGGCCAGGTGATTTGCCTCAGCCTCCCACCCCGCCATAAAGGTCTCCCCCTTACTCTCAGAGATTGTGGAGAATACAGCAAGCAGCAATAACATAGGGGACATTGGTTTGGCTGAGGTCTGAGCGAGTCAGTAATGTCCGCCAGCGTGCCTTTAAACGGCCAAATGCACATTCCACCACCATTCTGCACTTGCTCAGCCTGTAATTGAACAGATCCTGACCACTGTCCAGGCTGCCTGTGTATGGCTTCATGAGCCATGGCATCAAGGGGTAGGCTGGGTCCCCCAGGATAACGACAGGCATTTCAACATCCCCAACTGTTATTTTCTGGTCTGGGAAGTAATTCCCTTGCTGCAGCCGTTTAAACAGAGTAGTGCTTCTGAAGACACGAGCGTCATGAACCCTCCCTGGCCATCCCACGTGGATGTTTGTGAAACGTCCCTTGTGATCTACCAGTGCTTGCAGCACCATTGAAAAGTACCCCTTCCGGTTTACGTACTGGGTGCCCTGGCGCTGCGGTGCCAAGATAGGGATATGGGTTCCATCTATCGCCCCCCCCCCCAGTTAGGGAATCCCAGTGCAGCAAAGCCATCCACTATGGCCTGCACGTTTCCCAGAGTCACAACCTTTTGTAGCAGCAGCTTAGTGATTGCTTTGGCTACTTGCATCACAGCAGCCCCCACGGTAGATTTTCCAACTCCAAATTGATTCCCGACTGACCGGTAGCTGTCTGGCGTTGCAAGCTTCCACAGGGCTATCACCACTCGCTTCTCTACTGTGAGGGCTGCTCTCATCTTGGTATTCTGGCGTTTCAGGGCAGGGGCAAGCAAGTCACAAAGTTCCATGAAAGTGCCCTTACGCATGCGAAAGTTTCGCAGCCACTGGGAATCGTCCCACACCTGCAACACAATGTGGTCCCACCAGTCAGTGCTTGTTTCCCGGGCCCAAAATCGGCGTTCAATGGATAGAATCTGCCCCATTACCATCAGGATCTCCAAAGCGCAGAGGCCCGCGGTTTGAGAGAATTCTGTGTCTACGTCCTCATCACTGTCATCGCCGCGCTGCCGTATCCGCCTCCTCCTCGCCTCGGTTTGAAGGTCCTGGTTCACCATAGACTGCACGAGAGTGCGCGAGGTGTTTAAAACATTCACGATTGCGGTATTGAGCTGAGCAGGGTCCATGCTTGCTGTGTTATGGCGTCCACACAGTTCACCAAGCAAAAAAGGCGCGAAACGCTTGTCTGCTGCTTTCAGGGAGGGAGGGGTGAGGCTGTACCCAGAACCACCCGCGACAATGATTTTTGCCCCATCAGGCACTGGGATCACAACCCGGAAATTCCAAGGGGCGGGGGAGGCTGCGGGAACTATGGGATAGCTACGGGATAGCTACCCACAGTGCAACGCTCCAGAAATCGACGCTAGCCTTGGACCGTGGATGCAACCCACTGATTTAATGTGTTTAGTGTGGCCGCGCGCAATCGATTTTATACAATCTGTTTTGCTAAACCGGTTCATGTAAAATCGGAATAATCCCATAGTGTAGACGTACCCTGCCACTGCCTCGTAGATCCAGAAGAAAAAGTCTCCCCCAGAATTCAGGGTCATTTGGTATGGGGACTGATATAAAAATGTGATTTTGTTTAGTTTCTAGCATGCTCATCACACGGTATCTGACACCATTTCTCTAATTTTTTATTTGCCTGCACTAGCAAAATGCTGTGATATTTTAAACACCAACAGTGGGTAAAATATTCAACCCCCAAATTAAACTTGCTTTCTTTTTAAAAGATATTCCCTAAAAATCATATTACATTTTGAAGATTAAAAAAACCCCTAAATATCATCTAATCTTCCTGACATTGTCCCTTTAGCTATTTCAAAAGAGCATCTGTGAAAGCTCACAACTGAATAGGACTCTAGCTTGAGGGGCATGTAGCATGCCTCTTGGAAAACTGAAATGCCATCAGTAAAAGGAGACATGCAAGTTGCTATGAAAAAGACCAACAAAACCAGCTAGTGATATGCTACAAAATACCACAACTCATGTTGGAATTCATAAGGATCAGGCATTATTAGACCAGTGTCTGTTATTATGCATTAGTGTCGTTGGGCCAAATATGATTTTGCCAGCCACAAACAGGTTACCAGCAACAGAGTGCTAAGGTACGACAGTGATGGGTGCTATAGAAAACCCTAAAGCACAGGTTGTATTTCTGCTACCTAAACTGGCTGAAACGTACACTTTTATTTTAAGTTGTCATTGGTCACTTCCTCCTGAAAGACCAAAAGCAAGTTACACTAGGGTTCCAGAATACATGTTTAAAACAGGATATGCGGGTCCCCAAAGAAATTAATATGACTCAGTCATCTACTTAATCTTTAAAAGAAAAAGGAAGCTACTTAAATTGCATGTTTTTTTTATGATGTCTCCCTTCTCCCTTAGCTCTTACGCTGACCATGAGAAACATTTCCTGGGAGTACTAGAGCCAAGACAGCAAATATTTCAAAAACACTAATCATCTTGGTAATGAATTTTAAAATGAAATTTTGATAAGATAGTTGTTTTGAGCCTATGAAATGCCCAACTTCTCCTTTTTCACATCACGGATCAAAAACTTTCTTTTCAACTGGCATGGAAGTAAACATAAGCTGCAAATGCATCTGGACATAAATTATACATTTTATTTGTTAAGTAGGTTATTTTGGGGGGGGGTTCCATTTTGGCAGAGCTAAAACATTTGAACAATTCCACTGATGTAGAAAAGCCAAATTATTTTAAAACATTTAAATTATTATTTGCACATTGTTCCCCAGGTGGCTGGTTGGACAGAGGTTTAGATTTTGCTTTTGAACTGTTGCAAAAAGTTAATTTAAATGAACCGCTATGCTCCTGAACAAAGAGACTCTTTACACTCAGTGATGTGGGTCATTAATTGGACATCTCATTCATCATAGACCCTTACGAGGAAAAACAAAGAACAAGGACTAGAACAGTACTCTGGCTTTCTTAAAAAACGTTTAACGAATCTGCATTTAATCAAAACATGCAAAACAATCTCCAGATACTGTCTGGCAACAAATTTAGGATTTGCAGAGCTGAAATGTTCATTTGCTTGGCTATAAATATTATGCTGATGAAAGACAGTCCTAACTCTGTCTTCCAACACTTCACTTCTGATAGGGAAGTTAAGATTTTATGTGTTTGCTTAGAAACCCATTAGATCTAACCTTTCCAGGAGAATTACAAACGGGAATGATAAATTGCTGTGTATCAGTTTGTTGGGGGAGGTGTCTACTGAGGTGCTGCAGGGGTAAGTATTCAATTTAGTCTTATTTATCATCATCATTAGTGATTTCACAGAGGTTGTACATGAATGAAAATCAAATATGATACTAAACTGGGAGGAATTGCTAATGCTAGTGAGGACAGAAAAATATTAAAAGTGACATCGAATATTTAGAATGCAGAATAACAGAATAACAGAAAATAGCAAAATGAGATTACCTTGCATTCTCAAAGTTTAATGTACCTGAGAGAAAATACTCTGAAGAGGCAGAATTCAATGGAAGAGAGAAAGCAGTAACCTAATAAAACTTATGTGGTAAAATTAGGTGTGAACATGCAAAGAGATAATGCAGTAGAAGAGGACAAATCAAGTTTGTGATGAATATACAGAGACATCTCACAGAGAATGCAGTTAACCACCTCTTTATATATGGCTCTGAAATGACTAGGCCTAGAATGTAGTATTAAATTCTGGCCACCATATTATTAGAAAGAAGGACAAATTTTATGAGTTCAGAGAAGAACAAAAATAATCAGGGGACTGGAGAAACTGATGTCTGATGAGGAAAAGATTAATGGCCTACATTTTTGTGGAATAAATTATACGTGCAGGCACAATTTTGCACCCCTTGGATGTACGAGTCCATGATTTGCAGGTATAATCCTGGACTAGAGTCAAGGTTTGGCAAAATGGGTGCCTAAATATAGGCTCCAAGATTCTTTGTAGGCACCTAAATAAGGGGGTTGATTTTCAACTTTGAGGACCCTAGAACACCCATTAAAGTCAATGGGATCCGCTTGTTGCTCAGTACTTTCAAAAGTCAGGCCACTTATTTAGGTGCCTAAATATAGATTTAGTGGTCTGACTCTAAGCCACCATTTTGGAAATTATTAGTCTAGGTATCTATATGACTGACACTGAAGTTGCCAAGTAATTGCTGGCAAAAAATTGTGCACACTGTTATTTGTTTGTGCCAAAAATGGAGAACTTGTGAAATGCAAAATGGAACAAAAACTGCATAGGCTGGATTGACTGAAGTCCATGGAGCTAGTTTAATTGACACCAGCTGAGCATCTGGCCGATAGCACTATGCTAATTAAAGACAGGATTTTTTCCAGGAAATTTTTGTTATGGTTCTCTCAATAGTATGCAGGTTGTGACCAGGCACTTTATGAAAGGAATCTATTGGTGAATGCTCCCTGATGGCTGTTTGAGTGCTGATGAACAGGCTGCAGGGTTTTAGCTTCTCCCCATTGCAGAAAAATCTTGAGAAGCAAAATCACTGAGGAAAATGTGTGATTGCTTTTAAGCTCTGAGGAACCAAATTTCTGTACCCTCTATAGGGGCACACAAGGCCCCAAAGGCAACTGGAATAGCCCCCCCCTGTTTTGTCTGGGAACAGACTACAGAAAGGGTATACTGGGAAATGCCTCACATCTAGTTCCCTGGCAGCAATCTGCAGCATCGTGGATGGGGTGTTGGGACAGTGTGGGGAAAAGGCCAGAGGATCTACAGCATATGCGACTAAACACTACATAGGCAGAGATCACCCAGTAGGTCCATGCCTTGGCTCCAGTTATGCAGCCAGGGATTCCACCTCCCTGCTCCCATCCCTGCAGAGTCCATTTACATATGCTGGGGGTGGGGGGGGGGGGGGAGATAAGAATTTGAGACTGAATCTGCACAAGTTTCCTTTTTAAAAGTCATGATAAGTTGGAAATGGAATTTTCTTTGCTTTGTTGACATGCAAGCCACATCTGTAGTTGCTATTCACCAGTGTTGGGCCCACACCAAAACCTTGGATCTGAACAACCCCAAACTCCAGTTTTCAAACACCAGGATTTGAATATTGTGGTTTGGGGCCATTATATGTGATGATATGGAATAATACCATACCACTTAATTTCATATAGCATTTTATATACCAGCTATAACCCTTTCTGAAATAGACATGACAAGACAGCAGAGAAAAAGTGGTAAAACATTCCATAGAAAATGGAAGGAAGATACAGTAAAACCCTTTTAACTAATGATACCAAAACCTATAGTCCTGGCCACTGGGAACTCTTGGATTAAATCAGTGCATTTAAAAAGCAAAACACTTAGTAGAATTCCCAGAATATTTCCTCTCTTTAGAATCAATGACCTGCTGCAAAGAAACTGGATGGAAGTGAGGCAAGAATCATTTTTCTTTACTCAAATAAACTTTCACACTTAGTCTAAACTTGTCCATAGATAAGACTTCAGGTGATGTTTTACACTGTGCTAAGTATTTAAAAACGGGCACCATCAGCCTGGGGAAATAACACCAGTTTATCAGGAACTAAGCTGAGCACTGGAAGATTATCATGGGACATCATAAAAATACGGCTGTTTGTAAGAGACCACAAAGAACAGCATGTTTTGCCCTGTAAAACAGCCAGGGCAGTTTTATTAAGGTCAGATGGCACTTGAAGACAGAATCATGAAGAAACATATTGAAAGGCTTTTATAGAATATTCAAGTTGTGAAAACACCTTAGGGATTTACACAGACTTACACATGTTTCCTATTTTTATTTCCATGACTTCATGTACATTTGCTCAGTTTAACTATCAAAAAGTTTTCCTTTTCTGTCATTGCTGTTCTAAGCCTTTGCCATGTTCAATTCTTCCAAGTATACGTTCCATACTATTTGAGAATGAATCAATCTTATCAGCTTCACAGAACATAAAAAAAACCACATAGCCAGATAAAAGAACAAAGATACAACATGTAGAACTGTTTTTTTAAATGATGAGGAAAATACGGGAGCCAAACGCATCCTTGCTCTAATGTCATTGATTTCCATAGAGCTACACCGAAAATGAATTTGAGCCACTGTCTCATGGGTCAGTGTCTGGTAGACACTGAAAGAACTTGAACCCAATAAATGGTGAATATAAGGAGCTAAGAGAACAAAATCAGAAACCTTGCCTTAAGTAGTAAACAAGACTGGCAAGTCAGAGGAAGTGTATATCTATGCAACACTAAGGGCCTGCTCCTGAACTCCTTGCTCAAGGAAAGCTACTATTGATTTCAGGGTCCATGACAGAGTTTCTTGCTTATAGCTCAGTTCTTGATGTCTTGTGTCAGCTCTTAACTCCTATTTTGTACTTTGATAAACTTCTAAAAACAGGTTTAATACCATGCACATTTGGTAAAACAGGAGCAATAGAGGCAAACTTGATAGAAAGTGAATTTCAGTGAGACTCATTTTCATACTTGAAAGCAATATTTTTCACTTAGTTGATATCATACTGGCATAGTTAACATTTCAAGTAACAGCCGCAATCACACCCTTTCTTTTCTTTCATATTTTCAAAACACTTAAATACATTTCTTATCACTAGTTTGAAATAGATATTTCAATAGTATGTTTCTTATACTATTTATATATTCAACCTGTACTTTGTTTATAGAACTACTACATAAAAAATTGAATTTAGTAAAGATTAAAAACAAATGCAGATGTTGCCCGCAGTGGGAATGGGATGGGTATATTCTTCGCATGCTATCATAAACTCTTGTGTCATGTTCTTATGTGTTGTCAAATAATTGCCACCATTCTGGAGGCGGCTATATTTCAATGGCTGGCAAAGCTTGTATGCTTTCTATAGTTTGTTAAATGTTTTGGGATCTTTCAGGATTCATAGATCATACATTTTAAGGCCAGAAGGACCTTTGTGATCATCCAGTCTGAACTCCTGCACAACACAGGCCAAAGTACCTCACCCAGTAGTTTCTGCATCAAGCCATAACTGTTTGAGCTACATCATATGTTTTAGAAAGACATCCAGTGTTGATTTAAAGAAATTAAGAGCCAGTGGAAGAATTCTCCTTTACTTCAGTGGGCATTGAACAGGGCCTTTTTTTAGTTGCCAACCAAGTTTATAAAATTTCTGCTCAAACAGGAAACTCCAATGCTTTTACTAGATTCATGAAAAATGCACAAAGTTTAGCTATTCCATCCTGTCTTAGCTAAAATAAGGTTTGATAGTCAAATGTCCACACCACTTTTCCTAATCTGCCTATACAATGGTGATATGATTTATTTACTAAGTGCCACAAAGTACCACACAATTTCATGAGATGATTGCACAGTAACTGTTTGATAACTTCACAAGAAGTGATGGTAACTACAGGGAAACGTACACAGATGCAATCGTGTTATCCCATCATAGGTGCTGGAACTGGGGGAGCGGGGTGCTGCTGCACCCCCAGGCTTGAAGTAGTAATAACCCAACTACATAGTTTCTGCCTTCAGTACCCCCCACTATAAAAATTGTTCCAGCACCACAGTATCCCATTAGATTAAATAATGATAAATACTTTGTCATTCACTTATTAAAAAAATAAACTACTAAATAGCGGACAAAAATTATGAGCAGGTTAACTTTAAACAAGACTGCTATAGAAGTAGGTTTAAATGAAATTCCTCTTAAGTGCTGTGTGGTGGGAAGAGATAGCTCAGTGGTTTGACCATCAGCCTGCTAAACCCAGGGTTGTGAGTTCAATCTGGGGGGGATTTGGGGATTGGTCCTGCTTTAAGCAGGGAGTTGGACTAGATGATCTCCTGAGGTCCCTTCCAACCCTAATAATCTATGATTAAGTCCCAAGCATCTTTTTGAAAAATGTCATGTAAGCAGAAAATGAGTAAACATTGTTTAGTGTAGCTGTTCTGTTTCCTCTGGGATAGTTGTAAAAATCTGACTTTATAAATGTAAAGATAATTACCCTCCTTAGCAATATCAGGATGTAAATACTTAAAATAGAACTGCTTGAGCTACCGAGTTAACACAGAAGCCTACCCAATAAGGGGAAAAAAAAGACTAAGGACCTGATCCAAAACCTATTGAAATCAAGGGAGTCTTCCCCCAGGCTTTGGATCAGGTTCTTAGCAGAACAGCCTTCATTACTACCACCGCACTCCCTGTTCATTCATCCCTTAACATCACTTCTCACATCTTCACAGAGTTTAATCAAAGAATCCATATAATTGATGCTTTAATTGAAATCACACAGGGAAAAATTCACCTCTGTGCAGAGTCCACACAGGGCCTATGCACTGCTTAGGTCCCACTTTAGTCCCACTCGAATGCTCAAAGTAGGGCTGAAGTGGTGCATAGACCTTGGGTGGACTTTTCTCCACAGGGACAAAATGCTGACATTAAAGGCAAGACTCCTTGACTTCCCTGTGCAGGTACATTGAGCTATGTTGCAATCTACCCTTTCAGGAGTTCCCTGTTAAGAACTCACAGAGTAGAGCTGGTCATGAATTTTCTAACTATGGCAAATATGTTTAATCAAAAACATTAATTCATTGAAACCGAGAAAGTTGCAGTTTCAACAAAACTTTTGCTGGAAAAGGTTTCTCAGGTCACGGATGGAATTTCTGGTAAAAACTAGGGAAAAGAGAAAGTGTGAGTGAGATCTCGCTATAGCCCAGTGGGTAGGTGATGCAAGTTTCACTCCCTGCTCTACCTGTATCAGACAGGGCTGGGTGGGTGCCTCTCATGCTGATTTTCACAAACACTATTCAAAAGGTCTTAGTTTCATCCCTATGTAAAATTGGAAAAATCTCAAAACAGATTTTGAGGAAATCCACTTCTTGCCAAGCTCTAAATAAGAGTACCTTTGAAACGGTCTCATGTGAGCTGAGCTGCTGCCATTGTTTAGAACCTCAATTCTTACTACAGAATTGCAACATCCGCTTATTTTTATTAACAATACTTAGCATTTATATAGACTGTTTCATGTTCAAAGCTCTAATTCATTTTTTTCCAGAATTGCTTAAGCTATAGGCCTAGTTTAGAATTATATTTACATTTGTCTTAAAGAGAAACCTGTCCTTTGAAATAAATCAGTGTATCCATTAGGGGTTCTTTTTTGTTGCTGTTGTTTTGCACTTACCATCAATTGATAGGTTAGCATAACATGTAGGATGATACAGCTTCCAGTTCTAGACTTCAGTGAAAGCACTGTGCCAATGACAGCTACATCCAGAATAGTAATCATAGTTCAGAATGTATTTCCTTAAACACAGTGCTCATGCTTTCTGTAAAGCAAAAAATATTGCGCATTGGATCTCAATCTTGGCTCAAGACAAAAATCTATACCCACAAACAAATGGGGCTTTATTATTTGCTCCTCAAAAAACTCACACTTCACAATTTTTGCAGAAGAAACTGAAAGCTACTGTGTAGCAGTTGAATTTTTGGGGAATATGCCGTGTTACTGTATATTTGAGGCTTTATACAATACTATCAGCTTGATCCTTTTATGGTATAAATCAGCATAACTCCACTGAATCTGACCCTTATCCTTTTGTTATCAAGATAGAGCCTTTTACCTTTCATAAGATTGAGTAGATGTTTTGCCCAAGACTATATTCTGTGATTTCCCTGTGTTTTGTTAACACCTGTTTATATGGCTGGAAGTTTTATTTGTGCCGATCACATCTTTCATCTACTCCCCAAAGTCTATCTGACTCTTTGTCTGTTTCACAAAGTTTTAATTGTCCGTCTTTCAAATCAAGCACAAACTGAATCAGAAAAAAAAAGTGCTATTGTATATATACAGTGAAAATAAAACCTGCCATTGGCCTCTTTCATTAGTGCATATAAAGTTTTTGAGTGGCATTTTTAATTTTAGCATTTGAGCCTCACTGTAGTCATACCTAACCCTTCCATAATGCCATCCAGGCTCCAACAGACTCTCTTTATGATTGTCTAGGATAGCTTGACATTCATGCTTCTTTAGATTTGAGAACAGACCTGAATGCAGGTTACCTGGGTCCTCCTCTGTCAGTTAGCTGATTGCCTTCATGACAGCACAGTTTGGACAGAAAGAGACAGTTTGGACACACTCTGTAATCCCAATTAAACACTCTGGGTTTGTCTACACTGGCAGAGTTACATCTCTGGTGGTTACAGCACCGCTCAGAGAGCGCTGAAGGGAAACTACTGTTGTGTGTTCACATTGTCAGCTGCCTGCACAATAGCGTGTTCACACTTGCTGTACTTGCATCGGTATTTAGAGTGGTGCACTCTGGGCAGCTATCCCACAAAGCATCTCTTCCTCTTCTGCCACTAAGAATTGTGGGAATGCGGAGTGGGTCGCGTGGCATTCTGGATCCTGTCCCAATGCCCCGTGATGCATTGCTTAACATCCCAGCAATCCCTGTGCTTCCGTCCGCATTTGGCACCATCTTTCAACAGTTTGTGTACTGCGCATCCTGCCTCTTCGGTGTGTAGGAAGGGATCCTGCGCAGTTGACAAATATGCTGCTTGCTGTCACTAACATGTCACGAGTGGCAGTGAAGTTATTCCTTAAACTACAAAGGCAAGAGGAGTGTGACATTGATCTTGCCACGCATATTAGCTACGACACAAGATTTCTGTGAATACCACAAGCAGTGCTGACCACAGTGGAACACCACTTTTGGGCTCGGGAAACAAGCACTGACTGGTGGGATCACATTGTCATGCATGTCTGGGATGATGAGCAGAAAATTGCCAGTTGCTTTGCGGGGTTCTGTTTGCCTTCAATTAATGGACTAAAGATTGCTTTCAAACCAAAACAATTCTTTTATTAAAAAACAACCACCAGAGGAGAGATGGTTAAAGATTTGTGTATGTTCAGGTATCATGTGCAATCTTGTCCTTTGGAGTACAGAGCAGCAGGTATTGTATTTCAGCAGGCTAAACTGCCGCGGGACAAGTGTTGAGTGCAGAGGGTACTGGGAGTCTGCAGGGCTGGTCTGTGATGGGGCAGAAGTGGAATGCAGCAGGTACAGCCTGGAGCAAGGAGGTTGATAAAAGTGTGTTGGGAGTGTCTGGGGGGAGCATGGGAAAGAGTTTTGCAACAGCGGCTGCAGGGGAGGGCTGGCACGGAGCTGCTCAGTTTGCAGTGCTAGTAGTGCCTGGAGCATGTCCACTTGGTGCTCCATAACGTTTAAGAGCCGCTCCGTGGCTTCATTCTGGTGTGCCGCATTCTTCTTTTGGTTCCTCTTCTCGCCACTCCTTCAATTCTTGTTTTTCGGCTGCGGAGTGTATCATGACATCACGCAGAAAATCCTCTTTAGTTCTTCACGGCCACTTTCTAATTCTTCACAGCTGTTTTTCCGGCAGTAACAAAGAGGGAGGCTGGGTTCCCAAGGTCATATTTGTGAAGCCAAAATGCAACATTTTACAGAAGCAGTATTGTTTGCAACACAGAGACCACTGATTTAAAACACAGCCACTATTCACATACCTGTCACTAACTGGCTGAGGTCAGGCAAGCACACATGTGCCACACGACCCCCAAAATGGAGAGTAATCACAGGGGCAGGGGAAATCAGTGTTCCAGGACTGTACTGTACACTGGGCCCGTGGCGGCAGAGTGGCATGGGAAAATTACTTTTAATGGGGCAAGAAACAAAGCAACTCTGCAAAAGAACCTGCGGCAGTAGATTGCCCAGTATTTCTGCAAGAATTTCCTGGAGATCTCTGAGGCAGGTTCCCCATGAAGTGAGGGAGTCAATCAACACCCTGTTCCGCCGCTCAGACTAGGCATGTGGTTGTACACACATCATACAGACACAAGCCTGCTTTCTGCAACTCTCCTTCCCTCAACAACTCACTTCAGTGATTCTCATAATCAAAGCCACTTACCGGGGCCTCCTCTCCTGTTTGCGCTTCGCCAAGCTCCGACAGCTGTGACTGGCTAGCCTCGTCAGGGGTAGAGAACAGTTCCTGGCTGCATGCATTTCTGACCTCTGAGTCATCCTCTGCCTCTGGGTCCCCCTCCCCCTTCACATCCTCCTCAAAGGTTTCTTCCTCCTGATTCGGTCCACTCTTGACTAGCACGCAAGCCATCAAAGTATCCACAGTGGCCGTTGCAGTGGAGGTGGGGTCGTGCCCAAGTATTGTGTCCAGCTCTTTGTAGAACTGGCAGCTTGTGGGCGCAGAATCAGAGCAGTGGTTTGCCTCCCATGCCTTGTGGTAGGCATTCCGTGGCTCCTTCACTTTGACCCTGCACTGCAGTGTGTCCTGGTCAGGGCCCCTTTCTGTCATGCTTCGTGAAATCTATCCGTAGGTATCATAATTCCTATGGCTGGAGCACAGCTGGGATTGGGCAACCTCCTCTCCCCAAATGCTGATGAGGTCCAGCAACTCGGCATTGCTCCAAGCAGGGGATCACCTGGTGTGTGGAGCAGGCATGGCCATCTGGAAAGATGCGCTGAGACCACTGCACGCATCACCAAGCAAAAAGTAAGGGGACTTTCAAAATTCCCAAGGAATTTAAGGAGTGGGGCTCCCAGTTGGTCACCTGAGGGCAAGGCAGTAGAGTTCAAACCTATGACCAGAGAGGCTAGAACAGGCATTGTGGGACACCTCCTGGAGGCCAATCACAGTGCTGTAATTGACCAGGGTGTCTACACTGGCACCACGGCACTGTAGCCCTGGCGCAGAAAGCTCTACGCCTCTTGTCGGGGTGTTTTTTTTTTTACAGCTCTGCAACTGTGTAGTTTCTGGACACTAAATTGCTTGGCAGTGTGTACACCTCGGGAGTTAGACCCCAGAAAACTGTTTTACTGCACTGAAATTTGCCAGTGTAGGCCTCTATCAAGTATATTCCACTGGAAGCATTCCAAAGAGGGCATAGAACCTCACTAGGAAATGACGGTACCGTGTGTATGCCAGAGTTCTTCCTTCTTACTCCCTTCCCTGCTGATTTGCTGAGATGTTTCCAAAGGCCAGAGAGGACTCCTTATCCAGTGAAGGTTCTGCACACTCATCCACTGTTCTGCTTTTTCTCCTAAGTGGCCATGTTTCCATGACCAGTTTTCTAGATATCTCGCTTACTCCTGTACTGCTGGTTCTACAGCAGATGAATAGTTCAATCTAATCAAGATTTTCTCAACTGCTGTATAAATTGGAGTGGAAACTTTTTACTTCCTTCCTATGAATTACAGGAGTTCCAATCACTGGTGGATCTCCAATGTTATTTTATGTGGCACATTGCCAGAAGAAATACTGAATTCAAGGACAGTATGACTGGCAGTGCTATGAGTGGTCAATCCCAGGCCTGTATTGCAGGAGGAAGCCAAGAATTCCCAGCAAAATGGCCAAGGGAACGCAATGGCAAAGTGCTAACAGTAAATGAAGAAACTGTGATGCCCACATCATATCATTATCTTCTTGTGGTAACAATTCTGAGATTTCATGAATTCGTAACAAAGCAAAAGTGCCCAGAGCTAGAAAAGATGGAAGTGTTTCTGGAAAGACCTAAACTGTCCAGATTCTTACAGAGCAATTTCTGGTGGTCCAGAAGGAATCTAAGGAACCTGTTAGAACAACTGCAGCATAAAATATTAGTTTAAGTTCATAATGTAATATTTACATTAAAGCAAGCAAGCACAAGAAACACTGATACAGAATTTAGATGTAAGGCAAATTGCTGCACTGCTATATTCAATATCTCACATGGGAACAAAAGAAAACATTAACTTCAGCTTTGATCCTCTTATCTTCCACTAACACCAAAAATCTGTGTTTAAGTAACTCTTCCAGGGTTACCCTCATGTCAGGAGATTTCATTTCCCCCTTTCATTCTGTCATAGTTAACTTTGTTCTGCCAGGAGTTGAGGGTTTGGACACAATCATTGATATTTTCAAAGCTGTGTTAATGTTAGTAGGAACTGGGTATTCAAATCCCCTAGATACCTTTGAGTTTACTATCTAGAAGTGGGACCAACTGTACCATACACTGCACTGCAAAAAAAAAAAAGTGATTACACTTACTAACATGATTATCCCTAGTGTGTGCATACATACATGCTGACTTTTACAATGCGCTAAGCTACTGAAAAAGGACACAAGGCAGTACCATGTTTAAGCTTTTGTTAGAATGTCTCAAATATACAGAAAATTAATATATACAATGGCTATATATATATATATATATATATATATATATATATATATATATAGCCATTGTATATATTTACTGACAGGTTTATTCCCAGATCAGGAATACAATGGTTCTTATACCAGTGGGCACTGAAAAAAGAGTACTATTTAGAAACCAAGTCCAAATGTAGTAAAGACTTTTATATAATCTCAGAGCATAGACAAATGGGGGGAAATTAGATTTCCCAGCTGCCAGATGATTTCCCCCATTTGTAAAATGATTAGCCATTTTCATCTATGCTTCTGCTTTTTAGCTCTCAGCACAAGAATGCATCTTTGTTAATAAAATCTTTAAAGAATGTATGAAGGTGAAATGGTAACCACCATCTAGAAACACATGTAAGGTTACCTACATACTAAGGAGGGAGGGGGAGAAAGGTGCAACCCTGAATAATTAATGTAATTAATTAAAGAAATGGTACAGATTCACCCCAGTAAACTCATAATCACTAGAGTAATGATGACCTGACTTGGGCTTCACTGCCTAGGCAGACTCTGTCTAGAAACTTCCCAGCATCTTTTGCTGTCTGCCAGCTGAAATGTGTCAGGTTACATGGAGTGCAAAATAAAAATTAATTTCAAGGCCTTGTGTTTTTGACAATTTACAAAGGGAGGCTCTCCAACAGCTGAACAATATTAGGATGTCAGTACTGGATGTCATAATCATTATATTTCATGTGACCATATGGTAGGTGCCCCACAGAACAAATAGCAGACATAATCCCTGTCCCAAAGATCTTACAATTCAGACAGAGAAAATCAGACAAAGGATGTGGCAAGCAGATACAACATACAAGCATTTTTGCCATCTCTTTCCAATAACAGTATCCCACTGGAAGGTTAAATGCTGGTATATCATGAGATAATTAAAATGCTGGTGTAAAATAATTAAAGGACTGAAACTGCTCACCTTCTACCAATCCTATACCACCTGAAGAGATAAATCCTCATGAAGCTAGGTGTGCTGCTGACACAGCTGTGTTATACTATCATGATGACCTTACATGTCCTCAGTTATACTCTAATAGGCTGTAGAAGATACTTCTAGGGGAGTGGTAGACAGTATGATCCATTATTGGATAGGGCACTAGGCAAGGAGTGAGGAGACCAAAAGTTTTGTTCCCACCTCTACCACTGAGCAGCTGTGTAACTTTGGACAAGTCACTTCACCAGTCTGTGCCTCTAATTTGCTTCCCAGCCTTTTTCTTCTCTATTTAGACAGAAAGCTTTTTAGGGCAGGGACTATCTCACTGTGAGTGAAATCCTGACCCCATTGAAATTAATGACAAAACTCCAATGCCCAGGATTTCACCCTATATACTGAGCAATGGGGTTCCAAACATAGTTGGGCGCTACTGTAACAAAAACAAAAAAACAAAAACAACAGTTCCAGATTCGTAGACTCCAAATTGTTTGGAACCTTTAAAAACAGATTGGACTAAACAATAGAGAACAATCCTGCTTTGGTAAGAACATTGAATTCTTGATCTTCTTCTCTCTAACTTCTGATTCCCTATCTTTGTACCGCACTTTGTGTGCTATAAACTGCTCAGAATTCTTTTTATTATTCCATTAACATTGTTTAAGAGTTAACAACCTTCTCTTCATTTTACAAAACAAAATAAAAATGATGTATACAATCTTTTAGATTAAAAGATAGACTTCTCAGCCTTTGTCAGTTAGTCTAACATTAACAATTATTTAGGAGAAGCAGTATAACAGCCATGAAACAAAACTTTATAAGTATTAAGCATAAGTATTGCATAGTTCTTATGTAATTGAATTTTGGATAGAGTATGTTGCATTTCTTTATACATACTAAAATAACTAATCACATTCTTAATAGATTAAGGCATCAGAAACAGTAGATACAGAAGCAGGATTTAGCACTGTATTATCACCACTTGCAGTAGCAGCTTTCAAAGGTTAGGATACTAACTCCACAGGGTCCCTTAACTGGAACGATCATTTTGAAAGAGAAGTCCCACTTCATTATTGTTATAATGTTTATGCATATACATGTTCATACATATAATATACGTTAGCCCATCACTATGCATCTGGGTGCTGAACATAAGTTAAACAATAATTGGAGCCACTGGTTCTACCTCTACTTTAAAAGAAGCTACTCTGCCAAGAAAGACCAAAACATGGCGCAAAAGTGAGAACATGGTTCAAAGTGAACTGACCCAAACACAACTGGTCAGAATTTTAAAAACAGTCATACACAATTCATTGTTTACATTTCCTCTTGCTTACTCTTTAACTGAAAGTAGGAGAAGTTAAAAATACATTCATTCCCCTAGTAATTTTACTATTGCCATTCAGCGATTCAGTTGGTAGCATCCATAAGAGGTTAATGTTGCATCTACTTAGTGTTAGAAAGGAGCTATATGGATTCTCTTAGATAGTTACTGGAAAAGAAAAGTTCCCCTCCATTTCTGCAGAGTATAAGAAAAATCTGGGAAAGAGCTGTCATGTAAAAGTTAAAACAAGAAATCATTGAGTAAGGTAGAGTGCAAAAAAAAGCACTTGGTTACCTGCATCCAGTTTTCCGATCCAAACTGCAATGAGCACAGGACCAGAGCTGAGGGAAGAACTGCAGGTGACTAGATGCTCCATCTCGACTATTAAGCCCCCTCTGTGATCCTCATAACTACTGTGCTGCCTGTAGAGTGAGATGACACACAGGCCGGAAAGCAAACTAGCCACAAGGTCACCCCATTGTACACTATGGGGTGACCTGGTGGCCCATTGGCTAGGCACACAGGCCACCAGGTTAACCTGTAGGAAGCAGGTGGTGGATTGACCTGGTGGCCTGTCGGCTAGGCACATGGTCACCAGGTCAACCCAGAGCCCTGAGGAGGGAAGAGGAAAGAGGGTGGCCAGACCCTCCTCTGGCAAGGGTCACCCTGCCCATCACCCTCCCCTGGTCCCCTCTGGGGGACGACTATTAAGCCTCCCCCCCACACCATCTGGGGGATGACTATTAAGCCTCCCCATGGACCTGCTCCATTTTGACTATTAAGCTCCCTCCATGATCCTCATAACCACTACTGCGCTGCCCTTAGAGTGGGGTGACACGCAGGCCGGAAAGCAAACTGGCCACCATGTCAACCCATAGGTTTGTTATCTTACTGTTTGGTATTGTGGAAAAATGTTGGCTTTAATGATAATCACTAATACATCTGTGGTGAAATCCTGACTCTATTTAAATTAATGGAATCTTTGCCATTGACTTCAAATGGCCCCAGAATATTATCCCCAGAGAAAAATTAGCTGGGACAGAAATAAGCTATAGGTAGTAGTAACCTAGTGAAAACAGATGCCGAAAGAAATGTGGAGGAAGATAATGCACAACAAATTTGAGATTAAGTTTGCATTTAAAATGGTAGCAAAATAGTTGCTGTTTTCAATTCTCATTGTCTTCATCAGCTGCTCCCTATCAGGTGGCAGGACAAGATCAGAAATGAGGACATTCAAAGCCAACTCCAGCAGTTTGATTTTTGGCTGCTTTCCTGATACAGCTATATTAAGATGGAATACCAATGACTTACAAAGCATGTTTAGCAATGAATGCTGCTACTTGGCCAATAATCAAGTGGATGCCAAAAGCCTTGAAAGTGTGATAAGATCAACAATGGTAGACATAAACTGAATATCCAGCCAAAACAGATTCAATACTTAGGTAGAAATCGATCCAGATGCTGCTCAATCTGCAAGGAGACTACATTCCTGTAGATTTGCTATGATGATGATGATGATGATTGATAATGATGGCAACAAAAATTGCCACTCAGAGATTGCCACTCACTGAGAAGAGATATGATAGTCTCTATCTTTGTGACTCTGGTAACACATACCTGAGCTATTCAGTTCCAGGGAGTTTCTTTCCAGAAATGTGTACTTATTGTAGGGTTGTTAAGAGATGGAAACCAGCAGGACAGATTTGTTTATGAGCGAAGACTTATATAGTGACCTAATATAGCTTGGCTAAGTGTGACGGGGTGTACAAACCCCACATAGGTGAAGTAAGTTTAGTTTAGCTCAGTATGGGCAGACAGAGGAGGAGAGCAGTTATGTGATGCAGGCTCCTGATGAGAAGCCGCCGAGGTCCCAAGTGTTAGGGCCCAGCCCCCAATGCCAAGCAGCCACAGGCCTCTCAATCACAGTCAGCAGCAATGATGAGCTACAACCGTGAGAGGAAGACCATTTGGGGCATGGACAGAGAGAACTCCAGATGGGACTCAGGGGTGAATCAGTAACACCAACAGAGGAACAGAAGCCAGGGTAGTATGTGGTCCAAGGCCTGGGGGTGCCTGACCCTTAGGCTGCATATTTTTTAATTACTGCTTCACTGGGCCCTGGGTTGGAACCAGGTGGAGTGGGGAGAGCCCAAGTTTCCCTACCCCCAGCCATTGACTCTCACCATTGGGCGACATAACTCAGAGTATCACCGTCAGGCAGTGCTGCTGGAACCAGACCTGAACCCTATCCCACCCTACCCCGACATGTGGTGGAGAAAGCTGAAATTGCCAGAGTCCTGTTAAAAAGACTACAAGACTGCTGACAGAACAACCCTATAGAGGCTGTGGATACAGAAAAGCTGCTGAAATGAATGCTGGAGAACCAGCAACATCACACAATCCAGCAACAGCAGGGCAGATACCTCAACAGATGGTGGCCCAGCATCAACAGCAAGTAGCCCAAAAGCAACAGCAGCTAATTCAGGAGCTGGTGCCACCAGGGACAACAAGGACACCTGATCCAGCACTATTACAACTCTAGGGGGCATCCAACATCACAATGCCCTGACCCATTAGGATATGCCCTCCCCACTGGGCTGCCCATCTGGCTCATGAAAATCAGCCCCAGAGATGACCCTGGAGCCTTCCTGGTCACCTTCAAACAGATGAAACTCTGTGGCATGTTAGCCACCAAAACTCTGGGCCACCCTGGTAGATGCATACCTAATCAGCCCTGCACAAGCCGCCTACCAGAGTTTGTACCCCAAGGAAGTATTAGACCAGCAGTTCTCAAATTGGGAGTCGGGACCCCTGCGGGGATCATGCGGTTATTATATGGAGGGGGGATGGTTGCGAGCTGTCAGCCTCCAACCCAAACCCCACTTGCCTCCACCATTTATAATGGTGTTAACTATATAAAAAAGTGTTTTTAATTTATACCGGGGGAGGGGGGATCACACTCAGAGGCTTGTTATGTGAAAGGGGTCACCAGTACAAAAGTTTGAGAACCACTGTACTAGACTATGCCAAAGAAAAGGAGCCATGCTCAACTATCTAGATATCAATTGTGAGATGTTCTGCTAGAGGTTTAGCAAATGTTGATTTTATTTCCCCCACCCCACCCTGGGAGGGAGGAGGCAAGCAGGAAAAAGACCCACCACTGCATTCTAGACTGAGAGGGAGGGTTTGTGATGGGATGTACAAACCCCACACTGGTGAAGTAAGGGTTAAGGAGCATCTCTGGGCCCAGAAAGCCCCACCCAGCTGCACCTGCTGGCCATGCTCAAAGTGGAGGCAGACCTCAAAAAGAAGCAGTTTAGCTCAGTCAAGGAAGATAGAGGAGGAGGGCAGTTGTGTGCTGCAGGCTCCTGATGAAAAGCCATTGAGACCCCATGTGGCTGGGCCCAGCCCTCAGTGCCAAGCCACCACAGGCCTTTCAATTGCAGAGAGTAGCAACAAAGAGCCACAAATATGAGAGGAAGACCCTTGGACCACGGACAAAGAGAACTCCAGAAGTGACTGCTTCTTTGGGCCCTGTGTTGCAACCCGGTGGAGCAGGGAGGGCCCAGTTTCCCTACCCCTGGCCATTGACTCTTGGCACTAAGTGACATAACCCAAAGTACCACTGCTAGGTGGTGCTGCCAGGACCAGATCTGAACCCCTCCCTCCCTGACACAAAGCAAAAGCTGGAAGGTTTAGATATCTGGCCAAAAATATATAGGAAGGCTGTAAACACTACATGAGGAGAGGACTCTTTGGATTAACCGCTAACTCAAAATTCATGGTGCAGTTACCTAAATCAATATAGGCAGCAAAGAGTCCTGTGGCACCTTATAGACTAACAAACATATTGGAGCATGAGCTTTCGTGGGTATTCACCCACGAAAGCTCATGCTCCAATACGTCTGTTAGTCTATAAGGTGCCACAGGACTCTTTGCTGCTTTTACAGATCCAGACTAACATGGCTACCCCTCTGATACTTTAAATCAATGTGTGATTTCATAGGCACTTATGATAACGTATAGTTCAGTCAAAATGAAATTAAAAAGGGAAATTAAGGAAGATTGTCACATAAAGAGAATTTTGTTAAGTACAAAGGCTGAGAAGGTTTCAGATGTCCATTTTGCGGGGGTGGGGGGGCATGAGAATAATGGAAGTACAATTTAGGAAGAGGTGTCTTGTCTTTAAGAGTGCTCTGAAAATCACCATAATTACTTAGAGTAATCAGATACTGTACTGCTCCCTTTCACTGAAAGTTGGTAAGAAAAAATTATTTTAATTTTAGCAACTGTTTGTTTTCAATTCTCTAATTAGCATTTTAAAATATCTTGGCCAGAAATGTCCTTTGCTTTGCACACACCATTCTAACACTCATTTTAGCAAGTTCAGTTTCAATCCTTAACAGAACTTGACTAATGTAGATTAGAAGGATTCACAAACATTCTGAAGAATTAAGCCTTCCTATTCAACTTGGGTGTTCCTCCCTCCTATCTCCTTCTTCCCCATCCACCCCATGCAAAGGGTCAGCCTAGGTCCTATGCACAAGGTCAACCAATTTTCTGTCAACATTTTGTTTAGTTGACAACCCATGGAAAGTGTCTGCTTTCCTCGAAATATTTTGATTTCTTTTTGGTCTGAAAATCAAAAATGGTTCAGTTTTAAGGTATTTTTACCCATTTAAAAATTTCATTTTCTGACCAGCTCTAACATATACCACTTGCATGCCACAGAAAGTTTCCAAATAGATCCTAATTAGAACTTTACTGCATAGGCTTCAGTGAAATACTCCCTTGACCCTCTGCATATGGAGGGATTTCACCCTCCCAGCTGGTATTCCAAATCCCTTTTTTTATTTGCTTATTTGTGAATACCATTGTTTTCAAGAATATTTCTGGAGACACTGTGAAAACTAGTGCAAATATATACTTGTGAGAATATTCACGCCAGAGGTGCTCTTGCAGCACTTTGGAAGAGCTGTTTTTATTATCCACAAAATAGATTCAAGCAAGTATACAGATATGTGGATAATTAGTGAACAGAAAAAAAAGTATCCTTCCTGTTCATAAAACTCAACCCGGGACAGAAACAACAGCATGTGACCAACTATACAATGAGAATAACAAATCATGGCAAGCAAATAGTCATAGGATGATATCCCCTCCTGCCTAGTGGGTGAGCGTATTCACCTTTCTAAAGGTAGAGTGCAGAACAGATGAGAAGGTTATCTTCAGCCAACCCCGGCTGATGGTCTGGGGCCACTGTGCAGTTCTCCTGTGGCTATTACTCTGTCCCATGGGCTGGAATAGCAGCTACAGTGTCTCTGAGCCTGTTATGCAGAACACTGAGGCCACAGCTATTGTGGTCTTCCACAGGGACCTAAGCAAGGGCAGCACAGTACACAGTGTTGGAAGTGTAAGGTGGGAAACTGAGTCACAAATCCATCCAATTGAACTTAATCAATTTTTGCCTTTGTTTATAAATTTACAGACAGAATTATTAACACTTATCCTTTCTGGACATATATTTATGGCAGACAACAAACTGAGAGAACAGAACAGGGAGGGGCCCAAGTTACCAAGTACCAGGAAACAACTGGTATGGTTGTCACAGCCTCTGATCCCTGGCCTGGTGCTTTAGTCTCGTTTCTTCACTTTCTGGTCCTGTATTTCTCTGATTAGGAACTTGTTCACTTGGCTTCTTATATATTATCAGATTCAGATTCATTAGCTATCTTCCAATCCATGTTAAGCATAGTCTTACATAACCCTTACAATATGCATGCGCAAGCTTCAATTTATACATTTGCTGTTGACACTATTTTCATGTCATTGTGCTTTCATTTCACCTTGCTGTTGGTTTTTCCCAACATTAGCATTAGTCTTGCATATTTATTATAGTAATTAACGTCTAAATCTTCCAATACAATAACAAAATGTCACCGTTGTCATGTCAGTGTAAGCATTACTAAGCAAGTCTGTGTAAGAGAAAAACTGGCAAGACAACCTGACTCGTGCCAGGCAAAAATTAAGCCAAGCACAAGAGTTACCTCATTCAAACTCATTCACTATCCATAATTATAAATTATGACTGTAATAAACCCCTTATTTTTACCATTTAACAATTCATCTTTATATTTCATTATCATAATGCAGTATATATGTGTCATCATCACCTTTAATGATTATCTGAATGAGGAAGTTATGGATTTTCAGGGGCCTTTCCACTCAAAGTCCAGCATCATGTTTGTAAATCATTTAAAATAAAACCCTTGTTAGAAATCTTACCTGTTGCATTTCTGAGGTGCTTTTTATTTTAATTTAGTTCACGATATTTAATTGTAATCAGTTGTTCTCCAACCGTGCAGACACCCTTGTGTGGTCACTCTGCCAGTGGAACCCTGCTCAGCCCCTACGCAGTGTTTAAATGGTGCAGGAGACCTTGCCTGATCATCCTCTGTATCACAGAGCAATTTCAGCCACACTGGCTAGCTTGCAAATCCAGAGGCTAAATTTTGTTTGCACAAAGTTTTCATAAAAAAATAGCGAATTCGTAAAAAACATGCCCCGCTGAAGGATAATTCAGGAACAGAAAACAGTGCTATATTTATTGGGAATAACATTTCCATAAATTATGTTACCAGATCTATGCTATTCTTATGTTTCTCACATTCATTGGATTAATATGAAAAATGTTGCAGTAATTGTGTGTTGATCCCACACAATTTTCCATTATATTCCAGTATAGCAATTTGTAAGGATAAGATTACAATCTTCTTGTACTAACCACTTTGCTTGCTTGCTTCATTGTAAATGCTACATAAAGACCACAGAACATCAAGCAGTAAACCAATCTTGCTCATTCACTCTATTTACAGCATTTACTGAATTGTCTCTGAAAATATAATGCAGCTTATTTCATTTTGCTAATGCTAAAGGTAGTCTGACTAAGGCCACTTTCAGCCTAGTAGAATGCAAACACACACGCACACCTGGAAAGCTATCCTTTTACAGAAATGGTATCATGTCAAACCCAACATTTCATGCAAAAGATGCTGTCACAGCCCATAAACAAACACCAAGCACCGGATCTAACCATATCATAATGGCCTTTATTTTTTCCTAGTTGAAGATCTGCAGCGAGTTTTTTGACCTGAGTTTTAAAGCCTGGCATAAAGGCTTCCTGCACTCACACACACTGCTCTTTTGTAATGTTTCAGGCAGATGAAGAAACCCAAAACAACAAGCTAGACTGCCACAGAACTATCACACTAGCAGACTACCGCACTACGGTGAGATGTGCAAAGCTGAGGTAGACTGACCAAATACAGAGTCAGTGACCATGAATGTGAGGTGGAAAAAAGAGGCACAGAGCACAATTCAAACCCCGAGAAGAGTGCAACTCACATGACAGAGGATAGGTGGAGACAGAGAGAGACACTTTTTTCCTGAAATGTACAAAATACAATGTATTTGCATAGCATCACACTATGCAAATCCAACCACCACTTTGGTAACTGTCTAAAATGACAAATAGACCCAAGGGATCAAGCCCCAAACACAATCAATGTGTAACGTTACCCGATAAGATGTAGGTAAAAATCTACCTGGGTTATGTCTTCACTGTAACTGGGTCAAAACTCCCAGCATGGGTAGACAAACACATTAGTTCCGCTCACTATAGCATGCTAAAAATAGCAGTATGTTGCAACCCAGACTGAAGTTCAAGCTCTCAAGCCCACCCAGCCTCCTAGGCTTGAGAGCCCAAACTGCAGCCTGAGATATGACATCTGTACTGCTAGTTTTAGCATGCTAGTTCAAGCCCCCCCTCATGCAAGTCTGTCTACCTGGGCTGGCAGACTTGCTCCCAGCCGTGGTGTAGACATACTCACTGTAGCCCTAAGGATTAATCTGCTGGTCTGTATAAATATCTTTCTTATAAATTTAAGTATTTGATGTAATAGGCTTATAGATTTATATTAAGAATAAGTGGCTGTAATGCAAGAGACCTACTGGTCAAACATCCTGTATGACGCTAAGGCAACTTTAGCACATTTTGGGACCCTTACTCAGAAAAGTAATAATAGACAAAATACCTACACAGATGTCTGGAGACCTTTGACTGAACCAATAACAGTAAAGGGTGGAAAAAGGGGATTTTTTGCCCACAAATCTAACAAGTACACCACAAATGCGTATATACCTGTCATTCATATGCACATACATACTGGCCTATGGGGCAAATGTACCCTAACATTTCTGTGGGGGAAAGATGAAATTTGGGCATAGGAGGAAGGATTTCAGACTAATGCCCTATAAAAAGGTGTGACAGCTCACCATTAGACAGGCAATCTACCCATCTATCTGCTCCTGTCTACTCTTCATTGCCTCTACCTTCAACTACGTATCGATGCTACCCATCTACAATGGCTATTAACTATTAATAGGCCCATAGTATTATTTCTTTTCAAACTGTAAGTGAAAAGGAATTTAATTTCCCTTATGTTTTATTTTAGTTAAAGCATATAGCATATAGAGTTAAATTAGAAAGCAAACAACTTTGCAGTAACTTCCTCTGCCAGAGGTGTAAAAACGCCCAAGGTGCTGCTCCACCAGAGTGCAAGTATTAATCAAGTTTGCATAAATCATAAATATCTCTCTTAAAGAACTCTGATATTTGTAACTCTGTAATCCTGAACTGTTTTACCATTTGCTTATCATTTCATTGATTTTAATAAAAAGGTTTCTATGACTATATCTGTCTCAGTGTAAACTCCTGTCATGACCCCGAAGTTCCATTTATAAACTCTGTGAAGCCTGATTCAGGACGAACTTTATCTTCTGATCAAATATTGGCGAGCCAAATCCATACTAATTAATAGCCAATAATTATTATTAGTATTATTAATTAAAATTAATTAATTAAATACAATTAAAATTAAGTGGATAAATTAAATCAACACTACTAACACACCCCAAATCAGGCTACATCACAGAGGCCTGAGAGACCTGTCTATTTAAACCTGACAGGTTGTAAAGCTTATTATGCCCATAAAGTCTCATTGAACTATTGATGTTGAACTACTGATATTGTGGATTGATTTGGTTGATTTGAAATATAAATCATAATCATTCCTTAGCATATGAAATCCTGAAATCATCTCCAAGAAAGCATTACATACTTCATAGCTACAAATTAACAAACATAATAGATCAGATCCTCAGCTGGTATAAATTGGTAGAGAACCACTGAAGCAGCATAAATTTCATGGAGCTCTGTTGAATTACATCGACCTGAGGATCTATCCCAATGGTTTTATTTATGATGCTATTTTCTGTTTGTATAAGTTTAAGATCCTATATTATTATTATTATTATTTTAAATTAAATGTATGTTGGCACAGTGGTAGCCTTAATTTACGATTCTGGCAAAAGTCCCTCAGGGACCTTATGCCACTATAGGAGTGGGGGTAGCAGAGCTCAACTGCACTATATCCCCATCCCTCCCTGCTTGGACCATGTCCCTCCCCCAGATGGCCCCTTCCTTCCACCTATGGTGATGCGGGAGGGTCAGCAGATACAAGAGATGCAGAGCCACCTGTCAGTGGAGAGTTCTCTTGAATGGAGCATTCTCTACTGGCCATCTTCAGACACTTAGGTGGCACAAAGGAGCTTTTGCTGAGTGGAGATTCTCAGACAAAATCTTTATTAGATTAGAAAATAATAAGCAATACCAATGTAAGAATCCTCCACTAATATCCATGATGTGACAACTCTAAACTCTAAGAAATGAATTTAAATTAAGTACATTTTCTTTAAAAGAAAAAAAAAACAAGAAAGCAAGCAATGCTGCCTACAACAGTGTAACTGATCAAAATTCTGCATTCGAAATTTGCCATTAAGTTTTATTAATTAAACTTATCTGCAGTCACCCTCTTGAATTAATAAAATGTGTCTGACATTCATTGCAATACTACAGGCCGTGGCTGTTATGAAAATATGGTTGCTAGGATACCTTCATTATTTCATCTTCATGTTACGCTTGCCTATCAATTAAAGAAGAAACACTCTAGCTAATTCTCAACATATCTATACACATTCCCTTATCTTCATGTGACATTTCTCTGAGCATGCACCTTCTAATCTATAAAATATTAAACAATGAGTGATCATATCAGTCTGCATGACTCTTATCCTTAGAATTTCTGTCTCCATCTTTGTTTAAGTTAGGACAGTGAAATATCCATGGCTACACCCATTAATTTTCCACTAACTGGATTCAAGCACCTAAAAGATGACCAGATGCAAGTCTACACCTTTGCACTGCTCAGCCTGTTTAAAAGCAAGGAGATTCTGGGATTGAAGTGACACATGAAAGAAGTAATCTACAGATTCAAACTATCCACAGTCCCTAGCAATCTTTTTCTTGGACATCCACAGCAATATGATTCATGTCCAAGATGTAAGACACCTGAAAATTGCATTTCCTAATGCATATTATTAACGAAGCACATCAGGTATTCTGATGAAAGATGGGTTCAAACGAAAAATGAATCCAAAGCTGTGGGAATATTCAGCACCAGATCTGCATTTTGGGGTCTCAGTTTATCAGATGGCATCAGAATTACAGACAAAGCCTAGTGGAACACCACCTTGGGAAAGAACGTTGAGTAAAATTCACCCTGATGCAAAGAGAGATCACAAAGCCTAGGCAACACTTAAGTGGACCTTAAACACACTCAGGTCTCTTAGGTCATTTCCAGAGTTTGGACTCCAACAATTATATGAAAGATCTGTAAACTGCAAGAATATTCTGGACAATGGCACACAAATAAGAACACAGAGGAAAAACAAAAACGTATATTCTTTCCCATTTAATGTTCAATAATTTTGAGGGTTTGAACAAATATTGTGTGATGGTCAAATGAACCAATAAATAAGAAATAGGTATAACAGCTACTGACATTTTCAGACAGATCAACACATTTAAATAAGTGACCTATAAATAGGCTACTTATAATATTACAGCACATGCTGACCACACATATGTGAGCTGTCAAAGCAAGTACCAGAGACTGTACACAGCTGTTTTCACTTGGTTTAAGCCTGTGTGGTCCTCCTTCCAGGACAAAGAAGTATATTTATTTTATTTTTTTTAATTAACAATCCTATTTATGACTTAGGGGATCTCATATATTCTATAGGTAGTTTATGTCCTGGATTGGATCCACAGCTCAAAAAGCAATGCAAAGCTTTCAGTGAAATGAGTAAAGTAGATTGCATGAGACATTTAATTTTTTCTCAGAGAGTTCAAGAAGTGTCATGAGATATTAATAGTGCTGATCTTGTGTATTATTTGTTGAGCATGAAGAGGATGATTAAAGAGAAAGAAGAAAACACTATGTTTGCTCTCAAAAAATCTACATTCAAATCGCCTTATTTTACTGACTGCTCAAGGTCTGTTGAGAAGTGCTGAGTGCCTTCATCTCCCACTGAAGCCAATAGGAATTGAGGGTGCCCAGCACCTTGCAGTAGACACTCAGCATCTTATAGGATCAGGACTAAAGCTTGAGATGTTCACTTGCTGATGGTCTAATAGAAATGGCATCCTTTGCAACATGCGATCCATATATAGTTCTCTCCTCCCTTTTATGCCCCTGCTCCTGCCGGGTGATGAGGCAGAAAGCCTGGTACAAATGGATTTCCCTACCCCTTAACCTCTGCTTTCACCTTCCTTCTGCTTTCTGGTAGGGAAATAGGTCCTTTAGTTGCTGAGGCAGCGATCCTGGTGCAAAGGGCCTCCCCTTTGTTATTATATGCTAATCAAAAACCAGTTAGCCCCCAAGGCCTATCAACCTAAACACAATCTTCAGAATTTTTTGTAGCTACAGAGATAGTTTTATATTTTTCTGCATGCAAAAATATTCCATATAACAGTCTCAGGGTGAGAGACTAAGTGATGGTGTGATGTGAGATGAGAGTTTTATTGGCAAGGCTGTATAACACATGAGCAAGATAAGCAGGCCATCCCCAACAAGTGCTGTTTAAAGCTCTATATAAAGTCTCTCCATCATATAAGCTTTGTATGCCATATACGTGGCTTGTTTTCTCTAAACTCCAAGATGTCCATCTCCTGTGCTTCCAGAGACCTACCTTGTCCTATTTTCATTTTGTACATCATTTTGCATTGTCACCGACACCATCTCCCTTCCCCTTTTTATACTGGAAAGCCCTCTTCCTCTCTCTGTTGTGAGGCCTAAATTATAGTCTATTTATAGTCTATTCTGTGGTTCCTTGCTTTTGGCTGCTCACAGAATCTGTTTACTCTCTCTCTCTCTCTCTCACACACACACACACACACACTCTCTCTCTCCTGTTCCTCATCCTAGCTCAACTTCTGTAGAGTTGTCACCTTTTCAAAGTGTAAAGCAAGACAATTAGTTAGTGTAACAAGTTTTCCCAAGGCCGGGAGGTCACATTACAACTCCTTAAATTTCAGGGTTTTAGATGCTTTTGAGATGCAATGTGAAAAATGTCTTTGATCTTTTTACTGCCTTGGCAAACCCTTTATGGGGCAATCCATTTACCCAGTCCTTTAGAAAGCGCCATAAAACATACTTAGCACAAAATATTGCATTTTACTAACTACATATGTCTCTACACTCAGAATAATTTATACTTATGTCCAAAGATCTAAAAACATTTTATGAACATGAATGAATAACTGAGGTAGATGAATGTTTTTATCCCATTTTCCCAGATTAAAAACATTGAGGAACAAACATATAAGAGGCATGACTTTCAAAGTTAGGCTCATATGCATGAAAATCAGAGCAGTTCTGCACTTAATTTGTATGCAGTTACTGTGATTGTGCATACAAGTTGTCTATTTGTACATGAAAATGACCCAGTTGCAATGTCCAACTAATGCACCATTCCTCGATTTGTGTGCACATCTGCATTAATGATATACAATTAGGTGTGCATTAGTGTCTACATTTTATACATGCTTGTTATTGCAAAGTCAGGCTTCAGTAATTAACACAAAGTCACAAAGGAAGTCTATGTAAGAGCCAGGAATGGACCTGGTGTCTCCAATTGGAAGTCATAACCACAAGTTTATCTCCCCTCTCTATGAATGTACTGACATAGTATAAATATCATTGTGCTTATTTCTCCTTCCCTCGCATCCCAAATTCTCTATTTTTGTATCCTAAAAAGGAAGTTTAACTTGTAGGTTAGTGATTACAAAATTAGGGACCTTCTGAAAGACATCGGAAGATGTCCCTGTCTAACTAGATCACCAGCCACTTTCTGACCTGTTTGTGCCCCATAGCTGACAAGATGGAGCCACAAAGCCACCTTACCTACTCAGGTGAGAGAATTCTCCTAGTGTGGGAACTATCCTCTCACAGCCCTTTATCAGATCAGGGTGTGTGGACAGAGGGTTAGCGCGCCACAGAAATCCTCAGCTGCTAGTATTGGGGCTATTGGCGGCCAGGAGCAAGTTAGAACAGCTCTCAGCTGCCCCTAGGCTCAGAAGACAGTAAAGATAGTATGTCACAGGCTGGCTAGTCCTTTAAGGCTAGGCAAACTCAGTCTTGCCTGTGACCTACCAGACAGCTCCCAGCTGCTGGTGTTATGGCAACTTAAGGATAATTAATAATCTCAGTTGTAAAAGAGCTATGAAAAGACTACACAGAGCTCAGAATTCAATCTAGAGGGAGGCGCTGCAGAAACAGCAGGACTCTTTGGCAGGTACAAGGACCCACAGGGAGCAGGGTCAGGCTCCTGTGAGGGAGGCCCTGAGGTAGGATCAGTAAAATCACTTTAGTGGAGACAGAGAGGGGTGGAAGATTTATTAGTTCAGCAGAGAAGAGAGTAGCCAGAGGCCCACAAACAAAAATGTCTGCACTATATTACAACATCTGTGGTTGGCCCAGGTCAACTGACTTGGGCTCTCGAGGCTCGGGCTCAGGGCTATAAAATTGCAGTGTAGGCATTCCAGCTCCAGCTGGAGTCCAGGCTCTGGGACCACCATCAACCCCTCACAGGATCTCAGAGCCCAGACTCCAGCCCGAGCTTGAACGTCTACACTGCAATGTTATAGCCCTGCAGCCCAAGCCCTGTGAGCCCAAATTAGCTGACCCAGGCCATCTATGGGTGTTTTATTGCAGTATAGTATAGATAGGGCCCTACCAATTTCACAGCTGTGAAAAATGTGTCATAGACCAGGGGTCCCCAACCCCCGGTCCGCGGCCCGGTACCAGGCCGCGGCCTCTTACAAACCGGGCCGCGAACCGACCCAGTGGACCTCCCGCAGGCGTGCCTGCGGGAGGTCTACCCGAGCCGCGGGACGAGCGCTCCCTCCGCAGTCATGCCTGCGGGAGGTCCGCTGCTCCCGGGGCTCCAGTGGACCTCCCGCAGGCATGACTGCGGACGGTTCGCTGGTCGCGCGGCTCAGCTGGACCGCCCGCAGGCACGCCTGCGGGAGGTCCACCAGCTCCGGTTGAGCTGCCGCAGGCATGCCTGCGGGCGGTCCAGCTGAGCCGCGCGACCAGCGAACCATCCGCAGTCATGCCTGCGGCAGCTCAACCGGAGCCGGTGGACCTCCCGCAGGCACGCCTGCGGGCGGTCAAGCTGAGCCGCGGGACGAGCGCTCCCTCCGCAGGCATAACCGGTCCCTGGTCCTGAAAAGGTTGGGGACCCCTGTCATAGACCACAAAATAAGCCCTTCCCCATGCTGTTGGGAGCATCCCTCGTCAGGGGGCTCTTAGCTTCAAGTCTCGGCTGGGCTGGGGAGGGAGAGGACTTGTCCTTCCCTGGCATGGCCGCTCTCGCTTTCATGAGGAGATCAGACCCACCTCGGAGTGCCTCCTGCTGCAGCAGGAAGCTCCAGCACCCCAGGTAGGGGCTCCCAGCTGCCAGTCCCTGCTGGGCTGGGGAGAAACAGGACTTTCCCTTCCCTTGCATAACAGCTCTGGGCGGGAGGGGGTGGGGAGACCAGACCCACTTCTGGGTACCTTTTGGGTTACAACACTGTGAAATATAAATAGCCGAAAATGTAAAATTGACCAATGCTAAAACCGGGAAATTGATCAAAATGGGCCATGAATTTGGTAGGACTCTAAGTATAGATATGCCCAAAGAGAGGCCATGTTAAGCACAGGCTGTGAGGAAGCAGCATGAGGGGGCTTCAGCCCAAGGAAACAGCAGCATACCCGAAGAAGGAGCCCTAGCTGCTAACAGAGGGTGGGCCTGAGTTCCTGTGGAAGGGGCAGGCAGATTAGGCTCCCATTGGGGGGGACCCTGAAGGAAGGCTAGTAAGAACACTTCTGTGGAGCCCGAAAGGGGTGCAAGAATTATTATTTGGATGCTTAGGTTGGACCCCAGAAAGGGACTGAACTTTGTGACATGGCTAAAGGGCTAAGCCATGCAAGACCAGGCAAGAGGCAGATGGCCCGTATGAGGCACAGGAGATGAGGACCCCTTGCAGCATCAATCCCTGACACAAGGGGATGAGATGGCTTGGGAGTACATCACCTTACATGGCATAAAACCCCCTTTACTTCCCCATGGTCTGCATCAAGTCTCCTTCACCCATACCCAAATGCCCCTTGCTTTTCTATATCCCAGCCACTACGTCAGTAATTCAATCAAATTCTTTTCACTTCCCACCCCCTTCCCTTCCACGCCATCAACTCATTCACCCTGTCTCCCTCTGATATGAAGCCCCCTCTCTAAGACAGATCTGTTTCCCTGCCTGGTCCCAGACTCCTCCTAACAGCTGCTTTTTTTCTGGCAAGTACCCCATATCCTTCACCTTAGCTGAGGGGCCCCTTCATCTCCTCCCCTCCCCTTCTCCCTTTCTTTGGTCATTGATCTCCAGAATACTGAGCACCCTCAACTTCCATTCTGCTCAATAGGAACTGAGAGCTCTCAGCACTAGGCAGGGAGCGCTCAGCATGTTATGGGCCTGATCCATTAGTGCTTTTTACCTAGCCTTAGTCTCATGTCTATCAAGCCCCCCATCTCTGTTACCATAGCCATTTTCCACCTCAAAATTTCTCTTTTTCCACTTCCAGATTCAACATTCTCCAGCAAACCACCATTTTCCTTTGTGCGGGGCTGGGGGAGGTGTGTGCAGATGTGTTTGCAGATGTGAGCACATTTCCATCTTTTTCTGTCTTATGCTGCTGTCACCCACTTCATTTGATCTGTATTGTGCAGCAGTGTTACTGTAATTATACTACTTTCTCTTGCTGCCAATCCCCTGTTGGAAAAAAAAAAAACAACTTAGTCAGGGGGAGTGAATGTACTGTAACTTGATCTCTATCACCTGTGCTAATTTAAAGGGACAGCATTACTATAAGAAGTGTGACACCTCAGAAGGTTCTGGAAATATACCAAGCCTGTGATGTATATGAACTTGGGACTTGCAGTATCAGTGCTGTCAAAATCCTAACCTTTTTACAAGTACAAATTTACTCAGCAAACAAAGGGAAATAACATCAAACTAAAAAAAAATTACCTCCATTAAGCAATATAATTTAACAAGTATAGCAGTATCAGTGACCTCGCTCTGCTATTTAAACAATGAAGATACTGTGGTCCTGGAGTAATTGAACAATTCCTTGGCTACGATGAACAGCAGCATGAGTCCATTAATTTAAAGCCTTGCTGTGGTCCTGTAGAACACATTGTAATCCCACTCTGCATCATGTAAAGTTATTTTTATAAAGTCAGCAAAGGATTTAAAAAGCCTAGAACCATAGGATATAAATCTAAAACTGCAGGGTGAAATTCTACAGTACTTCATATACTGTATAAATACAATTTTCAGACATTTTCAAACCCTCTATCTACATTACACTAAATGATACAGAAGCAGATGAACATGTTGATTTCAGGGTTTAAATGCATGTGGTTTGAGGATGGGCAATAAAAATAAGTTCAAATCTAGGGGGTCTCAATTTTTTATTATGTTGATCACATCAGAAAGGATGTTTCCTAGACCAGCTCCACTTCCAATCCCATTTACTGACTGGACATTATCTGCGCACAGGAAGAACTTCAGCTATTGTAAGTAGCATAACTAGACTGAGTGAAAAGAACTTTCTCATGTAGCAAATAAAGTTTTATATCAAACCTATACTTCTTCTGTGTTTGGTCCCACAGCTCAAAGTAAGTGACAGGTTTAGCTAAAAGATAGTTTAGCCCTATTAACCACTAAATCAAAATCTATAGGTGGTCAGAATTGGGGGCGGGGGAAGGAGCATTTTCCAATGCACCATGGTGTCTGAAATACTACAAGATAAGGACATAACAGATGAACTGTGGTCTCAGATGTAGAGCTATAAGGGCAGTAGTACATACATATCTTCAGCTGTATCTTCCAATGTAAGTATCACCAATGCAAATATCAGAATACAAGAAGACCGTCTAGATTTGAATTAATCAGGGGAGGTTATTACAGAGAATTCTTTCCCAGGTATCTGGCAGTTGGGTTTTGCCAAAATGCTCAGGGCCCAACTTACTGCCATATCTGGGATTGGGAAGGAATTTTCCCCCATGTTAGATTGGGGCAAAATGTCAGAACTTCCACTGAAGTCAGTGGGGCAGGATTTCACCCATGGTCGCTACCCTGGAGACAATATAGAAGGCAAAGGGTATGGGTTTCTCCTCCCGCATCCTTCCTGGCTGGCTCACAGTCCATGGTGCACAATTCTGTCCCTGCGGAGGCTTTCCTTCAATCAGCTTGCTCCCTGCATTACATCCTTCCTAGCTGGTACTGGCTCTCCACACTTTGCAGGCCCTGTGCCTGGGAGCTAAGGAGAGCCTCTGCATAGAGCTATTAACGTGGTCCTCCACCTCCTTTGAGTCTCTCATTGAATTCAGGCAGCCCTTTATATATCCCAGCAGGCCTGGTCCTGAGCCATTTGCTCCCATCATGTGACCTCTTGGCTATTCCCCTTGTCTAGGGAGGCATGCCACACCTGGCATAAGTGAGGCTGAGCTGCAACATTCTTAAGAGGCCAGCTTGCCTTGTGACATGGTATGTTCTCTGTCTGCTGATCCAATAATCATAGTGAGTCACATTCCCTTTCCGTGTGTCTTTAATGGAGACCTCATTACTCTGGCCCCTTTGCCTCTTTATAATAAAATCCTACCTAGGATTTAATAATTAAAATAAATCTGCTCAAGTCAGGCCAAGAGCTAAGTTCCTATTTTTTCTGAGTACCATCTTAGCTATGCAATGGAGAGATGACACTCTGCATCAGCCAACATATGATAACCTATCTTTAATTTCTCTGCTGCTCCGGCACTATTATCTCTCCTCTGCCACAGCTGCATACTGCTATTGTCAGTGGTAAAGACGAGACATCTCTAATTAGAGGGCAGGATAAATTGCTTTTATCTACTTTTAACATGCTTTTACATGGCACCTGGTACACATGTCTTAGCTAGGCAACCATAATTTGAAAAGCAAATGACTGCTTGGAGAAATATGATACATTTTAAAAAGAAAATTAAATGTATAGAATAGCAAAATCAACATATTGGAGATTGCTGAGCTTTAAAACTGTCAGAAGTCTTGTATGCTTATGTTTTATACTGAGTTAATATAAGCATTCATTTTAGATGCAGACCCCCTCCCCTCCCACACACACTATCTGGATGTTCTAAGGAGCAAACTGTGAAGTTGAGAATCAATGTAATGTATCCAAGACAGCCTTGCTATATAGGGACTCTGTCTTATCCATTGATAAGTCCAAGTGGAAAGACTTAAAAGGAAAATTAGGAAAACATACTCCACAGGATCAGCACTGACTCAAACCTACTTATCCCGCAACTAAAGCTAGCCAGTAATAGTTCTTACTGCTGGCTTTATAGTACTCTAAAAAGATAAAAGTCTGATGTTGAGCATCTATTTCCAGCATATGAAAATTGCTAACAAATGACTCACCTGTTCTATTGATCCATCAAGCCGCTTATTTATTATAAAAAAGAACAAATTAACTGCTACATGTCTAAAATTACTGGGCTTTGGCTAATAGCAGCAGAGCAACGTCGCTCAATAAAATCTCAGCCATCTATTACCTTTCTGAGTACAGTTCATGCAGTTAGGAGTGCATGACTGATGTACAAAAACCAGGCTGTTCAATCCCTTTGCTCATCATCAGCAAGTATTAAGTGCTTCTCCAAGAAAGGCATTGCTATAGAGACATACTTTATCCACAATGCACTGTCAGTCTGCTTCATCTTCACTAGTAGAATCAGACACTACTCAAACTGCTAAGACATCTTCATTCTTTTGATTATACTTTCCAAGTGTTCTGTGCAGCTGGTCTGATTATTGGTTGTTTGATATGTAAGACTTCCCAGATCCAAATAATGGATTGGACCCCATTGTTTTATTTACTATTTATTATAGCTTTGCACACTGAAAAATCTATAAAAGCACATCTATGATGTATGCAAGAGTGACTGCATACTGAGAAAAGCTCATTAGAGGTGTCCCTTCTTGCTCAACGAAGGGGACATCTCTTTGCCTCTGTACCAAGAAAGTTCTGACTAAAGTCTTCCCTGCAGTGGTGTGTACATTACTAAATTTGCTCAAAGGATTATAGTCTACACAGAGTTCCCACTGATGCCAATGAGAGTTGTACACACAGAACTAAAGTAGATCATGGTCTTAAAAACATTCCAATCTTGAACACAGATTAGATCACCCATGACAAGTTTTAATGCAGCTAGCCTGTACATTCCCTCTAGTAACCAAGTGAGGGGAAATTCTCTTGTCAATTGAAGACAATGTTTTGGAGCCAAAGACTTTTGTTCTCTTCCCCATTCAGCGTATATGCAGATCTTATTCAATACTGAATTAGGCCAAAATGAAAAACTTGCCTGATGGTCTGAAACATCTGTCATGAGTTACTGTTCCCATTTACAAAGCCGCCATAAATTACAAAAAGATGGTGCAGGAGAAGGAGACACTGCCTTGAGGAGCAAGAATGTTGCAGGTCATCAGGACTGATGTATAATGACACATTTTCATAGTCTCTTATTCTGTGCCTGGCTCCAGACAGTGTTAGTACTTCCAAAAAGTGATAACATTTACTGTTGTTGTGATAATATAATTGCTTAGGATCGGTATTTAAAATGAATTGTACAGATAGTTTATGTGTCCACCGATAATACTCAGTGCTATTAAACCCAGTTATACAACTGTAAGGTAGCATTCAACCCTGTACGCAGGACCAGTATAATGCATATGCACCACTCAAGCCTCCAGTCAGGTATTGAATAAATAATCCTCAAGAAAACAACATTAAATGATTCCTATAGACCTCAATAGAGTTGCACAGGTGAAGCTGCAGATTAAATTTCTCTCATTGATATATTTATATGAACACCAAAAAGCTATTTTAAATAACATAATTAATATGGCAAAGTCAAGTACTCAAAAATTAGGAAGTGCCAGAATTAAGGTTGCCAGTGCAACCTTAATTTGTCAGTTTTATGTGTATGCATTATGATACAGCTGTAACTGAAGTCAATGGGAGCTGTACTTTGAACATAGCAAGTGCTATATAATGCAAATTATTCCTGAAGTGTTTCAGATTGGACACTCAAAATTCATGGATACTTTTGACTGTGATCCCTCTGTGCCTCAGCTCTCCAACTGTAAAATGGAGATAATAATCATAGAATCGTAGCTGGAAGGGACCTTGAGAGAACATCTAGCCCAGTTGCCTGCATTTCTGGCAGGACTAAGTTTTATCTAGACCATCTCTGACAGGTGTTTGTCTAACCTGCTCTTAAAAATCTCCAATTACAGAGGTTCCACAAGCTCCCTGGGCAATTTATTCCAGTGCTTAACCACCCTAACATTTAAGAAGATTTTCCTAATATCCAACCTAAACCTCTCTTGTTGCAATTTCAGCCCATTGTTTCTTGTCCTAGCCTCAGAAGTTAATGAGAACAATGTTTCTCCCTCCTCCTTGTAACAACCTTTTATGTACTTGAAAAGTCTTATCATATCCCTCCTGAGTCTTCTCCAGACTAAACAAACCCAGTTTTTTCAATCTTTCCTCATAAGTCATCTTTTCTAGACCTTTAATCATTTTTGTTGCTCTCCTCTGAACTGTCTCCAATTTGTCCACATCTTTCCCGAAATGTGGCACCCAGAACTGGACACAATACTCCAGTTGAGGTGATATTACAGCAGAATTACTTCTAGTGTCTTGCTTACAACACTCCTACTAATACATCCGAGAACGATGTTTGCTTTTTTTTGCAACAGTGTAACAATGTTGACTTATATTTAGCTTGTGATCCCCTATGACCCCCAGATCCTTCTCTGCAGTACTCCTTCCTGCGCAGTCATTTCCCATGTTGTATGTGTGCAGGTGATTGCGCCTTCCTAAGTGGAATACATTGCATTTGGCCTATTGAATTTCATCCTCTTTACTTCAGACCATTTCTCCATTTCACCCCTTCAGCTCACAGGGGTATTATGAAGATAAATTAACATTTGCGAAGCATTCACCATAGAAAAGCCCATGAGCAAATTAATATTTCCATCTTCAAACCAGGGTTTGGAAAGTGTGCTGTAAGAAAAGCATGGGGCCACACCTTGAACAATGAGAATAAGATAAAATATTGAATAGCTGCTCATGAAGTGAGCACAGTCCACCTTCTACACTGAACGAGGCAGGGGTCATGAGGAAACAGACTGTATCATAATGAATACACACAATGGAGCTACATTAAGGTTGTAAAATTCCAAACTTGCAACCTTAATAATGTTCCCTTAATGTAGTTTGTGTGTAATTTCTTAGGTTTTTTAAAAAATTAAACTAAAATAACAAATTATACCATGTGGAAACATATTGAGACCAACATGGGTGGTCAGCAACTTAGAACCTTTAGAGACACCATGCAGACCTCCGCCACCTGAGCTCATGGAGAAGCTGCTATCACTAGTAGGTTGTCATTTTCTATGTAGACTAACTAGAGTGGATGGGACACTTTGCTAGTGGGTTTCACTGGTTTTTGTTCATAGCAGGGGAATGGTGAGTCTTGGGAAGCTTGGTTTCATTACAGGCTCTGGACTGGAGGGGTGTGTAGTCACAGACCCTTCTACCTGTTCTCCCTTCAAGCTTGATTCCTTCTGCTCCATCCTCCTGTCCTGTCTCTTCCCCACCCTCTGACTCTTCACCCAGCCAGTTTCAGTCTCCACTCCTCAGAAGTCTCAACCCATTCCCAGTCTCCTTGTTCAACAAGTCCTAGTCTCACCCTTCCAGACTCCCTGTCCCAGTCTCTGCCTCCCATTCCCAGCATTCTTGCTCAACCATTGACAGTTCCCTTCACCCCCTGGCTTCTTGTCCTGGTCCCTTGTCTTAACCAACCCCATTTCTCTCCCTGCACTCCAACTCATCATATCTGCTTCCCTTCCCTCTCTCATCTCCTTCCATCTGCCCCCAGTGGTTCCCAGTCCCAATCTCATTGCTCAGCCAGTCCCAGTCTTCCCACTGGCTCTCAGTTTCTGCCCCGTTAGCTCCCAGTCCCCTTGCCCAGGCAGCCCCAGTCTTCCCACCCAACTCCCAGTCCCAGTCCTCCCCACATGGCTCTTTATCCAATCTACTCCCCACAGCACTCCCAGGTCTAGATCTTGATCTCTATACATTAGAATCAAGCAGCTTCCTCAACCATGTTGCTTTGGCCCACAGAAGGAAGGGGGGCATTGAGAGCACAAGAGAGATCTCAGTTAATGGACCCAGATCTTGCAGCAGCCCAGAGTTCAATTTGCGGGTAAATCCCAGCTCAGCCCCAGGCTGGAGCATGCTCAGTGCAGATGGAATTTTTGGAGATTTTAGATGCTAAAAATAAGTCAAGGAGTCCTACATGGCCAAATTTGGGAAGACTTTCACAGGGATGGTAAAAGGCACCGCTGTGCAAGATTTCAATTTCCTGCTCCAAAGTATGGAAGCACTGGAGAATCTCAAAGAAAAGGCTGCAAATCTTTTTTAACATGGGCAAAATAATGTATTTTCCCCTAGCCTTGGAACTGGCCAAACATTTTTGGCTGAAATTTTCCAAAAAGCTTCAACCCAAGGCAGAGACCCAGCATGGGCAATTTCAGCCCAAATAGTTAAAGTTTGGCAAAGTTACAAGGAACCGAAAACAGGATGGGGAGTGTTGCACAACATTAATAGGAGGGGGTACTATCAGCCTCACCTATAATATAAGGAAAAAATCCATTTATTGGGAAAAACAAGATCTAAAATTTCTATAGGGAAAAAAGCTACTTACCTGTGATTTCCCTCTCCCCACTTTCCCTCTGGCCACCAGAGTACTCCTTCTTTCTGGGATTTCTTCCTAGAAGAGGACTCTAATATCCTCTCAACCTGAAAAAAATAACTTTGAAAATCCAGGGCCTGATGGCCCATGTTCCGAGGGCCAAGACAAGACTAAGAAGGGCATCTTAAATAATATGAGATGGGGTGTAGGTGGATTGGGGTATATTGTTTTATCTTCCTTTTCCACTGGAATACTGTGGGTTTTAATATTCCCACAGGATAGAAGGGGTGTATGTTTGTGACATGGGAGAGATTAGTAACTAAAGAAGAAACAGATAGGTAGGAAACTATACAGGTTGTTTCTCTTCTTGCCATTTGGCTTGTATTGGAGGAGATGACATTACAGGATATGTTTACAGGACTTTACAGGACCCAACACACCTTTATTAGGCCAGTTAAGCTCTTTGGACTGCCCTATTGTATGGTACAGGTATATACACTCAGGCCAACTACAAAGGAGCAATAATTTGTACACTGACTGGATCAGGCAAGCAAGAACCTATACTTGATGTATTCTGTTTGCCAGTGGGAAAGAATAGGTCCCCTACTGAGGAACTTAATTGCATTTCCCAACCCTTTGCAAAGATTCTCAAGGTCTGAGTGAACAAAACATGTACATACATAAATCTGATGTATTGCAGTCCTTCCTCTCCCCACCCCCATCCCCAATTTTGCTTTGCCATCATAATTTACTCTTCAGACATCTTACAAGTAAAACCTCAGAAACCAACTTCAGGCCAGATCAGACTGTTCTGCAATCAATGAAGTTACAACAAGGGTAAGATGGCCACTAATATCTACAAGGAAGAAGTTCTGCCTCCTTGTCATGATACTAATATATTACAACAAACCTCTAGACACAGGTATTTGTATCTATGCATATACACCCATTTCAAACATCATTTTATTTTACATAAGATGAGACAAGTGGTACTGCTACTAAGGCTAGTAAGTATTTATTCTCAAGAGGCCCCATACAGGAAAGACTCTAGATGCCTGGAACAATATTATAAACAAACAGACATTAATTACATGGTCTGGCAGAGGTGCTGTTCTTGCATGCTGCCTTGTGATGTGGCCCAGCACTGTAGCAGCCCTGACTCAGATTCCCCCATGCAGGGCCGCCCAGAGGATTCCGGGGGCCCGGGGTCTTCGGCGGCGGGGGGCCCTTCCGTTCTGGGACCCGCCGTCAAAGTGCCCCGAAGACCCGCGGCGGGAGCCCCCCGCCGCCGAATTACCGCCGAAGTGGGACCCGCCGCCGAAGCGCAGCCCGGTCTTCGGTGGTAATTCGGCGGAGGGGGGGGGTCCCCGCCGCGGGCCTTCGGGGCACTTCGGCGGCGGGTCCCGGAACAGAAGGGGCCCCCCGCCGCCGAAGACCGGGCTGCGCTTCGGCGGCGGCGGTGGGTCCCGCTTCCCCCCCGCCCCGGCCCCGGCCTCTTACCCGAGCGCATCTCCGGCGGGGCCAAAGCTCCGTCCCGCTCAGAGCCGCGTGGTGAGGGAGTGGGGCTGGGAGCTCAGCCCGGAGCTCGCAGCCCCGCCCGCTCCCCACGCCGTTCTGAGTGGGGCGGGGCTCAGGCCCCGTTGGAGCTCCCAGCCCCGTCCCCTCATCACGTGGCTCGGAGCGGGGTGGGGCTCAGGGGCTCGGCCGGAGACTCGGCGCTTGATGCGCTGAGGCTCCAGGAGAGGGGCAGAGGCGGGAGCCTCCGCTCTTCTCTTGGGGGCCCCTGCAGAGCCCGGGGCCCGGGGCAAATTGCCCCCTTTGCCCCCCGCTCTGGGCGGCCCTGCCCCCATGGAAACTTCAGCACACTTCAGTTATGGATAAAGCTTAGTCCTCCAGCCCAGTCATGGAGAGAGTTCAACCCCTTCTGGGCCAGTGGAGTCCCCCAAGTCAAAGTCCTATAAAAACATAAACTAAGAGAACTGTCAGTCTTGCTAGTAAAGATTAGCACAAGTTACACTTGTCCTGGGACAACTTTAAATTATAATGCTTTCCATTGCCATGTTCCCAGTTTCTTTTGCTTTAATGCATCAGATTTGCTTTTTGGAATAAAGCCCATCTCCTTTTCTGCTGACTCTGCCCTCTTTTCACACTATTTGAATGTATAACTAAACAAAGGGAGGACAACCTGAAAGGCATGAGAAAAGAAGTTCAGCAAAAAGGCCCCAACACACATTCCAGACCACTTAGAATACGTAAGTAGGTTCTGTGGTTTTTCCAAGTAAGTAAGCAAAAAACCAGTGTAAATAACATGAAATGCTTTTATGGGTTGAGCACTATAAATAGAAAATATTCTACTTCAAGGTCTCCTAGTAGAAACCCAGAGAGACAAAAATAAATAAATAAATAAATGTTCATTAAAGAATTTTCAGAGGGTCTGCCTTGCCCATTTTATATATTTTCTATTCAGAATGAGTGAAATTGGCAAATCATTCCAAAAGCTGAAGCAGATACTTATTTAAATAGGATTTCATTTATAAATATTGCCGAAGGCTTTTATTTTTTCCTCCACATTTGTCCTGTTTCCATATATTGTTTTCCTACATCAGTACCAGATGTACAGTAAAGGCACTCACACACACACACACAGAACCTCTGCTTGAAAATAGCTAGCATACAGCATGGTAACATACATAAGTAACTCATTGGTGTCTATGTATAAACCTAAATAGACTTGTCTTCCTTATTAAACTTAATTAGATTTAGGCCACAACTGCCAATTAAGCTGTCACTTTAATAAAGAACCAAAGCATATGGATCAAATGAACAACCTTCATTAAAATTAGTCTGTCCTAGCTCCATTTTCCCTAAATGTTATGCTACGTATTAAAGGCAATGTTTAGTTTTAGTTTTATCTTGAAAAGATTGATTGCAAAAGGTAAAATATAAACCCCAAGAAAAAAATCAAGGTTTATTTGAAAAAATTCTGATGGAGTATGGCACATTGTATTAAATGACCAATATTTAGTAGACAGAAGGGAAAGCTTGTGCTAACAAAACAGAATACATAGCTCAAATATCTTTAGCTTTGGGATGCAGAGAGGCTTGTTGGTTGGTTGAAATGTACATATAAAGCAGTATAGTTGTAAGAAATTCGGTCTAATTCAAGATTCAGAAGCCTGCAGAAAATCCTAAAATAGAAAAGGCTAAATTTAAAAAGAAAAAAATTAAATGTATTTAAACCTAATCTCTTGTCTGAGCATGATCTAACTGATTGGAGCTTTCTAATATAAACTTTCACATAATTGAAACTCTGATATAAGTGGCACTTTCTTTGGCATGATGAACATCTTCAGGGAGTAATAAAATGTCAACTTTAAAAAAAATTCACAATTCCATTCATCTGAACGTTGTTCAAATATTTCTGCATGTGCTTTCACCTGTGGTGTCCAAACTTCATTTGATTTTGTTAGTGGAAGTTTACTCAGCAGAATGGTTTGGCAAAAAAACAGACACATGAGATTGCCTTAGGGTATGTCTACACTGCAATCAGAGGGGTGAAGTGAAAAAAACAGATTGACAGAGCCAGAAGAGTACCCAGAAGTCACCTACTACAGGACAAGCCCAACAAAGAAAATAACAGAACGCCACTACCATCACCTTCAGCCCCGAACTAAAACCTCTCCAGCACATCATCAAGGATCTACAACCTATCCCTCACTCTCACAGATCTTGGGAGACAGGCCAGTCCTTGCTTACAGACAGCCCCCCCAACCTGAAGCAAATACTCACCAGCAACCGCACACCATACAACATAAACACTAACCCAGGAACCTATCCTTGCGACAAAGCCCGATGCCAACTCTGTCCACATATCTATTCAAGTGACACCATCATAGGATCTAATCACATCAGCCACGCCATCAGGGGCTCGTTCACCTGCACATCTACCAATGTGATATATGCCATCATGTGCCAGCAATGCCCTTCTGCCATGTACATTGGCCAAACCGGACAGTCTCTACGCAAAAGAATAAATGGACACAAATCTGACATCAGCGATCATAATATTCAAAAACCAGTGGGAGAACACTTCAGCCTCTCTAACCACTCAGTGACAGACTTGAAGGTGGCAATTTTACAACAAAAAAACTTCAAAATCAGACTCCAAAGGGAGACTGCTGAACTTTGAATTAATATGCAAATTAGATACAATTAACTTAGGTTTGAACAGAGACTGGGAATGGTTGGGCCATTACACTAATTGAATTTATTTCCCCATGATAAGTATCCTCACACCTTCTATGGGTCATCTCGATTATCACTTCACAAGTTTTTTTTTCCTCCTGCTGATGATAGCTGATCTCAATTGATTGGCCTCTTACAGTTGGTGCAGCTACTTCCACCTTTTCATGTTCTCTGTATGTATAAATATCTTCTTGCTGTATGTTCTGTCAATGCATCCGATGAAGTGGGCTGTAGCCCACGAAAGTTTATGCTGAAATAAATTTGTTAGTCTCTAAGGTGCCACAAGTACTCCTGTTCTTTTTTTAGAGAGGTGTTTGTAGCTTGTGTGAGTATAACCAAGCTAACGTCATCTAGCTAGTTTGGGTACCTCTAGCAGTGGAGTTATGGCAGCATGGGCTTCAGCAAAGACTGTATGAGCCTGCCAGGGACCTGGATAGATATTCATGCTGCCACCTGCAGCTTCACTGCTATTGGTACAGGTGCTTTAATCACACCTCTGCCTGCAGAGTAGACATACCTTAAAGGAGTAGGAGGCATGCATCTACATTCATCTTGACTAACTCTTTTGCTTTCTAAAGAGTTGAAAAGCAAAGACTTGGGGCAAAATCTATAGGCCTGGGGCCCTGTCCAACTATTGCTAAAGTCAATGAAAAGACTCCCATTGATTTCCATGAGAGCTACTACTATCAACCGTTAGGAAAGTTTTGTAAAATCTCCCAGCATAGCTCACACAAGTTCAGCTTCTGTAACAGAAAGCAGACACCAGTTGCCACAGCATTTTAAGCACTGAGTTGACTAGATCTTGTCTGAGCACTACTACATTAGGGATCTCAACATTGCTACTACTGAAGGAGTTGATCCAATGAGAGCAACAAGGGGAATTTTTGCAAAATTTCCCTGGTGTAGACTAGGCTATACTTACCAGCAGGGCCGGTGCAACCATTTAGGCAACCTAGGCGGTCGCCTACGACGCTAGGATTTGGAGGGCGGCATTTTCTTCGGCAGCGACCGCGGCGGCCGGATCTTCGGCCGCCCCTATCGCCGCCAGCATTTAGGCAGAGGGATCTGGGGCAGGGGAGCGCAGGGAGGGCCGCCTGCAGCAAGTAAGGGGGGGGCGGCACATAGGGGAACTCCCCGCCCCAGCTCACCCCTGCCCCGCCTCCTCTCCGAGCACGCCATGGCTGCTTCACTTTTCCTGCCTCCCAGGCTTGCAACGCCTCAAAAGCTCACTCCATGCAGAAAAGAAAGCTTGGTCACTAGGTAAACTAGCACATTTTGATGTGTGTGGCAGGAATAGGGAAATTTCTCTAAATGTCTTTACATTCCACTAGTCACAGGAGAAATTTCCAGTTTCAGGGAGTTAAGGGTTTTCCAAGTGATTTCCTAAAGTGGATGCACATAACATCCAGGGAAAATAATGTAAGTGGCAAAGAAACAGAAAATGCCAAACTCTGGAGAAGTTCTCCTGACTCACCAATTATGTCTCACTTGTAGCTTAGCCCTGGTCTACACTAAGGTCGGGGGTCGAACTAGGGTACCCTAGTTCGACTTACTTACCCGTCCAGACGCCGCGGAAGCGAACTCCGCGGCTCCAAGGTCGACTCCGGCAACTCCTCCTGCTGCGGTGGAGTACCGGAGTTCGAACTAGCGCTTCCGGGGTTCGAACTATCGCGTCTAGATCAGACGCGATAGTTCGAACTCCGAGCAGTCGAACTCGCCGCGTCGACCCAGCAGGTAAGTGTAAACGTGGCCTGAGTCTAGGCACCTGCACAAATGAGGGAGCATGTGAAAAACAGTGCAAAGCAGATGAACTGAATGAAGAACTGTTGCAAAATATTCTGACAAAATGCTACACAGACCTGAAAGTAATAAACATTCTCCCTGTCCATTGTTTCCAGAAATGTCATATTGCTACAATTTTCCTCCTGAAAATTGGGTTGTAAGTGTAATAAGAACAACATTACAGAAGATGATTGTACAATAATCTACTCCCTGTTTTTAGGCTAAAGTTTTACTCACTGTTATTTTACCTCCCCTTTTGGCAGGTTTTATGGAAACTAGGATTATGAATCTAAACATTTGTCTGGGTCTTCCACCCTGAGGCTGCGTCCCTGAGAAGGCTGGAGATCTAGTCTTAGGAAAACCTGACCTATCCCTTCCACTCTTTTTATTTTTATGTGAAACTTTCCCCTTTTTCCCACTGGATGGTCTAGTGACCAGCTGCCTTCTTAGTTGATATCAATGATACTTGAAACATTGGGCAGAGGAATCAATGATTTCCCTCCCTGAAGCAGAACATGTCATCCAGATCCCTATTGCAAAGTGAAAGAATGTCTGCATCTCTAGATTGGGGGAACTCAAATCCTTTAATAACTTCCCCAGAACCAGACACCAGCACCAGTTTTTCCTTGTTAGCTTTCCTTAAGAATAGCAGAAACAGGCAAGATTTTTGTAAAAATATATGTACATATTAAAAATTATGACAAGAACTCTCTCCAAGATAAACAATCCATGGGTCTGTTACCTCAGAGAATTCAGGTATGTAGCATCATACCTAGGTAAATCTGATTTCCAGCTCTGAATGAGTCACAAATTAATGACTTTAACTTTTGCTGCTTTAACAAAATGGCAGATTTCCGCTGAAAGAATTCAATTTGTTTCCTTAATTGAAAAAAAAATTATAAATCACAGAAATCAAAATTTCTGATCCTGCCTCGCAGGAGAATGTTTTCTTTCCTCAAATGAATATTTAGACAACTTGTTTATTTTTTTAAAGCGTTTCTTTTTTGGAGCTGAACTTGAACACCACTTACTTGCAAGTGTGCATTACAAAGCTGCCAGCTAAAAATAACACCCGAAGAAAGAAGTCATGTGGAACAAGTCAGGGCACCACAGAAGCATTAGGGAATAAAATTCTCTGCACACAGAAAGAAAAAAGTAAAGTTCATGGGCACAATTAAAAATCTGTTCACAGTACAATACAATATTATAACTATTGGTATAAGCTCACAGCTCTCTTGCAGCAGCTCAAAAAGGAATGCTCTTTTCAGGGCTATGTGCCAGTACTACAGTGTGGATAAAGCCCCAAAAGAGATTAAGTGGCTATTTTCCTAAGCCAGTTCTATTATATTTAGGTTCTGAGGCTGTTCCCCTCCCTCTGATATCTGGGGTGCCTGTTTTAACGATTAGAACAAGAGGCTGGGAGTTAGAGCTATAGTTGTGGGAAACAATTACAATGGACCAACCCACTCAAAATTAGTCTGAGAGAGCTTGAAAGTCAGCCCAGTTTGTGAAAGGTTCATAATATAATTGGGTGGTTTAGAGCAGTAGTTCTCAACCTTTCCAGACTACTGTACCCCTTTCAGCAGGCCCGATTTGTCTTGCAGATCCCAAGTTTCACCTCACTTAAAAACTGCTTACAAAATCAGACATAAGAATAAAAAAGTATCACTGCACACTATTACTGACAAATTGCTTACTTTCTCACTATTAACATATAATTATAAAATAAATCATGACCCCACAGGTTGAGAAACACCGATATACTATACAGAGCAATATAAACAAGGCATTGTCTGTATGAAATTTTAGGGTATGGCTACACTTGCAGCCGTACAGCGCTGCTGCGGGAGTGCTCCGGCGGCAGCGCTTTGAAGTGCGAGTGTGGTTGCGGCGCCAGCGCTGGGAGAGAGCTCTCCCAGCGCTGCAGGTACTCCACCTCCCCGAGGGGATTAGCTTACAGCACTGGGAGCCAGTGCTGGGGCACTGTTTACACTGGCACTTTACAGCGCTGTAACTTGCTGCGCTCAGGGGGGTGTTTTTTCACACCCCCGAGCGAGAAAGTTGCAGCGCTGTAAAGCACCAGTGTAGCCGAGGCCTCGGTTTGTACTGACTTTGCTAGTGCTTTTCATGTAGCCTGTTGTAAAACTAGGCAAATATCTAGATGAACTGACATACCCCCCTGGAAGATCTCTGTATACCCCCAGGAGTACATGTACCCCCGGTTGAGAACCATTGATTTAGAGCTATGTTGTTGATGCAGTCTGCCTTCCTCTGACCCTGTAAAAGGGGTATGATGATACTTGCCTGTTTCATTCATTGTTTGTAAAGTGCTCTGAGATTTTAAGATGGAAGGTGCTGTTTAAGAGACTAATAATAAACAACAACTAGCTTTCACATCTTCCTCACTATTCAGATACCGACTACAAGATAAAGGACCAGACTTTCAAAACTGCACTCCCAAAATTACGTGCACTGTAGTGTATGCTTGACTGGTGTATGCGTAAACTATAATGCGACCAGTAGCTGATTTGTGAGTGGATATGGGTATATACATGGGCAACATCAGGAGTTCTCTGCAGTTTGCATAAACACAAGTCAGGGGCACACAAAAAGTGTGGTGTTGCACATCTCAAAATCTGTCTCGTAAGATCTAAACCAAATGGCTTCAGGGGCATTAAATAGGCATGTCTACCTGCATTTCCTTCTTTATTATGACTAATGTTATCAAATAATTCCCCCCCCCCGCCCCCCGCATTCCTTTCTTGGGTACAGGTTGTTCTTCAGCACCTCTGGTTGGTCTCCCATTGCAGCACTACCACTGAGGTTTCTTCTGACAGAAATGCTTTTATTCAGCAGCGTCACAAAGTCCATCTCAAGTGCTTTCAGCTGGCCTCCCAATATCATAAAACTCACCTTCTTATACTGTGAGTATTTCTGACCTGAGCTAATGTGATTCTTGACCTGTCTAAGAGTGTCTCAAATCAAACTGCTGTCTCTTGGGAGAAGCAGGGTTAGCAAAAATAATCTCAAACTCATTGAATCACCATGGCAGCAGAATAAAAAGATCTGCAGATTGGATACAAGAACACAGACGATCTCCCCTCCCCAGGTATAAGAGAAAACAGACATAAAGTAACCTGGGAGTGAAACTATATAATTTCCTGTGGGGTAAGTGAGAGTGGTGGAACAAAGGCATCAGGCTTAAAAGAAGCCCAGTTGAGTTTAATCAGTATCTATATGTTTCTGCTAAAAGAGGACAGAAGACTAGCTCGCCTAGGTTCTTAGCTCTGTCCTTAGCTCAGGTACATTAAAGGGGACTAAAATGGCTTAACAGTTTTACTGACACTCATAGAGGGCAAGATTCTGGCATCTTTACTCACAGCGAGTAGTACCTTAAGCCGAGGGTAACCCCAGGTGCAATCAAGTAGGCTGCATGCACAGATAGATTCGAAGCAATGTGAGCAAGGGTGCCAGAATCTGGCCCTTATCAACTTTCACAGTTATGCAATAAAAACAATAAGTAGTAGAAATATTAGTCAGAAAGGCTTGAAAACAGACTCACTGTTCTGTTAATGGACAGTTAAGGTCATGAATGTAAATGCTCAAAAGTCAGGAAACAAAGAAGTGAAAGGTCCAAGAATGACCTTTATTAACCCATCTGTGTATTTTTGCTGTACATTTAACATAATTAACATATTCATGTGACAGGTTCAGTCACAGAGACCCCCCCTTGGGACTGTCACCTGACATGCGGAAATTACCTCTGAGCCTGTTTTCCATGCCAGCTTGGGACTCCAGAACCCTGCCTTGTTGAGTCAGACACGCTAGTCTGCTGCAACACAGACCCATTCTGGTCCATGTCCCCAAAGCTGCAGACTTTAACCAAAAACTGATCAGCAAGTCACCTATCTCCAACACCCAGACACCCAGTACGTCCCTCGGCCCGCGCCACTTCCAGCAGCTCCCATTGGCCTGGATCAGCAAACCGTGGCCAGTGGAAGCTGCGATCGGCCGGACCTGTGGATGCGGCAGGTACACAAACTGGCCCAGTCTGTTGGGGGCTTTCCCTACACAAGCAGCGTCCCAAGTTTGGGAAACACTGGCATAAAGCATATTAAGTTACATTATATTCATACTCATAAGCATATTTCCATAAAACATATGGAGTGCAACGTCACAATTCAGATACACATTTAAAAATCAACCCTAGACTAGGAAGTAATACAAACTGGACCAGATTATACCTGGCCCCTGAAGAGGTACACAAAAGAGAGGAGAGGAACTCAAGGAGCTAATTCAACTTCCCCAGGTACAAAGAGGGGCCAACCACAATTGCGGTCTCTGATCTCTCCCAAGTGCGGGGGCTGTTGCTTGCTAGGAGCACTAGCTCTCCCAGAGGTAGAGAGAGGAGATAGGGCATTGCTTTCTTGTGCATCAAGCATGTTCCCTCTGACTGCTGGAAAAGATGTGATGCCTTACCACCTACAACTCCGACCTGTGACTTAATGGAACAGTCTGTCCCTAGATGTGCAATATGGCTTGCTTTTTTACATTACGATGAGCACCGTATATTTCATTGTCTGTTTTTGACCATTTACATTTGGAATCTTCACATTGCATTAATGTAAGTTTTTGTATTTTAATTTCCTTATTCCTCCCTCCCCCCCACAAGAAACAAACAGCCAAACACTACAAATGCACAAGTACTAGAGGCCTGTGGAGCTTTTAATCTCCACCTAGTGAACATTGAAAGCTCTTGGGCTTGCAGAGCTGATAAATTCTACTGGCTTCACCAGAAAAGTTTGGAAGCCCCAAACTTTTGCCTTGAACATTTTCTGAGTAGATATTAGTTATGACACTGCAATTAGTACCATAGTTCAGCTCACAATGCCAGCAGGTGTTGCTACTGCATATGCTGCATGTGAAACCAAGCATTTAAACAAGTGTAACTCATTTTTATTTGTTTGTAGATAACGTAATAGATAAGCCAACCTGGACATAATAAATTGTAAAAATCAGTAGTTTGAGGCTACGGTGATATTTTCAAATGAATTTTAAAATGGCTGAAGCCAGGAGACACTTAGCACCTCACTAGATCAGTCCCTAGATTTATATAGCACTGCGGGATATTTCAGGTGAAAAAAAGTTATTGTTAACTTTAATTGGTCAGCTGAATCAGTACAATCTGGTTTTAAGAAGTCACTCTTGGTCTAAGACTTTACACATCGTTTTGTCTTAGAGCAGTGCATCTCAACCTTTTCTATATTGTTTTGCAACAGAAAAAGATGTTAACTGAGTCAAAAAGAAAGGGATTACAATCCCCCTGGACCTGTCCATTACCCTCTTGAGGGCCTGACAATTGGATGAAGGATTCATGTCTCAGAGCAAATTGTCACATCCAAATTACAAAGCTCTAGGAAATATGGTTATTACAGTGGACACCATAGTGCTGCTAATGGTACGGGTATGATCCACACAGTAAACAGATACTACCTATCTCAATTGTCTCATTACTAAGTCATAAACAAAGTTTACTTAACATTTACCATATAAACATATGATAAAAAACCCACCTATTCTCCTACTGTGGACATACCCTAAATGTGATCTTTTTCAAGCAATCATAGCTGTTCAAGCAAGTATGCTTCCTGTAGCTCGGGGTGGAGCATTGGTCTTGTAAACCAGGGATTGCAAATTCAAACTTTGCTGGAGCTATTGCAAAGTGGCTACTTCTTGGAATCACTCTCTTTAAATTTAGTCTTGACTGCACAGACTAGGTGGGTGCATCAAAAAAACTTCACTTATTTCTATACACCTGTCAGGGATGCTTTAGGTATACTTGGTCCTGCTTCAGAGCAGGTGGCGGAGCAGGTGGACTATTTGATCTCTCAAGCCCTACATTTCTAGGAGTCTATAATGAAAATGCCTGGCTATTGCATTTCCCCCGGGTGCTGGAATTCAGGCTGACCTTAGGGCTTCCCCTTCTGGGAATGATTTTTAGCTGATCTTACTTTGTTTAAACTGTTTTGGTGCATGATTTGATGGAATGTGTGATCAGAAGGGAACTTGGGACTGAATGCCAAATGGCCGCTTCCCTCCTAAACCCTACAATGCTATTAAAATATTACCAACTGGTACTCAAGATCTTTTTGTTGCAGCAACTAAAAAATAATTTGGATATCAGTTTTTTTGCTTACTGTTGTGTTGTGATTCTTGTCTCTGTTGTCACAAGTATGAATATCAGGTAATGGGCACCATTCATTTCTATAGTAGTTTTCCTGGGGTGCCAGAGACAGGAGAAATGTATGCATTAAAACAAGCATGATGAAAAGCAGCTCTCTTTATAATTTCAGCCCAGCTGCTGTATTGATGGATACAATCTCTGCCACATGCTCCAGGTGGCTTCTAATGCCTGACTCCCTGCAGAAACCTCTATTTGCACATCTTAAACCACTTATTGGATTTGAACGGGATTTTTTTAGCCTGAGTGCAGTAACAGTGTTCACTTATGTAATATTTGTAAATCCTGGCTTTACATTTCACTCACCAACTATCTTCAGAGGTATTCAACAGGGCCTTTTTGTGTCTCTGATTCTTGCCTTTTACTTAGAGCCTGTCAACTCTATATGGCTACAAAATATATTGATAAATGTATTTTCCATCATTGTCAGGGTTTACAATGAAGTGCAACTCAGTTAATCAGACCCTATTGAACAGTGCTTTTCTTTGTTGCAAGATTTCATATAAAATTCTTCTGAATGCTTTGTATTCAAAGTTCACAAAGATTAACCTTTATTCAGGGCTTGCATCTCCAAAGGCTCTAATCAACTTGTCTTCTGTTGTTTAAAACTTCACTTACTACTGTACCAGTTGCTTTGAATTATTGTATTTGAGACCTTTATTCTGTGCCAGAATGACTGAATTGACATACTGTAGGCTGCACAATAGACGGCTTTTATAATTATGGATGGGCAGAGAAGATACTAAAGCATACACATTTCTTCCTGTTGTATGTATTGTAACTGTCCAGCCATTTGCACATTTTGTAGGTTTCCAATAAATTTTCAAGTGTTCTCATTCCTCCACCAAATCTGCATGCAGCCCAGATCTCATATAAATGTTTAAGGGACTTAATAATAAGTTAGTGCACTAATTAGTGGAGACAACAGGAAACACCCATGATTTATAGCAAATGCCCAACAGATGATTATGCTGCTGAACCACAAGTAAATCTTTTTAGCAACGAGTTAATTGCACCTCAATATACTTATCATTTTTCTCCTTCACACACACACACACACACACACACACACACACACACACACACACACACACGTTGGCTTTGAAAGGTGGTCCTTCTGGCGGCTGCAGGTGTTTTTGTTGATAGATGCAATTGGTAGGCAAAAGCATTGAATAAACTTCTACACACATACTTCTTTGTTTAGTATGAAATATTATTCTCCACTTGAGTGATGTTTGCATTCCTCCCCAATGCAGTTGATTTGATTTGTGACCTGAATACAATGATACACACACTATTGGTCCAAAACATGGACTAGCATATTTGGGATTCTTGGGGGAGGAGGTCATTGGGATAGCAATCTGACCACATCATTTCATAGCCTTTCTGGATATACTGCACATCCACATTTTGTTTTTTACACTGAAGTCCCATAAGGCTATTAAGCACATAAATTTAATATGAATGCATGGCAGCTGGATTGACACAATAGACCTAAGGAGACATTACTGCCTTTTGGGTCAATAATCTGAGTGCTAAGAAAGATTTATGCCAGACTGTAACAGTTCCTTGTGAGCCTTTACAGTCTGCTGGGTCCAAAATCGACTTTCTGAAAAGTGCTAGAGCTCAGTCTTCCAAGTAAAAGATGTGTATTCTCAAAATTATTATGCACTACAAAATATGCGCTAAGTGCGTAAACTACCTACACTCCAAATGAGCTGTTAGGTCTATCAGCTGAGTAATACACAACAAAATACAGATTTAGGCAAATAAATACTACACTTTTTAAAAAAGCCTAAAATGCTAAATACTCCAACACACAAACATACTAAACATGTTTGGTTGAGAGCAAAGTCTATAAATCCAGAGGAGCTCCTGAATGCTGGAGCTAGTTGACATTCAGTATCCGGCCCTTTCCTCAACAACCATTGCCCTTTAAATAATAAACTATGGGAAACATTTTACCAATATTTTGGATGAGAAAATGAAAATGAAAATACCATATTTATCACTTTTTGCTTGTCAGTCCCATTTCCCTGATTTTTTTCAGCGGCAAAAGGAAAAAGCTGAGAGAAAGTGGAGGAAAGAGAAATCCCAAAAGCAGAAAAAATTCTGGTTTTGAGTGGGTTTGGTTTATCCATCAGAAAACTGGAATTTTTAAAACAATTCTTGAAAAATGTGAAGAAAACAAACATTTTTAATTTTTTCTCCAAAGCGTACCATTTTTGTCCAGCTGTACTGACTTGTTATCCCAATCCTTGCAAAAGACTTGCTCTATGGCTTTGGGCAAATAGTTTAATCTCTATCAATTCCCCACAACCACCCATGATATAAAAATAATCTTTCTTCCTTTATTCTTTAATTAATACCGTTTCATTATTTGCTGAGCATTGACAGTGTGTCTGAGAGTGTTGGTTGTGAGGACTAATTACAAAGGACTAGAGTGACCTATATGTTGGCTATTCTCTTGTAGGGGCCAGGGAATCCTGCATGTTCACACTCAGCTTTTTGTCATCAACAGGAGAGTGGGGCTAGAGCAAAGAATGCGTGGAACTCGGGGATCTCCCAAAGGTCAGGGCCAGCTAGGCAGAGACCTAGCGTCTCTATGCGGCTTTTGCTGAGAGTTCCATATGTTTTACCTTTAGTCACTTCCCCAAGAATGTCCCTCACGCTGTGGGATTCACGTGACAGAGGATTAATGTTGCCAGACGGTTCAGCCTGTCCTTGACTGGATGAACCCTGATGGCAGCTGGAATTCTGTGTATAGGTGAGTGCTATATTATGACTAATAGGGTGCCCTTTGCCAAAAGGTGACCCTGCTCAGGTATCAGTTATGCTGCATCCAGAAAGAACTCAGTGCAGTGCACTGCTGGATTGGCTTCACATAAGGTCCTGATTGAAAGCTCAGTGAAGTCATAGTGGATTGAGCCCGTAGTCACGTTATAACTGTTAAGAGCCAATCTCCACTTAATACAATATGTGATGACTCAGTCACTTTGCATATTACAGCACATTGCTGTTATAACCTAGTCACATCCCCTACTGCATAACAATTACTTGAGAGTACAAAGCAATCCCATCACACTTATTTTATATTGGCATTTGTGCAATTCCACTGTCACATCATAGAGATTTCCTTGTCATAACTTAAATACACTGTAGTCACATGATAGATACTACATTTAGAGCACACTGAATCTGCCACATGGACAAATCAATGTGCCATTCCAGTAATAGCACTCACTGCTTAGTTATCAGCATTTACCTTTACTGGTGAGAAAAACCGTTTGCAATGGTGGCACGTGAAGGGTTTCTTAGTTATCTATCATACAAAATCCTTAGTCTTTGCTCAGCAACCTTTTGTTTCTCTTTAATATTAACTATTAACGTTTCAATATTCTGACAGCTATGTGGGTGTTTTCCTTGTTGGTGTTTGATTTTTTGGCTCCCCTGTTCATTTTTTTTCCTGGGGCAGGCAGGGTGCAACTTTGGACCAAACTGACTAGTGCCATGGGAATAATTAATAATAGGGATTTTTAAAATGTAACTAACTAGACCTGCACCTCACACATTTTGCTTGTATGCTGTCTAATCTGTGTTGCCTGGTTTAACTGTAAACTCTTCAGGACAGTGACAGACGTTTTATTCTGTGTTCGCACAATGGAGCCTTGGATTCTGATTAGAGTTTCTGAGGCCACTGGCATATAAATAATGCAGTATACATGCGGAATAACTATTCCAACAATAGAAGTGTGTTTTGCTTCTCACATGGAGATGTGTTGTTAGGAAATCAGAACATGGCACCATAAATGGCACTCTATTAAGGGAATGGGTCTCTTCATTGACACTTTAGGCCTCACTCTTCCAATTGGATCTGCATGAGCAGCTATGATTGCAGGCCAGGGCCCTCAGGACGGGCTGTAGTTTAGCACATCATGCTGCATGTGCTTAATCTTTCAGCCAGTCATGATAATTTAAGGAGACTGCTTTAGTCAATTACTGGGGGTATGAAACTGGCAGAATGCACTGCTTTTCATTTCCTGTTAGTAATAAACAAATAGGAGCTAAAGGTTTTTTCCTCGCGCGCGTGGCCCTGCCCAAACATTTCCAGTTTTCGGCGCCTAGTTAAATACTGACCCATTCAAACCTCTGGTTTTAGTCTCCTTTCCAATTGTAATCCCTGCATTCCTATTGGGTCTTTCCCCTCATCTTAATTTATTGATTTATAAATATATGGAGCCTGATTCCCATTTACACTAAGGCCATTTTACACCATTCTGCCAGTACAAAGGGGCCTTCAAATAAGACTTAATTATATGTACACAATCAGGTCCACGTTGTGCATGCACACCTTTCTCATTCAAACATTTTTTTTCTGGGGGCTGGAAGAGGAGCAAGTTCCAGCCTCTAAATGAACAGAAAGGACATGGCTCATCCTTATTAAAGCCCTGTGAAGAATTCATAACAGTTGAATAGAAGAAATGTTGCCGCTTTCTGTTTGAAAATTGTCCATAAACAGTGATTTTCTCAAATGAATTCACAATATATTTTTCTCTACATCATTTTTTTTTACCTCCTTCACAAGCAGCACATTGGAAGTATCCACTTAACAACTGAGTTCTTTTGACTAGGCACATAGAAACATACCATGTGACCTGTTTCATGACTAGAGGACCAGAACTCTTAAAACTAGGGCACGGATCTTCAGATGGCGCAAATTTACATAGTCCCATTGACTTCAATGAGCTATGAAAATTTGCAGCAGCTGAGGATCTGCCCCCAGGTTTTTGGTACATATATTTTCAACTATGATTGAAATTAATTTACTGTGAATATTCTCAAATATCCATTTAAAATGTGCCTTTTTGCAGAACATTCCTTCCAGTAAATTAATTCATTGGAATATTTGCAGAAAGTGACAACACCAAAGGGACATAAACATGATCTAAGTGAATTAATTTAAAAACTCAAATAAATATTAATAGACTTTTTTATAGTATTTATTCAACCCTACTTACTACAAGAAACTTTTTTATGTCTCCAAATTACACACCAGGGGTGAAATCCTGTCCTTAGTGAAGACAATGGCAAAACTCCCATTCTTCAATGGGGTCAGGATTTTTTAACCTGCTGGACTCTATTGTCCTTTTTATATGAACCTGAATTTTCCCAGTACCAGACTAAGAAATATTTTTTTAGGACTTCCAGTGACTGTCTTTAGTACTGAAATGCCCACTGGCACAAAACAACACTTAGACTCTTTTATTTCCCCCCGGCCTGGCTCATCTCCCAGAGTTCCACTTGTACCGTTGGACTTCACTAGTGATATTTTGTATTTTAGGAATTGATCTTTTTCTGTGGTTTACTGGCATAATTCTGTAAACTAATATATCTACATGCATATTTTTAACACTCATCATCATGTTATCTGAGAACCTAACACTTATACAATCCAAATTATGGAGCCCAACACATGTTCTAATGCTCTCACTTCTTCCCCTGAATTAGTAAATTTGGGAAAGAAAGAAATTCACTTTCGTCTTTTCTTCCAAGTTGTTGCAGGAAGTCTGTGTTGCAGAAGAGAGTTACATTTTCTCCTGAAAGCTGTGAGATTCCTGAAACGGGTGTCTTCCCTTATAGATTTTTTTCTGACTAGTTCCTTACTAGTTAGTATTAAAGCTGGTCATTAAAAAAAATAATTTAATATTTTTTTTTCATGTCAGTGTTTCACCACCTCTTTTTCTTTATTTTTTTAGTTATTTCAAAGATACAGCGCTAAGCAATGAGGCTTATGTATGCCTCCACGAGGAAATAAGCGAAGGAGCTCTGATACCTGGTGTGGCAACTCATGGGAGACTATCAAATTTTCAGTGCTGACCAATTTATACAAATATGGGAGCGGTGGAGAGAATGATTTGTTGTAATGCTGTCCCCTTTGTCTGTTCAATTAAGTTGGTTTGGGGCAGCCCATTTAGGTCTTTCTCCCAGTGTGTGTCCCCCTTTTACTGAAATGTTCATGTCTTCTAAATAAAATACACATGTTCTCTCATAGTGCAAAGCATGGAGTCATCACAATGAACAGTAAAGACACAGGAGTCATTGGCCAACAATCTTACTCCACATTTTGTAGTGTTCACACAGCCTTGAGAAGTGTGCCATACCACATCCTGTCCAGTCAACCCCATCTACATTGGCTGGAGGCATCTCCTGTCCCAGCACCAATTGCTGCACAACTTCCCGCAGCAATCTTCCTCCACTCATCTGTCATAGAATCATTAGGGTTGGAAAGGACCTCAGAAGGTCATCTAGTCCAACCCCCTGCTCAAAGCAGGACCAATCCCCAACTAAATCCCCAAATGGCCCCCTCAAGAATTGAACTCCCAACCCTGGGTTTAGCAATGCTCAAACCACTGAGCTATCCCTCCCCGCAATGTCCCAGAAATTCAAGTTTTCTTTGTCTGGTCTTCTTGATTATCAAGACGAATAAATACAATGCTAACTACAAATTGCATTACTAGTGTAATATAATTTAAGGGAAAAGTATGCCCGGAACTACACCAGTGCAACCACAGTGACGTCAGTTGGATTTTGTGGGCATCACCTAAAAGCAGAACTTGACCTTCATGACCAAAATTTCAAAATATGATCTTTTTACCAGTGATCCAACTTGCAGGGGGGCACTCTCCCTTGTACAAAAATGATACTATTTACAAGGGCAAAAATCCCATTGGCGCATGCTAATCTAGCACAAATTGAAGGGGGGGTTGTATCTATAAATTCCGTAATTTGTGAGTGCAAATGATAGCACCTAAAAACAACATTTGCAAGTGATTTGCCAGTACAAAGTTGCATGCAGGCAAGTAGAAGCCTGGGTAAGTGACCTTCGGTAACTTGGCATTTAGCATTTACACTAGCTTTTTACCGGTTACATTACTGGAGCAGCCTGAAATAAAATCTGAACTAGAGTAATCTGAGTATGAGGTGGAATGACAGAAAAAAGTGGATAAAGTGATACAAATGAATTTACTAAAGGGGAAAAATTAGATACAAAATTATCTAAAACCATAACAGAGATTGAGATGATCGAAACATAACTTAATAAAATGGGAAGTAGAAGAGGATTTGAACATTTTGATTTCAATGGCAATTTTGCTGAGTAAGAACTTCCTGATTTATCTCATTGACAGCAAGTGGGAGTTGCAAGCCTGCCTAGGATTATTGAAATCCAACATTTTTCAGATAAGCAGTTGCTGCTTTTCTCTTTTTCATTCAAATGTAACTGAAGACAATTAAATGCAAAAATCAAAATTAAAACTCTTACTGTTACATGACTTTAAAAAAGTCACAAAAGGGTCAAGAAATTAAAGCGTATGTGAGTCCGCCCATCCTTCTCCCTTTCCACTCCTCCCTGGAGAGAGCGTGTTGGAGCTACGGAGGAACGTCCAGAGTGCTGAAGTAGTGCTCATGGAGCAACTCTGCGGCTACTTCTTGGCCTCTGAGTCCAAGAGTCCTTCCAGAACTCACTATGGAGAAGATTAATGCTCGGCCTGGTACATGGGCAGTGCACTTTGGGCCAGGATTTAGACCTACAATGCAGTCTTAGACTTCAGGCAAAACCTACATTAACTTCAAGAATTTGGCCCTGAGACAGCAGATTGTAATGTTGCCTATGCCAATTCACTGAAAGATATTTACAACATACAGCATAATTAGAAGTTTTCGACTAGTCAACTCCTTCACAAAATTTTGCATTGCACTTAAAAATTGGGATGTATTTTTCTCAGTTTGGAGAAACATGGCTGGAAAGAATCTAATCTTGTTTGTCACTTACAGTGTTTTTTTTTATTTTAGAGAGTAAAACCAGAAATATATGATAGAACTAATATGGGCCCTGGTACCTTTACACTTCTGTGTGCTCTCTCTAACTGTAGTCATAAAACTTTCAAAAACAAATGACCCTATTTTATGTTTACTTTTATTTGTCTACCATTCTGATTGTAAAGCAAGTCTATAAAACAGTAGCACTCTGTAACTTGGGATATTAAATCCAACCCACCAAAACAATGAAGGAACAGCTTTCTTTTAAAAACACATCCAGCTGTAACCTTCATTAAAGGAGTTAAACGCATTCCATCATTCTGGCACACTCCAGGATAAACAATTTATTATCTGGAATTGTTTTCTGGATAGTAAAAATTGAAGTACAATGCTTACTGTCATGTATTGATTAAGGTAATAGACGTGTAGGATGCTACCAAATGAATATTTTTTTTTATTCTTGAACAGTGACTGTGATTAATTTCAAGCAATTATTTTCCAACCCACTCTTTTGCTGTTTTATTTTTTAAAAGCAGATTCATTTCATTCAATCTTTAAACAACAGTCAAAATATAGAAATGTAAAATGTTTTGGATCAATACATTTTCATTGTTAAAGTGTTATGGCTGAGTAGTTTTCCTTTATATATAGAAAACACTAAATATAGGATTGCTAATGATCAGTATTTTACTTATGTCTGCCTTTGTTCAATATTGCATGGCTTGTCTATGCAGTGTATTCTATGTATATTGTTTACCAGGAAGAAAATGAAATATGCATGCAGTATGTTAGGTATAGGTATTATGTCCATAAACAGGCAAATTCCAGTGAAAGCTGAGAATATATGGAGTTTTAAGAACTACGACTCTGTATATGGTTACTGTACCTTTAAGGAACAGAACACCCTGTGTGGCAGGGTTCAAAAGACAGTTAGCAGCAATTGCAGCTGCTAGAGCCTTAACGGGGCTGGATGTGGCTTATAAACTAGTAGCCAGTCATTGTGCATACTGGATTCATTTTTACTATCTTTGGTTTTTATTTTATTCTCATCCATTAAAAAGCATTGTTAAATACAAAGACATTATTCGTTTATTCAACTGGAGACCTAACAGAAGTCACTTGGGGCAGATTTTCAAAGGTATTTAGGTGCCTAAAGATGCTGCTAGTCATTTAGCAGGATTTTCAAAAGTACCTAAGCAAAACCAGTAGGAGATAGAGGCCTTTGAAAATTGCGCATTGGACATATATCTGCATTTTAGCAACCTAAATACCTTTGAAAATCTGGCCCTGGAAGTTTTGTCTGCATATGGACTACAAGACTGAGATCTGAAAGGTCAAAGCTGTGTACAGTTTCATACATGCTGGTTCCTACACATGTAGCCTGAATAAACAGGACTTGCACAAAGGAATACGTATAGCTGATGAGTGGATAAAATCTTCCATCTTAACTTGGTGGCAGGGCACAGAACTTCTATGCTACAAATCTGTGGCTACTGCTGTTGCCCATGATCTGCTGTATAGCTATGATCCTCGCATGCTCCCTGCTTCAGAACTTTAGGCCAATGGATCCTAAGTTCATGGATCCTCTCCCAGCCCAGTTCCCAACTCCCTTCCACAGAGCTGTGAAGGAAGGTGAAATGGAAAAGGTGTACACTAGGTTAAGAATTGCCCCAAGCAGCCTCTCCACAACTTGGTTCCACTGAACAAGAGACCCATTTAACTTCCACTCTATTTGGGGTATTGCTCACCTATAGAGAGAGGGGACCGGCTTTGGCCCACTATGATAAACATAAGCTAGTCTGTCATGAAGACTTACATGAAAATGCTCATAGTTTAAATCAACTACATATTCCCTCTCCCCCTGCCACAGCCACCCACTCACCAACAAACTATCCTGTTGTCATTTTAACATAGATCTTTCATGCAATAGAAAAGTGCTGTAACTTACATCCCATCACTTTAGGTAGGAGAGCTATAATTAGTACCAGATACTCCTGTGTTACTAGAGAATCTGATAGTTTTGCAAAATCAGACTGGATTAATGCACCCCTTGATGTCCTATAAAATAAATACAGGTGCTATGGTCTCCTAGAAATGTGCAGAAACGTACATTCCCACTCCAACAATTTATGTGAAATGGTAACATTTTGGGAAGATTCTGTAAGGTAGATAGATTCTTGGTAAACCATAGAATAAATGATGCACAACTTAAGTTAATAATTATGACTCACAAAAATAACATCTCTTCTGCAGGAAAAAAACCTGGAGAGTTGAGTCATCAGTATTAATAGCAATAATAGGGAGAGCACAGCACTTGTTAATTAGAGCACCAGGTTACACGGTATGGATGAAACTTTGGGACACATTGGAAGCTGTAATAAAAATGCATATTGTTACCAGAGGTGTAATAGGTGGGCGTTGAGGACTGGGACACAGGCAGTTATACCCAGTGGTCAGAGCATGGCATCAGCACCAGAGCCGGGAGCTAGAGCTGGGGATTAAAGTGAAAGTCAGGAGTCAAGCCGAAGGCCAGAGCCTGAGTCTATAGCCTGGGGTCAGGAGTAGAAGCAGGAACCTGGAACAAGGCAGGAGGGCAGGAACAGGACAGGAAGGCAGAGCCCATGTAGCAGCCAGCCAAGCATTAACTTAGCATTAAGTTCAGGCAACTTCCTTTGCTGCTTTTTGGCTTAAATAATGAGCCTAAACCAATCAGAGAGGCTGGAAACCTCCCCCAATCAGGAGCTTCATGGGCAGTGCCCCTGCTGAGCTAGGGTCCACCAGCCAACACTGCCTACTGGTACCAGCGAGCTGCTGGGTGGTGGCTGTGGTCTGATGCTGGCAGATCCAGGTTTGCAATCCCGCACAGTGGGGATGAGCCTGAAAATGCCATGACAAAGTTTTGGGCTAGAATTCTAAAAACTGACCTCCAATCTCTGTAGCATACTATGATAACTATCCACACATTTAATAGAGTTAATTACTTCTAAATACCTCAGAAATCTAATAATACAAAATGAATGGAATCAGTTCTCACAACCATAACTGTTGTTGTTGTTCTGATTACTCATTTGTATTGTGGTAGTACTAGGGTGACAGGATAGCAAGTGTGAAAAATCGGGACGGGGGTGAGGGGTAATAGGAGCCTATATAAGAAAAAGCCCCGAATATCGGGACTGTCCCTGTTAAATCAGGACATCTGGTCACCCTAGGTAATACCCAACCATAATCAAAGCTCCATTGTGCCAGGCGCAATACAAAACACACTGTAAGAGGCTGGCCCTTACAATCTAGTTTGAGACAAGAGGCAACTAAGTGTTTTCAACAAAACAAAATGGGGAAAGAAGGATGAGAGTAAGGTAATAAAGGTAATAATTAGAGATATACCAATCTCCTAGAACTGGAAGGGACCTTGAAAGGTCATCGAGTCCAGCCCCCTGCCTTCACTAGCAGGACCAAGTTTTTTTGCCCCAGATCCCTAAGTAGCCTCCTCAAGGATTGAACTCACAACCCTGGGTTTAGCAGGCCAATGCTCAAACCACTAAATAAAATCAGATCATTACATAATTCAGGTATTGCACCATTTGGTGATTCCTGATGGTTCCAGATAATCTCAATTTTTTTGTGTTATGGGTATTTTAATAAATAAAATCAGCTAACCTTGACTGATGCACAACCAAATCGTCAATGGTTGGCTGATTTCTTGTAGGCATCATGGCAGTAGTTGTTTCTTAAGGAGAGATTTTAAGAAGAGGGTAGTGCCTTCATGGATTAATTCAGTACAGTGTTCCATGCTTAAGGGTGGAAGCCTAAAGCTGTGGTGGGAGAGGCTGACAAATGGAGAGATGAAGCTAGCACTGACGATGGATAGAGGAGACGGGGCAGGGGGGAACACATAATAAGAGACAAGAGCAGATAAGTAAAGCAGGGCAGAATTGTGAAGGGCCTTAAACATGAGGACACGAAGCTTCAGGTTGATGTGGTGAAATGAGAGGACTCAACTGTGAGGTTCAAAGATGTAGGGGGTTTCTGAATGGAACCAAGTTCTGACTGTAGCTACATCTAAACTGTAGTTTCTGGATAAAAGAGAAGTATTTGTCCTATTAATAGTTGGGGTACACAGCAGATGTCTGATATTAGTTGCTTGAAGCCAAACTACTCAAATAAATGCTAAGGTAGTAATTTGGTATCTGGCCAAAATCAAAATTCTAACAATGCCTACGAGTATGTTTTCTAAGACTGTGAATTCTAGGAAAATATTTCTGGCTAGAATGTGGACTCTGACAGAGCAGCATTTAATGAGGAAAGCTAGGGTGCTACTGAAAGCAAATTCTAGCCCAAAGCATGTACCAAAACATTTCACACATAAAGGAATGACTGACAAACAAGGAAAACTTTTCAGCTGGCGCTGTTGCTGGGCCAGGTTGTAAACCCTGTGCACACACACTGAAGTCAATGGGGCTATTTGGGAGAAGTATCTGCTCACCATTGCGAGTAAAGGACTCCCAATCTCACCCACTGTGTTTATTTCAATTTAGCCATACAGCAATAAAGCAAGGAGCCCTTAGTCCAAAGATCTGTGTGCCTTGCACATGTTTAAAGCAAAAGAGTAAAGCAATAAAATCAGCAGTTGCTCCTAACTTCCCTTCCCAAAACCGGATGGGAGTCAAAGTCCTGCTCTCATACACATCCCTTATGGTGAGGATGAGGCAACAGATGACCTTTGCAGCATGGCCAGGCTACTGCTGCTACCTCACCATCTAACTCAGGGGTGAGCAATAATTTTCACAGGGGTGCCACTCCACGAATTTTGTTAAGTCATCACGGTCTGCACATTTCTACTATATTAATGGAGGGGGTGCAGAGTCTGGGAGGGAGTTTGGGTGCAGGTAGGGTGACCAGATGTCCCAATTTTATAGGGACAGTCCCGATATTTGGAGCTTTGTCTTATATAGGTACCTATTACCCCCCACCCACTGTTCCGATTTTTCACAGTTGCTGTCTGGTCATCCTAGGTGCAGGAGTGAGCTCTGGGCTGGTGCAGAGTGTTGGGGTGCTGGAGAGGGTGAGGGGTGTGGGCTCTGGGAGGGAGTTTGGGTGCAGGAGGGGGTTCTGACCTGGGGCAGGGGGTTGGGGTGTGGGAGAGGGTGCGAGGTGCAGGCTCTGGCTGGAAGAGGTTTACCACAGGCAGTTCCCGGCCGGCAGTGTAGCAGGGCTCAGGCAGGCTGCCTGCATGCCGTGGCCCCACACCGCTCCCAGAAGAGGCTGCTGCTGGCATGTCTCTGTGCCCCTTGGGGGGAGGGGGACAGCAGGTCTCCATGCACTGCCCACCCCCACAAGCACTGCTCCTGCAGCTCCCATTGGCCAGTTTCCGCCCAATAGAAGCTGTGAGGATGGTGCTGGGGGTGGGGTCAGTGCACAGAGCCACCTCCCTCCCTGCCAGGGGTGCACAGACACATGCCAGCAGCAGCTGGCTTCTTCTGAGAGCAGTGTGGGGCCACAAAAGGCAGGCAGCCTGCCTGAGCACCCCAGGACTTTTAGTGACCCAAAGATCATGAGGGGACAGCCAAAAAGTCTGGCGGGCCAGACAGAAATGTTAGACAGGCCGGATCTGGCCTGTGAGCCATATTTTGCCCACCCCAGTTCTAACTACAGCTGGGAATTAAACACACTCCCATATTGAGAAGGTGAGGGTTGATAAAGAGGCCATTATGAGCCTTGGTATATCTTCTAGTTGCTGTCCCCATCCTACCAGCATCTCACCTGTCTTAGCTGAGAAGAACGTAGTGGAGGTCTTTTATGTGATGCTTCCCAATTCTCTTTTTGACATGTTATAATTATGTATTAAGGGGCTGACAGAAGAGCTGTTGAAATCAGTGGGAGTCTTTCCATTCATTTTAATAGGTTTGGATCAGGCCATAAGTGAAAGACTTATAAGCACTTAAGAATAATATTAAAATCCAGATATTCCACTTAACTTTGAAATCCAATTGCTTGCTTAAATGATCGGGGCTCAGTCCTGTAAAGTGCAGAATACTCTTTTGCTGGAAGCAGTCTGATGACCTTAAGTTGGGAAATGTGCTCACTTCACTGGTTTTGCAGTACACTTCTCTCGTGCTATGGATAGCATTCTTAATTAATGTTAACAGACATCAAATATGAAGAGGAATTCTTCCTTACCAGCTATTCATCTGTGTCCTTAAACATGGCTAAACAGAAGCCAACAAAATTCAAGACCAAAATTCCAAAGCCACTCATTTTCTCTCACATAATGAAAAACTTCTTTTTACCCTCACAGAAGGGTTTAAAATATGTATCTATTGCTTATAAACAGATAAAACTCCCCAACTATCCCCCAGTGGAGCTTTAGAAATTGCACAAAGACTGTCACTATTTCTAAGATATTTATTAAGGGTTGAATGATTTTCTGACAATTCGCAAAAAATTATTCAGGCAGCCTGAATCCTGTCTTTAAAAATCAAAAACAATGCTGTATGGATTCAATTTTGATTCAATAAATTGTTGATTAATCTGGCCCATGCTGTGTATAAACTTAAGCTTAGTTCTAATGGTAATCATCTCCAGAGTGCAATACAGCTGTGTGCTTTCATTTCACACCAAGGGAGCAAGGACTTAAATCCCTAATGGAGAAGACATATAAACAATTTTAGTCTCTGCTCTCTGCAACCAGCACAATCCCCCAGTAGCATATTTGTGTATACCGCATGTGACAGTGTGGAGAGGAAGGGGGATTGGTTTACAGAAATAATCATACCAAAGTGAAAAGAACAACATGTAAGACAATAAAAACTTGTAAGGGGAAAACCTCATAGGAGTAGAGCAACAACTTTTGTGGTCTGCATTTCTGTTTGTTAGGCATCTAAACCAGATACATAAAATACCTATCACGCTCTGAATGATAGCATATGTATCGTGACATTATGAAACAGTTAGCTGTTATTTGCACGCTGCTGATAGTCATAAACTCCTAAAAGCTCTATGCATTCATTAGCATTGCAATTTTACTCAATACCTTATTTTGTACTGTATTAGCTTCCCAAGGCTGCATCAAAATTATGAATATAGCTATGTTCAACATGATGTGTTCATAGGCCTTTTTCTTTGGGAATGTTAATCCCATTTACTGGTAACTAGCTTTTAAAATGACATTTTTTCTTACTGCATTTAGCTTAGTCCAAAAAAAATTAAAAAAATTAAAGATGCCAGATGTCATGAGGCCAATAAGCAGGTGGGCCGAAGCTTCTGTACCAATTCAAACTGGCACTGCATCAAACCTGGTGGGTATAACCTTTAATTCAGTGCTTCCCTGGCACCAGATCTAGTGCCATCTGCTTAACTTTGCTAAGCTGTGCTTGTTTCTGTGCAGGGACGCTGCCAACAATGCAAACTGTCTCCTACATGTGCAGGGAATCATCAGTGCAACTAGTTTTTCAAGACCCATATGGTGGCATCTGCAAATGTACACTGTCAGCATCGCTACTCATACCACCCTTCGTGTTTAAGAATGGGAGGAGAGAGCATTGCTTTGTAATTCACATAAAGCTTGAAGGAATAGTCTCTTTCTTCTGGACTCTATTCTTAAGTGTATCTCAAGGGGAAAGGGAACACATGGCTTTTAAAGACACATCCGCTTTGGAAGTCAGGCAAGTGAACCAGGGGAATTTGTCTTGGTGATGGCTGTGAAACAGACACACTGCAGCTCAAGGGATTCCACTCTAGGTCACTGCTTCAAAGCCAGACTGGTGTAGTTGTGACTGAAAGTTATTGCCCTCTGTTGGCTCCTGAGAAACTCTATGAAGTGAGAGACAGTGGTCTCAAGTTTATTTCCTAATTTCCATTCGTAAGATGTAGGGGTGCTGGAACAATGTGTATAGTGCGGGTGCTGAGAGCCGTTGTATATGTAAAGCCTGTATATGATCGAAACCTCTTCAAGCCAGGGAGTGCAGCAGCACCCCCAGCACCCCTAGTTCCAGCCCCTATGGTAAGATGTGAACGCTTTTCTATCTCAGCAAAGAGGTTGGGAAGGGAATGGCCATAGAGACTGGAGTATCCTCTCACCCTTCAGTGATGGTACCTTCTGAAAAAGATGGAGGCATATTGACACAGTGGGTAGCAGGAAGTGTGCAACACAGCTGTCTGAGGTAGGGTGACGATATTTCCCAAAGGCAAAACGGGACACCGCGCAGGGCTGGCCTGAGCCCCGCCCTCTCCCCCGGCCCCGGCTGCTCATTCAGACTCTGCCAGCCCCCGCACACCAGGCTGTCACTGTTTGCTGGAACCCTGCCTGCCAAGCCCAGCTCTGCCTCCACCTGCGTGGGGCTGGCATCTCCACTCGTTCCCCACATGTTTCTCCAACTGCACACCACTTTTTTGACAAAAGTTGGTGTTTGTCCCTTTTGCTTTTGCCAACTGATCAAGCAGGCAAAAGCAAATGGGACAAATACCCACTTTTGCCAAAAAAGTCAGGACAGTCGGGACAGGGCTTAAAATAGGGACTGTCCTGGCCAAAATGGGATGTATGGTCACCCTAGTCTGTGTATTTTGTGATGAATAAGAGATAACCCTGACACTCAGACCCACAGAACTCAGAAGTAGGATTCCTGGAATGCAATAAGAAATCTGTACCTTGGATTCCATTACAGATTCCTTAATGTAATTCCTTCTTCACTAAACAGCAGCAATTATGCGCAATCCCACTCCCAGGTAGAGGTGAGAGGACACAGGGCCAGGGTCTCCTGCTCCCTCAACCAATCTCTTCTGTCATGTTCTCTTTGCCATGATATGAGCCACCCCAGAGACAGCAATCCCGCTGCATGGTGCACTGTTGTGTGGGGGCGGGGAAGGGTGCACACCCTTCCACCTCTGCACATTGGTCAGTTACAATCTATCCCTTAATATTTATGTCACTCAGATACTGCCTCGGGCCATGTACTTGACCTTCCATCATGAACCTAAACGGACAAGACCCTGGCATGTAGCTTTACTGTCCTTTACCAGAACATCTCTATGCAATCAGGAAAAGTAGTTCTTGACCACACACCCAAAAACAACACCCATTTTTCACTGCTACAAAATGACTAATCTCTCTCTCAAAAGGCCAGAAACATGAACTTGAACCAAGCTGCTCTATTTGGCTTGCAGACACTTCAGTAGAATGGTTAAATACAAACAAAAGTTTTTTTCACTGGATTTTCCCCCCATGTTTATTTTCAGGGAAATTCTGTTGGTCTTAGGTTCTATACCACTATTTCATTGGGAGACAACCAGCTTCTTAAGCCCCCATCCCCAGCTACTCCATCTTTCCCTCCCACCCCATCCAATTGCGTTGCCATAGTGTATGAACTTCTCTCTGCATGACTTTTCTCATCTATAAAATAAAATACTTCCCTAGCTCACAGCTATGTTAAGAGACTTAATCAAGGTGTGTAAAATAGCTTTAAGGGGTGTGTATATGAAGTGTAATGAACTATTAAAGTGTTACTTTGTAACCCTTTTGTCTCTGTGGGAGCTGTTAGCTTTTCTTCTTATTTAATCTAAAATGTTTGAGCAGGACCCCTTCTTATTGCAGCTACAAATCATGTCACAATAATTAATGGAGGACTTTCCCACACACACACACCCCACGAACACCTAGACGTCTTTCAAACACTGCTTTTAAACCCTATTCCAAAACTGCCTTGGCCCATTTTGATCTTTTACACATTCTTTCTACATGTGTGCCAGTTTCTATGGTCTATAATTGCAGAATCCTTCTAGAAAAGAGGTTCTACGTGGTAAAAATAAAAACTTCCTTTACTTAATTCCCACCTCTCTGGGGCAGAAAGATACAAAACTAGGGGAAAGATTTCTCTCTTCCTCTGATGCAGTAACAAAGAGGCTGTCACACACTGAGTTCACCCTGAATGCTACACTACAGTTTGTTGCTGTAGCATACAGTAGATCGTGTTTGCTGTTCAGCCTCAGGAGCAGCTGTATGACACTGTGGAGGGACTCCTAATGATATGTCCTTCCAAGGAACACCAAGGCAAGAACAAACGCTGGCTCAATTAAGGCCAGAACAAGAAAGAATACTAGTGCAATTGACACTTGTTGCAGCCTGATATGGACGCTGCTGGTGCATTACAGTGATCAGTTAATTGCCTAAATCCATTGCTCGTACTATTAAAACAGCATTTTTGGTTTTACAAGGAAAGCTTACTTGCGAATACTCCCTCTTGTGATCAAATCTAGAAAACCAATGAAAACATTTCCTACTGGTACAAATCTTTCTGATTGACATTGTTCCAGAGTTACAAATAGTCAACATACAGTAGTTCTAAGCCAATCCATCCTTTGTTCTCACCAAGATGACAGTAGCCTTTCAGAGACATTAAAAGGCTCATTCATCTCCTGATGAGGTATTGTATATGTTGGACTTTATATTTTGTTCCATTACTCATGTGAAGAGGACACCTGTGAAAGGACTGTTGGCTTGTTTTACTGGCTTGTTTAGACTGGTGGGTCCTCAAGGAAACAAAGCAGTCATAAAAAAAGAAATGCAGGCTCCTCTTTTTTCCCCTCTTGACTTCAATTCATGAGTCAAACTTGGACTTAAACACAGAATGCCCTGTTTGAGCCAATCCCTTCAATCTCACCTTAGACCCACTGACGACAGGGAAATGAAATTGGCTTCTGTTATGCAGTGTAGTGATATGGCAGCTGTTTTACGCCTTCTCCAGCATTTCAATCACTGGAACAACTGCAGAATTAGAGCAAAATACATGAAGCACAATATACAGTAGATATATATATATATATACAGTATGCAGTAGATACAGCTACCTTTCTATCAGGTAGCTAAGAAGTTATTTTGTCTAGCAGAATTCTCCATAATAAGTACAAGGAATTCATGCTCAAAGTGATAAAGAGTTGTGGTGCTGGAGGGAAAAGACCCTCTTCTATCTGGACCGTACCCAGTGACTTGTCTGCCAAATCCCAGGACCTTTAAAAAAACTCTATAACTGAGTAATAACCATTTCCCTATTGAAGAAGAGCTGCCACTGGTCAGCAGGCTGTGCAGGATGGATGCAGTTTGATCTTCTGCCCCACAGTCTAGTGAGGTCTAGTGCTCCTTCTCCACAAATTAATGGGAATGGGAAAAAATTCTCTACTGATTTACACCCCTGGTAGCCTTATAAGCCAGGACAATATTTGGGCCATTGTATCTAAGGTGAGTTATGATCCAGACCACAAAGCTGAGAAAGTCAAAAATAGCAGAAGATTTTGCAGGAATTTTTCAAAAATATGTACTGATTTTTGAAATTGTGAATATTGTCAAAATGTTATCAATAGTTGTCAGTTCTCAAAAAATGTCAACCTGATTGAAAAACTCAAATGTCGCCTAAAAGCTGCTCAAGAAGCAAGGACAGAACAGTGTACAGCTTACTGGTTCAATCAAAAGACACTTGCCCAGCCAATACAATGCATTGTCAAAATAATTGAGGAAATCTGAGATGAGAATAATGATGAAATCATGGGCCTATTTTATGCTGCATTAAGGATGGTGGAAGTTCTGTCCAGTCATGTAACCAGGGTGAGTGCTGGGATAATTGATCTTGCAGATGGTTGAAGAGGGGACAGAGGGATTTGCAACTATTCCACTGGCAGATATCAGGAGCAGCTCAAGGAATGGGGAACACATGTAAATAATCTCTCTTCCTCCTCAGTAGCACTGTGATAATGCTGGGCCTGAACATCTCCCTGACCTCCACCATAGGACCATGGAAGTTACTGCAGCCTGGGGGTACTATGGTTGGGGGAGAGAGGGACTCCCACAGAACAACCAGGAGGAGGCACCATCCTAACAGTGAGTGAATAGCTCATGAAGTCAGCACCCCTTCCTGTGGTTGCACTGTCTCTCCACCTCTCTCTGGAGCTGCAGCATCTCTCTCACTCTACGAGCTGTTGCTGCCTCTTCATGACTCAGCCCCTCAGCCAGGTGACTCTACATGTGTTCCCCTTCCAGAGTACCAAAATCTTTCAAAGTCTCTCTCCAGATCCACAGTCCTAGGCAGTCTTCCCATTCATTGCCTTATAACACCACTCCCTTAGTGGCTGGCAGGGTAACCTGGGCCCGCTTCTACTCTGGGTTCCGTCTCAGAGACACTCTAGTCAGCAGTCAAGGCCTGTACCATTTTAGACCTTACTGCCTTTCCCCGAGCCCTGCCCTATCTTCCTGGCTTCTCCCCTCTCTCTCTCTGGGTTTGCCAGCCCAAACGCATCTCCCTTCTCCCAGGGACAGACTGTAAATTTTCCCAGCAGCCCCCTTCTGCTGCCAATTTCCTGCCTTTATAGTCCCAGCCCAGCTTGTTCCTCCTCAGCTGAGCTTCCTCATTCAATCAGGGGATTGCTTAGCCACCTGATTCCCCTCAGCTGTGGCTTCTTGGGTTTATTAACCCTTTCACGGCAAATTTGGGGTGAACACTCCATTACAGGTGAGGTAAGCCCCCACAACTCCAGAAGTATTGGGGATAACAGGGAATGAGAAGAGACTGGGATCTTTAGGTTGCACTAGTGACTGAGTGGTTCTTGAGCGGGTCTGTCTCCTCAATCACACCAATCAGGGTGGCAGAGGGATTTTAGGAGACCCAAAGAGTCTTCTGCCCTCTCTGGCTAGCAGCTACATTTCAGAGCTCTCAAACACAGACAATATCATGCAGCTCATTCAGTCTCTCTGCCCATTACTGAGTTGGGGAAGAGCCACATTATGATATGTTAATGAGGCACTGTCTTCACCATGCTTATTTACTGCACAGAAAAAGTCAGACAGAGGAATGCGTGCCGACCCTGAAAAAGGGATGGGTTTTGCTAGCCATACAGGAGCCGTGTGGTTGCTTCGAGTGAGGGTGCCCACTTCCAGGGTTCAGGTTACTATCCACAGCTGCAGAGGTACTGAGGAATCTACTCTGTAGATGCACCTGGCCTAGGGTTTAACCAACATTTGAGCTGCACGCAGACACTGAATCTGGATATTTCTCAACACCACCACCACTTCAATGTCACCAGGTGTAGCAACAAAGCACCCTACTAACCTGGGAAAATTAGTGATGAGTTAGAAGAATCCAGGCTCAGTGTCTTTTTGCAGCTCATTTGAGACAATATGTAATGATGGAAAACATTAAAGCATCATTCTTCAATTGCCATTCCAGAAACCAGCAGGTGAACTGACATGGTACCATTGTACAATGGGTATGGTAGAGTCAAGACCCAACAGGCTTATACCATCAATTAGCATCTGTGGTCTCTCCTTGCTAAATCACATGTCCCAACTTACACTCGGAGACTCGGATACAGCAAAGATTTATGCTCATGCTTAACTTTGATCTTGTCTACACCAGAGATTATGTCGGTATAATTTATAATACTCTGGAATTTGACTAAGCCACCCCTCTGAGCGACGTAAGTGGACAGCGCTATGATGACAGAAGTGCAGCTGTGGCTTCTAGTGTAGACTAGCCCTGAGAGTAGCTCCAGTACAGGATTGCAGTCTAAACCATCACACTGAATGGTCACTATTATTTGCTGTACATTTCCCCCAAATTGTTGTTTTCTTCCTAACATTTTTATTCATTGCTGCAGGTTAAGTTTGCTTTTCCCCACCTGCCCCTCTTTTACTTTTGATTTTCAATCAATAGTTGTATCTTCTTTAAAGGCCATGTCTCCTTTTGGTTTTACTGCAACTGCTCTCAAACTTTCTCCTTGATTCTCTTAAAATTACTGCTGAAGTATCATAGTCAATAACAGGCTTTCTTACACTATCTTGATCATAGTCATCTACTCCACTTGAACACAGATTGATCTCCAAATCTGAAAAGAAACCTTTTAGGTTGGCCAGTTTGCTTTCACAGTCACCTTGGTTCAGCCTTCGAATACCACGGTTCTGGAATAAAAAGTGGTCGATATCATATACCCAGACATTTTTGTTCATATCACCTGACTAAGTCACAATGTTCATATCAAATTACTTATTTTTTCTCTGTCAAATGACAGCTTAACCTTGGATTGACTTCTCATCTTATAAACTATAGAGATCTATTCTGGAACCAAGAAAAGCTAAAACTAAGGAGAATAGGACAAACAAAGGCCACCTGGCCGAAGCCGAGCTAGAGAACCAGAATGACATTTCACAGCATACATTGATCAGGGTAAAACCCGTTAGTGTTCTTCACACTCCACTGGACACTTCTGTAGTGCATTTTCTTTAGAGGAATTATAAAGCAAATACAAGAAACAGTCTCTGAATTTTGCAAGTTTTGAAGATCTTCTGGTTTGCTTACTTCAAAGAAAACTGACCTTTTCACAGCATTTATTCCTCTGTACCAGTCAGTGAGTAATGCAAGACTGAGATGGACACAAATGAATTACACATATAGAGCAATATGCAAATTCTTATTCAGGACATTATTGGCTCATATTTTAACCCTTTCCTTAGGGAAGTTATGGACATACAGCAGATGTGTCAGTGGATTGGCTTGTCCTCGCTAAACCGTAAATAACTTCATCCCTACAAAGTGAACTATATCTTTAGCAATGTCTGGAATGTTCCCACATCTGTTTAATTTATTTCAGAAATGCTGACAGTGTCACAGAACATGTTCTTGTATGCAGGCTTGCCCGTGTTCTCAAACACTGATAAATGATTCTACTTATTAATCAATGCCATTCATTTCTGAACTTTTTAAGCCAATTAAATACAATGAACAACAACAGAAACAAGAAAAGAAGCTTAATTCCCAATGCAATGATGTTTCCATTTAAACAGATGTTTCCTTTTCTTGTTTTATAGACTGGAAGAAGTAAATTAGTTGCAGAGTTTGACAACACATTTTTTTCAGCAGCTTATGAACTATTTAAAATCACTAAGCAGAAGTATTAGGATGACGTTCACTTCAGGCCTATGATGGGGGTGATATAGGTTTCCAGCCACTCCCCCAGTCCGTGAAAGATACACACACACTTTATATGCACAAACATTCTATATGCCTTCTCTCATATGTTACATGTTGTATATCTGTGCTAGTGTGATAGTGTCTAAATATTACTCTTTACTATTTGTAAGTAGTAGCACATAGGAGCCCCATCATGGATCAGCCCAAACACATAATAAATAGACAAGCCTTGTCCCCAGACAGTTTACAATCTCAGGGTAAGACAAGAGGTAACAGGTGGATACAGACAGACGGGGAGCACAAGGAAGCAATGAGATAATTCTGATCTACATGAAAGGCAATGGTCTCAGCACACCAGCTGTCTAATCATTGTCAGTTTCTTTGCAAGCATCACAACAAATACAGGTTTTAGTAGCATGATTTTGTGATGTCCAAATTATTCTCCAGTGGCAAAACCATGCATGAGTTACATGAGTCATTCCAAACGAGTGTAAAACCTTTGCACCATACCTCACATCATTATGATTTCTGTCCAAAAAACAGCAAGAATTTTTGGAACCTCTCTGGAGGTGAAATGTCCAGGGCTAAAATTTTAACGTGGTAAGGCAATATGCCTCTAGAAGGAGACATGCCTCTGAATGCTCTAGAGACATGTAGTTGTTACAATTTTTTCCCTAAAGTACACAGCCAAGGAAGGCTACACTGTACATGCATGTAGGGATTTACATGCAAAGGGAGAAGTGTACTGAATGTGTGCTTTGACATATGATCCCTTGTCTCAAGCCCTGTACATTTAGTTTATGACATGACTGACACAACCGGTTCAGTCTGGGAGCAACCTCCACTCTCCTCCCTTCCATCCCCTCCCCTCTCCGTGCTGGTCAACCAGTGGAGCTGAGCTTTTGCTGAGTACATTATTTGCTATTGGTATAGGCCAGCAGCAAATTACTTGGGGCAACTGGAGAACAGCTACAGTTCCTTCCCTGGGATGCTCTTGAAGTAGCATAGCAAACATCATCCATTATCCTGGGCTGTGTCCAAGCAGCCGTTTGTAAGCTCTGTGAAAGAAAATCCTACCCTGAGGCACTTAAGAAGCTCTGAAGCTGGGTATTATTATTCGTAAGGTGGAAGTGTCTAGAATCCCTACTGGAGTAGACACCGTACATGAAAAGATGATCTTGACCTCAAAGAGCTTACAGTCCAAGAAGAAAGAAGAGCCATCCTGTGGACTTCCTAAAGTACACAGAATACAGCATTCTAGTGAGGTCCAGCCAAATAGCCAGATGATGGAATGTGCATTCAGTCTTAGCCAATTTTTTGCAAGGCAGAAGTTTTCTGTCCCAGAAAATAATATTTGGGGGTCTTTTTGCCCCCCCTCCCTTTTAATCTTTTTAAAGGATAGGATGTTCCAGATGAAAAAAACATAAAGATTATAAAATCTAAGGTCTAGATTGTCAGCCCATTGCCGGGAGCAAGGCATTAGAGTAGCCTAGTACAGAGACTATGATTCAGGGAGCCCACTGCTCCAATGAAGCCATAAATTGTGAGAGGTCTATACCTGTTGGCACATGCATGCCCTGGTGCACCAGTGTAACTACACTGCTGGGCAGACTGGGGAAGTGCAGTCAAGGATCTGTCTGTTCCCAGAATCCTCCTGCCCCTTCCCACCCATCCACTTGGAGAATGTAAGGGGGAGTTATAGCTGTTCTGCAGAGCCTGGTGCAAGATAATGGAGAGGGGATTCAGGAAAGATTTCTTTCAGGATGAGGTCCCCATCAAGTATGGGTTGAAACTGTCTAATAACACCCATATGGGTTCCTGTAGCAGAGGGTGGGGGAGACAGCGGTAAGTGACAATCACAAGTGTGCAATCGGAGAGAGTTTGATGTCTGTATCGAAGCAGGTTCTCTCAGAGTATTTGGGTGGCCCATTCTATGATGCGATCTACTTCTTTGATAGAATGTCCTTGTTTGGAGAAGGAGATTTTTAGTGTGGCAAAGTGTATATCCCAGACTTTTTCCTTGGAGCATATTATGTGCCATCTGAGTGCCTGGCTATAAATAACAGATTTCTTGGTGTGTTTGGGATGGTTACTGGATCTACGAAGGTGGGTTGGTGATCTGTGGGTTTCTTGTATGTAGTTGTCTGTAGGGTTCCATTGTTGATGTTGATTGTGGTGTCCAGAAAGTTGATGCTGGTGTGGGAAATGCTCTAGAGAGAGTTTAATGGATGGGTTGAAGTTGTGGTAGAAATCTGAGGGAATTTAGGTCAGCTATTTAGAGGATGAAAAAGCAATGTATCTCATGTATAGCATTAGTTTTGTGGTGTATTTGTCCAAAAATTCTTCCTCAAGTTGGCCCATGAAGAGGTTGGTGTACTGGGGAGCCATCCTAGTACTCATCCATGGCTGTTCCTATGGTTTGGGGAAAATGTGTATTGTTGAATATAAAATTGTTATAGGCGAGGATGAAATGGATGAGTTTGGCAATATGTTTGGAATGGATATCTGGGTGTTGTCCATTGTCTTGTAGATATTTGAGGCAGGCAGAGATGCCATCATTCTGAGGGCTGTTGGTGTATAGGGCAGTGACATTCATGGTGGCAAGGATGATGTTCTCAGGGAGATTGTTAATGTTGTGGAGTTTCTGTAGGAAGTCGATTGTGTCCTGGAGAAAGCTGGCCCTTTGTGTGGTGAATGGTTTGGAGATGGTTTCTATGAGTCTCAATATTCCTTCAGTAAGAGTGTTGTGTCCAGATATGATGGGGCTTGCTGGGTTCCCTTGTCTGTGTATCTTAGGCAGCACATAGAAGGTTCATGGGGTGGGTTCAGGGGGATGAGGTTGTAGAGTTTCTCTTGGAATTGTTTTTGGAAGGCTTTCATGATACCACTAAAATCCAGGGCAAACTCTGGTGTGGCGTCTTTGAGTTCTTTATAGTAGGAGATGTTAGAGAGTTTTCAGTTGGCCCCCATCATCATCACAGTTGAGGACTACAATGCCACCCCCTTTGTCTGATGGTTGGATCACTATCTGGTGGTTGGATTTCAGGGACTGTATAGCTGTCTTCTTGGTGGTGGAGAGATTGTGGTGGATGTGGTGTTTAAGTATTTCACAGTCATTTTTTTTCCTGAAGCAATACAATGTAATGATCAAAAATGTGGTTTAATCCACTGGGGCATGGCCAATCAGACGATTCTTTTTTTTTCTTATGCTGGTTGGTGGGATGTGGTTATTGGGGCTGGTGTCGTCATTGTTATGAAAGAATTATTCGAGGCAGAGTCAGCTGAAGAGAAACAGAGAGGCTGGCAGAGCTAGGAAGGCTGTTCCAGAAAGCAGGAACTGTATTAGAGAAGATCCACACCAATAAGAAGGAGATTGTGTGAGTGAACAGAGGGTAAGTCAATGCTAGGCAGAAAAAAGGGTCTGTGAGGCCAAACAAAGCAAGGCCTTGGAGAGTGCAGAAAAAAGAAAGCAATTTTGAACTAGATCCTGAAATGAATGGGGAGCCACTCAAGGTGTCTGAAGATGGAGGTCATGCATTTTTGCTTCCTGGTATGTGTGAGAAGATAGGCAGCTGCATTCTGGACAAGCTGGAGTCCGTAGAGCCAGGATTTGGGGATATCCTACAGAAGAGAATTACAACATTTAAAGTGAAAAGAGATTAAAGCATAGATGAAGTTTCAGCTGAGGTGGAGTCAAGGCACATGAGAGCAAAATTTCACCTCTACACTGATTTACATCAGCTGGAGATCTGACCCTGACTATATATAATACACATACATAAGACAGGGAGGTAGAGGAAAAGAGTACATGGGCCTTTATTGATTTAAATGAAAATTTGGCACATAAGAACTCAATATTGAAATCTAAATCACAGCAAATTAGCATCCAGATGCACAGGAAAGTATAGATCAGACATCTGTAACTTACACAAATCTCAAACTTAGAAGCAGTTCTAACTCTACCAACTCAATAGCCAGAGAAATCTGCTGTAGGGCCAGGTGCTTTACAGAATATCTTCCCCAGCTTAGCACCTGTGTTTTGTAAACTGTTACCCTGGGAGTAGAAACAGCAAGGAAAAAAAGAGGGGGATAGTACAAAGTACAGGGGTTACTAGACTCCCCAGAAAAATTATGTGTAAACTATTATTTAAATAATTAAAAGTACAGAACAGAGAAAAACATACAAAAGGGGCTAAGTGGTGTGCTCTGAAAGTCTAACCTGAATTATAAGCATGTATTAGCTACAGTATGTTTATCTGTGGCCACAAGAGAGGATTAGCGGCAAACATTCTTCTGAGATAAAGCAGAACTATTTGGTGCTGGCACAGTTAAATTTTTGTGATATGCAAGTGTTGGTAGTATTTGTGCAGTTCCCTGATTGATTTTTATCCAGGTAAATCCACTGAGAATATGTTTTATACACTAAATATGATGAGGTGCTGTATAGTAATGGCTGTTAGGAATGATGGCAAACACTTCATGCCCCTAGCAAAAAGTATTTTGATGTGAACTGATGCTTAAAAATCAGTTCACGTTTTAACTCTGACAACAAATAAATAAATGTGGAGGCTCCAACATGGCAGTGGGGAGCACAGGTCACCGGATGCATGGAGGCGGGAGATCACCCTACAGCCCTCCCTCCCTCCCTGCCCCAGCAGGACACGGACCTCTGTGGCAGGCCCAGCTCTTGCGCTGCGTGAGGGTCAGGTGCAGCCTCACTGAAGATCCCTGTCCCGGGGGCGGTTGGGGGGGGGTTCAGGATGATCTCCCACTTCCATGCAGGCAGTGGCTTGTGATCCCCATTGCCATGCTGGAGCCTCCACATTTATTTATTGACAAAGTTTGCAGAATCTTAAAATATTGTGTGCAGACATTTTTTTAAAACCTAAATTAAATATAGAACTAAAGCACTATATATTACGGTCTGAAGATGGGAGCCCAACAAACCAAGACTGTTCAAATTTAAGATCCTCAGATTAATGCTGAATTTTTAGTAATGAGAGCTGCAGCCAGGAATCAGAAAGATCTATGATCACACCACACAGAAGATTTAGATTTTCCTGACTTTTCTGTTGAACTTAGTAAGGAAAAAACTGCCTTCATAGGGACCAGGTGAAATACTGCACTAAATTATCCTGCAACTTCCATAAAGAATTTTACCATGATGAGGTGAAACAAAATTTTCCAAGTCATCAGAGGTAACTCAGCAAAAAGCTACAGCAGTTCAGGACAAACATCACTGTTATCCTTGTTCAGCAAGCTATTTAAACATGTGCTTAAGTCCATCCCTATTAAGCAAAGCACGTGATTAACTTGAGGCATATGCTTTCATAAATAAGGATGGACTGATGAATTGAGAACTGAAAGCCAAGGGTAGGTCTATACTTACCTGCCGGGTCGACGCGTAGCGTTCGACTTCTCGGAGTTCGAACTATCGCGTCTAATCTAGTCGCGATAGTTCAAACTCCGAACGCGCTCCCGTCAACTCCGGAACTCCACCACCATGAACGGCAGTGGCGGAGTCAATGGGGGAGCCGCGGACTTCGATCCCACGGCGTCTGGACAGGTAAGAAGTTTGAACTAAGGTAGTTCGACTTCAGCTACGCTATTTGCGTAGCTGAAGTCGCGTACCTTAGTTCGACCCCCCCACCCTAGCGTACACCAGGCCCAAGAAACATAACCATAATAAATGGACACTATCCACTTCATGACTTTGTATGGTCAAGTCTTATTTTCTTTTTATGATTTTGCTGGCATTAATAAAATAGAAATTTTTTCTTCTTTAGTGATTGTCCTAGATCAGAAAAAAAATAATCAACGGAGGAGAGGAAAGTTATGGGGTATAAAGAAAAAAAAAAGATACCGTAATTAGTGGGTGTCCATAAGCACCAATCTGAAATTCATCTAGAACTAGAGCTGGTCAAGAATTTTTTAACAAAGCTTTTTTACACTAAAAATGCAGATTTGTCAAACTTGAAACTGTTTGCTGGGAAGAGTCAGTTTTATTGTATTTCTCAACTCAAAAAAAATGGTGAAAAGAAGTTTTGAACTGGAAAGCATCCCATTTTGACATTCTCAATGAAAAGTTTGTTTTTTCTTTCTAAATGACTTTTTCTTTCAAACTTTAACTTAATATTAAATAAAAGGTTAAACAAGAAAAAAAAAGATTAAAATCAAAATGAAACATTTTGAAGTTATTGAAACGAAATCTTTCCATTTACCCGAACCTAAGTTGTCTTTGGGCTCGTCTTCACCTAAGATACTACTATACTGACAGGAGAGTTTCTCCCTTCAGCCTAGTTAATCCACCTCCCTAAGAGGTGGTAGCTATGTCTATGGGAGAAGCTCTCCTATTGACATAGTGCTGTCTACATGGGGGCTAGGTAAGTATAACTACTGTGCTCACGGGTGTGAATTTTTCATACCCCTGAGTGACACAGTTATATAGGTTTGTAGTGTAGACCTGGTCTTTGTTTATTGGGTCATAAAAGTTTGAGAGTTGAACTTTTTCTCCTGTTATGGGATAGAAAACAAAATTTTGAAATCTCAAATATTCTTGCAGGAAAGGAAAACATTTCCTGCCCATCGTAATCTAAATCACCTGAACCTTTTGAATCTGCCTATAAGATGTGCTTGGAAATCTTGCAGAAACCTTTGGATGTAACATGAGAATGGTTTTGTCATAGTATTTTGTAAAGCTGAGGAAAATGTTACTATTTTCCTAGCTGCACTTTGACCATCAACGGATAATAGTTTTCTAAATGTATTAATTATTCAAAATTATTTAATGAGTTTCTTCAAATAATTTTTACTATGAAAGATTGTTCCTGTGCAGTCCATTGATAGCACTCAGTATTTAATTTCAAGCTGTTTTGAATGCACATACAGGACATATGGTATGATTTGCATTGTCTGGATGATAGTTATTGTACAGTTTCATTGCTGTAAACACTTATGAATTGACTTTTAAGACCACACCCTTAAAATCAAGTTAGTGGTGTAAATACTTGTGAACGAACATTCAGAATTTGCTTTTTTAGATGTATTGAATTATTTGTTTACAATTCAATGCTTCAAGGAAGAGTTTACTGCCAGTAAAGTAATTCACTGGAATATTTGCTTTCTGCTAACACAAGAGATGCACAAACGCTGCCGAAGGAAATTAGTTTAAAAATCAAAGGAGTAGTTTCTTAACAGTATTCAACTCTCTCTCTTATTTTGATATTTCTCTGTCTAGTTCCAGATGACATCCAGAAATGCAAAAATATCCAAAATGCACAAAAATTAGGAGAAATGCAATAAATAAATAAATACATTCAGAAGCTTCAAAAAACCCAAAACAAAATTAAAACTTTTCTTGGGTTTGGTTTAGAAAAGGACAGGATTTAGACAAGGTTCTTATTGTTCCTGAATCAATTGGCCCATCGTAATAACAATAATGTGTTTCTTTTTCTTTAAGTTACTTCAGGAATTAATTATAAAATAATTATCCATGTTTTTATGTTATAGATAAATAGTTTTATTTATAAACCAATTGTATACAAAGAAGATAAACGAGGGAGAAAAGGTTGCACTCAATTTATTTTAATGCATGTAGCTATTAAATATGATTTAATACAAACAAAAAAGACAGGGTGATGAAAAGAAACATTTTTTCTTTTATAAAAAAAGTCCAAACCATTTATGTGTAAAGACTTAAGGCATTTACCCATTATATGTTGTGACAAAGTTCCTCCTCTACCTTGGTGGGTCCTGCGCTTATTGGCAGATTTGCTCACCTCAGTGATCTTCCCCACAGTCTGGGTCAACTTCTCCTGTGTCTGATCAGGAGTTGGTAGGTTTGGGGGGAACCCGGGCCCGCCCTCTACCCCGGGTTCCAGCCCAGAGCCCTGTGGATTGCAGCTGTCTATAGTACCTCCTGTAACAGCTGCATGACAGCTACATCTCCCTGGGCTACTTCCCCATGGCCTCCTCCAAACACCTTCTTTATCCTCACCACAGGACCTTCCTCCTGGTGTCTGATAATGCTTGTACTCCTTAGTCCTCCAGCAGCACACCCTCTCACTATCAGCTTCTTGCTCCTCACACGCACTTCCTCTCCTCTGGCTCCCCACTCACCTGACTGGAGTGAGCTCCTTTTTAAACCCAGGTGCCCTGATTAGCCTGCCTTGATTGGCTGCAGGTGATCTAATCAGCCTGTCTGCCTTAACTGGTTCTAGCAGGTTCCTGATTACTCTAGTGCAGCCCCTGCTCTGGTCACTCAGGGAACAGAAAACTACTCATCCAGTGATCAGTATATTTGCCCTCTACCAGACTCCTGTACTCCACTGGTTTGGGTCTGTCACAATGTAAATGGTCTTTTGTCTTCTGTCCAGGATGTCTGGCAAATTAAAGGGCAGATTCTGCCTTACTCATGCTGAGTAGTACCATACTCCTTGAATAGTCCCATTGATTTCTGGCCCTCACATTACTTAAGCACCATGTAGAAGCTCAATGAGGGTGAGGGGCACTGTTCAGTGGCAGTACTTGTGTGCTTGCCCATCCCCTGTCTGTGTATTGATGGAAGGATCTATATATACAGAGGCAGATAACACTGGGGGCAAGGCAGGGTTGGTTCGGAGATGGGTTCATGAATCAATGTTTATAGGGCTCCAGGCACAGAAGGGCCATATCTTCAATAGCAGACCTATGGAGGCTATGCAGCAGCCCAATAGCCTGGCACCATGTAGGGGTGGATTTCACTTCCTCAACTGCCCTGCACTTTGCCGGTACACAGCCTGACTTACTCAGGCTTTATGGAGGTGAAGTCATTTCACCCTTAATATACAGCAATCAACTGGCTGCTTTTCCATACATATGCAACAGATATCACCTACCTATCATCAGCTCATTACAACACTGACAGCTAAACTAAGCACCAATTTTGTGAAAGGATTATATTCACATATTTTTACCCTGTGACCTTACATGATGCACATGGTGCTCTGTATGCTATAACTTCATGGTAGAACTGCATAGCAGAAAATCTTTGCAAAATATACCTCTCAATTAAGAATCTTATTTAAAAACTCATCAGCAATGACCGTGTTGGAAAGATGGATTAAGTGACTCAGTTCTGACTATACCAACTGACTCATTAAATTAAAGGTGACTTGTTAATGGAGTTCAGTACTTTGATATCCCGGGAAGAGTAGGAAGATGTGTAGCAGAATGTTGGGAATGCTTCCAGCTCTTCAGTATTTTACTTTTTAAAAAAGCCAATATGTATAACGTTGGATCCCCTCTTGTTAATGTACAAGAGCTTTTTTAGAAGCAGATTCTGAGGTGATGAGTCATCCCTTAACTAGAGCCTAATTAAACCACATGCGCTGATGAGTCATTCCTGTGTTAGGCACCAGCCAGTCCCCAAGCCAGGGGCTGATCTTGTTACTCTCAGGGCAGGTATATGAGACTCATGGCTTGAAAATCTCCCCTGCTTGATAGTAGTGACAGACTCTCCAGGCCTCTGCCTGCTCCATCCTTGTTCTGACTCCAACCTTGTTCCCAGTCTGACTCCAGCCCTGTCCTGCCCTTGCTCCGGTCCAGCTCCCAGTCCTACTATTCTTTTATTCTAAACCTGCTCTTGATTTCTGACTCTCGCTGTCACCTTTAGCTCCAGTTCCTGGCCTGGCTGCCACTGCACTGACCAGTATGCCTGACTTCCTCTTCTCTGACCACTAGGCCTGAAGCGCCACCTCAGTTTCTGACAAAGGTAGAAAATGTGGAAGATGTGGACAACAGCATTCTAAATTACCTTTCTAGCACTCTGCTTTCCCAAAATATTTTGCTGCTACTAGAACACTCTGTATAAAATATTCTACTGTTTTGATGACCAATATATATTTCTCTTTCAAAAGCTATGCATTAGGGCTGGGTGTAAATTATTCATGTAGACTGTTTGGAGTTTTTTTGTTGGAATATTGAGCTAACCAAAATTTTTCCCAAACTGTGTCTGATTTCCAGGTAGAACTTCAATTTTTCATTGCAAAACTGAACATCTGAAAACAAAAATCTTTCATATTTTAGCCAAAAACATTTTGATTCAGAAATACTTCATGGGAATTACAGTTTTCACCTCAATTGGCTAGATTCCCCAACCCTATATCAGCATCTCTGATAATGTTTCATGGTAAGGGCCTCCCATGATGCACTGCTCCCATTACACCCAGGGAACCCAACCTAAAGAGGCAAATGGGTGCATGAGGCACCATGGCAGCATTTCAAAATCAAACTTTTTCAGTGTTCAGCCAAAATATTTCCATTTTTAGTATTTTTGCTAACAGTTAAAATTGTCCTCAGGGTAAAAGAAAACCTTTCTGATTAGTATTATTTTTATTAGAGCTTCCCAATAAGTAAAATGATCATTCATTATCACAAACTGGCAGAGAGTATTCTCAGGAGAGGAAAATAAGCATCCTCTCCATTCTAACTGGTGAAATAAATAATCAAACACAGCATTGATGGAAAAGCTGACATCATGTCAAAGTCATAGGGAAAGTATAAAATATTTGGTGTCATATAAAACTAGTGCAATAATATTTTGTACATTCAGAGCCTTATCCAAAGGCCATTGGGAAGACCTCAATGAGGTTTGGATCAGATCCTTTGATCTGAAAGACTTTATCATAAGTTGCAGAATATTACAATATAAATATTGCAGAATAAATATCATCTTTGTAATAGACTCTAAGTAACCTGTAGTTCTACTGTTAAAGTGTTCCAAGAGAAATGTATAAGGCTTTATAATTATATTTCTTAAGATACTAAATTCCAGTCTTAAAATAGATCTTCTGTCTTGGTAGATAAATATTTTTTTTATAAAAAATAACAAAATATCAGCATATTTATGCCTTTATTTAATAACTGGTCACTGCTTCTTAGGCAGGTGCTGTTGCAAAGAAGATTACAATTTTAAGTTAACCTACTCTATTGCTCACAAAACTAGTAAAGCACAGACATTTTCAAACAATTAGAAGCGACAATGGTTAGTTAAATTGAACTCTTTAAAAATGTGGACTACAGCAAAGCTAGAAAGTTCAATAAAATAAAACATCACAGTCACCTACCATAAATAAAAGAAGTGAACCAAATGATTTACTGGTTAGCTGTATAAACCCCCTGGATGAGGATATGTCTGATCTGTAGCCAGCACTACTACAGCATTAGTACCTCTCTTTGGAGCATGAAATAAATGTGTGTGTTGATCTTTTGGGGCTAAAATATCTTGTAGGCCAGTGGGTCACTGCCCTATTCGGTGTGATGCTAAACAGAGAGGGTGAAATCCTGTCCCTATTGAAAACAATGGGAGTTTTGCCATTGATTTCAATTGCCAGGATTTCACCCAATGCATTTTACTCACTCTTAAATTTTAGTAACACCATCCTATCTTATCTTTCCTAAGTAATCGCATTGCTAGCAAAAAGCATTGACAGGCATGAACTGTAAATCTTGCAACTTGGAATTCTGGGTGGTGGGAGAGGGACTCTGGAAAATTGTTTCCATATTGTCTAGCCGTTCAGAAAGAAATCCTCAGCCCACTTTTATTCATTGGGGCCTGATCCGGATTCCATTGAAGTCAATTGCAATGTTGGTTCTGATTCCAGCAGCAGCAGGATTAAAACCCAGTAACACACCCACTAAAATGAGTGAACTACAACTTTCCACCCAATTTCATTGTAAATAATTTTTGTTTGCATAGAGCCTGATCCAATGCTCACTGAAATCAATAGAAGTGTCTCCACTGAGGCCAGTAGGCTTTGGATCTGGCCCACCGTGTTAGTTCTTCCTTTTTTTCTCTCTCTCCCTCTCCCCGCCCCTCCCGCCCTGCCCTTTAAATAGTTAAAAAGTTACATCTCACTTAGGCATTGCAGGGGTGGTCAACTCAAATAAAGGATAGAGTCAGCAAAAAGAAGTGTTTTGAAAATATATGAGTGAGATTTATATTAATAATAAAAGATCATTTTTTAAAAACAGAAAAGAGGAGGTTATAGGTGATGCTAGCTGCAAGGCACCAGTTGCTCTAACACACCGGTAATTTATACATTTTACACATTATTACTTTGCTGTTCTTCAGCAAATGTATAGTTACTATAGCAACTTCCATGTCATATGATCTGAACGCTATTTTTAAGATATAAATGTCTCAGAGAAACATATTATATGCACAATAGGGCTGAGAATATATATATGTTGTTAGAAAGTGACATTTTTATGTCTACAAGGGTTCATTGTTCCTAATTTCTTTTACTCTATGCAACCTACTTTTTTAAAGGATTTTGCTTTTAGTTTTTTTAAAAAGGCAGCACCTCGCTAAACACGGGCAAACTGTGTAGGATTAAAATCTGTGTTTACAGCTACCAGAGGACTGGCAGATTACCTCTTTTTACGGTTCCACCTCAGTGGTGAATGGAACCCAGTAGATTTCAGAACGCTTTAAAGGAGAATACTGTTCAGCTGATGGATTGTACTGTTCAAGGTCTAGCTGGACATTGATTATCTTTTGTTCTCGACTGTCAGAATGGTGGCTTTTAAATGTCTCCTTCTCTTCAAACTGGCATTTAGATGACTTGTGGAGGATGACTTAGGTGGGCAGAGAGCTGAAAACATGAATTTAATTCCAGTCTGACAGATATAAAGTGTTTCTGAAAACAAATATTCTAGCTGCAATGGAGACAAATGCGTTCTTACCCACCATCACAGGAGCTGCAAATTCCCAACCAGAAGAGACCTGGTCTTGGTGTTTAAAGAACCAGGTGCCTAAGCTCAGATACCGAGCATGTTTTTCTGGGTCTGGTGAGTTTTCCCACTTACTTTGCAGATAAAATTAATCTGATTCAGAGCACAGTGGCCATCTCTGAGAAATATTTGTATTGGGCAGATGAGGGAAGGGAGGATGAAGGTGAACAAGTGGGAGGTCATAGCTACTCAGATTTCAACACTTTCTGTGTGTTTTTGATCTACTGTAAATGAGACTATGAGAGGTGCAACTGTATAATTTTAAAACAAAATTGAGGTAAGATCTGACATTACCATCCTTCTGTTGATGACTGCTATCACTGTGTCCCCACCTTCCTGAGACTATGGCTAAATTATGTCATGAAATTCACCTTGAATTTCATGTTGACTATGTGACCTATTCAGTCTGAACTCATGATCAGCTTTCTGTGAATGAAAACAGGATGCAACTAATTCAATGTCCATAGCTAATATGTCCCATGTGAAATTGGCACTACTGATCTCCAATTTTATTGTCTGTAGTTTGAAAAAAGGAAAAATTTGCACGTTGGCAGCCTTTCATCATGTTTTCATGACACTGGTTAAAAACAAAACCCAACCCAAAAATCGCTAGAGTTGCCCCTGGAAATTTCCACTACATGCATCTGACGAAGTGGGTATTCACCCACGAAAGCTCATGCTCCAATACGTCTGTTAGTCTATAAGATGCCACAGGATTCTTTGCTGCTTTTAATAAAATCATGAGATTTGGCCATAGTATAACCAAAGTTCTCTTTTAGAAGTAGGGCCTTGTGACTTAAGGGTGTAGCAATACTCTCTATCAGGATTAGGGTTGCCAACTTTATTTGGATGAATTCCTGGAGATTTTGTCACATGACAATCTTTAATTAAAGATTAATCAGGAGACTCCAGGGCAACCCGGGAGGGCTGGCAACCCTAATTAGGATACAGTACACAGCAGGGTACTTTGTAGTACAATTCATACTCCTCAATGTTGATATGATCTTTTATGCTAAACCAGTATGGCTATGCTAGAAGTGGATCAGAGGACAACCATGTTGTAATCCGACCCGTTGACTCAACTGTTAATGTAGTGAAGCTAGGCTATTAGCCTGAGTATCCACCTGGGTTAAAACATGGCGTTCTACAGTGACTATAACATAGGCCTTTCTTGTCTATGGACAGGGAAAAAAACATTGTTTCACAACCATGTTTCAAAATGGTTATTTTTACAGTATAGCTGAAGTCAGAGTTAATTAACAGTTATCACCAGGGACAGCCACAAGTAACCCACTAAAGTTCTGTCTGTGCTAAATGAATTCCAATTACTCCCCCAGTAATGTTATGATAACATTTAATACATAGCAAAGTATTAATAGGATCAACAATGCATCACTTGCTAGCTATTTCATGAGCAAAAATAATGCATTGCTGGATACATTATTAGAAAAAATCTTTGTTCTAACCTAAGAAATGTATTTTTGGCATTTTTTAATACCATAAAGACTAGAAGGATTCAAACCCAGAAATCTTAAATAAGCCTTAAATACTTCTATAATTACACACATCTGCACAGTTTTATACAGATGTTTGTGATTACTAATGTATTATTAGAACAAGGGAAGAAGGACTTTCCACCATGTAACCAGGCAGTGCTGCAGTTCATAAGGAACCACGTCAGCTATTGGCTGGTCCTGCATGTTTACACTGCTGCTTTGTCTTAGCACAGTCTTCCACCAGGACTCCAAAATAACCCAGTTTCATCTGCTCAAGTTTTAATAATATTGTTAAGGAATCAGTTATAGAAGATTGCTGAGAACACTCATGGGAATTGCTAAATCATTTCACAACAGCACAGTATGGACACCTTAAGTGCAAAGCTGTACAGAGCCGAGGTTTTTCATTATTGTCCCCAGGAAACTGTGCATAATGCCACTACTGTCCTCCAGATCAAGCTGGAAAATGAAACTAGATTCTCAATGCTTTCATATTGGTAAATTAAATTTTAATATGTTACAAATAGATAGCGGTAGGTTGCACTATTCAATTCAATGTGCAGTATGAGTCACTTAAAAATTCCACTGTAGGTAAAAACTAAAGTCTACAGGATAAAAAATGCTTTGTATTTGAAAGTATTATATATTGCTATGATATGGCATTTTGTTTTCTAGAAGGCAATATTATGAGAGGCATGCTGTAAAATTCCAGAGATGCTGCCAGAAATTAGGCAGCTGGGTGGCCTAGAAATCTTCTCCATTACACTTTTGTTTCCTTGCCAGTTCTCCATGTTCTCTCTTGAAAGAATGTTTTGTTTTTGTTTACACATCCTTCGCAAGCAGAGCGAATAAACCCTTTTCTCCTACGTTTGCCAGGCCTTCACTGATAGGATGTTAACTTCCACATTTAGAGACTTTGGGCATATCAGGATTTTTGGTTTGACTAGAAATTAATTTTCACATAATTGTAAGAAAACATCTTTGTAGCACTCAGAATAATTGGAATGATCAGATAATGCAGAAGGAGAAGATTACACATGTTGTGTAAAGATGAAGATCTAGAGTTAGAGCTTAGTTATGCTGATACTGCCACCCAGGCACCTGCTAAGCAGAGATTCCCCAGGGAGACCCCTCCCACCCCAATTCCTCTTGTTCCTGATTTTAAAAGTGGTTTTGCTGTTGATTCTGCTGTGCATGTTTTGGTATGATATTTATAATCTCCCCCCATTCAAATTGTCCCTTTGGGCCTGTCAGGCTGAGCAGGGAGAGTGGGCAAGCTGAGGTCACAAAGCAGGAGTGATTTAAATTAGGCTGAACTAAAATAGCTGAGAACGTACCCACTGAGTGTCCTTGAAAATGATGATACAGTTGCTTAAAACTTTATTATTGTTAATTGCCCCCCCAAGGATCAAAGCACATGCTGTTCTGCAGTGAGGACTATGAGCAGTCCAGCTTCAAAATTCAGCAATTTTTCTTGCTATTTGCAAAGTAGGGGTTAGAATTTCAGGTGATAACAAAGGTGTATTTTTTCCCCACTCCCCCATAATCCAAAAATAAAAAAATGGATTAAAGGATTGTGCTCTAATTTCAAAATAATTATTCTCTGTTAGGCAGAACCCAATCATGAAAAGTATCAGCCCAAAAGGCGCACGTTCCACAAAATTGTGAATTATGAAAAGAGGTGGGTTGCAAATTTAGCTATTGTTTTCACAATCCGTTTCCATAAAACCTGTATAGGAAAATAAAATAAGGAAAAGAAATGCAAACCTTTTTTTTAAAATGCAATACTAGGATTGCAAATTCTAACCCCCATACCAAAATATTTCAAAAAATGAAAAGCTTAAGATTTCAATCACAACTTTAACTTTCTTGTATTGAACATAGGTAGCACTTTTAATTACTATTTAAAGTTGATAAACATGCAGGCTAATATATACAGTATTTTCAATAAGAGTTATTGTTGCTATAGAAAAACTAACTTGATTACTACCTGACCTTTTTGGTGCAATATGTTTTGCATTTAATTATAGTGGTTACAATAGCAGTATAGTATAGTTTACATTACACCACTGCCTCCATTACAAATCTCTGTTTCTATGCACTTATCATTTTCACAGACTTTCTACTTTTGGCCTGAAATTTTCCAGGCTTGGTCTCTTCTCTGGGGGGAATCTAGAATTTTTAGAATATAATTACTAATATCCTGCAAGGGGTAAAAAGAATCAAATCCTTTGTAAATATTCCTGGTTCTTCCACAGGCTTCCAAAACAACCTTGGGCAAGTCATTTAGTCCACCTGTGCTTCACTTTCCTCATTCATAAAAAAAAAAAAAAAAGAGAGAGAGAGAAATAAAACACCTATTAATTGCAATATCTGAATATTTAAGTGCTGTGAGAAAAGTGTTTTGAAATCCACAGAGGGAAACTGATATGGAAATGCAAACTATTAAAATAACAGTAGTAGCAGTTTTTAAAATATCCCTACTCCCTATTCTCCCCCTACACCCCCACCCCCCAAAAAAATTAGCTTTCATCTAAGTGATGCACTATGCTTTAACATTTTAGAGGCCAACTTACATTTTGGACAATGAAAGGTACAGTGTACACTAAAAAGAAGTCTAAATGTATCTTTACCTATGTAGTTTAATAAGGTCAAAATGCTTTTTTCATTTCCAAACATAATCATTCATGTGGTTTTGTTTATCTAGGGAAGACACATTCTGTATAGCAGCCATTGTATTTGGCAACCTGAATGCTTTTAGCACACCACACCATACAGACTGTGACACCTACTGGTAGTGGGTAAATTACAACCAGAGCCTTCCTATAGGTAGTGCCATGCAATGGATGTACTTCAGTTCAAAGCACAGACATACTGGGCTTACAGACAATGCTGCTGTTTGTTTCCACAGCTTTAAAAAAAAAATCTACATATCACTGACATACCATTGAATGTGTCAGGACGAAGACCATTTCACTCCACTGAAGTGCTTTTCCTTTTATTGCCAGTCCTATAACAAGATTATTGAAATGATTCAACTATAGTCAAGCTGCAACTAAAGATACTTGTTGAAAGTAAATAATGAAAGCATTTTATCAGAATTGCTGTCATTTTCCTGTTGAGGGATACATCTGTTTCATAAGTACATTTTTATGTGTGTCTGCCTTATGTGAACCTGCTCTAATTTAGTTACACTGATAGGTGCAGTTGTAGCTTTCTTTCTAACAATATTAACAGATGAATAGGGCAGTCATTTTCAGACAGCAATTTACCATAGCTACAGTCAAAGTGGATTGGTTTGAGATTGCAACCTAGTAAGAATGGATTTTTAAGGATACCTCTGGAAAACATGTTAGTTATGCAGTAATTTGAGATATAAATGCACCTTAAGCAAAACTAATTTGGAGCAGGAAACAAATCTGCTATATTCATATAAGAAAGCTATGTTAAAGCATAGCCTACAGATATAGTTAGAGGATTAGTCACCTCTACAATCAACTGACAATACACCATGCTTGAAAATGACTAACTGTATGAACGCTGAAATGTTTCGAAGTTTATGAACATGCATGTGCTAATGTTTTATAACTTTATTTAGAATTTTATGCATTATTAAACAGATTGTTCAGTTCTCATAAATAATCCAGCTATCTACTTCTGCCTCTTTTGAATTTGTAATAATCTCACTATGAAAGGGTGAACTTTTACTATGCAGACAAAAGTTTAAATTCTTTAGATTGTCAAGGGTATGGACTCTTTGAAGCAACATCTCAAAATATCATATACAAAAAAAACATTTATTGTTTTGGTGGCCTAACTGCAGTTCTAACCCATGGTATTGGCATTCAAGGCATGCATCTGTAATACTGCAGATCTAGATGGGTGGAAGGACATGCTAGTCACTAGCTGGAGACCTATTTAAAATTTGTGCTCCATTTAGAAATGCAGTCACATTGCATAGCTTTCATCTATAAGGAAATGAAAGTTGTGACACGGCGGCAGGCTCTGGGAGAGCACCAGCTCTTTGGGAAAGCTTAGGGCCAGTGATCTTCTTTGATATCACGTCCTAAACCTAAATTAGCACATTAGATGATTTTTCAAGGCATATTGTGATACGTGCTCACATATCTAGCAGGGTCATCAAGCCTCAAATGAGAGCTTTGAATGGTGTATAAGGAATGTGCTGGCTCTCTTGACTATCTCCAGCTCTGCATGGATCCAAAAGGTCAGGTGTAATCAGACCCTGAATTGAGAGGCAACTGGGGAGAATGCAGTTTTCCTTGTTAAAACATGAGCCAAGAAAGATGAACATGTGTACTAAATGCAGAGAGAGGACAGAAAGTAAGTTATTAGATATTAATTATTCAAGCACTGGTTATAAGGAAGAATTAAAAACTAAGAGTCAAAACCCACCTTGAATATGCATGTGTGGTTCTTATTGACTTCACCAGAGGCCATGCATGCGTAAGTGACAGAACTCATACCCATCCCTTTTAGAATGTATCCACACCTTTCCTTTTCCAACAAGAACTGAAGTCAGGGAGGTTGCAAAGATGTACCCCACACAGCCTATGTGTACAAGGTTTTTAAAGTCATAATTAAGGAGAAATCTTTTACAAAATAAACTGGCACATTCTCATGCTCCAGATCTGAACAGAGGAAGCAGACATCTATGGCGTAGGACTGTAGGATGCAGAAGGAAATGGGACAGTGGGTAAAATTTTGAAAAGCACCTAAGTGACTTAGGACTCTAAGTCCTATTTTCAAGAGTGGCTTACACACTTAGGAGCCAAAGGGCTTAAGTGACTTTTGAAAAAGTAGCACGTACGCTCATAAATCACACAGGCACGTTTGAAATTTTACCCACTGACTGTGTGTCAGGCTCGTCTCCCCATCCTGGTAGGCTACAGAACTCTGCATGGATGCAACTCTATGGGTTTGAAATTTGTGCTGAGCAACGTGAGGCAGAGACAAAGTTTAGTCTTTCTCTTCTATATGAAGAGATCCTCAGAACCTGATGGATTTCCAACCTGAAATCCTTGTGGGAATTAGTCATGTTAGCAGCATAATCTTCCTCTGCAAGAAATGTAGAGTACTGAAGGGTCTTGTCATTACCAAGCTGCAACACAGGGCTCTTGGGAGTCACGTGACCATGTGAGTTTATGACTGGGAGGACAGAGAGCAGCTGGTGATGAAGGTTACTTTGAGGATGGCTCAGTATCCATGGGATCAAGTGCTATTTCCCTTGTGATCCATGAAACTAAGTTTTGTAGGCCATGATGCTTTCCCTTTTGTGAACCCACACAAAAGAAAGACCCCTCTTTCTTTGTGGTTTGAACACCACAATGTAAGCCTTGTGGAACTTTTGGCCTAGTGTTTTCCCTGGGTTCTTATTCAGAAGGGAACATCAGGCTGAATGGGAGGCAAAAATCATGCACAAATCAACAGTTTACATGGACAGCACAAACAGTGTAAACTTCCATTCTCATGTAGTGATAAAAACAGCAAACAGAACCAGTATTATTACACTAAAACTGTTAGAAATACAAACATCCACCTTGTGACTACTTTCAGTAGAAAATGAGACAAGGTCACTAAATGAAACCATAAAGGATACCTCGTAATGAAGAGAAAATGCCGTCTGACCAGGAGGCTCTCCTGCACGTCCTTCTTAGTGGAACAGTGGTTATAGTGACAGTCACATTACGATTGTGTGATAAGAGTCACAGAGAAGGAATTGCTATACAAATTACCAGCTTTCTTTGTTAGGTAAAAAATGTCCATCTCTTAATGGGTCAGAACTCAGGGGGCCAAATATATTGGAATGGACTGGAAATAAACTGATCAACATTAAGATAAGGCAATTAACACCCATGCTTCCATGTTAATTCCTTGCTAACAGCTCATACAAATCAGCCTATTTACCCAACTTTACCAGCATTTTTATTTCTCTTTCACATCCCCATGTTCAGCTCGCACCTTGCTATAGCTGATGAAGGTGTTCTGATGGCAGGAAACTACTCCACAATCCTTTAGTCCCTCACTTTGTGATGATGCTGGAAGCCAGGTTTTTCTTTGAAGAAATATTGCACTACCACCATCAATTAATAAATAACTTTCAGCCTATTTAGCATTGACTTAAGACATTGAAATTCAGAAAGTTCCCACATCTGAGATTTCTGACACCAGCAAACACTGTAATGGTGATTAGATAGAGCAGGGGTAGGCAACCTATGGCACGCATGCCGAAGGCGGCACACAAGCTGATTTTCACTGGCACTCACACTGCCTGGGTCCTGGCCACTGGTCAGGGAGGCTCTGCATTTTAATTTAATTTTAAATGAAGCTTCTTAAACATTTTAAAAACCTTATTTACTTTACATACAACAATAGTTTAGTTATATATTATAGACTTATAGAAAGAGACCTTCTAAAAACATTAAAATGTATTACTGGCACGTGAAACCTTAAATTAGAGTGAATAAATGAAGACTCAGCATAGCACTTCTGAAAGGTTGCCAACCCCTGAAATGGAGAAAGGGAGAATGAGAATGCTCACTTCAAAAGAAACATAGGGGAAAATCCTGCTCTTCTTCACCAGCTGAAGGGTTTTACTGGGTAGTGGAATTGGTGTGGTTTCCCTTTGCAAATGAGATAGCAAGGAGCTCAGCTCTGCCAGATTCACCTATGCTGCAACTAGAACTGGCTGAAGTTTTTGCAATGCAAAATGACTTTTTTGACCAAACCAAACCAAAAAAAGAAAAAGTGGGGAAAGTTTGTTGAGTTCAAAATTTCTCATATTTCAAAATATTTTTAAAATATTTTATTTTGGCTTGGTGAGAAAAAAACCCATATTTTTACTTCACTCCTCCGACATGTACTGAAGAAGGGAAGAAGACAGGGTGGGAGGAGGGAAAATAACACTAAAGTCACAGGCTGTGTGTGTGGGGGGGGTGGTGGTTTGAACTGCACCAAAACAAAATGTTTAAAGAAAATCATTTCAAATAATTGTCAAAGAACTAAGTTTCATTAAGAACTGTGCATTTTTTTTAAAAAAAGTATTCCCCCTCCCCCACACAAAATACGATTACTAGTTTTTGACCAGCCTTCCCACCACACAGAAAAGTAAGGGCAGACACAAGGAGGATCTGCCAATGCGAGTGCTGGGTAGATTATTTCTCCTTACCTGATACAATAACCTTTACACAGGGAAAAATAATAATAAAAATCACCCACTGACCTCTGTGGGAATTTTGCCTTTACTTGTGGTGAAATTCTGGTCCTATTGTAGCCAATGGGAGTTTTGTCATTAACTTCAATGGAGCCAGGATTTCCCCATAGAGCGGTAGGAGCCAACCAGGCTCATATTTTAACTACACAGGAGTGTACTAAACTTATTCTGAAAACAGACCACTTCTCATGAAGGCAGAGATAGCTTAAGATATTTTCCCCTCACCGGGGAGGAAAGCTCTTAGCGCTGTTTGTAATATATCCAAATAATTCTCTTCAAACAAATATTTTCCTCATGAAGCATCACAGCCAAAGACCTGGGGAGAATCCTGGTACAACTTTCCGTCTGACGCTATTGGCCTTAGAGGAAAACAAGAATGTGCATGTTCATGGTTAGGATAGGACTGGGTATCAGTGGTGTGGGACTCTGAAGCAAGGAAGGGGAATACTTAATTAAATTTTGTTCTCACTGGGATAATTCACGGTTTACTTACCAGTGTATTTTTGAATGACTGTCAAGAGCAATCAGGGCTTTGGATATACATTCTTTTATAGGATAAAACTCCAAATAAATATAGAAGATATTCTAGCCCCTCTAATTAGAAAGATTAGACTTTTGAACATAAGCTCTTAGGTGCTGGAGCACAAAAAATAATAAATAATGTATATTCCATTGCAGTTTTTCTTTTGTTCAATACTGCAAAGGCCATTCAGTCCATTTCTTTCTGGATTGCCTGAAATCGATGGGCTGCCACTCTTTTATTTAACTCAAACGTCTCATTAGAATTGCGAAAACAATTGCCAACATTTTAGAACCCCAACTCCACTAGCCTTTCCAATTACAGGACTCATTAACAGACATCTGTTTGCTGTCCTTTTTTAAAAGTGATGGTCAAACCAAAGAGGAAACAGACACAGACATCTGCAGCTTCTCATTCTTCAAAAAGCATATATATTTATTTAAACCTATCATCAAAAATAGCAATGTTAATACTTTATCCACTAATTTTTCCTTTATGCAATAACATTCAATACCTTAAGGAGCTAAAATTTGGAAAAAGACATTTTCAGACTACTTTTCTCAGTTCCAACCTCTATTTTTTTCATTTCCATATTAAACAAAAGAGCTAGTCATATGTAAGTTAATAAAGTGAACACAAGGGAGATGTACCTCCAAATTAGAGCCAGACGCTGAATAACGTAGTAGGAATGTACTTAAACCTTGGTACCAGCTCGTGACAAGGTCTGCACTCTGTCTTAGCCCTGAGTTTTTGGAAAAGCTTCAGCAGCTACGAGAAAAACTTTCAACCTGACAAACACTCCCCGGCTGGAAAAGGCTCCTGTTTTAATTCAGTCCAGATGTGATTTTTAATGAAAGCATTATGGCTCTGCAGCTGCATGGATGGTACAAACACTTTAAAAGGAATAAATTATTCAAAATGCTTTATTTGCACTGTACAATTATGCTTGACCTTTCCTGGGTAAAATCTTCAGACTGGCTACAATGCCGTTTATGGTTACTTCTCTTGCCAGATCTAATCCTGGGTGGGGCAGGGCACACTCTGCTCCCACGGACTTCAATGGGAATCAAGACTGCTCCACGCCTCACAGAAGGGACTCAGCACTTTGCAGGATTAGCTGCATGGTGAATATGCAGTAGAAAGGTAAACAGAAAAGGAACATGATGTATAAATCAGACATCTTTACAAACAAATACTTGTAACACATTAGCATAGAGTCACCAGCTAATTCTAAAAACAACATATGTTTGTAATAATTTATATTGTATTAATTATAAAGTCACTCCCTACAAGTTACCTTGATCTAAATACTTTCTAGTTAAATAATCTTTAGCGTAACAACACCGGTATCCTTGTAATATTTGAATGCCACACCATGAAAGGCAGAAATAATTACTATTTTTTTTTACCCAACTATACAGTCTGAAGTTTAGTCCTTGTGTAGTGCATGTTTTCTATACATATTCCCATATGGGAATGAGGAGGTAAATAATTGAAAGAAATGTTAGACTAACAAATAATCAAATGCAACTTTTTCTGGTATATTAAGGCATTATTTTAAATATTACTCAAAACGAATAACTGTACATTCCCAGGGGATATGAAAATTATAGGTCAAATTCTTTTGGTTAGATTACTTTTTGACATATGTAATTCTCTTGACTTCAGTGCATTACCTCAGATTTGCAACAGTTTAAGCAAGACAGGAATTGAGCCTTTATGAATTCAGCACTTTCACCTAAATTGATCAGAAATAGAAAATCCCTTTACCATCATGTGCTTTATGCACCTGCCATTCCATTGGCCCCAATTCAGCAAAGCACATCAGCACATGATTAAGTGATTCACTGAATCCGGGGCATAGACATCACACCACTTATTGTATGTTCTGTTTTCATCCATGGATCATTAGGGCTTATACCACAGCTATTCTATATTGATGCCGCATACAAATCTATCCCCTTCAGTGGGGTTGTAAGGAGTCTAAGTTATTGAAAAGCTTGGGCTATAGAGGATAATTTAGTCCCGTGATTCCAGGCATGCCCCTGCTGGAGGTCTGGAATGCTATCTATTCTGAAGCATTCGGTGGGGTTAAGAGTCTTTAATATTTATTGAAACACTTAGAATTCATGTACAAGCCTGGCAAATAAAGTCTCCATTAAATGACCCATAAAATATAAAAGTCAAAATAAATGCAGACCTAAGACATGCTGTTAGAGAAGAAGTTCATTTCCAAGAGTAACAGGGATGGGGAAATGATAAGAGAACCATTGACAACTGATTGGAGAGTACTAAATGATCCTGTTTGAGGGAAGGAAATTTAAAGTTATTATTCTCCAGCAAATCACTCTGAATGAATTTCATCATTCTTGTTATAAATGTGTTTTCTGACACTTTAATTATGAAGAAACTATTCCTGAAACACACAATGAGAGTAGAAGATGCCATAAGTTTAAGTAAAATGCTATTATATTCCCATTTTGCAAAATTCACAATCACATTCAAATTAAACAGCATTTCTCTCTGGTAGGATGAAATGAATATTGCAAAAATGAAATTGTATACACAGATTCAGGAGCATTTTAATCATTTTATTTTACACGTTAAAAAAAGAAATAGTGGAAATGGAATACTGGAAGCATTACAATTTGATGAGTATATCTTTCTCCATAGAACCATATACAAAATCTCTTATCTGTTTGCAAATGGGAAACATTCACTACAGCAATATAATGAAATGATCCTCATTAAGAAGTGGAGCATAGGTAACTGATTTCTATTAGCTAAGTGCACCACATGCTTAACTAAAACAAACTGTGCTCTCTGGGCATTCAGCTCCTTGTATTGCTTGTTCCCTCCTGCTCTCCATTTAATACTGAGCTACCACATCTGTAATATATCTGGACAAGTTTGCTCCAAAATAAAACCCAACCGATCTGCTCAATAACAATGTACCTCATTGGTTGTTTGTTTTTTTTTAATAATCCAAACATAATTTTTACAAACTGTGGCAGATTAGTTATCAGTTTGTTCCTCTTTATGAATTTAACACAAAAACTTTACAGCAATATGTTTTTGTTAAATAAATGCGTGTTTCTGAATAATGCAGGGTGAATGGTTACATCAGATATTGCACAGCACTCTAGTTCAACTGATAACTTTTTAGATTATACATCAAGGTTGAAATTTGCATGACAAGCACTAGATGTGCTATTTAAACTAAAGGCACACTGACCTATTGATGGACCCATTACACTCCTATAATGCTAGAAAAAACTGGAAACTTCTGCACTGATAATATTTATAGTCCAAAACGTTGCAAATTTCACATTTAAAAGTTCACATTTAAAGAATCTCTACCTTCATATATTGTGCAGCATGTCTTCATGTGGAGGTCACAAAAAAAGAGACAGACCAAAGCAAGCTCTTTTCTGCACTCACTATAGCTGAATTAAGGTACTTTGCCCCACTGTTTACAAAGAAAAAACACTTCTGAAAGCTATTGCTCATTGGCACTTGCAGCACTTCCTTTCCTATCTTATCTTCTACTTTATTTTGATCATGGGGCAGAAACAGAACAATCTGACGGGCAGAACAAGAGTGGGAACAGAGTATCAAACCAGATTACCCATAATACTAGCACAATTTCTCTTATTATTTTTAACAGGAGGGGTGACTGTGGAGAAAAATCAGACAATTTTTAGCTTTCTGTTACATTCATTTTCTTTAAAAAAGTAACAGGCAGGTACTTTGACCTAGTGGCCTAAATGGAGGTAGATTATTCACAGAGTCAGTCAATTCCCTACTGGACCTGCTTTCTCCAGCAGCATACAAAAATTATAACCTAACAATCATGTGAAAAATGATATAGTCACTCAGGTTATGGACCTGATTTTTTTTAAATACTCTTTGGTAAGTGCTTAACACTTCAAGTCCTATGCTCAACTACTCTCCAGAGATTCACACTGGACCCAGTTCTCACCTCAGCTTCTTAAAGGCAAAATTCCATATTGTTCAGCAGGCTGAACACTAACCAAATGCCAACCAATTGAAGAAAGATAAAAGGTAAGATACCAGACACACTTGAACCACCAGCCAGTACTACAGGGGAAAAAAAGTTAAATAAAAGGCCCTTTTAATTATAATTTTAGAACTCTGTTATAAATTCAGAATTAAAGTAGGAAGGCTAGGCTTGTGGATAAGGCAGTGGAGTGAGACTCAGATCTGGATTAATTTCTTGGCTCTGCCACAGACTTCCAGTATAATCTTGGGCAAGCTAATTAACCTGTTTCAGTTTCCCATCTATGAAATACTTGCTTCCCCCCATCCTTTATCTTTCTTGTATATTTAGATAAAGCACTGGTTAGGGCAGGGATTACCCATGACTACAACATGAGGGCTCTGATCTCACTTGGAGCTCCCTGACTCTACTGTAATACACATAAAATAAATAAAAAACAGGAATAAAATGATTCTATATTGTGAGTTTTCCTGGTTTGTTTTATTATACCACCAATAACATAAATGCTCTGAAAAAGGAGGGAACACTTTTCAGCTGCAATGCTTCTTCAGAATCCCTCCCTGTTACTCTTGGAAATGACAGACAGGTATGGTAAAGTTGTCTGAGCATTGGTATGGTAGCCAGGAACTGCCAAGTTCTAATCCTGGCTCTGACCTTCATGCTCTCTGTGGGCATGTAACTTAACTTCTTTGCCTGAGTTTCCGAGTCTGTACCCATAGGGGTGAATAAAATCCTCCTCACGGTGGTATTGCAGGCATAACTAGTCAGCATTTTGTGACCACCCTGCCCAGTATTAATATTATGCACTGCTTTTATATTTTGAATTAAGTTATAACCCAGAACTTTGCAATTTGACTATGCTGTATATAAAGGACATCCCTTTAGGCACAATTCCTCTGCATTCCAATTAAGTTTCAGGAATGATGTGAAAGGCAAGTCTTTAGTCTGACAAAGAGAGGGTTAATTAGAAATATGCTAAGGATTTGTTTTACTGTCACTCAGGGTTGGAAGTGCTTAGCGTTCTATTTAAATAGGTGGACAAAGGATGAGCTCCTTTGAAAGTTAATAATGATGTAGAACGGAAGAATCATGAACTCATCTAAGTGGATGTAAAGGTATCAATATAATTTTGGAAAGGGGATTAATCAAGTGGAGATGAGATGTTTAACAAAAGCTAATAAGTAATTGCTGTGTTTTGGTCAGGACTTTGACAAGACAGAATGACTTAAACAAAAGTTAATATGTATTTCTGATCACAATAGAGAACAAACATCTACTGCTACTGGGCCTATTAGTCTATGGGTACAGGATATTCCACACTGCAGCTGAGAGCGTGCCTCCCAGCCCGGGTAGCCAAACACAGGTTAGCTCTGCTCCAGCTAGCTCACTAAAAATAGCAGCAGCATGGGCGAGCTGCCTGAGTGCAAGCCCACTCAACCCCCTTTGAGAAGAGCTGAACCTGAGAGACTGAGGACAAAGGACTACAAGACATTGTCTACACTAGAATGTTTTTGCTGAAAATTCCCATCAGTGCTACCACCAATGCAGCTTTTGGTAGCAACGGAGGGAGCATGAGTATATAAGGCACTGGTAGCTACCAACATTTTAACCACATATCATGTCGACATAGTAGGTATAAACTATCCGGTCCCTAAAATATTGGCAGTTGCTTGGAGTACTGTCTTCCCTAGTGCTCCCAACATTGTTACCAGTGGGAATGGGAAATTTTAACTTACAAAAAAATCTTAGTGAAGACATAGCTCAGAAGACACCGTAGCTGAATAGGTGCTATCGGGTGGCTTGGGTTTTCCTACTTCTCTTTGATCCTATGAAAGGAAATTTAGGCCTAGTCTGAAATGTCTTTCCTAGTATATTTCTGGAGTCACTCAGCAGCATATCCAGTTCTTTTGGTTCACTTCTTCTTTCATTTGGAGTTTAGTCCTGGCAATTACAACTAGGGAAAAAGTATATGCATGTGATGAAGGAAATGAAGCTCTAACCTCAAAAATAGAACAGGTGAAAATGACTGCCTTTATAAAAGGTACAGGTCACAGAGAAGGTTTGGCCTTCCATTCAGAGGCACAAATGGTGACGGTGGCATTAGGGAGGTAGGTGGGTCAAATGACCTGAGGGTCGGAGATTTCATCACAATTTCAAAAGTAATGTGCAGATTAAACGTGCTAAGAATTACAAGTATAAAAATGCTCAACTCTTTCAATAATTTCAAATTTAAATCCAACCAATCGAGCTCACTAATACAGTATGGAGAGGCTACCACATCTCCATAGTTAAGGTTGGGCATAACCTCCATCATGAAGCTCCAATTTTGTTCTCCTATAGCTTTGGTTTGGAAAATCTGTTTGGCCTCAAAATTGCCAGATTTGGTCGGAAACCAAAGCAAAACCAAAGCTTGAAGAAAGTGTATGAAGTGATTGTTAAATTACAGCACACTAAAAAGTTCACCCTGTTTTGAAATTGATTGTGTACAATATTTCTTTGTCTCCATCCAACTGAAAAATACTGTTTTCAAACCTTCCATACAGTTAAATCTTTGACATCACATACAGCGATTATAGCTGAAGAAAATGAGTTACAATAAATCAAAGTTTACTAACAATTTTTGTTGTTGATAGGTTTTGGCTTATTGATTTCAATGGGATGTATGAACCCAACCCTGTCTCCATTAATGTCCGCGGCAGTTTTTGCCACTGACCTCCTCCATGGGAGCAAAATCAGTCCACAGTAAGCCAGTGCTCTAGTGAAAAAGCTGCCACAAACCCAGTTTAAAGGGCCTCTGGAGGCTTTCCCTGGTTTAAGATAATCCTCTGGTTGCTTACAGCCACTCTAGCAGCTTCTATACTACCTTCTCTCAGCCCCCAACACAGGGAACACATGGCATACACAGGACAGTTCTGATCCTAATCTCTAGCTTCTGGAATGTCCCCGCAAGACTGCTGGCAGTCAGCACAGATTACACTACAGAATCATAGAACTGGAAGGACCCTGAGAGATCTTCAGTTCAGTCCCCTTTGCTCAAGGCAGGAATAAGTTTTAGCTAGACCATCCCTGACAGGTGATTGTCTATGACAGTGAATAGGACAGGAAACTAGGGTTGCCAGGCATCCGTTTTTTGACTGGAATGCCCGGTTGAAAGGGGACCCTGGTGGCTCCAGTTGGCACCACTGGGCCATTAAATGTCTGATTGGCGGCACAACGGGGTTCCAGGGATAAGGCAGGCTCCCTGCCTGCTCTAGCTCCACCTGGCTTCCAGAAGCAGCCGCCAGGCCCCTGCGGCCCCTAAGTGCTGGGGCAGCCAGGGACTGGCTCCGCGTGCTGCCCCAACCCTGAATACCAGCTCCACAGCTCCCATTGGCCAGGAACTGCGACCAATGGGAGATGTGGGGGGCAGTGCCTGCATATGCAAAGGCAGCACGCACCACACAGAGACACCTGGCTGCCCATGTGCCTAGAGGCTGCAGGGACCTGGCAGCCGCTTCCTCAGAGCCGTGGTAAGTGCCACCGGGACCCTGAACTCCCTCCTTCACCCCATCCCTCTGGCCCAGCCTGGAGCCCCCTCCTACACCCCAAACCCCTCATCCCTGGCCCCAGCAGGAGCCCTGACCCCCCCACAAATACACACCCCACCCCCTGGCCCAGCCCAGAGTCCCCTCCTGCACCCCAACCTCTTCATCCCTGTCCACCCCCGACATCCAGACCCGTCACCCCCCACATTCCAATCCCCTGGCCCAGCCCAGAGCCCGCTCCTGCATCCCAAACCCCTCATCACCGGCCCCACCCCCAGCCGGAGCCCTCATCTCTCCGCACCTCAACCCTCTGCTGCAGCCCAGAGTCCCACCCCACACCCCAAACCCCTTACCCTCAGCCCCACCCCAGAGCCTGCACCCCCAGCCCAGAGACCATACCCCCTCCTGCACCCCAACCCCCAGCCCCAGCCCGGTGAAAGTGAGTGAGGGTGGGGAAGAGTTAGGGGTGGAGGGGGGGATGGAGTGAGTGGGGCCTCAGAGAATGGGCAAGGGGAGGGGGAGGGCAGAGGTCTTTGGTTTTGTGTGATTAGGAACTTGGCAACCCTACCAGCAACCCAGTTGCATCAAGAATTTGGGAAGAGCAAAATGACTTATGGTCACCTTTGCACTTCATACCCTCAATCTGCAATAGCTGAAAGGTTGGACTCCATGGTTTGTCCCTTTATGTGTGTGTGAACATATCTCCTTCTATTGGTAGGCTAAGGCTTTGAAAAAACAAACAGGTAGCACCTGACAGAAATCTTCCTTTACAACAAGTAGTAGAGGACTGTGTTTTTCGAGCTAGAGGAACAAGGGAATTGAGAGGGAATAGTATCTCTATAGTTCAGACTGAAGCCATAGTCTCATCAGCAGGATTATTTCAATCCCTTTTATAATTCAAACAAAACAAACAAAAAGAAAAATTCCCTGGGTTTTCAAATGTTTCAAGTTAAGTCTCAACAGAATGTTTTCCGAACTTTCTGTCTGAGTAAGTACTTTTGACAGTTTTGCAAAGATTCTAATGTCTCCCACTAGACACTCATGATAGTCACTTCCTGGCACTATTCTGTATGTGTCCACCAGTCTGCCCAATAAAATTACATTACATATTTGAAACGGGGATATACTTTGTGGCTTGTATTAAGGTCAGGAATAGTAAAATGTTTAAGAAATTATTTGAAAATTAAACATTGCTGCATCTCAGTGATGGAGAAAAACCATGGCGACATAGAATAGGCCAGGGATATTTTTTAGAAGTAAAAGAAAACTTCAGGTTATGGCAGAGCTGCATCTTCTGCTATATTCTCCAGCAAAATGCCCCCTTGACTATAGGAAAATAAATCCATTTTCTAGATGAGGTAACTGAAGAACAGGAAGTTTAAGTGATTTGCCAAAAGAAGTTTGTAGCAGAACCAAGGATCAATAATCAGTATCTTATCCAGCAATCCACACCACTCCACACACATCGGTTCAAATCTCTTAGTCATGCCAACTCTAAAATGGGGATAACAGTGAGATCTACAGACGAAAAAGCATAGCATAGCTGTGAAGTATTATTACTAATCACATTTTTTTTAGATGGGATAAATCATTTCTTGACTTTAATAATCTGAAGACCCACTGCACGTATTTTTTTTCACAACTGTCTTCATTAATCTACATAAAGTAAAAGTAAAAAGGTGAAAAGTGTAAAAACGAAATCTGAACTGGAAAATTCTATAAAACAACAAAAATTGTTTAAAAAAACCCTTTTAAAGTTGCTAAACAGCAATATAGTTAGTGAAGAAATTAGTAGTTAATGATATAGATCTTACACTGATCATGTGATAGAATAATATGTTTCCTGAAGTATTAAAATGCATATTTCATCACAACACAGCAACCTTAACTCTGACCCAAAATAAACTATTATTTCACCAATAATCTCAAAATATAAACACTTCAGAAAACCCTTTTGCAAAATAAATACAATACATTAATTACAGTTATTGGTTAGCCTAAAAGGAAAATCTGTGGACATATTTTTACCATCAATTAATAATGTTTTATACTTTTGTATTAAGCTACACAATCAACCTCATTCTGTAAATGATACTGCACTTGGTGAAATTATATGTCCTATGTCATGCATGAGGTCAGACTAGATGATATAGGTCCCTTCTAGCCCTAAAATCCATGAATCTATGAATGAACCACCGTGGCCCCGACCTCCCAGCAAAACATTTGACTGTGAATTGGAACATGTGTTAACTGGTAACATTTCATATTTAATGCTATTATTGAAAAGAAAATATTGAAACATAAGACATTAAAAAACAATCCAGGAGTCAGTTTTTTAAATAGGTTTGGGATATACTCAGCATATATTACCTCAGCACATAAAAATACGTTTGTGTGTGTGTTGATAGGTTGATACAGAGTGTGTGAGATCATAATGCATTATGGGCTGCTCTGGTCTGATTATTTACACACTGCTATGAAATGCTATAACGTTTACTGCTTTGATTGTACTTTGAGTTACTGTTTAGATTACTCTGAATAACTTTGAAGCACTTCAAGGTGAAGTTGCATTCTGCTCACAGGTGCTCCCTTGTTCTCATATGTGTATTTAGCATATCAATTGTTGGATTTCTTCTTGTGGATCAGGAATTAAAGGAATATTATTCTGTGTCTGGCAGTATGAAGAATTCACTAACTCACGTCTCTTGCTTTTTGTTTATATATTTACTAATTGACTCAGTGATTCAGAATCTAAGGGAAAGTTATTTTGACTTCAATATGTGTGTTGCTCACATTTATATGCTTATAAATAATTCTGTACTACAATTCTCTCAAATTAGCTGTGGAAAAAGCCCCACAGAAAATATCTCTGTCTTGCTTTACTGTTCATGGCTCAGAAATGATTTGCTAAAATGTTAGTGAAACTATCATCCTTGCTAATTTTTTTAAAATAAAACGTAATAGTCCAGAATCTGATTTTAAGTGTATGCATAGCATTAAAGGAAACTCCAGTGGGAAAATATTATACCATTAAATAATTGAAGCTCTGCTATTCATAAAACTAGGGAATGATCCCTATGTTGGTCAACAATATTAACAATTATGGTGATTTTACCATTAGGAGTAATCAGCCAAGCACAGACACTTTTTAAAATGCTCTTTCTACTCTCTTGGCATGTTGCATAATAAATTTTGATTTATATAGTCTGACTTGATCAGTTTCTCTCTCTTCCAGAGAGAATGGTATAAATTAAGAATCCTAGAGCCCTTGGGAAAGTGGGGCAAAAGAACCTTTGTAGATTAAAATCTTGAGGACGACCTCTGTGAAAACTCTTCAAACTTGCTTTGTTCCTTTAAAGTCCATTTAATCCTTTGGAGAGGATTCTTCTGGTTTGACCCCCTTGAACCTCCATGACCAACCCAATAAACTACTGAAAGACCAAAGGTACCCAAAGGAGAGCCTTTAAACTAAAGAAATTTCCTCAAGGCTATAAGTTACATCAGAGTGAGAATGAGCCCAATGAGGAGGGAAGATCCTGTATCTTTAACACCATTAATTATCCACTTAGTAATCTACTTCCATTATAAGTGCAGTACTTTTCTAACAGGGCTCTTCTTTCCCATGCCTGGAGCAATACACATTGTTCTTCAAATGACAACAAACCCCTTCTTTGTTGTTCAGGAATATCAACCTAGGTGAACTATGTAACAAAGTTTGAAAAAATAATTAGATCTTTGTTGTGTTTATAGCACACAGTCTCCTTGGGGATATATATAATGTTTTGCCTGTAGCCACTGCATGGGAATTCGAGTAACATGGCAAACATGTAGAATAGTATTTCTTGAGTGGTGTATTATGCAGTGGTCTTTATGCAGTTATATTTGATGCACATGATTTTATGTGTTATACCATGTTTGTTCTTCATCATTTAAAAAAAGAAAAAATAATCTTAGATCCCAAAGAGCAAATCACCCTTTTCACTTTTTCTCCACAAAATGGGCACAGAGGAATTCTGGCTTGCCTAAGGGGTGCCCACACAACAACTGCCCATACAGCTAACTTGTACCAGGAGCACAATCATTTTACCACAGGAAGCTATGAAGGGGCCACTGGTAGATGAGATAGGGGTAGGGGAGGAATGTATTCAAACCTGCAGACTGTAGCTCTAGCCTCTAACCCAACACTGGCATGCTCATTCTCAGCTCAATACAGATTGTGAACTCTGCAGAAGCCCAGTTTGGGATGTAACAGTAACACCCCACGATTCATCTCCTGGCCATAATTTGTGAGCGTACAACTTGGGACCCTCTGCACAATACTCCTCCCATTATCCCTGGGCTTGCACTATCCATCTCCTGGAGCCAGAAGTTGGGCTCAAGTTGTAGTTCTAGAATGCAGTTTGTATGTATGAAATCTTCTTTATTTGTTGAAGATCTTAGTAAGTACCAAGTCTAGGACATAATTCACCACTAAACTATTCCAGCTTTATACCAGTGTAGACTGGTTGATAAGAATCGAGTTACACCTGTGCAAAACCAGGGTCTGGATCAAAGCCCTACTTCAAAACAAAACATGCCAAGATAGTTTTTGTAGAGGGAAGTAGGCCAGAGGGAAAAAAATACATTTCTGTAGCTTGGCAACATAATCCATCATTGTTTTCCACCCATCTGCCCTCATTCAACCTGATCTTCACCCCTATTTCTCCCCTCAGCACACAGGAAATACATACAAAGCCTGATTTTACACTTGTAATGGGGTCACACTCACCTCTCACGAGCACCCCTTGATCAAGTGCATGTGCCTGTACATTCACTCTCTGTCTCTATGTGTTTGTGGTGGGTCTTTAGGGATGCAGCCCCCCAGCCAAGTAACACACAGTCTGTCTGTGTGATAAAAGCAAGGCAAACCCCTTCTGGGGTACAAGTCCAACAGGGGCCTCATTCAGTGCCCTTTGTAATGTCTCTCTCTCAAGTTGTCCCTGCTCCAGTATAGAGCGATGCCCCAAGAAGGCAAAGACATTGCCTCCAGGGAGGAAGTCCTATGGCCTTTCTAGCCCCTGCTCTCCAGCTGGACCACTATAGTTCAGTTCCTCTTCTGGGGTCACTCAAAGTCCAGGCCACTTTCCCAGGGGCAGATGGGAGTGGGACCCAGCCCCATCCACTCCTACAGGTCGCAGCCCAGGGACCCGGTAGATAAAGGCCATCCAGTGTGTCCCTGTATCTAAGCTGCACCACTGCTCTAATTCCCTGGACCACTTCCCCATGGCCCCACATCATCTTCACCCTTACCTCAGGACCTTGTCCCGATGGAGTCCCAGCAACCAGCCAAGACCTTCTTCTCGTTCTCCCCAGCTTCTAGCAGCACTGCCCTGTCCAAGGTCCTGCAGCTCCCTCAGCCAGCCACACATCATCTGCATTTCTCCAGCACCAACAAGGAACTGAACTTACTCTAGCCCTGCAGCACTTCTTATACTGGCATTCTGGGCCTTGATTGGCTGCTCCCTGCAGCCCCTTCCTGATTGGAGGATTCTCTCCTCTGCCCCTTTTTTGTTGTGGGGTGTGGGGCAGGGTTGCATGGCCTCCAGCAGGGAGTGTCTGGACCTAGTTCACCCCTTCACAACACTATTCCGATTCAGTAGTAACTCCACTGAAATCACTGGAGGGTTGTAAAAGGAGAATCAGGCTTCTGTTTTGCGGAAAATCTGTGGGAAGTGGGGAACAACTGCATTAAGAACATAAGAACAGCCATATTGGGTCAGACCAAAGGTCCATCCAGCCCAGTATCCTGTCTACCGACAGTGGCCAATACCAGGTGCCCAGAGGGAGTGAACGTAACAGGTAATGATCAAGTGATCTCTCTCCTGCCATCCATCTCCACCCTCTGACAAACAGAAGCTAGGGACACCATTTCATACCCATCCTGGCTAATAGCCATTAATAGACTTAACCTCCATGAATTTATCTAGTTCTCTTTTAAACCCTGTTATAATCCTAGCCTTCACAACCTCCTCAGGTAAGGAGTTCCACAGTTTGACTTTGTGCTGTGTGAAGAAGAACTTCCTTTTATTTGTTTTAAATAAACAGCACAGAGTGGGGGCTATCCAGTTTATTGCACTGAGTGTAGCATGTATGATTACCTGCCCTGTGGGCGGGTGGCGTATGTGTGCAGTCGGTGCAAGGAGCTCCTGGCCCTCAGAGACCATGTATGGACTTTGGAGGCCAGGGTGGCAGAACCGGAGGAGCTAAGAAAGGCAGAGAGGTATGTTGATGAGGCTTTCCGGGACCCTGTAGAATTGTCCCACCTCCGCTCAGACAGCCCCTGCGCTGTTGAGGAGGAAGAAAGGCCCAGGGAAGCAGAGCAGTCAATGGGAGCAGAGGGAAACCTTCCCATAGTTGAGACCCTCCTTCCAGATGGTGCTGGGGTTGCCTCTTGCACTGAGGTTACCTCTCCGGGGGGAGGGAACTCCAGTTTCTAGGAAAAGGCAAGTGTTAGTAATGGGAGATTTGATCATTAGAAACGTAGATAGCTGGGTTTGTGATGACCGGGAGAACCGTGTGGTGACTTGCCTGCCTGGTGCAAAGGTTGCAGATCTCTCAAGGCATCTAGACAGACTTATGTGTAGTGCTGGGGAGGAGCCAGTGGTTGTGGTACATGTAGGTACCAATGACATAGGGAAGGGTAGGAGAGATGTCCTGGAAGCCAAATTTAGGCTGCTAGAGAAGAGACTGAAATCCAGGACCTCTATGGTGGCATTCTCAGAAATACTCCTAGTTCCACGCACAGGGCCAGGTAGGCAGGCAGAGCTCCAGAGTCTCAATGCGTGGATGAGACGATGGTGTAGAGAGGAGGGGTTTACGTTCATTAGGAACTGGGAAAACGTTTGGGATGGGGGGAGCCTATACAGGAGAGATGGGCTCCACCTAAACCAAAGTGGAACCAGACTGCTGGCACTAAACATTAAAAAGGTTGTAGAGCAGTTTTTAAACTAGGAGATGGGGGAAAGCTGACTGCTGCAGAAGAGCATGTGGATCAGATACAGACTTCTCTTAGGGGAGAGTCTGATGATAGAGAATCTCCAGGTTATAGTCAGGAGCAAGGGATGGAAGAGGATAATGTAAGGGCCAGATCAGATGATAAACAGTCACATCAAAAAGAATCTGGCACATCAGAAAAGGGCAGACAAATAAACAGGGACAAGTTTTTAAAGTGCTTGTACACAAATGCTAGAAGTCTAAATAATAAGATGGGTGAACTAGAGTGCCTTGCGATAAAGGAGGATATTGATATAATAGGCATCACAGAAACCTGGTGGACTGAGAGCAATCAATGGGACACTATCATTCCGGGGTACAAAATATATCGGAAGGACAGAACAGGTCATGCAGGGGGAGGAGTGGCATTATACATGAAAGAAAATGTAGATTCAAATGAAGTAAAAATCTTAAGCGAATCCACATGTTCCATAGAATCTCTATGGACAGAAATGTCATGCTCTAATAAAAATATAACATTAGGGATCTATTATCGACCACCTGACCAGGACAGTAATAGTGATGATGAAATGCTAAGGGAAATTAGAGAGGCTATCAAAATTAAGAACCCAATAATAGTGGGGGATTTCAATTATCCCCATATTGAACATTTCACTTCAGGACGAAATGCAGATATAAAATTTCTCGATACTTTAAATGACTGCTTCATGGAGTAGCTGGTATGGGAACCCACAAGGGGAGAGGCAACTCTAGATTTAATCCTGAGTGGAGCGCAGGAGCTGGTCCAAGAGGTAACTATAGCAGGACCGCTTGCAAATAGTGACCATAATATAATAATATTTAACATCCCTGTGGTGGGAAGAACATCTCAACAGCCCAACACTGTGGCATTTAATTTCAAAAGGGGGAACTATACAAAAATGAGGGGGTTAGTTAAACAAAAGTTAAAAGGTACAGTGGCTAAAGTGAAATCCCTGCAAGTTGCATGGGCGCTTTTTAAAGACACCATAATAGAGGCCCAACTTCAATGTATACCCCAAATTAAGAAACACAGTAAAAGAACTAAAAAAGAGCCACTGTGGCTTAACAACTATGTAAAAGAAGCAGTGAGAGATAAAAAGACTTCCTTTAAAAAGTGGAAGTCAAATCTTAGTGAGGCAAATAGAAAGGAGCATAAACACAGCCAAATTAACTGCAAGAGTGTAATAAGAAAAGCCAAAGAGGAGTTTGAAGAACGGCTAGCCAAAAACTCCAAAGGTAATAACAAAATGTTTTTTAAGTACATCAGAAGCAGGAAGCCAGCTAAACAACCAGTGGGGCCCCTTGACGATCGAAATACAAAAGGAACGCTTAAAGACGATAAAGTCATTGCAGAGAAACTAAATGGATTCTTTGCTTCAGTCTTCACGGCTGAGGATGTTAGGGAGATTCCCAACCCTGAGCTGGCTTTTGTAGGTGACAAATCTGAGGAACTGTCACAGATTGAAGTGTCACTAGAGGAGGTTTTGGAATTAATTGATAAACTCAACATTAACAAGTCACTGGGACCAGATGGCATTCACCCAAGAGTTCTGAAAGAACTCAAATGTGAAGTTACGGAACTATTAACTAAGGTTTGTAACCTGTCCTTTAAATCGGCTTCGGTATCCAAGGACTGGAAGTTAGCTAATGTAACGCCAATATTTTAAAAGGGCTCTAGAGGTGATCCCGGCAATTACAGACCGGTAAGTCTAACGTCGGTACCGGGCAAATTAGTCGAAACAATAGTTAAGAATAAAATTATCAGACACACAGAAAAACATAAACTGTTGAGCAATAGTCAACATGGTTTCTGTAAAGGGAAATCGTGTCTTACTAATCTATTAGAGTTCTTTGAAGGGGTCAACAAACATATGGACAAGGGGGATCTGGTGGACATAGTGTACTTAGATTTCCAGAAAGCCTTTGACAAGGTCCCTCACCAAAGGCTCTTACATAAATTAAGCTGTCACGGGATAAAAGGGAAGGTCCTTTCATGGATTGAGAACTGGTTAAAAGACAGGGACCAAAGGGTAGGAATTAATGGTAAATTCTCAGAATGGAGAGGGGTAACTAGTGGTGTTCCCCAAGGGTCAGTCCTAGGACCAATCCTATTCAATTTATTCATAAATGATCTGGAGAAAGGGGTAAACAGTGAGGTGGCAAAGTTTGCAGATGATACTAAACTACTCAAGATAGTTAAGACCAAAGCAGATTGTGAAGAACTTCAAAAAGATCTCACAAAACTAAGTGATTGGGCAACAAAATGGCAAATGAAATTTAATGTGGATAATTGTAAAGTAATGCACATTGGAAAAAATAACCCCAACTATACATACAATATGATGGGGGCTAATTTAGCTACAACGAGTCAGGAAAAAGATCTTGGAGTCATCGTGGATAGTTCTCTGAAGATGTCCATGCAGTGTGCAGAGGCGGTCAAAAAAGCAAACAGGATGTTAGGAATCATTAAAAAGGGGATAGAGAATAAGACTGAGAGTATATTATTGCCCTTATATAAATCCACGGTATGCCCACATCTTGAATACTGTGTACAGATGTGGTCTCCTCACCTCAAAAAAGATATTCTAGCACTAGAAAAGTTTCAGAAAAGGGCAACTAAAATGATTAGGGGTTTGGAAAGGGTCCCCTATGAGGAAAGATTAAAGAGGCTAGGTCTCTTCAGCTTGGAAAAGAGGAGACTAAGGGCGGATATGATAAAGGTATATAAAATCATGAGTGATGTTGAGAAAGTGGATAAGGAAAAGTTATTTACTTATTCCCATAATACAAGAACTAGGGGTCACCAAATGAAATTAATAGGCAGCAGGTTTAAAACAAATAAAAGGAAGTTCTTCTTCACGCAGCGCACAGTCAACTTGTGGAATTCCTTACCTGAGGAGGTTGTGAAGGCTAGGACTATAACAGTGTTTAAAAGAGAACTGGATAAATTCATGGTGGTGAAGTCCATAAATGGCTATTAGCCAGGATGGGTAAAGAATGGTGTCCCTAGCCTCTGTTCGTCAGAGGATGGAGATGGATGGCAGGAGAGAGATCACTTGATCATTGCCTGTTAGGTTCACTCCCTCTGGGGCACCTGGCATTGGCCACTGTCGGTAGACAGATACTGGGCTAGATGGACCTTTGGTCTGACCCGGTACGGCCGTTCTTATGTTCTTATGTAAAACTGCTGCCCATTAATTTCATTTGGTGGCCCCTAGTTCTTATATTATGGGAACAAGTAAATAACTTTTCCTTATCCACTTTCTCAACATCACTCATGATTTTATATTATTGCCATTAGTCCTTCACTTTCCACTCTACCTGTCACAACTATGCATATTCCACCATCTTTATAAGTGTACCCCTCTGTTCCTTCCCAGATCACCTAGGAACAGGCAAGTGCTCACCTTATAGCTGGACACCTGATGTCTTGAGGATAATACAGATCCTGGGGAGGTCCCAGCAGTGGTGTTGGGTAGGTGGGAATCTTCTGTCCACCCATCTGCAGCAGCTGTCTACTCATCAGAAGAATGATAGATGGCAGTGCCTCCATATGGATATGCACCGTATACCTCCATTAGGGTACCTTGATAGCTTCCAGGAACAACTGCACCCTAAACCATGCAATAGGCCCAGCAGATAAGGGCAACTTATACTTACTGCTCTATGGAAAGCATTAAATACACAAACATGAGCCAGGGACAGCTTTACTTAGAAGTCATGTAGCAAAATACAATGACGATGCAATAGAATAAATTAGAATACCTATTATAATGTGACAAGTCAATAGATGGCATAGCAACTGTTCAGCTAATGGTGGAGACTTATAAACATTAAAGTAAATTTAACCACTACTCACTACAACAAAGGCTTAGCTTTAGAAACAACATACACAAGCACATTCGTCATTAACATTGTACAAACTCAAGCCCTCCCAGAGTGTGCACTCCCCCATGGTTTTAAAATACCAGACACTTTCTTGAGGCCTCGCCTCCCTTCCCATGAAACGCCTCACACTCTTTTTGAGGTGCTTGATTTTTTTTCTCAGCCTCCTCTCTCCTCCAGCTTCCCTTAGCCAATGCCCCATCCTTCAGTCTCCCAGGCTGTCACTGCAATCCCTGTAGTGTTAACCAGGAACTCAGATCTTGCCTATGGTTAACTGGATGTGCTCTAAGTTCCACACCTCAGAGTCCCTACCCAGCAGACTCGTTCCCCCAAACTGCATCTATCAATGGAGAGAAAACTAGGGACAGGAATAACTATAAAGCAAACTGATTTATTAAACAGTGACTCAAACAGGAAACAGTAACTTATAGGACCCCCAGCAAAACAATACACAAAGGGCATATAGGTACAGGTTGGCACAACAAACTGACATAAAGTCAAGGTCTCAAACCCATGAAGACAAAGGGGAATTTACTACAGATAAGGTACAGAGGTACACAGCATACTACACTAGGTTCAGAGGAATGGATCCATGACAGAGGACATCACAGATGGAATACACCAGGACAGCAAGGTGAGGACACAGGAGTTCAGGATACAGATAAGATAGGAATCAATCAGGAACTGACAGCTGGAACTATGGAGTTTAGATCTTCTTCTGTGGTCTTCTGTAGATCCCTCAAAATCTTGGCTAGGACATGTACTGCGCTGCCACCAGGAAGGAGAGCCTCTCCTCTCAGGTGCAGTAGTCTCTTATGCTCTCCTGTTAGTAGGCAGAACACAGGCCATGTGACCCTTGCTCTTTCCCCCCTTACAGAGAAAAAGGCACCAATTGTCTCAAGAAGAAGGTTACCAACATGGTGGACAAACAAAATGGTGAAATCCCTAAACAAAATGGAACTTGCAGTTTTCCCCTATGGTAGGATCCCTAACTTTCCACTTCTGCCCTGAGACATGATCACAGAGCCAAGACCGAAGTGTCCCAAAAGGTGCCAAACACTACATCATGGGATCTGTAGTCCTTACAGTCTCTAGTCCCTACAATTCAACTGAAAGTAGTTGTGGTCCTTTGGAGCCAATACATAATACTACTAGAGGCCTAATCAAAGCACCAGTGTCAAAAGTTTGGAGGCCCCCATAGTGGGAAAGCCCTACATAAGTCTCACTTGTAATGCACCGCTGGAGATTTAATATAATGCCAGTATACTATGGTCTCTTCACTACAAAAGTATAGTAATCAATAACCAGCCATTTACTATCATGAATTTTTTATTCACATGGCTTTACATCAAGAATGGTGCTACATTAAAAAGTTTCAATATATCTTTTGTCTACTTCACTTTGAAAAACATTTTCTTACACAGTGAAAAGATTTGGAGCAGATTTCTAGTCTTTAAGGTCTGCTGCTTAATTGTATAATACATTATAAACTACAGAAAAGTAGCAATAGTTGAATCATTTTTCTTTAAGTGACAGCTGAACAGTAATAAAGTGGAATAACAATGTTCAAGCCCAGCATTTATAAAGCAAACTTTCATCCAAAACACCTGTGTGTTCCCCAGACTGAGGAAGCATTTTAACTTAAAACTAGGGCTGTCAAGCAATTTAAAAAAATCAATCACGATGAATTGCAAGATTAAAAAACTTAATCATAATTAATTGCACTGTTAATAATAGAATACCATTTCTTTAAATATTTTTGATGTCTTCTACATTTTCAAATATATTGATTTCAATTACAACACTGAATACAAAGTGTATAGTACTCACTTTATATTTATTTTTTATTAAAAGTATTTGCACTGCAAAAAAACAAAAGAAATAATTTTTTTCAGTTCACCTAATACAAGTACTGTAGTGCAATCTCTTTATCATGAAAGTTGAACCTACAAATGTAGAATCAGGTTAAAAAAGAACTGCATTCAAAAATAAAACAATGTAAAATTTTAGTGCCTGCAAGTCCACTCAGTCCTACTTTTTGTTCAACCAAGTGCTCAGACAAACAAGTTTGTTTACATTTGCAGGAGATAATGCTGCCCACTTCTTGTTTACAATGTCAACTGAAAGTGAGAACAGTGTTCTCATGGCACTGTTGTAGCCAGCATCACAAGATATTTATGTGCCAGATGCACTGAAGATGCATATGTTCCTTCATGCTTCAACCATCATTCCAGGGGACATGTGTCCATGCTGATAATGGATTCTGCTCGATAACAGCCCAAAGCAGTGTAGACCGATGCATGTTGCTTTTCATTATCTGAGTCAGATGCCACTAGTAGAAGGTTGATTTTCTTTTTTGGTGGTTTGGGTTCTATAGTTTCTGCATTGGAGTGTTGCTCTTTTAAGACATCTGAAAGCATGCTCCACACCTCATCCCTCTCAGATTTTGAAAGGTACTTCAGATTCTTAAAATCTTGGGTCAAGTGCTGTAGCTATCTTTAGAAATCTCACCTTCTTTGCATTTTGTCAAATCTGCAGTGAAAGTGTTCTTAAAATGAACAACATGTGCTGGGTCATCATCTGAGACTGCTATAACATGAAATATATGGCAGAATATGAGTAAAACAGAGCAGGGGACATACAATTCTCCCCCAAGGAGTTCAGTCACAAATTTAATTAACACATATTTTTTTAACGAGTGTCATCAGCATGGGAGCATGTCCTCTGAAATGGTGGCCAAAGCATGAAGGGGCATTCGAATGTTTAGCATATCTGGCATGTAAATATCTTGCAATGCCAGTTACAGAAGTGCCATGCAAATGCCTGTTCTCACTTTCTAGTAACATTGTAAATAAGAAGAGGGCAGCATTAATCTCCTGTAAATGTAAACAAACTTGTTTGTCTTAGCAATTTGCTGAACAAGTAGGACTGTGTGGACTTATAGGCTCTGAAGTTTTACATTGTTTTGTTTTTTAGTAGAGTTAAGTAACAAAAAAAAATCTACATTTGTAAGTTGCACTTTCATGATAAAGAGATTGCACTACAGTACTGGTATGAGGTGAATTGAAAAATACTCTCTCTTTTATCATTTTTATAGTTCAAATATTTGTAATAAAATATACATATAATAATAATATGAAAATGTAGAAAAATATCCAAAATATTTAATAAATTTCAATTGGTATTTATTGTTTAATAGTGCTTAATCGCAATTAATTTTTAATAGCGATTAATTTTTTTGAGTTAATCGCATGAGTTAACTGTGATTAATCGACAGCCCTACTTAAAACAGAATTTTAGCACTCCAAGCACATTAGAATTAACTGTATTCTGAGTAGCAATTAATGTTATTCCCACCTAACCAAATGCTATTTAATGCAGGATGTAAGCTATGTCATTGCTTTGTATATGGCATGTGGTTTGTAATAGAAGAAAGGAAGTATTCTGCAGAAGACAATTCACATAAGCACAGGATCTTGGATTAGTTAGAAAAACAAACAAAACTATGGAAACTGCATACAAGTCTGGAGCAGGGAACAGCACAGTGTGTTATATTAGAACAGAAAAAGAAAAGGTGGATTTATTTTAATTGTATTTCTTTGGATTTTATTAGAATCAGAGTTGGTGGTACCACCTATAGTTAAGGTTTCATAGATTTTAATGCCAGAAGGTACAATTCAATCATCTTGTCTGGCCTCCTATATAACACAGGCCATAGAATTTCACCCAATTCTCTCTGAATTGAAAACAGTAGCTTGTATTGGACTAAAGTGTATCTTCCAGAGAGGCATCCAGTCTTGATCTGAAAACATCAAACGATGGAGAATCTATCACTTCCTTGGTAGTTTGTTCCAATGATTAATCACCCTCACTGTTACAAATGTATGCCCTATTTCTAATGTGCCTGTCACTTTCCATTAAAAGACCATTTTTTCAGTTGCTTAAAACTTTGCCAAATTAACAGTTTGAGCTAAAACTTTCCATGCTGGGAGTCTGCCTCATGCTGAATGTTTCTGGGGAAGTTTCAGCTAAATGGGTTCATTGCTCCTTATAATGAGGTTAGGAAAAATGCATTGTTTGCCCATGTTAAAAAAATTCTTACAACGGTTTTGTTGAGAAGCTCTAGCACCTCCATGATTTGGGACAGAGACTTGAAATGTGGCAGGAAGGTCACCTAGCTGTCAAGGATGTGCCTTTTGCCATGCCTGTGAAAATTTGCCTAAATTTAGCCAAGTTATAAGCCACCCACAAAACTCAGTTTGCACATGCTTTGTAGACTTTTGTTAGAGTTTGGCAGCTAAATTCTCTAAGGATTCCATCTCCATTGAACATGCTTCAGCCCATAGCAGCTCCTCTGTGCTGCCTAGTCTGCGCATGAGCCATCCCTGCAGAGTGACTGAGCATGTTCCATTTTGGGGCTGCAGGGGGTGAGCAGGACTTTCCCTGCATGTGCTGCTTCCTGCAGGGTTGCCACCTCTGAGGTTAAAAAATAAATTGGACTTCTGGGATGATCCTGAGCCCACAAAACTGGACAATTGGCAGAGTGTACTGAGCACCCTTGCAGATTTCCAGGGACAGCTACCTCAAAAAGAGGATGATCCTGGGGAAACTTGCAAGCTGGCAACCTTAGCTCCCAACTGCTGGGGGTCACTGCACCACCAGATCTGAGAGCAGAGAGACCATCTATCCTGTGCTCTCACAGCTCCCCCTGCTGAAACCCAAGCAACATGGGGGGAAATTCAGAAGCATGAGAAATTCAGATGGAGATTGCAGGAACTAGGGTTGTTGAATTGGATAAGAGCAGAGGGAGGGGGGAGCAGGAGGCAAGATAGGAGCAGAAGAGGAGGGAGGGCAGAGCAAAGGCAGAAATAGAGGAGAAGGAGCTGGGATGTGGGGATAGAGGGAGCAGAGTGAGAAAGAGACAGGATGCAGGCACAGAGGCAGCAGCACCTCTAACCACTAGAGAATACTGAACATGGAGTCCTCAGTCTCTACATTCTTCTCCTGTTCTTTTTGCGGATACAGACTAACACGGCTGCTACTCTGAAACCTGTCAAATAAACTGTGCAACCTACTGGCAAAATGTGTGTCCCATCCCATATAACAGCCTACTACTGCTATCCATTACTCTGTTAGCTCAAGTGGTAGAAATCTGTGTTGTGGCTCTAATGGTCCAAACCTTGGTGATGACCCAAACTGGGGATCAATATGATTCCACGGGATTAAATTTCTGTTACATCCAAAAACGATGTTAAAAGAATGTTAAGATTGCAAAGTCAAGCACTCAAAAGATAGGAATGTCTCAATATAGGTTGCTTGTGCAACCTTAATTGCCTTTCCACCCATACAACTGTATTATGCTACAGTCTTGAATTGCATGATCACATACTATATTTTCTACAGGACCTTAAAATTGGGGATTTTTTTCTGTCTCCTCATCTTTCTGACTGCTTCTGCTCAGACACACGCACCTCCACCAAGCAATTCCCAGGACCCTGTGAAACCCCCCCGCCTGTGTTATGGGCAGCAGCAACAGCCCTACTGTTTCAGCTATCTTACTCCTAAAAGGAGCTTACCTGCTTCTGACATAGATCCTGAATGAAGGATGTATATCACTCCCATCAGCTTCACCCAGGTTTCACTCAACCCCCATTATGGAACTCCAAGTTATCATGGATACTGTTTACTTTTAAAATGGAATGGATTGTGCCCTAATATTTGAATGCGTATCATTTCTTCCAACAGACACTCTGTGCTTCTCTTGCTTTACGGTAAATTTCAATGGACGTTGGTCTGCAATACTAGGCCCATATAATTTATTGGGCTAATTATAATCCTGATACACAAGATTCGATCTTTCTCTAATATATTATTTGAAATCTTGCCACAGTGCACGTGATCAATAAGCTATCTGACAGATGATTTCTGAAGAAGTTATTTTCTGTTGTAATTAAAAAAACACTTTACATACAGTAGATATCTTATTTCCTTACTTATTTTCAATAAGTTACTGAATGGTTTATGCATTCATCCCCATACACACAGTCTGCTATTCCCTGCTGGAATGCAACATGTGCTGAAAGTGAATTATTTGAATATCTAAATGACAAATATTCATTTCTACTGTCTGTTTGCTGCCCAACTAAGTTTCACCTCTGATTAATTTAACAATGAGTCATTGTTGAGGATATTGTTGGATATAGGAAAAAGAAATCACTAGACAACATCCCATGTTGTACCATAGGCAAAGACTATTACAGGGTATGCCATAGTCAGAAGGATTCATCAGATTGCCATACCCATGATACATGTGTTTCCCCCTAACTTTGGGTGTACAAGCCCTGTAGCACCTGTAAATCTACACTGACACCCTACTTTCGCTTGAGACATAACTGTCTGGGACTCTGCAGCTGAAAAGACAATATCTGTAATATGAGTCTCAAAGATGCGCAGGTTAAGGGGATTTCTCTTTCTCCACGAGGGTCCCAGACCCCAAAAGATCCTATTTTAAGGATAATTTGGGAGACCCTGTTGTGGTACTGGGGCCTATGCTGTAAGGGCTGAGCTTCCCAGACAAAGAGTTGTTATGCACAGCATGCGGAGCTCTTGCAAGCACTTTTAGCACTGTGTGATCAGTGAACACTGCACCTATCATCCTTGGTTCCGTATAGCTATCACCCTCATGGTCACCAAGCTTTCTCTGTGCCCCTTGCCAACCTCATTTAGGCATCATAACATCATCTATTGGGGAAGGGCAGCATTGTTTCTGATGCTTATTGCCTTTATTCCTTCACTTAGGATCCCCTGCCCAACAGATTTCTCTATCCAATACTTTTCTTGGGATGCTCACAGAGCCTGAGCATCAAATCTCTTCCCACTTGTTCAGGTGAATTTGAATCCACAACTCATATTGAGAAGTCTTCCCTCCTCTACCAACCCAACCTATGTATGTCTTTACTTCTGACTCCTTGGAGAACCACTCCACTCATTCCTTTCCATTCTCAGGCTATTCAAATGACTGTTTTATCACAGACAGATCAATTTAAATACAAAGAAGTACATTCAAATAGCACCATCATTATTCTCTTTTGGATTAATGCCAAAAGAATTAATAACGTTGCCCAGTCCCTGAATAACACCTTTGTGAAAAATTGGAGGGTGGAGAGGGAGCAATGGCTTGAGCCATCAGCTCGAAGTATTTGGCTTTTGTTGGTGCACGTGTGTTGTAAGTGACCCAGCCTTAATGAAATTGCAAAGTACAGTCGAACCCATTTATCTCGACCTCGGTTAACTTGCCAATCCTATTAAGTCGACGTTTTAGAAGTGGAACCGCCAAACTCCCTCTTTGTCTTATCGGTTTCTCATCGGTTATGTCGATTCTTTAATCTCGCCGAACCCTAATATCTCGAGCACAGAAGAGCGCCGAATTTGCCACTAACCGAGGTCGAGATAAATGGGTTCGACTGTAACTCCGGCGGCGGCCCTGCCCGGCTCCTGCCGCATCCCTCCCCGGCCACGCGACTCCTGCCCTGGCCCCGGCTCCCCAGCCGCGCGGTTCCCCAGCCGCCCGGCTCCCCGCGTCCCCGACCCACCGTGTCCCCAGCCTCCCGCTCCCCGGCTCCCCAGCCGCGCTGTTCCCCAGACGCCCGGCTCCCCACGTCCCCGGCCGCCCGCTCCCCGGCTCCCCGGCCCCGCGTCCCCAGCCCCACGGTTCCCCGCGTACCCGCCCGCCCAGCCCCGCTTCGCTGGTCCCCGCTTCACCGCCCGCCCGTCCACCCGGCCCCGCTTCGCCGGTCCCCGCTTCGCCGCCCGCCCGCCCGGCCCCGCATACCCGGTCCCCACTTCGCCTGCCGCCCGCCCGCCCGGCCCCGCAGACCCGGTCCCGCTTTCGCCTGCGCCCGCCCGCCCGGCCCCGCTTCCCCGGTCCCCGCTTCGCCGTCCGCCCGGCCCCGCTTCGCCGGTCCCCGCTTCGCCGCCCGCCCGCCCGGCCCCGCTTCCCCGGTCCCCGCCCAGCCCCGCTTCCCCGGTCCCCGCCCGCCCGCCCGGCCCCGCATACCCGGTCCCCGCTTCGCCTGCCGCCCGCCCGCCCGGCCCCGCTTACCCGGTCCCCGCTTCGCCTGCCGCCCGCCCTCCCTGCCCCGCTTACCCAGTCCCCGCTTCGCCTGCCGCCCGCCTGCCCGGCCCCGCTTACCCGGTCCCCGCTTCGCCTGCCGCCCAGCCCCGCTTACCCGGTCCGGCTTCGCCTGCCGCCCGGCCCGCTTACCGGGTCCCGCTTCTTTGGCTGCCCGGCTCCGGGTCCCCGTCCACGGCCGCCCGGCCCCGCTTCCCCGTCCCACTTTGCCGGATCCAGCCACGTGCAGGCACCGCGGTAAGGGGGCAGGGAGGGGGTGTTGGAGAGAGGGCAGGGGAGTTCAGGGGTGGGGGGGTGGATAGGGGTTTATCTCAATCATCGGTTATCTCAACGCTTTTTGGCAAACCCCTAGGCCGGCGACATAACAGGGTTCAACTGTAGCTTTCTAGTAGCCAATATCTTTTCTATTTAACAAACAAATCAAATATTACAAATGAGAGTAGCTTAAGTATTACAGAAAAACTGGATTTTTAACTTTGATAACCAGAAATGAGATATGAAACCCAAGGAGACATGACTTTGTGCTCCTGAATGCTTCTAGTGCCAAGTTAAGGTCTTGACTCTAACATTTAAAGACATCCACTGGTCAGATCCCAACTACGTCAGTGTCTGAAGCTCCACCTATCACCCATCAACATAGCTGCATTCCCCTGGGATAAGGTGGCTCGAACCCTTGATGGAAGTGTATGATATCTACAGAGCAAGTGTTTTGTGTTAAGGGGATGGGGGCCATGGAGCACATTTCCAGAAGAGGTCAGACTAATCTAGAGGCCTGCGGGTCATGTTGCAAGACCCTCTTTGATTTGAAAAAGTTTTCCACCATAGCCTATTCTAGGGACATAAGTGGTGTAAAAGCCTCATGCTGGGCCCTCTATGTAAGGCTGAGTTTCACCCTGTAGACTGAAAGAGCAAAAAAGGTGAAAAGCAGGTCTCTTATATAACAAATATTTTAAACCAGGACAAAGCTCTAGGCCAAATTTCAAGAACCCCAAAGACTGGTGTATTTCCGAGCCAGGAGTTTGGTTTGGTCCACTATAGAGATATGGACCTGCTGAAATTCCATGTGAAATTCTAATGGTTACACAAATTAGAAATGCAACAAGAGTTTATAAAAAGTGATATAAAAGAGGGTTAAATAATAGGATTTCATTCATTCTGATACAATTGAATAGGTTTCTTGGGTGCAAAGCTCTTAAAATTGTGCTCACAAGCAAATAAAATCTCTCTAAAGTTTTTAATGAGCTTTGGTAAATTTATGACATTATCTATCTTACCTTAGTGACCACAAATTGACATCCAAGCTGTGTAAATGCCCAACCATTCGTGAATAAAACAGGATATAGTGAGGAAACGGAAAAAGGAAAGGATTCATGTCCGAGTGCACCTAGTGAACACCTGCACTTCACAGACCTGTGTAAAAATTTACCACCTTCTTCCCTCCAGATAAATATCTACTAACAATTTACTCCTATCTCCTGTCTCTCCACTACTGACAAATTAAATGAAACTGATGCAGAGTGCCAGGAGGCAAACAATACACAAGCTAATTTTGGTTTTTGTCTGCCAGGAAAATAATCTTTATGCGAAGACCTAATTAAAAAGGATTCAACTTTTGGGGAGGGGTCATGCTGCCTGCTTCATAACAGAATAAGTTTTGATCTGGACCCATTGAGACATGGACACAGAAGAATGGGCTGCACACAGAGACTGCGACTTTAGCCATTCATTTGAGGTAACAGCATCCCAACAGCAACCTGGCAGAAAAGCTCCAGTGAATTTCACATTGACCACAGTGACTAAAGATATATTAGCAACCAGAAAGAAGAAGGGTCTTCCCCACCACCTCCTCCTTTGACTTCCACTTGGCCTGCATAGCTGGAGTCCTCCTTCCTTTCTTCACATGAGGTAAGGCGTTAGATATGGAGAGCCTGAAGCTGTGCAAGACATTGAAAGTTCACTGTGTCAAACCAACTCACAGGACCAATGACTGAATAGCATCCACATGGGGGTAAGTGCCCATGATTGATACTTGCAATCCACATTTTAATCCAGCCACAAGGTCCAAGAATCAACAAAATACTCCTTGAATGCCTAGAGGAAATAACACAAAGTGTTTGCCTTTTCTGCCAGCCTTTCTTTAAAACATCTTGGGAAAGTCAGATTTTTTTTCACTTAGTCGTCTCTGCTAGTATTGCTTCCTCAGCTATTCCTTCTACTCTTGCTTCTGCCTTCTTTTCACTAAACTGAAGCTGCTCTTCTACATTTTCCTCATGATCTTTTCTCTTCTGGTTTGATTGTATCTAATGACTCCTTTTATAAGTGGCCACAGACACTCCTCTGCTGCTAGAGCTCTTCCTTCTGCAGTCTGAAGTAAAATGGATTCCTTAAACAGGACAGCTAAAAAGCTAAATTGACAGAAAATGATCAGATTCAGGTGAAAGATGAAAAATATTCTAGCGCTAGATTTCTCAGTTACTCTAATGGGAGAGCCTGTATCCTAACCTACTGCAACATATTACTTGTGCTTGCCAAGAGTGGCTGCAAATGGCTGTGAATTCATGTGAAATACTTATGTCTAAGCTTGGTAGAATTCAGTATTTATTTTTGTTATAATATCAGACAATGGGTGGGTCAGAATAATTATTTAATGTGAGTAGATGTTGAAATTCAAAAAGTTAAATCTTTATAGCTGTTCAAACTCAAATAGTCAACATCATATGTCAAAATATACAAAATAAACAGCCTTCCAAACACTAATAAGTTCTCAGGTAACATTTTTCTTACTTTGCCTATTTGTAAATTTCGAGGAGCATCGATGGACATATTTTTTCAGGGGTTTGTGTGTCTTCAAAGAAACAGATTTTTATTGACATTTGCCGATAAAAATCGAATCTTTCTAACCTTACTTATAAGATGCAAAGAATACTAATTGTATTAATTAATGTCAAAACAGAATTGTTCTGTGTCTAATTGGAAGACAGTCAGTCTATCACTAAGGATTAATCAATTTTGCAAAAGCTGCTTTAATTAACATATTAATATATTATTGTGTTGAAGTCTCTAACACAAGGTATGTATTTCTCAATGTCTGTCAAGTACCTAGCAAGATGTGTATCTCACTATATATTGATACAGATAGCTACACATCATGCTATGTTCTTCATAAATAAACAATATATTGCCTTGAATTGAAAATAAGGCAGTAATTCAATAGAGAAATTTATAGACAACATGAAATCCTTAAATTGAATTCATTTTAAATACAGCACTTACAGTACCCTTGGGTGAAAGCTTTTTTAAAGCATTAGAGGAATCAAACAAACAAAGTCTATATTTTTGCATAGAGTGTTTTATGTTCAATGCCTCAATATTTATGTGCAGCATTATTTACTCGATGTGAAAATATAGGCTTTGTGTCTTTCATTCACTCAGCATTTCAGAAGTGTGGATACCCATGGGTGTATTACACCCACAGGTTTTATGCTGACAGTACTTATATAATGAAAATGAATTTTTTACAATTTAAATCAAAGCTAACTTTAATTTGCAATTGTAATATACTGTAAGAGATCATTATACAGTATGGGTGCCAAAGGAGATTTATTATGCCAGTGAGATACATTACACGAAGGTTTGCTATGAATGAATGTGACACAGGAGAAGGAAAATAAAAAAATCAAATGAATCAAGTTACTAATATATAATAATTTTATACAACTAAAATCCTTCCAACTGTAGGCTCAATAGCCTCTCTGTTAGAAGCTGAATTGCACTCACCTACCACAGACTCTCATAACTAGCAAACCAACTTCACCAGCAGGCTGTTCAACTACAATATAAACAGTTCTCCAGTAATTATTCAGAAAATGATGGCTCAAAGATTTTCCTGGATAAACTGTCAACAACTGCACTCTAGTATTGTGTGTGTGTGTGTGTGTGTGTGTGTGTGTGTGTGTGTGTGTGTGTAAAATGCACAAGTCTTATTTTTGCATAATACAAGTAAAAACACACTTTTACTACTATACCAGGATCCACTCCAGGCAAGCTTTCACCCTTTCCATTCCTGGGACCATTCTCAAGCAAAGCTGCTAATGACATCTTCCTGGTTAAATCGGAAAGTCTATCCTGCTCCTTTGCTATCTTCCTTTAATATCACTGATCATTTTCTCCTCCCTGTTATCTGTTCTATGTGCTTCCATGACTCTGTCCTCTCCTTGGTCTCCTGGCATGATTACGTCTTCCCTGTCTGTATAGTACACTTCTGATGTGTTTCCCCACCGATTTCCTGTAATTTTCACTCTTAAACCTCACACAGGGGAGGAAGCCATAAATCACGTAATCCCTATGGGCCAAACTGGCATTGGCCGGAGCAGGAGGTAGCATGGAGAATCTTAGGGATGGATTGTTCCCCGGAAAAACATAGAGTGACCTGTTGTGCAGGGAGACTGTGCAAGCTGCACCATCAATTAGGAGAGTACAGTCCCTGTCCCTCAGTGCAGAGAGAGCAAGTGAGCTATTGCCACTCCTTTTGCTCTCCTGAGTGCATGGTGTGTAATTGTGATAACCTTTGCACAGAACATGCAAAGGGACATGGGGGTGCTTCTTGGCCCTTGTGCACTCACATAAGAACTTATCACAATTTGGCCCAAAACAAAGAGAGGGTGTCACAAAAGTGCAATGTGTAAAGATGGAACTGGAAGTGTCAAATCTCTGCTAACATAAACTATTTCACAGACAGTGACTACAGACTGAGAGTGAGCAAGTGTTTCCTGAATAAGGTCTGGTCTACACTACAGACTTATATCAGTATAACTATTCACATAGTTATACTAACCGAACCCCCCTGGAGATAGCACTAGGCCAGCAGGAAAGCTTCTTCCATTGATATAGCTACTGACTCTCGGGGAGGTGGATTAACTATGCGGATGGGAGAGCTCTCTCCTGTTGGTGTAGAGCGTCTTCATTAAAGACGATGCAAGTTCTGCCGATACCGCCTTTTAAGTGTAGATATGCCCTCAAACTGATCAGCTACTACAGTGTTTTTTGTTATTTTCCTTTTTTAATTTTCACTGCAAACACTGTTTATTTACACTCTGTCTGTTTTAAAATTCAGGTGTCAACCAAGTGCTAATCTGCTGCTATTTGCTGGTGCTTCAATTAACACATTATTAGCTACCAACAGCTGAAGGTGACTGGACCGTCACCTCTGTTTATTTCTTCAAAGTAACAGCTATCTGAAGCATCTGTATAGATGCACTCACATAAATATAACTTTGAACATAAACATATGCAGAATACATAACCATACACAGTTTCAACCAGATCTGTTAACAGAGCCACATCTTGTTAATTTTATCCACAGCCACAGCCTGTGCAGTTATGAGTATGGAGTCAATTTAATGATGCTAGAACTGACCTGTGCTAATTCTCTCTCTTGTATGCTTCAGAGACCAGTGTATGGAAATTATTTAGGAAATCTGAGCGTGGGGGTGGGGGAGGGGCAGAGGGTATGTTCATACTAACCCTTCTCTAATGGGAATCTTTTAAATGTACAGGCTCAACTTCTTGGCTGCACAAATCGGCATAGCTCCACTTCTTAGCATCTGAGCGATGTGCCCCAGGTGGCACGAGACAAGGATGCATCACTGAATTTGGGCTGTTGGTGGGATCATTAGCTGCCCCAGCCATGGCCGGGAGTGCAACGTGAATGCTGACCCATACCCCCCATAGCTCCACTGACTTGCACCAGCTGAAGATCTGGCTCCTTGTAGATATCTTTCTATACCTACTGCTAGTCTGTCTAGATGTGACAATAAACAGAAACAATCAGCAGCAGTTTTCTAACAAGGTTTGGACTCGAAAGGTCCCACCCTCTTGAGAGCAGGGAGACCTCAAATGCCCCACTCTCCAGAGAACTTTAGGGAGTAAGGGCTATTTTACTTTGTCCCAGTTCCTTCCCCTACTTGCCTTTCTAATTTAAGAAAGAAAAGACAAGACAGAGGGTGTATGCACTTTACTAGCATTTCCCATCTCTCTCCCCCGCCTTTATTTTGCTCAAAATCTTACCTGCTTCTAACTGTTTTCTCTTCATTACGGGCTGTTTTTGTTTGAAGAGGGCATCCAAGATGGAGGAAAGGCAATTTATAGAATTATATAAACCCCCCACCCTTGGGAAGGACCTATTGGCCTTGGACCCCATAAATACAGTTCTGGCTCAGAACGCAGTCATTTCTGGAGAAGCTAGAGAAACTCTGTTTCCCTGATCAAAGCCATTTTTCTTTTTGTATATAGAAAGTCTCGCTTATTGTCCCATTTGTTATTTTCATTCTTTCTCACTTATTCTCTATAGCCACTTTAGTAATAAAAATTGCACATGTACTGTGCATTGTACCCAAAGCTTGGTTATAGGACTGTTAGCTACCACTCTTCATCACCCCAGGCAGTCTGACAGGTTTTAAGTACCAAGAAAAAGTGAGGTCCTTCCATTGAACTGACAGGGCTATTCTCTAGCACTTTACTACCGTCACTACCCACACAGGACCACATTTAATAGGAAATCTGTGATACTACCCAGGCAGTACCTGGCACAGGAACTAGCTTTTTCTCATCACTGTGATGCCATGTACAAAAATGATCTTAATGTTTCTATGCCCTATTTATGGGGAAATAGCAAACCAAAATTTAAAGAAAATCTTCCTTGCCTTCCCAGACGTTTGCTGATAAAAACAGCAAACCAAAGAAATGAGGATGGATACAGTGCAGATGGTTAAAGGAACTACCATGCATATGAGAGTGGGAACAGAGAGAGTAATAGGAGTGATGAACACAATGTGAATAAAGTAGTTTTTGAGGAGAGATTGACTGTAGCAGGGTGGACCCTGCTCCTGCTGTGAGGGGTTTAAAAGTGGCCTGGCAGGGCTTGAGAGCAGCTGCTCTCAAGGCTGGGCTGATTGAAGAAGTGGCTGCAGCTGGGGCCACGCCCCAAACTGAGCCACAGCTGGCCCCTATAAAAGGCTGGAAGCCAGAAGCCCAGACAGTCTTCCTCTGCCTGAAGAGGAAGAAGGGCCTGGCTGTAGGGAGCTAGAGACTGGATACCTGAGTGCAGCAGGGCTGGGGAAAGGCTGGGGAGCTCCAGCCTGGAAAGCCCCAGGCTGTGGCCTAGCAGAGGGCTAACAACAGGTACTGGGGGTTGCAGAGGGCAGCCCAGGGGTAGGCCAAGGCAGCAGGTCCAAACCCCTTTGCCTGTGATGAGTAGGCTGATACTGCAGTCTGCCCCAGAGTGTGGGGCTAGACAATGACTGGCAGTAGCCAATACTGAGGCAAGGTGGGGCTAGAGGGTGGGGGTTCCCCAAAGAGGGGAGACCCAGAGAGAAAGGGGTTACTGCCAGGGGCAGCACCCCATGTGAAAGGGCACCAGGTCCAGGGAGGGACACGGGGGCCAGAAGACAGGCGGATCACTGGCCTGCAGAGGGCGCTCCAGCACTGGACAGAGCTAATTCCCGGAGTCACCAGCAGGAGGCGCCGCGGGGGTGAGTCTGACCCGTTACAATGACCAACAGGACTACTAATATGCATAACATTGAACACATCCATTAGTCTTTGCAAGACTAGGTCTGTAATTATCTTTCTCATCCAAAAATATTCTGTAACAGACGAGACCATTTTAACCATGTTTGTTGAATCAGGTCATAATATATGGTATTCACTTTGCTTATCACAAATTGTTGCATATAGATTTTGTGCATATGGATGAAGAAACAACAGATCTGGATGAAGAATTCTGCCTTGTTGTGATAAATATCTGGAGACAGAGGAAGATGCACGTACCATCCGTCTGACAGCTGAAGCTGGTGTGTGTACCACTGCTGTCTCAAAGAAGTAGGATCAATCAATATGATTGTTGCCCTGTCCAGATGAATCTTCTTGACCACTTTCTGAGTCAATGGACAGGTGTGGAAAGCACATAGAAGGCCCTTTTCCCAATGTAGAAGGAAGGCATTCAAAAGGGATTGAAGATGCTTCCTGCTCTTGAACTGAGGAGGGGACCCTTTTTGTTAATTTCTGTCACGACAGTTCTACCTCAGGCTAACCCCAGTTAGAAAAGACGTTATGAACTACTCAATCCTTCAGAGACCCCTTATGAATCTGAGAACAGTCCCTGCTGAGACAATCGGCTAGCCCATTTCTTTCCTATGCTAGATGCTGGGCCACCAAATAGATATCATGAAGAATGCACCAGTTCCATAACCTGACCTTTTCAGTACACAATTGGAATAAGTGAACTCCTCCTTGTTTGTTCTCATAATACATAGCAGTTTTATGGTCTGTGGCCACCTGAACTACTTTCCCTTGAATACTAAGGAGGAATGAGCTGAGAGACAAATGAATGGCCCTTAATTCCAACACACTGATGTGCAAGCTCTTTTCTTGAAAGCCCAGTGACATTGGATATTTCCCTAAACTAAATGGGTGCCACATTCAGGTTTGGAAACATCTGACATTGTCATTATCAACTGTGAAGTGAGACTGATGAAAACACCCCTGAGAACACTTCTCCTGTTCATCTACCATGTCAATAAATGGAGACCGTCCTGCGGCATGGTGCCAAACATATGAAAATTGTCTCAACTGGGTGTGTAAATGTGAGACATCCATGTTACATTGGCCATGTTCTGAGCTGATCAAAAGGGGAATGTAAGTGGCAGTTGCCATCAATCCCATGAGATCCAGGAAGAAGATCACTTCAGAGTATTGATAGGCTCAACTCTGTGAAATTACTTGTGTTTGTGTTCTAGAAGAAAAGCTTTCCCTGCTAGTGAGTCCAGTATTGAACTGATTAAGGGAACTCTCTGAGTTGGACAGAAATTTGATTTCCTGGTGTTGAGAGCAGATTCAGATCCAAGAAGAGGGTGATTGTAACCTAAGTGTGGAATACCAGAACCTCGCATGTAGCAGCTTAGAGCAGCCAATTGTCCAAATATGTGTAAACACAAATACTCTGCTTTCTTCTATGTGCCACTGGCACAGGAAAGTACTTTGAAAAAGCTCACGATGCTGTGGATACGCCAAACTAGAGCACCTTGTATTGGAAATGGTGCCCCATCACCATGAACCACAGTGTCGGATAGCAATATGAAAACGTGTGTCCTTTAAATAAAGAGTGACAAACCAATCCATAAATGTAAGTGTGGAAATTATAGAGGCCAGGGTTAACATCCAAAACTAGAATTTTTGAATGCATTGGTTCAAAATGCATTCTTAAGTTTAAAATCAAACAGAATCCCCTAGCTTTTTTCTGTATCTGAAAATGTCTCAAATAGAACTCCTGACCCTAAAGATATGGATACCTCCTCAACAGCTCCCATTTGGAGCAGCTTGTGAACACCCATAAGCAAACTCACCTTATGAGATGGTCCCTGAGAAGGGAAGTGTAGGGGAAATTGAAAGAAGGCAGTTTTTCTAATTGAATGGCATAGTCCTTTTCTATACTTTTTAATAACTAGTCTATAATATCTAGTCCAGTGGTTCTCAACCTGTGGCCCAATAAGCACACAGCTGTGGTTCATGTGACATCCTCAGGGCCATAACCAGGGCGGGGTGGTAGGGGAACCTCCCCTGGGCACAGAGCCATCAGGGGGTGCAAAATGGGGTGGCACAGGATCAGGCCCAGCGTAAGCCCCCCAACAGTCCCTGGATGTGGGGCTAGGTACTGGGGCATAGTCCCTGGATGGGGGGCATTGAGTGCTGAGGGGCAGTCCTGAGGGTGGTTGGGTGCTAAGGTTAGTTGTTGGGGCTTGCAGTGGCAGGGGCGGCTCCAGTCCCCAGCACGCCAAGCGCGTGCTTGGGGCGGCATGCTGCGGGGGGCGCTCTGCCGGTCGCCGGGAGGGCAGCAGGCGGCTCCGGTGGACCTCCCACAGGCGTGCCTGCGGAGGGTCCGCTGGTCCCGCACGGCTTCGGTGGAGTCGCGGGAGGTCCACCGGAGCCGTGGGACCAGCGACTGGCAGAGCGCCTCCCTCAGCGTGCCGCCCTGCTTGGGGCGGCGAAATGTGTAGAGCAGGGGGATAGTCCCTGGGTGGGGCATTCTGCCCTGGCCAGGGCACCCTGTCTCTGCAGGGCAGGCAAGTGTGCCAGCCCAGTGTTGGGGGTGGGTCTGGATGCTTGGGGGACAGTCCTAGGGTGGGGCTGGGTGTTGAAAGCAGTCCCTGGCTGGGGGAACAGTCTGGGGAGGGGCTGAGGGCAGTCCCGGAATGGGGGGGCTGGGTGCATGGGGGACAGTCCCTGCAAGAGGGGATTAGTGCATGGGGTCAGTCCCTGGCTGGGGCTGCACCCTGCACCAGGCAGGGCTCCCCATCTTTGCAGGCAGGGTCCTCAACCGTGCTTTCTGGGCACTCAGCCCAGCCATGCTGCCAGTAGCAGTACACAAGTGAGGGTGGCAATACACCATGCCACCCTTACGGTAAATTGGCTTTAATTATGACTGTAGAACTGCCGGCCCAAAGAGTGAGGCAATTTTTCATATGGGCCCAAAATATACTTATTGCCACGGACTTCTGAGAATCATTCTGAGGCCCGGGCGCAGCCAGAGTTCTGAACAGCAATACGAAGATGTAGAAACCTGTTCCACAGGTAAGGATGTACTGGTTTTGTTCTGCTTCTCAATTTGTTTCCCCAATCAGGTGTTTACTCATTGCCATGTCTCATCTAAATGAGTCTGAACTGTTTTTAATCCGTTTCCTTGTGGATTAATTTTCTTGTTCTGAAAGCATCGGTTGGTTTTTCAGCAACAATCAAATATTGCTGTGTTTCATGAACAAAGAAGAATGGGTTCCTTCGCAACCAGTGGAAAAGCCTCACTGCTTATGTTCATTTACACTGCTTGTTTCACACAATGTCAGTAAATTACATAAACAGTTTTTAATAGCTGCTGTCAATTAAAAATTGTAACATACAAATATTCATAGCCCTTCCCTGTCGCATTCAGTTTGGCTTCTCTTAGAAGGTATATGTGAATGGATGCAGTTTCATTTTAGCTACCTGCCTTACTCCATGTCATGGGGTGTACAGTACACTGTGAAGCAATTCAGTGTGTGCATTAAAAAGCATCTGGACTGTTCACAACAGTTACTCTTAATCCCTTTCTCCAGCCACTTTATTTGTTCCCCTCATGCTAGGAGGAAAAACAGGGGGCAGCTGCTCTGGATAAACATGTGCAATCGTGGGAGATCCCCTCAGGAGAAGTTCTGTCACCAAGGACTTTTACCTCATTGACAGTACTGTGCAGCCTGTCTTCTTGGCTGCTGCTTTCTGGAAAAGAAATGGCAGCATTTCAGGCTGTTAAAGGTGTGATTGATGGGTGCTGTCGTTCTCTACCTGTCAGCTCATTGCACTGACAGGAATGAGTTCCCCTCTTGGGAGACAGACTTATACAACACAGCCCATCCATCCCTTTCAATGAGAATATAATATCCCATTGCAGATCTCCCAGCAAGTGGTAATCTACTTCACAGGCTGGGGAAGGGCTATCTGAAGAGCTGGAAATTCTATTTTTCCTGGCAAGGCCAATGACGGCTTTTACACATTTTAGCAGAGAGGAGATTATAGCCCACAGAGAATTGCTTATGTGAATGGCTTGTTCGGCCCAGTTTTAAGGTGGCTTCTGCTGTCATAACCCCAGCTGCAGGGCCTCCAGTTGTGGAAAATCCATTTGGGGGATGTTGGATTGACTCCAAGTACCCCCAGCCTCCCCTCTTTGGAGGAGGCTGATGTAGTCAGCAGAGCCCAAAACGTGCGTACACTGGTCAGTGAGGGAGTGGGGCTAGCAAAGCCCTGGGCTGTGCTAATTCACAGCTGCTACCAGCAGGGCTGTCATGTAGTTTGTGGAAGCTCAGGCCCCAATCCTGCAAACACATATGCACCTGTTTACATGTCACATGCTGAGCTTTACATACATATGTAAAGTTAAGCATGTGGAGAAGGCTGTGCAGGATCAGCTCCCAACCCCAAGGGAGGATGTGAGGTGATACAATCACTTACCCTCACTTGCATGAGGGCCCTACTGGTGCAGGTCGGTGTCAATTACAGCTCACAGAGAGTCAATCTACCACTTAGCCCAATTCTTTTTCTAGTTTTGCATAAGCACAAATAAAGTAACCGGTCAGAATAACAAAGTGCCCTAGGACCATATTTGCTCATTTTGTGTTTGCTGGTGTGTGAGTTAAGCCCACTTTTCAACAGCATAATGTAAAGATGATCTTTTAAACCCCAAAAGCACTCAAATTAGCTCTCTGACCCTTCAACCAGTGTTGACACAAGAAAGTAGCTGTAACAAAATCCAGTTCCCATGATTCCAGTGGCCTCCTCTCCTGCTGTATTTCTTCCTTTTCTGGCTGGACAACGGTTAACCTTAGTGCTGCATGATCTCTCTTTCATCTGGTTTATCACAGGACGGGAGCAGTCAGGCCAGGAGATCCCAGTGGGCTGATCCAAAACTCACTGACATCAATGGAAAGACTCCCAGGATCAGACCCAGTCTGAATCAGCACCATGGCCCCTTCAACAATCCTACTTGCCAGACTGTTATTCACAGGTAGGCATGGGCCTTGCATTAGGATATTGGGGGTACACTATGAGCTCCGGTATCATTCCTATACTGCCTGCAACAAGAAGGCTAACTCCATCACTGGGAGGAGGGCAGCTCTAGGGTTCTATGCAATGCCTAAGATGACACTCTGTGGTGGCTGGTGAAGGGATCCTTCCCCTTTCCTTCAAAATCAGAAGCAAGGACTGCAGCTGCGTAGCCCAGAGCATCTGTGTAGATTCTGTGGGCCATCAGCTAAGGATGCTGCTGTGCTTTTCTGCTGGATGGGGGCATTCCAAGAGATGATGGGTAGAAATAGGTCTCATATAAAAACTGCTCCATATCATTTCAGTTAATTAAATGCTAATTTTTTAATGAGGTGACAATGGCAGCGACTTGTTATCAGTATTTTAGTACTACCTGCAGCCACTGGGCAAGCACAGAACCCTTATGCTATTGTTAAACTCCATTCCTATATTAATTAAATACTTTCACAGCTGTATTAGCATGACACTGGACAGCAATGTCGATTGTAATTAAAAGGGGAAAATACCCATTTGGAGATTGCAGAGTGGCTTAGCGATATTTATGATTTTGCAGCATTGTTATAGAAACCTCTTCCATTTCTGCACTGCTACGTTAGCAAAAACTGGAAAGGTAAACCTCAGGAACACAGCCCTCCCCTTGCTAACATGAAGGCTACAGCTATTTTAAAATGGTGCACGTGACAGATGGAAATTAAGGACAAAGTACAACCCTGAGATTATGTATTGGGGAGGTGGGAGGTAGAGTAGGTATCTGAAAAAGGCCCCGAGTAAGATGTACATGTAGGGCAAGATACTCAAAGATATTTAGGCACCTAACTTCCATGGCTTTCAATGGGAGTTAGGCACCTAAATACCTTTAAGGAGCTGGGCCCTAGTATTCCCTTGAACGCTAAACTGAGGTGCTGGCTAAATATGTCCAAAGACATTTCATAGCCCAAGGGGAGTTAATCAGTGGATGAAGCAAATGGTTCCTCCATTCTGGAACAGCAGGAGAAAGGCAGCTCTGCACATTCCTCCCAGCCCCTTTCGCCCTTGATAGGGAAAGTGGCTGAGAAACTCTCCATTTGACTTCACTCTCCTTAGCCCAGGTGGCTCAGAGGGGCAAAGGAAACATTTTTCCCTATTCCTGGAACTCCTATCAGTAAATGAAGAGCTGTTCTGCTTACATTAGGAATCTGTTGTTCACTGTCATGTTTAGTTAAACTAGTAGAGGATTTCCAGCTAGGGCATTTTACAACCATTATCTTCATGATAATAGTCTAATAGTAAAGAGCACAAGGTGAGACATACCTGTAACTTTTCCTCTGAGTGTTTCATGTAGTCGATATTATGATGTCCTACATATGAATGCTAAAACCTGCCAAGATAATAAAGCTGTAATGTGAAATTCATGCTCTAAACAGTTTTAAAATCACGTGTTTATTGAATTCATGTAAATATCTTCAAAACACTTTTATCTTTAGCACAATTTAAGCCAATGTAACAAACACAGCAGCGGTAATAAAGTGTAAATCCATTCACAAAAAGCAGCAGGTGGACAAACACCTCTCAGATACACCTTTGTGTGCTTGTTTCTGCTGCCACAATGGAATGATAACTCCTTATTTTCTACTCCTACTCTTATATAATAACACAGTAATTTACATAATAGCACCTGTCATCCCAAAAGGATTTTACAAACTTAGCAAAATGATATTGAGGGAATCAATTTACCCAGATTCTGAAATGAAGCCACCTCTGTGGTGAAACATGGCAGCTGGTTAGCAGCACATCACAGAAGCACTGCATGACACAGTAGGATCAGAAATAAATAAAGGTACTGTAACTAAAAGACACTGAAGGGGAATTACTTGAGATGCACTTTGGTAGAACATCAGGGTTAAAACACTTTGCTTTGAAATAAGTGTCATAGGTTGTTTAATGACCACACTTAGGTCATTCCATTCCATTTCATACTAAATACAGAACACCCAGCTGCACCGTGTTCCCCACACCATTCGGGAGCACTGCTTCAGTGCAGATTCATATAGAAGAGCAGAGCTCAGCCCTACACACTCAATACGTTAATGAGAGCTGAAGATTCCAGGCACCTGACAGGATTGGGCCACATGTGTTCTTTGCAGGTCTCCTATCCAAGGCCTGATCCAGTCCAGCCATGCTTAGCTTTTGAGAGCTAATGGCTGGTTGCTCAGGATCATATGGGGATAGGCAGATGGCACTTTACACATAGTTACCATACAACAGCAAAATATTGGGTCTTTGACATTTTTTATTTTCAATATTTTTATTTTTTCATTCAAACATTGCACTTCTCTTATATTCACATGATGCAAAATATAAGTTAATAGAAACCACCCTGCTTAGTGAAGAGAGAGAGAATGTGTGAGAGAGAAATAACTGTTCTGCTGAGATCTCCCTGGTGGTTGGCGGTAGAACTCCCCATCCCCCAAAGTTATTTTACAAAACTTCCTTTGTTTCGTTTCCTTTAGTCCTGCCTTATTTATTCAGATTTCACATGTAAGTTATGTCCTGGTTTCTCAGAAGTTTCTGCACCAACACAGGCAGCTCTACCATTCTTCCTCTGCAGATAAGGGCCTCTCCTCTCTTGCTTCAGGCTCTGTACTCTTCCCTAGACTTCTACCTGAGGTCCTTGTCCGCCTGGGAAGGCATTTTGTCAGCGGCAAGGTCTACCTGCTAGTGCCACTCTATTTGGCGCTTCCAGAGAATGATGTAAGAACTCTGGCTGAGCCTTCCATTCCCCTCAGAGCTCCCTGACTTCTCTCCCTCAGCCTTTCCGAGTACGTCCACACAGTTGCTGGGGGCAAGTCTCGCAGCCTGGGGTGACAGACTCACACTAGCAGGACTTGGGCTAGCACTCTAAAAATAGCAGGTAGACAGCGTTTTAATGTTCAGATTTGGGCTGGTGATTGGCTCTGAAGCCAGGCGGGTGGGTAGGGAGGGGTACTTTCAAGCCTGAGCTCCAGCCAGAGCTTGAATGGCCACATTGTTATTTTTAGCACAGTAGCACGAGCCCTGCTAATGCAGGCCACAAGACTCATTCCCAGCAGCTGTGTAGACATAGCCTAATTCTCCTTTCTTTTGGGGAAAAGTCCCTGGCTTCTGATTGGTTCAGGAAGTCTCTGGTCACCTTTCCTAGCCTTCACTGGCTACTTGTTACTGTAGCCATTGAAGACAAAAACAGTGCTTCAAGCAGAAGGCTTGAATCCTAGAGTGTCTGTTTAAACGGGAGCTGTCGTTACATCTGAACCTTGTCAGCTCTGCAGGGAAAGACTGTCAGGGCTCTCAAACACAGGCTAAATCTCACAAGGGTTTCATTCTGGAGAACAGTATTGTGACACCAGCTTTAGCACAAATTGTCTTCCTTTGTAAATTACTAATGTGGTGTTGTAATGTTCTTATGTTGTCCTCAAAACACAAACAGAAGAAAGTTAAAGTTGTTTCAAAGCTCCTCTCAAAACTTTTGAAATTCCATTTGAACCAAGAAGCTGAAGAACTAAGAACCAGCTTGTCCTGCTCTATAATGGTTTCTGATCTGGACAACTACCCACAACAATCCAGAATTATAATGAGGCTGCCAAATTGCCTTCACTGCTGACCTGAGCCAAATTTAAAAACCAGTTTGGCACATAATACTTAGCCTTGCCTGAGTGCAGGGGATTGGACCAGATGATATTGACATCCTTCCAGTCCTACATTTCTATGATTAGCTCAGTGTGTCACCTGCATCCTTGTCCTCCCACATGCATTCTTTTTTTGGTTCTGCCTTGAGTGTTGCTTACTCACTAATTCTTAAATAAATCCTGTGAATAGTAAATCTCTTGGAGGGCTGATGCAACATTAGCTCTTGCTCTGCCAGGGACACCCCCACCTAAGGTATCCCAGAACGCAGGCAACACTACCTAGGAAGTGAGTTTCACAAGGGCACCTGGAGGGTGCTGTATGTTAAAGCTGGCAGAACCCATGGAAAGAGTAGTAGTGGAAACAGTACCTGCTTTCTCCCAGCATAAATGCCCCCGCTGGAGGTGCTACCTTTTCTGATGAAGACAGAGGCAAGTTGCACTACGCCTGTGCCAGCAGGAGTGATTCTAGCCCAAAATCTGTATGGCTTTTTAAATTATAGCTCTCCCACATCCAAAAAAGGTTATTGTAACATTATAGTATTAGTCATACCGTCTTTTGTTGCTCAGAGGGATAGATGCCTGAGCTATTCACAAAGGATTGCACAGCAGGCATCACCAGGTGGCAGGGCCGCCTAGAGGGGGGGCAAGTGGGGCAATTTGCCCGAGGCCCTGGGCCCCACAGGGGCCCTGCGAGCCCTGGCTGAGAATCCCTTCCCTGGCTAGAGGTGCCTTTTTAACTTTTACTCACCCGGCGGCGGGCCCTTCACTCGCTCCGGGTCTTCGGCAGCACTTCAGTGGTGGGCCCTTCACTCGCTCCTGGTCTTCGGCAGCACTTCGGCAGCAGGCACTTCACTCGCTCTGGGTCTTCAGCAGCACTTCAGTGGTGGGCCCTTCACTCGCTCTGGGTCTTCGGCGGCACTTCGGCGGCGGGCCCTTCACTCACTCCAGGTCTTCGGCAGCACTTTGGTGGTGGGTCCTTCAATTCTGCCGAAGACGCGGAGCGAGTGAAGGACCCGCTGCCACCGAAGACTCGGCGCGCTGCCCGGTGAGTACAAGCGCTGCAGCGGCTGGCGCCTTTGTTTATGTCCACGCCCCCGCTTTGCCCCAGGCCCCCTGAATCCTCTGGGCGGCTCTGCCAGGCGATGCTGTTATGCACAGTCTTCCAAGTTCTCTTTCTTAGCATGTGACCAAGTTGTGACTCTTAGAAAGACATGGTAGGTTACTGTTGGTTTTGGTTATGCAGAGCTTTGTGCAGATGCAGCAACAGGAGAGAAGGTGTGGTGTGAGCAGCAAGAGAGTTTGCTCTCTGCCTTGGCCTCTGATTAGAGTCAATTCTTGAAGCAGAGTTACTTCCTGGTAACTGGGCATTGGCATTGGGCAGGGCTGAGAAAAGGGATTACCCGGCCGTATGACCAGCTCATTTCAGGGCTGGTGTTAATAAATCAAATTAATACCCAGACTTCACATCATTGATTTCTCCTCCACTGGAAAGCTGATGTTCAAGGCCCCAACTTCTGTTACCACTTGACAGAGAAGCAACAGTGGTGTCAGAATGAGACACAGGCATGGGAAGAAGGCAGAAGAGTATCTTTTTCAGACAGCCTACATAGTAGCCTGGGGTGTTTTACTCTGTATTCAAGGGAAGATGTGGTGTCTGCCATTGGTAGGTGGCAGATAAAAAAAGGGAGTAAAAGTAGTAATATTTAAACCAACCAAACATGAAAGTTGTCAAATTCCTTGCTACAGAAGTGTGGAGTATTGTGAAGTGCGACACCTGCAATGAGTGTGTTAATCTTGAAAATTCTGCCTGGATGTGGCTCTTTAGGGCAATCTGGTTCGATCTGCCTCATCTGGTCCTGTTTAATTTGGATCAGGGGCATCCCTAGACTAGCTGCTAACAACTAGGTGAACCATGCAATCGGCGCCCCAAGGGCAGATCTAGGCTGAGGTTTTTGGTAAACTGCAAAACATTTTGCCTTTTAATGTTTTTTTAAGAGTTTTTTGTTTTTAAACAGAAGCTTAATTATTCGGTTTGTCTGCCCGTCTGTCCAACCAATGTTTCTGAGATCAGACAAAATAGAGACACGACATTTTCAGATTTGTACACAACAACTAGATGATATTTCAGTCTGATTTCAAATAAAAATGAATTAAAAATGTTAATTACTATTTTTATTACAAATCCAAAATCATCCATTACGCTATCCTGCTTTAACTGCCATTACCACTACATCCAATACAGAAAGAAATAAGAAAACTCTTCAATGAACTTTAACTTGTATTTACAAAACACTCTGAATAAAAAACACTGTGCTCTTAAAACATGAATTTTCTTGCTTTAAGTTTTGAAAATTCAGTCACTAGCTCTTTTAGATCCAGTTTTCCAGCCATTTCATGCTCTATTGACATTGTGGCAAGTCCAACAAGTCTCTCTTGCACCACTGTTGAATGCAGATATGTTTTTATCAATTTTAATTTTGAGAAGCTACATTCCCCACTAGCTACGGAAACTGGCAAAGTTAAAAGACTGCGTAGAGCTATAAACATTTTCGCAAAACTGTCATAGAATCATAGAATCTCAGGGTTGGATGGGACCTCAGGAGGTAATCTAGTCCAACCCCCTGCTCAAAGCAGGACCAAACCCAACTAAATCATCCCAGCCAGGGCTTTGTAAAGCCTGACCTTAAAAACCTCTAAGGAAGGAGATTCCACCACCTCCCTAGGTAACCCATTCCAGTTCTTCATCACCCTACTAGTGAAAAAGTTTTTCCTAATATCCAACCTGTCTGTGAGTTTATTTTCACAAACTTCAGTACTTCTTCAGGAGTGGAATGTTTCTTAAGTCATCTTGAAAAAGCCTGAAGCTCACTACACAAATCTGTAGCATCAATGTCTTTTGAATTTTCACAAGTCAATGCCGACTCCAGTTTTATACAAAATTCTCTTATCTGTTTTGCTGTTTTCTTTTGCAAGCTGCGGATATCATATAGAAAGCCAAATACTGACTCTAGCTGCTGCATCTGTTGAAATCTTTCATCAACTGAGTGAATAGCAGTACAGACGCTCCCCAGGTTATGCAAACCCAACTTACACAAACCCGCACTTACGGAAAAATTTCCATAAGTTCCGTAAGCTTTTTTTTTTTTGGCGTAATTGTCGGGTATACGTCCCTGACTTACACAAAATTCGACTTACACAAGGCGTTCCAGAATGGAATGCTTGCGTAAGTCAGGGAGTGTCTGTATCAAGGACTGCGAAGTAGAAATTCACTTTGAACCTTTGTTTTGGGTTCTGAATGGGTGTGTCTCGTCCTTCATATGAAAACTGCTGTTTCTTTTGCCGAATGCGAACTGGCTCTGATTCAAATTCAGTTCGAAATTCTTCAGCAATCTTGAGAGAATCTACCAGTGTTCTTTTGAACCCTTCATCACTTCTGAATTCCTCCAGAATATTTGTAGTTTGCTGCAGTTTTTGAATAGCAGAATGTATGTTCAAGTTCTTTTCCTGAAGCTGCTTACTAGTGAGGTTAATCTAAAAAAGGATATTATTACCACAGAATGAGTGAAGTCACAAATTTGAACTTGGAAAGGCCATTTGCAAGAGCTTCTGCATCTGAACGTGCCATATTGCCAGATGATCCAGTAAAGGTAGTATCATCAGAAATTTCAATTAGGGCATCATAAATGTTTCCAAGTTCATAGTGAAGAGGCTTCAAAGCATCGATGCGATTCTCCCATCTTGTCTGACTAAGTGGTTTCACAGTTAGAGAATGGTTACCCGCTTGGAGTGTGACATCATTACTTTTGTAGTCTATTAAGCATTAATGCTGCTACTTTTCTTTTATGGACCTTATTTATTACATGTGAACCAGATATAACAAAGAAAAGTTCATAATTATACAGCCCGATAATAACACTAAGGTTTAATAACGCTTAAAGATACTCACATTTTTCATTTAAAATGCTGAAAGATGTTATTCTTTATTCTTTGGCACCAAGAAACACAATTTTACACAGTATTTGCTTGATTCTTAACCATCTAACTGTGATCCGTGTGTTAAAATGACCGTTTGACATGTATCAATTCGCAATATCTCCGCTCTACATGACTTTCCGGCTATGCGACCTTGATGTATATTCAAGTTAGGTGTCACTAGCATTGCAGCTCTTGCCGCTGGTGGATGTGTTTCACTGTCACTGAGTTATTGCATATCAAAATTGTGGAGTGGGTCATCTTGACCCTACGTCACAAATTGAAAAAAAATTGCTAAAATATTATTTTTTTGCAGTAAATAAAATATTTGACATATTAATAAATTCTCAGAAATGCAGAGAAATGAATTATAATTCATATTCCCTCCCTACACACACAGGAATTGAAATAATGACACATTCTTTTTTTTTTCTTTTTTTTTTTAATTTGATTTTTTCCCTCAATTTTGGCACCCCATTTAACTTGGCACCCTAGGCAACAGCCTAGTTTGCCTATATGGATGGGCCACCCCTGATCTGAATATTTCCATTTTCAGTTGCTGCATGCTGTAACTATTCTCATTAGCCTTCTGACTTCAGTGTCAACCAACAGTAAGCTCAAATTTTACCTTGCAAGAGAAGAGATGTAAGACAAAAGGTTCCATGCATGTGAGATTGCCTATAGTCCTTGAGAGTTCTGATATGCAGGAGATCTTGGCAGGGCATGAAAGTGCTGCTTATAGAGCTGGGTTTAATATTTGGTTGTGAGGGAACATACTAGTGGGGTACCTCTGCAAACTATAATTTAATGAACCTAACTCCTTGTTTCTACAGCCCTAAACACCAGAACAGTAGGGAATCCTAGAGTTCTGCAATACTATTTTGTTTCATTAAAATGTTCATGTTAGCTGTGAGGAACAACGTGTTGTTCTACCACTGACAGACAATGAAAGGAAGAAGACATCATTAGTACACATTACAGTATCCCCAACCCCCATCAGAGCTGAGAACCTACTAAACTGCGGATCCATGGTCTCTGGACACCATCGAGTCTATTCCACAATGCACAGCAATGGAACACCTTGCTGATCCCCCATCTTCTGAGGAAGTCCAGCATGCCATAACCCAGGCCCAGGCCCAGATGGCATCCCAGCTGAGGTTTTTAAAGCTGGTGGAACAATGCTCCAGCACAAACTTTGCCAACTCCTCAACAATATCTGGACCTGTGAAGAAATTCCACCTAACTTCAAGAACACCAACATGGTTACAATATTCAAGAAAGGAGACAAATCTTTGTGTGGGAACTACAGAGATATTGCCCTCCTCTCCATTGCAGGGAAGATCCTTGCCTGGATCCTACTAAACCACCTCCTCCCCCTTGCTGAGGAACTCCTCCCCGAATCCCAGTGTGGTTTCAGGCCATCCCGAGGCACAACTGACATGATCTTCATGGCATGATAGATTCAGGAGAAATGCAGAGAGCAACACCAGGGACTGTTCCTGGCATTCATCGACCTAACCAAGTCCTTTTACTCTATCAGTCATGCTGTCCTATGGAAGGTACTGTATAGGTTTGGCTGTCCACAGAAATTCATTTCTATCATCAGACTACTCCATGATGAGCTGACTGCCACCATGCTGTGCAACAGCTCAGAGACCGAACCATTCATCATTCACACTGGTGTCAAGCAGGGCCGTGTCATTGCTCCAACACTCTTCTCCATTTACCTTGCTGTGATCCTGATTCTCGTCTGTGACCACCTTCCTGATGGAATCTGGATTGAGTATCATATGGATGGCCAATTCCTCAATCTCCAACGTCTCAAAACAAAATCTAAGATCAAGAGAACTGGCATCACTGACTTTCAGTCTGCAGATAATTGCGTCATTCTTGCACACACAGAGGCCGACCTGCAAAGCACCCTAAATCTTTTTGCCGATGCCTATCACTACCTGGATCTCTCCCTCAACATCGGGAAAACCAAGGTACTCTACCAGCCCTCACCTGCACAAGCTACTCTTCATACTCCACAAAGCACTATCTGTGGAGAACCCCTTGAAAATGTGGACCATTTTCCGTACCTTGGCAGCCACCTCTCCCAAACAGCCAGCATTAACACAGAAATTGAACACAGGATCCACTGTGCCAGCACATCCTTAGGAAGACCATTAAAACGAGTCTTTACCAAGATCTTGGTTTGCAAGGCAGTTGCCATCCCCACTTTTCTCTATTGGGTGAGAGACCTGGGTAACCTACAGACGACATCTCAAGCAGCTGGAGTGGTTCCAGCAGTGCTGCCTCAGAAGGATTCTCAGGATCAGCTGGGAAAAATGATGCACTAACATAAGTGTTGTCTCTTCAGCCAACATCAGCAGTATAGAAGCGCAGGTCATGAAACACCAATTCTACTGGGCTGGCCACTGTGTATGTATGCCTGAAAGTCACCTCCCGAAGCAAGCACTCTTCTCTCAGTTAAATCAGGGAAGAAGGGCTTGTGGAGGGCAGCAGAAGTGCTTCAAAGACATACTGAAAGTACACCTTAAAAAGGGAGGCATCAACCCAACAAACTGGGAGAAATGGCACGGGACAGAACACAGTGGCGCCACACCATACACCAAGCCACAGATCACTTTGAGGAGAACAGACGTGCTTATGAGACAGAGATGCGACAAAGAGGGAAAGGAGAGGCACAACAGTCCTCCAAGATGACACCTGTCACTTCTGTGGGAAAATCTGCAGGGCACAAATTGGGCTCCTCCAACACTTAAAAACCCACCAATGAACTCCCTTGGCAGACATAGCCTCGCATCAAGGGATAACTGAAGAAGAGATATGCCACATGCAGCGAGTCAAGTACGTGCATTATTTCTGAGGCCTTTTCATCAAACCAATCTTGATGTTTCCTTGTGCTAAACCCTAGCATGTAACTGGCAGAACTGAGGGTTATATCAGTTCTGAAGCTGGCTCCACTCAGCCTCAACATCCATTACAGGATTGTCTGAGGATGGAAAAGCCTCTGAAATCATTTGCGCAGTTCTTTCTGTTTATCTAAGAGCTGGGGCTTCTGGACGTCAAGTTTATTTATGGTTTTGGCTCCCTACTGATGCAGCTTGGAACAGATGGCTAGCTACATTTTGCTCCTCACCAGTCTATGGTCAGACCAACAATCAATACCTCTCATCAGCCTGGTCAGGTTCACATCCCGTAGATCACAATCGGAAATTATGGCAAAATCTATCAAATTCTGGTGGCGGGAATGAGGCTGTATCTATGTTGTTTTAAATCTGTTTGCTTGCCAGAATACAGTATTGGTAATGACCAATCCATTGGTAGCACAGGTGGAAAGAAAAAGAGTACCATTTGAATTTTCACTGCCAATGCCATGGTGGCCAATGACATTCTTCCAGACTGTATAATTACAGCTGACTCTGGCATTAAAATCTCCCAGGATTATGTTTGTCATTGAGTGGAATTGATCTAATGATGCTTTCTAGGTCATCACAGAATCTTTCCTTTGTTTCTATGGGGTTTGGCACAGTGAGAGCATATGCACTAATGAACATAACACATCTTTCACTGGACAGACCAATGTGCAGAACCATAAGTCAGTGATGCCTTTTGGTAGAGAATCCAGCTCCTGTGAAATGGGTGTTCAAATGGCAACACTAACACCTGACTGGTGCCTTTTGGCAGCAGCCAAACCGATCCAAAAGCAGATATATCCGGCACCAACCTCTTCAAGCTGAGACTCATCAGCGAAGCGAGTTTCACTGAGAGCAGTGATGTCAATCTCATATTTGTTCAGTTCTCAGGCAATAATGGCAATCATCCTCCATGCTCAGGTATCAGTGTCCAGAAGCATCTGGACATTCCACAAGGCCGTATGTATGGTGTCTTTTATATACTTCACATTCATTGAATTTTGACTGCAGAGTTGGATGATCAACCAGCCACGGTAAGTTGTCAGCTCAGGAAATGGAGCAGGCATTGCTTAGGGATCCTTTTCTTCCCTTTCCTCAGATTGGGGAGAGCAGGGCTGTCCCTAAAAAGGGCTGCTCTGATGCATGGGCAGGATACAAATGATGCAGCTTCTCCAGTGTCTATGATAAGCGACCATCATGTCCATACCACCATGCGTGCAGGTTTACGATGGGGCATTCCCAACAGTATCCTCTGTCTGCCCCCATTGCCACTCCCCCATTGCTTCAGGACTTGAGACTTGTGAGACAAACTGACTACTTGCATATTAAGTGAAATTAAGTGAGAAGGGCTTGCATCAGCCAATCCCACTCTCTCATCCTGGCCAGACAAATGCCCAATTGGTATAGAAAACTGCAAAAAGCAGCCGGTTAGGATGCAGCTATTTAACCCATAGCTAGGGGCTAATATGGCACTTTGAGAAGTTGTACATCTTCACACTGAAGGATAGCCACCTTCACTGTTCAACCCATGGTTGGGACTATTTACCCTTATCTGGGGCATAGTAGGTGAGTGCCAGGGCATATTCACAGGCCTGTGGGCCTGCATACTCTACCTCTGGGGCCCATGGTGCTCTGAGATCTCTTGCACATTTAGCCTGAAGCTGCAGTCAGTTTCCAGCTGGTGCCATGGGAAGCAAGAGTCTTGACCATGGAGAGGCTATGTACCAGCAAGAAGGATTCACATAATCTGCCTTCGTTTTGCCAAAGCAACAAGCAGAAGGCAATCACACTATACAACACACTGTACAAGATACATTACATAGTCCTGTATCAAAGCACCACCATCCATCTAGCAGTACATCTGTCTCCAACCTCTGTGGATCCATCAAGATCTGTCAGCACAAAAGCCTTGGGCTTCTGCTCTGACACTGGGAACCCCTTGCCACAGAATCTGAGCCAGTACTTCTATCTCTTGTTAAACAGGGCTCATTTCCAGCAATCTTACTCTAAATGGTTTGTTTTCCATCTTGGAAGCGTTTATCACTCTCCACACTACTCCTCGTTTTAAGTGTATGAGATCTCTCTCCAACTAGTAGAAACTGTCAAAAAATAGAAGAAACTTTTAAAGTCCAACTTTCTAGAAAAACTGTGAAGCCCAGATTATATGTAGAGTAAAATGAAGCATTGGAGACCATGCTCCCCTAGGCAGATGTTACTGTACTTTTAATCCTTGTACATCACCTAATGCTATGGTGATATGTGCTATATAAATGCTGATTGATAGTCTAGACAGAACTGTCCTTTCAGGCTTTTTAGAGTGGTGAGAGGGAAGGGCACAACGGGACCTACAGATCTGGTCTATAGTTCAGCTGAGTGTTGATAGCTTCATTGGGTGGATTGACTGAGCAATTGAAGGGCAGCCTAATTTTTTCCATTAGTCTGTATTGCTTTGTACCATTTGTATTTACATTATTGCACGTGTGCTTTGAGTTTTGACAGGCACACTTTAAATATTTAAATAAATAAGAACGCAATAGTGATTTTTTTATTTTTTTCAATTTCTGGGAAATACTGAATCATTTATGAATATGATTTATGAATCTACTGAGTGAGGGACAGAGCTTCTGCGTTGGTGCCAGGGCAGCCCAGAACATGAACCATAGTCCTGAAGGTCACAATTAATATCCTGGTTCCCCCCTAAGTCCAGAGGAAAGTAATAAATTAATGGAGATATACCTATCTCCTAGAACTGGAGATGGCCCCAAAGGGTCATTGAGTCCAGCCCCCTGCCTTCACTAGCAGGACCAAGTACTGATTTTGCCCCAGACTCCTAAGTGGCCCCTTCAAGGATTTAACTTACAACCCTGGGTGTAGCAGGCCAATGCTCAAACCACTGAGCTATCCCTCCTACTAGGCTATGCTAGTAGCAGATTAGTTCCCATTCCATGCTGGTTCAGGTGCACTGGTCCATTCACAAGGTTCCACACTCCATCCCGAACCCTGGTCACATACTCTCCACCGAGCTGTGCAGGAAGGGAATGGACGCTACTCTCTCCCTCTTTGCAGTGTAAGCAGTAGCGCACATATACAATATAGGGGAAGGAAGGACATCTATGTCTCTTTACATCCCTTAGCAGGCATGTAACAACATGGAAGATCTTGTCCTTAATATTCATATTGTTTTCTTAATTGTACATGTTACACACTGTCCAAATCCCCTCTTCCTTGGAGAATTATTCTTTCATCCCAACACCCTTGGTCAGGACAATACCTTATATACATTTGTTTTTCATCTTAAAGTGCACAGAAGGGAAGTCTTCTGCTTCAGATTTGGCACCTTTGGTTATTTATATAAAGTGACAGCTGTGTCTCATTGGTGTACATAAATACTAATATTAATGACATGGTATGGTAAAGAATGTTTTTATCAGCATGAGTCTTAGATGGCCACAGCCATGAATGAGTAGTACAAACTCTCTCAAATGTGTAGACATGACCTTTATAATCACATACCACCCACCATGTATTTTGAATATGCCACAGATGTGGTATAGTAGAGAGAGAATCTACATTCAAATTCTATTTTGTGTTGTATTTCAGACTTTCCAGTCTCGCATGCTATCTGGTTGAAAATCTCTGAAGGCAGAAGGTAAGCTTTGCTCATGAGGAGTTTGGATACTTAATGCAAGTATTAAAAAGGGTTCTGAAAAGATAACAAAACTTCTCTTTTGGTAGTGCCATATCTCTTCTAAGATGAACCTCGAATTTGAGCATAATATTCCCCTCTGGCAAAGATCATAAATGCCAAATTTCAGATGCAATGGATTTTTTTTGATGAATTTGAGGGAAGGGAGAGGTAAACCTCTGTTTCCAGCTGGTGACCAAGTTCTATCATCTAAGAACAAAGCAAATTTCCTATGAATTAAAAGCAGACAATGGTTATTTTGTGAAGTGTTCTCATGAATAATACAACCAAATTTTGAAGTCAATGAGGTTACTCATGTTTAAAGTTAAGATCGTACTCAAAGCCTTTAAGAATAAAGCAAGATTGTCAGATGTTTACAAGTGTAGATCAGGTTGTAAATTGTTGCACCTTCTAAAATAAACATAAATCATTTTGAAAATTGAGTAAACTGCCCTAAGAAAGTTGCCTGTGTTTAAATTAATTCTTGAATTTAGTAAAGATTTGGAGGAACCCCCATGTTCTTTTGTTTGTATATCACAAACTGCTAGCATTTGAAGGACAGATACAGTGGCACAAAGGTAAAGAATTGCTGGAGCAGAGCAGCTTGAGAATACCAATGATTAATGAACAGATAAAGACACATATGATTGCCTGCCGTTTTAAAATGAGCTGCCAGCAGCTCATTAAGCTGGTGAGAACTCTTGAGACAACTGTTACAAACAGCCTTGCTTCGAGTCGAAAACGGTAGCATCTTAGTTCAAATTAGAGACCTTTAAGATTACAACCTGAGAGGAATCTTAATAAATTGCATTTCTCACAACAGTAGGCTGATGTGCAGACTCACCAGCCAGGGAAGGAAATATAAAGGCCCAGCTACAGATCTCTTCACCTTCCTTTCTTCAGGACTCTCTTTAGTTCCAAAACACAAACAAAAACCAGAACAAATAATCTCAAACTACTAGATATAACCAGCTGAGGCCTTTCCAGCTTCAACTGGCTGGGCGGGGAGAAGACAGGATACTTTCCTCCCCAGGATAGCATCCATTGATCCAGCTTTCCCTTCCCTTCCATAACCCTCACCAGAGGAGGCTGGTGATAGGCATGAACCTATCCTTACAAGATGGAGTGCTTTTACAACTTGTCACACATGGGTACTAAAGAAGAAAAACATCTGTGTAGACACAAGTGCTGGTCATGATTGCTGAAATTTGAATAGGAAAAACCTTTTTCTAGCATCTTGCCCATCTGAACACACATCCCAAATATCAGAGCATTCAACTATTTGTGATAACAAATCACAAATGAAGGGTGGTAGAAGATTCTCTCCATGTAGGATGAACCGTGTTATGCTCTTCTTTACCTTCCAAAAAACCTCAGATGAATCAGTGGAATTTGGCTCTAAAGCCAGCACAACAGGTGAAGGGAGGGTCAACTCTGTGCAGAGGTGATCATCTGATGGTGTAAACCAGCATAGGGGCTCTTATGCCACTCCCCCCTCTACTGTTAGTGTAACAGAGGGAAAAGGGTGGATCCAGAGAAAAGGGAACATGACTAGGATGCTCCTGTGCCATGTCAATGCTCAGCTGTCATTTCAGTCCCTGTTTGCAGCTGGTATACATGAGAGAAACCTCATGGCTGCTGAGTAGCAGCCGTGTTAGTCTGTATCCACAAAAAGAACAGGAGTATTTGTGGCACCTTAGTGACGAACAAATGTATTTGAGCATAAGCTTTCATGGGCTACAGCCCACTTATTCAGGACAGGGGGATAAGCTCTGTAGAGATGAGGCATCAAAGTCAGGAGAGTGACACACACACACACACACACACACACACACACACACACACACACACACACACACTCTCTCTCTCTCTCTTTCATCCAACCCCCCAAGATCCTCCCCAAAAGATTTCTGACATCAGACTTAAAGTGATCATCAGTTCTCCCTTCTTCTTCTCTCTATCACAGTGGGATTGTGACACCAGGTTTACATCAGCCAATCATCACATTTTCTATTGTCCTCGCTCTCCATGCCTCTATGCTCTAAAATCCCTACATTCTATCAGAGATCGTCAAACCTTGTCCAGATCCAAGCTCCCCTCCAAAATTTACCCAAACTTCAGCAGATCCAAAGTCCATGCTTGGCCGATCTCTATAATAGTTCTGAACACACATTCCTTTGTGAGTGTTTGGAGTGAAATATGGACTTTGTCACTTGGGCCCATCTATGAACTGTAATTCATATTTTGAGTGATTTAATAAAAAGACAGAAACAAATCTATTGCTTGAATGATTTTTTGTGGAGGGCTTATCATGCAAAACCAATATAACATGATTATATTTCCAGAAGTTAGAAAAAATACATCCATGAAAGTAAACAAGTGTCCATGAAAAAGGAGCCTTTCACATGAACTATCCTTCACTATCACCAGTTATTTGATTGGTCCCAACATCTATAGTTCATTGTTACAACTGTCAAAATTGGCAACCACGAAGATTGTTGTCTCAATTAGGGACAGTAAACAGATTGTCCTTATTTTTAATGAAAAAATCTAAAATGTAATACTTCACAGTTTAACATGTTTATTCATCTAAACGAGCTAAAAAATAATGGCATGACATCTGTTTGAGAGACACTGGTACCTAACATTTTGGCTGTCTCTTCACCAATTTGGTTGTCATTAAAAAAAAAAAAGGAGAGGATGCTGTCAATTAAATGCATTGACATACTGTATAAAAATCCTTTTCTGTTCTTGGAAATATGTACTAAACATATAGCATGGTGTGCTAAGGCAAACTAAGCAGTAAGTAGGATGAAGGGAAGAAACACGGTGCTGCAAAAAATGCAAGTCTGTTCCCCTCTCCCAGGGTGTCAACAAACTCAATGTTGTACACACAATCTTTGCCAGTTTATTCATCTTATGGATTCATTTCTACAAGTGCAAGCATAATCTACTTTGCTCAGAAGCAGTCCAAACACCATATTTCTGCAGACTTATTGCCGTTCCATATTGTTATTTGCTTAGTCATAGGAATCACTGATTATTATGATAGTTTATATAAAACTCTAAATGCCATAACATCTTTATTATTCTGTTTGTTGGGATTCTATGTTGATTTTAAGCACATTCCACTTGACCTTGAAAAATAAGGACTCAATTGTTCCTTATAGGCACAAGCCCATGTTGGAACAGTATGGAGTACTTCCCCATTGGGAGCTGCTAGAGGCTTCTTGCTCATTTGCAAAGGGACCATACACAATCTAGCCCTAAATTAAGTGATGAACCCCTCCAGTAGTAGTAAATTTCACTGAACCAGTATAGGCCATTTAGTTCAGTTTCTGCCCTATCCCATTAGAAAGGATAATTTAAATTATTATTTATTTTTACATATAATCTATGATCAAGTGAACAAGTCAATTATTATCTAGAGTCGAGGACTATCCTGGAAACCTAAGCAAACAAAAGAACTATCTCATATGTTCTCAGTTAGATGTAAATGCATAACCTTATATATATCATCATTGCTACAGCTAATTGGATAAGTTGATAGGGCTGTGATATACACAGGATCACATGGTGCCTAGTTAACAAGCTTCAGTGATCTTTAAATAAAGCACCCTTCAATGAAATTTTAAATACATCTCTGAGGCCCTTGTTAGAGATATAATTACAGTGCATCCCCTCATTTCCAATAAAAACACATTCATGGATTACTACAAATACAGGTAGTAACCAAGTGGCAATGTATACATCCTGTACTATTTGTACCATTGTAACCACCATTACGGAGTTCTTAGGCTTCTTTTGTACTCCTGAAATTGTTCCAAATTCTGCTTTTACTTGCCAAAGAAATAACAAGTACTGAATCAAGCTGTATTACTCAGGATCACTGCTAGCAGCTATAGTCCCTCCAAAGGCAAAATATCTACCTAAGTGGGGAGGTGAAACAGAGCAGCAACCCTCATTCTTCTGCAGGACCTAGAGCCATGCATCACTTCCCAAAAAAGAGGGCACGGCCAGACAAACCTACACCAGCTGGAGCTGCTCTGAGTCAGTGCATCTCCTAAGCAGCTTCTGCTGGCTAGGAGCCTGGACTGGAGTTTAAAGATGCACTCCATAAGCAGAGGGCTGCAGCAATAATGGAGCCTGCTCTATCCCCAGAGTTGAACTCCCCCATTTTGTAGCTGCCCCATGGAGTTGAGTCAAGTCCAAGGTGGTAGCAAGCCATATACAATTACTATTACAGTATTTTCTATCGGTTTAATATGATCAGGACCAAAACAGAGCATTTCCATTTGTAAAATGTACTGTATTTGAAGAGACTAGAACAGAACTGAAGCTCTCTTTGTTACATTTTCAACATTTAAACCAGGGGCAGGAATTAGTTGGTTTGCTCCAAAACTTATAAACAGTGTGCATTCTTTGGTAGTACTACTCATACTTGTATATTGTGTTATCTAAGCTAATTTAATGTTCTTTCTAATGTACATTTCATAGCAATGCAATAGATCCAACTTTAATAAGCGCTTTCAAAAAAGTTCAAAGTTTAAAAATTCATTTTATTATTAAAATAGTCCATGAGCTAGAGTTACAAAGACAAATGACCTAAAAAATTATGGGATTGGTTCTGCTTTCAGATACATACATCGGTATCATCATTAGAGAAAGAGAGAGAGAGAGAGCGCACACCTAGCATGCATTTGAGGTGCTAAAAGCAACTTCATTTAAAGATATCAGGAATGGATACCTGCTGTGCTCCAAAAGGGAGGCATAATCACCGGCCAGATTTTGATCTCACATTAGTGTGAGTAATTAGGAGTAAGCAGGAGTAATTTCACTGAAGTTAAAGGAGTCCGTGAAAAGAGGTGTAAGCAAGACCCAACTCAGGCCCTATGTTTAATGCATTTGTGTTTATAAATTAAAAAATAAAACAAGCGGATAGTTTGACTAAGGCTGGGACATCTGCTATTAACAAACCCCTGTCTGTAACTAGTGGACTGAAAGCACAGGTGCAATATTTTCCATGTATTTGCTGCAATATTCTCCATGTATTCCCATGTGCACTGGGCATGAATCTCCTCAGATATTCTAAGCAATAGGCAACTCTCTAGTTACATGTGACTTAGTTATGTCTGTCACCTAAATGAAAAATAGCCGTATGCAAAATGCAGCACTTGAGAACATAATGGAGATTTGAGATACTTTCTAGTCTAGGGGTCTTCTGGTCCATAAACCAATACATAGATTTCATTCATCCCCAGATGTAGTTTGGTTTTTACTTGTGATTCACACAATATGGGAAATGTTCTTGTTCTAATAACTTCAAGTTACTATTTTAAGTTAGAAATATTCTTCTTTTCATTTAACTGTTTCGGAACACAATATATATGGCAATATAACATACTTAGCACTTCTATTGCATGTCTCATACAAAGCGCTGTACAACCATTAGCTACATAATCCTTACAGCATCATATGAGTTAGTGGAAAATGGAAATTGCTTGTGCAAAATGAAAGAGAGGACTGCAGCATTTTGAGACATGTGGTATGGCACTCAGTGAAGTGACAGGCATGTCACATCCAAAATGCTAGCTTGTGATTGCCACATGTCATAAAAGGCTTCACTCCAAGTGCTATATGTTGCTACACATTTGGTGGCATATATACTATTACTGGACTACACGTACTAAGAATGTATGATTTTGGGGATTTGGTGACTTAAAAAGTCACAATTTAGAGAATGAGAAATAAGTATAATATTTCCTTTTCATACATATGTTGGAGATGCTGGTGTATTCTGCATTTCTAGATGAGGTGTCCTGTATTACACAAACCGAATAAAAAGTGTATCCTTAGAGACTCATAGTGTATATAGGCATCAATACTGTATGGTCTAAAAATTAACCATATTGATCTAAATTCCTGAACCAGGTTTTCAGTGGTGATAATGGGGCTATGGGTCAATTTAAAATAAACATAGTCTTATATACTACACTATTAGTTATTTTTGATTTCTCTTTACCTACAATATCCTCATGTCAAATCTAAGTCTAACTTGAACACTTCCAAAACAGTCACTAAACAAAGGGAACTCAGTGGGTTTATCCCTTAGTTATAAGACTATTATATAAGAGACATTAGGGTTAATTTGCCAACAGAGTTTCTAACAGATGTCGGGGAGTCAAGACTCTTTCAGTTTTGGGGAGTAGGCATGAAAAAGATTTGTTAGCTGGTACAACCCCTTACATTAGTTTGATGGGAAAAAGATAGTATAACTGGAACACTAATTTTTTACCACACGCTCCCAATGAGAGAAGCAAGTTGCTATTGCAATTAGCAGGAACAGTATAATTAAAATAGAATTTTATCTTTATATCAATAATAGAGCAGTATACTAATTAAAATCAACATCAACTGAACTTTCTACATATACCAGTTCCCACAGCCCAAAAGGCAAGGAACACTGTTTCAGAGGCATATGTTAATAATGTTCGAGCTTCTGTCATCCAGGTGACATTTCTGACAGAGCACATGTACACTGAACAGTTGGCAAGGATTGAAAAAAGATTACTGTAGATACATGTGCATATAGAATCTAGGATATAAAATAGGCCCTACAGGAAGTGGGAGACTGTTTCTAAAAAGAGAAATTCTAAAAAGGAAATTACCTGCATGTGTGAAGAGCGAGAGAGTGCAAGACTGAGGGTGGTGCAGATGCCCTGGAGATACAAATCAGTAAAGCAACTTTTATTTGGGGACTTGTTTTTTCTTTTGTATTTAAAAAAAAAAGAAACCTAATTTCACTACTGGGAAGTTTGGATTCATGGATTCATGAATTTAAGTCAGGACAGACTACCCAGAAGTCAGTATCTACCCAAACTGTCTTTTGGCATCAGAGTTCTCAGCCTGAGAAACAAATAATGTAAACAATTCATTTAATTCACAATAGTACAGCTTTTGCTTTAACTTAAGCAGCTTGCATTGCGTGAGTCTTCTTTGCCTCTTCTGCAATATGAATTTTAAGAGCGATTGAGATATTGCATAGTATTATTATGCATTATGCTGTTCCCAAACAGTGTTGTTCAAGGTAGTTGTTTTTCCAGAAGAGAATCTGATGATAGGATAGATACATTGCATCTGCTAGTTTTCATTTGGATCCAGATCAAGGTCAACTTCACTTGATAGATTAAGATAAAAGAAAGCGTAGAAAGCCAACAGAAATACCAGTATTGCTGCAAGGACAAGGGCAACTTCCTGTACAAACGAGAGAGAAATTTTCAAAACGATAAAATGTTACATATGGTATCATCATTTCAGATAAATCAGGAACAAATGTTACCTTCCATCTGTATCAAGCCTGCAGAAGTTAAGTTTTCATCAGACTATACAGTTCACACAACCAAGTGGCTTTTTAATTAACACTTCTTTGCTGCCACCATTTCAGCATGTTATGGAAAAATTGTACTTGATCAGATGATCAATTTTTTGGTGGGCCAGACATATCCTTTTTGGCAATCAACACAGACAATGTTCATAAACGAATCTGTAGGTTTCCATGCAAATTTGAGCAATGATTTTAGATTGTGTTTGGCTATTTTAGCATTTTCTAGAAATATGATCACTTTTTTCATAGAATTATAGATTCCTAGGCCAGAAGGCACCATTGTGGTTATCTAATCAGACATCCTGTATAACACACACCACAGAACTTCCCCAAAATAATTCACAGAACATATCTTTTAGAAAAACATCCAATTTTAAAAATTGTCAGTGGTGGAAAAACCACCACGACCCTGGGTAAGTTGTCCCAAAGGTTAGTTACCCTCAATGTTAAAAAAAGTTACACCTTATTGCCAGTCTGAGTTTCTCTAGCTTCAGTTTCCAGCCATTAGATGTTATACCTTTCTCTGATAGACTGAAGAGCCCATTATTAAATATTTATTCCCCATGTAGATAGCTACTGACTGTAATCAAGTCATCCCTTAACCTTCTCCTCCACAAGCTAAACAGATTGAGCTCCTTAAATCTTATCACTAGAAGTATGTTTTCTAATCCTTTAATCATTCTCGTGGCTCTTCTCTGAATCTTCTCCAATTTATCAACATCCTTCTTGAATTGTGTGCATCTAAACTGGACACAGTATTCCAGTAGGGGTTGCAAATACAGAGGTAAAACAACCTCTCTGGTCCTAGTTGAGATTCCCGTTTATGCATCCCAGGACCTCATTAACTCTTTTGTCCACAGCATCACACTGGGAGCTCATGTTCACCTGATTACCCACCACGACTCCCAAATCATTTAGAGTCACTGCTTCCCAGGATAGAGTCCCCCATCTTGTAAGTATGGCCTACATTCGTTCTTCTTATAGCGACAAGATTGAAAATTATAAATGAGGCATGCACACCACAGTTGGTATCAATGAAAAATGCTACTCCTACCTCCCTAGCAGAAAACAATGTGCCATGGTACCAATCTGCAAAATCCCTCAGTGCAGGACAAAACCGTTCCATGATCAATAACGCTGGCAGAAAGCACCAGAGTTTGCATTTGCACTTAACTCCCTCTCTCCAAAGAAAAACTCTTCTGTAGCTGCCTTAATTATAATAAATGAATCCTCTACAGTGTACTTGATTTACAGTAGGCTTCAGAATTCGAGAAATGCTTTTGTAGTAAATGCCACAGGGCTGTCTGTTATCATATCCTCTTTTTCTTAGGGCTACTTAACTTAGGCTCCCAAATGTATTAAATTGCAGTATAACGATCCTCCTTATAACAATACTTCTTTACAACACAAAATGCTTGACTTCCAAAGACAATGTTCTATTAAAAAATGATATTTTCAGTTCACTGGAGAGGGCAACGTACTTCTCTATGTTATACAGTGTTTACTACCATTTTCATAGGCAGTGAAATATGGAGTATGACTGAATATTGCACTGTTATATGGCCACTATAAATGGAAATTGTCACTTCCACTGCTGACCAGGGTGATTACACATTACCTCACTGCCTATTGTCGTGATTTATTTTTAAATCATGTACAGGGGGCCCTCAATAAAAAGAGCTGAACTCTGTTAAAACAAATACCCACCACTCCCACCAAAAATAAACCAAAAATGTGGTCCAATGGTCCATCTATAAATCATCTGCATCAAACCACCCATCCAGATACATAAACGGATAGAAGGAGAAAAGAGGAGCTAAGTAGGTGTGTAGTAACTAATATGAAAAGGAAAGACTGACAGCAGGGTTTGAAAACAGCCAGAGAGGGAGTCAGATAGACACTGTCAGCAAGAAAGATCCATAGATAGGGCCACAGTGGGAAGGAAACTATAGGAGGAGCTATTAGACCTGGGTATTGACCTCAGCCTTCTGATTAGGACATGGTCTACTAGAAAATTAGGTTGGTATAACTACGTCACTCAGAAAAAACACACTCCCTGAGCAGTGTAGTTCATCTGACTTAAGTCCCCGAGTAGCCACTACTTCTTCTGTCGACATAGCTAGTGCCTCTCAGGAAGATGGATTACCTCCCACGGGTGTAGTTAGTGTCTACACTGCACTGCGGTAGCATTTTAAGTATAGAATAGCCACACCTCATTGTGTCCCCAAACCTGAAGGAGTTAAAATTTTTACTAGCTCCACGTTTTAAAATCAGGCCCATGATCTGGCATTCTTCTCCAGAACAGCACTTTCATTTGCATTTACGTGAATGCATTTTATATTTGATCAGAATGTTGGATCAATAATTCAAACAAATGTCACCTAATAAACTTTGAAATATTACTGCTTACTTGGCTTATGCTCTGTATGAGTCTTTGTTCTATGAGAAACCATTGGTTTATGCTCTACAGGGATGGCGATTTAATTTTTAAGTTGTTTGCAGTATTGTTGTAGCGGTATTGGTCTCAGGATATTAAAGGGACAAGGTGGGTGAGGTAATATACGGTATTTTAAAGGACCAACTTCTATTGGTGAAAGAGACAAGCTTTTGAACTTACACAGAGCTCTTCTTCACCAGCAGAAGTTGGTCCAATAAAAGACATTACCTCACTTACCTTGATGCCCTAATTTATAAGTGATTTTTATTCTTCTAAACAAATGTTTAAATTGTTTGTATAAATTTGCTTAGGGCATTTGTTATAGGCTGCAACTAGAATTTCCTATTAGAATTATACAACAATTTGAACCGTATCTCATTTTATATGATTTGATTAAAAAAAGAATTGCATCTAATTTACTAACATTAAATGAACGTGATTTTTGCTTTGTTGCCGTTGCAACACTTTCAGTAGCTCAAAAGGGCATGGCAGCATCAGACAGGTTTCATTTATTTTCTTGTATCCACAGCTGTGCTCCCAGACCCATCTGGCCACACAGCTACTAATTTTAAGAGGATGTAATGAACAAGTGACACACAACTGCAAATTCCATCTGCTCAGAAGAGTGGACAACAATACCATACAATGCAGCCACCATTTACACTGACACAGAGAGCAGTATTAATTTTTTCCCCTCTCATTTGGATGCTAGGCTTTCCCCTTTATCACAGGCCAACCTTTCTTCTTCTCCACCTCGTCGCTCCACAATCGCCCTTCGAAAATTGTGTGCTGTATGTAAAAAACTTGTTGGCAATGTTTTATAATGAAGAAGCATTTCCTAGAGATTATAAGAAGAAACTGGGAGTCAGAAGATCTCGATTCTATTCCCAAATTATCTAATGATTTGTATGACTTTAGGAATTTATGTTTCTCTACACCTTAGTTTTGCCATCTATAAATTGGGGATAATACTGCTACTTTCCTCAATCACAAGAGTATTAGGAAGGAGGTGGGAGACCTAGTGTTTGTTAAGCATTAAGAGATCTTAGTACTGAAAAGACTTAGAGAAGTGAAACTAATGTATTAAAATTCTAGGCTTAAGAATTATACAAGAACCTCAACTTTGAGTTATTGAGAAACGCAGTGGAACAAAAAAATCCTCATACTCAATATTTGAGTAACAAATTTTGTCTGGTAACAAACTGATCTAACAGAATTAATGATACATTGTTCACAATTAGGCATGCAGTCTAGTATGTCTACGGTTGCAGGGATTCGATTTTTAAAAATAATTTTAACATGAAATTGATGTTTTTTTAGTATTTTTCCAATTTTTATTTATTTAAATTTTCACAGTTGTGCAAAAATTATGGGTTTAAACATTTTTTCCTAATTTTAATCAATTTAAATTTTCTCAGTTGTGGCAATTAATGGGGGTGTTAGACACCTGGGGATCAGCCAATAATTATTTAATGAGATTCAAAAAAATTAAAGCTTTACAACTATTAAAACCAGGGGCGGCTCTAGCCATTTCGCTGCCCCAAGCACGGTGGCACGCTGCAGGGGGCGCTCCGCCAGTCGCCGGTCCCGCGGCTCCGGTGGACCTCCCGCAGACGTGCCTGCGGAGGGTCCTCTGGTCCCACGGCTTCGGTGGAGCATCCACAGGCACGCCTGCGGGAGGTCCACCAGAGCCGCGAGACCAGCAGACCCTCCGCAGGCACGTCTGCGGGAGGTCCACCGGAGCCACCTGCCGCCCTCCCGGCAACCGGCAGAGCGCCCCCCCGCGGCATGCCGCCCCAAGCACGCGCTTGGCGTGCTGGGGCCTGGAGCCGCCCCTGATTAACACACAAAATTATCAACACCACACATCAAAATATACAAAGTAAATATCCTTAAATCAATCTCTAAGTTCTCAAGCAACATTTTTCTTTCTTTGCCTATGTGTAAATTATGATTATCATCAAAGGTAATATTTTTGTTGGTTTGTGTGCACATGGTGAAATTGACATTTACCAATAAAAATCAAATCCTTCCAAGCCTAAATATGTGTTAGAATCGTATCTAATTTATAAACTTTCAAATAGAAATCCTGCAATGAAAATCATACCAAAACACTACAAAATTGCTATATTTTCTTTGCAACACGAGTAAAACTTGTCATTTTAATTTGTATATATCACATCAGCTTTTACAATTTGTGAGCCATACATAAAGGCAATGCCTTAAAACAAATCTACCTCCCTACTACCGGCAACTGGCAACTTTTGGATCGCTCCTCCGTAAAAGGTACTTTACTCCGAGGATTTCACTCTCAATAATTAATTCTTATGGAAAAAGAGCTACAGATATTAACTGAAAATAATCAGCATTTTTTCTCACCACAGTACAGAAGAGACTAATATCCCCGCTATAGAATTCTGAAGTATGGTTAAATAAATCTTTAGAAGGAATATCATCTTCTATAAATCTCTATAGAGTTTTGAAAATTGTTTCTGTAGAACCCTACTGATTTCATCTTTATTAAGTTCTGTAGGACTTTTCCATAAAGGAAACATATTTAGTTACTGTATATAATAAATCTGACTCTCCTCTCATTTATGCCAATTTTACATCATTGTAACTCACTACAACTGACTACAATGATTTACACCAGCCTAAGTTTCTGATCCTGCAAACTATTCTACATGGATAGACCCCTATGCCAGCACAAAGCTCCACTGAAGTCTGTAGGGCTCTGAGAATGCTCTGAGGCCTACGCATACTGAGCAGTTTGCAGAGTTGGGGCCTAACCGAGGAAGAAAAATACCAATTTTGGACACAAGATAAATTCCCATACTGTACATAGAGAACTACAGTATTCACAGGGGAAAAAGCATTCATATGTATTTGTTTTAAATCCTTCATAAGTATAAATCTCTGAATTGATATCACTTTGAAACTCAATGTGACTGAATATCACAGGTTTGTGTCCCTCCAATTCTAAGCTATTTCTAGTTAGTTTAAACTCAAGCATGTTTGAAAAGGGGAGAAAAGAAGGAAGTGACAGTGACACTGGGTATTTCTTTTTTGGGGGACAAAACATGAAAACCTGTTGGTGACAAGATATCCCTAACATATCTTGGCAAACTGGGTTAACTCAGAAGATTATGAACAGCAAGAAATCAGAGGACACTCTTTGCCAAACTGCATCAAGAATGTTGTCATCTATTTGTATCCAACTAGCTCCAGATGAGATAGATTCTTGGTAGGGAGCGAGCTGTATAGGTAAATAGATGAGGTAGCTATGTGGAAGAATGGATGGACAGTACATTTCTCATATTCAGAAATTACTTTTTCCTTGGTTCCATCAATGTCCCCTTTATTTAATCTGACATATTCTCTATTGACTTGCCCCTTGTACCGTCATGTACATCTGAGCAAAGTGGGTATAAAATGCTATCATTCTGATTTGGTAGCATTTTTTACTTCCTTTGCACAGATGTAAATGGCTGCACAAGGGATTAGGTAGTGGAGAATCAGGCCCCTATTCCTAGTGTGTTTGTTATATTTATTAGTGACTATACTGAGGCACAGGCAGTGCAAAACATTACCCATATTTATTTTTTCATTTCTATTTTGGGTATCAAAGGCTAGGGTTGACTATAGAAAACTTGCACATACTACAGAGGGTCATTTAAAGGAAATCTCAGGCATATTATTATTTTTTTCCATGACCTTGCAGTCCCCTTACTGGTGGCTTAGCACAGCCATGCAGCGATTCTGGATTAGTGACACATGGAAGAACTCAGTTTAACAACACATCTTTTTATTACTGGAAGAAGGTACAGAGGCATTTCTCCTGCTGTTGGTACAGCTTCCCTCTCTCTCTGATGCAGGAAACACTCACTGTTCAACTCCTCTGAGTTACCTCAGGAGACAGAGGTTCTTCTCATCTGGAAGGAGCAACATCCTTTGCCTCACACACAGACCTAGCTAGAACACTGACTCAGGAACGTACTATGAAAACACGATCTTCATGCCAAACTGCTGACCCAATATATTAACTGCAATCTTTCACAAAGGAATCCCTTTTGTCATAAGGGGAGCTCAGGTGGTGGGTTCTACCAATTTCCTGGCAGCACAGTCAGTGTAGGTTTGGCACCATTGTTCCAAAGCTACTCACTGTCCTGGCCAGAAGAGCCTGGCTGATACTTGTCTCATAGACTCATAGACTTTAAGGTCAGAAGGGACCATTATGATCATCTAGTCTGAACTCCTGCACAACGCAGGCCACAGAATCTCACCCACCCACTCCTGTAACAAACCCCTAACTTATGTCTGAGTTACTGAAGTCCTCAAATAGTGGTTTAAAGACCTCAAGGTGCAGAGAATCCTCCAGCAAGTGACCCATGCTCCATGCTGCAGAGGAAGGCGAAAAAACCCCAGGGCCTCTGCCAATCTGCCCTGGAGGAAAATTCCTTCCCGACCCCAAATATGGCAATCAGTTAAACCCTGAGCATGTGGGCAAGACTCACCAGCCAGCACCCAGGAAAGAATTCTCTGTAGTAACTCAGATCCCATCCCATCTAACATCCCATCACAGGCCATTGGGCATATTTACCTGCTAATAATAAAAAAGATGAATTAATTGCCAAAATTAGGCTATCCCATCACACCATCCCCTCCATAAACTTATCTGTGAGACACTTGCCTAGGAGAGAAAGCCTTGAAAGCCAGAGGCTAAGCGACCAAGGGGAGCTAGCGAACAGGGAACCACAAACAGGGGACTTTGAGAGGGGGTTTGAGGGACGGAGACACAATATAATCGCTGTAGTTAGGAAAAGCCGCATCGCCAGTGCCAACACTGCTCCTGGCCTGATCTACACTTGGGGGGGGAGGAGATCGAGCTAAGATATGCAACGTCAGCTACGAGAATAGAGTAGCTGAAGTCGATGTATCTTAGATCGACTTAGAATCACTTACTTTGCGTCCTCGCGGCGCGGGATCGACGACCGCCACTCCCCCATCGACTTTGCTTCCGCCTCTCACTGAGCTGGAGTTCAGCAGTCGACAGGAGAGCGATCCCTGATAGATCGATCGCTACCCGCTGATCCGGCAGGTAGTGTAGATGTACCCCATCTCCTCCACCTGCGCCTGTATCCAGACCGACAACCTAACCATGGATACCTCTACCCAGATCCTGGTGTGGATTTGCAGAGACTGTGGCCTGCATTTCCCACTCACAGAAAGCCAGGCTGGGAGGACCAGCCAGTGTGAAAGATGCCCACTGTGGACTCTCTCAGGAAGCAGGTGGGAGAGCTACAGGAGGAGGTGGCCAGGCTGAGGAGCATCCATCCCCACGAGGAATTCCTTATCACTAGCAGTGTTCCACTCCTACTTCTAACACACCCACGATCGTGATGGAGAACCATTATGCTGTCCTGGCAACAAGCAATGAGGGATCACCCCCGAAGGTGGAGGAGGAGAAGCCATGTATCCCCAAAGGCTGAGAGGACTGCAGCCACCACTCCCAGGAGGAAACATAGGGTAGTGGTGGTTGGTGACTCTCTTCTGAGGGGGACGCAGGCACCCATCTGTCACCCTGACATGGCATGCCTGCCAGGGGCCCATATCTAAGACATTATGGAGGGATTGTCGAGGATCAGCCGGCCCTCTGACCACTACCCCATGCCAGTCATTCATGTGGGCACTAATGAAACTGCAAAGTATGACCATCTGCAGATCAGAAGTGACTACAGGGCTCTGGGAGTAAGGGTGAAGGAGTTAGGAGCGCAGGTGGTGTTCTCTTTGATCCTTCTGGTCAACGGTAGGGACCCACGTAGACACAGATATGTCCTGGAGGTGAATGCCTGGCTGCAAGGATGGTGTCACCAGGAGGGCTTCAGCTTCCTTGACCATGGAATGCTGTTCCAGGAATAAGAACTGTTAAACAGAGAGGGGATCCACTTATCGAGGAACGGGAAGAGCATATTTGGATTCAGACTGGCTAACATAGCGAGAAGGGCTTTAAACAAGGTTTGAAGGGGGAAGGTGATAAAAGCCCACAGGTAAGTCAAAAACATGGAGACCAGGGAGAAAGGTCAGAATTTGGAGGAAGCATGGGCTACTATAGTATGGATAAGGGAGAGACAAGACAGAACAGGGGGAAAATCAAATCACTATCTTAGATGTCCGTATACCAATCCGAGAAGTATGGGGAATAAGCAGGAAGAACTTGAAATCCAGGAGGCCAGGAGAGCTGGCTGTATTTTAAAGAGTCTTATTGAGGTTGGAGGAACAAACCATCCCGATGTGCAGAAAGAATAGCAAATATGGCAGGCGACTAGCTTGCCTTAACAGAGAAATCTTCAGTGAGCTTAAACGCAAAAAGGAAGCTTACAAGAAGTGGACATTTGGACAGATGACTAGGGAGAAGTATAAAAATATTGCTAGAGCATGCAGGGGTGTAATTAGGAAGGCCAAAGCACTATTGGAGTTGCAGCTAGCAAGGGATGTGAAGAACAACAAGAAGAGTTTCTACAGGTATGTTAGCAACAAGAAGGTCAGGGAAAGTGTGAGACCCTTACTGAATGTGGGAGGCAACCTAGTGACAGATGATGTGGAAAAAGCTGAAGTACTCAATGATGAAATACTCAGTGCTTCACAGACAAGGTCAGCTCCCAGACTGCTGCACTGGGCAGCACAATATGGGGGAGGAGGTGACCACCCCTCTGTGGTGAAAGAACAGGTTAAGGACTATTTAGAAAAGCTGGACACGCACAAGTCCATGGGGCCGGATCTAATGCATCCAAGGGTGCTGAGGGAGTTGGCTGATGTGATTGCAGAGCCATTGCCCATTATCTTTGAAAACTTGTGGTGATTGGGAGGTGTCCCGGACGATTGGAAAAAGACAAATATAGTGCCCATCTTTAAAAAAGGGAATCCATGGAACTACAGATCGGTCAGCTTCATCTCAGTCCCTGGAAAAATCATGGAGCAGGTCCTCAAGGAATCCATTTTGAAGCACTTGGAGGAGAGGAAGGTAATCAGGAACAGTCAACATGGATTCACCAAGGGCAAGTCATGCTTGACAAACCCGATTGCCTTCTATGATGAGATAACTGGTTCTGTGGATATGGGGAAAGCGGTGGATGGGATATACTTTGACTTTAGCAAAACTTTTGATATGGTCTCCCACAGTATTCTTGCCAGCAAGTTAAAAAAGTATGGATATGATGAATAGGCTATAAGGTGGACAGAAAGCTGGCTAGATCGTTGGGCTCAACAGGTAATGATCAATGGCTTGATGTCTACTTGGCAGCTGATATCAAGCAGAGTGCTACGGGGGCAGTCCTGGGGCCGATTTTCTTTAACTTTTCTGTCCTGCACTTAGGGTGGAAGAATCCCATGCACTTCTTCAGGCTGGGGACTGACTGGCTAAGTGGCAGTTTGACAGAAAAGGACCTAGGAATTGCAGTGGACGCGAAGCTGGATATGAGTCAACAGTGTGCCCTTATTGTCAAGAAGGCTAACAGCATATTGGGCTGCATTAGTAGGAGCATTGCCAGCAGATCCAGGGAAGTGATTATTCCCCTCTATTTGGCACTGGTGAAGCCACATCTGGAGTACTGCCTCCAGTTTTGCCCCTGTCCCTACAGAAAGGATGTGGACAAATTGCAGAGAGTCCAGCAGAGGGCAACAAAAAAGATTAGGGGGCTGGGGCACATGAATTATGAGGAGAGGCTGATGAAACTGGGGTTATTTAGGCTGCAGAAGAGAAGAGTGAAGGGGGATTTGATAGTAGCCTTCAACTATGTGAAGGAGGGAGGGTCCAAAGAGGATGGAGGTAGGCTGTTCTCAGTGGTGGCAGATGACAGAACAAGGAGCAGTGATCTCAAGTTGTAGTGGGGGAGGTCTAGGTTGGATATTAGGAAAAACTATTTCACTAGGAGGGTGGTGAAGCACTGGAATGAGTTACCTAGGGAGATGGTGGAATCTCCATCCTCAGAGATTTTTAAGGCCCGGCTTGACAAAGCCCTGGATTTAGTTGCGGTTGGCCCTGCTTTGAGCAGGGGGTTGGACTAGATGACCTCCTGAGGTCTCTTCCTACCTTAATCTTTTATGATTCTACAAAATGCTCGTAAATAAACACAACTATGCTTGGCATCACAGATCTGACTTAGTGGGATAATACTCATGACTGAATTATTGGTACAGAAGGGTACAACCCGCTCAGGAAGGACAGGCAGGTAAAAAAGGGAGGAGGTGTTGCCTTGTATATTAAAATGTATACACTTGGACTGAGGTTGAGATGGAAATAGGAGACAGACTTGTTGAAATCTCTGGGTAAGGTATAAAAGGGATAAAAAACATGGGGTGATATCATGGTAGGGATCTACGACAGACCACACAACCAGGAAGAAGAGGTTGATGCAGCTTTTTTTTAAACAACTAACAAAATCATCCAAAGCACAGGACTTGATGGTGATGGGGGACTTCAACTACCCAGACATCTGTTGGGAAAATAACACAGTAAGGCACAGATTATTCAACAAGTTCTTGGAATGTATTGGAGACAATTTTTTTTATTTCAGGTGGAGAAAGCTACTAGGAGAGAGGCTGTTCTATATTTGATTTTGACAAATAGGGAGGAACTGGTTGAGAATTTGAAAGTGGAAGGCTGCTTGGGTGAAAGTGATCATGAAATGATAGCGTTCATGATTCTAAGGAATGATAAGAGGGAGAACAGCAAAATAAAGACAATGGATTTCAAGAAGGCAGACTTTAGGAAACTCAGGGAGTTTTGGGTAAGATCCCATGGGAAGCAAGTCTAAGGGGAAAAACTATTGAAGACAGTTGGCAGATTTTCAAAGAGACATTATTAATGGCACAAAAGCAAACTCTCTCACTGCGTAGGAAAGGTAGAAAGTATGGCAAGAGCCCACCCTGATTTAACTAGGAGATTTTCAATGATCTAAAAATTAAAAAAGAGTCCTACAAAAAGTGGAAACTAGGTCAAATTACAAAGGATTAATACAAACAAATAACACAAGTATGTAAGGACAAAATCAGAAAGGCCAAGGCACAAAACGGGATCAAACTAGCTAGACATAATGGGTAATAAGAAAACATGCTACAAATTCTTCCTCTAGAAGCAAGAGGAAGACCAAGGAGAGGGTAGGCCTGTTACTCAATGGGAGGTGGGGGGGAAACAATAACAGAAAATGTGTAAATGGCAGAGGTGGTTAATGACTTCTTTGTTTCGGTTTTCACCAAGAAGGTTGGTGGTGATTGGATGCCTAACACAGTGAATGCCAGTCAATACGAGGTAGGATCAGAGGCTAAAATTGGGAAAGAACCTGTTAAAATTTACTTAGAGAAGTTAGATATCTTCAAGTCACCAGGGCCTGATGAAATTTATCCTATAATAGTCAAGGAGCTGACTGAGGAGATATCTGAGCCATTAGTGTCACAGAAGATGGGAGAGATTCCAAAAGACTGGAGAAGGGCAACTACAGGGCCCATCTATAAAAAGGGAAATAAGGACAACCTGGGGAATTACAGACCAGTCAGCTTAACTTCTGTACCCAGAAAAATAATGGAGCAAATAATTAAGCAATCGATTTGCAAACATCTATAAGATAATAAGGTGATAAGTAACAGTCAGCATGGATTTGTCAAGAACAAATTGTGTCAAACCAACCCGATAGCTTTCTTTGACAGGGTAACAAGCCTTGTGGATGGGGGGAAGCGGTAGATGTGGTATAACTTGACTTTAGTAAAGCTTTTGATACTCTCTCACATGACCTTCTCATAAACAAACTATGGAAATGCAACTTAGATGGAGCTACTATAAGGTGGGTGCATAACTGGTTGGAAAACCATTCCCAGAGAGTAGCTATCAGTGGTTCACAGTCATGCTGGAAGGGCATAACGAGAAGGATCCCACAGGGATCAGTTCTGGGTCCGGTTCTGTACAATATCTTCATGAATGATTTAGATAATGGCATAGAGAGTATACTTATAAAGTTTGCAGACAATACCAAGATGGGAGGGATTGCAAGTGCTTTGGAGGATAGGATTATAATTCAAAATCATCTGGACAAACTGGAGAAATGGTCTGAAGTAAATAGGATGAAATTCAATAAGGATAAATGCAAAGTACTCCACTTAGGAAGGAACAACTAGTTGCACACATACAAAATGGGAAATGACTGCCTAGGAAAGAGTACTGTGGAAAGGACATCTGGTGGTCATAGTGGACCACAAGCTAAATATGAGTCAACAGTGTAACACTGTTGCAAAAAAGTGAATATCATTCTGGGATGTATTAGCAGGACTGTTGAACGCAAAACATAAGTAATTCTTCTGCTCTACTCCATGCTGATTAGTCCTCAACTGGACTATTGTGTCCAGTTCTGGGCACCACATTTCAGGAAAGATGTGAACAAACTGGAGAAAATCCAGAGAAGAGCAACAAAAATGATTAAAGGTATAGAAAACATCACCAACGAGGGAAAGTTGAAAAAAATGGGTTTGTTTAATCTGGAGAAGAGAAGACTGAGAGGGGACATGATAACAGTTTTCAAATACATAAAAGGTTGTTACAAGGACGAGGGGAAAAATTTCTTCTTAACCTCTGAGGATAGGACAAGAAGCAATGGGTTTAAATTGCGGCAAGGGAGGTTTAGGTTGGACATTAGGAGGGTAGTTAAGCACTGGAATAAATTTCATAGGGAGGTTGTGGAATCTCCATCATTGGATATTTTTAAGAGCAGTTTAGACAAACACCTGTCAAGGATGGTCTAGATAATACTTAGTCCTGCCGTGAGTGCAGGAGACTGGACTAGATGACCTCTTGAGGTCCCTTCCAGTCCTATATTTCTATAATTATCTTCATTTGGTACTGACTGCTGTCGGAAGACATGATACTTGGCTAGCTAGACCGTTGTTCTCACCAGTTTCAGGCAGGTTTGTACTCAGCAAGGCTCAGCTGTGCTTCTGCTGCTGCAGCTACTCTGCTATTTATATTTGTGCTAATTCAATGAGAGCTAGTGCAAGTATGTGCACATGAGCAGGGGAATAACACCCCTAGCTCATAATATAGATGTAGTCTCCAAATTATGTCCTCAGACAGGGGTCCTTCCCATCTGGGAGGTGCCATACCCTTTAGGGGCTGCCTGAGGATGTGCCACACACCCAAACCAAGCCAGAACAATGACTATATTACAATATTTGATAATATTTTTTAAAAGGACAAAATACTGCACACTCAAAACAAGTATGGTCACCCTGGTTCAACTAAATTTTGATATTTATAAGTCTTTAGTTGCCACTCTGACATTATCAACATGGATAAAATTGCTCATTGAGGAAATTAAAAAGTACTAAATGGGAATGACTGAAAGAAACTTTGTTACTTTAAATCCTGCATTAAAATGAAAAACAATCAGAGTTTGACAAGACAAGCTAATTAGTAAGCTAGCTCTGAAATGTAAAGTACCTACAGGGCAGTTGATTCCAAAAGGTTTCATGTAATTTCCAGGGTTTGTTTTCTTCATTTTTTTCAAACAAACCTTGCAAACTCTTTGGGTGAAATGCAGCCCTGCTGGAACTCCACTCACTTCCCTGGTTATGAGAAGACGATTATTTCACTGTTAATTTGTCCTCTTCTCTCCCTTCTCCTCACATTCTACCTTCTTCCTTTGTTTATATCCACTTATTGTCTCACCGTACATGTTTAGACTGCAAGCTCTTTGGGGCGGGGACTGTCTATTATATGTCTGTACAGAGTATAGTGTAATGGGGTGATGTTGCTTGATAGGGGCCTCTAGGCACTACTGCAGTACATCTTAATACATTAATTAAATAATAATTACAGCAACTGCAGTTATGTCTGGGATGGATTTGCCCTTATAATACTTCTGTTATCTACAAGTTAGCAATTTGGAAGTGTCAATAGATTTTTAGACGGGAGGATTACTGCACCACATGTTGAAATCAAGAATAAATAAAATCCTTGGAAAATACACCTAAGTATGTTTTTTTCACAGATTTGGCCACAAGACTGGGTACTGCCAGGATTATATATTATGTTGTCTCCAGACTATTTGCTACCATTGCAATTACCTCAGAATTTTGTATGTCAGCTACTTTTCAAACACATATTACGGGCTTGATCTGACCCTTACTGAAGTTAATCGCAAGTCCCATTGATTTTAATGGTACAGTATCCAGGTGTGTATTTTTTAAATAAAATAAAGCCATACCCTTAGCACATATGAACCCTGTTACTTATTACAGTTCACCAACAAAAACTTTGTTAATGCAGAGTTACATTTGTGTTGTGGTGTCTTGTGGCCTGCCAGCACTTCAAACTCAGTTACTCAATCCACTGAGGTAATGAAAACTTAAGCCTCTGAAAACCAAGAAATACACAGTTAAAGTACATGTCATCCCTTCAAGGTAACCTTAACTCTGACCCTGGGAGCTGGCAACAATTAGTGGGAATAGCTAAGTAAGGAAGGTGCCATAATAAGTAGACAGAGTTTAACTACTTCGTATCTCCAAAGTTATCCAGAAAAGATGGAGCAATCTGGGACATGTTCAGAATGAGGCCAGAGCATTTGCCATGGCAACCATGCTATCAGACAGCTGAAGAACACAGAGAAGGTGCTGAGAAGGAAAACATCTGTGCTTTAAAAATGCAGAGAACATACAAAGCAGCTAAGGATAGACAGGGACTCATTTATCTACATGCACTCCAACTTCATTCACTGTGCTAGATGTAGTTGTATTGAAAGGTTCAGCGATTAGGTGGAGCAGGTTAGAAGAGCTGTCACTGTGAGATTATGACAGTAATTTGGTGAAGGGGCTATGATATTTAGCAAGTCTGGGTGGTTTGTGTGGAATTGGCTCAATGTTTGTATAGACTTCGCTTCTTTGCTATGTCTGACCTAAGCCCGAGTTTTGCTTTAGCAAAGAGAAGATATTATACCTTGCCCTACAGTGTTTATTGTGCGGTTCCCTAACTGTTCTGCAGCATTTGCAAGGGGTTCTAGAATGTGTGTTATGGGCATATTGAGGCATCACTCCATGAAGGCAGAGCTAAGGTTGCATTGCAGGGATGGCATATTGCAAGGATTGCAGGTACCTTAACTGTTTTCAAAGGCTTAAGTTTGCTTTCCTTAACTCTTCACTTCCTGCTTTTCAGAGGTTTGAGTGTAGCTGAATCTGATGTTCTGGAAGGGCACGAGGCACTACTGGGCAACCTTAACTCTGCATTAACAAAGTGTTTTCTCATTGTATTTCCTAATTTTTTGAACAGAAAACGAGATGTTATTTGTACAAGATAGTGTTACGTTAAGAAGGTATAGTTATCACATGGTATGCAGGTGGAACTGAGGACAGATTAAAGATACCATATGGCATGTATGTAGGGTCTTTCGCCTTCCTGTGTGTTTCATTACAGTCAAACGGTGATAATGCTCGTGCTATGACATTTTTTGAGTGTGGAGGTGCTGACAGGATAGGGAGAGAAAACAGATGTTTTCACAATATTTATAATTATTATTCCATGTAGTTTATAGTAACTTTAAGCACATGAGAGGAGACTGGTGTGTGTCTCTTCTCACCCTTTATCCCACCAAACCCCATAGCATACACCCCTTCCAGAGCATATAGCTGCCCAATCGGCATCTGTAGATCCCCCTCCCCTGCCCATCTCTGTATCTGCAGCTACAGCTGACTGTTAGCAAGCTCAGAGGAGGACATTCAGGGCATCTTCACTACCGCACTACATCAGTGCCGATGCGCTATGTTGACGAGAGAGCACTCTTCTGTCGATGTAATTACTCCACCAAAACGAGAGGCAGAAACTATGTCGGCAGGAGAGCATCTCCAGCTAACGTAGTGCGGTGTAGACACCGCTTTAAGTTGAGGTAACTTATGTCGCTTAGAGGGGTGGTTTCTTCACACCCCCGAGTGACGTAAGTTACATCAATTAAGCGGTAGTGTTGACAAGTCCTCAAAGAGGTGTGAAATGGTCATTCATCTCAATGAGATGTCCTCAATGAATGAGAACACACCATGAAGATGAATGCAGCCTGAAAAGGGCTCAGAAAGGTAAGAGCTGCTCTGTTCATCTCAGTGGGTGTTCTCACTCCATCGCACTTGTGGGTCTGTACCAAGCACTAAGCAATCCTGTTCTCTGCTCCTCATCGTGGTCTCAGGATTGTCTTTGGTGCATGCTCTGGTCATGCCGCTTCTCAGCTCCCAACTACGATCTTAGTGCTGTGTACTGTACCATGCACCAAACATTCCTCTCCTCATCCCAATCTCTGTACTGTATGCCTGTTCCATGCACTGAGCATACCTGTTCTCAGTTCCCAACTATGATCTACTACAAAGAAGGGCAACAAAAATGATTAACGTCATGTAACATGGAGAGAGATTAAAAAGACGAGGACTTTGCAGCTAGGAAAGGAGATGATAAGTGGGGGGTACAATAGAGGTCTACAAAATTATGAATGGCATGGAGAAAGTGAATAAGAAAGTGTTATTTATTCCTTCGTATAACACAAGAACCAGGGGTCACCAATGAAATTAATAGGCAGCAGGTTTAAAATGAACAAAAGGAAGTACTTCTTCACAAAACACAGTCACCCTGTGAAACTAGTTGTCAGTGGATACTTGAAGGCCAAAACTAAAACTGGGTTCAAAGAAAGAATTTTACGTAAGTTCATGGAGGATAGGTCCATCAGTGGTTATTAGTCAAGATGGTCAGGAATGCAAACTCATGCGCTGGGTGTCCCTAGCCTCTGACTGCCAGAAGCTAGGAGTTTATTACAGGGGATGGATTACTTGATGATTACCTGTTCTGTTCATTCCCTCTGAAGCACCTGGCACTGGCTGCTATCAGAAGACAGGATACTGGGCTAGATGGATTACTGGTCAGACCTAGTGTGGCTGTTCTAATGTTCTTATGATCTCAGTGCTGTGTACTGTGCCATGCACTGAATATGCCCATTCCACTCCTCACCCAGTCTCTACATTGTATGCCTGTGTCATGCACTGAACATTCTTGTTCCCCTCCTAGTCTCAGCACTATGGGGCCATATTTTGAAAGAGGGACAGAAATAGCGGTGCGGGCAGGAGGCGTTATTTGCAGGGGGAGAGCTGAAATGCTCCCCAAATCCCTCACTGCATGCTCTGATCACCCTTTCTCTCCTCCCCACACTCTCCTGCACTTCTCCGACCTCCCTCTTTTCCTAGTAGCAGCAGCAACCAGTGAAGGGGGAGCTTTGAGCCCCTTCCCCACTGCTGGAGGCAGCATGGAGAAGGAGGGGAGTTCTGGGTTTCTTCCCCTGATTAGGGGACAGTGGAGGGAAGGGAAGCCTCTGAGCAACTTCCATCTCCCTTCCCTGTTCAAGTCTAGCACTGTTGCCCAACTTACCCTCCTCCCATGATTCTGCTCTGTCAGCACTTCTGAGCAGCCAGAGAGCAAAGGTCCCTTTGAGGATGAGCCTTTACTCACTGAGGGATCACAGAAAAACTACAGTTTTGGAAATCCAGTGCAGCATCAAAACTCTAGTCACTGAACTGGGTTTTTAAAAAAAACACTATTTTGGATGATCCTTTACACAAATAAGAGTCATTGTCTAAGGGTGTGCTGCACAGCTTAAAGTTGGCAAAGGGCCAGAGCACCATCCTGCATCCTTCCAGTCTCCATATCCCCTGCATTGCTCCCACACCCCCACATTTGCCTTTACTGTTCTGACGCCCTATATCCCCGGGCTCTGAACCAAAAAAAGTATGAGAATCTGTAAATGTTATGAGCAGTTGATGTTGGGGGGCGGGGAAGCTGTGTATCAGGAACCCTTGATCAAACAACTCAGCATCTTGCCTTCCTTTTGATCCCACTTAGTTCCATTCTATGGAAGCAGGTGAAGATTATGAATCATGAATACATTACCCTAACCACTTACATTCTTTCATCTTCTATTTAATACCAATTTCCTTGATAATATTTTTAAAGTAAAATCAGAGTCTGAATGTGAATTTTAGAGCATATCTCATTCAAATATTACTCTTAAACTAGAAATTTTGGTTTCAGGGCAAAACTTTCCTGCAGAATGCAGTCAGAGATCAAGGACACACACATAACACATTCTCTAAAAGCCGCTAATGGTAGGGCTCCAATTCACATTGCCTGGGTGCAGCTCAGGTTCAGTCACCACAGCATGTAACCCAGTTACTGTGACAACAGACTGCCTACCATCCTTCTGGCTTCAACAGAGCCCTAGCCTTGCTGCAGATGTGCATTTCACTCTTGGGTACATCAGTTTGGCATGCACTGAACTGTAGTTACAAACTTTATTCTTAATAACTTTTTCAATGTGGCTTCCCCAGAGGGGCAGTGGGTCCCATGCATTAGCTAAAATAAATCCTCAGTAACTGAGATCAGTTTGGGGAGAACCAGAGCCAGAGTTTGAACCTCAGGTGCAAAAATAGTTAGATGAACCAGGTGATTTTTTTTGGGTGCAAGAGCCTCTTACTCAAATGAACACAAGCTTAGACCACTAACACTACCCCCAGCACCCTCATAAGACACAGCATATTTAAAGATAATCTAACTAAGCATGCAGATTTTGAGAACTTACAATAGTCATCCCTTAAACAGCAACACTCAACCTTAACTTTAGCAGAGCTAATGCTCTGCTAGACTAAAATATGTTAAGGGAGAAACATGTTGCTACATAAAATTCTCTCGTATTTTCCTCAGTCACTAACATTTGTACTTAAGATTCTCTGTATCTTTCTTCTTCTCAGTTATGTGTACTTTTCAAGTAAGAATTATGCAATACAAGAAAAAAGTAAGTGATATAGTTTCTGAGAACACAGGTATACAATATTCTCACTTGTAAAAGATATTTAGCAAAATCTCCAAAAACACTAATTGTGAGAGATTTAAAAAAAAATTAACTGGGAGCTGAACGTACAATAAAAATGGAACATCACTTTTAAAAGGTCACATCACAGAATAAAAAAATAAGAGTAAAATGTAATAAGGCTATGTCTACACTACAGCCTATGTTGGCAAAACTTATGTCGCTCAGAGGTGTGAATATTCCACCCCGAGCGACATAAATTACACCGACATAAGCATTTGCGTGCACAGCACTACGTCGGTGGGAGAAACTCTCCCGATGACATAGCTTATACCGCTCGTGGAGGTGGGGTTTTTTTTCATGGCAATGGGAGAGGTCTTTCCCATAGGTGTAGAGTGTCTTCACCAGATGTGCTGCTGTGACGCAGCTGTATCAGTACAGTTGCACCACTGCAGCGCTCTATGTACAGATATACCCTAAGAAAGAAAGGAAAAAACACAGAACTCCAAAGGTTAGTAATCTATCTTTTAAACAAAAAAGGCAATCTACTTTTTCTCATTAAAAACTGACACACAGCACTAACTGAGGAGATTATGTTGTGAAAACATACTGCATCGCACGGCAGTGCTTGATCGAGATCAGCAATCAGGAGCAAAAGGAAAGTACTGTTTCATGATTATAATAGCAAATTCTGGAAGACAACCAAATACATCATCTGGCAGCTCAACAGCTGTTACAGCTTGGTAGTAATACCTTGGCATTTGCTATAAACTATAACTTGAAAAAATTGATTTCTCATCTGCCAGAAACAAGAATATGTTCTCCTTTTAACATTTCTGAATTTCTTTCAATAGAATAGTTAGATTTTCAAGCTATTTTTATTCTGCATGTTTCTCAGCATAGCTGCCAAGTTAATTTCATATTATTTTATTTTGATTCAAAAATAAATTTGGGGAATAAATATTGGATGCAACTTAAATAAACGACATGCTTAGCCAAATTCCATCATAATAGCATGGCGAATAGTATAGAATAGTTGTCCTTCGTGTTAATATTTATTGTCTTGACCATTTAGTCATAATTATACTTCACACACACTTGAAAACAGGAAGTTTCCAAGCAGTTTGAAGTTCAGGAACCTCCTTGCTGTTTTGTTGGTAGTGAAGGAAATCATTTTCCATGTTGGAGTCAAAGTGGATGGATGTAGCCACGTAATATATTATACTTATTAATGATGAGACTATACCAGTATTTGTTTTTAAACAACTCCTGGATATAACATACTAGAAGAAGGAAGGAATTCATGGCTATTTTGCATAACTATATAAAACAATTAGAGCATTTTTGTTTATACAGTACCTGTCTAAAAAATCCTGTTTCTAAACATATAATATTTCACTGGCACTGTTAAATAAAAGTATGCTTCATATCAAGAATGTGGAACATTTAAAGTCCATTAGAGTTTCAGTTATTTGAAGGTTAAAAACAATCCCTCATAAATATTTTAGATTCTGGCATTCCACTTAGGTCTTGAAGTGTCAAACAATATCTCTCAAAAATCAATTTTCACACAGTACTTATGGGGAAAAGAAACTCAACATGGTGTAAGCTATCAAATAGATATCTACCTTTATGCCCAGTGCAGTTTTCTTGGCCTCTGCTTTTAATCTTGTTGCTCTTAACACTGGCCTGCTTTTCTTGTAATCTTGTTTTCCTAAGGTAGAAAAAGAGTTAATGTAAATGATCCACTGAAGATAAGGTACATCTACAATAATTTTGGCTTCAGTGGCAGATCTAACATTTTTAAGAGTTCAGTGATAGAAAGAGTTGTGCCACAAGAATGGGACTAACAGCAGGGTCAGCAATGGCCTTTAAAACAAACAACAACAACCAGAAAACCAAAACAGTAGTTAACAAATCAACCTAGAGTCTGATAGTCCAGTGAGCTACAAAATGCAAATTATGATACGCCTCCAATGGTATGTTATTTACTAAAATGACAACTGCAATGCTCAGTAGCCATCAGACAGCATGTATTTAGAAAACATCATCCTTCTGCAGGAGTCCCCCCCTTCCACCAGTCTATTCAGCATCTGTTCATATCCAGTGGAGAGATCCCCTTTGTGGCATACAGGGGATGCTCCCCTTGTACAAGCTCTCCTCCCCTGAACAGCCCCACCTTAGGGATTAAATATTGTGAAGACCGTCTGTACTTGGGCAAAAGTCATGCATAAAGGATGTGAATAATTATGATGCCAAAAGGAAAGGCACAGCACCAGAAAGTATTGTCAGAGGAAAGCTAAGAGAGTCTCTTAGGGGAAAGAAAGGGAAGAGAATTAGAGAATGAAAATTTGTATCCTAAACTCCAACGAATTCATCCAGTCAATGCATTGTAAATATTTTCCACCATTACAGTACAGGGCCACTGGAGCTTTATATTGCAGGAGCTGCTGACATCCTAAGATAGGAGGGCACCACAGAGCAGAAGAACAGTCATTTTCTAAAGCAATCAGAGAAACAACCCAAAGGTTACCTCATGAGAAGAGAGGAAACAGAACCAGCAGGGGTGTCTACCCTCAAAGTATTATAATAGCCCTGTTTGCTATGCAATGGTTAAGGAGCTGTCAGAATTTCCATTATGAATTGCAGGAATTTATAACTCATAAAAATTCACTCCAGGGTGAAATTTGGCACAGAACTATCCCAGCCTGGAATATTTTTGAGCCAATTTTCAATAAAGTGATGCAGCTGTTCCAACTTACTTGTGAACAAACTATAGAAATTTATCCATTTGGGATTTTTTAAACACTAAAAATATCTTCAGCTTAAAAAAAAAAGATAATTGAAAAGTGCTAGCTCCAGTTTCAGCTCTCATGACTCAAATTCTCTGTCATGCCTTCCATGGTAAACAAAGCAGAACAACCAACAGAATGACTTACATCCAAATATCTGCTCTTCCAGTGATGCAACAGAATTAGATAATGAGAACTATGCAGCTTTGAAAGAGCATAGGGAACCAGAAGCCACTGATGTCAACAACTGAAATCCCCCCACCTACTGATATTCCCTCTGAAGGATAAACTGCAAAGGTTGCTGACGTTGAAGTAAATATTTCATACGGGGCATGTACCCTCTTTGATTAAAGTTCATTTGTTAGGATCAAATCTACGACTGCAAGGAGAAAGTCTATTACTGCTTGTAGAAAGGTGGCCATTTACTCCATGCCCCTCGTGGCCAGGGGTTTCTTTTCAGGCATGCTTCCCCTTTTGCCCCCCTCTTGCGGGCCACTTAAGAACTGCACACAAGCTTTCACATGAATACCACCACCACCTGCTTGGGGATGGTTTAACAACAAAAACAATCCTCAGGGTCACAAAATAAAGTCCATCACCATGCAACAGTCCATAATTATCTCTGGTGTCTTCTCTCACAGCCAGAGCTCTTCTTTTGTCCCATCTGTTCTCACAGCCCAACTCTTCCTGGCTGGAGCTCAGTCTTCTGGCACTGGTCTCTAGGCCCTCAAACTTCTAGGTCCAAACTCAGCCCAGGTTTTCCCATAGGAGCCTGCTGGTCTGTTGGTCTCAGGGCATTCCCTGCAAGAGCCCTTCACGTTCCCTCCCATCTCTCTGTGCTTTCTTGCATTTTCCCAAACCACTGCAACCTACAGCTGTTCTTTATAGGAAAATCACCCTGATCTTTCCCAGGTTTGGCTCATTCTGTAATCAGGAGCTTCAGCCCACCCGCCCTTAAGGGTTGTGCCACCCTGTTACATTAAAACAACAAGGAGTCTAGTGGCACCTTAAAGACTAACAGATTTATTTGGGCATAAGCTTTCGTGGATAAAACCCACTTCTTCAGATGCATGGAGTGAAAATTACAGATGCAGGCATTATTATACTGACACATGAAGAGAAGCTATCAGGGCTACCCCCAATACCTGTTACATTACTCTTTCCATCAGTTTCAAGCACTCTGGTACTACTTACTCCAGTAGTGTGGTTATTGATGAGGCTGGATTGCAGTTACATAGAGAATGCTTCCAGATTTATATTAAAGTTGATATGAACAACTAAAATCACCTATATAACAAATATTGTAATGACTCTACAGCAGTTAATTCTCCAAAACTATGTACCTGTCATTTAATTTACTACTCCTTGCTAAATACAACAGCCAAAAGACATACTGGAGAAGTCTTGAGTCCACCAAGTGCAAAAGTTTTTAAAGGGCATCTCTTCAGTTTTTTGCAATGAAAACTAGATCCTACAATTGTACTAAAAAATGCTTTAAATATCTGAACTTTCTAAAGCCCTCAGAAAGACATCTGCACTACAGGACTGTAAAGAACTATGAAATGCAAAGTCCCTGGCACATAAAACTGATAGTATCACCTGTAACACATTGCACAGATAAATAATGTAGGTTCCTTAGGTTCTTTGGGCCTACAAATTCAACAGGTTGGAATATGCATTTGCACATTTCTAATTCCTTCCTGTTTCATCATGCTCATACTGCAAGCTTTCTCTGTACATATATCAGTCATCATTAATCTAAGCTGTTTCTTCTTCCCAGCAAGTGACAGTCAAAGCCGGTTAAGATGGACTCATCAGACAAAGCCCCATTTGTCTCTTACCCAATGTCTATTTGACAGACACTGAGTTCCCGAGGGAGCATTGGCAGAGAAGCAGCAGAGGATGCAGATGGAAAACTTCCAGACTAAATCTGACCTTGTGTATTGTTTAAGCAAAACCCTCTTCTCTTCCATCCCTTGTCCACTATCCTCTGTAGAGTGGGAGAGTCCCTGGTCCAACACAGTTACCAGAAGACCAGTATATGTTGCAGTAGTGAGCATAATAAAGGGAGGCGCTTCCTGGTCAGGAAGTTCTCTAGTTTCTGCTTTTAAGGCATGGATCTTTCTCTCTCTCTGTCTTCTAACTGCATGTTGTCAAAGTAAGTGCATCCCTCTCCTTAAAGAAGTGGTAATGGAAAGAAAAGAAGACCAACATAGTAAAGAAAAAAGACACAAATGTGACAGGAGCAGCTGGAGCAAATTTACAATGTCAGAACAGTACATAACTAGAGAGTGAGAAATCAAAGAACCCTGTAAGAAGGAAGGTTGGAAAAGCTGTGGAAGATGTGGCAAGCACCAAGTCACAGCTGGCAACAACATCCAGCAAAAGAGGAAGAATGTAGGAGATGCCATAAAATTGGACATTTTGCAATAGCACACAGGTCACTAAGGTCTGGTCTACACTACAAGGTTAGGTCGAATTTAGCCGTGTTAGGTCAATTTTATAAGCACAACCAACCCCGTTCTGCTGACCTAAAGGGCTCTTAAAATCGACTGCTGTACTCCTTCCCAACGAGGGGAGTAGCGCTAAAATCGACCTTCCTGGGTCAAATTTGGGGTAGTGCAGACGCACCGTTGTGCAATTTGACGGTATTGGCCTCTGGGAGCTATCCCAGAGTGCTCCAATGTGACCGCTCTGGACAGCACTTTCAACTCCGATGCACCAGCCAGGAACACAGGAAAAGCCCCGGGAACTTTTGAATTTCATTTCCTGTTTGGTCAGCGTGGCGAGCTCAGCAGGACAGGTGACCATGTAGTCCCAGAATCACAAACAAGTTCCAGCATGGAGCTAACAGGAGACATTGGATCTGATTGCTGTATGGGGAGAAGAATCTGTGCAGGCAGAACTCCAAACCAGCAGAAGAAATGATGATATATATGCCAAAATCGCACAGGGCATGGCGGAGAAAGGCTACACCAGGGACACACAGCAGTGTCGTGTGAAAGTTAAAGAGCTCAGGCAAGCCTACGACAAGACAAAGGAGGCAAACGGTTGCTCTGGCTCAGAGCCCCATACATGCTGCTTCTATGATCAGCTGCATGCCATTCTAGGAGGAACCCTACCAGTATCCCACCACTGTCTGTGGACACTTGCAAGGGGGAAGTCTCATGCAACACAGAGGAGGATTCTGTGGATGAGGAAGAGGAGGAGGAGGAGGATGCACAGCAGGCAAGCGGAGAATCCGTTCTCCCCAGCAGCCAGGACCTTTTCATCACTCTGGAGCCAATAACCTCCCAGGGCGAATTGTTCCCGGACCCTGAAGGCAGAGAAGGCACCTCTGATGAGTGCACATTTGTAACTACACTACAGGGGTTAAAAGCAATAGTGTTTAATATTTGATTTGCCCAGAAGACTTGGGATGCATTCGCGGCCAGTACTGCCACTGGAAAAGCCTGTTAACATGTCTGGGGATGGAGCGGGAATCCTCCAGGGACATCTCCATGAAGCTCTCCTGGAGATACTCTGAAAGCCTTTGCAGAAGGTTTCTGGGAGGGCTGCCTTATTTTGTCCTCACGGTAGGATGCTTTACCACGCCAAGCCAGTAGCATGTAGTCTGGAATCATTGCAGCACAAAGCATGGCAGCAAATAGTCCTGGGTTTTGGTCACATTCATGCAACATTCGGTCTTTATCTTTCTGTGTCAGCCTCAGGAGAGTGATATCATTCATGGTCACCTGGTTGAAATAGGGGAATTTTTGTAAGGGAACAGTAAAAGGACCCCATTCATGCTGGGCTGTTTGTGCTTGGCTAAAAGGGATCATCCCGGAGAATAGCCACATGGTGGGGGAAGGGGTGTGCTGCACATCCACCCCAAAACCACAGCCCCTCCTTTTAAATGGCAAGCCCAACTGGCATTGCTTGCAATGGGAAAGGAGGGTGCTGCAGTTTGAAACCATTCCCACATGTTATGAAGGCGGAAGAAGCCAACCCCGCGTACCCTTTGGTTTACCATGGCTGCCTGGAAACCGAATTCTGTTGTCCAGCCATGTGTGATGTGTCACCAAACCGGCAGGTGCTCAATATAAAAGGCAAAATGTGACCTTGTACCTAAAACACATGTGCTGTCTGCTGTGAATTGCTTGATTCACTGTGAAAGAGTCTCCCTTTTGTTCTCAGAAATGTATCTTCTTAAATTGTACTCTCCCTTTTTATCCCCCCTGGAGGTGCAAATGTTTCTATGCTCCCCGTATCAACTCTGTCCCTGAGGTTATCACAGATTAGAAGGCGAAAAAAACACACTCACGATGAACTGTTTTCAGAGCTCATGCAGTCCTCCTGCACTGATAGGGCACAGCTGAATGCATGGAGGCATTCAGTACCAGAGGCCAGGAAAGCATACAGTGAGCGTGATCAGAACACACAGGAGGAGATGCTGAGGCTAATGGGGGAGCAAATAGACATGATGAGGTATCTGGTGGAGCTGCAGGAAAGGCAACTAGAGCACAGACCCCCACTGCATCCATCGTATAACCGCCTGCCCTCCTCGCCAAGTTCCATATCCTCCTCACCCAGACACCCAAGAATGGGGGGGGGGAAGGCTCCAGGCACCCAGCCACTCTACTCCAGAGGATGGCCCAAGCAACAGAAGGCTGTCATTCAAACAGCTTTGATTTGTAGTGTGGCTACAATAAGCAATACAGCCTTGTCATTCCCTCCTCCCGCACCCCACCCGGGCTACCTTGTCAGTGACCTCACTTTTTTTTTAATAAATAAAGACTGAATGAAGTCAAAACAATGGGGACTTTATTTACTTTGCCAGCTGTGGTCAAAGGGGAGAGGGGAATTGGCTTACAGGGAAGTACATTCAACAAAGGGGGCAGTTTTGCATCAAGGACAAACACACACACCTGTCACACCATAGCCTGGTCAGTCATGAAACTGTTATTCAAAGCCTCTCTGATGCGCAGCGCATCTAGCTGTGCTCTTCTAATCACCCTGGTATCTGGCTGTTCAAAATTGGCCACCAGGCAATTTGCCTCAACCTCCCACCCCGCCATAAACGTCTCCCCCTTACTCTCATAGATATTATGAAGCACACAGCAAGCAGCAATAACAATGGGAATACTGGTTGCACTGAGGTCTAACCTATTCAGCAAACAGCGCCAGCAGGCTTTTAAATGTCCAAAGGCACATTCTATCACCATTCTGCACTTGCTCAGCCTATAGTTGAACTGCCCCTTACTACTGTCCAGGCTGCCTGTGTACGGCTTCATGAGCCATGGGTGCAAGGGGTAGGCTGGGTCCCCAAAGATAACTATTGGCATTTCAATATTCCCAATGGTAATTTTCTGGTCTGGGAAGGAAGTCCCTTTTTGCAGCTTTTCGAACAGCCCGACATTCCTAAAGATGTGAGCATCATGCACCTTTCCCAACCATTCCACGTTGATGCCAGTGAAATGTTCCTTGTGATCCACCAGTGCTTGCAGCACCATTGAGAAGTACTCTCTGTGGTTTATGTACTGTTTGGCAAGGTGGTCTGGTGCCAAGATAGGGATATGGGTTCCGTCTATCGCCCTACCACAGTTAGGGAACCCCATTGCAGCAAAGCTATCCACTATGACCTGCACATTTCCCAGAGTCACTACCCTTGTTAGCAGAAGATTATTGATTGCCTTGGCTACTTGGATCACAGCAGCCCCCACGGTAGATTTGCCCACTCCGAACTGATTCCCGACTGACCAGTAGCAGTCAGGCATCGCAAGCTTCCACAGGGCTGTCGCCACTCACTTCTCAACTGTCAGGGCAGCTCTCATCTTGGTATTCCTGCTCTTCAGGGCAGGGGAAAGCAAGTCACAAAGTTCCATGAAAGTTGCCTTACGCATGCAAAAGTTTCACAGCCACTGGGAATCATTCCATACCTGCAACACTATGCGGTCCCACCAGTCTGTGCTTGTTTGCCAGGCCCAGAATCAGCATTCCACTATATGAATCTACCCCAATGCTGCCATGATATCCCAATTGCCACATCCAGTGCTTTCAGGAATGTCCGTGTCCATGTCCTCCTCCCAATTGTCCTCATGCTGGCGGCTACTAACCAGGCTCTGCACATACTGCAGGATAATGCGCGAGGTGTTTACAATGCTCACAACAGCAGTGCGCAGCTGAGCAGGCTCCATGCTTGCCGTGCTATGGTGTCTCCATGGATATCCCAGGAAAAAAGGTGTGAAACGATTGTTTGCCGCTGCTTTCAAGGAGGGAGGGAGCAAGGGGAAACTGACAACATGTACCCCAAACCACCCACGACAATCTTTTTGCCCCATCAGGCATTGGGAGCTTAATCCAGAATTCCAATGAGCAGCGGGGACTGTGGGATAGCTACCCACAATGCACCACTCCGTGAGTCGATGCTAGTCATGGTATTGAAGACACACTCCGCCGACCTACTGCACTTAGTGGGGACATACACGACTGACTGTATAAAATCACTTTCTAAAGATCGACTTTGTAGCGGGGTGGACCACGCTCCTGCCCTGAAGGGTTAAAAACAGCCCCGGGAGGGGGCTGTGGCTGGGGAAAGCAGCTTTTAAGCTGGGCTGATTGGGGGAAGTGGCTGCAGCTGGGGCCATGCCCCAAACTGAGCAACAGGGCCTTATAACAAGGCCAGGGAAGCCAGGAGCAAGGAGTCTCCCTCTGCCTGTAGAGGGAAATGGGCCTGGCTGCCGGGAGCTAGAGACAGGGTACCTGAGCGAAGCAGGGCTGGGGAGAGGCACAGGAGCTGGGGAGCTCCAGCCTGGAAAGCCCCAGGCTGCGGCCTAGCATAGGGCTAACAGGTACTGGGGATTGCAGAGGGCAGCCCAGGGGTAGGCGAAGGCAGCAGATCCAAATCCTCCTTGCCAGTGATGAGTAGGCTGATACTGCAGCCTGCCCCAGGGTGTGGGGCTAGATGATGACTGGCAGTAGCCTTATACTGAGGCGAGGTGGGGATAGTGGGTGGGGGTTCCCCGGGGAGGGGAGACCCTAAGACTGAGTGGTTACTGCCAGGGGGCAGCACCCCAGTTAAGAGGGCACTAGGGTCCTGGGAGGGACATGGGGGCCTGAGGACAGATGGATCACCGGCCTGCAGAGGGCACTCCAGAGCTGGAACGAGCTAATTCCCAGGATTCACCAGCAGGAGGCGCCACAGGTGTGAGTCCGCTCATCTACAGACTTCTATAAAATCGACCTAAGTTCATAGTGTAGACATACCCTAAGAGTAATGGAAACAATCCAAGAGGGAGTGTTCTTCTTCGAGTGCTTGCTCATATCGATTCCAATTAGGTGTGCGTGTGCCGCGTGCACGCTCGTCGGAAGATTTTTACCCTAGCAACACTCGGTGGGTCGGCTGGGCGCCCCCTGGAGTGGCGCCGCCATGGCGCCAGATATATACCCCTGCCGACCCAACCGCCCCTCAGTTCCTTCTTACTGCCCGTGACGGTCGTTGGAACTGTGGAGTGCGGCTTTGCTGATCTCCACATCCCTAGCTACTTGTAGTTCTCTACTGCTAATTGTGGCATAGTTCGAGTTTGGTAGTTATAGTTAGTATTAGTTATTGTATTTATAGTCAGTGTATATAGTTAAAAGGGGGGGGTTGGGGATTAGCCCCTTTCCCCCGCCCCGATACGGGCCCATGCCCAAGGCACCGGGGTTCAAACCGTGCTCGGCGTGCCAAAAGCCGATGCCAATAGGGGATCCCCACGACTCCTGCCTCAAGTGCCTAGGGGAATCCCACCTTCCAGATAAGTGCCGCATCTGCAAGTCCTTTAAACCAAGGACGAAGAAGGAGCGGGACTTTAGATTAAAGCAGCTCCTCATGGAGCAGGCACTTACTCCTGCAACGTCAGTACCGAGTGCCCAACAGACTGCTTCGGTAAGGAGCGCCCCTTCGTCCCCGGACCGCTCCAGTACCAAGAAGGAGCCCCAGCACCAACCTTTACCGGCACCGACATCTGCTCGGCACCGCTCCCTGTCCCTGAGACCCAGGAAGCAACATAGCTCTCCAACTGCTGCAGCTCAACAGAAGGAGCGCTCTTTGAAGACGGCTCGCCCGGCACCGTCCTCTGCCACGGCACCGTCAGTCGTGGCACCGCCAGTTGCGACTCCACTGAGCTCGGCACCGTCGATTCCGGTCCCACAAGGGCCGTTGAGTCCGGTACCTGACAGCTCCCCGGCTCATGCTGTGGTTGAGCTTGCCCTGCCTTCTACACCGGAGACCTTCTCCACAGCATGGGAGCTCATTGCCATGACAGAGTCGGCATGGCCTCAACCCCCGGCACCGCCGGTGCGGGTTATTCAATCTGTCGGGAAACCGGCCCTGGTAAGGCCGCCTTCCGTTGCCCCAACAGAGAGCCATCGTTCAAGATCACGATCTCGCAGACGCTCTCGATCTCGCCATTCCCACTCCCGGCGCCGCTCGCAGTCCCGGTACCGCTCACCATCGGTACCGGTCGCACTCGCGGCACCGGTCGTCAGCTCGGTCGCCGACCAGGTACTCCCGGTACCGATCCAACTCTCGGCACCGCTCTCGGCACCGTGTTTCCCGCAGTCACTCTGGACAAAGGAACTCGAGGTACCGGTCGACCTCCCGGCACCGCTACGGTAGAAGGTCCCGGTCTCGCTCGCGGTACTGTTATGGGTCACGGTACTGCTCTCCGCTACCGACCCAGGAGCGCACATCCAGATCTGTGATGCCCCCCCAGGATCTCTCGGCACCGCCGTGGCCTTCCAGACACACATCGGTGTCCTCTCAGGCTGGTAGTGCATCCTACCACCAGGAACGTGACTCTGACATCCCCAGCCAAGGACCTCATCACTGGTCCTTCTGGACACCGTGGGCATACCACCAATCCCAAGGTGCTCCACCAGTCGCTCCACGGTCGGTCCCGTCAGAACCCTGGGTACCAGAGGCGACGCTAAGCTGTCCTCCACCTACGGGCATGGATGAGGCTCCGATCCCAACTGCGGACACCCAGACTCCACCTGACGCAGAGGACGTTCCGCAAATACAGGAACCCCCACAGGATCCCTTGGTCCCGGGCTTCTCCTCTTCCTCCTCACCTGACGAGGTGGTGGCGGGAACATCCTCTGCAGGCCCTCCACCGATTGATCTCAGAGCCCATCAGGACCTCCTGAGATGAGTGGCTCTGAATATGAACCTACAAGTGGAGGAGGTCCCTGAAGTAGAGGACCCTGTTGTGGATATCCTCTCGGCTGATGCACCCCTAGAGTGGCCCTGCCATTTATCCGCACCATACAATCCAATGCGGATACCATCTGGCAGTCCCCGGCCTCGATTCCACCTACAGCAAGGGGGGTTGAGAGGAAATATATGGTCCCCTCAAAGGGGTATGAATACCTCTACACTCATCCACCTCCTTGCTCTTTAGTGGTCCAATCGGTGAATGAGCAGGAGCGTCATTGCCAACACGCCCCGGCTCCTAAGTCAAAGGAGGCTAGGCGCATGGATCTCGTAGGCCGTAAAATATACTCTGCCGGGGGCCTCCAACTTAGGGTGGCAAACCAGCAAGCCCTCCTAAGTCGGTATAACTTTAACACGTGGGTTTCCGTGGGGAAGTTCACGGAGCTTCTTCCGCAGGAGTCCCGCCAGAAGTTTACCGCTCTCCTCGAGGAGGGTAAAAAGGTGGCGAGAACCTCCCTCCAGGCTTCTCTGGATTCCGCGGACTCGGCAGCCAGAATCTTGGCGTCAGGAGTGACGATGAAGCGCATCTCCTGGCTCCAAGTATCAGACCTTCCCCCTGAATTGCAACAAACCATTCAGGATTTGCCCTTCGAAGGCCAAGGCCTGTTTTCAGATAAGACTGACCCCAGACTGCAAAGTCTGAAAGATAATCACGTTATAATGTGCTCGCTGGGTATGCACACGCCAGTGACCCAACACAGGACCTTCCGGCCACAGCCACACAGCCCTTACGCCCTGCCTAGACCGCGTCAGGACTTTAGCAGAAGGTGTGGCAGAGGAAATCATCGAAGGCAGTCTGGCCCTCAAGGAGGCCAAAATCAGGCGCCCCCAAAACCACCAGCAGGGCCCAAACAAAACTTTTGATGGGACGCCCGAGGGCGGCCCACCAGTTACTTTCCCGGATCCTTTTCCTCCGTTTCTCAACCGTCTCTCTCATTTCCTCCCTGCCTGGTCCCAGCTCACTTCTGACCGCTGGGTCCTGCGCACGGTGGAATTGGGATACCACCTCCAGTTTGTTTCAACCCCACCTTCCCACCCTCCCTCCTCGTCCCTCTTCAGGGACCCCTCTCACGAGCAATTCCTCTTGCAAGAGGTCCAGTCGCTCCTAGCTCTAGGAGCCATAGAGGAGGTACCAAAAGATGAGGGGCAAGGGGTTTTACTCCCGTTACTTCCTAATCCCCAAGGCAAAGGGAGGTCTGCGACCAATCTTAGACCTGCGAGAACTCAACAAATTCATGATAAAGCTGAAGTTCCGCATGGTAACCCTGGGGACCATTATTCCCTCTCTGGATCCGGGAGACTGGTATGCCGCCCTCGATATGAAGGACGCGTATTTCCACGTTGCAATTTACCCGCCGCACAGACGGTACCTCCGTTTTGTGGTCGGCCTTCAACACTTTCCGTTTACTGCACTCCCGTTTGACCTTTCTACAGCTCCGCATGTCTTCATGAAATGCATGGCCATAGTCGCCGCCTCCCTCCGCCGTCGTCGGGTACACGTATACCCGTACCTCGACGATTGGCTCATTCGAGGGACTTCCCAGTCGCAAGTGTCGCAGCACCTGCGCATAGTCAAAGACCTCTTCGGGAGCCTCGGCCTCATGATCAACACAGAGAAGTCTACTTTAACACCCACACAGAGACTAGACTTCATCGGAGCGACTCTGGACTCCAATCTGGCCAGAGCCTGCCTCCCACAGTCGCGTTTTCAAGCGATGGCTTCCATTATTCGAGGTCTCCAAACCTTCCCGACAACGTCGGTACTCAGCTGCCTCAGCCTGATCGGGCACATGGCCTCCTGCACCTTCGTAACCAAGCACGCGAGGCTACGCCTCTGCCCCATTCAAACTTGGCTAGCTTCAATATACAGGCCGTGCAGAGACAGCCTGGACTCCGTACTCACCATTCCCCAGGAGGTCCTGGTCTCCCTAATCTGGTGGTTGAACCCCACCATAGTTTGCGCAGGGATGCCATTCCACCCACCGCAACCCTCGATGGCTCTGACCACGGATGCATCATCTCTGGGTTGGGGTGCCCACCTCAAGGGCCTTCACACTCAGGGTCTCTGGTCATCTCAGGAGCTGGCTTTGCACATCAATGTGCGGGAGCTGAGGGCAGTCCGTCTAGCATGCCAAGTGTTTCAAGACCATCTCCAAGGCTGTTGTGTATCAGTATTTACGGACAACACAATGGCCATGTTTTACATAAACAAGCAGTGCGGAGCACGCTCCTCCCCCCTTTGTCGAGAGGCCGTTCGCCTCTGGGACTTTTGTATAGCCCACTCGATCGACTTGGTAGCGTACTTTCTCCCCGGAGTCCAGATCACTCTGGCAGATCACTTCAGCAGATCCTTCCTGTCTCACGAGTGGTCGATCCGCCCGGACGTCATCCATTCGGTTTTCCGGAAGTGGGGGTTTCCCCACGTCGACCTCTTTGCCTCCCGAGAGAACAGGAAATGCCAGGTGTTCTGCTCATTCCAGGGCCGCTCCCCGGGCTCCCTCTCGGACGCGTTCCTGATTCCATGGAAGAGGCACCTATTCTATGCCTTCCCACCGTTCCCACTCGTCCACAGAGTCCTTCTCATGCTCCGCAGGGACAGCGCCCGCATGATCCTGCTTGCTCCAGCGTGGCCGAGGCAGCACTGGTAAACCATGTTGTTCGACCTTGCAGTGGCAGACCCGATTCCTCTGCCACTCTGGCCCGATCTGATAACACAGAACTTCAGCAGGCTTCACCATCCGGACCTGCAGTCTCTTCATCTCACGGCATGGCTGCTGCATGGTTGAGCCAGTCTGAGTTGCATTGTTCTGCCTCGGTTCAGCAGGTACTCTTGGGCAGTCGGAAGCCTTCCACTAGGATGACATATCTGGCCAAGTGGAAGCGTTTCTCCTGTTGGTGCACCCAGCGTGACTTAGTGCCCACGCAGGTGCTTGTTCCTGCTATTATGGACTACCTCTGGTCCCTGAAAGAACAGAGCCTAGCGGTCTTGTCCATAAAGGTCCATCTGGCAGCCATCTCCGCCTTCCACCCAGGGGAAAATGGCCGCTCGATCTTCTCTTACCCCATAGTCTCAAGGTTCCTCAAGGGCTTAGAACGTCTGTATCCTCAAGTCAGACGATCGACTTCTACCTGGGATCTTAACCTGGTCTTAGCCAGACTTATGGGTGCCCCTTTCGAACCACTGGCCACCTGCTCGCTACTGTACCTTTCCTGGAAAACAGCCTTCCTCGTCGCTATTACTTCGGCGCGACGAGTATCTAAGCTTCGGGCCTTGACAGCTAATCCCCCGTATACGGTATTCCATAAGGATAAGGTACAGCTGCGACCACACCCCTCCTTCCTCCCTAAGGTGGTGTCTGCCTTTCATGTCAATCAAGACATCTTCCTCCCAGTCTTTTTCCCGAAGCCGCACACATCGCGACGGGAACAACAGCTGCATACCCTAGACGTTCGCAGTTCTCGCATTCTATATCGAGAGAACAAAACCCTTCCGAAGGTCACCTCAGCTCTTCATAGCTGTGGCAGATCGGATGAAAGGCCTACCGGTCTCATCCCAACGAATTTCATCTTGGGTGACGTCCTGCATCCGTACATGCTATGACTTGGCTCATGTTCCGGCTAGCCACCTCACCACCCATTCTACTCGAGCTCAGGCTTCATCTGCCGCCTTCCTGGCCCACGTTCCTATCCAGGATATATGTCGAGCAGCTACTTGGTCATCGGTTCACACCTTTGCCTCGCATTACGCACTGATTCAACAGTCCAGAGATGATGCAGCATTTGGCTCAGCAGTTTTGCATTCTGCAACATCTCACTCCGACCCCACCGCCTAGGTAAGGCTTGGGAGTCACCTAATTTGAATCGATATGAGCAAGCACTCAAAGAAGAAAAGACGGTTACTCACCTTTGTAACTGTTGTTCTTCGAGATGTGTTGCTCATATCCATTCCAAACCCGCCCTCCTTCCCCACTGTCGGAGTAACCAGCAAGAAGGAACTGAGGAGCAGTTGGGTCGGCAGGGGTATATATCCGGCGCCATGGCGGCGCCACTCCAGGGGGCGCCCAGCCGACCCACCGAGTGTTGCTAGGGTAAAAATCTTCCAACGAGCGTGCACGCGGCGCACGCACACCTAATTGAAATGGATATGAGCAACACATCTCAAAGAACAACAGTTACAAAGGTGAGTAACCGTCTTTTATTGTAGGATGACAATTAAACCATATTTCTAAGGACTATATTCTCAGTAGAACTTCTTACACTTTGGTATAGAAGTATAAATGTGAAGCACTGAAACCTTAAATTGATACTGGGGCAGCACTTGCTGCCAAAAAGAGATATAATCAGTCCTGGGATGGAGATCTGCAAAGACCAAATAAGATTCTACATGGAGCTAGTAACACTACCTTGGATGCTTGTGAATAGGTCTGTAGGAAACTGGAGAAAAGACAGAAAGTTCTTCAACAAATATATGCAATACAGGGACTAAAAACTAGGGTTGCTAGCAATATAAGGACTACAACTAATAGAGAAACTGGACTGCAATAATAGAAAAAAGCAAACTATACAGGAGATGTATCCACACATCTTCACTGAGTCAGGGAGCTATCAGAGGAGTACAAAATAAAATTGGTACCATCAGCAACTACCTTTTGCTCTCAAAGTCCCATGCCATACAACTTGGGGGTTATTTCCCAGATAAAAGAACCCACTGACTGAAACCCAATGACAAAATCCTTACACAATTTAACAAAAGAGTATGTGTAGAGAAAGACATATGCTTCCTGCAGCTGACCAGACATTAGCTCTAGCAGTTGCCTGGACCTGTGAATGGCTCACCGTCTATCCATTCGGCTAGGGTTTTAACACAGAAACAGACCACAAGACCTTAGTGGCATTATTGGGTGCAAAACCACTGGATGACTTACCTAGGATTCAAAGAGTTCAAATATGGCTTATGTAATTTTCTTTCAACACTGAACACAGATCTGAGACAGCATTCATAGCAGCAGACACTCCACCTAGAGCCCCAATTACGCAGCCACCAACAGATGAAGTAAAGGTTTTAGTGATACCAGAGTGTACATTCTGGCAGCAATTTCAGCATCTGCCAGCCAACTTCAGCAATTAGAGATGAACAACTAAAGGACAAGACTTGCCAGAAACGTACTCAACTCTGCCAAAGATGAGGGGTTGAAGGAGTCAACTTCCAACTGATGTATTGCCATATTGGCAGGACCAAAATGACCTTCACATGGCCTACTTCTGAAAGGACAGCACATTTTTATCCCTATGATACCTCAGAAAAAGATGCTCTCCAAAATCCATAAGGGACACTAAGATGTAAACAAGTATGAGGCATGAGTACAGCATATCTATATGGTGGTCCAGACTGAACAGGCAAATTCAGACCTTAATATAGGGCTGTGAAGTATGTATCAAGGAAAAAACAAACAAAAAAACTATCACCAGAACCATTACCCACTACAGACCTTGGCAGAGGGTAGCAACACATCTGTTTTTCTGGTAAGGACATATATTATTGTAGTCAATTTCTTCTCCAGTTACATTGACTTGGCTATACTCTCACAAAACTCACAGGTCATCCAGAAACTAAAATTAACATTTGCAAGACCTGTGGTTCCTGAAGTCTTCATATGTGGCAATAGGACTCAATTTGCCACTGAAACATTCCTAGTATTAACACAGGATTTTGATTTTGAACATATTAGAAATCCATGTTACCCTCAGAGGAGGGAGATGGAGAGAACAATGCAAATTTAAAAAGATTTCTGCAAAAATCACTGAACACATATAAAGCACTGCTGGCATATCAGTCAACACTGCCTGTACCTGGACTATCTCCCACAGCACTTCTGATGGGAAGATGACTAGGGACACATTTACCATAGCACTGATACATCTTAAACCTAAGTTACCTTACCTAAAGGAATTTAAAAAAAACAGGATGTTGAAATAATAATTTGGCAACCAACTGGTTTTTGAATGTTATAATTCTTGACATCTGATTCGTGTCCATTTATTCTTTTACGTAGAGACTGTCCGGTTTGGCCAATGTACATGGCAGAGGGACATTGCTGGCACATGATGGCATATATCACATTGGTAGATGTGTAGGTGAACGAGCCTCTGATAGTGTGGCTGATGTGATTAGGTCCTATGATAGTGTCCCCTGAATAGATATGCGGACAGAATTAGCAACGGGCTTTGTTGCAAGGATAGGTTCCTGGGTTAATGTTTTTGTTGTGTGGTCTGTGGTTGCTGGTGAGTATTTGCTTCAGGTTGGGGGGCTGTCTGTAAGCAAGGACTGGCCTGTCTCCCAAGATCTGTGAGACTGAAGGATCATCCATTCAAACACCAGTCGGAGAACACTTTGATCTCCCTGGTCATTCGATTACAGACCTAAAAGCTGCAATATTACAACAAAAAAACTTCAATGAGCGACTGCTCAATTGGAATTAATTTGCAAAATGGACATCATTAAATTAGGCTTGAATAAAGACTGGGAGTGGATGGGTCATTAAACAAAGTAAAACTATTTCCCCATGTTTATTCTCCGCCCCCCCCACACACACACTGTTCCTCACAACTTCTTGTCAACTGCTGCAAATGGACCATTTTGATTACCACTACAAAAAGTTTTTTTTCTCTCCTGCTGGTAATAGCTCACCTTAACTGATCACTCAGTGTGATGAGAGTGTGTATGGTAACACCCATTGTTTCATGTTCTCTGTATGTGTATATATCTTCCTACTGTATTTTCCACTACATGCATCCAGTGAAGTGGGCTGTAGGCCACAAAAGCTTATGCTCAAATAAATTTGTTAGTCTCTAAGGTGCCACAAGTACTCCTATACTCAAAGGGGAGATCCTGAATGCTCTGTTGGACATCGTATGGCAGACCTGATACCTAGAGCCAGGTGCCCCTTCTCATGGCAATCCTGGTCGACATCACCAAGTGGCTGCATCAGCCCCTTCCAGAGTGGCCTGCAACGAAGCTCGGGAAATGAGCTTGCCCTTCTCTACCAGGGGAGAGAATTCAGCACGGGAGTCCTGCAGCAGCAGCTCTGAGAACTTTCCGATTCCCCGGCATGTATTGTAGCAGTACCTGATGACAATGGTCTCCTGATTAGAAATGCAGAGCTGTAAGTCGCCAGTGGAATACACCTTTCTACCAAAAAGGTTGAGTTGTTTCACCTTTCGATTCTTTGGAGAGGGCCCTTGGTGGCCCTGGCACTCACGTTGGTTAGCAGTGTCCATGACCAAGAAATCTGGTGGAGGATGGTTATACAAGGGCTCATAGCCCCTGGATGGCATAAAATGGCATCTTTCATTGTGCTTAGCCATAGGGGGCAATGAAGCTGGGGTCTGCCAAAAGGTTTTTGTGGTGTCGGCAATGGTCTTTATGAGGGGTAGGGCAATACATGCCAATCCGGTGGGGGCGAAGATATCAACCATTGGATCTGCGATCTCCACTACCTCCTCCGCCTGAATGCCCAGGCTCTGGGCAACCCTCCTCAGCAATTGCTGTAGGACCCTCTTGTCCTCCAGGGCTGGGGCTACTTAAGTGCTTGCCAGTGCTTCATCTGGAGAGGAAGAGAAAGAGACCCCCACAAGGAGTGGCTCCTCTCTTCCCTCTGCACCCAATGGGTCCTGCAGCGCTTGGGGATCCTGGGCTAGAGCCGACATGAACATCTTTATGCTGTGGCCCTTGGTGCTGGAGCTGTATATGTCGGTGCCAAAGCCACCGGGGCCAAAGTTGTCAAAACAGGAACTGAGGACGTCGGCACTGATACTGCTGGGGCTGGCGTAGCTGACATCGGTGCTGCAGTGGTTGGGATGGTGGCTTAAGGAGTGATGGAGCTAACCCCAATCCTGGCGAGGCCAACGGTGCTGGAGGCACCAATGCCGCCCTAGAATGAGACTCTTGGCTCCACCCTTGGGCTTGGTGAAAGGTCCACAGAGTCCAAAAGGGCCACAGTGCTAGGTAAGGGTGCCAGTCTTATGATGACCTGGACCATCTACTTCTCCTCCTACGAGATCGATAGGAGTCTGACTCCAACTCTGATGTCTCCGAAAAGGAGGACCACGTAGGAGTGGTACTTCGAGTCGCCGAGGATCCACGCCGAGGGCTCTAGGACCGATGAGGCTGCTGACCCTGTTCTGGCACTGGGGAGTGGTGCACTGGGGATGGAGACTGCTGGGTCATCATTGCAGGCTTTCCTCTTGATGGTGCTGGGAGAACAACTGGTGCTGGCAACCTCTCCCATCTACGTGGGGAGAACGTTGCCGTGAGCTAGAGCAGGTCCCATGTTGCCTCAAACACCTCCGGCTCAACGGGAGGTGAAGTTGTTGGCTTGGCCTCGGCGACCAAGAAGGGTCCGGACTTGACCATCCTTCCACGGGGGCAGGAGTTGACGTGACCGCTTCTGGCAGTGAGGCCAAAGTAGTGTGGCCCAGCTTAGGTCTCACAACAGTCAGATCCTTGGGTCTAGCCAGGTGGGAATGACCCCCCTCTGGCCTCCTCTTCTTCTGCAGCACCGGTGATTGAAACCGGTGCCTGCCTGTGGCATGTGAGCCGCCAGTGGAGCCATGACAATGCCGAGTCTCCTTGTCTTTACTCGGCACCGATCCCCAGGCCGATAGTGCCGGGGCACTGAGTACCAAGGAGGATGTACACGGCACCGGGTCTGCTGACCCAGGGTCAGACTAGGGCCGGATTGCCGCTTACATTAGTAAGATTTTCAGGTGCTGATTTCTATCTTACGGTGTCCTGGGGTGAAACCCATTACAGTTCCTACAGCAATGCTTTTGATGGCTCTCCCCCAAATACTTCAAACACGAAGAGTGAGGATCGCTTCTGGGCATACACTTGCCACAGACCTCACAGGCTTTGAAGCCAGGAGACCGCGGCATGCCATAGCACCAGGATAGCACAGGAGGGGAAACCCCTCCAAAGGAAAATTAAGAACTAAGTAAAGTACCTACTAACTACCTAACACTAACTACAGAACTAATGAGAACTATATACGGACTGCCAAAGGCGCTTGTCACAATAGCAAGGGGAAGATCCAGCTAACTGTCACTGGCGGTAAGAAGGAACTGAGCGGGTGGAGCATCGGTAGGGCCCTTTATTGAGCACCATGATGATGCCACTTCAGGGGGCACCCACACCGATGTGATGGATACTTCTATGGGAAAAATCTTCCGGCTGCTGTGCACGCTTGCACACACCTGATTGGAAATGACATGAACGAGCACTTGAAGAAGAACTTCAACATTCAGCACAAAATAAAAACACTACCTGTCCTCTTCATCCCTTGCTTCTTGGTCTGCCCACAATCCTCTTCTTTCTTCTCCTTTGTTAGTTCAGCAGCTGTAATAGCCACTTTTACTAAGTGTGCATCACCATACATTTTGCTTTAAGAATTTTTATGGGCAGAAGCTGGGACTTGTGCTAGTATTTGCAAATTTAGACATGGGTAAAGACAAGGGCGGTTTGCCATTTCCGCCATGAAACAGTTTCACGGTGAAAAACGTTCCTCCCCCAGAAAAAAATGTTAGGTTTTCACATAACACACAACAGGTGCTTTTTTCTCCTCTGACATAAACAGTATTAAAAATATACTGATTTCATGAGAATTAGTGTGATTTACATCACTAATAGTGAGTGGGAATAAGGCCCCCGTACATCTATTTATTTAATAATGTTAATAACAGATTAGAGATGATCTGACCCAGTTTTTTATTTATTTTTTTTCAAATTTAGTGTTTCATGCAACAACAACATGGTTAGTACAAAACCTAAATTAAACACTAAAGATGAACTGGGCAAGTTCAGTAAGTTCTGGAGGCCACTTTTCTTTAGGCATCAGGAATATTTTGTTACTAAATCACTCTTTTGCTGGCATGAATGCCACCATATTTTTGTAGTCATCCCAACCATTCTCAGTTGTGACTGAGAATGTATTGCACTGAGAACAACATTTTGAGGAAGTTGACTACACACAAGAGTGTGGTTGTTTGAGGAACCTGCTATTTAAAATATAACTTGGCCAAACTCTACAAATTAGCTTCATTTAAGGGAGAGGGAAGGGACACCAATATTTACTGTTTCAAATAAGCCAATGTTTTAACAATAGTTTATTAAATACCAGGATTGAATAACAGATTGAAGAGTATCTAACTGATTTCAATTCATCAAGCTTAAACAGAAACAGGGCTGCATCTTTGCCCTTTGTTGATACTGCAGTCCAAGCTTATTATCATATGAATACCTGGTTATTGTTTTATACTGTTCGCGTTTCAGAAGCTCCCTGCTTTCTTTTTCCTCAGTAGACTTTACAATATCCACCCTCATTATCATCATGTGGCAGTGCTGCTCTTCGCCTGCATTTGCTTCTTTAAAAATTAATGCACTATTTTCTGAATGCTGTACTGCATAAGCTGCTTATGAGTACATTATGCTATCAAGCAAGCACATGCAGAAAAGCTTCCTAAACTGTAATTCTTTCAATGAAAATACAGCTGGTTCTGCTTCAAAGGCACTTCTTTTCACCTGCAAATGGACTTGCTCCTACACTTATTCCTCAATTCATTGTCTTTTATTTGTGTCTGCAAATCTTTAATTGCCTTTAATTAGAAAAAAGTAAATTCAGTGCTTTAATCTTGCAAATACAGTCAATCATAATTCTGTCTGGGATGAATACCAAGTTCTATTCACTGACTGATCTTTATAACAAAAGGTATATAAATTTATTGTCCGTTTATATAGACCACACCAATTAAGCCACAATAGAAAACCAAACAGATAAGAGTCAAAATATATGAAATGAGAAATGTGCAATCTAAATTTAATTACTCAGATGAATTATTTGAAGATGAGTTATTTACAGCATGCCAAAAACCTGACAGATAGTAAAAGTTGCTAATCAACATTACAGATTTAAAATCCCTTTCAGTGCTTTCAGTCCAATTTGTAACCACAAACAAACCGATGTCCCGAATCTTTTTGTGTTGGTATTACAATCATAATCAAAACTGTAATAACATTTATTCCACATTGTAGTGATCCATTTCAGATGTTAAAATTAGTTAAGTTACGCTGTAACAAAAGTGCAAATAGTCATTTAAGTACCACAGGTAACAGCAATCTATGCTTTACCACATACATCAGGTTTTAAAAGTACAGGCGGCCAATTAAAAACACTAACAAAACTAGGTAACCCTTACACTGAAAATACTTACTCATATAACTAACTCAGTTGTAGTCAATGGAATCAATGCAAAGTCTCACCAATGTAATTAGGGTTTCCACAGTCTGGTTCCAAATGGGTATATTACATCCCACCCTTACCCCTGTTCCATCTCAAGGCAGAGGTGGGGAGAGGCAGGAGGGAGGAGAATGTTTGATTTGACTGGCAGGAGAAAGACAATCCCTGAGGTCCTGAAAAAGAAGGGCGAGAGCTCAGTTCTCCTACTATTCCCCTGGCCCAGAATGTGCATGAAGATTGAACAAGGTGCAGCGGCAAGGGAGGAAGACAGTTTTCCCCCACCTTTGCTGACTGGCTGGGGGGAAGAGGGAAAAGCTGACTGACCAGTGTGTCCCCCTTCACTGTAATGGAAAGTCAGCCCACCCACGTGTGCAGCCATGCTACTTTATTTGCTTCCCTGCCCTCCCTATCCTATAAGTAAGGCACTGTTTGAACTATGTCTCCAAGATGCTGTGGGTCTGACTGGTCACCAGTTTTGTGGATCAGAAAAGTATTTTTCCCCTGAGGCTAGATCAGCAAGATGTCTAATTGGTTTTTTCATCTTCCACGCAGCACCCTGGAGAATGCCCTGCTGGCAGCCCCTCTGCTGTATAACAGTGAGGCTTCTCCTTGGGTGCGTCTGCTGATCTTAACTTCTAGGAATGTGTGGAGAAGAGGTGTCTCTCAGGCAAGTAGGTACTAAGCCGTTTACCATTTATTCAATAAGCAATAGAATTCCCAATCTAATGCCAATCTGGTATCATATCTACATTTTATACAATGCACAGAGGAAATGTCAAGGTACAACACACATTATTACTAATCTAAACAGAAGATCTAACTAGAAATAACAATTTATTAGAATATTAATGGAACCTAAGAGAGAGAAAATCCCAAGGAAAATTAAGGGCCCAACCCCAGCTACCATGAAAGTTAAATGTACAAAACCCCTAATGACTTTGGTAGGAGTAGGATTTGGCCTGAAAGCATTTAGCACTGCTTTTTGCCCTCTCAAACTACCCTACTAACATTTTCAGTGATCTCTCCCCTTCTCTCCCTAAAAAGCAGAAGAGAGATATGCTTTAATACAATTTCAAAACAAGATTGCTGTGATTAGAGATGTTTTTGGAGTCTTAGGCTAACAGAAACATTTTGATACGTATTAAACACACTCACGAGAGACTGTATGTGCTCAAAAAAAGCATGAAAACCCCCCACAGCCTCTCTCTTTTTTATTCAGGTTTAATGGAAGCTCAAATCACTGACCATTTTTCAATCGCGAGAGACGGAACAGCTTGACACTAATAATACATTTGCAAAGGACACATCATCATTTAACACAACATTAAGTGCTCAGGGACAACTTTTTTTACAGTAGACACAACGTGCTCGGAGCTCAGGGTTGACATATCATTACATTTAATGCTACAAAGATAATCCAACCAGTCGTTCATGAAAGGTAAATTAATTTTAGAGCTACTACATTTCAGCTTTAAGCCAACAAGAAAGATGCATTAAAGTGAATAAGTTTCTTTTGTACTATCTGCAAGATTTTTTTGGTCTAAATATAAGGCTTCCTCAAGTATACCAAAATCTTCCCATCCAACTATTTCAGCCCTCTCCTGATTCCAGCTCAGAACTCGTGACACATTTTAAATACAATTTTAAAGCTGGAAATAAAAACACCTGTAAACAGCCTACCCTTTGCAGAACTTGTAAAGAGCTTCTATGCTACAGAAAGCAATATTTCACAAAAAGGAACACGTTTAAAATCTCTGCATTTGGACTCATACTATAATAGATAATAAAAAGATGTTTCCACTATTTAATTTCTTTCCTGAACTCATTTATTTTAAGCAACATTTTTAACAAGCCCATACAAGCAATTTACAAAGGAATTTTAGAAAATGGAATACAAATAATTTAAAAACAAATACTAAACAATGAGACTACTATTTAAAATAAAGTAAATCAAAAGTCATGTGATTTTCATTATATTTCCAACACCCATAGAATATGCAGGATGAATTGTATAAGGTTTAAATAAATTATATATAAAACAACGCTCACACAAATGTTGATCTTTATTAGGCACTGTGTTCAAAGAATATGATTTTCCATATAATCGTATATTTCAAAGTTTCTCTCAACCCAAGTTTAATGGTTACAGTAGTTTTTAGTTTGTGGATACTAGGAAGATAGCAGTTATGCATTAGTAGGAGTTTCCTGAACATGCACAACTGAAATTCTTCAGTTAACCTTTCCAGTGATCATTTTAACATTTTATATTAAAATGAACAATAATGACAATGTTAAGGCTTTTAAAAATAAAGTAATACAATTAATTTGAACCAGGCCACATCATGAGTGTATTGCCTCTCCCCCTGGCCCATTTATAAATTGCTAGGGAAAACTACAAGCATTTACTGCCATGTAAACAAGCAGGTTTCATAGTAAGTTCTAGAATTGTGGACAAAGCAAAACAAAATCACTACTGTTTAGGAGCCACTGTAAAGTACTGACAATTATAATTTACAAGCCACAGTTATGCTAAATAACTGCTCAGACTGTTTGGGGGACAAAAGAAAATATAGTAACTAGTTTCTTAACATTAAGTATTGTGAGATCATTATGCTATACAGAGGCAGTGCATTACTGAGAAGGAGGGGTAGATGTACAGGCCAAAGGGGATACCTGGAGCTTTTGCAAGACAGAACTGGTCTGATTCTGACTTTGCTTACACCAATTTTAGTAACTCTGTTGACTTCAAACTGAGTGAGATGATTTAGTCTAGAGTAAGTGAAAACAGAATCAAGCTCAAAGCCTCTGAGGCAAGATGGACACATTATGCTAGACAACCGTTTTACAACTTTACAAGTGTATGGAATGCTCTCTGCAGCACAGAGGAGACAAACCTTTTTTGATTGTGCTCTGTTTGAGGATACATGTACAGTTTATTTCAAATTATAGCCAAAAGCCGAGCAAGAGGGGCTTTGGGGAATGTTCTACATATAAGCTCTACAGTCAAGCAGACAGAGTATTACTATTATGATCATCTAGTTGTATTACAGTTGTACCTTGAGGATACAACTGAGATTAGGACAAGGCTTTGTGCAAACACATAACAACAGACAGGCCCTGTCCTTAGCTTACTGTGAAGGATGAAGGAGCTGTCTGTACCATTTTATGAATAGTATGTGTTTAATCTGTCTGTTATGCTGTTGGCTAAGTGACTACCAAGGGTTAATTCCAGAAGCAGCTGAACTGAAAGTAGGCAGGAAGGCTAACACATCTGATACCCCCAGTTGCCACTACATAAAAGACAATGCAGAGAACCAGCTGCTTTGAAGTAGGTTGTAAATTCGGTCTAATTTTGATTGTTTGGTTTAGCATGCGAGTGCCAGGGGTACCAGAAAGGGGAGGGGAGAGGAGAGGCAGAGGGGAAGGGTGGTGTGAGGGCTTGGGGAAAAGGGGTGGTGCGAAGGCAGAGGCTCAGGGGGACGAGGCAGTGTCTGTGGGGACCACGGTGCCCCCCGCCCACACACACTATTAGGAAGTTTCCACCACCCCTGGCAAGAGCTGAGTGCTGTTGGTGGCCTGTGATATACAGGAGGTCAGACTAGATGATCTGGTGGTCTACTCTGGCCTTAAACTGTGACAATATGAAGTCTATCCCTGTTTCCCCAATGGATCATATAAACTGGTTTCTCCAAATTTAAGAGACCCAGAGCAAAGAAAGAACTTTGGGACTGACAGAAGCCCCCCGTGAAACACAAGGGGAGAGGAGAACAGAGATTGCAGGGAAGCAGATTGAAACCCAGTCCCAGAAGTGGAGGTGCCTGGAGAAGCTAGGCCTACCTAAGCTTTACATAAAACAAATGTTTATAAACTGTTCATTGTGTTAAAACCCTTTCTCTCATTATGCTGTGTTCTACTATTGAGATTAAACAATACTTGGTTTTGAAAAGGCTGTTTTGGCTCACTGCATTCACCACTGGTCGGTCACAGCTCCTGAAGGGAAGACTTTCAGGAGCTGAAGCCAGTCGAGCCTGCTAAGGAACCACAGTAGGTACAGTGTGCTGTATCCTGCAACCCAGTCCAAAAGCAGGAGACTCATGGGAGAGAGAGGTGAAGGCGTGGGGCCTCACCTGAGGGAGGGATGCACTCTGAGATACAAGAGCAGGATCAAAAGTGAAGATAGCCCTAGCGATGGCACAGTCTAAATAGACAAGACAGACAAAGAGTGGGAAAGGAAACAAAGGCAGAAAAAGGAATTGCCCAAGGTCACACAACAGGCCAATGGCAGATCTGGAAATAGCACCAGAATGTCTTAACTTTTAATCCAGTGCCTCACCCAGCAGATCATACAGCTTCTCAATTTAGGATGAGGCTCTAAATTCTTAGATGCTGTCTGCCTACATGTTACGACTCCTCAGTAAAAGGAATCACGTTATTCTGGACCAGCTGCACATTATGGGACCATCCCAAGATCCTTTATATAGTGTCAGTGCAATTTGTTAATTCTGTCCAAGTAAGATGTTTCCAGTAATATTCTCAGCATTTGCAATTTTCACATCAATGAAGCATATTACAAAGGATGCTCTGTCAGATCTATATATCACTGTCACTTCAGGTGTCAATGCAGACACTCTAAGCAGAAGTAGATGTTAGATGATACTGTGAAAATGATTATGCAAGATGGAAAATTTACATCAAAACAGTTCTTGGAGACCCATTCACCAACAGGGTAGAAATCAGATGGTTTTAATGGAATTAACAGGGACAGGAACATCTCTTTTACGCGTCACCATTATCACTTGGGATCCTAAAATTACTTGTGAGGAATAATCTTCCCAAGTCACTCATAATTTTAACACTCCAAAGAAATACAGTTCTTCAATTCACTTGTAATTTAAACTCCTTTCCTTCACCATAAACACCACCTGACAGGTCTTAACTAAAAGTGAATGACAGCAATAGTAGCTTACTTAAAAGAGTAAAGGAAATGCATATTTATGAGGACCTAGAGTTTTGGTTTATGGACCTCCTAAATACAGGTGAAATAATGTCTTGAACACATATTGGGAGGCATAATTTTGCCTTCAAAAGCAAAACTGGGCTAAAGCTAATGATGGGATCTGTGTTTGTGTTATTAACACCTGCTACTGCATAAAGAAAGGGTAAAGGAGATTGGCTGTTGTTAAACTTGTCTATATTTTCATATTTTCCCAGACACACTATTCTATATTATTTTTCTTCTGGAGACTCACAGTAAGAAGGACCTCTGTATCCATATTAAGACATGTTTGTTAAGATCAATGAAATGTCACCACTTATCCCAGGTCTGAATTAGGTGCTTTGGGTAAAAACAGTGTTTCATGTGTCTGATGTGCAATTTGCAAAATATTGCCATTTAAGGTACATGTAGGAAATTGCGTGGCTCCCACACACCTCCCACTTCATACATATAGCAATGAATTAATTTGCATGCAAAATTTATTTCATCGCCTTGGTACCATATAATCATCTACCAGAATGCAGGCAATGGGTATATTTGAAACCGTTTTTGTTTTCATTATTTCTATATCTGTTTTGAGTTTGACCACTGCTGACCCCGAAATTATCATTTTCCCCCTTTACCTCGTCTCCTTTTTTAGGACCCTGGTGACTAGTTTCAGAGAATAATCTTCTTTTAAAGCTTAATGTATTTTAAATAACTTGTACAGTTCAAGGTGTGCGCCAAGGACATTTTCCAAATAAAACTAGCATTATTATCATTCCTTAAACTTCCTTCTAAAGCACTTTTAGTCTGCTAAGAATGTTGCCTCCGTCAAGCAATATAATGAATCAGGACTGGGTAGTGAGGAAGCTAATTTTCCTCCTGAAAGAACATTGCAGTGAAGTGATTAGAACAGGGGTCAGCAACGTGTCCGTACACAAGTGTCCGTGGTAAAAATTTTGAGGTCCGTGGTAATTTTTCAAAAAATTTAATGACTGACATAACCCCCCACCCCTCCCCATCCACACACAAACAATGTCCGTCACTAAATATGGTAATTTTGTCAAGTGTTCGTTGCGCAACATGGTGGTGCCGACCCCTAGATTAGAGTATGGAACTGGTTTATATTCCTGGGTCTTTCACTGGCCCTACTGCATTAAAGAGAGATTGTAACTTCCTTATGTTGCCTCAGTTTTACCATCGGTAAAATACTACCTACCAAGATGCCGGGTCGCTTAGTCAATGTTTATGAAGCACTTTGAGATCCATGGATAGAAGGTGCTACAAAAGTGCAAAGTATTAATCTTAATGATTTATTTATTATTGTACAAGAGATGTTTCTCTAATGGCATATGTTAATTTATTTAAAAGGTTCATATATTGAAAATTACTTCTTTTAAACTGACTTCCCCTATTACAAGACTTTAAAATCAATTACTCATTACTCAATTTATTAAAAACGTATATTAAATATTTATAAATATGCTTAGAGATTTCAGTTTTGGAATTAATCAGTTTCCGTGTGGCACACACAAAAAACCCAAAGGCATCCAAAAGCCAAACAGAAGGCCAGCATTTGGCAATGCCCGTTTGATCGCAAAATGCTCTACAAAATGCTCTACATCCTATGAAGTGCTTAATGCCCATTTCCTTGCAAGAAGAATCCCTTTACATGGTATTCATAGATCATATATTTTAAAGGCCACAGGAAACCATCAAATCACCTAGTCTGACCTCCTGTATAACACAGACCATTATATTTCACTCAGTTGCACCTGTTTTGAACCCAATAACTTCTGTCTGACTGACACATATCTTCGAAAACGGTATCAAGTCTTGATCTGAATATATGAAGAGATGGAGAATCCACTACTTCCCTTGGTAGTTGTTCCAATGGTTAATCATTGTCACTGTTAAAAATGGATGGGAGATCTTGTTTATAAACTAGTGGACTAGTCTCCTTTTCAACATCACTTGCTCTGACTCATTTTCTGCCTTAAAAAATACCAAAGAGAACAAACTAATAGCAAATCAGATGGAAATATCTATTATACGCATCACATGCAGTCTAGATTGTCTTAGCATTCTGTTACAAAGGGTCATTTTCAGCTGCTTATAAATTTTTCAAAGATATATATATATATATATATAAATGTTGGGAGAATTCTTCTTCTGACGGTTTCACTTCAAGCATAGGACTGGGGGGGAAAAACTCTTTTCCCCCAAGAAAAATGGTTGCACCTGATTTTGAACAGTTCTAATACTTAAGCAGAAACAGATGGAAAATTGGAATTTGGTAGGAATGCAGTCTCAAGGATGTAGATGTGCCTTCCAAGGATCCAATAAATATTGGCTCTGGTTAGGCTAGGTTTTACAGGTTTATAAAAAGGACTTTGCACATGTATGCTGGATTATGTTAAATTATTACAATTACTTATCACCTGCCCTTCCATTGACATTTCACATTTGTGCAACATATAAACTGAGTAGAAATTTACACTGAATAGACCATGTCTCAGGAATCGGTTCGATGTGCATGCGTGGTTAATAAAATATAGTTGAATTTCAAGTTTAAGAGAGCATGAGGCTCTAGAATACAAACTAACTTTAGCTCCACCCATTCTGTCCTGTAAAGGTGTATATGAAAAGAGGCAGGGCTTTGAAGGAATCCTGCCGTCTTACTTATGAGCTAACAAATTGTGGAATGAGGCAAGGGCTCACTGATTGCACATACTGTGCTATAGAGGGTATTTCACCACTATCTAGCAAACAGTAGCATGATCGAATTTCTCTCTCTCTTTACTTTTCTTTATAAAAATCATAGGAAATTCCTTATCAATATCTATATATAGTCAGTGATGAGCTGCCAAAAACTTAACAATCGGTTCCCTATAAAAAGTTCTGATTTAAGGGATGTTCCACAGTATGTATTTTTTGTACTTTTCTCCATAAGAAATGGCAACGCATTGAGTCACTGGGAGTCATACTTGACAATAAAAAAAAAATGTTTACATGTTTATTACAATAACCCCTCTCCTCTCCCCCCCCCAATAATTGAGAGGTAGCTGTTGATGTTTTTCTTACACCCAACAAAACGTTGGAGCGTTGCTGAGATCCTGCCACTCAGCCCGCCGGCTCTGAGCAGGAGGAGCTCAGCCCTGGAGACATCCTCGTGGGGCTGGGGGCTCCTGCAGGGCCCGGGGCCTAGGGCAAATTGCCCCACTTGCCCCCCCTAGGCAGCCCTGGAGCTCGCAGCCCCCCTTCCCCCCTTGCCGGTGGCCACTCAAAGCGGCATGGCTTGGGAGCTGAGCTGCCCAGCTGCCGGCGGCTCAGCACGCTGCGGCTCTGCGGGGGCGGGCGAGGGGGGAGTGGGGGAGGGGCTGGGGGAGCCTCGGCCTCCACAGCTGGGACTCCTGGGAGCTCAGATGGGGAACAGGATGGTCCTGCGGGCCGGATGTGGCCCGTGAACCGGAGTTGTTTGCCCACCCGCCCGCCCCTTAACAGCTGGTTCTACACCAGCGTCTAATTTTAATAATCGGTTTTTGCGAACCGGTGGGAACCAGCTCCAGCTCACCACTGTATATTCAAGGGACATTAAAGTTGCAAATACAAGCACTCAAAAGTCAGGAAATGAGAGTTAAAAGTTGCACAGTCTTAACTCTGCCCCTCAAGTCTGTATTATAACACAGATTTTCATTACATGATAATATTCAGTTTAGGGTGCCGAAGCCCCGGCCTCATTCAGTAAATACATTAGACAGTGGAGATAGCACAGTTATGTAGTGAACTGAAAGCCTTGAGCACGTCTGCTCAAACACTACACAGCTGCATGGTGCATCATAAATAAGACTGGTGTAATTCACTGCAGAAGTTGTATGGTGCATAGTGAACGAGGCAAAGAGCCAACAGAAAATGACGAATGCTCTTGTGCATTCCAAAAATCAGTGTTCAGAAATATCAGGTTTTGCACATGCCGGTTAAGAAAATATAGCATATACCAAAATGCAGAAATATTTTGAAAACTTATCTTTTTTCCCCTCCCTTTTTTTGTTCTCTCCTTTGACTAGAGAGGAGTATAACAGAACTATCCCATACAAAGGAAATTTTTCCATTTCATTTGAGAGCTCAGTTCAGAGTAACAGTGTTTGACTAAATGGAAAATGTTCCAATAACCTTGCTCACAAAGTACTAACATAACCCACTTGTGAAACCTTTGGTATACTTTACAAATTACCATTCGCAAACTGCATCATATTTGGTTGTTAAAATAGGTGTCTACCTATGCAGCTTATGACTAGCAAAACTGTTCTCCCTGCTGTCCTATTTAAGACTGCTGACCATTGCAAGTACTTAATATGCTCCAAATTTCTGTTGGTCACCATTAAACCTATGATGTCAGAAATACCTGGGTCACATCCTATTGCTAGCAGTTGGACATGTTGTAACAACTGAGATCAAGGTAAATGGGAAATTCCAGTCTGAAATGTACAACTAGGGATATCCCAAGAGGACACATATTGTACCTGTTAACTGGTCTATGAATGTTACATTTCTATAAATATAATAGCAACAATAAATAGGAATTTATCCAGCAGTTTAAAAAAATAAAACAGTGCTAAAAGTGATGCTTTGACAATAAGCAAATTTCTGATTACTGTTACTTTAATAGTTTTACTATTTTGTGCTGAAACCATAAAGGTTGAGCGACAAAGGTTAATAGTTGTCTTTTTTCCCTCCCAGTCTCTCAGCATGAATTTCCTATTCACTTCAGCAAAAGGAAACAGCCTGTTGAATTCATGATTATGTTCTTCAATTCTTTTGAAATCTATACCTGGCTTTGGTGCAAATATCCAACTATGAAACAAAACTGTTCTGCTTTCTCAAGTACAACTACAGTGAGGTAATTTCTTGAAAGCCTTCGAAATATATTTTAATAGATATAAGTATCTCCAAAAGCTGCTTCTCTCCTTGATAGAATTTTGTCCTCATGGATAAGTCCTCGGGGTGAAGCCATAGGCCATACCTTGGTTTTGTGGGTAAGATTTTGGCTCCAACCACGTCTGCATTCCTGCGTGAAGACTTGCCACTGATGTGACATCAATGGCCTAAAAGTAGGTGCAGGTATCTCTTGTGCTAGTATGTTGCTGTTTTGTCCTCCCAAATAATGGAAGTGCATTGTATCTTCTATTTTAGGGCCTTTTGTGCCCACAGAAATGGCCTCAGGACTTGACCCACAATATTTAGATCTATTTGTGTCCTGTCCATTTGCAGTCACTTTATACTGTTACAATTCTGTATTAGTACTTGTTGCATTTCTGAAATTAATTCTTCAACCCCAGTATGAAAAAGTCATCAATGAACACAGCTTTCTATTACTAACATGGCATGAAAAACAGTCAACAAAACCTGAAACAACATAATAGGCTTTTAAGTATCTGAATATAATTCAGTCTCACTCTTGATCCTTATGCATAAGGCCTGATTCTTCAATTACACTAGTGCACAGCTATAGAAACACCACTGAAACCAATGGAATTAATCCAGCATCAAACTACCATGAGAGCAAAATCAGGCTTCTCAGATAAATTCCTTCCAGTAGTTAGCTCACGTTCTCCTAGTCCTATGAAGCATACCCACTCCTACTGAAAACTGCCTGAGTTACCTGGGAAAAGCAGAGGTGCTTAATATGGTATGCCATGAAATTCTCCTTAGTTTTTCTCCATTCTTTTTTCCCCCCTCAGTGGCAGAGTTAAGGCCAGGGGGGATAAATGTCTTTTCTCCTTTATTATTTTTGCTACAGCCAAGATCAGTCTCTCTCCATGAAAAGTACTAAAACAGTACTTCCAAGTTGTTCCCTTTCATCCTGATTCCTCATAGGAATTCAACAGCTTTTCTTTATTCACTCAGCAGGTCATATTTGGTATTCCCATTAAGCCATTTGGGCAGTAACTTTTCCATAAAGTATACGCTATGGGGGTCTGTATTTTCCCATCCTGCCTTCCAAGATAACTTGAACTCATACATTACAGACACAAGTCTGATTTTCTAGGAACTCTACTCATCATTCCAATATGTTACTGTTTTTAATAATAGCTTGGTTTGCTGATAGAGTATGTTAGGGTTTGTACCTTCAGTTCTATTAGATTTGAAATTTATTCAACCTTGCTAACTTTCCCCCTGTGGAGTTCATTTCAGTATTCAGTTTTTCTATAAACTCCAGGGAGGGCAAAAATTATAGTAGTTTATTCTTTCTAGAAAAGGATTTTTTCTGACATTATCCTGCTCGTCTGTTCACTCTTCTTCTCAATGAGGAGGTACTCAACGCAGCTTTGGCACCATGCCTGCACATGATGAAAAAGGCTGTGGGCTAAAAGAACCCCATTCTGGTCTGGTAGTGCTTGTTAGACATATGGAACACAATACCGTTGCCTCAGGATAGCATAAAATACTTCTGCAAAATGCTGATTTAAATGATTATACTTGCTGTTTTTACTTTAACCCCACAAGGGGAGCTGACCTTATCTACAAGTACTCTGGGCCCAAAGCACAGGTGAGTCTCAGGGTACATCTATCCAGGAATAAAAGACCAAGGGGGAGCTGACTTGGGCTTGTGGGGCTCAGGCTGTGGGGCTAAAAATGGGCTCCAGCCCAAGCCCAAACATCTACACAGAGCCCCATGAGTCCAAGTCAGGTGACCAGTTGCGGGTTTGTTATCCCGATGTAGACATACCTGAAGTATGAAAAAGTGGGAATCTACCTTGGTGTTGCTTATACTTTCTTCCTTCAATGTGTCTGTTATGCCAAATTAGGACTCCTTCTAGGGTTACTTAGTTCTCTTTGACTCATATTTCCAAATTCAGAGTTGTTGCCTAAATTAGATTCCTCCACACTAACAGACACCTGTAGAGCTACTAATATGTGGTCTACCTATGCCCAACGGAGTCAATGTAAGCGTAATTTACCTGCTGATAAGCTAGAAGAATGTGTAAATCAAATTAGCCTCCACATTACTTTAATTTACATCATCTTCCAGCGCCTCCTTGTATAAATCACACCAACTCCCTTAGACATAGGTAGTGTATGTGTGCAAAACTCTAAAGAAATCTGACAACGAGGGGTCTAACTTACATATCGCTTTCTTCAGCTTCAGTGAATCTGGCCCATTGTCTCACCAACATGCCAAAACCCTGATTGAAAGGCCCATGCCCACTGGTGAGACAGTTTGGCTCCAAATACCAGTTTATAATCTGGCTTCTCAAATTCAACTGCCAACAATGGTGTTTTTTAACACCTCTCCACTGGGAAATGAATGCACAAACCTCACTTCATAATGCTCAGGGTGGACTGATTTAAATCAACACAATTTAAATCACTGATTTTAATCATGATTTAAATCAAGAAACAGGAAACCTTGATTTAAATAATCTACTTTAATTGTTTTGAATTTTTGCTTTTTCGTTATTTTCCTAAAGAAAGGCTGATTTCTTGTTAGTTGGTAACCACTCAGACATGTTGATTTACCACTAAATATAGCCCTAACAATAACTTTCATATTTGTTTTTGCTAACTAGGAGGATACATTATATCTATACATATTTATTTAGCTTCTTCATGTTTCCATTTTTTTCTTGTTGTAAACTGGTGAATAGTGCCTTACTTATTTACTAGATGATGATAAATCAAAAGTGAAAAATTAATGTCAAGCTGCGTTTGGATATAAATTGCAATTCAATTAAATCTGTTTTTATTAAATAAATCTTAACTGTGCTGGATCCATAAGAAAAAAGTTTATTAGACATGTTTGCATTTAAAATTGATTTATTAAACATAGGAAGTATTATCTGTAGTTGAACTGATTGTTTATGGTCACCTTGTCCTTACAGATTTTAGAACTCCAAGATCTCATCCTTTCACACCTAGCTATTATTCTTAGATTGGAAGAGTAAAACAAGCTTTCCTGCTTTTTCAACTCCGAAGTGGTTTCTTAATTTTGAATTCACTGGTCATTGAACTAAACTATCTGAAATGAAGAAAACACACACACTGCACCTGCTGAACAGGCTACTGCTATCCAAAGCTGGTTTAGCACTTCAACAAACTTTGCTCTCAGGTGCTTAGTCAGTAACTTCCAATAGTTCAGTGTTTACTCCTGTGGGAATTCTGCACCACTGCATAAGCGCAGAATTTAATGTTCCCGCAGATTTTACTCTTTTCCTACAGAATAATTGATTCATGCAGTCCTCCAGGCAGCAGTCTCGGATGGGAACATCTGGTTGTCGGGAGCAACTGGGGGAGACATAAATCACCATCTGGGGGGGTGGGGTGGGACTCTGTCCCTCTCACTTGCTATTTGCAGTGCACCCAGAGCCAGGGAAGGGCAGGGCTGGTGATGTCTCAGCCAGTGGCTCCTATCACGTGCTGGGCTCCAGCTGCTAGTTCTGGATGGGCTGGGACGGGACTTCCTCTTCCCCTGCACTGGCTGGGACTGTGTCAGATCCACCCCCAGAAACCTCCTCTGGCTGCAGGAAGTTCCGCACCCCATTGCTTCCTTTCCCCATTGCTTCCCACCTGTGGGGGGGAGGAGTCACTGTATGGGGAGTTGCCCCCCCATCTGCCCAACCCCCATGCATCCAGACCCCCCCCACCAACCAGATCTCCCACCCATGAGTCCCACCCCCTGCATCCAGATTCCTTGCACCCAGACTCCCCCACCAAGTCCCCAACCTCTGCACCTAGACCACCTCCTGAGCCCTCAGCACTCACACCCCCTGTGATGCTCTGTACCTTGGGGAAACACCCGGCACCCCCATGTTCATCCTTGTAAAATGATTGTGTGGTATCTGATGCAAAGTTTGTCAAGTCGTCTGTCTTCGGAAGGCTCATGATGCACTGAGCATTGTTGTTACAGTACTGTTATAGGTTATAATTTCATGTATGTAGTTATGAGGCTGAAAATGTATCCTCATGGCTTAAAATAAGCCCAGGCAAAAACTCTTCAAGAGCAAAGAGGCAGTTCACACCTCATCAGGGCAGGTATGGGTCAAACCCAGCCCAGCCTCACAGGAACAAAGGACAGTGGCCTAGACAGCAACAAAAGGCTCTGTTGGGACTCTTGAGTGAATCACCCCCCTTCCTCGGGACAGTTTGGGACAGTGATGAGGTAATGCTCACCTGACTCTGGAGGGAGGGTGGGGGCAAAACCAAGAGGGAAGAAAGAATATGATAAAAGGAAGAGACGTTTGACATGCTCTTCCTCTCTCTTCAACCTACATCTACAGACCCCACACCAAGCGACTGAAGTGCTGATCAAAGTGGAGAGCCTGGCTGATGAGCAACTAGCCAGCCTGTGGTGAGAAGCATCTAACTTTGTAAGGGCAGTGAAAGTGTTAAGATCAGTTTAGAATGTGTTTTGCTTTTATTTCATTTGACCAAATCCGACTTATGCTTTGACTTATAATCACTTAAAATCTATCTTTCATAGTTAATAAATGTGTTTGTTTATTCAAGCAGTGTGTTTGGTTTAAAGTGTGTCAGAGGCTTCCGTTGGGATAACAATCCTGGTATATATCAATTTCTTTGTTAAACTGACCAACTCATATAAGCTTGCAGCGTACAGCGGGCATAATTGGACACTACAAGATGGAGGTTCCTAGGGTTGTGTCTGGGACCGGAGATTTTGGCTAGTGTCATTCAGTTGCACAATCCAAGGAGCAGGGGTTGTGTGTGAATAGCCCAGGAGTGGCGGTTCTCACAACAGAGCAGGGTAAGGCTGGCTCCCAAAGTTGAGGATTGGAATAGCCTAGCAGCTCACCAGTCCAGATAACACCAGAGGGGAATGTCACAGTGGCACAGCGAGCAGGGTGTATGTGCAGCTTGTTACTCCAAGTGGAGTTCACACTTTAAGCACAGATATTTGTGAGTTTAAGTGAGTCTTAAGTGCAGTGGCTAAGAACAGTCAGGAAGAGGTCACAGTTTTGTTATTTTTTGTTTGCTTATTTTGGGAAAGGGAGTAGGAACAGAAAAGCAGGAAAATGAGTGAAAGCAGTGAAGCAATTGTGAAGTTCGAGCTTTTCAGGCTGCAGTCTGCAGAAAAGGAGAGGGAGCACCAGAGATTATTGCAATGGAAAGAACTCGAGATAAAAGAAAAAAACAGAGAGAGAGAAAAAAAAGTGAAAAACCAACTGCACCTGCTAGAGATGCAGAACCAGAGGCCCCCTACCCCACCCATCACTCCAAAAATCCATAAATGGGAACACTTATGTCCTGCATAGAGTGAGGACGATGATATTGCTCAATATCTGATTACCTTCGAAAGGCTTTGTGTAATACATGAAATCACTGATAAGAGAGTTCCTACTCTGATTGCGAAATTAACAGGTAAAGCTCAAAATGTATTCAATGGAATGCCTATTGAAGATGCTTTAGACTATTGTAAATTTAAAGATACTGTTTTGCGAAGTTTTCAGATTACCCCTGAAACATATAAAGTAAAATTTAGGAATCTTAAGAGAGATATTGGTATGAGTCATGTGGAGGGAGTAATGCACAACTTCTTGTCCCCCCTCCAGTTATAAATTACATAAACTGGGTTATATTATAAACAAGAAATATTTTTATTAACTACAAAAGGTGAATTTTAAGTGAATAAAAGATATAACAGACAGAACAAAGCAGATTACTGACCAAATAAAGAAAAATATGCAAGCTAAGCTCAATATACTTAAAAAAACAGGTTACCAAATGTAAATTCTCACCCTAAATGTTATTTTAGGCAGGTTGCAAAGTTTCTGTGGTTCAGAGTTCCAGTTATATTCCTTTTCAGACTGGGCCCCTGCATCAGTCTGGACTCCACTCCACCCCACCCCACCCCACCCCTTGCCTTCACTTAAGGTACCTTTAGCAGTCTTTCTTCTTGGGCAGACAGGCCATGGAGAGGAGGCAGTCGCATTTACCTTCCTCCCCACCCTTAAATAGGATTTACATAAGGTGAGAATCCTTTGTTTCCCAAACTTGACCCCCCACACACATCCCTTCCAGTGGAAAGTTACAAGAAGTCCCAGGTAATGTTTAGTATCAGGTGACAAGGCCATCTGACTCTGTAGTATCACATCATCCAGGAGTCAGTGGCAGTATGGAGCGTCCGCAAGAAGGCCAAGCCTTTTCACAGTCCATTGTCCTCGCTGATGGGTCATCAGCCCTGTCTGGCTTTTCCACTGTTGTACCTGAAGTGCTAGCAGTGGGCATCACCCAAAATACCATAGTTGAAATACAGATACATAGTCAATATTCCTAACTTCAGATACAGAAATGATACAGGCATACAAATTGGATAATCACATTCAGTAAATTATAACCTTTCCAATGATATCTTACAAAATCCATCTTGCATAAAGTACATCTCAGTTATGTCATATTCACATCATAAGCATATTTTCATAAAGAATATGGAGTGAAATGTCACAATGCTGTTTTATTTTAATTTTTTTTCCTTTCTCAGAAGTCTTTGCTGAATGGGCTGGCCCTTAACACTGTACACAGGATGCATCCCAAAAGGAGACATTAATCTGTATTTCTTACCTATTTGTTTCCTGTATTGCTCAACAGGAATTCTTGCGGCAGATGCATCCTTTCTTCCCATCCTTTTTGAGTCCAAAACCACTAAGTAAGGAAGGGGAAAAAAAAATCACATTATTTTTAAATAATGAATTATCTAAACAAACCAATGAATTCTATGACTGTCACAGAACAATTTTACTTATTAAAGACTTTATCTAAATTATATACATGGTAGAAATGGTTAGAACATAAGAATGGCCGTACTGGGCCAGACCAAAGATCCATCTAGCCCAGTATCCTGTCTACCAACAGTGGCCAATGCGCCAGGTGCCCCAGAGGGAGTAAACTCAACAGGCAATGATCAAGTGATCTCTCTCCTACCATCCATCTCCACTCTCTGACAAACAGAGGCTAGGGACATCTTGGTTATTATCCATTAACAGACTTAACCTCCATAAATTTATCCAGTTCTCTTTTAAACGCTGTTATAGTCCTAGTCTTCACAACCTCCTAAGGTAAGGAGTTTCACAAGTTAACTGTGTGCTGTGTGAAGAAGAACTTCCTTTTATTTGTTTTAAACCTGCTGCCTATTAATTTCATTTGGTGGCCCCTAGTTCTTGTATTATGGGAACAAGTAAATAACTTTTCCTTATTTACTTTCTCTACATCGCTCATGATTTTCTATACCTGTCATATCCCCTCTTAGTTTCCTCTTTTCCAAGCTGAAAAAGTCCTAGCCTCTAATCTCTCCTCATATGGGACCTGTTCCAAACCCTTAATCATTTTAGTTGCCCTTCTCTGAACCTTTTCCAATGCCAGTATATCTTTTTTGAGATGAGACCACATCTGTACGCAGTATTCAAGATGTGGGCATACCATGGATTTATATAAGGGCAATAAGATACTCTCCGTCTTATTTTCCATCCCCTTTTTAATGATTCCAAACATCCTGTTTGCTTTTTTGACCGCCGCTGCACACTGCATGAACATCTTCAGAGAACTATCCACGATAACTCCAAGATCTTTTTCCTGACTCGTTGTAGCTAAATTAGCCCCCATCATATTGTATGTATAGTTGGGGTTATTTCTTCCAATGTGCATTACTTTACATTTATCCACATTAAATTTCATTTGCCATTTTGTTGCCCAATTACTTAGTTTTTTTAGATCTTTTTGAAGTTCTTCATAGTCTGCTTTGGTCTTAACTATCTTGAGCAGTTTAGTATCATCTGCAAACTTTATTTTACTAGGTTTTACTAGGTATTTTATTAGGTTACTAACTTTTCTGTAACTGTTTTTCTTTTAGATGTGTTGCACATGTCTACTCAGCTGTAGGTGTATGTGTACCCTACCCCAATGCACAGTTGTCAGAATTTTTCTCTTAGCGGTACCCATCGGGGCAGCACGATCACCCTCTGCTGCCTCATGCAGGCATAAAGTGCGGAACCACCATTGACCTCCCTCAGCTTCTTCCTACCGGAAAGACTCCACTGGAGAGAGGAAGAAGGGCAGGTCATGGAATGGACATGTGCACATCTTGAAGAACAACAGTTATGGAAAAGTTAGTAACCATTTCTTCTTCTTCAAGTGATAGCACAGATTACTGAAAAGCAGTCCAATTGCAGGACAACTTGTCCAAACTTAGCAATGTCTCTAGACTGTCAAGAGATAGCATAGTGATAGGCAAACATATGCCATGATGACCAGGTTGTCACTTTGCAAATATCTAATATAGGAACATGGGCAAGGTGCTGCTTGGGATCTAGTCAAATGACCCAACACTCTATCCACAGACTTCACATTCACCAACTGGTAACCTAAGTAGATATCCAAAATGTGATCCTTTGGGCGTATACAGGACACACCTTCATTCTGTCCACCCATGCTGTGAACAGTTGTATTGAAGACCTAAAACAGGGATAGGCAAACCTACGGCACGTGTACTGAAGGCGGCATGCGAGCTGATTTTCAATGGTACTCACACTGCTCGGGTCCTGGCCACTGGTCCGGGGGCCTCTGCATTTTAATTTAATTTTAAATGAAGCTTCTTAAACTTTTTAAAAACCTTAATTACTTTACATACAATAGTTTAGTTATATATTATAGACTTATAGAAAGAGACCTTCTAAAAACATTAAAATGTATTACTGCCACACAAAACCTTAAATTAGAGTGAATAAATGAAGACTCAGCACACCACTTCTGAAAGGTTGCCGACCCCTGACCTAAAAGGTTTAGTCTGTTCTAAATAAAACAAAAAACAAAAAAAAACCCTAAAGCTTTTCCAATATTTAGAGTATGAAGCCTCTCCTCACTTTTATGATCATGAGGCTTTGGGAAGAAGGTTGGTAAGAAGACTGCTTTGTTAATTTGAAAACTAAACAGGGAGCAGGTCGTTAGAGGTTCAAAGGGGGCAGCCCATCAGTTTTTCTAAGACTAGATTCAAGCTCCATGGGGGAACAGGATTTTGCATGTGTGAAAACAGTCTATCTAGGCCCTTTAAAAATCTTACAGACATACGGCTGAAAAAAGAGAATGGTTATCAACAGACAGGTGGAAGGGTAAGATAGCCACTAAATGCACTCTGATTGAACTAATCGCCAATGCTTAGTGTTTTAGGGGGAGAAGATAGTCCTGTATGTGCTGAACAGAAACAAAGACCAGAAAAGCTCCTTTCATTCTAACCCTGACAGAGAACTTCTTCCATTTAGCCAAGTAAGTACTCCTAGCTGATGTTTTTCTACTATTTAGCAGCACTTCCTGAACAACCCTAGAAAAAGACTTCTTTGCAGTCATTAGCCACAAGGCCTCCGAGTCATCAAGAGAAGGGTCTGCAAATTGGGATGGAGGAGATGACCCTGATTCTGTGAAATCAAGTCCATGTGTAGCAGGAATGACAATGGGGGGGACTAACTGATAGGTTCAATAGCTCCAAAAAACAGTGTTGAAAGGGCCATCCCTCAGCATAAGATGAGACTTGTTCTGCTTAACTTTGCACAGAACTTTGGGCAGGAAAGGAATGGGAAGAAAAGCATACAAGTGTTCATCTGACCACGACAGTAGAAACGCATCTGTCAAGGAACCTGGACTGTGGCCCACTGCGGAGCAAAACTGGTGACATTTTTGGTGTCTTTTGTTGCAAACAGATCCACTTGTGGAGTTCCCAAAAGCTGGAAAATGGACCTTGCTACATCTGCGTGAAGGGACCACTTGCAGTGGTTGATGAACAGCCTATTAGGCGATCTGCCAATGTACTGTGGATCTGTGGAAGGTAAGCTGCTTTCAGGATTATGGAATTGGCAATGCAGAAGGCCCAAAGTAGAATTGCTAAATGACACAGCAGTGAAAATCAGGCTCCTCCTAGTTTTTTTTACATAAAACATGGCCACCGTATCATTGGTCATAACCAACAAACCCCTTCCTTTGATTTGTGGAAGAAATGCCATGCAAGCTAACCAGATAGCCTGCAACTCCCTGACATTTATATGCAGACTGAGATCTTGGGAAGACCAGAGATCTTGTGTCTGTAGCAGACTCAAATGAGTCCCACCCCTCCACCAGTATGTTGGTCCAAGGCATCCATGACTAAGATGAGAGATTGTTGAGGCCGGGCAAAGGGAACTCCCTTGAAAATGTTGGCAGGATCTATCCACCAATCTAGGGAGGATAAGACTCAATTTGGAATGTGAACTATCATGTTCATGATGCTTCCTCAATGGCATACACTTCGGCCAACCAGCCCCATAGCTCTCTCAAACGTAACTCCAATAAATAGGTTTTTTGAACCAGAGACCGAATGGACTTCTCCATGTTGATCAGCAGGCCGAGCTCTTCTAACATGGGCCAAAAATTGTCTCGCACAACAACATGGCTTCATGAGAGAGGTCCCTGAAAAGGGATAGAGACAGGATTACTGCACTTCCACCATGTTAAAAACCTACCCATCTGTTGTGAAGTGAGCCCAAACACATTTTGTGAGTGGTTTGCAAAAATTGAAGAAGGGAAAGAAGACACTCTTAGACCTGGTATCTGCTCTTGGCAAACACATCAAAGTAAGGTCTTGAAGAATGCAGCCAGAGGCACAGTGTGGTGGTGGACGTCTCTTGTAGTGAGGCCCAAGGATCCTTTCAGTAAGCATCATGTTGGAATTGAGGGTGAATCCAGGGTGAGCAGGTACTGGATGCAGGTTGGTAGATATGACTAGGCTAAGACACATAGGAACTCATTTCAGAATCCAAGGGAGAAGAAATGTCAACAAAGGAGGAGCCATCCATACTGGAGAGGTAAGCTCAGAATCTGGAGAAGGGGGTGCTGCCAAGATCATTTGCAGCTTTCCCCTCAAGAACACCATTTTGAACGGAACACTAACTGCTGCATCCCATGTTCCCACATGGTGCAGAGGTGAAGGAATGAGTGTTGGTACCTTGGGCCCCAGGCAACACTCTTGCATTGCCAGAGAAAGTTGTACTGAGAGATTCAACAACTCTCTCACAACCGCAAATGCTTTGGGAGTAAACAGTACCAGAAAGTGTTCTGGTCCTGTGGTACCGAAGCCTGAGGTGATAACGCTGATGGCACTTCAGGAGTTGGTCTCAACAGGCCTGTAGTTGGCTCTGGAATCAATGAACTCCCTGTTTTGATGTATGCACCAGAGTGCCTCCTTTTAGAGCGCGCCCCCAAGTCCTTTGACTGCTTTGTCTCTGCTCTTGAGGTACCTGGTACCAAGTTTGACTTGCGGTAACTCTTCTTTGGCACCAACAAAATTGACTTACCTATTGGTACCAGCAAGGCTGGAGGAACACAGCTGACCAATGAGCTCAGCACCCAGAGTGGGGTGGATGGTTCAATGGAAGGCAGAGCATTGATATCAACAACAGGTACTTAAACCTGGTTGCCCTGTCCTTTTTGGATCAGGACTTAAAACCCTTACGGATTCTGCATCTGCACTCACGTGAGCATCCCCCAAGCACTTAAGGCAGCTGGGTCACTATTGGTCACTAATTGGCAGTGGTTTGCTACAAGAGTGGCAAGCACACAGCGTAGCTCTTGGATTAGGACCAAATTGGGAATCGGTGACAAACTTTTGAACTACTAAATAAAGCTACACTACCTAAACTACACTAACTAAACTACAGACCATTAACAAAAATAGATATTACTATCTATTTACAACAAAAAGAAGGGACTTGAAAAGACAAAAATGGGAGCTTCAACAAGAGCTGTCTTGGGGGTAGGAAGGAACTTGGGATGGCCCTCTATCCCAGGATGATACCCAAGATCCATGCACGTGTCTGGGGATCAGCAAGAAGTGTGGGTCTGATTCATTTTCTTCCAATGCAGGGAATAAACAGATGAATTCAGAGAAAATTCTGGGGAGGGAACTGCATTGATTTTCCTGGATTGCAGCTCAGTCCAGAACTGAGGTACCTTAGTCCTCACACTTGCTATTCTAATTCCAGGTTTGTCTTGACCTGAGATGACAAATCAGATCATATTATACATGTGTAGTAATTGGGATGCGCACAAATGGGGACTACAAATTTACAACCTAACTCAGGTCTCCAGAGTCTAAATCCACTATCTCTCTATTAACATTATTTTTTAAACCTTCAGAGTAATATATGTTCTAAAATTAAAACAGCAAGGATGAAGTTCACCCATCACCTTCCAAAGTCTAAGTAATCAACCTTTTGTAAAGAGAACTCCAAACAGACTGGAGCGAATTGGAATCTACCTCCCAACTTGCATACAGGCTGGGGAGCTGCACACAGTCCCTCTGAGGCTGCTATTCCCACTAATAATCACAGCTTCTTCACACGTTGGTATCACTTTTCTCTACTAGATCCACACAATCGTGGTTCCAATAACCCTTCCAGACGATCCCAAACACACCAGCTGTGTGTTATATAAGAGGTGCTAAGATGCTGTATACAGCTGCTCCCTCTGTATGTTTCTCTCCCCACCAAGTAACAACACGTGGTTTACCTGGTGCAGTGGGATACTGGAAATGGATTAATTTCACCCTCTATTCCAAAAACCAAAATCTGGTTTTAAATCTATGTGCAAAAATATATATTAAACCACCAAGACAAGTTTGTCAAATGAGCTATGGTCAATGGCATAACTGTTTTCAAGCCAGGTTCAAAGCACAGTCTCAGGAATTATCCCCAGGGCTTATTCATGCATCAAACAATACAGCAATTATTTTCACTGTCTGTCCATTTGGTCATTTGGGGACCAATTCTACTTTGTGCTGACAGTACTGGCCAGAAATCAGCACCCATTACATAAGAGCAAATACAGAGTAACTCCATTAACTTAAGTGGAGTTACTCGAGATTTAAACTCATGTAAATAACTGAAGAATTTGGCCAATGGCAAAATTTCAACTGACTTTAACAGTAGAAACAGGCCCTATATCTTAAGGTATGAACCATGAGATGAATGAAACTGAGTCTTCACAAATCAGTGAATACTTTAAATGTGTTCAAGAGGAACAGAAATATACAAATTAACATTGCTGCACTTTTAGTGCAGGTCAAAATTAATATCACTGAAGATTTTCATATACTAAGTACATTTAACTCGGTAAATAACCAACATTTAGGTATCTATAGTATATACTAAGCTGAATGAAACTAAGGAAAAAGTATCACATCTGTTTTTTTTTTCAGTCCCTTGCCCCTATTGCCTATAAAATCATAACCCACCTTACACACAGTAATGGAAAATAAAGTTAATATTTCAACTAACAAAGTAGATAATACAACATTTTATACAGCAAAATCTAGTTTTTGGTTTACTTTATTCCACTGTTAGAAACAATGTTTGACTTGCCTTTTGCATTTTCAATAGCCTAGTAATGTTTTGTAACAAAATGTTAGCTGTGAAAGATGCTTGTAGTTTTAGCACTGCCAATAAAACACAAGAGTGCAGAAAAATTATTTCCCAGTAGTTAAAATATATATTTGGCCTACTTAATACGAGCCACAGAGACATGCCTGTTCATCTGTGTGGTTCAAACTGTCACTGACTCAGGCATCTAGAACCTCTAAAATGCTGTGACTTTCTTTGTTCTTCAAAGCCATTCAGTAATCATCATTCATTTCTAGTGCTTTGATGGTTAGATAGCAAACTCCTGAGAAACCCATAGAGACATTAGCACACACAGCCGCAATGCCTAATAAGACAGCTATTTGCATAAAAGATCAGCCACAATTTAAAATGTGTTGTGATAAATGTGGAAGGGGAATAACAGATCTATATTAGCATGTACGAAACCAAGATTGTTTTCACAATTTAATTCCTTGGGGGCTGTGGCTCATCACCTTCCCTTGTAAAGAATTCTCAATTCCCTGAGGAAGTAGCTTGCTATGAGCCAGAGTTAAGCTAAAATATGGATTAATAAGAGATAATATTTATTATTTATGAATCTTGCTGCAGGAATGGTTTCAAATGTAACCATCAGATCAGATTTCTAGAAGGAAAAAGTCTGGAACCTTTCTGACTCACGAAATACTTTGAAGCGAAAATTGTCACCCCTATTTAAAACAGAAATATTTCACTCATAAATATATCTATTATTTCCCAAAATAATTCACACCATTTAACAAAGTATGGGTTCATTCCTGCATCCACTGTACTCAACAGCAAAATTTCATTAATGTCAGTTGGTGCAGGATCTAGCTCCCTTTCTTGTGTTTCTTTATTTAACCTGAATTCTGCACAATCATAAAGTGCTGTACATACTCTAAAGCCTGTGTAGGTTCCTGGAATTTTAATGACTGTATATCATTTAAAAATCATCTAAAGGAGTTTGTCAATGTTCTTTTAGATATTGCTAAAAAAAACTTGGAGTAGTGTCAGGTCATTAGAAATCAATGTGAGCTTTCTCCCAGCTCTCAGCTTCTACAAAAGATGCTTTTTAAGAAAAAAAATCATGTACAAATGATTTCAATGATATTTTGTTTCTTAGTTTGTTTTCAGGTTTTTAAAGGGCAATTTTTTCCTTGGTCTTTTTTCCCCCTCCTCTTTCCTCACACTTTGAGGGCTTGCATCACAAGAGGAGTGCTTTATCTTTTTTTCTCCTGTTCTATCACATCCTGATCACTATCTGAGATGAATAAGTTGCCTCTATCACCCTCCATTGTCAATAATATATTTCTGATTTTGACAATTAATGAGAGTTATAGACAGAGAGTTATATGTCCATTCAAGATCTGACCATGAGAGAATTTAACTCGCTACTCCTGAAATACACTTCTGTTTTACTATTCATGGGAATTTCAAAAAAATATTATTCTGGCCATCTAAGGGATCATACAGTCCCTTTCATTAATGGAACAGAAACATATTGTGAATGACTAAAAAAATTAATACAAAATAAACATAGGGACTATAAAGCACATGACACTGTGCTTTGTACATTTATAGTGCTATATGATTAATAACAATAACAACATCTTAAGTAGGTTCCACCGTACATACCAAGAACTGCATGCATGCAAAATTCCATGAAACTGAGACTTTGTATTGAATCATGTGTTTTGATTCTTTAACTATAAAAGTTGTTTAAATATTAGTATATAGTATTTTTGAACATTAAAGATAATTAAAGGTTGAAATGTAATTATTAATTTCAAGAGAAATTAAGAATTAGTGACTGAAAGAACTCCCTGCAGAATGCCAATGTTATGGGCCAAATTTTCAGACACTAGCATCTAAGTCTAATTTACACATGCATCAATATGGACACACTCATAATGGGTAACTGAATATCTATACATGTAGCTATCTGTCTGCATGTACTACAAATGGATGCCATGAACAGGCAAGCACCCTTTTTTATGCATCGTAGGCCTATGTTTTCAAACTATAAAGGCAGCCGAGTCTTAACTCAGGCTATGACTCCAAGTCGGATTTAAAATTTACAGATGTCAATGGAAAGAGTTCCACTGACTTCAATAGGTCTTTTGTCAATAAGTTGCATAGTCAGTTGAATAACCCCGGTTTTTTAAATAGAGTTAAATTAGCCAAAGGAGGGAGACCATAATGATCCGTAAGTGCAGTGGGAAAACATTGCTAGTGACAAAAAAAAATTAATACACGAAATAAGGACAACAGAACAAAGTGCTAAAACAAACCTCATGGTCAACTAGAAGTCACAGCTGTTGTCACTAACAACTCAGAACTTCATGACAGCAACAGAACTAGAACTCCTATCCTATTGCTTTCAAACAGGCACCTACCACTTTAGGCAAAGGAGAAACTCCATTATCTGTTAGTAATATTGTGCCTATAGCACACAATAGAGCAATTCTGATTTTACCTAATAGGAGTGGCACAAATACACAGCACCCCAACTCAATGTTCTATACTCCTTAGTTCATTTCAAAATCCACAATAAATGAAAAAAATTAAGTATCAAATATTTTTATTTTGATTCTTCACAAAGTTTAAAATATTTTATTAGGCACCTAATACTAAAGGCAAGGATTAGAAATATGATTGATTTTGATCATGTGAGAAAAATATGATTTTACTTAAAATACAATCCTGATAGGATTTAAATCAAGATGTTCAAATTTGATAAAAAAGGGGACATCTGTACAAAAATAAATGGCTTGTTTCCACTCTCACTGAAGTCGTCACTCCAGGGGGAATTCTGCGCCACTGTGCGTATTCAGAATTCACGTCCCGCAAAGAAAAATTACTTCTAATGGGAGAAGCAAAGGAAAGCTGCACGAGCGGTCACAGGCCCCTCCCCAGCTGCGCAGGCACATCGTTTTGTGCACCCAGAGCAGCCGGCAGAGAGATAAATCACCATGGAAGAAGGGGCTGGGGATGCCCCAGCTGGTGGCTCCTACCAGGGCTCAGCTGCTAGTCTCAGATGGGCTTGGGGTGGGGAAGGACAGGATTTTGTCGTCCCCTGCCAGGAGAGACCAGGGCCAGGTCAGACCCACTCCCAGAAACCTCCCCCAGCTATAGGAAGCTCTGCACACACACACACACTCACACACACACACAGCCATTTCCTGCCCACATCGCTCCTCAGCCGCAGGGGGAAGGGTCACTATACAGGGAGCTGCTCCCCCCTCTGCCCAAACCCTGTGCATCCGGACCCTCCCCATACCCAGACCCCCCTGGCCAAGCCCCAATACCCTGCACACAGATGCCCCCACACAGCCCACCTAGACGCTCCCCCCTGCATGCGGACCCCTGCCTCTCCACTCAGATCATCCCCCACTGAGCCCTAGCAATCGAACTCCCAACTGGATGAGTCCCACCCCCCTGCACCCAGACCACCCTGATGAGCGTCCCGCACCTGGACCCTCACCCCACTGAGCCTCAACCAGCTGCACCCAGACTCTCACTCCACCAAGGCCCATTCCCCCAACACCCAGACTCTCCCTGCCAAGTCCCATCCTCCCACACCTAGACCCCCCCACTGCTGAGCCCCAACGACCTTCACCTGGATCCCCCTGCAGAATCCCATTCCTCCAGAACCCCCCAAAGAGCCCCTGTGCATCCATTTAATAGCAGCTGGGCGCTGCAACCCACATCAAGGCCTCATTGAGCATTGGTTTTTCTGGAATTTACATAGATTTTGATGTAAAGATGGACTTTCATCTGAACAAAATTTTAAGATTCAAGATTGTGAAAATATTAAAGCCTTCACTAGAAAAGATAATCATTTTTAGGTGTGGGGAAATAGCTACTCATGGAGGAAGTCCATGTAGAAAGGAAGTATCTGTTCCATGTGCAATAGTATATTATATAACATATCATACATCTATCTATACGTGTGCATGTACATACATATGTATGTTTTATTAATGTACTGATTGCAGCATATTACAATGCCTTTTTCATAGTAATTCATTTTATACAGCTAATAAAAATATGCTACTTACATAGCATTTGCATATGAATAGTCATAGACTTTGGTTCCATGTGGAAGAGGTGATGTCTACCTGGGTTTCTGTATCTCTTCTCACAAAGCCCCACAAAACATATGGACTCTGCAATCACACAAAGGAGGAGTCTACCCCATCTCATTTATATGGATAAATATTTGAATTTGAGTTTACATGAATAAAGTTCCAGTGCTTGTTATTGTCAGACACATACCCCAGATCCAGCAAAGAACTTCAACATATGTTTAATTTAAGCATGTCAGTAGTCCCACTGGAGTTAGTAGGATTACCCAAATTAAGTATGTATCAAATGCTTTGCTGCATGCGGGCCTAAGTCTGAAATGATAGAGAAATCAACAGTAACGTTCTTTTTCTTACTGGGCTCTCAGTATATGTTCTGTTGGGGCTTTCAATACAAGCTATCCTATATCTTAAAAAATCAGACTTCTGTTTAATGCAATATACTATATTCACTTAAAAATACAGATTGTCTGCAATCAAAAAAGAATTTCTACCCTTCTGACACTAAAAGAAGAAAACCTTCTCAGGCAAATATACTGCAGAAGGTTTTAATGCCTCCCATTGTGTGGCAGTTAGCCTTGTTGATGTACAAACTACAAACAAAACACTGTCTTTATACCTACTCTAGAGGAGTGATTATCTACTTGAATAAAGATCAGAAGCATCTCTCAGAACTGGAAGATGGAAAGAATGCCAACAAATGAAGACAATATGGCTAATATATTAATATTACTTATTTTCAAGATATTTATTTTAAATTTAACTTAAATTCTATAATTTTCCATTAAAATATATAAATCAGATAATATTATATATGGTTTTCATCATCACACAATACAAAAATGAAGAACTGGTGAGGGTTTCTCTCTGGAAGAAAAATTATATGGTATATATGACTACATGTGATATTTAATGCTAATTTTTTTTTTTAGTAATGTGACCTATTGTGTACAGTATCTGGTATATACAAGCAGCATTAAAAGCAAATGCAGATGCTGTACTATGCTGATTGTGATTTGAGGGTAGATAAGGAGAGCAAAGGCATTTGTCACTCATACAACATGAAAATAAAGCATGCACCTTTTACTGTGCAAGTTAAAAGCTTATTGAGTCAAGAGGAATGACTAGAATCAATTATTTGTTCTGCCTCAGTGATTCAAGATATCAACAGCAAACAGTCTGCAGTATGGTTGAATATAGGCACTTTCATTCCCTCTTTGATCCTTAAAATACACACCTTCACCTTTTATTTCCTTTGATGAGCTAGGGAATCATTTAAATTAAAATTACTATGCTATATAGGTCGTACATCTCAAATTTCAAAATTAACTACATTCTTCTAAACACTCTACTTATAATAATATTTACAATTCATGTATTAAATAGAGAATCATGTTATTTCATTGGTATCTTACACCATGGTATCAAAAATGTTATTTTGCTCTGCTCAAGTATTAACTAAGGGGCAGCACAACTCTCCCTACTCTGCTAAAAGCCAAGGGTAACTCCTGTCTTTTCCCTTTCCCGGGCTTAGGGAAGTGCAGCACATTTCCCCCCCCCCCTCCCCCCCAATTTTTCCGATCCTAGCGTCCCAACAGGTCAAAGTTTAGTTTGCTTGGGTGCAAACTTTAAAATATTTGGATTTAAGTGTAAACTTCATTCTGAATTTCCTGCATTTAGAATGTTTGATTTGGGGATAGTTACAATTTCCCTGTAACAAACTGATCCTGAATTACTGATACATATTCTCAATCTTAACTTCATTTTAATGTAGCGATTGTCCAGGATAGTGGAAGGAGAAGTGAGGGTCTCAGTAACTGGACCTGCCCACCCTGGCAGCCCACCATAAATTGGAGGCTGGGAGACCTGGAGAAAATACCAAAATAAATAAAGCCACCACCCAAAAGCTAGAAGTGAGACAAATTTGTTTCTTTGGTGAATCCTATCACCACAGTATGATGAAATGTCACATCACCACCACCATCTGTCATAATGATTAACAAAACTGGTGACCAACCTTTCCTATTTTGATTTTCTTTTAACCTCTGTCTCACTTGGCACCTTAAAAAAACGGGTAAAGGCTGAAAGCAAGTTACAAATGACAGCAACAAATAATATTTCAACACACTTGGAGATAATTGTAACACTTCAGCAAAACTGAATTATTAGCTCCATTTTGAAAACTAGTCTTTGAATGAATTTAAAAGATAATCTTTCCATCCTATGTTCAGAATGAATGTTTTTCCCCTCTCCAGAAACTACCGTAACTCAATAAATATTAAATAAACTGATTTATGAATGAAAAAAGTTTCATGATCCTTTGTTGCTCCTCATGTTGTATTCGGTATTCAGGATAGTGAATTAGCTTATACAAATATTTTAGTCAGAGTAAAAGAAATAATAAGTGCATGAATAGTTTTAATTTGGATTTTAAAAAAAACTGATTAAAAGTACCATAACCTGTTAGGGTATGTCAATACAGCAACTAGGCAGGGTCTACTTGCAGGATCCCAAAGCTCAGGCTCCAGCCCAACCCCGGAAGACTACTCAGCAATGAAACAACCCAAGCCCCAAGAGCTTGAGTAGGCTGGCACAGGCCAGCTGCAAGTGTCTGGTTGCTGTGTAGACATACCCTTAATGTTCTCAAATAGAGATAAGATGACAAAATGAACATACATATCCAGGGGAGGAGGGAAGGGATAGCTCAGTGGTTTGAGCATTGGCCTGCTAAACCCAGGGGGCCACTTAAGGATCTGGGGCAAAATCAGTACTTGGTCCTGCTAGTGAAGGCAGGGGGCTGGACTCGATGACCTTTCAGGGTCTCTTCCAGTTCTATGAGAGAGGTATATCTCCGTATATTTTATTTATTTAGGATAAAACAACATTCTTTTGTAAATTTTTCTTTAATTTTGGCTATGAGAAATGAAGTTGTAAATCTACTAGATTCTCCTCCCAGATGTAAAATTAAAAGGTTCAGCTGATCTTAGGTCCTCCACTCAAAGCACCAGTCACAACCTCAGAATAATTCAATTAAAGTTACATATCAAAATGTACATATAATACCAAATCTTTTGTATGGCGCAATGGTCCTCTGAAGGTACAAATGCTGGTAACTAGCAGAAAAAGTAGCAGCCTGCTTACTTTATAACAACAAAAGCCCTGGCCTCACTTTAGTGCTGCAGGTTTTCACCATTTTGTGCTGCACAATTTCAACTGCATTTGCTCAGCAGCAGCAAAAGGTGGGCATTCTGGAGGCCTTTTGCTTATATCCTGCATTGCAGCTGTGCATGCACTTACTATCAGCCTATTGGTCTAGACATTGCTAAACTTTAACACTGTTAGTTTCAACTGTCATGCCAGGTATTTCTTATATTTTTGAATAGGTCAAAAAGCAGGAGGTGCAGCACACGAGTCACCTATCCTAGTTGTACACCCTCTAGGGACTGCCCTATGCCATGGCTGTGGCATGGATCAAAGTGACAAGACTCCAAACATTTTACAGTTGTAGCTAGGAAAATCTTAGCTAAATTTGGTATAACATGACTATCTCCAAACTGAATTACGGTCTGCCTAACTCTGTTTTTAAAACCATGACCAAGTATTACCTCCCCAGCTATATATCCAACTTCCACCAACATTTTAGGCAATGCTATAATAATTAAAATATATTAGAATACGCTGTAGGCATAATAGCTGGGGTCATGAATAGGGTCCTACCAAATTCATGGTATATTTTGGTCGATTTCACGGTCATAGGATTTTAAAAATCATAAATTTCATGAATTTCAGCTATTTAAATCTGAAATTTCATGGTGTTGTAATTGTAGGGATCCTGACCCAAAAAAGAGTTGTGGAGTAGTCACAAGGTTATTGTAAAGGGGGTTGCGTTACTGCTACTCTTATTTCTGCGCTGTTGCTAGCGGCAGTGCTGCCTTCAGAGCTGGGCAGCTAGACAGCAGCGGCTGCTGGCAGAACTGTCGCCAGCAGCAGTGCAGAAGTAAGGATGGCATGGTATGGTATTGCCATCCTTACTTCTGTACTGCTGATGGCAGGGCATTGCCTTCAGAGCTGGGCACCTGGCCAACAGCTGCCACTCTCTGGCTGCCCAGCTCTGAAGGCAGCGCAAAATGGTGGCAGTGCCGTGACCCCCCCCTAAAATAAGCTTGCGACACCCCTGCAACTCCCTTTTCAGTCAGGACACCAATTTGTGAAACGCTGGTCTCCCCCATTAAATCTGTAGGGTATAGGGTAAAAGCATACAAAAGACCAGATTTCACAAGGAGAGATCAGATTTCACCATCTGTGATGCGTTTTTCACAGCCGTGAATTTGGTAGGACCCTAGTCATGACCGAATAACGCAGTTCTGTATTTGAGAACTGTTCTCACAGGATGGGCTCCACCTGAGTAGGGAGGGAAATAGACTTCTAGGAGGGAGGCTGGCTCATCTGATCAAAAGAGCTTTAAACTAGGTATTGGGGGGAGACGGTTGGGAGATGTCCAGAAACTCTCCACGCCAAATTTAAACATTCAGAGGGAGGACAACAGGATAAGAACGGATATAGCCAGAGGGAGGGGTTTGGACATAAGGAAGAGGGGGGGGAATGGATACTAGACCAATAGGTCATACTGGTGGTACTGGGTCCCTACCAAATTGGGTAACAAAGGTGAGAGAAGCCAAACAGCAAAAATTAGGATGTTTGTTCACCAATGCGAGAAGCCTAGGTAACAAAATGGAGGAATTGGAGCTCCTGGTCCGAGAATTGAAACCGGATATCGTAGGAATAACCGAAACATGGTGGAGCGGTAGTCATGACTGGAGTACAGGTATGGAAGGGTATGTGCTGTTTAGGAAAGACCAAAACAAAGGTAAAGGTGGGGGAGTAGCATTGTATGTCAATAATGAGGTAAACTGTAATGAAATAACTAGTAATGGAATGGATAATACGGAGTCTGTTTGGGCAATGGTCAAATTAGGGAAGAAAACTACTAGAGCCTCCCCTGGGATAGTGATTGGGGTGTGCTATAGACCGCCGGGATCTAGCCTGGATTATGGATAGAGAACTCTATAATGTTTTTAAGGAGGTAAATACTAATAGGAACTGTATGATCATGGGAGACTTTAACTTCCCGGATATAGATTGGGGAACAAATGCTAGTAATAATAATAGGGCTCAGCTTTTCCTAGACGTGATAGCTGATGAATTCCTTCATCAAGTAGTAGCTGAACCGACGAGGGGGAATGCCATTTTAGATTTGGTTTTGGTGAGTAGTGAGGACCTTGTTGAGGAAATGGTTGTAGGGGACCTTGGCTCGAGTGATCATGAGCTAATTCGGTTCAAAATAAATGGAAGGATAAACAAAATTGCATCTGAGACTAAGGTTTACGATTTCAAAAGGGCTAACTTTACTAAATTAAGGCGACTAGTTAGGGAAGTGGATTGGACTAACATATTTAGGGATCTAAAGGCGGAAGACGCCTGGGATTATTTCAGGTTGAAGTTGCAGGAGCTGTCAGAGGCCTGTATCCTGAGAAAGAGAAAACGGTCCTTAGGTAGCAGTTTTATACCGAGCTGGATGAGCAAGCGTCTCGGGTGATTAAGAAAAAACAGAAAGCGTACAAGGAGTGGAAGATGGGAGGGATCAGCAAAGAAACCTACTTTATTGAGGTCAGAGGGTGTAGGGATGCAGTGAGAAAGGCCAAAAGCCGGCTAGAGATGGACCTTGAGAAGGGAATTAAAACCAATAGTAAAAGGTTTTTTAGCCATATAAATAGGAAGAAAACCAAGAAAGAAGAAGTGGGACCGCTTAAAACTGTAAACGGAGTGGAGATTAAGGATAAACTAGGCATGGCACAATATCTAAACGAATATTTTGCCTCGGTCTTTAATGAGGCTAATGAAGGGCTTAGGAATAGTGGCAGAGTGACTGATGGGAATGAAGGTGCGAGGTTGGAAATTACAGTATCCGAGGTAGAAGCCAAACTTGAACAGCTTAACGGTAGTAAATCCAGCGGCCCGGATAATATCTTCATCCTAGAATATTAAAGGAATTGGTGAGTGAAATTGCAAGCCTGTTAGCGATAATTTTTAAAGAATCTCTAAACTCGGGGGTTGTACCGTTTGACTGGAGATTAGCTAATATAGTTCCTATTTTCAAGAAGGGGAAAAAAGGTGACCCGGGTAACTAAAGGCCTGTTAGTTTAACATCTGTAGTATGTAAAGTCATGGAAAAAATATTAAAGGAGAGAGTAGTTACGGACCTTGAGGTCAATGGCAATTGGGACAAATTACAACATGGTTTTACGAAAGGTAGATCGTGCCAAACCAACCTGATCTCCTTCTTTGAGAAAGTAACAGATTTTTTAGACAAGGGAAATGCGGTGGATCTAATATATCTTGATTTCAGTAAGGCATTTGATATGGTACCGCATGAAGAATTACTGGTTAAATTGGAAAAGATGGGGATCGAAATGAAAATCCAGAGGTGGATAAGGAACTGGTTAAAGGGGAGACTGCAGCGGGTCGTATTGAAAGGTGATCTGTCGGGTTGGAGGGAGGTTACCAGTGGAGTTCCTCAAGGTTCGGTTTTGGGTCCGATCTTATTCAATCTATTTATCACTGACCTCGGAACCAAAAGTAGGAGTGGGCTGATAAAGTTTGCGGATGACACGAAGTTGGGAGGTATTGCCAATTCGGAGAAGGATCGGGATATCCTCCAGGGAGATTTGGATGACCTTGTAAACTGGAGAATTAGTAATAGGATGAAATTCAATAGTGAGAAGTGTAAGGTTATGCATTTAGGGATGACTAACAGGAATTTTAGTTATAAGCTGGGGACGCACCAGTTGGAAGTAACGGAAGAGGAGAAGGACCTCGGAGTCCTGGTTGATCGCAAGATGACTATGAGTCGGCAATGTGATGTGGCCGTTAAAAAAGCTAATGCGGTCTTGGGATGCATTAGGCGAGGTATTTCTAGTAGAGATAAGGAGGTACTAGTCCCGTTATACAAGGCGTTGGTGAGACCTCATTTGGAGTACTGTGTGCAGTTTTGGTCTCCCATTTTTAAGAAGGATGAATTCAAACTGGAACGGGTACAAAGAAGGGCCACTAGAATGATCCGAGGAATGGAAAGCCTGTCGTATGAAAGGAGACTTGAGGAGCTCGGTTTGTTTTCCTTAACCAAAAGAAGGTTGAGAGGAGATATGATTGCTCTCTTTAAATATATCAGAGGGATAAATACCAGGAAGGGAGAGGAATTATTTCAGCTCAGTACTAATGTGGACACGAGAACAAATGGATATAAATTGGCAGTCGGGAAGTTTAGGCTTGAAATTAGACGAAGGTTTCTAACCATCAGGGGAGTGAAATTCTGGAACAGCATACCGAGGGAAACAGTGGGGGCGAAGGACCTCTCTGGCTTTAAGATTAAGCTTGATAAGTTTATGGAGGGAATGGTTTGATAGGATAACGTGATTTAGTCAATAGGTCAATAACGTGCGACCACTGGTAATTAGTACCGAGGGTCAATGTTGGGATATTGAAAGTCTTTTTCCTGAGTGTCTGGCTGGAGAGTCTTGCCCGCATGCTCGGGGTTCAGCTGATCGCCATATTTGGGGTCGGGAAGGAATTTTCCTCCAGGGTAGATTGGCAGTGGCCCTGGAGGTTTTTCGCCTTCCTCCGCAGCATGGGGCAGGGGTCGCTTGCTGGAGGATTATCTGCTACTTGAAGTCTTTAAATCAGGATTTGGGGACTTCAACAGCTGAGTCAAGGGAGAGAATTATTTCAGGAGTGGGTGGGTCAGCTTTTGGGGCCTGCATCTTGCGGGAGGTCAGACTAGATGATCATAATGGTCCCTTCTGATCTTAAGTTCTATGATTCTATGATTTCTGGACCTCATACCAGTTAGCAATGGGAAAGTTAGGACATTTGTCGAAGAGAAACCTTCCATCTCTACAATGAGAGCATTTAATGAGTTGCTATAGGGACAGGAAGATCTACTCAGAAGCCATAGCCCAAAATAAAATAGTCCACTTTAATATCCTGAGTGCATGTCTCTAAGCCAGGGGTCGGTAACCTTTCAGAAGTGGTGCGCCGAGTCTTCATTTATTCACTCTAATTTAAGGTTTCACGTGCCAGTAATACATTTTAATGTTTTTAGAAGGTCTCTTTCTATAAGTCTATATATATAACTAAACTATTGTTGTATGTAAAGTAAATAAGGTTTTTAAAATGTTTAAGAAGCTTCATTTAAAATTAAATTAAAATGCAGAGCACCCCAGACTGGTGGCCAGGACCTCGGCAGTGTGAGTGCCACTGAAAATCGGCTCGCATGCCGCCTTCGCAAGCATGCCATAGGTTGCCTACCCCTGCTCTAAGCATTAGGAGTTAGCACACACCCTTGGCTAGAGTCAAAAGGAGAACATGTGCTTCAATATTACCATAAGATTTTACTGGGAATGGTTGGGGGATACAGTGTCCGAATTATTTCCTTGTAGTTTCTACATAAAACAAAGAATACCAGGGCATTCAATAACATAAATCTAGGCCAGCTTGCATCAGAGCAAATAAATGAGCAGACAAAATACAATACCAATATCAGAAATCTAACAAAGGCTACTCTCTTCCTGGTACTATCATTTTGTTCCACCACTACTATACCCGACGCCCTATTACCCTGTAAGCAGGCTTGAAGACCAGAGGAAAGCTATATCAATTTTGTGTAGGACTTTAATTACAATTGTTTCCATTTTATTGCAGTATTATGAGTGTGTAAGGCTACTCCGCCCCCCGCCCGCCCCCCCCCTTTGCTGAGACCTTTTACTACTCTGATGGGCTTTCATACAGGCTGTGTTAATGAAAATTGATACTAACATACTACAGTGGAAATGTCTAAAATGAAACTATGTCAGCTCAGAAACACAATAAAGGTGTTCAGGCTAAAAGTGGAAAAGCCTCCCAACATTATTCTTTGCAAAGAAAACAGAAAAGAAATCAGAAAACCAACTAACTTCCCAGGGAACAAGGCATCAAGTTCAAGGCCTTGGTCCTTTGTGTTAAGGTGTAAATGGGCTGGGCCAGGGATATCTTAAAGATCACCTCATACTCTGGGATCTCAACAACAATCAACAACTTTGCTCCTTGGTGACAACAGAACTGTCTACTGCAGGGGCGGGCAAACTTTTTGGCCTGAGGACCACATCAGGTTTCTGAAATTGTATGGTGGGCTGGTTAGTGGAGGCTGTGCCTCCCCAAACAGCCAGGCATGACCCAGCCCCTGCCCCTTATCTGACCCCCCTGCTTCTTGCCCCTGACATCCTCCCTGGGATTCCTGCCCCATCCACTCCCCCCCGTTCCCTCTCCCCTGACCATCCCCAGACCCCCTGCCCCTGACTTCCCCTCACCGCCCCATCCAACCCCTCCTCTCATTCCTGACTGCCCCCTGGGACTGCTGCTCCATCCAACTACCCCTTATCCCTGATCGCCCCCAAAACCCCTGGCGCCCCATCCAACCCCCCATCTCCTTCCTGACTGCTCCCCTGGGACCCTTGCCCCCATTCAACCCCTCTGTTTCCCGACCCCTATCCACACCCCTGCCCCATGACCACCACCCCGAACTCCTCTGCCCTCTATCCAACCCCCCCACGTCTACTTACCGTGCTGCCTGGAGCACCGGTGGTGGGCGGCGCTACAGCCACGCCGCCCAGAGCACAAGGACAGGCAGCTGTGCCACCCAGCTGGAGCCAGCTATGCCACCGCGTAGCACAGAGCACCGGGTCAGGCCTCTGGTCTAGATAATACTTAGTCCTGCCTCAGCACAGGGGCCTGGACTAGATGACCTGTCGAGGTGCCTTCCGGTCCTACATTTCTATGATTCTATTAAATAAAAAGTTGACATCAATCTTATTACTATAACATTAAAGTTACAATGGCAACCACTCAGATGGCAGGAAATGCAAAAGTTCAGGATCCCCCTAATAACCAGAGATCTCCCATGTTGCTCAGTGACACTCGAGTTACTAGCAATATTAAATGTAACCAAGTTTGTCACTCTGGACAAGTTACTTCAGGTATGTCTACACTTAAAACTCCACAGCGCTTCAGGGAAGACACCACTATGCCAACAGGAGAGCTTCTCCCACTAATGCTATTAATCTCCCTCCATGATGGGGAGAAGCCTCCCGTCGACATTGCATTGTGCAGGAGGTCAGACTAGATTATCATAATGGTCTCTTCTGACCTTAAAGTCTATGAGTCTATGAGACATAGTGCTGTCTACACCAGGCATTAGGCCAGTATAACTGCATCGCTCAGGGGTGTGGATTTTCCCACAACCTGTGAGATAGGCAAGTACTACCTTAATAGGCAGCAGGTTTAAAACAAATAAAAGGAAGTTTAATAGGCAGCAGGTTTAAAGCAAATAAAAGGAAGTTTAATAGGCAGCAGGTTTAAAACAAATAAAAGGAAGTTCTTCTTCACGCAGCGCACAGTCAACTTGTGAAACTCCTTACCTGAGGAGGTTGTGAAGAGTAGGACTATAACAGTGTTTAAAAGAGAACTGGATAAATTCATGGAGGTTAAGTCCATAAATGGCTATTAGCCAGGATGAGTAAGGAATGGTGTCCCTAGCCTCTGTTCGTCAGAGGATGGAGATGGATGGCAGGAGAGAGATCACTTGATCATTGCCTGTTAGGTTCACTCCCTCTGGGGCACCTGGCATTGGCCACTGTCGGTAGACAGATACTGGGCTAGATGGACCTTTGGTCTGACCTGGTACGGCCGTTCTTATGTTATGTACTATTATCCCCACTGTACAGATGAGGAACTCCTTCAGTTTCCCGTCTATGAAAGGGGACAAATAACGTTTCCATCCTTTTTCTTTTTAGACTATAAGGCAGGGTGAGCAAACTTTTTGGGCCAAGGGCCACATCTGGGCGGGAAAATTGTATGCAGGGGCGGGGCAGGGGTACAGGAGGAAGTGTGGGAGCGGGTGCGGTGTGCAGGAAGGGGCTCAGGGCAAGGGATTGGGGCAGAGGAGGGGTGCGGCAGAGGGCTCAGGGCAGGGGGTTGGGGTGCAGGAGGGGTCCGGGGTGTACAAGGGGGCTCAGGGCAGGGAGTTAGGGTGCAGGAGGGGTGCACAGTGCAGGCAGGGGCTTAGGGCAGGGAGCTGCGGGGCAGGGTGCAGGAGGGGTTCGGGCTCTGGCCTGGCATCGCTTACCTAAAGCGGCTCCAGGGTGGCAGCAGCGTGCACCCGGGCCAGGGTAGGCTCTCTGCATGCCTGCCCTGTCCCCGGCCCCGCGCAGCTCCAGGAAGTGCTGCGGCCCCTGGGGGAGGAGGGGTGGAGGGCTCCATGTGCGCTGCCCTTGCCGCACCTCCAAGTACCTCCCCCAAAGCCCCCAAAGTTCCCCATTCCCAGCCAATGGGAGCTGTGGGGAGCAGTGCCTGGAGGCAAGGGCAACGCACAGAGCTCTCTGCCCCCCCACCCGGAGGCTGCAGGGAAGTGGTGATGGCCACTTCTGAGAGCGGCGCGGGGCCAACAGTGCCACGGGGGGCAATCCTGCGGGCTGGATCCAAAGCCCTGAGTGGCCGGATCTGGCCCGTGGGCGGTAGTTTGCCCACCCCGGTCTACTGCAAGAGTGAAGGCCATCGTTATAGGAGACTAAGGGCACGTCTACACTGTCCCACAGTCCAGACTATGGGGTGGGGGTGTGTGAATATCAGTGTGCTTCTAAGTGCAGCACTGTAACTCCCTTGTGTTGATGCTGTGGGTACAAACTGAAAGGTTCTTAGGTCACATTAAGATCATTCTTTTTAAGGGGATTACATAAATGTGAAGTAGGAACCTTTTAGTTCACATCTTCAGCATCCACACACAGAGGAGTTACAGAGCAGCACTTCGGTGCACACCGCTAGTCACACACTCACAGTCCAAACTGCAGGGCAGTGTAGACATCCCCAAAGAGACTTCTCAGAGGCTGGTCCAAGATTGTGGAGCTCATAATAGCAGAAACTGCCTCAAGACTCACTACTTTTCCAGTCCAACTGCAGGTCACACTTATTCTACTCTGCCTTCATAAACAAACTTTATAGAAACAAAAGCAAAAATTCACTACTGGAAAATTTCTCTCTGTGGAGAAGATTACAAATGGAACCTCATGACAGATGATATTCAGTTTGTTTAATTTATCCTCGGAAAGCACTCAAATACCACAGTGAGGGGCATGGTATCAAAACCAGAACAGCACATAGAGAGAAAAGAGATGTAAGCAGAGATATGCACAAGTTAAATTGTACAGGAACTTAAAGGCAAGGACAAGGAGAGTAAATTTTATATAGAAGGAAATGGCGTTGGTGAAATTATCTGAAAGGGACTGATAAGAATGGAGCATTGAGTAGGATTTTGGCAACAACATTTCGGATGCATTGAAAGGGGCAAGGCTAGTCAAGAAAACCAGAAAGAAGGAGATTGCCACAGATGAGGCAAAATAAAATCAAGGCTTGTTAAGGATTTTGGCAGTAGGGACAAGAGGTAATGATTGACTTTTCACCTGCTATATAAAAATGAACAGCAGGATTTAGTTACAGAATTTACATGGGTAATAGTTTTATAATCACCTAGTCATTTTGAATGTGAGAGACAGGGAGAATGTTGGTATTATAAGTGTAATAGAAGGAAAGAGGCATTCCATTGTTGCCAACATTGAGTGCGAGTTTATCATGAAAAATCCAGGTATTGGAGAGGAAGTCGGAGATGCAAATTTTATTAGAGGGGAAGTCACAAGTGAAGAAGTATTGCTGTGAATTATCAACATATAGTAGGAGTTAAAGCTACACAATGGCACAAGGTTCTTCAGAGACAAAGAGGCTAGAACAGAGGACTGTGAGGAACTAACAAAGAATGGGAGGAAAGAGGGGAAGGAAAAGTCACTAGTCAGGTGCTCAGGGAGTGGCTGAATAGGTAAGATGCAAATGACAGTCTAATTTTTTTGAAGAATTGTGAAGTGAAGTAGTGAGCTCATTTGTACCAGTATGTCAATACACAGTATGTTCTTCTAGCTACCAGCTACTTCATGGCAGTGATGATGTCTGAGCTCTTGACAACAGACTGATAGATTTGCTGCAGACTGTGGATATACTGAGCTCTTTCCTGTATGAGTACAGAAACATACTGTTCCCTAGCCTTGAAAATTACTTAGGGAAATGGTGCAAATTCTATACAGTCCTTCTATGGTCAAGACATAGAATTTAACACAGTCTGTACAATACACATTTTCTGTGTACAGTAAATGGCAGAATGCAAGTGCTCTGAATTCTTGACTCCATTATTTTGTTCTGCATATATGGTTATGTTTTAGTACTCTACCCACATTTAGATCATAATTTCCATGGATATATATAAACTCACAGAAAGACAAACAGGCTCTCTTTACATGTAGAACTGGAAGAATTCATCCAACAGTTTTGCTTTGTAAATCATTTCAGATCTATTCTATTAAAGCCATAAAGGATATCAGCAAGTGCACTGGGACCTTTTGTATGAAGTTATTATGCTTTGTTACTTTAAGAGGTTACTAATATTATTTAATCTCATGGAATACTTAAAAAAGCTACTTCAAATTTAAATTAAATTTTTATCTCTAACTAATGGCTATACACTGATTTTCCAGATATTCCTATACCTATCTGGCCTGGTGGGTTTCTGCATTGCTTTCCTAATTAGATATCAAATCATGTCCTATCTTTCTCAATAAATAAGTGACAAGTGAATTAATTACAGTAGTCGGAGGATGCAGTGTTCACTTTTCCCTCTGCAAATTACAGAAAGATATTTATAATGTTCATAATAGTTATATTTGAACAGTATATGCAAAAAAAACCCATATGAATACACAATTAAAACTGAGGGCCAGATCCTCAGATGGTGAAAATCTGAGTGGCTCTGTTGAAGTCACACCAATTCACACCAGCCAAAGATCTGACCCTCAGATTTTAATCAAACAAAAGTCAGAGAGTGTACATACATATTATTGCAGCAACTTCCATTGCACATTCACACACAATATAAGTAGACCTGCTATACATGTGCCTCTACAGCATTAGAAAAAAAATCACCAGCCTGGCAGCTTTCTCATCCTGCTCAATTGGGAACCACATCAAAAGGCATAACAAGCTCATAGGAGTAGAATATGGACATCCCAAGACCCTCAGGCCCCCTCCCAAAAGCAGCAACTGAAGGCAGAGACAGTAAATCAGGGCCTTCCAGCCAACAAATTCTAAGCTTACCCTCCCAAAAGAGGCTTTACAGTTCACTGACTTTGTAATTCTCTCTACTCTGAATCTTGAGAAAAGTCTTTTTTTCCCCTCATTTGCCATAGGCTCTTGACACCCTCTTCATTCCACCCCCTCTTAACTGTGCAAACCTCCATCTGCCCAACCTTACTCTCCCTACCTATTATGCATCTTAACCTCCTTCTCCTACCCCTCACCCACTTCTTTTCCCATTCTATCTCCCTCTCTCTTTACCCACTCCCTTATCATGCCTCTCTCCCCCCTTCCCCACTTCAGTCCAAGCGCAGCACCACAATCAAAACCCACTCTCTAGAAGGCAGGTCCTCATTTGGTGTAAGTCAGTATAGTCGAATATCTAGTCAAAATTCACAGAGCAGTACTGATTTCAATTGAAATAATCCACATTACATCAGGATCTGGCCCAGAGCTTCTGGAACATGAATAAGAACATATTAACAATGTTTAAAAAAAAAAAGACATTGGACTAACATGACGTTTACCTGCCATCACCCTGTCTGTTTTGCTTTCATGCTTTATCCTTTCCCCTACTTTGTCTTTTTGTCTCGTCAGATTGTCAGCTCTTTGAGGCAGGGATTGATCTTCCTACAGGTTATACACTGACTTGCTTCCTTATTGGGATCTTTGGGTGCTACCTCAACATAAATAATCAAAACTGTTAAGTGCAGTTCCTTTGTATTATATGATAGTACGTAACATAAATCTATGTTGCGTGATCGTGTCTGCAGCCATACTACCTTGATGCTCCAAAGCTAAACAAGAACCCATCTAGGTAACTAAATTCTATCAGCACAGTTTCAAGTGAAATTGTCTTTAAATTGAGTTTAGTAGAAGTGAAGAAAGGTGTTCTTACTCATCATAGTATCCTATTCTCACTCTAAGCTACTGAAGTCAATGGAACTACTCATAGTACATAAGTTAAGCATGTGCATACAGTTTTGCAGGATCAGGGGCCTTCAACAAAGTTTTTAGGTACTGTGTGTCTTTTAAGACACTCCCTTGTCAATATGAAGAAACCACAGGGATGCAGCTGGATCACAAATAAATGTTTTTACTTAATATAAACAGGGCTTTGGAGCAGAGCGCGAAGCAGCTCTGGAGCAGTGGAGCTGCAGGTTTCTGCCTGGAGCAGGAGCGGAGCCGGAGCACAGCTCCAAAGCCCTGAATATACGATTCGCACGATTTTTACAATACAAAACACAGTGAGCACCACTAGAGGGGTCACTAATTAATTACAGGAATACTACCTTATACCCTACACTAGAGTCTTTAATTACATGATTACATACTGTTTTTTTCCACAGGACCCTTTCTTCATACAGTGCGCAAAATGGATGGTGTTTGGTGAATGAGCAGCAATTCAATATTTTGTTTGCTCTTCTGTGTGTGACCTAGGTTATTTACTGCATGCTATTCAAACCCTGCTCTGAAGGCAGCAATATTAATTTTGTGATGGGGTTTTATCTGGTGCTCATTACTCAATATCGGAGTGCTTCGCAAACTAATTGATTTTCATGACACCCCTGTGATATGAAGGTATTATTCCCATTTTACAGATGGAGATCTGAATTATAAAGAGATTAAGGTCAGAAGTGTTAACTAATTTTGGTTGCCCAATTTGAGACACCTACGGCCTGACTTTTGAGAACAGTTAGCATTTACATGTTCAAAGCACAAATTCCAATTACTTCAGTTACAGTTGCAAGTGCTCAACAGTTCTGCAAATCAGATTCCCAAGCACTCAGAAAATGAACAACACAGTTAGCAGCCACCTGTGAAATGTTTGGTTTGAGATTTGCCTGGCAAAACACTGGAACTCTGTGGCAGAGGCAGGGATAAATCCAATTCTCCAGGGCAACATTTAACCTTCAATTAAGCATGAGCTCAATCTTTCTCTTCCTGAAATCCCTGACTCATTCACTACACAACTTCCATTTTTTGCCACACATGCAGAAGATGTCCCACAAGTAACAGCCTCCTTCATTACACAAATCTAATTCATCCCAGAGCATGGTACATCCTGTAACACTGAATAAGTTAGGGTACTGTGGAAAAAATAGTATGTGATCATATAATTAAAACATGTATCATAATGCATACTCACAAGGGGACTAAATTAAGGTTGCACAAACAACCTTAAATCTGGCATATACTAATTTTGTGAGTGCTTGACTCTGCAACCTTAACATTCTTTTAATGCAGCTTTTTCCTACGTTTTTAAAGAAGCAAAGTTCAAAAACAGAAATTCCATCAGGTGGCATCATATTCATACACACATGGGTCATCAGCAGGGCTGGAACTTTTAGATCCAGTACACCCTTCTAACTCTTGAGACAGCATAACCGACAGCAGTAGTAAATTGTTAGTCTCTATATAGACCAGCAACCGGGGAGATGAGACACAGCACTTTGCCAGTGGGGTTCAAAGCATGGAAGCATTGGAGGTTCTCATCACAATAGATAAGAATTTTTTTTTTTAACATGGGCAAAGTAACATATTTTCCCCTGATCTTGTTCTCAAAAAACAGCTCAACCTTATGTTGAAATACACACACACACACACACACACACACACAAAATCAGCCTAAAGCAGGAAATTTCAGTCCCAACGGGTAAAGTTTAGCAAAGTTATAAGCAACTGAAAACAGGGTCTGCCAATGGGAAGAGTCGGGCAACCTCAACGACAGGTGGCAGTAGCAATTCAACCTATAATGAATTTAATGTTAAAGTTAATGTCAAAAGTCGGAAAATTAAATCTTCCTGTTGGGCATATGATTTCCAATTTCTGTCATACATACCACATGAAAGGAACAGCTCTGTTTTCTAAGTAGGTACCATTGTTACATAGTCACTCTTCAGAGTAGAGTTGAACTTTAAGGTGAGATTTGAACAGAGTTGTAGATATGTTGTATACTGAACAGAGAAATGCAGCAGCGGTTTAAAAACAAACAGCATTTAAAACAGGAAGTGAAGAATAACAAAATCACTTGAAATTGTAGTGGAGATAGAGTGAAGTCAATGGGACTAATCAATACAGGAAGTTAACTATGAGAAGCAATTATCATGGGCCCAGTTATCTTTTTTTTTCCTTATTTATACCAAATAGCACAACCCAAAAGAAAATAATGATTGAAACTTGGAAATTTTTTTACACTTTCCATCTGATCAGTATTTCTACTATATTAAAAATTGAACTAAGAGAGTAATGTTTGGATAATTCAGAATGAAAAAGGTTTTTTTTAAATAGATTTCAATGGAGTTGCACCATGTTTTTCCCATTAGTTAGAAGACACTAACCCATAGACAGCACTCCCTACAGCAGATAAATTGGCCTATATGAATAATAATGTCTTCCTTGTTTACGATATTGTCCTTTCCGGTCTACCTTTTGGACCTCCTCTTCCCACTGCCATTCTCCACATTCATCTAGCATCCACCTTTGCTCTGTCCATTCTCTCAAACTTTTCACTTTTGGTGCAAGAACTTTCTCTGCTATAGTTTCTGCCATCTGGAATAATCTTTCTATAGCTATTCAATTTGCCAGCTCTTCATCTATTTTCTAATCTAATTTTATCACTTCTTTTCTGACTATGCCTCCTTATTCCTCTTTACCTCTTTTATTGGACTTAGAGGCTGCATGGTGATGAATTAATAATACTATCACTGTTCTGTGTTTGACACTGCAAGCACAATACAGCAGAGATCACGTCTTCTTTGTTTTGTATAGCACCAAGCACAATGTTGACACTCAAATAAATAATAATTTATTCACATACTGTTCTGTATTTAGCTCTGCAAAGAGTCCTGGGCTATATAAGCTACACAAAATAAAGTTGCATAGTACAACTGGAATAGATGGTTAGCTAGGTGAAATAAAGAAAAATACTACTAAACCTACTGCTTAAGGAAATCCAGAAGAAATGTAAAACAAAGAAATTAGCATCCTCCATTTTAAGAATGCCTGGGGTAAATGTTTAGTCAATCCTCTGAATTATAGTGGTAGGGCTACATACAGCTAGTGAAACAAAAGCACCTGGGGTGCCATGACATTTTCTCATGACCTGCAAACATAATTCAAACTGAAAGAGTAAAAATGTATCTCTAATCATAGGCAGTTGCAGACAATTTTAGGATACTAAGGCTGCATTCATGTGGGTCCTTCTTAAGAAAACACATGCTAGGGCTTTTTCTTCTTTTTCAACCTTTGCCACAGACCACCTAGGTTTGTCATTACATGAAACAAAGTTCCTTTATGAATGGCAAATGACATTTAATTTCATTCCTTGGATTGGGTTTCTGTCTCATCTTCAGCATTAGAAAAATAACTACTCACTCATTCACATGTCAAAGAATATTTCAACACCAAAACTGCATATTAAAGAGCAATAACATGAATTGTGTTTCTTCATCTTCTCTACCAACATTACCATGCTGTTTATACAGTTAGTGCATAATACTGCAATGATATATGAGATCATCAGTATGGTGATGTGAAAACAGTTTCAGTGTCTGTGATTGATAAAGTGTGGAGCTAGTAAAACATTAAAAAAGTTAATCTTTGTAATAATCTCCTGAAAAGTTTTTATATTAATTTAAAGCATCGATCATTTTAATATTTAATCATTGTAGACTTCATTTTAAATGAAGGTATCCATAGCATTGAAAAGCACTTCATTTTTTATTTAAAAAAATGATCGGTTGTATATGCTTCATGTAATTCTCTTCATTTTTTTTATTTAGTAAAAATGGGAACCTGTTAGCAAATGAAATGTTATTTACAAGAAAATACCCATAATATTTTCAGACAGGGATTGTGCCAGAACATACACATTTCTGTAGTTTCACAACAGAAAACACAATCTTGTTTATCAGAAGTACGTATGTACTGTGGTGTATGTATGTTGGTTATTTTGTTGAGTTGGTTGCTGGGAGCGGGGGCGGGTTGGGGGACAAGGGAAGTAGAGATAGCCAGGGTGGGTGAGACATACACTATTTGCATGCCACTTTCTTTATAGGACTCATTCAGATAATACTTTATCTGTGATATAATAGGGAACCAGGGCTGTCCACTATGGTAATTGCCATTATAATCATCCTTTCCCTAGAAATACTCTTTGTAACATTCACCATCCTAACTTCAAGGATAGTTTATAAAGGCACTGCAAAATATCCTATTATAAAAAGCGTATTCTCTGTAATTAGGAACTTCTGTTGCAGAGTAAAATATTTTTGAGCAGTTAATATGAAAAGCTATCCCAGACAAACCACCAAAAAACTTTCCAATTTCTTTTCTGAGGAAAAGGGATGATTTTAACTACAATTCAGTGTAAATTGGGGAGAGGAAGATAAAAGAGAAAATACTATTTGTCTAGTTTATTTTTAAAGTTTTGCTTTTAAATACATTTAAGGTACCAAGAATTGAGGTTCAAAAGCAAAAAAAGCATAGCAGATCTGCAGCACAACGTTGTGAAAGAAAACAGACAAAATGAGTCAACAGAAGTTGGTCCAATAAAAAAATATTACCTCACCCACCTTTTCTCCTATATCCTGGGACCAACACAGCTACAACATTGCATGCTATTCGAAAACAGTAAATCCTACAAGCCAATCCACAATATAATTATGGCACCAAAAGGCTTTGTGGTATTGCAGACTAGTACATAGGCCTTGTAGGGACATGTGTTCAAACCCTGCCTTGGATCAAAATTACTTTGTCTCGCTCTTTCTTATCCATATCACAAAGCTAACCCTGCTTGAAAAGCTCCAGAATGAAAGATGAAGAGCTTCAGTTCAGTATATAAATAATTTGTCAGAGGCGTATGTGGGAATTTGCATGATGCATGCCCCAACCCTAGCTCAAGTTAATATTATTAGTCCCTTATTTTCAATAAGCACTAAACTCAGTCAGGATTTTGTATAAAGGTATACATCTGGCTTCAAGTTACAATTTGCCACCATCAGTTTTGCAGCCAGAGCTGTGGAGCAGCTAAAAAACAATACATGAAACGTGATAAATGAATTCATGATTTGACACCTGGGCTGCTCCCATCACAAGGAGTTCATGGATAGTAGTATCTGAGCTGAGAGGTGAAAACATTATTTAATACTGAACTCCATGAAAATAAACAAACTTACTTCTACTGGGAGATATATTACGAGTTTCAGCAGTATTCTCCATTTAAATAAAAACAATCTTTCTCAAAGCACTATATCCTTAAAGCACATTAAATTTTTGAAGTTTTGTTTTCAGCAGCAAAATAGTTGTTTAAGACGATTTAAAGTCTAATTTTGAGTGGCTTTGTTTCTACTGAGCAGGCTCACGTTAATAAATCTAATTGCTAAGAGAATTTACTATTTGGTAAGGAACAAGGATATAGGGGAACAATGGCCATTTCCCAGAAATGCAGAGTAACTCCCAGCAGAACGATGAGTTGCACAAGCGAGCATTGTTCCTCATCTTCCCTGTGTTCATGTTTAAAATACTGACCTGGGGCGGTGTTTTATCTCTGAGGGCTCCACGTAGGCACAAACCACGTCCTCCTAGGAGGGTAAATTGTACTGATTCAAGATAAACGCGATCATGCCAACCCCAGGGTCTGCCAAGGAGCGTCTTTTGGGAACAATCCCCCACCCCCTGCCCCACAGGGCCTAGCACGTTTTGGGGAGGTGAAGTGACTCTGCCAACGAGCCCCTTTGAGGAGCGCCAGCTAATTCTCTTTAAGCATCAGCCACTGCTGCACCCCCAAAGGCCCCAGTCGCCACAGCGCCAGATCCCGACCGGGAGGAGCCGCGAGCAGCGGGGACGGCTCCGCGCAGGGCAGCGCCCACACCTGCTGCCTCCAGGGTTGAGCTGCCCCGGGCCCCGGAGCCCTGCCGGGGGGAGTTACGGTGAGGGCGGGGTGCGAGTGTACAGAGACTGGCCGGGTGAAGGCCGCAGGGTCAGGGTGACGCAAGTGGAGCGGGCGGGCGCGCTGCACCCGCCAGGCAGCCTGGACCCGAGCCGTTCCGAGCACTACACGCACCGCCCCCTGACTGGCACCATTTCCCCCAGGGCCTTCCCCGCCCGCAACCAAAATGGCCTCCCCGAGCAGGGAGCGGGGGAACGTCACTTCGCCTAGATTGGCAGCGCACCTGGACCAATCGCGGAGATGAGAGGTTCTGCTCGACCAATGAAGAGAAGGCAAAAGTGGAAGAGGGCGGGCCGCCGATGGCGCTGGCCACGCTCGTGCGATGATCCGCTAACGGCGGCGGGACTCGCTGGGTCGAGTCCGCCAGGTGAGGTAACGGCCGTTGGGGAAGCGCAGTGACAACGGCTGCGGCTGGGCCGGCGCGCTCCCTCACCCACCCCAACAACGTCAGCAGCGGCTCGATACCTCCTGGGCTGACTGGGCGAGCTCCGCCTCCTCCTGCCGCCGCTGGGCGGGCTCCTCGGGCCAGGGCCTCCCACTGCAGCGACGGGTGAGCCCAGCCGCTCCGCGCACAGCCCGGGACAGCCCCACCGCCGCCACGGCCCAGCCGCAGAGCTCGGTGGGAGGTGCGGGCTCCTGTCTCCCCTTGGGGAACCCAGCTCCCATCCGGCCTGTTGGGCGCTCAGCGAGGAGGCTCTCGGGGCTCCCCACCAAGGGGCCAGTAGCTGCGCTCTCACGCTTCGCGGGTGCCTGTTCCGAGCCCCGTGGAACATAAGGCCTCTTCGTGACTTAGGTGGGCCAGTGCTTTGTACTTTACTCTAGTTTTTTTTCCCTCAGATCACTTTAATTTCCCACAGCCATATAAATTTAAAGTATGAAACAACAATACAGCTATAGAATCTAGGTTTTCTTTTAAAGCAGCAGCATATAAAAGCTAAAAGCTCAGCACGAGCTTCAAAGAACAAGGACTGAGTGAATTTTGCTGAAGACATGTAATTCACAAAATACGATACACTAAAGCAGTGGTTTTCAACCTTTGTTTCATTTGCGGACCCCTAAAATATTTCTAATGGAGGTGTGGACCAGGTACCTTGCAGCTAGCTGGCTAAGCTGTGCTCGCCTACCTGCCAACTCTGCCTGCTTACGAGGGATCATCCCTATTTTTTAAACTGTTCTTGGTGTCCAATGTAGTTCAAAGTCATCCCTATTTTTCTTTGCTAACATCCTTATTTATAGCTTTCTGGTGGTGGCAGGTATGTATCTGTTGTGTTTATTATATAAAGTGGATAGAACTATAAATACAACCTCCTCCATTTCCCCCCCAAACAGATCAACATGATCAAAAAGCCTATTTCACTGGCATGTTAGTTGAGCTCCTGGCAACACAAATTAGGAATTTGTCACAGTTACGCCTGTTACTTTTTTTATTGGTATAGTGCCAATAGTGCTAGGTCTTTTTCAAACATGTATTTGTTTTGTTTTGACATAAAACAATAAAGAGTACCCACACTCAGGCTCTGAGCACCCCACCAGTTATTTAAAAATCACAAAAACAAATACACAGTTCAGTCAACTCATAATCCAGTGCTACCACTCCCGTACATCAACCAATACTTCAGTCTCCTCCACACAGAAAATCAAGGTTTTAAAACCGAGAGATTCTAAGACCAGAAGGAACCACTGTGATTATCTTGTCTGCCCTCCTGTATTTCACAAACCATAGAATTTCCCCCCGTATAAATCCTGCAGCAAGTTCAGTAACTTGTGGTTGAATTAGAGTGTATCTTTTTTAGAAGGACATTCAATCTTGATTTTAAGTTATGTTGATTTATTTACCTCTGTGGAGACCACTATATGCCTTTGCTGTTTACAACTCCCATGCCAACAATAACTGGCTTCTTTGAACATAGGTAGTTCACTTAATATGCTGTTAAGTTTCTTTTACATTTTATATGTTCAATGTATCTTAATTACATCTTATTCTAGGAAAGGTCTATGTACTGTACAGGAGGTAAGACTAGATGATCACAATGGTTCCCTTCTGACCTTAGACTCTATGAATCTGCTGCTGGCACTATGAATATATTTAATAACTTATGTATATTTAAAATTTCCATTACAATATTTCATTAACTTGTTTTCCATTTAATATCCTTAATTGATAAAGGACCATGAGTGTACATTTAAACTAAAAATACTTGAGATTCAGTTAAACCCAGAGAATGTTTGTGCAATTTCACATCCAAATACAGTATGTATGTACAGTACATGGGATCATATTCACATATACTGTATGTTTACTTGGTTTTGTAAGCACTGAAACACATTGTAGAAAATAAGCACATGTGGGTATAAACGGTTCTGAACACAATTTGTCCTTGTCTGAACGTGCAGCTAAATTGAGTTCAGCACTGATTCAGTTGCACCAATCACTAGTGAGACATTTTTCCCCAATGTAAACAAACTTTGTGTGTTCCCAGCAGCTTCAAAATAAAGATTTGCTTTTAACTTACCACATCTGTGTCATATCTCCACTGGAAGGGACTTACATTATCCATTGACAGTTTTTTCACTATCTTCAACTTCTCTTTCCTTATACAGGCCCAAGACCTTCCAAGGAAACATTTATTTCTGTTGTCGAGGTTTGTTCTCCTGTGAAACAGGCATCTATAATAGTAAAAAGTTCAGAAGTTTAAGATTTTCAGATGAGAAGAGTAGCATTGGGTGGCTTCCTGTATTTTGTGGAATGCCAAGCAGGCTGGTGGGAATCTATGTGTCCAGGGGAAACTGAAGTGGTTCAAATTCTGTCTCTTAACGCTTAACAGACACCATTTCTGAAAACGTATCCCACACTGATACCATATCAATACTGTATTAGTTTATAAAAGGGCAAGAAGTATTGTTATTGAGTTTCACACCATACATCAGTTTGAGGCCATACCCATTAAGTATGTGAATGTACCAGAAATAGCTTTTAAATTTGCAGATTTGTTACTGAAGAAATCCATAATTTGTACTTCATCTCAGTAAATTGTCATAGGTCAAATCTGTTTTAAAACACACATCTACAGTCCTGATTAGGAATAAGATAACGTACCTGTAGGTTGATACTCAAATTAAAAATACATGTTATCCTAACTCCCTAACAGTATAATTATCATCACTATTTAAATCCTTGTGCTTTTTTACTTTGTTTCTAAGGTGGGTCGGCAGTGGGGGAGTTTAAGTTATGATGAAAAATTCTATATCGATAAGCCTAGAAACTGAAATCCTATGTGAATGGAACATCTACAGTATAGACAATTACAAAACAAGTTTCTCTACACCACCCCAATCCACCAATGTTTCTCATTCCTGATCTGGAGGGTAAAGGTAATTCTGACAGCATGCCCTTTCATTTCCTATCCTTTGCTCAGAGTCCCAACAGGGTGTCAGTCGTGATAGATGATGGTTTTGTGATACGAACACCTGTCCATTGGGAGCCATACAGGGACCAACTCATTTCACACAAGCCACTGAAGAGCCATCAGATGGTAATGACTTTCAGTCCCTATTGACCTGGGCCAATTTGAATCAGTGATCTAGGGGTGAAAGGCTCTATATTCCATTACCAGTTTTCTGAGCCATCAAGTCTACTCCATTCCACCCCCACTACTACTGTACTGATATACTTTATAGCATTTTTCTAAATGCTATCATCCATACAGATGTCTGCCGTCATTTGTTGATACAGCCAATCAATACTACATTAAATGTTACTTTTCAGTTTACCCTTAATTGTCTAAAGTATATGTAGTATTTTCATTATTTATATTACTCTGCCATTAAATTATGCATTCCAGATTAAAAGAATAAAAGGCTTGTTTACATTATTATTATTGCTCTGGCATCAACTTTTGGATTTCTGTGTAAAGAAATTAATCTCCTTTCGGAGCGGGGAAATGGGGAATGACAAGCACTAGCTCCTGCTGCCTCTGGGACATAATTATGCTCGCAAACACAAAAATGGAAAAATCATAAGCCCAACACAGTTGAGACTCTTGAAAGTTTCATCTCAGCATGAAGCTATGTTTTAATTATTATTTTTGTCTGCATTGTTCAGCTTGTCAGTGCACCAACTAGAATAAGTGCTTATCCTAGTTAATTCTTCATGAGGCTTATGTCACTGGAAGATGCTTTTAATTTATTTTCTCCCCTTCCCCCCCGCATTTAATCCAACACTGACAAAAAGGTTATCTATAAACATTAAACAAAGGGACTTACTGCTTTAAACTCCCATTGACTTCAATTGACTTTGGCTAGGGGGAAGAAGTATGCTGTTTTGGATACATGTTTGGTAGAATTTACAAATTAAACTTTGTGTTCTAATTTATTAAGTTTTCTGTATGGTAAGGAAGTTTTGTTTTTACCCACTGAGTTTAGACTCTACTGCTAGTCAATTCTTAGAGTGCTGTATATATAGTTACTGATTTTCCCCCTAAGATTTAATGAGGTCAAAATCTCTGGAGTATTATGTGATACTTTTCCTCCAATGCAATCTTTGGAATTCTAAGGCTCTTTCTACAAGAACTTATATAATTATTACACCTAAATGAGATGATGTATGACAGAGTTATATCTGCTGCACAGTAAACGCTTTGTTATCCAGAATGTTGGGGAAATAGGAGGTGCCAGTTAGTGAGAAATTCTGGTTACCTCAGAGTTATACTAGTTTGGGTATGGGTTGGGGTGCAGGTTCTGGGAGGAAGTTTGGGTGCAGGAGGGGGAAGGGGTTTGGGATACGGGAGGGGTTTCAGGGTGCCAGATGCAGGCAGCACTCACCTCAAGCGGCTCCCCATAAGCGGCGACATGTCCCTGCTGCTCCTAGGTGGAGGCATGGTCAGGTGGCTCTGCGTGCTGCCTTTGGGAGCTGCAGAGCCAGTGGGCAGGGCAGGGGCAGTGCACAGAGCCCTCATGGCCATTCCTCCACCTAGGAGTAGCAGGGACATGTCACCACTTTTGGGGAGCCACGCAGAGCCAGGTGGGGGGAGCCTACTGGCCTCACCAACCGGACTTTTAATGGATATCAGAAATGCTGGTTTCTAGAGCTTTCTGGTTGGTAAAATGCCAGATAACACAGCTTTTACTGTACTTAGATAATGCCTTAATGTATGACATTTGGAAAAACTGAAATTATTTTCCATATGGTAACTTGTGTTAATATTTCAAAAGCAATCAAGTATACAAAAAAAACCTACATGAGTTGCATTTAATATGAGCTCGGTTTTATTTATTGTTTCAAAAACCTGGTAAGGTTCCTAAGTGGCAACATAAGTTACCTATTACAACATTTAAAAAACCAATATTGAAATCCTATTTCCACTGAACTCAATGGAAGTTTTGCCACAGATTTCTTTGGGGTCAGGATTTCACCCCAGGTACTAAAAATCAAGAAAATAAATAGACCTGGATATCATGCCCACCCTTATCAAAAACTTTGGGTTTCTGTAGATTCCATCAACATACTAACACATTTTCATCAAATATAAATAAATATTTAATCACAGCATAATCATAGCTCAGATCCATTGAGTATTATGTACTATTGTTAACTTTATTTCTGTATCAAAACATTTTCTTTTAATGGATGCTCTTAAAAGGAAAATATCAGTTCAATATACACACACAGATAAAAATGTTAAAAGAATACTAGTAAGGTTGCAAAGTCAAGCACTGAAAAATTAGAAAATTCCAGATTTAACACTGCATGTGCAACCTTAAGTCAGTCCCCTTGTGTATATGCATTTTGATAGTCATTAATCACATGATCACATGCCATTTTTTCCACAGGACAACCTCCTCATTCAGTACACAGGATAGCTCATTAAATTAATATTCAATATTTTGTTTCATTTTCATTTTTCAGTGTGTTGGCCCCATGCCTTATTTACTGCATACTGTTCAAACCCAGCTCTGAAAACAGATTAATATACTCATCATCTTTTCCATGGCACTCATCATTAGTCTCTGAATGCTCCACAAACATAAATATATCGTAATAACCTGAGGCAAGGGATTGGGAGCTGAGGCATAGAATAAAGTCAAAAGTTTCCACTAATTTTGCATGCCCAATTTGAGATGCCTGGGACCTGATTTTTCAGAGTATTGAGCATTATGCAGCCCTTTTAGTTTAAAGTACAGCTCTCATTGACTGCAGTTGCAGCTGTCAGTACTCAGCACTTTTGCAAGTCAGATTCCAGGGTATCAAGCTGGACACCCAAAACTGAGGAACACAAAATTAGTGACCTATGAAAAGTTTGTTTTAATCAACTTGCCTAGTGTCACACAGGAACTCTGTGGCAGAGGCTGGAATAGAATCTAATTATCCAGGGCAACATTCAATTGCCTTAACCATGAGACTGTCCTTTCTCTTACTGCAGTCTCCTGCTTCATTCAATACCCACTGTCCAACTTCTGCAACAAATAAGGCCGGGGTCCTACAGACAGCAGCCCCCTTTACTACACAACCTGATTTATTCTGTACTGGTCCCTTTGTTTCAGGCTCAGAGGCAGAGCCCTGCATAGATACAAAATTTGTATCTGCATCCAATGTGCAAAAATGGTCAGCAAAGAGGTGGATTAAGATTTATTGGGGCCCAGGGCACAAAGAACTTTTGGGCCTCCCACAAATGCCTCACCATGAGGCCCTGCTCCTCCTCTCCCCCTCTGGCCAGACCAGAAGCCAGAGCTGGGCAGTGGTAAGAGCCGTAGCAGCCAGCCAGGGAGACGGATTGCTGCGGGGAGCCCAAGGGTTCTGGAGCTTTTGTAAAATGGGGGCAGGCCAAGGCTGAAGTGGCAGAGGAATACTTCCTCATCACCCTGGGCTCCACTGTCTCCCCCATCCGTATTGCCCAGAGCTCCCTTCCATGGCCATGCACCCCAGGCCCACTCTGTTCCTTGCCTCTTGACCACAACACCCACCCGTAAGGCTGGCTCTGTGTTCACCTTATTTCCAAACTCCATTGCCTTCATGGATTGGCATCAGGATACACATGCCAAAATTAAAACTCTCAGGCTCAGTGGAGTAAGATCTAAACAGCAGGCTACTAGCATTAAGATTGACACTACTGGCCAAAATTCATCCTCTCAGTATATTAGGATGCACCCAACAGGGCCATAATGACAGAATTCACATTAGAGAGAGAAGGTGGGTGATGTACTATCTTTTATTGGACCAGCTTCTGTTGGTGAGAGAGACAAGCTTTTGAGTTTACAGACCTGAAAAACAACTCTGCATAAGCTTGGAAGCTCGTCTCTCTCACCAACAGAAATTGGTCCAGTAAAAGATATTAGCTCACCCACCTTGTCTCTCTAATGTCCTGGGACCAATAGGATTACAACACTACTGCATACAGAAAGAGAGGATTCAGAGTAACAGCCCAGAGTGACCGTCAGACCAGGGCACTATTTTCAGAATTCATATTTCTAGCATAATGTCATTACGTCAGGGCACGAGCAATAGCAGCACAATGAAATACATATAGCGGGAGTGAGTGCCAAAAATTCACAGTACAAGCACACGGGGATCCACCCAGCAGGATAGCTGTGGCAGAATGCCTGCTCACAGTATAGTGGGGTTGCACTCAATCTCTGTGAGAGGGTTCAGCTAAACGCAAGGGCACTTGCAAACAGCTGTACTAACAGCAGGAGCTACACTACTGGCCTTGTAGGAGTTGCATGTCAGGACACTAACTCACAATCCCAGAGCAATGGGATCCAGGCACCAGGTCTTTAGTACCAGAATTTGTACTCCCAGAATAGTGGGATGGAATTATAGACATTAGAGGACAAAGAAAAAAAAACCCTCTGTGATCATCACATCTCAGTTTCTCGCCCAGCAAATGCAGGGCTGCTCCTTGCAGCATGTTTTATCCAGTCTCCTTTTAAAAATTCCAAGCCTGGGGATTTCCAGCCCTTCCCCTGGGAGATTGTTCCACAGCTTAAAACAGAACTTGCACTGCCAGGAAGGTTTTCCCTGGTAGCTTTGCATTTCCCCCTCTTAATTTTGTCCTGTTACTCAGAGTACTGGTTTGTGCAGAGCAGGGTAATAGTCTCAGGAGTCCCCTTCCCAGCAGTGTGAGAGCCACACACCAGCCCCAGCCAAGGGGGAACCTCACCTCCATGATCTTGGGGAAAGGGGCTTGTTTCACCAGAAGGTGGAGGGAGAAGGATGTTTTACCCTGGGCTCTGGAGAGAGGATTTGCATGGGGAGAGGTGCAGACATGCTTGGCTCCGTGCAGGCAGTTTAAACTGTGACAGGGATGTGTCCTGGGAAGGGAGGAGGCCCAGGTGAGTGGGGGGCTCTAGGTGTGTCCCCAGGGGATAGGGGGATCCTGGATTGGGGACTGGCTATGTCCAGGAGATCCCGGTCTGTAGAGGATGTATCCTCTGGGGCACGGGGATCCCAGACTGTAGAGAAGGTATTCCCCTGGGGTCGCGACTCGCAGTGGGGGGCTCTAGGTGTGTCCCCAGGGGATAGGGGGATCCTGGATTGGGGACTGGCTATGTCCAGGAGATCCCGGTCTGTAGAGGATGTATCCTCTGGGGCACGGGGATCCCAGACTGTAGAGAAGGTATTCCCCTGGGGTCGCGACTCGCGGGATACCAGGTTCTGGGGCAGGTGTCCTGAGGGATACCAGGGCTCTGTGCAACAGTGCACCATGTTGGGCGGGCACAGGGGGAGGCAGAGCAAAGGCAATTGGAGCCCCAGGATCAGGTTGCTGCGCTCTGGCCCCTGCACTCAGTATCACAGCTGCTGCAATCTGCAGCCAAAAGTTGCAAAGTCTCATCCCAGCTGCCACACGGAGAAGAGCCCGAAGGAGCTGCAGTCCCAACAGTGCCTGGAGCAGAGCAAGAAAGCAGGTGTCCAGGAGCAGCACCCGTACCAGCAGTGCTGAGGAGCGAGCTGCCAAGTGGCCCCGGGCACTGTGGGCACCAGAGTCTGCTGGGAAAGGACTCAGATAAGCTGCAGATTTAAACGCTGGGGCAGCGAGAGCCAAGGTGGGCCTCTGGGGGCAGGTTCGCCCCCCCCCCCCCCCCGTAAGCATAGTTTGACTATGTTTGGTGAGGGGCAGCATGTGTGTGCTGAAGACAGTTCCCCTGGCTCACTGGCTCTCTCCCCCCACCTGGAGTGGTACCTGGGCTGCCAGTGCTGTGGGGGGGACAACATAATGAGGGAGAGGAGCTGCTGCTGGCTACTCAGGCAATTCAGATGCACAGTGCCTCTCCCCGCCCTTACCCCTTCCTCTCCCCACCCCATGCCTCTTCTCCTTCTCTTCCCCTTCTCCATCCCATGCCTCTTCCCCCTTCCCCAGCGTCCCTTCCCCTCTACCCTACCTCCTCTGCCCTTCATTCCCTGATTCCCCTCACCCCACTCCCTTATCCCCTTCTCTACCCCTGCCATATTCCATCCCCCTTCCCCACTGCCTCTTCCCCACTCCCCCACTCCCACCCCTTCCTCTCACCCCCTGCCCTATCCCATCCCCGTTTCCCACTGCCTCTTCCCCCTACCCCACTTCCCTTCCCCCATTCTCTCTTCCCCCTCCCCACAAAGGCTGAACAGAGCAGCTCAGGGCTTGCAGAAATTGGGGGGAGTGGCACATGACCCCACATACACTCCCCACACCTCACCTCCAAACGACATCCATCCCCTCCCCATCTCCTGACACTGCAACCCCCTCTTCCTCTGAGCAGGCTTCCTCTGCCCAGAATGGGACTTATCTGCTGCCTGCAGAGCTGGGGCTGGGAGCTGCAGCCACACATGCAGCTGATGATGTGGCACACCCTGCTCTCACCCGCCCCTTTTAAGCCAGGTTTCTTTTGTTAAAAAGTAGGAGGGCACCTTCCACCCATTCTGCCACCCCAGAGCCCCTGGACTCTCTATCTACCCCAGGGGGAAGGGACACAGGCTGGGGGCTGCTCTTGGGCACCCTAGCCCCCGCCTAGGACAGGTGGAGGGGCCGGGTCTCTCCACGGAGACCCAAGCTCCCTGGGCGGCTTTGGCCTGGCTCTGGCTCCGGCTTCCGGCCTGGCCAAGGAGAAGAAGGAGGCAGGGCCACAGTCCTCATGCTCCTGAGAGCCCCCAAATGGGCCCATTATTAATCCGCCACTGGGTCAGAAGAAATAAAGCAGGTATCTGAAGATTTGCAGGGCTCTACTCAGAGGGAGGCCACTCTGATTCACTGTATCAGGCAATAAACAGAAGCTAATTAGCAGTGTCTGGCCCAAGCCTCCTGGCGAGGGCAGACAATAATCACAGTCTGGGCTCAGACCTACTGGGCAGGTCAAAACAATAAGGAGTCTTTGGGCTCAAGCCTTCTAAGGAAGGCATTAAATATAGTCTAGGCTCTGACTCCCTGAGTGGGGCAGCACAATAAGCAGTCTTTAGCCCGAGCCTTCTGGTTAAGGCAGACAGCAATCACTGTCAGTGGCTCTGGCCCTCTGAGCAGGGCAGAGCAACAAGCAATTAAACCATCTTTTGACTAGCATACTGACTAAGGCAGACAGCAAACACAGTCTATGGGCTTGCAGCCTTCTGGCGGGGGGCAAGCCACAAACAAGGCACAGGCCTTCTGGCCACCACCCAAGGGTTGGGGTTGGCAACAGTGGGAGTAGGAGGACCCGGGTCCACCCTACTTCAGCAGGTTCCAGTCCAGGGCCCTAACAGTGGTGGGGGACCGCACCGCTGGGTCAGCAGGGATCCTGCCAAAACATTCTGACTCAGAAGGCAACAGCACAACCTGACTAATGTCTGGTTCCCCTGGGCTACTTCCTACTCCAGTCCATTGGTGTGGCTCCATAGTCTGCATGTGCTCCATCTCCTCGGACACCAGTCCCAGCAGCTCCTCTCCACTTCCAGGGACAGCAGACCATATAGCTAGGGGTCTGGTCCAGAGTCCTGCAGCAGGGTAGAGACATCTGCCTCCTTTACTGGCTCTCGCCAAATTAATCTGAAGGGTCAGCCTTTTATATTTCCTGTCCCTCAACTCTGCTTGGGGGGCAGGGCTGGCTTGGTTTTGCTCACCAGGGAGTGTGTCGTGATCCCTCAGGCTCAGAGGGAGGCCACTCTACCTCACTAGAATCCCAAACCAGGTTATTCTGTGTACTTTGGGCAAAACAATATGATCACGTAATTACAGACTGAATCATAATTAGGTTCGGTAGAATTAATTTTTTTCTAATAATTTTGATGTTTATTTTTTAGCATTTTTTTATTTTTATCAATTTAAATTTACGCAGTTGCAGGAAATTATGGGGCGGGGTCAGACAACAATTATTTAATGACAGTAGATGCTGAGATTCAAAAAGGTTAAAGCTTTAGAACCGTTAACAAAAATTGTCAACACCACATATCAAAATATACAAAGTAAATCAAACTCTAATCCTAATACATACCCACAAGGGGGGCAAATTAAAATTGCACAGGCAACCTTAATTCTGGCATTTCCTAACTTGGGTGTTCTTGACTTTGCAGCCTTAATAATGTTCTGTTAACATAGTTTGTTATATGTAATTGCCTAGATTTTTAAAATAGTAAACTACAAAGACAGAAATTCCATCATGTTGCAACATATTGACACCCACCTGGGTCATCTGCAGGGTTGGAAGAAGAGGTTACTGTGACACTCTCACAAGGTTATGAGGCATTTCACCATTACTTAGGGTGACCAGACAGCAAATATGAAAAATTGGGACAGGGAGTGGGGGGTAATAGGAGCCTATATAGAATCATAGAATATCAGGGTTGGAAGGGATCTCAGGAGGTCATCTAGTCCAACCCCCTGCTCAAAGCAGACCAATCCCCAACTAAACCATCCCAGCCAGGGCTTTGTCAAGCCTGACCTTAAAAACCTCTAAGGAAGGAGATTGTACCACCTCCCTAAGTAACCCATTCCAGTGCTTCACCACCCTCCTATTGAAAACGTTTTTCCTAATATCCAACCTAAACCTCCCCCACTGCAACTTGAGACCATTACTCCTTCTTCTGTCATCTGCTACCACTGAGAACAGTCTAGATCATCCTCTTTGAAACCTCCTTTCAGGTAATTGAAAGCAGCTATCAAATCCCCCCTCATTCTTCTCTTCTGCAGACTAAATAATCCCAGTTCCCTCAGCCTCTCCTCATAAGTCATGTGCTCCAGCCCCATAATAATTTTTGTTGCCCTCTGCTGGACTCTTTCCAATTTTTCCACATCTTTCTTGTAGTGTGGGGCCCAAAACTGGACACGGTACTCCAGATGAGGCCTCACCAATGCCGAATAGAGGGGAAAGATCACGTCCCTCGATCTGCTGGCAATGTTCCTACTTATACAGCCCAAAATGCTGTTAGCCTTCTTGGCAACAAGGGCACACTGTTGACTCATATCCAGCTTCTCATCCACTGTAAAAGACAGTTACTCACCGTAGTAACTGGTGTTCTTCGAGATGTGTTGCTCCTATCCATTCCATGTAGGTGTGCACACCGCGCGTGCACGGCTTCTCCGGAACATTTTTACCCTAGCAACTCCGGCGGGCCGGCTGGCGCCCCCTGGAGTGGCGCCGCCATAGCGCAGGATATATACCCCAGCCGGCCCGTCCGCTCCTCAGTTCCTTCTTGCTGGCTATTCCGACAGTGGGGAAGGAGGGCGGGTCTGGAATGGATAGGAGCAACACATCTCGAAGAACACCAGTTACTACGGTGAGTAACCGTCTTTTCTTCTTCGAGTGATTGCTCCTATGCATTCCATGTAGGTGATTCCCAAGCCTTACCTAGGCGGTGGGGTCGGAATGAGACGTGGCGGAGTGTAATACCGCGGAGCCGAAGGCTGCGTCGTCTCGAGACTGCTGCACCAACGCGTAGTGGGAAGCGAAGGTGTGTACCGAAGACCAGGTGGCCGCTCGACAGATGTCCTGGATGGGGATATGGGCCAGGAAGGTGGCCGACGAGGCGTGCGCCCTCGTCGAGTGTGCGGTGAGTCGGCACGGGGGGACGCGAGCAAGCTCGTAGCACGTTCGTATGCAGGACGTTACCCAGGATGAAATCCGCTGCGAGGAGACCGGCTCGCCTTTCATGCGGTCGGCAATTGCCACAAAGAGCTGGGCGGAACGCCGGAAGGGCTTTGTCTGGCTGATGTAGAAAGCGAGGGCCCTGCGGATGTCCAGAGTGTGGAGCTGCTGCTCACGAGGTGAGGCGTGCGGCTTCGGAAAGAAGACCAGGAGGAAGATCTCTTGGTTGAGATGGAAGGCCGACACCACCTTGGGGAGGAAGGCCGGGTGCGGTCGAAGCTGCACTTTGTCCCCGTGGAAGACGGTATACGGGAGACCCGCCGTCAGGGCGCGGAGTTCCGAGACTCGTCTGGCGGATGTGATTGCCACGAGGAAGGCCGTCTTCCAGGTGAGATGGAGCAGAGAGCACGTGGCCAGGGGCTCGAAGGGTGGGCCCATCATCTGGGCGAGAACCAGGTTCAGATCCCAAGTCGGAGCAGGAGGACGCACCTGAGGGTAGAGACGGTCTAACCCTTTAAGGAAGCGGGCAACCATTGGGTTGGAGAAGACGGAGCGACCTCCTATAGCGGGTCGAAAGGCTGACAGAGCCGCCAGGTGCACCTTCAGGGACGAGATCGCGAGACCTTGACCTTTCAGGTACCAGAGGTAGTCGAGGACGGTCTGGATGGGGGCCGAGAACGGGTTAAGACCTCGCTGGTCGCACCAAATCGCGAAGCGTTTCCATTTTGCGAGGTAGGTAGAGCGCGTCGAAGGCTTCCTGCTTTCCAGCAGAACTTGTTGCACTGGCCACGAACAACTCCTCTCTGCGTTGGTCAACCACTCAGGAACCAAGCTGTAAGATGCAGCGACTGCAGGTTCGGGTGACAAAGCCTGCCGAGGTCCTGAGTGATGAGGTCCGGCCAGAGCGGCAGGGGAATGGGATCCTGAACCGACAGCTCAAGCAGCAGGGTATATCAGTGCTGTCTCGGCCAGGCCGGAGCGACGAGTATTACGCGGGCCCTGTCCCTCCGCAGCTTGAGTAACACTCGGTGGATGAGCGGAAACGGGGGAAACGCGTAGAGGAGGGGTTCCGTCCATGGCAGGAGGAACGCATCCGAGGGGGAGCCCGGAGCTTGACCCTGGTAGGAGCAGAACCTGTGGCATTTCCTGTTGGCCCAGGAGGCAAAGAGGTCTATCTGGGGAAACCCCCACCTCTGGAAGATTGTGTAAGCCACATCCGGGCGAAGGGACCACTCGTGGGAGGCGAAGGACCTGCTCAGATGGTTGGCCAACGTGTTCTGCACCCTTGGCAGAAAAAACGCTTCGAGGCGAATCGAGTGGGTCACGCAAAGATTCCATAGGAGCATCGCCTCCTTGCAAAGCGGGGAGGATCGGGCTCCGCCCTGCTTGTTGACATAGAACATTGCTGTGGTGTTGTCCGTGTACACCGCTACACAGCGGTCCTGAAGGTGGGTCCGAAAGGCGAGACACGCCAAACGGATCGCTCTCAGCTCCCGGACGTTGATGTGGAGGGAGAGCTCCTGGGCTGACCAGAGACCCTGGGTGTGCAGGTCTCCTATGTGAGCCCCCCATCCAAGCGCCGAGGCGTCTGTGGTCAGGGTGATCGACGGACGAGGAGGGCGGAACGGAACCCCTGCGCAGACTATCTCCGGATCCAGCCACCAGGTGAGCGTCTGGAGAGTGGGTGTCGCAACCGTCACCACCATGTCCATGGGGTCACGATGGGGGCGGTACACCGATGCCAGCCACATTTGGAACGGGCGAAGTCGCAGCCTTGCGTGCGTGGTCACAAACGTGCACGCTGCCATGTGGCCCAGGAGACGTAGGCAGGATCGCACCGTTGTCGTAGGAAAGGCCTGCAGTGTCCGTATAAGGGAGGCTAACGCCTCATGCCGAGCACGAGGGAGGCAGGCTCTGGCCAGAGTGGAGTCGAGGACTGCTCCTATGAATTCCACTCTTTGCGCCGGAACTAAGTGGGACTTTTCGGCGTTGATAAGTAGGCCGAGAGACCGGAACAGATGCAGTATCTCGGACACCTGAGCCGCCACCAGCTCTTGGGAGCGACCACGAATCAGCCAGTCGTCGAGATAGGGGTACACATGGATTCGACGACGACGGAGGGCTGCGGCCACGACCGCCATGCACTTGGTGAATACTCTCGGTGCGGTGGAGAGGCCGAAGGGTAACACCGCAAACTGGTAGTGGGCTTTGTTGATCATGAAGCGCAGGTAGCGTCTGTGGGGGGGGTAAATTGCCACATGAAAGTAAGCATCCTTCATGTCGAGGGCGGCAAACCAGTCTCCCGGATCCAAGGAAGGGATAATGGTTCCCAAGGTTACCATCCGAAACTTGAGCTTGCACAGGTACCTGTTGAGCTCCCGGAGGTCTAAGATGGGACGAAGGCCTCCTTTCGCCTTGGGGATGAGAAAGTATCTGGAGTAGAATCCCCTGCCCCGCCTGCTGGGAGGCACCTCCTCGATGGCACCCACACTCAACAGAGTCTGGACCTCCTGTAAGAGGACTTGCTCGTGAGAGGGGTCCCTGAAGAGGGACGGGGAAGGTGGGTGGGAGGGAGGGGGCGAAATAAACTGTAGGCGGTAGCCGTGCTGGATGGTGTTGAGGACCCAGCTGTCCGATGTTACAGAACACCACGCCCGGAGGAAGCGGGAAAGGCGACTTGAAAACTAAAGGGATGGATCCTGGGGGGAGAGTGGTGGGCCGTCCTCGGGCGTCCCATCAAAAGGCCGGCTTTGGACCTTGAGGAGCCTTGGACGAGCCCTGGGTCTGGTTACGCCGCCCCCCCCCCGACGGTCTGCGGCGGAAGGGGGCCGCCCTTCGATTATTAAATGGCCGAGATCTGGCCTGCGGAACGGGTCGGTAGGGTTGCTGCCGGAACGATCACCTCTGTGTGGCCGGCGTGTGCATGCCCAAAGTACGGATCGCCACCCGCCCGTCCTTTAGGGTCTGAATTCTCGCGTCTGTCTTTTCGGAGACTAGACCCTGCATCTCAAAGGGGAGGTCCTGGAGGGTGTATTGCACCTCCGGCGGCAAAGTGGAAGATTGCAGCCACGCAATGCGCCGCATGGTTACTCCGGAAGCCACAGTTCTGGCCCCCGAGTCCGCTGAGTCCACAGCTGCCTTGATTAAGGTCCTGGAAGACATCTTGCCCTCTTCGAGGAGCGCCGAGAATTCCCGGCGGGAGTCCTGCGGGGTCAGCTCTGCGAATTTTCCCAGGCACCCCAAGATGTTGAACGTATATCGGGACAGGAGGGCCATTTGATTTGCAATGCGGAGCTGGAGACCGCCCGCTGAATAAATCTTGTGCCCCAACAAGTCCATGCGCCGGGACTCCTTGGACTTCGGCGCAGCGGCAGGCTGTCCGTGACGTTCCCAGTCGTTCACGGACTGGACAACCAGAGAGTCCGGGGTTGGGTGCACATAGAGGTATTCGTACCCCTTGGGCGGGACGGAATATTTTCTCTCCACTCCGCGCGCCGTGGGAGGGACGGAGGAAGGCGACTGCCAGATGGCGGCATTGTTCCGCTGGATTGTGCGTATGAACAGTAGCGCTACTCTCACGGGGGCCTCCGCTCCCACGACATCTGTGATCGGGTCATCGACCTCTTGGACCTCCTCGATGGGCAGGTTAATGGCTTTCGCTACCCTTCGGAGGAGGTCCTGATGCGCCTTGAGGTCAATAGGCGGGGGTTCTGATGGTGACGCCCCTGCCACCGCCTCATCGGGAGAGGAGGACGAGGAGTGTCCAGGCAGCACCTCTTCCGGTGTCTGCTCTACCTCTGGGCGATCAGGTGCCAGTGTCTCATGCCCCAACGGTGGGCCGTGAGCAGCGGTCTGTGCCGTTGGAGACGGGGGGGGGCCTGCTGATAGTGGCCTCCGGCACCGCCCGTGCCGAGCCTGGCTGTCTCAGTGGAAGGGGAGGCCCTTGCTCATGCTGGGCCCAGGGTACCCAAAATCCCCACTGCTGGGGTCCATGGTCCCGCGGAAGAGACCCCGCCCGGAAGTCTACCGCACTGCCCTCAGGGGAAGCAACGGAGGGTTCCCTCGAAGGCCAGGGAGGAGCCGTGGCGGTCCCCGGGCAGACCTCCGGTGCCGGTGTCAAATGTCTCTCCGGTGCCGAAGGGCGGTGCCAGTCATCATGTGACTTAAGCGGCGAGCGGGACCTGCGCGCGGTGCGGTACTGGGAGCTCGACCGGCGGTGCCGGGAGCTGGATCTCGAGCGCGAGCGGCGGCGCCTTGAGTGGCTGCGTGAGTCTCGGTGCCGCCCGCGATGCCTGGAACCGGACCTGCTGCGGTGCTGGTGACTCGGCGACCGGGACCTGGAGCGTCGCCGGGAGTGCGACCGGTACCGCGATTGAGAGCGGTGCCGGGACTGCGACCGGCGCCGAGACGGGGAGTGGCGTCTCGACGTTGACCGTCTCATGGATCGGGCCCGGTGTGTCGGCGACCGTAGTCTTGAGCGAGACCGGGATCGAGACCGAATCCTGGGGCCCCGATCGTCTCGGTCGCCCGGGGAAGGAGGGCGCATCATCAGCGGTTTCCCGATCGACTTGAGTGTCCGCACTGGCGGTGCCGGTAGCTGATGGCTCGTAGCTGTCGTGAGGTCGATCAGCTCTCTCGCCGTCGCAAACGCCTCAGGCGTGGACGGGATCCTCAGCTCTTCCTCGGTAGGCACCGGGGAGCTGGGCGGTGCCGGACTCGACGGCCCTTGTGGCGCCGGAGTCGACGGCCCGGTGCACTTCTTGTGCACTGCCTCAGCCTGTACCGATCTTGTCGGAGGCGGCTGGGCTAACGGCTTCTGCTGCTGCTTCGCAGAGGCCGTCTTCGGCACCTTCTGCTTCTTCCCCGGAGAGAGGGAGCGGTGCCGGGTCTTCGGTGCCGGGTGTCGGGAGGCCTCGGCACCAGAGCGGCTCGGTGCTGCCGGTGCGCTGCTCGCCGAGGTAGGCTTCGGCGCCGATGGAGCTGGCGCTGGAGGTTGGAGAGCAGCCTCCATGAGCAGTTGCTTCAGGCGAGAGTCCCGCTCCTTCCTCGTACGAGGCTTGAAGGCCACGCAAATCGGGCACTTATCTGATCTGTGCGACTCTCCGAGGCAGCGGAGGCAGGAGTCGTGCGGGTCACTCACCGGCATGGGCCGCTGGCAAGCCGCGCAGGGCTTGAATCCCGGTGCTCCGGGCATAAGCCCGCACCGGGGCGGAAGAAGAGGGCTAACCCCTCTAATTCCCTAACTACTATATTATACAACTATATACACAACTAGAACAAGAAACTTAACTAATTACTAACAACTATATACAGAAAAACTATGGAGAACGCTAGGGCTGTGGAGGTAAGGGAGCACTCCACTGTTCCTACTGCCGTCACGGGCGGGAAGAAGGAACTGAGGAGCGGACGGGCCGGCTGGGGTATATATCCTGCGCTATGGCGGCGCCACTCCAGGGGGCGCCAGCCGGCCCGCCGGAGTTGCTAGGGTAAAAATGTTCCGGAGAAGCCGTGCACGCGCGGCGCGCACACCTACATGGAATGCATAGGAGCAATCACTCGAAGAAGAACCCCTTTTCTGCAGGTCCTTTTCTGCAGAACTGCTGCCTAGCCTCTCGGTCCCTAGTCTGTAGCAGTGCATGGGATTCTTCCATCTGCACTTGTCCTTGTTTGAACCTCATCAGATTTCTTTTTGCCCAATCCTCTAATTTGTCTAGGTCCCTGTATATCCTATCCCTACCCTCCAACGTATCTACTACTCCTCCCAGTTTAGTGTCATTTGCAAACTTGCTGAGGGTGCAATCCATGCCATTCTCCAGATCATTAATGAAGACATTGAACAAAACCAGCCCCAGGACTGACCCTTGGGGCACTCCGCTTGATACCAGCTGCCAACTAGACATGGAGCCATTGATCACTACCCATTGAGCCAGACAATCTAGCCAGCTTTCTGTCTACCTTATAGTCCATTCATCCAGCCCACACTTCTTTAACTTGCTGGCAATACTGTGGGAGACCATATCAAAAGCTTTGCTAAAGTCAAGGAATAACACATTTACTGCTTTCCCCTCATCCACAGAGCCAGTTATCTCATCATAGAAGGCAATTAGGTTAGTTAGGCATGACTTGCCCTTGGTAAATCCATGCTGACTGTTCCTGATCACTTTCCTCTCCTCAAAGTGCTTCAAAATTGATTCCTTGAGCACCTGCTCCATGATTTTTCCAGGGACTGAGGTGAGGCTGACTTGCCTGTAGTTCCACGGATCCTCCTTCTTCCCTTTTTTAAAGATGGGCACAACATTAGCCTTTTTCCCGTCATCCAGGACCTCCCCCAATCACCATGAGTTTTAAAAGATAATGGCCAATGGCTCTGCAATCACATCCCTTGTTACTCACACTTCTAAACTTAATCCAGAGACTCTCAGGTTTTTCTGCAGTTTCATACCGGAGCTCTGAGCAGTCATACTGCTCTCTTACATACAGTGCAACTCCCCCACCTTTTCTGCCCTGCCTGTCCTTCCTGAACAGTTTATATCCATCCATGACAGTACTCCAGTCATGTGAGTTATCCCACCAAGTCTCTGTTATTCCAATCACATCATAATTCCTTGACTGTGCCAGGACTTCCAGTTCTCACTGCTTGTTTCCCAGACTTCTTGCATTTGTGTATAGGCACTTAAGATAACTAGCTGATTGTCCTGCTTTCTCAGTATGAGGCAGGAGTCCTCCCCTCTTGCGCTTTCCTGCTCGTGCCTCCTCCTGGTATCCCACTTCCCCACTTACCTCAGGGCTTTGGTCTCCTTCCCCCAGTGAATCTAGTTTAAAGCCCTCCTCACTAGGTTAGCCAGCCTGCTTGCGAAGATGCTCTTCCCTCTCGTCGTTAGCTGGAGCCTGTCTCTGCCAGCAATCCTTCTTCTCGGAACACCATCTCATAGTCAAAGAATCTGAAGCCTTCTCCCCAACACCACCTGCGTAGCCATTTGTTGACTTCCACGATTCGATGGTCTCTACCTGGGCCTTTTCCTTCCACAGGGGGGATGGACGAGAATACCACTTACGCCTCAAAAACCTTTATCCTTCTTCCCAGAGAAAAAGATCCAAAAATCGGGACTGTCCGTATAAAATCGGGACATCTGATCACCGTACCATTACTTTGTTCAAAGCTTCAGTTTGTAGAGAAGTTACTCCAGAGGTGAGAAGCAGGACTGAAGACAAAATGGAGAAGATACAGTTGCCTTTTTCTATCTTTTGCCATGTGGCTTGTACATCCTCTGTCCCAAACACAAGCTCACAGCACATGTGCATGGAAAAGCACTTAGAGTCCCCTGTCCACAGGCATCTCCCTACATGTCCCACTGACTCATAGCTGTAGCCCCTGGTGTCTCTCAATGGGTTCATTGTACAGCTGATTGCTCTTGGTGGGCCATTAAGCAGGCTGGACAGTGCTGATGCCAATCTGTCTGGGGTGTCACACAGACACACAGCACAAGTTTGAGATATCAACATATCACACATATTTATAACTCACAATACAAAGACGATATATACATACAAACAAGATCATCATACTTAGAAAATCATAACTTTTCTCCTGATACCTTACATGGCATATCTTGTAAGATTCATTGCAATTTTGTAATATTGGTATCAATAATATTAGAAATGGTCACCTATATTCCATACAGCATAATAGACAGTCCATAGACAGCTTCCCCACAGCTCCCATTAGCTGGGATTGGCGAACTGCAGCCGCTGGGAGCTGCGGGTGCCCATGCTTGTGGACGGTCAGTGTAAACACTGTCTCGCGGCCCGCCAGTGGATTACCCTGAGAGGCTGCATGTGGCCCGCGGGCCGCAGGTTGCCCACCACTGATATAAACTGTCCTGAATCAAACACCAGAGATGAAATCTGCTGTGTTGGGTTATGAAGGTGCAAGCTGCCATATGATTTAAAAGCTGGAGACAATTTCATCCTGAGGTTTGAGGACTTATATGAATCCTTGCAATAAATGTTTTCATGTTCGAGAACCTGTCCACAAGCAGGTAAGCCCTGGCTGTGACAGCATCTAGAGAGAATCCTATAAAATCTATCCATTGAACCGGGGTCACAACAGACTTTGAGATTGTATTGGAGGCCTCAACAGTGGCACAGAGACTTTGTTGTTTGTACTGCTGATAGGACTTCTTGGTAAGATGACCCCTGAGTAGCCAATCATCAAATTAAGGGAAGATGATTATCGCTGGTCGACATAGGTGGGTGGCTATGAGTGCCATGATCTCTGAGAACACTGTTGGGGCAGAGGAGAGGCTCAAAGGGAATGCACAGTACTAGAAATGATCATGGTCAACTGTAAAACAAAGAAGTGTCTTGTGAGAGGTGAATCATAACATGAAAATATATATCCTGAAGACTGAGAGTTTACAAACCAGTCCCCAAAAGTTAGGGAGGAAATTATAGCTGCAAGGGTCACCATCCTGAATTTCTGCTGTTTCACGTAATTGTTTAGATGTCTGAGATTTATATTGGTCTCCATCCCCCATTCTTTTTTAGGGCTTAAAAAGTACTTGGAATTGAACCCCTTTCTTCTGTGCTGGACTAAATCTTATTCTATGGCCCCTCAAGTGTAGAAGAGATTCACCTTCCTGTCTCAGCAATTGATCGTGAGATGGGTCCCTGAAAAAGGATGGGGAAGGGGAAATTAAGTGGATTGAATAACCAGATGTTATGGCCTCCAAAGCCCATTTGTCAAACATTATTTTCCCTCATGCAGGCTGAAATTGGGAGAGCCAGTATCCAAAGTGGGAAAGGAGGATGGGATAGTGCAGCTGTAGATTCTTGTGCAATGGTTGGTCCAGATTCTTGACTAAGCCATCAAAACTGATGTTTGAATTAAATGGATGGCTGGGATGAGGTAGCTGTTTTAGCTGTCAAGTATCAGAGGGGTAGCCGTGTTAGTCTGGATCTGTAAAAGCAGCAAAGAAGCCTGTGGCACCTTATAGACTAATATGCATCCGACTAAGTGAGTATTCACCCACGAAAGCTCATGCTCCAAAACGTCTGTTAGTCTATAAGGTGCCACAGGATTCTTTGCTGCTTTTACTGTTTTAGCTGGTGGTTTATTTTTTTAGTACCTCGGGCTCTTGGAAGGAGACTCAGAGGATCTTCTTAAACTATAGAAATGAATGGGGTGAGATCTCTGAGCTACATTGTTTTTTATTTGCAGGTATATAAAACCCGAGAGATCTAACTGTGGCCCTTGAATCTTTTAAAGTATGAGGTAAGTCATTGGTAGACTAGCCAAACAACTTGAGACCATCAAAAGGGAGGTCTTCAACAGTACTCTGCACCTCCATGGTGAAGCTGGACAACTGAAACCAAGATGGTCATCACATCACAATTGCAGTGGAAATGGATCAGGCTGCAGTACTGGCCAATCTAAGGAGACCTGTAATTATGTTTTTGCTAAGAATTGTCCTTCCTTTATGATGGCCTTAAATTGCTTGCGGTGCTCCTCTGGCAAATGCTCAATAAAGATGTTGACTTCATTATAAATCAGATAGCCATATTTTGACATGAGCACTTGATGGTTAGCTATTCTGAATTGCAATGCTGCAGAAGAGTAATACTTATGACTGAAGAGGCTGAGTCACTTCTGGTCTTTGTTGTAAGGGGTAGCCATTGTATTGTGCTGTCTACTGCCTTCATTAACTGCACAACCCAGGGAATTTGGTGTTGGATGTGAAAATAAAAATTCTGAGTTCTTGGCTGGAACGCAGTTTTGTTGGCACATTGACAGGAAGGAGGTGCTGTAGCTGGAGTCTGCCAGATGGTCTTAACAGGCTTAATGTGTTTATTTTATGTCAGCGGTGTAAGGTTTTTATATATTTCATATATATGATGAATGGGTGTGATGGATAGTCTGCCCTTTTCAGGCAGTATTGCTTACTGTTCAATCCTTCCCATTACCTGGCATGGCCCTTTTAAGAGTTTGGAGTGGTCTGATACACAAAGCCTGAGGAGATATGGGGAGAGAGGAAAGGGGTGTGTGACATGCCCAGGGTACAATCTGGACCAATTAACAGCTGGGATGCTTTTTACACTGCTTTGCTGTGAGACCTACCTCTCCCGTCTGCTCACACACAGCCTCCAGCATGTAAGTTACTCCGAGCTATAATGTGGGAGTATTGCAGCCAGCCACTTTTGGATTACACTGCACAGTGACACCAGCACACTCCAGTCCCAGACTTTCCCCAGAAATACCTCTTGTACTGCCCAGCTCTCTCCTGGACAATACAAGGTCATATAAAGTCCATCATTTTATTAATATAAAATGATATACGCACATACTTATCCCAAAAGGAGTTTCTCAAACACTTCAGTTGAAACACACTAGTTTAGATAAAACAATAAAACAAGTTTATTAACTACAAAGAGATTGATGTTAAATGAATGCAAATAATGAGACATATAAATCAGAATTGGTTACAAGAAAAATAAAAGTAAAATGCAATGAATTCCTAACTTAACCAACTAGCGTGAATTCAAAGGAAGGTCTCTCTCACCACGTTTCAGCAGTCTCTAGTGGCTGAACTTCTTTCAGGCAGGATCCCTCCCTCAGTCCAATGCTGCTTCCTTTGTTCTTCAGGTGTCATGAATGCCATGGGCAGACAGAAAGGGAAGAATGATTTGGAGTATCAGCCCTTCCTTCTTATAGTCCTTTGCCTTCTTCAAGATGCATCTCTGGCTGAGGTTCAGGAGACAAAAAGTCTGTGTGTCTAGGAACCCTATGCTGTTTCTTTTTAAGATGTAGATTTTTCACCTGTCTCTTTTCCTGCCAATTAACAGCCATTTAGCAAGTGAAGGCCCAATTAACCTTATTTACACCTGGCTGTGGTGTCATCTTGCCTTTTGTTTCTGAGGAACTGGTTTGGCCACTCCCCAGACTTGGAAAATGTCTTAGTAACACCATACAGTGGAGTCTCATAACTTTACATACAATGTTGCCACACATATTTTACTGGGACAATAATGACCAGCAAATGATGAGTTTTCCAATGATACCTCACAAGGCACACTTCGTACAAAGATGATTACAATAATGTGAAAATGGTGAATACAGGAGTACAGACCAGGAAGAAGTAGCATTTAGAAGGAATCGTGTTACTGTATCTTTAAGGGCCTGTGGGACCTGGAGCCTTGCAGAGAGAGTGGGTCAAGGCTTTCTTCTCACTCAGTCAATAAGGAATGAGCTGAGAGAATGGGGCCTCCTCCTCCACAGCAGGCAGATGCCTTCAGACACCGAAGGGAGTAAGAAGGCTCCTGTGGTGCCCTGAATTAACAGAGAGCAGACACCAGCAGCAGAAAGCTGCCACACCTTCTGACCCTGTGAATGTAGTGGGATTAGCTTTGGGGGATAAATTGCAACCAGGAGAAGAGCTGGGGCTCCTGCCGTAAGGAAAAGATACAAACTGAGAGAGAACCCTGAGGGGAACAGACCCTAGAAGGAAGACTTCAGGGGAACCCTGAAAGCCAGTTTATTTGGGACTTTTTGTTGTGGTTTTTGTAATAAACAAGCTCTAAGAAGGGTGTTATTGAATCAAAGTCAAGAGTGCCTGAAGTGGAATTAGTGGCTTCCTGAGAAGGGAAACTGATGCAAGGAGTACATGCAGCTCCATACTAACTCATCTGAGGGTGCAACAGGGCCGGCACACCCCACAACAGTGGATCACAAGGTTATTAAATGAATACACTGAGTGGTGCTGGCCAAACTGATATTGACTGCTGCAGCTTGTTGCCTCTTTCAACAAGACATATTACAGTTATACCATAGACAATGAAGCTAGACACACACACCTGTAGCGCACAGCTTTTCTTTCATAGATACATGGTGTTTAAGGCCAGAAGGAACCATTAGATCATCTCTGACTTTCTGCATATCACAAGCCATTAAACTTCACTCAGTTACCCCTGTATTGAGCCCAATAACTTGTATTTGACTAAAGCATATTTCCCAGAAAGGCATCTCATGTTGATTGGAAGAGAGCAAGAGATGGAGAATGCCACTTCCTTTAGTTTGTTCCAATGGTTAATCACCCCCCACTATTGAAATATTGTGCCTAATTTCAAACTTCAATTTGTCTGGCTTCAGCTACCAGTCATTGGTTCATGTTATGCCTTTCTCTGCTAGATTAAAGAGGCCTTTATTACATGGTATTTGGGGCCTGTGAAGGTAGTAGTACACTGCTCAAGTCACCTCTCACTCCTTTTTTTTTGTAAATTAAACAGATTGAGCTTTTGAAATCTCTCACTGGAAATTTTCAGCCCTTGAATAATTGGTGTAGCTCTTTTCTGCACCTTCTCCAGCTCTTCAACAACCTTTTTAAATGTAGACAATAGAACTGCATGCGATATTCCAGTATTGAGTTCACCAATGCCATATACAGAAGTAAAAGCACATCCCACTCGTTACTCTCTTTATACTAGGGATGTAAATATCGTTTTAAACATTAACCATTTAAACAATTAAAGTTTTATTGTTTAACCGGTTAACCAATTAAAGATAGAGGGGCTGGGGCTGCTCCAGCTGGCACGGCTGGCGATGGGGCTGCTATAGCCGGCCCGGGGCTGAGGTCGCTCTGGCCAGCCTGGGGCTGGGGTCAGCCGGTTAGCACGCCTGGGGCTGCTCTGGCCAGCTCAGGGCTGGGGGTTAACAGTTAGGGTACTTTAACAGTAATACTAATGCTTACTTGTTAACTGTTACCTGTTGAACAGTTTAATATTTTACATCCCTAGTTTATACATCCAAGGATCATATTAGCCTTTTTTGCCACAGCATCCCACTGAGAGCTCAAGTTGAGTTGCTTGTCCACTATGACCCCTAAGTCTTTTTCAGAGCCACTGTTTTCCAGGATACAGTGCCTCGTACTGTCGGTGTAGCTTGTATTCCTTGTACCTAGACGTACAAACTTGTATTTGACTATATTAAAAACACATCTTGTTTGAATGGGCAGAGCTTATCAAGTGATCCAGATCGCTCCTCTGATTGCCCTGTCTTCATTATTTACCTTTCTGTCAATCTTTGTATCTTCCACAAAGTCTGTCAGAAGTGATCCTATATTTACTTCCAAATCATCGATGGAAAATGGTGAATAGTGCTAGGCCTACTAGCGATCTCTATAGAATCCCATTAGAACCACTCTCATTTGATGATTACTTTTTGAGATCTATCAGTTAGCCAGTTCTGAATCTACTTATCATGCACTCTTTGTATTGTATAGTGCTATTTTTTAAATCAGAACATTGTACAGTATTACATCAAATGCTTTCAATCCAAGTGTCAGTAAAAATGCTAAAAAATAATATCAGATGCTAAATTCGAAAGCAGGTCTTTTGGTTTGATAGCCATTGTATAATTCACCAGGGCACAGTATTTCCTAGCCATGTCACTGAGCCTCTGTGAGCTTTAGTTACCTCATTTGAAAAATATACGTAAATGTTTTCAGGATCAGGACCCATGGCACCAGATGCCTAATCCCAGATCTAACCAGTAGACAACACTCTCATTCTCATTTTATAGAATCTAAATCAGTGGTTCTCAAACTTTTCTACTGGTGACCCCTTTCACATAGCAAGCCTCTGTGTGCGACCCCCCCCTTTTAAATTAAAAGCACTTCTTTACATATTTAACACCATTGTCAAGCTGGGCCTTAAAAACCTCTAAGGATGGAGATTCCACTACCTCCCTAGGTAATCCATTCTAGTGCTTCACCAACCTCCGAGTGAAATACTGTTTCCTAATATCCAACCTCGACCTCCTCCACTGCAACTTGAGACCATTGCTCCTTGTTCTGTCATCTGCCACCACTGAGAACAGCCTAGTTCCATCCTCTTGGAACCCCCCTTCAAATAATTGAAGGCTGCTATCAAATCCATAACGCATCTTCATGATACTACACTTTAATGGCTGCATGGATTTAATTTTTGAATAATATGAAAAAGAAACCTGTGTCAAAATGCTCTGAATAGCTGATAATTTTATCCTGAAGGGCTATTCTCAAGGTGAGTAGGCACAGACACTGACGCATCTTCTCATTCTTGTCTTTTGCAAAGTCCAGTAATTCAATAAAGGCCAAATTGAGAAGATTTCATCTTTATTCAGGTAAAACTTCCATTGAAATGAAGGACATCAAGCTTTGGCCACAAATGTTTTAATGCTCTATTTAAAAAAGAGTATTATTTGTATTTCACTTGCTTCTGGGAGCCCCACTGTGCTAGGCACCCTACAAAAACAGAACAGAAAAATGTTCCAGGCTTGAATGGCTCTAAAAGAGTGTCACACAACCCAACACTGGTGAACAACCCTACAACAACAAACCAGTGGATACATGCTATGGAGGAGGAGAGAAAGGTGTAATTAGCTCCCAATAAGATAGAAAAAATAATATTACGTTAAGGATTAAAAGTAAAGAATGTCTTGGAATAATACACTAATGAAAATTTAGTTTGCAGCATCTAATGTAAAGACAGTAACCTTGCCAGAAAAATTATTGTTTCTGAAGCATTTTCTGCTCAAACCCAGACTGCATTTATATATAAAAATTGGTCTCACAAAACATTAGGATTTAGGATTAACTTTCTACTGGGAAATCTATTTCAAGTTAATTGAATTCTGTTACGACAAAGAGGAAATGCATGCAAATAATTAATTAGAAACAAATTCAGGATAGAAAATTAATACTTGATACTCAGTAACAAAGCACAAAGTAATATATGTAAAGCAGCATTATTCTGAGTCATGAATTTTTGTTAAAGAATTCTTTTCATTCCAATGAGAAAAATCACTGATACTAGAGCCACATACTAAGGCCCTGATCCTGCAAACATTTATGCATATGCTTAATTTTACAACAGCAAATAGTTCTAAAGTTAAGTATGCTCATACATGTTTGAAGGATTTGGGCCTTAACAGACAACTAATTTGTATATAGAAGAAATCCTACCTAAGTACTAATCATTTTTGCTCCTAAAAATTGAACTTTCATGAAAACAGAAGAAATAGGTATAACAATCTGAAAATAGTCTAAATGTTCTGTCTGCACAATTGTAGCTTGTTTTGTGAATGACCTTATCAAAAGGCCTTTTATGAACAGAAATCTCTCTTTGTCCCTTTTTGTGCAGATTGCCTCTACTAACAAGTGAGGAGTGCTACTGGGAGCAGAGTGTGGCTTTTAAAAAATCTATTTTCCTAGAATGAGTGTTTTACTTTTGCAGTTTTATCGCCCTTAGTCTTTTCCCAGCTCTAATCATGCAAGTGATGTCATAAAAAGTAACTTTTATAAGTTTTAATCACATATATTTCAAATCTCAAATAGGCTGTTCAGACAATACACTGTTTAGAAGACCCTATTATGCTATGCAGTAGCGTGTGATGAGGAGATGCTACATTTATTTTAAGAGAGAAAGAAATCTGTATTTCATTTGTTACACTGCTAACTTCACTTTAGGTAATTGCATTCAGCTTTATTATTGCCCAGAGCAATAACTGATTGTTAGTTATTGAAGTCTGAAATGATTTTCTCATTTCCCAGGGGAATCTGGAGATTTACATGGTGCACAGCAGTAACTAATAGATATAATCTGGTCATAATGTAGCTATATAATGTGTTATTTACTTGTTGAGAACATGGATGTTGAACATTTTAACATTTCCTCAAGAAGTGTTGCAGATTTTACTCAGGATGCGTGAGAATTAAGTGCACTACTCTTACGATCAGGGTTGTTAACATACCAGCAGCCATCAAAAGGTATATGACATTGGAGATAACACACTTGTACATACAAAAATTAATGTAAAAATGGTTATATTTTTCATTTAATTTGTGAATTTGTGTACACATTAACAAAATAACCTATGATAAGTAAAATCTAATTTAAAAGAAATACATATGGCTCTGCTTATTGTACAAATAAGAGGAAATTCACACCAGGACAAAGCAAGTCTTAGGTAATGCAGAAGTTCTCCTTCAGGAGTGAATTTCACCCGCAGTGATTTAGACAGATTTTGATTGCTTGTTTGACTGGCATCTGGGTTTCAAGCTTTCCCTAAAATAATCTGAGGAGGGGGAAATGAGTAATTGATCATATTTATTAACATGTTCAAATTATCTGCTGCTCAACTAAATCAGATCAAGTAGAATCCACTTAATTGGGATATACTAGTGGACAGCCTATAAACCCAGTTAAGAAAAGAGGTCTTTTCTTAAAAGAAATTATATAGCTAGATAAATATGGACTTAAACTAACATTAAGAACACAAGAAAAAAAAATAAAACATTTACTTCATTTCTTTTTATATTTACTTATAACTTCTCTTAAAAGGTTACAAGTTAGATTTTCATTACTAGGTCTTGATCCTGTAAACAGTTACACATGTGCTTAATTTTACTACTAAATGGAACTCCTCATGGTAGTGGAGTTAAGCACATGTGTAAGAATTATCAGGATCCAAGAGCCTATTTAGCACCTGGTTAAATATCACTTAATAATAATGAATAAATCCCATCTAAGCAGGGTTTTTGCTAATTCTTTCGCCATTTGTAATTCTGTCCCCATTAAGCAGCAATACTTGCAATCAACTATCATAGGGCTAAATTTATTTTTTTGACTTTTTTAAATACCCATTTTGTTCACTGGATACCTTCCAATAATTTCTCTTTCAGCTGTCCCAATAAAGTGTCCATCCCAATTAAATTTGTTCTGGTTAAATGGAGTATAGAGTCTAAGCACATTTGCCATGTATTTTTCTTTCATCTCTCCATCTCTACCCCTCACAAGCTCACTTTTTGAGGTTTTTGCCCTCCTGCTCAAAATCTTTCTCCTGATGCAATACCTTGATTCATGATGTCAAGCAAACAAATTCTTCTACCATACATGCTTGTCTATTAGATGACAAATTTAAGAGGCATTCAGTGCAATTTTTTTGGGTGGCCATTAATTATACACAAGGTCAAGCCATTTCTGCAGAGAGGATTTAAAGATCACCCTTCAGCTGGTACCAGGAATTTATCGTATCAGCCTCAAGGAAGATGATGAAGCTAGAAAAAAAGATTATGATTATAAAAAGGACAGTGATATTTATCACATATCAATGGAACAGGATTTAGCATTGTTTGATGATTCTGACTTAGCGATTGTATGACCACACAAAAGCTAGCATTTTGTATTATCAAAATTAAATTATACATAATAATATCTTGTTGAGTCAGCTTTTGTGGGCATCATCTTGTTTATACATAGATCAATAATAGTTGCTGTTTCTAGAGTATTAAGTATTGGCTTATATTAAAGTATATAGAATCATAAGACGGGAAGGGACCTTGAGAGGTCATCTAGTCTAGTCCTCTGCACTCATGTCAGGACTAAGTATTATTTAGACCAGTGGTCACCAACCCGTAGATCGCGATTGACTGGTAGATCCCGGAGACTCTCCCATTCAATTGCAATCTCTGGCTGCTAAAAGTCTGGTGGTGTAGCAGGGCTGCCGCTAAGGCAGGCTCCCTGCCTGCCCTGGCCCCACGCTGCTCCCAGAAGCAGACAGCGTGCCACCACGACCCCAGGGGATGGGGGGAGGGGCAGGGATCTCCACGTGCTGCTCCTGCCTGCAAGCACCACCCCTATTGATCAGGAATGGGGGAATTGCGGCCAATCGGACCTGTGGGGGTGGTACCTGCAGAGAGGGGCAGCACACGGAGCCATGTGCCCCAACCACAGGGGCTGCAGGGGTGCGTTGGCCCCTTCCAGGAGTGGCGTGGGGCTGAGGCAAGCAAGGAGCCTGCCTTAGCCCCACTGTGCTGCTGACTGGAAGCCGCCTGGGGTAAGTGCTGCCTGGCAGGAGTCTGTACCCCAACCCTGAGCCCCCTACCAAAGCCAGCACCCCATTCCTCGCTCCTGCACCCCAAACCCCCTCCTGCACCCCAGCCCTGACTCTCCTCCTGGAGCCAGCACCCCTCCTGCACCCCAACACTCTGCCCCAGCCTGTACCAAAACTCCCTCCCAGAGCTTTCACCCCTCACTCCCTCCTGCCCCGCAACCCTCTGCCCCAGGCACATCTTTCCTGAAATGTGGCACCCAGAACTGGATACAATACTCCAGTTGAGGCCTAATCAGCGCAGAGTAAAGTGGAAGAATTACTTCTTGTGTTTTGCTTACTATACTCCTTCTAATACATCCTAGAATGACGTTAGCTTTTTCTGCTACAGTGTTACACTGTTGATTCATATTAAGCTTGTGGTCCACTATGATCCCTAGATCCCTTTCCACAGTGCTTCTTCCTAGGCAGTCATTTCCCATTTTGTATGTGTGCAACGGATTGTTCCTTCCTAAATGTATTTTGCATTTGTCCTTATTGAATTTCATCCTATTTAATTCAGACCATTTCTCCAGTCTGTCCAGATCATTTTGAATTACAATCCTAGCCTTCAAAGCACTTGCAACCCCTCCCAGCTTGGTATAATCCACAAACTTTATAAGTGACCTCTCTATGCCATTATCTAAATCATTGATGAATATATTGAACAGAACCGGACCCAGAACTGTTCCCTGTGGGACCTCACTCATTATGCCCTTCCAGCATGACTGTGAACCACTGATAACTACTGTCTGGGAACAGTTTTCCAACCAGTTTTGCACCCACTTAATAGTAACTCTATGTAGGTTGCATTTCCCTAGTTTATTTATGAGAAGGTCATTCGAAACAGTATAAAAAACTTTACTAAAGTCAAGATTTACCATGTCTACCGCTTCCCCCCATCCACAAGGCTTGCTATGTGGAAGTTCCTCTCAAGGTTTCTATTCCAATAAAATTAAGTAACATTATCAATGTGGCATTGGAAACTTATGAAAGAGAAATTTTATTTCAGTTACCCCGAATACTAACTTTACATTTTAAATAATAATAGTTTTACAAACATTTCTGTGAAAGATGGATCTGATTGTTATTTTAACGTTTACTACTAAAATGGTTATAATCATAGTTTTGAAGTAGAGCTCTGCGTGGGACTATTATTTTAAGCCCACTCTCGTCCCCGCCCCCCACAATACCCACTCCCATTCCCACCTGCTCCCGCATTGTTTCTTGCATTTTTATCCTGCTCCCACCCACAAAAAACTTAGATCCCGTCCGTAAAAGAGACAGATTCCCCCATGCTACTTAAAAAAACCAAAACAAAAAAACCAACAACGGTCAGTTAATATATTAGATATATAAATGGAATTCAGACACCATTTTCACGTGGTAAACTGGTGAGATATTTAGTGTTTTCACGCAAATTATCTGTCTGGGGTTTTTTTTGTCCACACACTGTACATTTTACCCACTACAAAGTACATTTTACCCACTCCCACTATTATGGCAGCGTGTCCTGCAGGACCTGCAGGATCCCATCCTGCTGCAGGCTCTATTTTGAAGCTCTCTCAGACTATTTCTTATATGTTTGTACTGTGCCTAGCACAATAGGATCCAACTTACTTTAAGTGCTACTGTGATATAAATGTTAAATAATAATCATCATTTTGAAGTCAGAAGCATTGGTACTAACATCTGTTATCTGAAGCCAGGTTCAGAAGAATAATCCTGGAATAAGAAAGTACCAATAGTTCTTTTAACATGAAGATCTGAATCGCCAGCTTTCTTAGATAAAATATTTCTCTTCAAGTATACTGAAACAAGGAGTTTTGTTGTTAGATAAACAAACTAGCTATCCTGTGTAAAGTGATCTCAGTCTTACAACATGCACCAGTAATGCAAATATGGTGCACATGATACTTGAACAGATAAACTACCAACTGCTGCGTAGCGTAATAGTGGTAAACATGTTTTATTACAGCAGGTTTTCCTCTCCGTCTAATATGAATGTTTTATGAAGGTTTGAAAGTATTCCTCATGGAAATGTTAAAAAGTTCATTCTTCTCTCAATGCACAAGGGATTTGTGCACATTATTCACATTAAACCTAAGAAGAGCTACCCACATAAATACCTAGTGCATCGAGAGTTGACTAGACCATTAATCCTCAGGGTCTTCATTACCCTTTCAGTACAAATCTCACCTCCTTTCCAGCTTCTGCTCCTACCATTTCTATTGTCTTCCTCCTTTCCCATTACAAGGAGGCCATTCCCACCATGGCAACACATTAGATGCTGTGGAATACTCCTTCACCGCTGCCTGCCCTTTCTTTATGCCCTGTTGCTCTTTTTCCCCAGCAGATACTGACCCAAGCCACAAAATTTGGAGCTAGATTCTATGTCAAAATTTGTCAGTGTTCAAAATGATTTCATTCCTGGATTTTGGCTCACATCCATCTCTGCACTCTGGATTCAGCTGCTGAGCATTTATTTTGGCCTATAAGTAAGAAAGACCCACCTATCCTGTCTGTAGTCTCCTTTGTTAAAATGAAATATACAATTAAATCAAAAGTCAAAGCCAGTATCTACTTCTCATCCAAACCAGAAAATGAGCAACCAAACTACATGAAGTTCAAACAGTAATCTCCTGCCCTGGAAACACCTTCCTATATTGTTAACCTTCCTCCCCAAAAGCCAGGGTAAATAGTCAGGCCATGCCACGAATCCTGGAGTTCAACAGACTGGGGCTGTTTTGGACCAAATTATGCTGTAAATTCATATTGGAGATCCATGTCGGCAGTTCTCTCTCTATTAAACTGAGTGCACTTTCCCATAAGCGATGTGCTTTGTTCTGCTCATTGTATGCCAGCCTGATTTCATCACCTCATCTGCACCAACTGTAAACAAAATCACCTGAAGCAAAATGACCAGGGCTCCAATGGATAATCTGACATATTATTCTGTAATGGATGACTGCAGATAATACACCCTAAAAATATCACATATCACACTAAAACCATAGATCATGGAACTCCTATGCTGGATCCACAGTCAAGCCATGCTTATAGTCAGTAATTAATTAGGATTGAAAAGATAACATTAAGGATTACTGCCAAAATTAAAATGCCTCAGTCTCACCAATGCTTGCACAGCTCTGCTCTTGCCTACACTTTTTCTCTTATCCCTCCTACTGTTCTGCTTGTGCTATACACTCTGCCAGTTCTTGTTTCCCCCTAGTCTCTCCCCACACACCACTCCACATCTTCTCTCATGTTCCTTCAGTGACCTCATGATTCTGTGTTCGTGGCTACAGCCTTCAGACCCCTCCTCCAGACTCACTGTGTTTGCCTTCATTCAGGGGTGGCTCTAGTAATTTTGCCGCCCCAAGCAGGGCAGCACGCCGCGGGGGGCACTCTGGCGGTCGCCGGTCCCGCGGCTCCAGTGGACCTCCTTCAGACGTGCCTGCGGAGGGTCCGCTGGTCCCGCGGCTCCGGTAGACCTTCCGCAGGTACGCCTGCGGCTGCTCCAGCGGACCCTCCGCAGTCATGCCTGCGGGAGGTCTGGTGGTCCCGCAGCTCCGGTGGACCTCCCGCAGGCATGACTGCGGAAGGTCCGCCGGAGCCTCCTGCCACCAAAATGCCGCCCCACGCGCGCGCTTGGCGCGCTGGGGTCTGGAGCCGGCCCTGCCTTCATTCCACCTCTTCCGTCCTTTTGCTAATCCTGGCTCCCTCAAACTATCTATTTAACATTAATATGTTACCTTATTTAAATATTACATTGAAAATACTGTAATATCTAAAAAACCCCACTAATACACAGTACTAAAAATTAAGCTCATGATGACGACATACAATAGCTTCTCATGACTGTAATTGTCACCGTTTCCTAGATCTTCATCTCACCCCCCAACACACATCTACATTGATACACATACACTTGATTTGTCAACCCTGTGTCTGGTCTAGATTGTAAGCTCCTTAGGACAAGGACCTGTCTCATTATCTGTAAAGGACAACATCATGGACATTCTTCTAAATCTGGCACCACAGAAATAAAAATATGATTTGCCTTTCACTTCCCTGAAAGACATGCTTAAAATTTCTGCAGTCACATTGTATATAAGCAATTCCCATTTTGTTGTATAGCATCACATTGCTGCTTTCCAATCATCTAAAACTGTGCTAAAATTCCCTTCTTGTCATCCTGAACACAACAGTCTATTCCATTTAGTTTCTATCCCTTAACTGAGGGCAAGATCAGGCCCTTTATTTTGTATTGTCACATAAATCAGAAGGTCAGATTTCCTTTTGTGTTCATTGTTAGCTATGTTACTGAACAAAGGGGAAATCAAAACACATGCAGTTCTTGCTAATGCATTAAACTATTTTTCTAACGTATTAAGCTATTAACTGTCTAACCTGGTTAACCTAATCTTATTGAAACTCCACAACTCATCTGATTAATATGTCCACAGTCTATACACTCTCTCAGACTGGTTACCATTTTAATATTTTGGACACACAGACAAACTGTACAGATAAACTAAGTATGCATTAACCAATGCTGACAGTAGTGTGAATAATTTATAAATTGTATGTACATAATTTAAATATCAATATCAATATAGAAACCAAAAGCTATTAAAATCAACTTTTAAAATGAACTCCTTCAATGCTGTTTGACAAACCCAAGTCATGCACTAGGTCCCATTAGTAACTACTGGTTGTCCACGCTCCTTAAGGATACATTATTAGGATAAATTGTTAACAATCTGAGGCACTGGAGGTTCCATCCACTGTTCTATCCATCAAAGTTAGAATAAGTTGGTATCAGAAGAGTCTTGAGGTAACTGAGCTAATCTTTGCAGTTGGAGTAAAAAAATCTTTTGGAAGCTTCCCTCCCCTAATGCACCTATTAACACTCCAAAATAAGATTCCAATGATTTTTGCTAGTGTTTTGATTTCCTAGAAGCCATTTTAATAACATCAATCATTCTCAGCCCACACCCTGTTCTCCAGAGTAAGGGAACAGATGCTCAAGTGGCTGGATATTTGCTTTTCAGTGCAGAGGACCGTGTCTAATGTTTAACTTTTCTTCAAACCATACTTAGCCTCTGCTCAAATTTGCACTGGAGTGCAACAACCTTGTGTTTCTTGCTACGGACCCTGAAAGGGCTTGTGGGACCAAGGCTTTTATATGGGACAGTAATCAGTGATTTCACTAGACCTTTGAGAGGGAGGTTGCCAAACCTGAATCTGCTCCCTCTTCATAAGTAATATTATCATTTATCATTTACCAAGGTTTGTGTAGTCTTTAGCTTTAATTTAATGGAAGGTGATGTCATTAACAAAAACTTTACTAATGAAGAAAAACAAGCTATTTTTAAATGGATGTTATTGTACCCTCATTTCCAGTCATGATATTAAAAACCTCTGAAGTATACCAGAGTAAAGGCTTAAACAGCATAGTATTGTTGTAAGCTAGAGTGCTTTGAGCCATCACTGTAGAAAACTGTTGTATTTTTAATGAAGGAACATCACAATCCCTGGATTCACAGTGCTAAGGGTCTACACTCTTACACGTCATTACAGTTTCCCTCTCATATTTTGAATCTCCTCACATAGCCCCATGGTTTTTTTTAATAGCAAAAGATTAAAATTCTTCTAACTATACCATATTTAATTGCCCAATTTAAGAATAAAGCTGAACTAAATACAAATGTTGCTTTCCCAAGCTTTAGGGAATTACTACATGACCGTGTCAACTCTCAGAGGATAACAAAACAGCATTTTGCAGCTAAAGTGAGAATTTTTCCCTGTTGAAAATTGCCTGTTTTTATTATTGTAAGAATTGGTCCACTGAACTTAGTACAGCCTCTTAGGTCTCAGTGAGAATCCTATGATTAATGAGGTAGCCATTAATGTCAGTAGATTGAACAACTGAAATCTGATTATATTAAAGTGCTTCCCAAACATTAGGGTCACATTAACAGTTTATTGAAACAAGCTGATAAAATTTAAAATGGTCATCTAATTCCCTGGGGTTCCTAATTGTTGCATGATAAATCACTCTGTAGAGAAATCTATTACAGTGTTCCAAATGAGAAAATGTAATTTACTGTACCATTAGTAGGGTGTTTGAAGCACTTTGGTTCTTTAGCAGGGGAGTTTTGCTAGAATAAGACAAAATTCCATACATGGGTGGAAAAAAAGGTTTTTTTAGGTCAAGATAATGCTTGTGGCTGGAGCTGTCTAAATTGTCTGAAGAATGAAGCATTTTATGAAAACAAATCACATAACGCTGACTTGTAAGCCTACTACTAACCATCCAGCATGAATGAGCATTCATCTATGTTTATTATGCAACTGTCATGCTCTTGTACCATATATGGACTGGCTACAGACCTTGCCTATACACAACAGATGTGTTCATCACAAGTTCCAATGCTCTGCCAGGTATGGCTGGGGTTCATGTAAATGAGGTATTTCACACAGTGCCACCTATTGGCTGAACAATATAATACAGTTTAACATTCCATTACCTCTCCCCCTTTAAGTTCTGCATTCCTGCCATTTGCAGTATCACTCTGTCTTTGAAGTTCAGTACATAACAATCTGAATCATACTTGTATTCTAATTACACAACCCAAACACATAACAACTTGGCAGTCCATTAGTTGCAACCACTGGCTGTGGTCATTTGGGAATCTTTGAGTCATCTTCACGTTCTGCATCCACCACCAGTAGAGTTTGCTCTGTTGGTTGTCCTTTCTTAGGAACAAACTGTAGATGTAGATAGCTTTTGCTGAACTCTCCACTGTTGATCTTGATCACATATGATCTGGTGCTGAATTATTTTTCTTTATAACAGCTGGAGTTGTCCATCCCTTTTCTCCATCCAATTTTATATAAATACAAGTCACCAGGCTCTAGACCTGGCAGTTCTCAAATTGAGTGATGTCTATTGTAAAAGTGTTTATAAGTTTTTTTAGCCTTTTTATGTGATTTGGCTAATCTCTTCATGACTGGCCACTTTGGAGGTAGATTCTTTTCCAAAATTGGAACAGTAGTTCTGAGTTGTCTTTCCATCAAGAATTGTGCTGGACTATATCTAGTAGCCACTATTGGTGTTAATCTGTAACTCAGAAGAGCAAGGAATTCCTGCTGCAGAATTTTCTTAGGTGTCTGTACATCTCCCTCAACCTCTCCATTTGCTAGTGGGTAATGTGGACTGCTAGTAATATGATCAAAATCACATTTTGTTCAGAATGACTTAAATTCTGCTGCAGTGAATTGTGGTCCATTAGCCATTACTAGTTCTAGAAAACCAAAGTGAGCAAAAGTGTACTTTAGTTTAATGACATGTTATATCTTTCAAGTATATTATTTCTATATACCTGGAAAAATAGTCCACAACAACCAGGTACTGATGCCCTCTGAATTTGTGTAAATCTGCAGCTTGCTTCTTCCAAGGTCTCTCTGGTAGGGGTGTTTTGTACACTGTATGGTTCAGCATTAAGTTGATTTGTATTGGATCTTCCTTCAAAAGTCTAATATCATCAAATCCTCTGTTGAGTTCTTCTATCTTTCTCACAAGGCCCATCATGGCTGCCAGCTGTGACTGAGAAGGTTGTTGGTCTTTGATCACATACACTTTGATTGCATAACTTTTGCCTTTGTAAGTTGTTTCTGGGGTGAACTGGCCCAGGCAGTTCAGAAAACCTCCAGAGCTAGTCAGAGCTGTGTCAAGTGACTTCAACTTAGGGAGGGGTTGAAGGTGATTGTAAGCCCCTTCTGACACGACTGTGATGTCAGCTCCTGAGTCAATTTTAAAGTCAATAGTCTTGCCATGAATATTCAGTTTCACTCTCCAAGTAGGCTTTATTCATAAGTGATAGATCCCAGAAACAACTACTCTTGTTGTCTATAATATGACTCAACTACCTGACTTCTTTGGTGTGGCAAGCAGCTACAAAATGTCCATATTTCATGCATGCATTAGACCATGTACCTCTGGCAAGAGATGCATCATCTCTTGAGATTGAGTTTTTCCACACGTTGTGCATGTAGACTGGAATTTGCCCCTTTGAGCCAGAGAATTCTCTCTCTTTGCCTCAGGGATTTTATGGCAATGGATTTTACAATTTCTAAGCTAGTTTCAGGTTTTTTCAAGTTTGTCAAGTTTCTCTAGATTTTGCTGTTTCACCACTTCAGACAGTTTTGTATTTGAATAGCTGTGGCTAGGATTAACTCTCTGTTGTATAGCTGTTGTGAAAGGTTTTTATCTGTTAACCCAATAAACAGCCTGTCTCTGATATTTTCATGTTTTGCATTCCAAAAAAATCACAATTTTCAGCCAGTGTATGCAGAGCCCTTATAAAATGTTCAACATTTCAAATGTTCGTGAATTCTCTGGTGAAAAATGCTCTCTCTGAGGTATAAAGTATGCATCAAACATAGTCAGAACCCTTTCAAAGTCATCTTTGTGACTGCCTTCAGTAAAGTCAAAGGATTTAAAGATATGTCTGCTTGCATCCCCATAGCATAAATTAAAGATGATACCTGTATATCTCCGGTTTCTTTGTGCAGTGTGGTAGCAATGTGAAATCTTGCAAAATATTGTTTCCAGTCTGCCCATTCTGAAGGTTTGTCAAAGCTGAAGTTCTCTGGGCATTGAAGAGTGGTATGTGGATGAGATCCTACAACCTTTGTTGCTTTGTTCCTTCTATTTGCAACTGTTGTTGTTCCTTCCATCTGCAACCTTTGTTGCTCTGTTCCTCTTAGTTTACTGCTGACACCATGTCATGTTCTTGTACCAGATATGAACTGACTACAGAGCTTGCTTATACACACCAGATGTGCTCATTATAAGATCCTTTAATGCTCTGCCAGGTATGTCTGAAATTAGTTTAAATAAGGTATTTTACACACATTGCCACCTAGTGGCTGAACAGTATAATACAGTTTAACATTCCATTACAGCTACTATCCTTAGAAGCCTATTTTTCTCTGCCCTTCCCCTAGTGTCTAAAAAACTCAACTCCCATAGAAAAGCACCTGGAGACCCAAAATTCAGTCACTAAGGATTTTCACCAAGGATTGCACAGGGTTAACCTACCCACATTGAAGTCCAAAAAGAACAATAGGAATGAACTTAATTCTTAAGTACCAATCTTAAGTACCCTCCTTTATGGTGGCCAAAAACATGTCAGCCTGCAAGTCTGACAGGTGCACCGCACATCCTCCCGAAAGAACTCGGTCGTCCCTTGCACTATATGAGGATTGTTGAGGATGCCAGCAGCTGGGTTGCTAGAGACCATGTATCACAGCACCTGCCCCGCCTATGATGGGCCATATTGGTGACCAGCATTCCAGATCCTGAAATTAGAAGAACTCATTAAAACTTCCTTCATAGGTCAGCCATGTGCCCAGTGCCAAAGATCTCCAGGACACTGACAACATCATATGCCGAGGCTCCATAGCGCTTGTGGTATTCACTTGGGTTCGTTGCTAGCTCCTGGTGAAAACTCCTGAAATCTGACAAACAAAATGAGATAAGGCATCTGCATTGCCATTATCCATCCCGGGTACATGCTTGCAAGAAAAACAGATGTTAAAGCTTAAACATTATAGCACAAATGTCTCCACTAACCTCATGTGATCTGAAAGTTTGGGCAACTGATAGCATGTACCACCACCATTCTGTTGCACTAGAAACACACCCTTTTATTAGCCAGCTCTGGTCCCCAAATAACCACTGAAATGAAAATGGAAAAAATATACAGGAAAGTCATGTCACGCATTACCATGTTTTGTGTCCAGATGGTGGGCCATTACTGGGCACATAACCTGCATTAGTAAAACACCCCCAAATCCTTACCCCCTGAAAGCATCTGAATGGATTTTCAAACCTGCCTGAAATAACCATTCCTCCCTTCATAAGGGCACTGTAAAAATGTTCCTAAACCTTCCTTCATCTCTCTAGTAACTTGTATATAATGGTGTGGTCTGGCTATGGAATCATAGAGTATCAGGGTTGGGAGGGACCTTAGGAGGTCATCTTGTACAACCTCCTGATAGATTTTTGCCCCAGATACCTAAATAGCCCCCTCAAAGATTGAACTCATGACTCAGGGTTTAGCAGGCCAATGCTCAAACCACCAAGCTATCACTCCCCCACAGTATGCCTGCTGTTGCTGCCACAAGCCGGACACAGAATGCCCACTCCAGGACAACAACCCTTCAGGCAAAGTTCAGGTGCCACATAATAGATTGCAAGTCTCGTAGCATGAGTTTCTTGGCTCCTACAGGTCTCCTGAACAATCCCAATAGCTCCTGAAGCTTATCCTGAGGGAGCCGCGATATGCCTGCGCCTGGGTCCAGCTTGATCCCCAGGCAGGTCAATGTAGTGGAAGGGCCCTCTGTTTTCTCTTCCACTAGGAGTCTCCCCAACTGTTTAGCCAGGGCCTGAAATGTGTCCAACTAGTGAACACACTCATCTGACCCTATTCGTCCCACAAACAAAAAGTCATCCAAATAATGCACTACTTGGCATAGTCCAGCTGCCCTCACCACTGCCCAATGCAACGTTGTATTGAATTTTTCAAATGCTGACCAGGATACTGCACAGCCCATGGGCATAGCCTTGTCAAAATAAAATTGTCCCTCAGAAGAGGAACCCAAAAGGTCAAAGTCCAATGGATGCACTGGCAGCACCAGGTCTATTCCATCATTAACAGAGCCACCACGATCTTCCCCTGGAGTCTTCTTGGGGACCAAACCCAGGGGGAAACCTGTAAGTTCTGTACAGATAATTGATTATATTGCCCTGCCACCCTACCCTCATTTAATTCCTGTATATTCTTTTTTGAACAATATGGCCCAGCTACTGACTTCACATTTTTGACATCATATGACTCATAGAATCAATCATAGGAGATTAGGGTTGGAAGAGACCCTAGGAGGTCATCTAGTCCAACCCCCTGCTCAAAGCAGGACCAACCCCAACTAAATCATCCCAGCCAGGGCTTTGAGCTACTCCCCAAAAAGGGGATCCCGCCCACAAATATGCCCCATCTGCTTTGTTAGGGTAATCCCATAGAAGAACCCTCAACACTTCTGGCCTAACTGGCAATGGCGCCTGTGCCCACTGCACTGCCCCCAGGGGTGAGTTTGTGTTCTGAACCCCATAACCTGTTCTAGCTGAGCCATATCTGGGGTTGGCACTTGACCCACCCTCACTCCTGTTTCCCCCCTGCTATTGTCCCCTACCACTCTGGCAAGAAGGGGCTGAATGGGTCCCCAAGCAAATCTTGCAAGTGTGTCTGTATTTACAAGAGCTGCGAAAACAACTGCTGTCATTAAATGACAAGTAAATATCATTAAGCGACTCAGGCCCCTCTTGAGCTTGCTGTGGAATGAACAAGCCACTGTCCATGTGAACTCCTGATCCCCACGGAGTCATCCACTTCAATCACAGCGTGTAATGTGGTATGTCCCACCAGATCCCAGTTTGTGTTGCTGCCCTCAGTCAAAACTGCTCATCATAATTAAATCAAGACATGCCCCTGAACGTTTTGTATGCCCGCCTGATTATATCCATATACCTAAACAAGGCTGGGCTTCTCCCTGGGTAAGCCTGCACTATATCACCTGCATAGATAACGAAGGCAGCTTCCCAATTTTCCTATGTTCTACGCACCCTTGTTCACTCGGGCAGCTCCCTGTTCTGTTTACTCTGCCCTGTCAACACCTCCCTGTGCAACAGTGATAATATGTCCACGTACTCACGTCTCAGGATTTTATCCTTAGTTGTACTGAGAAGGTGAACTCCCATCGGGTCAGCCACTGCGGCATAACCATACTCGGACTGACTGATGATGAGGCATCCTCAGTGCCCTGCTGCCCCACAGCCACCCCTGAAACCTCAACTCTGTCCCAGGACACCTCATTTCTTAATGACTGGTGAGTCAAAACATGTCCAGCGGTCTCATCCCACTGTGGGCTCCCATACCTGTGCAGCAGGTCTGCCCCATCTGCCCATCTCCTGTGTCTATACCAATCCTCCCTGTTGCCCTGTCCAGACCCCTCACCCACAGATGCCTGAGGTTGTTGCAAGAACTGCAAATTAGCTTGCAGGAGCTGTGAGTTCATTTCCACACCAGTGGGGCGGGGCACCCCCAGATGGGTCTGATATGGCTTCTGGGACTCCTAGTCCCAGTTTATTTATTATCCCACCAGACCCACTCCTGTCTCACCTCGAGTAAACTCTCAGAGGAATAGTTTGAGCCCAGACCCTGCTCCTCACTGAGGACCCTGTAACTGCCATCAGTTGCCACACTGTGTGGCAGGGTATCTCCTGTGCCACCTGTCCCCACAACCTCTCTCTGTTGCAGTTCACACTCACCCCTGGAATCAGTGTCACACCTCTCTCCTCCTTTCAGTGGAGAAGAATATCACGGTTCTGGGTAACCCAGTCTTCTTTCAATAGCTAAGTTGGTAGAGCAGAGGACTATAGACTTAATTTTCCTGGGAATCCTTAGGTTGCTGGTTCAACTCCAGTTTGAAGGAACTGCCTGGGAGGGGAGGGATAGCTCAGTAGTTTGAGCATGGGCCTGCTAAACCCAGGGTGGGGAGTTCAATCCTTGAGGGGGCCATTTGGGGATTTAGTTGGGGATTAGTCCTGCTTTGAGCAGGTATTAGACTAGATGACATCCTAAGGTCCCTTCCAACCCTGATGTTCTATGATTTCAGAAGCCCTGTAATATGTTCTGGGTTGACATAGAGCCATGCTGCTTAGTGTGCCTGGCTCCTCTGCTGCCTTACTAGATACCTGGAGAAAGGGCTTCTAACACCAGGGGCTTGCACCTTTAAAACCTTCTGCCCTTATATTCCTAGGGGATAAGTCAGTGTGGCCAAGCTGACCCCCACTTACCTTTGTGTAGCAGTTTCTGATCTCCTTCCCTTCCCTCCCACCCATAAAGCACTGCTACCTTCCTTCAGCAAGCCCAGACAATGTCCCCCACCCACTTCAGGTGCAATCACTAGCTAGTCAACTAATTAACCAACCAACCACTCAGTTAAGTAAATAGATTTTAAAAAAATGCTTCAGAGTTAGGGAAACCAGCCTGCTTCTGGGTCTCAGCTTCTTCCAACCTGCACAAGCCAAGTGGTCTTTTGTAAAGCAGCTGCCCTGAGTACTTGCCCCCATGGAGTCTGACCCCAGCAACAGGGAACCTATTGGAGCATACCCAAAAATATCACACCCAATCCAGAAACTTCTGGATGCAGAGTGATAATTGTGCACCTGCCTAGCAACAATAATTCTGACAAAACTCCTTCCCAATTCCCCCTATAGATCTCTTAAAGAGATATCTCCCTATCAGGCACATGGATTACACCTGCAGATACTTTAACATTTCTAACTTTGCACAGGTGAGTTAAGTTATTCACATGCATGTTTACAGGATCAGGGGCTTTGTATTTTTCTCCCCCTTCCCACTGTTATAAGTTACACCTCATATTATTACAGTACTTCTCTCTCTCATTTTTCAGTTTGTTTACTTTGTGTATAGTGAGTTAGACTATAAGTGCTCAACCTTATATATATGTTTTGCTTCAGTGGGTCTGTTCATATGTATTACGTTAACCATGTATGTAGTAAGAAAATGTGATTATAAAACCACAGAAATTGGCAAAGGGACTCAAGCAGGATCCCTCTAATACAGACAGGCTAAGGGGCCCTGTTGAATCAAGGCAACCTGAGGCAGGTTCTAGAGGCCATGCAGTTTGTCCAGAAAACAGAGTTTATTTAGTATTCTCACCTGTTGTGAATAGAAATAAGTCCAAGTCACAAAGTGTGACTCTGTACTTTTCTAAAGTTCAGAGGGACCCAGTATTGTATCTAGATATATAGATATTACAGTGATGGGCACCTTGTAAATGCTTACAGAGTAACACACCTTTCAAGATCCACAGGTCCTACACATGCCTATAACAACATGTAGTGTGCCTCATTCAGTTCCCTGAATGCCCCAATAACAAATATGTGGGTGAAACCAGACAATCACTATGCTCTCGAATGAACTCAAACAGAAAAATACGAGACAAAAACACCATATCACTGGTGGGTGAACACTTTTCACAAAGTGATCACTTCTTATCTGACCTCTCAGTCCTTGTCCTCAAAGGAAACCTGCACAACACCTTCAAAAGACAAGCTCGGGCAGTTTAAATTCATAACTTCACTAGACACTAAAAATCATGATCTTAATAAAGACACTGGATTTATGACTTATTGCAATAATCTGTAACCCATTAATTCTTCCATTTTTGTCCTATGACTGCAGAAGTCTCAACAGGTCACTTCACCTTGAATGGTCTCTCTTACAGTGTGTGTTAACTACTTATGCGAAACAATCTGTTCCACCTTGTATTCAGCTGTGACACTCTGGTTACCTTTCCCAGACCTGAAGGAAAGATCTGTGTAGCTGGAAAGCTTGTCTCTCTCAGAAACAGAAGTTGGTCCAATAAAAGATATCACCTCACCCAACTTCTCTCTACAGAGTGACAGTCACTTAGTTTGATTCAGGAGGGGTTGTTTTGGGCCCATTACCAGTCATTATAATCATGTTAATACAATTTTTGCCATTCCTTCCATACAAACATATCTTTCTCTTTATTAATTTTGCAATGTGTAGCAGTGTGGATTTAGTTCCCACCAAAATTATTTGACCAGAGAGAGTGGGGGGAAAAGCCCAATTGCCTCTAATTTATAATCATAAAAATCTACTGGAAGTGATGACATAGAATGCTGATATCAGATACTGTCCTACTGCAAATATATGCCTCATTTAAAAATGTATTGTTATAACAACCACATAATATTTGACTCACACTGGACATGCAAGGGCAGCCTATTCATTCCACATATTCTTAGGGCCTGATGAAGGGAGAGTTTATTAGTAGTAGAAGTAGTATTACTGTAGCGCCTAGGAGTCCTAGTCATGGATCAAGACCTCATGCTAGGTACTGTACAAACATAGAACAAAAAAGCTGTTCCTGCTCCAAAGAGCTTAAAATCTAGGTACAAAACAAGAGAACAGATGGATACAGACAGATGGGGAAGTATAAGGAAACAATGAGACAACAACTTCCTGCTGCAAGTGCTGGAGGAACCAACTAGGGTCTGTGCTCCTCTTGACAAACAGGGAAGAATCAGTAGGGGAAGTAGAAGTGGGTGGCAACCGGGGCAGCAGTGACCATGAGATGGTCGAATTCAGGATCCTGACAAAAGGAAGAAAGGAAAGCAGCAGAATATGAACCCTGGACTTCAGAAAAGCAGACTTTGACTCCCTCAGGAAAGCGATGGGCAGGATCCCCTGGGAGGCTAATATGAGGTGGAAAGGAGTCAAGGAGAGCTGGCTGTATTTTAAAGATGCCTTATTGAGGGTGCAGGAACAAACCATCCTGATGTGCAGAAAGAATAGCAAATATGGCAGGCAACTAGCTTGGATTAACAGAGAAATCTTCAGTGAGCTTAAACACAAAAATGAAGCTTAAAAGAAGTGGAAACTTGGACAGATGACTAGGGAGAAGTATAAAAATATTGCTAGAGCATGCAGGGGTGTAATCAGGAAGGCCAAAGCACAGTTGGAATTGCAGCCAGCAAGGGATGCAAAGGGTAACAAGAAGGGTTTCTACAGGTATATTAGCAACAAGAAGAAGGTCAGGGAAAATGTGGAACTCTTACTGAATGGGAGATGCAACTTAGTGACAGATGATGTGTAAAAAGCTGAAGTACTCAATGCTTTTTTTGCCTCAGTCTTCACAGACAAGGTCAGCTCCCAGACTGCTACACTGGGCAGCACAGTATAGGGAGGAGGTGAGCAGCCCTCAGTAGTGAAAGAACAGGTTAAGGACTATTTAGAAAAGCTGGAAATGCACAAGTCCATGGGTCTGGATCTAATGCATCTGAGGGTACTGAGGGAGTTGGCTGATGTGATTGCAGAGCCATTGGCCATTATCTTTGAAAACTCGTGGCGATTGCAGGAGGTCCCAGATGATTGTAAATAGGCAAATATAGTACCAATCTTTAAAAAAGGAAAGACGGATAATCCGGGGAACTACACACTGGCCAGGCTAACCTCAGTACCTGGAAAAATCATGCAGCAGGTCCTCAAGGAATCCATTTTGAAGCACTTGGAAGAGAGGAAGGTGATCAGGAACAGTCAGCATGGATTCACCAAGGGCAAGTCATACCTGACCAACCCGATTGCCTCTATGATGACATAACTGGCTCTGTGGATATGGGAAAACGGTTGATGTGATATATCTTGACTTTAGCAAAGTTTTTGATATGGTTTCCCACAGTATTCTTGCCAGCAAGTTAAAGAAGTATGGATGAATGGATTATAAGATGGATAGAAAGATGGCTAGTTTGTCGGGCTCAATGGGTAGTGATCAACGGCTCGATGTCTAGTTGGCAGCTGGTATCAAGCAGAGTGCCCCAGGGGTCTGTCCTAGGGCCAGTTTTGTACAACATCTTCATTAATGATCTGGATGATGGGATGGATTGCACCCTCAGCAAGTTTGCGGATGACACTAAGCTGTGGGGAGAGATAGATATGCTGGAGGGTAGGGATGGGGTCCAGAGTAACCTAGACAAATTGGAGGATTTGGCTAAAAGGAATCTGATGAGGTTCAACAAGGACAAGTACAGAGTCCCACACTTAGGATGGAAGAATCCCATGCACTGCTCCAGGCTGGGGACTGACTGGCTAAACGGCAGTTCTGCAGAAAAGGACCTGGGGATTACAGTGGATGAGAAGCTGGATACGAGTCAACAGTGTGCCCTTGTTGCCAAGAAGGCTAACAGCATATTAGGCTGCATTAGTAAGAGCATTGGCAGCAGATTGAGGGAAGTGATTTCCCCTCTATTTGGCACTGGTGAGGCAATATCTGGAGTATTGCATCCAGTTTTGCCCTGCCCCCCACTACAGAAAGGATGTGGACAAATTGGAGAGAGTCCAGCGGAGGGCAACAAAAAAGATTAGGGGGCTGGGGCACATGAATTATGAGGTGAGGCTGATGAAACTGGGGTTATTTAGTCTGCAGAAGAGAAGAGTGAGGGGGGATTTGATAGCAGCCTTCAACTACCTAAAGAGGGGTTCCAAAGAGGATGGAGCTAGGCTGTTTTCAGTGGTGGCAGATGACAGAACAAGGAGCAATGGTCTCAAGTTGCAGCGGGGGAGATCTAGGTTGGATATTAGGAAAATTATTTCACTAGGAGAGTGTTGAAGCACTGGAATGGGTTACCTAGGGAGGTGGTGGAATCTCCATCCTTAGAGTTTTTAAGGCCCAGCTTGACAAAGCCCTGGCTGTGATGATTTAGTTGCAGTTGGTCCTGCTTTGAGCAGGGGGTTGGACTAGATGACCTCCTGAGGTCTCTTCCAACTCTAATCTTCTATACTTCTATGAATAGTCAGAGATATGGTACAGAAGAAGAGGTATAAACTTCCACACACAGAGATAAGAGGTAGAGGGAGATGAGAACGGGGACTGAGGACAAAGCCCTGTAGAGCCCTCAGAGAAAGATGGAGGGCAGATTAGGAGGATCTGATAAAGTGATTGGAGCAATCAGTGAGATTAGAGAAGGAGAAGAACCAAGAGAGGACAAAGCCAATGAAGCCAAGGGTGGGAATGACTTAATAATGAGCATAGCTGATTGTGTCAAAGGCATGTGACAGGTCAAGTAGGATGAGTATAGAGTACTAGTTCTGAGCTTTGGCTAAGAAGTGGTCATCAGAGACTTTGAGAAGAGTCGTTTCACTGGAGTACAAGAGACAGAAAGTGGATTGGAGAGGTCTAGGATGGAATTGGAGGAGAAGAACTCCAGACAGTGATTGTAGATAGCACCTTCGATAAGCTTAGGGCTTGTCTACACTACTCGCCGATTGGCAGGCAGCGATCAATCCAGCAGCTGTCGATTTATCGTGTCTAGTACAGATGCGATAAATTGACTGCTGAGCACTCTCCCGTTGACTCCAGTACTCCACAGAACAAGGTGCAAGCAGAGTTGATGGGAGAGCATCAGCGGTTGACTTACTGCAGTAAGTAGATCTAAGCATGTCAACTTCAGCTACACTATTCAGGTAGATGAAGTTGCATATCTTAGACAGGGCTGCTGAGAGCAGGTTCGGGCCCCGGTGAAAAAATTTTTTCAGGCCCCCCAGCGAGGGCGGACCAGCTAAACAGGGCCTGGGAAGCCGGGCCCCGGGCCCCTTTCCGGACCGCCGGGCTCCAGTAATTTGTACTGGTTTCCCCCCCTTCTCATCAGCCCTGACTTAGATTGACCCCGCGCGGTAGTGTAGACAAGCCCTTAGAGATAAAAGGAAAAGGGAGAGGCAAGTGGGATCAAGGGTGTTTTTTTCAAGAGGGGAAAGAACAATGCATGCTTGTATTACCAAGGGGACAGGATAGGGAGGGATAGCTCAGTGGTTTGAGCATTGGCCTGCTAAACCCAAGGTTGTGAGTTCAATCCTTGAGGGGGGCCATTTAGGGATCTGGGGCAAAAATCAATCTGGGGAGTGGTCCTGTTTTGAGCAGGGGGTTGGACTAGATGACCTCCTGAAGGCCCTTCCAACTCTGATATTCTATGATTCTATGACAGTGAGAAGTTAAGAAGTGTAAGAGTGGGGATGAGAGTGACTGTGAAAGAAATCAGGAGATGGGATGGGACACAATCCCTGAAGAAAGTGGAAGAGTTAGAAGAGGAGAGGAGAAACTTCTGCCTCTGTGACAGGGAAGAAAGAGGAGAGAGTTGTAAGAGGAGGAGAAGGGAAGGCAAGCCAAGGGGAGAGGCAAGGTTGCGCTGCATTTTGACAATTTTCTCTTGGAAGAAATTGGCAACATCCTGTGTAGAGAGAGAAGTGGAGCAGGAGGAAGGGCGGGTTGGAAGAGTGAGTCAAAGGTGGTGAAAAGGCACCTGGGATTGTAGGCATGGGATTCAATTAAGCTGGAGAAGTAGAGTTGTTTATCTAAAAGTGCTTGCACCTTTCATTGATGGGATCCCATTGAAGACAGGACCCTTAAATTATAAGTGCCACTTAACTGGATATTTTAGATATTGACAAAAAATATGTAATTATCGAAAGCGCCAAATTAGCCAAGCATGTGACATATTTCCATGTCAGAGACTGATTTCCCAGGCATACTTCGATATTTTGAATTCAGTACACAGAAATGAACTTGGGAGGTGCATTTTAGCAGATTACTTGCATCTGAGTCATAAAGGTTCAGATGATTTTAAATTGAAGTCAATGTAGTTAGGCCAATTTACCCCAGCTGAGGATCTGGCCCACAAGCTCTGAATGACTTTTGTTGAATACATTATTGTATCGAGGGAAGGCTGCTCATACACAGATTAACTGACAATGTCTTATTTAAAGCTGAAATAAAAACTGTTTGACTGAATCTTCATAAGAGCTTATAAAATGTCACTGATAACATAGATACAACAATGTCATTTATTAAATGTTGGGTTGACACAAAGCCAGGAAAAATTCCATGAATGCCAATATATTCCAATACTGTTAGTGTTGGGAATAAAACAGTAACTTAGGTTAAGGAAATATCGGCATCTTATGGTATCTGTGAATTTCATGTCTTTGGCTGTGTGATCCCGCATGGAACAATACACTCACTGGGACACCGTGTGTGTGTGTGTGAGCTGGTCTGCCTGCACAGAACAATTTCCAGGATTGCGGCTTTGAAATGGTTTGCAACAAAGATTTTGTGGCACTATTTGTATACAATTACCTTCCAGGTTCTGGTGAAACCCCACTGAAGACAATAATATTACTGCAGGGATGAATTTGGACCTTAATGTTTTGTTTATTCTTAAAAAAGAAAATGAAAAGAAAGTGCTTTCATGGAATAAGGAAACACACACAGTATTTACTTGAAGGCCCTGAAAGGCTCTTTCAGAAATATGTGCAGAATTTGTGTTCTTCTGAATGCATATGTGTGTCTTTACAAAAAACCTACTTATTAGTAACACAGTTAAATAAGTATTTTTGTATGTGTAGTAGGAATTTCTTGGTAGAAGCATTATTTACCTTATCGGCTATAATGACTCTAGTAGGATAAATGCATATTTGGCTGTAGCTACAGCATTTTAAAAATGCATATGATTAATATTTTTATAATAGTTTACATTTATATGGCACTTTTCATCCAAAATAACATAGGGTATTATTCATGGGAGTAATCCCATTGAACTCACGTGAATAGTCCATTGAGTACTCATGTTAATAAAGACTATTCATATGAATTAGAATTGTGGGGTCTGGCCCTTATTCTATACAATAAATTTGTTTTCCACAAATCTGACACTCAGCATCAACATTAGTTTTAAATAAATTAATTGGAGAGGAGATGAAGTTGCAAATGCTGCTCCTTTCACTATATTTCCAGAATTCTGAATGTATGAAAATGAGCGGGAGGCCAAATAATGTAATCTCTTTCTCTCTCTAAGGAGCCTATTACTGTGGTATCTCACTGCTGATTTAAAGATGAGGAGATGCTTCCTCTGAATGATGCATCCTAAAACAACTTACTACAAATAGGGGATTTGATCCTGGGAACTTTTACTCAGGCATGTCACTGAACTCAGTGGAACTACGCACCACAGTTAAAGTTTGCAGGCTCAGGATCTCAGATAAACCAATTGCTTGTTGACCCATGTAAGACAGACATTTTATACTAAACATTCCACTTGCTGAATCAGAGTTTGTTGATAAAATCATTCTGTATTGTAAACACAGGTGTCAATGAAATTTTTCATTTTCTAAGGGATGGAGATAATCAGGAGGCACCCCTAGAAACTATTTATGTGCTGGCAATATCTAACTTTTGGGGTTTCCCTCTGTGAAGATTTCAGTTCTCTCTTCTCTAAATATGTGGGTGTTTAGATGTAGGATTTGATTTAGCCTATTATATAGATGGGGCCATCTATGGAATTCAAGTCCAGACCCAGATCCAAGTTTCTGTAAGATTCAGGGGTGTTCACATCCTGGGTTTGATCTTTACCCAGGCCCATATCTACAAGAAAAAGTGACTTTTCCCACCATTTCAATGAGAAATTAAGCTTGAGACATTCACTTAGTTTCAAAATGGAAGTGGTCCCACAGCAAGAATAGATGGTGTTTTAAAACACAGAGTTCAGCTGTACAGATGCTGTTCCCATTGAACTTAGCAGGAGATGTACCTGAGTGAGCAAAGGCTGAATTGAGCTCAAAAGGGCTAAAAGTGCCTGATTCTGGTGAATCTGAAACAGTCTAAAGCAATCCCTTTGACCAGGGCTGACCACCACAAAAGAGCATTATAACTTATACTAATGTAAATCGATCTATCAAGTGATCCAAAGCCCATTGAGGTCAATGGGAATCTTCCCACTGTCTTCACTGAGCATTGGATCAAGCCTGAAGTAAGTAATTGCATTAATGTGTTGTGCCCTTGTCCTTCCTCAACCGGTCCCCTTCCTATCAGCTGTTACCTACACTCATCACATCACACTTAAATTAGTTTGCAAGCTCTTTGTGGCAGTGATATTTGATCTGTAATGTGCCTCACACACTGTTACAGTGCTGTGAAAACATCCATCAGTAATAATAATTATTGTTATCTGCAAAACAGGCTGTCAAGATGTAAGAAGTGCAAAGGGCTAAAATGCATTTCCATGCTTTGAGAAGGGGTCACAGCTTTATAAGAGGCATGAGCACAAAAACTCCATGTTTTATCACCACATTCACTGTGTAGTGTCTTCTATTAGCTGTCTGCACCATCACAATACCACAATGACCTCTGTTCTTCTCTCAGAAGGAAAGTAGCTCCTCAAGGGCATTTAAGAATCTTTGATTTAAGGTATCAAATAAAATCGGGCAAATAATTCTTCAGGGAAAAAAAGCATATTTAATACTTTGTTTGCCTAAATATTTATTTCAAACAATGCAGATTCACAATGCTTTTAATACTAATGTCATACTTAAAATAAATCACTGTGTACTTCCTGTGATCTTTTCAGAATGCAATAAAACAGATTGTTTTTAATGGCTGTTCCAGCAATGAAAAATATCTTTGTTAGGTGAAAACAACAAATTGATGCTTTTTCAATTCCTTTTAATGGCATGAGGATCTTTGCAACATGCTGTGAAAAATATTCTCTTAATGATAGGCCTGTGGCACAACTTAAGGAGTCATCAAGAAATAAATGCTCTGCTGTCTGGCTGGCAGCTTGGTGTCCCTTAATTGAAGTATTATAAGATTCTGTGCAGAGTAAAGCCTCCAGGGTTTTGTAGCTAAATGGCACGGACACCTCTGATGAGACATGCAGATGAAGATGTGTCAATACAATCTTCACCAATTTGCTGTAATAGCAGGGACTGATTAATTTTATAACCACGGGTGCTTCTATTAGCTAACCTAAGGAATGATTTAGACTTTATTAAGCGACTTATTTCTATCTTTTTCGAGAGACTTCTGCAACATAGTTTATCTCCAAGAGCTAGACAGCAACACATTTTTCTAATAAGGATTCTAAATTTATTATTAAAGGAAGGATCATGAGCTTGACTCAGTTTATATGCAGCTCAGCAGCAGCAACTCTTTGTGACTCTTGACAACTCGACTGTTCTTCAGTTAACTTGATATTTCTCAGAAAATAAAGTAGCTTCATATCCTATGCAATTGAGATAGCAGCTCTTATATACATTTTTAATGGACAAAAAAGGAAATTGAAGCAACTAAATCAGAAGTATAAGCCTGTATATTTGTATCTTTTTTTTCTAGGCTATAAAACTGCTTTAATATTTTATTATAATTGCCCATGGATATCTAACATAATTTGGTTACACATAATCAACTAACACTGTATATTTTAGGGCTTTGTTCAATAAAACATGAATTACCGTATGTGAGTGGGCAATGTGTTCCGAGATTTCTCTGCAGGTTTGCTTTCTCAATCACACTGCATTTTATATACTGACCACAAACCCAGAAATGACCATTGTAAATTCCCTGTGTGGGAAGCTAGGAGGAGAGCTATTTTCTTCCCTGGAAAGAATGAACCTAGATTGATTCAATTTCCAATATGTTCTATGTTCCTCTCAACAGAAAGATTGGTGACCACCACCTGTCCCTGTAGTTGGTTAGCACAGAGAACTCCCATTGACGTCTGGGGGGAATTTTATGTACTAAAGGGCTGAGGTTGTTTTTTGAGTGATTTGCATGTGGGACTCATGTTGTCACTGCCAATCTAGAGCCTCTTCCAGCAAACTAGAACCAGGACTTCACTATCATGAATATTAAAGGAATTTTTACTCAGGTTATTGGACACTGACAGACCTTGTAATGCTCCCTGGATATTCAAGTTCTCAGACAAACCAATAAATCATGAACTGCTCCCTGTCACCATACAGATACACCACAGAACATGGCCTGGATTAGACAGGAATGGAATGCGGACTACACCCCAGACCTTAGTTCCATTCCCACACAAATGCTTACTTGAACTAGAGCTTACCAACAACACAAGGTTTGGACCACCTGAAACTCTGAGGAAATTTTGATCTGGATCTGAACTTCAGAACATGGGCTCACCTATTATGTGCCACATGGCTGCACACACAAGTTAAGGCTCATGATCAAAGCTCGAATCAGCAAAATCAAGATGAATGTTGTTTCTGTCTTTTGAATTTAACTCTTTATTCCCCTTCCTGAATTACCATTTTTACAAATTTTATTTATTTATTTTGTATTTGTGACTGGCTAACAGATTTTTGTGAAAAAAATACAGCCTTTTGTTTGCAAGCTGTTCACTTTGGCTGTTCTGTATTGTTTCTGCTCCCTGATTTGGCTAACAAAACTTTTTAAACAGACACTAATAAGTGATGAATAGTGAATAACACATATTCTTGTTCGTACATGAATACTTAATCATTTTTATAACATGACTAACCAGAGTTATAATAATTAATGCTAACAAACAAACATTTTGGCAGGGATATGAAAGTGCATATTTCAGGACTTGAGTCAATCAGTCCTCAAGACTGATAGTAGGATAATCTGGCCCTCATGAAGGTATCATCCCTCTGTCTGTGTCAGGGTTCCTTGCACCTGCCTCTGTAGCACCTTCTTCGGTCTACTGTCAGAAACTAGATACCAGACCAGATGGACATAGGTCTGATTTAGTCCAGTAATTCCCATGTTCCTACTTGGACATTTGTACAAAGAAACCATTTTCCAAGCATTCATACAGTTCACAGGAGTGTTTGTGAATAACAGAAAGAAGCCCTGTCATGTTCTCAGGGCCGGCTCCAGACCCCAGCGCGCCAAGCGCGCGCTTGGAGTGCCATTTTGCCGGCAGGGCGGCAGGCGGCTCTGGCGGACCTTCCGCAGGCATGACTGTAGAGGGTCCGCTGGTCCCGCAGCTCCGCTGGAGCATCCACAGGCGTGTCTGCGGGAGGTCCACCAGAGCCACGGGACCAGCGGACCCTCCGCAGGCACGTCTGCAAGAGGTCCCCCGGAGCCGCGGGACCAGCGACCGCCAGAGCGCGCCCCGTGGCACGCCGCTCTGCTTGGGGCGGCGGAATTCCTAGAGCCGCCCCTGCATGTTCTAAGCAAACAGCTGTTTGGAATTCAAATTAATGTTTGTGAACCCTGTTTTTGCCACATTTGATCTGCTCTCTCTCTCTCTAATTTATCTCATTTTCATTTTTTTCTTTCTTTCCTAACCACACCCCCAATCCCCACAGTTTTAGACCTGTAATCATTCTGAATGATCATGTCAGCACTGTGCCAGAATGCAAACCAGGAAGACTGCTTTTTTCTCGATTGCTTTTCTCTCAGTATTTCAAGTGTATTCACACTGAATATTGCTGCTGATTCAGATCACATTCCTGTTAAAGTGCATAGGAACCTGACTTGATGTTTAGGTATTCCATTAAATGCAGTTGTGGTATCTCTCTGTTATCCAGCCCATCAATTAGTTTTGCTTTCTCAGTTCTTCACAAGGAAACTAGTCTGATGATGCTAACGGGGTTATGCTATGAAATAGTCTGTTAGTGGGAAATGGTTCTCTTGTACATGACCTAAACAGATGTGCAGTGCACCCTGATACTTGAGTGATGGATGCATTATTCATTTTTGTAATAGTATATTAATTGCTACAAATATTCATAGAAGTGAGCCACAAGCGGCCAAATCATATTTGAGTTGAAATATGGTGCACAAGCTAACAAAGTACTTGTAATTCATGGATCTCAGCTTTCAGTGGACCTATCGCCCCTTATTGTGAATCTTCACAAAAAGAAAACTGAGCTCAGACTCACTCATCAACATTGTTATCATAACAACCAGGAGCCTTAACCTTTGGAACAGTTTTGCACCATACACTGATTGAACCACTAAGTGCTATTGATTTCAGCTTTCTAGAGGAAGACACTTACAGAACCTACAGAATATAGGGGCTTCTGTTCTCCTTGAACATGATTCACATGTGTAACCAGCATAAATGTCAATGGGAGATATGTGAGCATATTAAGAAGAGGTGTGCATTGCATATATATTGCATGTATATGCATAGAGCTAAATAATAATATACATATTTGGGGCCAAATTCTAGAACTATAGCAAAATGGTGCAGATATACACACTGCACAACATACACCTGTATTCTAGTAGCAGCTCCATATGCAGCCCCAGTCCACAGCCACACCAGGCAGGTAAATCCTATGCATGAGATCACTTCAAGTTTAGGAACTATGTATCCATAACCACAGATCACATTCCCTGATCACTAGGTGTCTCCCAGGAAAACCTCTCTGCAGGACCTGCGGAGGGATCTTTCCATGGGCTTTTAGGAGGACTACAACAGGTGATCACAATGTAGGCACAGAGCCTGCCAGCTTTTGCCCTGTGAATGTGTGTCTCTGTAATGAGATTTTCTGTTTTTTCATTGCCTGGAATTATAAATTGAATAAACTCTAAATGAAATACTAGAGTAAAATCCCTTCTGAATTGCCGATGCCCAGGCTAGCACAACATACCCCTCCGTGGGCTAAATCCAGCCTTCAGTTGTTGCAATGTAAATGAGCACAGAACTTGACCCAATCAATCTAATTTTTGCACTCTAGTTTAGCTAATAATTAGTTCATGAAAATAAACAACATACATTTTCCTAAAGAGATTCCCTTTCATTTTCAGTGGGTTGTATTGGCTAGATCTCATTTGTACACCCCGTCAGGAACTCAAAGTAGTGGCATTTCTTTAAAAATAAAAGCCAGACATTTTATTAATTCTTTTCTCTTTTATGAAGAAAGACTGGAAAATCCACATGGACTGGAATGTAACTTTCAATAATATAATAACAGATGGATAAATAAGAACATAAAATCGGCCACACTGGGTCAAACCAACTGTCCATCTAGCCCAGTACCCTGTCTTCCAACAGCAGCCAGTGCCAGATGCTTCAGAGGGAATGAACAGAACAGGGCAATTATCAAGAGATCCATCCCCTCATCCAGTCCCAGCTTCTGGTAGTCAGAGGCTTAGGGACACCCAGAGCATGAGATTGCATCCCTGATCATCTGGGCTAATAGCTACTGATGGACCTATCCTCCATGAACTTATCTAATTATTTTTTGAAGCCAGTTATGCTTTTGGACTTCACAATCCCCTGCGATAGCCATCTACCTCATAGCAAGGGGGAGCATGTTATTGTGCCATTCCTGGCATGTGGTTGTGCTGTTTTGGGGCTCCTCATGTTACAGTGTACGCTCCCTGGCACATGGGCATAGCTATGTCACCATATATGTTGAGGGGGCAGAGTCAAGGATCTACCCATTCCATGCATCCTCCCCTTCCCCATAGTGGAGGAGTGGGGCAGCCCTGAAGAGCCTGCTTCCTCCCACATGCTGGAAATGGTGGTATGGCACACTAGCACAAAGGAATAAGGGGGCTTGTGCATTGTACAGACTATGATCTGCCCCAGCATTTCCTGATCTTTTAATTCACTTGTTAGTTTACGCCCAGTTTGCAGATGAAGCAGAGAACAGGGGGCTGGAACAATTTTTATAGTGGGGGTGCTTAGAGCCATTGAACCAAACTGTAAACCCTGGATATAATGGAATCCACTTCAAGCCAGGGTTGTGAAAGCACCCTTAGTTCCAGCACCTATGGCAGAGAATGCATGCTGCCCTGCCAGTTCAAAACATCTGATGTTACTGGTTTAGAGTCTGATCCAAAATCCACTGAAGTCACTGGCAGTTTTTCCATTGACTTCAGTGGGCTTTGGATCAAACCCATGCTGAGGTATAAATAAAATAAAAAGCTCCGGTGGTTATTATATACTGTTTGCATGGCAAATAGATTTTATATCCCCTGCTTTAAACCCTTATACAAAACACAACATGAAGGAGGAAGCAGGCCATTGCTCAGTTCACATTGTGAAAAAGGAGAATAAAAATATCTACCCTAAAAACGAACATGATTTTTTTATATTATGTGTTTTAAGGCATGACAGCCAACCAAAGAGCTATTTAGTATGTTACATGGTTTAATAAAAATAACTTGCCTGGCAGTGTCTGAAAGCTTTTGCAGCTGCAGGGGTACTTCTTGGAAATAAATTTGTGTTTACACAGGTGCAGCCATATTTAACATTTTTTTATATGCAATGCAAACAGCTGCCTGTCTGTTTTCTTTGGCAGAGCTCTTTCCAGTTGAAACAATTTGTATCAAACATATCTCTCCGTGATACCTATATAAACAATACAAAAAATTCCTGTACAAGGAAGAGGTTTCTCATAATGTATCTTTTAGATAAACTATCAAGCAGAAGCAGCTTGGTGAGAGTCTCCTTAGGAAAGCCTGGCCCATCATGAAACATTTTACATTTGAAATGATCTGGGGAGGCTTCTGAGGAAGTGTTAAGCACTCAGTGTGATAACTCCCAGGATTTTATCCTGTTATAATAGAAGTGAAGGCTATTACAGCTGGCAAAGGAAGTTTGGCAAATTAGGTATTTTCCTTAACATGACAGTATATGCTGTAGGGCAGTATGTTATTCTACTTTTGGCATATTTTTACACAGGCTGAAATATTTGCCAAAATATTTAGCCTCAAGTCAACTATCCACTTTTTATTACATCATAAATGTCATGTTATATTTTTCATGTATCCATTGGTATGAAATACTACCATATTCAAAATCCCTATGATTTACATGAAGCTTGTACTCCAGTGCTTTTCAAATACTTTGCAAATATTTACATTTCGAAGAGCTCTCCTATCATCAGATTTTTTACACTCATGTGGTACAGTAGAAAGCTAACATATTTTAAATTAATGTATGAAGTCTGGGTTTTTAAAATACCCATCTTCCCTCTTCCCCCAAATAAAAACTATTAATAGGGAAGAAAGAAAAATTAGGTGGAGAAATCTACCTTTTTATTCCTTTACCTATTTTTCATATATGAAGATTGCCCTACTCTCATTTGCAGAGAACAATGTTGAAGTTAATATGTGAATGGATTAATTCAAGTCATATAAAAAGATGGTTGTCTATATATAAAATACAGCTGTAAAAATTAAACAGTCCTCATAAATACAAAAGTAAGTTAAAATGGTAATGATTGTGCCCACAGAAGAAGAGTTTACACTGTCCTAGTGTTATCATCTTACTCATCTTGTTCTCTGTTTTAATGGCAAAGGGCCCCATGTATTCAATACATTGGACCAACTTCACATCCAGTTTAACTTCACTGACATTAAAATAGACAGGACTCTTGCATGCTGAAGGTGGGGGGGTGGGGGGGGGTGGGGAAGAAATGAGACTTCTCCTTCCATCCTTGCTGCAAATTCATGCATCTAGCTGAATAATTTAATGGACCAAATTTTTTCCCAGTGTAAAACCACTGACTTCAGTGGAGGATTCAGTGGCCTCCTCTTGGGCTGTATGTCCCCTCACTTGGAGTCATGCAGTTATTGGTTCTGCATAATAATAAATAACCTGCCTATTCACTGGCCTGGCCCATATCTCATCTCTATAGCTCTGTGCAAAGAGACTGCATGAAATTAAACTCTGTGCACAGTACAGTGTGTGGGTTCCTCAAATCCTGTTCCAGCTCAGCTAGTGGAAACACATCATTGGAGCTGTGGCCAGGTTTTTTGATGGATTTGTCCCTGAGTATTCACACTCTCAAATAAATGCCCTTTCATTAGTCCTGTTTAACAGATGACATGGTCAGCTCTCTCCACAATGTATATAAACAAATAACTCATTAAAATTAATTGGATTTTTGCAAATAAAGTACTAGACCATAAGGCTGTAAGTTTTTTAGGCACTCTGAAACATGTTGGCCCTTGATCCAGATCCTTGTTTAGGAGAGCTAAGTACATAAAAGGTATACCTATATGTTAAATAAAGTTGTGCTGTGTGTAGAACTGCATGAAGCAGTTAGAAGATAACAGTCTTTGCAGGTATTTGTCTACTTTTTCTAATCTAAATTGTATTTAAAGTTTTAAACGTATTTTGATTATTTGTTGCTAGATTGAAGAGATATGCTCCTACCATCATGCATGCCAGCATTCTCTGCTATAGTCAATTGTATTAGCTTTGTGGTTTCAACAGGGATGGATTTACTGAGTGAATTGGAAATCCACATACACTTGAACCTCTTACATTTTTTAAGTGGAAAATCTCACTCAATCACCTTCAGTCCAACTGAACCCAGGTCTCAATTAGCACACTGCAAATTGAGAAACAGGGAGAAACTAGCACCTTTGGTATACAAGTGTTTGTGATAGCAGCTCTTTTCCTAAGAAAGGGTAAATTATGCAACCAGTTTAGATAAGACAGAAAAGACAGTGAATGAAAGAGGAAAATAAACATCACCAGAGAGGACTCATTTCTGTATTAGCTTGGAACCATATTATCCAGGGCTGTAGTCTCATCAGATTTCACAAGTTGAACAGGGCTGATCCTCAGAGATCTGACCACAAAGGAAAAGCAAGGCACTGTAGAAAAAATGTAACCAATACTTGTTAGAACTCCTGGAGATGCCCTTTTTCAAGCAAGATGCTAAACTGATGTCAGCCCTTTGGTGGGGTACCTATCCCGGTAACTTGGCCAAATTCCAGTTTGGTTAATGACTTTGGGCTAGATCCAAAAAGAGACTTGAGTGTTATTTATGTTGGACTTAGGCACCTGGCCCAAGACCTGTCTGCCTACCTAAATTCCCCCTGCAGTCTCAACTGGTTACAATCGTTCTTTCCAGTTCTAACCAAGAATACAGTGTTGTTGTGCCCTGTCAGCATTTCCATGTTCCATCATTGAGGAGGAGGCACCTACACAGTGAGTGAAGTGATTCCAGAACTATATCTATATATATATATAAAGAGAGAGAGAGAGAGAAAGAGAGAGTTTGCAAAGCACAATGGCATTCTTTCAGATAAAAGGTGCTTTATAAAGGTAATTTATTACTGTTAGATAAACACATTAATATTTTCATATTTTCTCATGGAATGTTTCTCCAGATGTCTCATTATCATCTCCTTTATGGACTCCCTCATATGCCACAGCCTGAAACTCTGGGACACCGAAGACTGAATTGCAGTGACATGGGGGGCCAGATCTTCAGCTCCTGTTCCAGCCATAGAGGGAGAACGAAGCAACAAGAAATGTGGCCCTGAAGTGGTGGCTGGGGACTAGCCTGAAGTAGGAGAATCCTCTAGTGACATAAAGTTTTTGGAAAGTTGCTTTGTTAAATATGGTGCACCCAATGAGACTTATACTGATGATATTTGTGGGGGGGGTCCTGGTCTACCTGTGGGCTCCTAGATGCTATCGCTATACAAATAAAATAATAAATAACAAGAACAACACTATTTACAAGGCCAAAATTATACCAGACAGGAAACATGACAACATGCAGAAAAAGGCAATATTCAGAACAACCTAGTAGATCGGTTCATGCTATCTGAAAGTTGTGTTACAGATAAATATGATGGTCTAATAAAACTTCATAGCATTCTTTGGTAGAAAGTATAGCCTGAGTTGTGTCCCAAAAGCTGAGTCTCACCACCCATTGTGTTTGGTTGTCTGATAGGGCACTCATTCCCAGGGCTGGCTTTATGAATGAGAGTGCCTGATTTGAATGTCTGGCGGCGGTCCGGGGCTTTGGCAGCGGGGGGTCTGTGCCGGGTCTTCCGTGGCACTAAAGGACCTCCCCTGCTGCCGAAATGCTGCCAAAGCCCCGGAGCAAACCCCCCGCCCCCGCCGGGTGAGTAAAAAAAAAAATTAAATTAAAAAGACACCTAAGGCACGGGGCCCTCTTAGGCATGGGTGCAGGGCTCTCTTAGGCGCGGGGCCCAATTCTGGGGAATCGGGGGAATCGGCTTAAAGCCAGCCCTGCTCATTCCTTCCTTTGTTCCTGGCTTATAAATCAAGCTTCTTTCTGTTTACACACACTCACCTTGCCTCACAGTAGATCTGACATTAAGTTAGGTTGTGCTCCTGTCTCACCACCCTGGTACACTTATTATAACTCATCCGTTTAACACATATTTTGGACATTTCTACCAAAGAATCCAGCAGCTCAGTCTTAAGATGGCTTCCAGCACTTTTCATCTGTAAATTTCAAGCCCTTTATAAATGTAAGTAAGTATTATTAAACCCATTTTATAGATAGGGAGATCAAGCCACAGAGAGGCAAAGTGACTTGCTCAAGGTAACATCACCAGTCAATGGCAGAGTTGTATTCATTACTTCTTTTTGTTCGATCTTTTTGGGAAACTTCAGAGCCAGCACATATGCAGTTATACTAAAGCTAGGTAGGGTAATTAAGACCAGTATAGTTCCTCCCACAGTTTCACTTGGTCAAAGACATTAAGGAGGTGTTATTGAAATCTATTATCCGCACTGAGTTTAGAGCTTAAATATCTCCTAAGCATCAGGCTGGACCCTTTAATAATGAGGACAGCTAATGAAATGTCCACTTCTTTGTCAACAGCCTAGTATTTTCAGGGAACAGTTCTATCATGTCACATAATTAGTCTAGAAGTTAAAATAAATCTAATAAAATATTAAGGCTTTCCCCTCATCAGTAGTGACCGGCATCATCTTGTGTTCAATGTTTCACCCTAGGAAATGGTTGTCGTCTCAAAAAAAGAGGCAATGGAATCTGCCACTCTTTCCAGAGCTCTGAATGTTTCTGGATGTTTTACTAGTCACAGAAAAAAAGAATCCTATTTGGTGCATGGCACTGTCACTAGATCAAATTGATGGTGAAAAGGGGTGTTTATACTAGAACTGGAAACTGAAGAAGTGCACAACAACCTTTTATAGTGGGGATAAGGTTCATTGGTTAGACTATACAATTTCTTTTCTCAAGTGATTATTTGTTTTTAGAAAGCTTTTGAGGAATTTACTGTCTTTGATCTTTAGAAGATGTGCGGGACAGAGTTAGTGGAGTTTGTGATCAACTCTGTAGCAGGTGCCAGAATAAAAGCAACCCTTTTAGGGTGCATTTGAAACTGGTCATATTTTGTCTTTACTCTGGATGGAATTACACAGCTACCCTACAAACACAATTCTCTGACTACTCTATTGATTTTAGAAAACAGACTTGTAAAGTTAATTATGAGTGTCTCTTGACATCAGTTCTTTACAATTTTTATTATACAACATGAGTTCTGATATTATTGTGTCTTCAATCTGACTGCGATCACAGGGACACTGCATTATTCTGGTCTCTTTTTTTTTAAAAAATGTACATTTTAAAAACCGGAGTTGACAAGTTAAAAAAATATGTTTAAAAACATTTGAATAAGATACTTTAGTTTGTAGACATCTTGTCACCATCCTGAGAATTTACAACAGTCAGCAATGTAAACATATACTTGACAAACTCCAGCAGCTTGTAGACTGCAGAGTTCATCCACTCATTTCAGTGAGGCAGATGTTTCATTTTAATACTCTTCATACTATAGATTAGGATTATAGTTTTTTTGTCCTTTTTTTTTTTTTGAAAAGGGAATAAACCTGACATGCTACTAATGTCATTTCACACTGCAGGCCAGATGGTGAAAAATGCAAGGGCTGCAACTCTGTTTATGTACGGGGAAAAAAGGAATTTTGTTTCTGAAAGACTTCCAGCTCGATCATTTGTTACTTTTATCTAAACACTAGATGATGAATAAAGTAGGACTATCTGAACTTCAAAAAGGTCCTTGAGATTAAGTGCTTAACAATGTAATGCATCTGGCGGAAGAATATTACATTATTCCTGCTTGCCACATCACAAAGATGTTGAGAACATATTCACTAGTGTGGCTGCCTTAAAGCAGGGTGCTTTGAGCAGACATTTGACAACTCCTTGGAAACGGCTTGTAAGATAAATCATGTTTCCATCACTTTTTTATTATTATTACCAAAAGATGGTAATTAAGCACTGCACTAACAGACAGTCCATCTTAAAATAGAGTTCAATGTAACTGTCTATTTGAGACTACAGAACAGTAAATCTAGAAGGAGCAATGTAAAATGTTTGCAAGGAAACCATACATTACACCAAGGATGAGTGAATTCATTACAGATCTAAAACTTGGGAGAGCAACAAAAAGTTTTTTCTAAGGTTCAAAATTAAGCCTAGACTGATTTATCACATAGCTCGTGTTAAATTTTGTAATGTACAGTGTCCAAGGACAGCTAGGGGGAGTCCCGAGCAGTAGCCAAGTGGGTGCAGGTGGTTGGGTAGCCAGCAGGTCAGTCTGTATCAGAGGCAGTCAAGGACAAAAGTCAAGTTCTCACAGGGATCAGAAGCGGAAGATCCAATCCAAGGGGCTGCATCAGTGGGTTGGGCATGTGAGGTTGGACAAGGCAGCAAGGCAGTGTCAGGCAAAGCGGCAAGGTGGTCTGGTGAGCAACCAGAAGGCACTGGTCTATTGCTCAGACAACTTCTTCCTGGTGGGGCTTTTATACAGTTCAGGTACCCAGTGAAAGTGCTGTCTGTTCATCCAATCAGGGGCCTGGGGCATGGCTGCTCAGGGCTTGTAGGCCTTTAGTACTAAGGGTGTTGGCCAGGGGTGCCCATTCAGTGCATTCCTGTGGTACAGAAGCTAAGGATGCTGCCTAAGAATCTAGCAGGTTTGGGTGCAATACCATGATCCTGGTATCACTCCCTTCCCTGGGGATGACCTCAAGGCATAAAAGGACTGGATTTGTACAGATGTGCTCTGTGGAAGGCTCTGAATTTTTCAGGAGTGTGCACAGAATGGGTTGGTACCCTTGCAGCCCATATCCTTCCCAGTCAACAAGGTACCATATCTTCCCTCTTTTTATCTGAGAGTCTAGGCTCTCATGGACTAGATACTCTTCTGGGCTTTGGACTTGGACTGATGTAGGGGAAGATTGCTTTCATTCAGGAAAGGGATTACTGGAGAAAAGTTTAAGGAGGGAGACACGATATACAGGGTGCACCTTGAGGTAACTGGGAAGGCGTCAAAATTCAAAGGTTACTGGATTGATTTGCTTGCAGATCTGGTAGGGTCCCAGGTACTGGTGGTCTAGTTTCTGTATGGATCCGCCTGTCTTGAGGTGTTTTGCCGACAGCCTTATCTTTTGTCCTGCTGCAAATGTAGGACCCCTCTGCTGATGATGGGCAGCATGACGTTTGTATGTTGTCTGGATGCATCTAGGTTTTGTTTCAATTCTTCCTGTGTCTGATGGATTTAGTGAATCAGGTCGGAGGCTGTGGGTACTATGAGTACTGCATGGGGAAAACTGAGATGCACCAAAAAAATAATAATTTGCACCAAAAAAAGGGGGTGAGGGGTGGTCATCTTGATTGAGGCATCGTCTGTGTTACTGTATGTAAATTCTGGATATAGAAGCAGTAAGGCCCAGTCATTTTGATGGTAATTGGTGATGTGTAGCATGTATTGTAATACCTGGCTCACTGTTTCTGATTGGCCATAGATTTGTGGATGGTAGGTTGTTGATGCATGGAGATGCATCTCTAGGAGGCAGAACACCAAAACTGAGACATGAACTGAGAATCCTGGTCTGAGATGATTTGGACTGGGAGACCATGGAGGCAGAACACATGTGTGATAAGGATACAAGCAATATCCTTGGTGGTGGGAAGATGTGCACAGGGAATGAAGTATGCTATAGTTGTCAGCTGATCCACTATGTCAGTAGAGTATGGCATCCCTCAAATTCAACCATGAAGTCCATTATAATGTTAGCCCAAGGCCTCAAGGGGGTCTCAACAGGTATTAACATTCCAAAAAGTTTAGTTTGGGGATCTTTGATATGGCCATAGGTGTTGTAAGATCTGACTGTCAGAGTTTTAGCCACCAGAATGACCAATGTGCCATGTAAGTGGTCTTTGACTAGCCAAAGTGTCCATCCCAAAGGTCTCCAAATGGGAATGTACCACAGGGACACAGATGCACCCGTGAATGAGGAGGAATCCATCCTTTTGTGTAAACTTTCCTGGGGGCTCAGGGCTGGAGTTTGGAGCGTCTGGGCAAAGGGGTCATTTGGTAGCATGAAACACATGGCTGTGAACAAATCAAATAGTGCTGCTCCTCCAAAGAAGTGATGTGGTTTCAGGATGCAGGGAGGCTCTTCTTCGAGTCTCTTAGGCCTGGTCTACACTAGGACTTTAATTCGAATTTAGCAGCGTTAATTCGAATTAACCGTGCACCCGTCCACACCAGGAAGCCATTTAATTCGACCTAGAGGGCTCTTTAGTTCGAATTCGGTACTCCACCCCGACGAGGGGAGTAGCGCTAAATTCGACATGGCTATGTCGAATTAGGCTAGGTGTGGATGCAAATCGAACTTACTAGCTCCGGGAGCTATCCCACACTGCACCACTCTGTTGACGCTCTGGACAGCAGTCCGAGCTCAGATGTTCTGATCAGCCATACAGGAAAAGGACCGGGAAAATTTGAATTCCTTTTCCTGTCTGGCCAGTTTGAATCTCATTTCCTGTGTGGACGTCGTGGCGAGCTCAGCAGCACTGGCAGCGATGCAGAGCTCTCCAGCAGAGGAGTCCATGCAATCTCAGAGTAGAAAGAGGGCCCCAGCATGGACTGACCAGGAAGTCTTGGATCTGATCGCTGTGTGGGGCGATGAGTCTGTGCTTTCGGAGCTGCGCTCCAAAAAACGGAATGCAAAGATCTACGAGAAGGTCTCCAAAGCCATGGCACTCAGAGGATACAGCCGGGATGCAACGCAGTGCCGCGTGAAAATCAAGGACCTGAGACAAGGCTACCAAAAAATCAAAGTGGCAAACGGACGCTCCGGAGCCCAGCCCCAGACATGCCGCTTCTACGAGGCACTGCATGCCATTCTCGGTGGGTCTGCCACCACTGCCCCACCAGTGACCGTGGACTCTGAGGATGGGATAGTGTCGAGGGGCAGTTTCTCGGCGATGTTCGCCGATGGGGAAGATGAGGAAGGGTTTGTGGAGGACGAGGCAGGCGACAGCGGTTACAATACTGCTTTCCCCGACAGCCAGGATCTCTTCATCACCCTCACAGAGATCCCCTACCAACCCTCCCCGGCCGTTAACCCGGACTCCGAATCAGGGGAAGGATCAGTCGGTAAGTGCTATAAACATGTAAACATTTATTTTTTAACAAAACAGGAATAAAAACTATATAAAAAGAAGGTCAATGCATATAGGGATCGAACAGAAATCCTCTTGGGACAGTTCTACGAAGCTCTCTGAGAGGTACTCGAAAAGCCTCCGCAGGAGGTTCCTGGGGAGAGGTGCCTTGTTGGGTGCTCCGTGGAAGCACACTCTTCCGCGCCAGGCCATCCTGAGGTATAATGGGAGCATCGCCTCGACCAGCATGGCAGCATAGGGCCCTGGTCTGTGCAGGGATTCATGCAGCATTCGCTCTCTGTTTCTCCTGGAGACCTCCCTCAGGGTGATCTCGCTCGGGGACTGCTGCATCTAATTAGGGGAATTACTTTAATGTTACTATTGTGAATGCTTGACTTTTCCTTTGCATAACAATGACCGTCGTTTAACAGCCACGTGTTGTAGGCTGCAGAGGAAAAGCATACAGGGATCTTTCCCGGGGACAACCGCGAGGGGCTGGAACAGGGTCAGACTTTATGCTTTCCAGATTGCCTGCAGCAGGAGGGCACTGCTATCCATTAACTGTTAAGCAGCCTAAAGTTTACGGCTTACCAGGCCTGGCTGCTACACGGATTCTGCTGTCCTGCCCCGCTTGTCCGATCTCCAGTGCAAGACCCCAGGCAATGAAAGCGAATGCCGAAAATTCGAACTTGTCCTGAGAGCACATGAGGTTAGGTGCCCTGTATGGTCTTGTTCACAGAAACTGAGTAGACTGTGTTCAGTGTTTGCAAACATGTATCTTTGGAAGGAAATCACTTCCTTTTTCCCATCACACAGCTGCGGCTCTTTCCCGAACTGCCCCGGCATCCCCCTCACAGAGGCTGGTGCAGATTAGGCGGCGAAAGAAAAAGACTCGGGACGAGATGTTCGCTGAACTGATGGCCTGCTCCAGAGCCGAGGCGGCCCAGCAGAGCCAGTGGAGGGAGACCCTCTCTCAGCAGCAGCGCTCACACAGCGAACGGGAGGACAGGTGGCGGCAGGAAGACCAGCAGGCGACTCAAACGCTGCTTGGACTAATGAGGGAGCAAACGGACACGCTCCGGTGCCTTGTGGATGTTCTGCAGGACCGCAGGCAGGAGCAGAGAGCCCCCCTGAACTGTATCTGCAACCGCCCTCCCCCGCCACAAAGTCCTGTCCCCCCCTCACCCAAAATCACAAGAAGGAGGGGCGCTAGGGGCCGTGAAAACTGTCACTCCACCCCAGCAGAGCGCTCATGTACCAAACAGCTCTCATTCCCTAAAGTATGAGAATTGCTTGCCTTCCTGGCTCACCCGATCCCAAATCCCAGTTTCATCCCCCAACTGTGTAGTTGAGTATTAAAAATAGTTTGCTGTTCATTACTGTTTCCGTCATGTTTCTTTGCAGAAGACTTTGTGTGAAGGGGGGGGAGGGGTTTGTTAATTGCATAGGACAGCCACCATTAACAGGATACAGACATGGGGGCAGGATCAACAGCAGGTCACACACAGAGTTCAGTCACTAGGCACCCGGGTCACTCTGCGAGGTGTCTGCTGCCCCAGGTCAGTCTGGGAGGTGTATGTTGCCCCAGGGTCCGAGCGCCTGGCATCCACAAATGGCAAGGCAGGCTGCCCTTACCATGCCCTTCCACCCTAGCCATGAACCTCTCCGATGCCCTGAGCCCCAGCCAGAGCCATCATCCCCCCACACCTACTCACCCTTCCCACACACCCCTCACCCCTTCCTGCAAACCCACCCCTTCCTGCACACCCTCCGGTAACCGTCCTCCCCCCAGAGACCTCTGTAGGAGCAGGAGCCTGTCAGTCCTCGAGTGTAGAAGCGGTCTGTACATCACTGCACACCGTACCCACCACAGTCTGCATCCCTGTTGGAACCCTTGAACGGGAATTCGTTAGTAAAGAAAACTTTGTTAATTAAAAATGTTCCAATAACTTTATTTTTAAACGTCTGTTGGAAGGGGGGAAACCTGGTGAATGGGGTATGTAACTGCTGAAAAAAGTCAATAGTAACTGAAACAGGGGCAGGTTCAGCTTCTCTGTAAAGAGACTGGACAGTCATAGGTTACCCTGCTCTCTGAGGAACCTAGCTTTCAAAGCCTCCCGGATGCACAGCGCTTCCCGCTGGGCTCTTCTAATCGCACGGGTGTCTGGCTGAGCGTAATCAGCAGCCATGCGATTTGCCTCAACCTCCCATCCCGCCATAAAGGTCTCCCCCTTGCTCTCACAGAGATTGTGGAGCACACAGCAAGCTGCAATAACAATGGGGATATTGGTTTCGCTGAGATCCGAGTGAGTGAGTAAGCTCCTCCATCTCCCCTTGAGACGTCCGAAAGCACACTCCACCACCATTCTGCACTTGCTCAGCCGGTAGTTGAAGAGCTCCTTGTCACTGTCCAGGGCGCCTGTATAGGGCTTCATGAGCCAGGGCATTAGCGGGTAGGCTGGGTCCCCGAGGATCACTGTAGGCATCTCCACATCCCCAACACTTACTTTGTGGTCCGGGAAGAAACTACCTTCCTGCAGGCGTCTAAACAGACCAGAGTTCCTGAACACACGCGCGTCATGAACCTTGCCCAGCCACCCGACGTAGATGTTGGTAAAACGTCCCCTATGGTCCACCAGTGCTTGCAGCACCATTGAAAAGTAGCCCTTTCGGTTATATACTGGCTGGCCTGGTGGGCCGGTCCCAGGATAGGGATGTGAGTGCCATCTATAGCCCCACCGCAGTTTGGGAATCCCATCGCGGCGAAGCCATCTATGACGACCTGGACGTTTCCCAGGGTCACCACCTTTGAGAGCAGTAGGTCAACGATTGCGTGGGCTACTTGCATCACAGCAACCCCCACGGTAGATTTGCCCACGCCAAAGTGGTTCGCTACTGACCGGTAGCTGTCTGGCGTTGCAAGTTTCCAGAGGGCTATGGCCACTCGCTTCTGCACACTCAGGGCTGCTCGCATCCGGGTGTCCTGGCGCTTCAGGGCAGGGGCCAGCAAGTCACACAGTTCAAGGAAAGTGCCCTTACGCATCCTGAAATTTCGCAGCCACTGTGATTCATCCCAGACCTGCAGCACTATGCGGTTCCACCAGTCCGTGCTTGTTTCCCGGGCCCAGAATCACCGTCCCATAGCATGAACATGACCCATTGCCACCATGATCTCCGCGGCGCGGGATCCCGTGCTTTGTGAGAGGTCTGTGCCACTCTCACACTTCATGTCCTCACCGTGCTGCCGGAGCCTCCTCGCCCGATTTCTCAGCAGCTGACTGTGGAAGAGGTGTTCGATAAGGTGCGAGGAGTTGACAACGGCCATAAGTGCAGCGATGATCGCAGCGGGCTCCATGCTCGCAGTGCTGTGGCGTCCGCGCTGTCACTGACCAGAAAAGTGCGCGAACAGAGTTCCCGCCGGCGCTTTCAAGGAGAGAGGCCGGGAGTGACGGTTGAATGACGACAGTTACCCAAAACCACCCTGTAGCGGGCCGGTGTGGCTCCCCTCCTCCCCGGAGAGGGTTGAGCCCCGGACACAGGAAGGGGCGGGGCTACAGCATGGTGAGCCCGCCCCTCAGAGGGTCAGGCGGCGACCCGGAAGAATAAAAGCCGGGCCTCCCAGCTCAGTCAGCTCTCAGCCACCGGGGAGAGCAGACCTGCCTGAGGGAGCTCCTACCGGAGGAACCACTGGAGCCCCGAGCGACTGCCTGGACTGGACGGAGAGCACCCTACCTCGCTCCTGGGAAGACCAGCCGGAACTCCCCCGCGCCACCTACGACGAGGAGCCCGGGGGAACGCCCCAGCTGCCATGCTGTTACCCCGAGGAGCCCCCGGGGCAGGATTGGCTGGACTTCCCTAAGGACCTACCAGACCTACCCCCCAGCCCGGGTTGGGACGAGCCCATGCAGTGGGACTTCCCGGGGCGAGACGCCGTGGACCAGGTAGGACAAGAGGGGGATAGTGGAAGTGGCCCGGGGGCAGCTGACCTCAGTCAGGCTGCTGACCAGACTGAACCCATGTCAGTGTGTTGCGGTCAGGATCCCCACTGACCGGCAGCGGTGAGGACCGCTGCCTAGGGCCCCGGGCCGGGACACAGTGGAGTGGGTGGGCCTGTGTCCCCCCCTGCCACCCCACTCACGGGTGGCAGTCGTCCCCCTCTACCTACTGGCTCAGCCTGCCGCAAAAGGCCTGAGCCCCTGTACTGTTTGCTACTGGCTCAGCCTGCCACAAAAGGCCTGAGCCCCTGTACTGTTTGTTACTGGCTCAGCCTGCTACCAAAGGCCTGAGCCCCTGTACTGCTTGCTACTGGCTCAGCCTGCCACAAGAGGCCTGAGCCCCTGTACTGCTTGCTACTGGCTCAGCCTGCCACAAGAGGCCTGAGCCCCTGTACTGCTTGCTACTGGCTCAGCCTGCCACAAGAGGCCTGAGCCCCTGTACTGCTTGCTACTGGCTCAGCCTGCCACAAGAGGCCTGAGCCCCTGTACTGCTTGCTACGGGCTCAGCCTGCCACAAGAGGCCTGAGCCCCTGTACTGCTTGCTACGGGCTCAGCCTGCCACAAGAGGCCTGAGCCCCTGTACTGCTTGCTACGGGCTCAGCCTGCCACAAGAGGCCTGAGCCCCTGTACTGCTTGCTACGGGCTTAGCCTGCCACAAGAGGCCTGAGCCCCTGTACTGTTTGTTACTGGCTCAGCCTGCCACAAGAGGCCTGAGCCCCTGTACTGTTTGCTACTGGCTCAGCCTGCCACAAGAGGCCTGAGCCCCTGTACTGTTTGCTACTGGCTCAGCCTGCCACAAAAGGCCTGAGCCCCTGTACTGTTGTTACTGGCTCAGCCTGCTACCAAAGGCCTGAGCCCCTGTACTGTTTGTTACTGGCTCAGCCTGCTACCAAAGGCCTGAGACCTATCTAGACTGTTTGTCGCCCAGCCCCTGCACCAGAGGGCCTGGGCCTGTCCTAGCCTTAAAGAGACAGGACAGAACCCCCGTGAGACAAGCGGGCCGGTGTGGCTCCCCTCCTCCCCTCAGAGGGTTGAGCCCCGGACCCGCCTGTTACACACCCTCGACACATTTTTCCCCCAGAAGGCATTGGGGGCTCTACCCAGCATTCCAATGGGAAGCGGGGACTGCGGGAACTGTGGGATAGCTGCCCAGAATGCACCGCTTCCAATGTCGACGCTTGCCCCGTTAGTGTGGACTCACAAAGTCAAATTAGTGTCCTTAGTGTGGATACACAAATTCGAATTCATCAGGTCGAATCCACAAATTCGACCTAAGTTAAATCGAACTACTCTTGTAGTGTAGACATACCCTTAGTATCATTGGCATATTCCCCTTTGCAGGACAGAGCATCTGCCTTACCATTGAAGGAGCCAGAATGGAAGGTGATAGTAAAATCAACACAAGAGAAAAAGAGAGTCCAGCATAGCTGTTGTTGGGCAGGGCTTTAACAGAACATAGGTGTTCTAGATTTTTGACAGTTCTAATAAATAGGATAGTGGCTGCAATGCAAATCAATCAATAAAAATAGTCAAATAATTTAAGTAAATACAAGCAATAAAGGTGGAATATCATCTCATGGGGGAACAAGTTTAGATTTAGAGTGGATATTTTCTAGTAATATGAATCATTGCAGTAACCCCTTTCTCTCAGGGTCTCCCCTCCCCGGGGAACCCTCACCATCTATCCCCACCTTGCCTCAGTATATGGCCACTGCCAGTCATTGTCTAGCCCCTGCACTCTGTGGCAGACTGCAGTATCAGCCTACTCATCACTGGCAAGGTTAGGTTTGGACCTGCTGCCTTGGCCTATCCCTGGGCTACCCTCTGCAACCCCCAGTACCTGTTGGCCCAATGCTAGGCTGCAGCCTGGGGCTTTCTAGGCTGGAGCTCCCCAGCCCCTCAGCCTTTCCCCAGTCCTGCATCACTCAGGTACTCTGTCTCTAGCTCCCTGCAGCCAGGCCCATCTCCCTCTACAGGCAGAGGAAGACTGTTTGCTGCTGGCTTCCCTGGCCTTCTACAGGGGCCAGCTGGGCCTGATTGGGGCCCGGCCTCAGCTGAGCCTACTTTCCCCAATCAGCCCAGGCTTCTTGTCCCAGCCACAGCCCTCTCCTGGACTGTTTTAAGCCCTTCTGGGCTGGAGCGGGTGCTCACCCCACTACAGCAAGGTATTTTGTGGATGTTGCCCTGAAGGAGAAGAGTGTAATCAAACTACCATAAGGTACTGATATCCATCTGTGTACAAATAGCATAGAGATGTTCATACTAAAAACTAACCAAGATGTTGTCTATGCTCTCCTTTTATTGAAAACACAAAACTAAGATTCCCAAGGGTCTAAATTATAACACAGACTGTGTATGGACCAAACCTGATAACTGGATTTTGAACCTCTTCAAGTTTCTGAAGAGCCTGGATTCATATCTCTGGATCTAAAGACTTCCCATGTTTTTGGTTCCTGGTAAAATCCTAAAGCAGAAGGGGCCTATTTCCCATTTCTCATGCAGCTGTAATCTCATGTTATCAAATAACCTCATGAGCTATCCAACATTCATGCTGGTGGAAATCTCACAAGAACAGAAATCACGCTTGATTTCCACCACTTTGGGTCATCAAATCCAAACTCAAATGCTAACGTTAATTCAGCTTCCAGTCCAAGCACCAAACCGTACTCTACACCTAATCCAGACCCAAACACTGAATTTAATATCTTTCAAGAATATGAGAAGTGGCTACTGGGGTGTATATTTACTCTCAATTTCCCTCTGTCTCTTATGGTGAGTTTAACAGAAATGAAATGGAAGCATTTTATATTGTATAGTGTTTTATATTGTATTTATAGTACAAGCATACAACGACTGTGCAGTGTGACTATAAAAAATTCTTCTAAATCCCTCAGTATTACTTAATTAAAAGATAATGGACAAAAGGGATAATAGGTTGTTTTTCAAATTTAAATGATTTTTTTTCATAATAGTGATTATCAAACATCTATATTTGTAAAAGAACAGCAATTCATACATATCAAACCTGTGCTATTATTAACATAAAGTATGTGCCAGCTTTTTATCAATATAGAAATCTGTTAATTATCACTAGAACTATTAATTAAAATTAATAAATAGCTAAATTAGGAATAGGAATGCCACTTATTTCTTAACATTCTAAAAGCAAAAATATCTACCTATTTTCCTTTACAAGAATCTGACACTATGACAATGGAATAGAAGGTTGTCACAGTATAATAGTCCCCAGCTGCTAGATAAATGCCGAGCTGAAGCTGAGGCATTTATCAAAAATAAACATTGAAGAAAAGCAGGGAGACATTGATCCTGTGATAATGTTCTGTTAAAATGACTTTATTTCTGTTATACCAAATGACTGATGTAGATGCAATCATTTTGTCTGATGGATGTCAATGTAATAAAATGAAAGTTGCTCACTGTACCATTCCTGAGTAGTTGTATTGTGATTGGCTTTAGAGAACAGGCTATTGTATGAGTCAGCCAACCATAGAAGAGCTAATCCACAGACTCCATAGGGTTTTCAAAAGCATGCTTTATTTTATGAATAACTTGCTTTCTGATTGGCTACATTTTTATTTAATTGTTATCTGCTCAGTCAGTAAGCAAAGTGGCATAGATGGTACAATGGTAACATGAGTATTACACCTAATCCCAGAGATGGCCCTGAGGAGGCACAAAGTCCGGATCCAGACCTGAACTTGCCTACACTGTTTACATCTGGGGGTTCATTTTAGTCTATCAGGATAGACACAACCATAGGATTCAGGTTTCTGGTTCAGGCCCACCTCTACATAAATCATGTGATTATTTTCCAGTAAAACTAAGAGAAGTGCAGAGGAGGGGATATATTACCCAACTCCATCCTGGTTGGTTGGGTCTTGGATCCAACTGGACAGCCCCAACACAACTTTATGTTTCTCCGTAGACTATACAGGGATGTAGATGCAGGGCACTGCTTCCTTCAGCAGGGTTTATCCCCACGTTTTAAAGAAGAGGCTCAAGGAGGAGTATCTCCATCCATCCCTCCTGGTCTCTTCTCTACCAACCATCACTCTTTATTTCTTTATTTTATATCCAACAGCTGGAAGTACCATGGACTGTTATTACATTGTGGCAAAGGGAAGGATTTTTTCATTAGACTGTTTATTATACAAAGGGTCTATAAACCCCTATAGAGCTGTCCATCTGGCAATTCCCCTGCTCTATGCCACTCACTCCTCTTTGTGGCCCTAGTGGAGAGGGTTTGACTGGAGAAAAGGGGATGTGACTCAAATGTCTACAATCAGTATATTTCCAATTGCCAGAATGCCTTTGGTGAAGTTATCAAACACGCAGAGGTCAGAGGCTCCCCACTGAAGTCAATGGGACTTACACACATTAGCATACATTTAAGTGCTTTCCTAAATGAGGATGGACTTAAGCATGTACTTAGCGCTTTCCTGAGTCAGAGTCCTATTGTGTTATTAGAGTGTCATTAGGTTTTGAATGTCACTGTAAAATACTGTAATAATTTTCATAGGAATATTCCTAATAGTCAGCAAGGCTAGATTACTTTGAGTTCTACAGGTTGTGTGAGATACCTAACATCTAAAATATATGTTGCCTTCCACCTGAGGGTGGAATAGGTAGAGAGGGGCCATGTGTAATTCTGCAGCGCAAACACCAATTCTCTCCGCCTTGTAAAAGGACCTTCTGCTTTTGTGGCATGGTGTTATACATCTTGAGCCTCATTCACTGCCCCCTCCTGTGTAAAATTTACACAAGCATTGAAATATCGTGGAATACCCAAGGAAATCATTTTTCAGTCGATTGAGCTCTTAATGGAAAAAGCTCTCTCAATCCTATCTTACAAATTAGAAGATCCCCTGCTTCTAAATAGTTCAATTGAAATCAGCTTTTGTATTTATCCTTCAGGTCATTCAAGCTCAAATGTTGTTAGCTCTGAGTCAAAAAGTCAGATTTTTAAAGGGAAAATGTCAAGTCCTTTTAGGCTTCAACTGACCTTTTAAACTACATTAGGGATTTGAAGCATTACACATGGATTTCCACATTTTATATCACAGTATTTAACAAATGATCAAACACAACTCCCCAGAATACTATTTTTACAAGCTTGACATTTTAGGCATTAAAGGATGTTGTTGGTCTTTCTTTTACATAAAATTACCCTTGAGAAATTCATGTGTTTTCTGTGCTTTCATTTCTCTTTCACAAGAGGGAAATTTTATGCATTTTATTTCATGCTGTAGTTTTGCAAGCTGGTATTGCAAGTAGAACAGTATAATTGCAAAGAAGCAAATACTAGAGATGTACATGAAGTAATTACTAGACTGTAAATACACTCAACATGCTCAGTTGGTGTCATGCACTGGTAGAGTACAGCTCAAGTAGTTTATGGATGGCAACAGAGCCCTAGAAATAAATGCAGACCTGCATTCACTCCTGGATTATCTGATACTGCTGTCAATAATATCATATATATTTTTAATCTGGTGTGATAGAATCATTCTTATGGCTCTAAGTACCTCTCACATTCATATGATGAACAAACTGAATGAGATTGTGAATGTCTAAAGAGACACTTATCAGCTGAAAGAGCAACACACAGACACTGGAATTCCTTGATCCTGTGAATGCAATAATAATACAGTACCTACCTAAATACAATACAAAGAACTGTAACAAGGATATATTTATAAGTAATAGGCTGGGGGGAGAACTGTTGCTTGGTATTTCTGATTAAAGTTAATGCTTATGAAATGTGTCTGGTTGACAGACTTAGGAATCAATGTCTGACATTTATCCACAGAATAGTGGCTGAGGCAGTGTGAGCTTTCCATCTGTGCACCCGCAAAGATCACCAAGCCTGACCTAGAGGGATCACATCAAGGAAGGAGAGTGTAGTCCAATCTGTGTCCATTCCATCATTAGGCCTCTCTGCTAAGATTAACAGTAAGGATACCAAATAGTGCTAACCATGAAAGTGTGCGAAGCAAACTGTGAAGAGTTACAAAGGGATCTCACAAACTGGGTGACTGGGCAACAAAATGGCAGATGAAATTCAATGTTGATAAACACAAAGTAATGCAGATTATAAAAGATAATCCAAACTATACATATAAAATGATGGGATCTAAATTAGCTGTTACCACCCAAGAAAGAGCTCTTGGAGTAGATAAATCTTTGAAAACATCCACTCAATGTGTAGCGGCAGTCAAAAAAGCTAACAGAATGTTTGGAATTATTAAGAAAGAGATAGATCAGGGATCGCCAACCTTTGGCACGCAGCCCGTCAGAGAAATCCGCTGGCGGGCCAGGACAGTTTGTTTCATAGAATATAAGGGTTGGAAGAGACCTCAGGAGGTCATCTAGTCCAATCCCCTGCTCAAAGCAGGACCTCTAAGGAAGGAGATTCCACCACCTCCCTAGGTAACCCATTCCAGTGCTTTACCACCCTCCTAGTGAAAAAGTTTTTCCTAATATCCAACCTAAACCTCCCACACTGAGAACAGTCTAGATCCATCCTCTTTGGAACCCCCTTTCAGGTAGTTGAAAGTGTAGGGATATTAAAGAAGGTTTATATTAAACATGGTTTATATGAGAAATGATTTATTGATTTATTGTTAATTAATACTTTATAACTTAAGGTTTATGTTAGAAGTAAATTTGTGATTCCCAACATTTAGCTTCTAACCTGCAAGCCACCGGCTGTGTCTGTGTAAAGCCTGCTCAAAGAGATACTTGGTATAAAACTTGTTAAGCTCAAAGAAATACTTTGTATAAAACTTGTTAAACATTAATTATCTCTAAGTAAGCCAAAACAGTAGCTGTTATAGTGTATAGATAGAGACCCCCACCCTCTGTAAGTTTTCATCTCACTTTATCTTTGCTTGTTAAAAGACAGGGAGTCTCACATAAATTGGTAACACCCCAAAAAGTAAAGAGACAGTGAAATAGATGTGATTAACATAGAGAATGTATGTGAATGAATGGTTAGGGAGTCACCAGCCTGAAGAATTCAGTGTCGGCTGAAGAAGGTGTCAAGTGGGATCAACCAGATGACCCCCGGAGGGCAAACTGGAATCCACCCACCACACCTCAAAGGAAGGAAAAACAAAGCATCTGACAACATGGAGCCAGCCACCTGCTGATTGATTTAGCAACAGCAAAATGAAGCAACTCCTATGAACTAACATAGGGAAAAATCCCTATAAAACTGGACTCTAAAGAATAAGGACTTTGAGTCTATGGTTCTGCTGCCAGCCTCCAGGAGCATCAGATGCATCTGACACAGACTCGGCTCCATCCTCATGACCAAGATACCTGGCCAGTAACTTGGCATGAGCAACATCTAGGCTGGTAACTATAACATCTATACAGAACCTGAATGAATGATTGTGTGAATGAATATGTGTGTGTGTGTGTGTGTATGTGTCTGTGTCTGTGTGTGTATAAGGAATAAGTAGTGATAGAAATAAGTAGAAAAACATTGTCTTTTGTTTTGTTATGGTATTTACAATACATGTGGCATCTTTGCCTTATCCCTCTTAATAAGATCCTGCTGGTTTTTATTATATTGGTACAACAGAAAGCAGCTATCAAATCCCCCCTCATTCTTCTCTTCTGTAGACTAAACAATCCCAGTTTCCTCAGCATCTCCTCATAAATCATGTGCTCCAGCCCCCTAATCATTTTTGTTGCCCTCCGCTGGACTCTTTCCAATTTTTCCACATCCTTCTTGTAGTGTGGGGCGCAAAACTGAACACAGTACTCCAGATGAGGCCTCACCAATGCCAAATAAAGGGGAATAATCACGTCCCTCGATCTGCTGGCAATGCCCCTACTTATACAGCCCAAAATGCCATTAGCTTTCTTGGCAACAAGGGCACACTGTTGACTCATATCCAGCTTCTCGTCCACTGTAACCCCTAGGTCCTTTTCTGCAGAACTGCTGCCTAGCCACTCAGTCCCTAGTGGGTGGATGGCAGGAGAGAGATCACTTGACCATTACCTCTTAGGTTCACTCCCTCTGTGGCACCTGGCATTGGCCACTATCAGTAGACAGGATACTGGGCTGAATGGACCTTTGGTCTGTCCCAATACGGCCATTCTTATGTTCTTAGTCTGTAGCAGTGCATGGGATCCTTCCATCCTTAGTGCAGGACTTGGCACTTGTCCTTGTTGAATTTGATTGCAGCTCCCACTGGACATGGTTCGCCATTCCAGGCCAATGTGGACTGTGGGAAGCGGCAGCCAGCACATCCCTCAGCCCACGCTGCTTCCCACAGCCTCCAGTGGCCTGGAATGGCGAACACTGCAGGTAAACAAACGGTCCCGGCCCACCAGCGGATTTCCCTGATGGTCCGTGTGCCAGAGGTTGCCGATCCCTGGGATAGATAATAAGATAGTAAATATCAAATTGCCGCTATATAAATCCTTGGTATGCCCACATCTTCAATACAGTGTGCAGATGTGGTGGCCCCATCTCAAAAAAGATATGTTGGAATTGGAAAAGGTACAGAAAAGGGCAACAAGAATGATTAGGTGTATGTAACTGCTTCCATATCAGGAGAGATTAATTAGACTGGAACTTTTCAGCTTAGAAAAGAGACGACTAAGGGGGGATATGATAGACATCTACAAAATCATGAGTGGTGTAGAGAAAGTGGTGTACTTCTTCTCATAACACAAAAACTAGGAGTCACCAAATGAAATTAATAGACAGCAGGTTTAAAGGAAACAAAAGGAAGTATTTATTCACACAACACACAGTCAACCTGTGGAACTCTTTGCCAGAGGATGTTGTGAAGGCCAAAACTATAACAGGGTTTAAAAAAGAACTAGATACATTCATAGAGGATAGGTCCATCAATGGCTACTAGCCAGGATGGGCAGGGATGGTGTACCTAGCCTCTGTTTGCCAGAAGCTGGTAATGGACGATGGGATGGATCACTTGATGATTACCTGTTATGTTCATTCCCTCTGAAGTACCTGGCATTGGCCACTGTTGGAAGACAGCAAAGAATCCTGTGGCACCTTATAGACTAACAGACGTTTTGCAGCATGAGCTTTCGTGGGTGAATACCCACTTCTTCGGATGCAAGTAGTGGAAATTTCCAGGGGCAGGTATATATAAGCAAGCAAGAAGCAAGCTAGAGATAACGAGGTTAGATCAATCAGGGAGGATGAGGCCCTGTTCTAGCAGTTGAGGTGTGAAAACCAAGGGAGGAGAAACTGGTTCTGTAATTGGCAAGCCATTCACAGTCTTTGTTTAATCCTGAGCTGATGGTGTCAAATTTGCAGATGAACTGGAGCTCAGCAGTTTCTCTTTGAAGTCTGGTCCTAAAGTTTTTTTGCTGCAGGATGGCCACCTTAAGATCTGCTATTGTGTGGCCAGGGAGGTTGAAGTGTTCTCCTACAGGTTTTTGTATATTGCCATTCCTAATGTCTGATTTGTGTCCATTTATCCTTTTCCTTAGAGACTGTCCAGTTTGGCCGATGTACATAGCAGAGGGGCATTGCTGGCATATGATGGCGTATATTACATTGGTGGACGTGCAGGTGAATGAACCAGTGATGGTGTGGCTGATCTGGTTAGGTCCTGTGATGGTGTCGCTGGTGTAGATATGTGGGCAGAGTTGGCATCGAGGTTTGTTGCACGGATTGGTTCCTGAGCTAGAGTTACTATGGTGCAGTGTGCAGTTGCTGGTGAGAATATGCTTCAGGTTGGCAGGTTGTCTGTGGGCGAGGACTGGCCTGCCACCCAAGGCCTGTGAAAGTGTGGGATCATTGTCCAGGATGGGTTGTAGATCCCTGATGATGCATTGGAGGGGTTTTAGCTGGGGACTGTATGTGATGGTCAGTGGAGTCCTGTTGGTTTCTTTCTTGGGTTTGTCTTGCAATAGGAGGCTTCTGAGTACACGACTGGCTCTGCTGATCTGTTTCCTTATTTCCTCGTGTGGGTACTGTAGTCTTGAGAATGCTTGGTGGAGATTTTCTAGGTGTTGGTCTCTGTCTGCGGGGTTAGAGCAGATACGGTTGTACCTCAGTGCTTGGCTGTAGACAATGGATCTTGTGGTGTGTCCGGGATGGAAGCTGGAGGCATGAAGGTAGGCATAGCGGTTGGTAGGTTTTCGGTATAGGGTGGTGTTAATGTGACCATCACTTATTTGCACTGTGGTGTCTAGGAAGTGGACCTCCTGTGTAGATTGGTCCAGGCTGAGGTTGATGGAGGGGTGGAAGCTGTTGAAATCGTGGTGGAATTTTTCCAGAGTCTCGTTCCCATGGGTCCAGATGATGAAGATGTCATCAATGTAGCGTAGGTAGAGAAGGGGCGTGAGTGGACGGGAGCTGAGGAAGCATTGTTCCATGTCGGCCATAAAAATATTGGCATATTGTGGGGCCATGCGGGTGCCCATAGCGGTGCCACTGATCTGGAGATATATATTGTCATTAAATTTGAAATAGTTGTGTGTGAGGATAAAGGCCTCCTTTTGGTAGTCAGACCTGTTCATGATGACAACAGCACCTCCTTTATCAGCCTCTTTGATTATAATGTCAGGATGGTTTCTGAGGCTGTGGATGGCATTGCGTTCTGCACGACTTAGGTTATGAGGCAAGCAATGTTGTTTTTCCACAATTTCTGTCTGTGCACGTCGGCGGAAGCATTCAATGTATAGGTCCAGACTGTCATTTCGACCCTCAGGAGGAGTCCATGTGGAGTTCTTCTTCTTGTGCTGTTGGTGGGAGGGTAACTGTGTATCAGTGCGCTGTTCAGTGTTGTCCTGGATGTATTCTTTGAGTCGGAGACGGCGAAAGTAGGCTTCCAGATCGCAGAACTGTATCATGTTAGTGGGGGTGGCAGGGCAGAAAGAGAGTCCCCGAGATAGGACAGACTGTTCTTCTGGGCTGAGTGTGTGGTTGGATAGATTGACGATATTGCTGGGTGGGTTAGGGGTACCACGGTTGTGGCCCCATGTAGCAGGTAGGAGTTTAGACAGTTTACAGTCCTTTTTTCCTTTGTAGAGAGGTGAAGTGAGTAATGTAGATCTCCTGTCTTATTTTAGTGAAGTCCGTTTGTATGGAAGTTTGGTTATTGATGAGATTCTCCAGGTTGGAGAGCTCTTTTTTGATGTTTTCCTGTTTGCTGTATAGGATGCTGATCAGGTGGTTCCTCAGTTTCTTTGATAGAGTATGGCATAATCTCTCACTGTGGTCTGTATAGTATGTAGATAGCAGTGGATTTTTTACCTTTAGTCCATTAGGTATGATGTCCATCCGTTTACATTTGGAAAGGAAGATGATATCCGTTTGTATTTGTGCAAGTTTCTTCATGAGGTTGATGGATTTCCACTCCATAAGGCTAAATGCAGTGCCTTGCATGGTGTCAAGTATCAGAGGGGTAGCCGTGTTAGTCTGGTTCTATAGAAGCAGCAAAGAATCCTGTGGCACCTTATAGACTAACAGACGTTTTGCAGCATGAGCTTTCATGGGTGAATACCCACTTCTTCGGATGCAAGTAGTGGAAATTTCCAGGGGCAGGTATATATAAGCAAGACATATATATCCTTGGAAGACAGGATACTGGGCTAGATGGACCTTTGGTCTGACCCAGTATGGCCATTCTTATGTTCTTATGAGGTTTGCACTGTGGCCACTTGTCAACTACTAATTGGAGAGAGACCAGCAAATGATTTTTTCATTCTTACACAGCAAAACTGATGCCAATGATTTTTGGCCACTATAACCTAGAAGTGGACAGGCGACCTAGACATAAAAGGCTTGGTATCACATCACCAGTCCTCTGAACCATCCAGCTCACTCTACAACTACAGTTTCATTTCACTTATATTTTACAGTAGGGCTGTCAAGTGATTAAAACAATTAATCGCAATTAATCGCACTGTTAAACAATAATAGAATACCATTTATTTAAATATTTTTGATGTTTTCTACATTTTCAAATATATTGATTTCAGTTACAACACAGAATACAAAGTGTACAGGGCTAATTTTATATTTATTTTTTATTATAAATTTGCACTGTAAAAAAAAATTCACCTCATACAAGTACGGTAGTGCAATCCCTTTATCATGAAAGATGAACTTACAAATATAGAATTATGTACAAAAAAATAACTGCATTCAAAAAATAAAGCCATGTAAATTTTAGTGCCTACAAGTCCGCTCAGTCCTATGGTACTTTTGTAGCCAGAATTTCAAGGTATTTATGTGCCAAATATGCTAAACATGTGTATGCCCCTTCATGCTTTGGCCACCAATCCAGAGGACATGTTTCCATGCTGATGACACTCGTTAAAAAAAATGCATTAATTAAATTTGTGACTGAAATCCTTGGGGGAGAATTTTATGTCTCCTGCTCTGTTTTACCCACATTCTGCCATATATTTCATTTTATAGCAGTCTCAGATGATGACCCAGCACATGTGGTTCATTTTAAGAACACTTTCACTGCAGATTTGACAAAACACAAAGAGGGTACCAATGTGAGATTTCTAAAAATAGCTACAGCACTCAACCCAAGGTTTAAGATTCTGAAGTGTCTTCCAAAATCTGAGGGACAAGGTGTAGGGCATGCTTTCAGAAGTCTTAAAAGAGTAACACTCGGATGTGGAAACTACAGAACCCGAACCCCCCAAAAAGAAAATGAACCTTCTGCTGGTGGTATCTGACTCAGATGATGAAAATGAACATGCGTTGATCTGTACTGCTTTGGATCATTATCAAGCAGAACCCATCCTCAGCATGGACACATGTCCTCTTGGATGTTAGTTGAAGCATGAAGGGGCATACAAAGCTTTAGCTCATCTGGCATGTAAATATCTTTCAACATTGTAAACAAGAAGTGGGCAGAATTATCTTCTGAAAATGTAAACAAACTTGTTTGTCTGAGTGATTGGCTGAACAAGAAGCAGGACTTGTAGGCTCTCAAGTTTTACATGGTTTTGTTTTTGAGTGAGTGTATTATGGAGACAAAACACTCAGGTTTCTGGTGGGACAGCTCTCATCAAACTCCAGCAGCCCCTTCTAGTCTACAGAAAGCACAGTTATGGTGGGCTGCTTGAAGGAAAGGTCATTGCACAACAAAGGGTTAGTGACAGGTGTTCATTCCACTCCCTTTGACAAATAATGGAAGTCTGAGGGGTACATTTTTATAAAAAGAAAGCAATTACACATCTACATTTATGCATGCATTTGATGCAAATTCTCATGCATTTTATTTGTCTAAATAGGTATTTCTGCATTCACAAATGCAGTAACTGTGTGTGTTTAAATCCAGGTTTGCAATTGCACATGCATTTTTGAGTATGCAACTTGAAGCTCCTTTTCTGAAACATAACCCTAAAAGATTAAATTTAAATAGGCCACCATTGTGCTGAAAGGGACTTCATGAGTTAATGCTGGAGGTCTCATTATACCTGGCAATAAAGCTGATTCTGAGTCACATCTGGTTATTCCTAATAATAAAGCATACAATGTGTGTCTGATACTACATGTATCCTGGTGTCCATTTTGCTCCTGTCTGCAGCATGACACTAAAGTCCTCCCCATCTCTAGTAACTCCCCATCTCTTCAAAGAAAAATACTAAAAGGGAATTGGCAGCTCTGAGACTAGAACACAGTATAGTGCGCCAGGCCACTGTGCGTCACACACTGCGAGAGGTACCAAGCTGAAACTAGTGCGTCAGAATTGTTGAGAGCATCCTGTTCACAATCCTGATTATTAAGTAGCTTTGCTGATTACTCCATTGTTCTGTGATCTTGTAATATATGGTTTTAGAAATAAATTCTAAATTATTCAAGATAATCTTCATAACTAGAAGGAAAAAAATCAGCTTCCTAAAACCAGATAGAGAAAGTCATGACAACATCTAATAGTAAAAGTATCAAAGAAACCATTTTCTGATGCCTCTGTTTGCTCTAAAACAAGCTTCTGTGCAGCTGTTTTAAAGTCTTTGTCAAACCTTATCAAAATCCTTTACCTTTCACCATATATCTGATACTCATAATGGAAAATACCTGTAGTATGACAAGAAGATTAGGTAAACTGAAGCAAGTCATCATGATAGTTTTCCATTACTGGAACTCAAAATAGGATTGTCAACAAGCTGTGACCCACAGTAATGATCCTACTGCCATAATACGAACAGGCATGTATAAGAACATATATTTTGATGTATATAGTTCTTATTTGGATAAGTTATAACATCTAAATTAGCCAGCTCTAATAAATTTAATGAAAGCAGGCCAGCTAAGGCTTTCTGGATGAATTAACTCCTCTGAAATGACACACTTTTCTCAAAGTTTGAGCTTTGTTTGAGAGTTTTTCATCTCCTGCCACACAAGAGAGGCCCAGATTGCTTTAATAATTATGGGAAGAGAGAATTACAAAGAGCTCAAAATAAAGCCCTTGTGTTCTTCAGGTGTTCTGGTATTAGTGGGGCAGTAGTGATCTCTGATACATGAAGATATGACTACTTAATTTGTAAATCAAATGAAGTAGATCTCATGATCATTTTATATCTCTTTGGAAGCAATTAGGTAAGAGGGCTTGTTGGACTCTCCACTGGGACTATCGTCACTGTCTTTTATCTCAGCCAGCTCTGTGCATTAACAATTAGACTCTTGTTTGAGTTATGCTGAAGTGCTCACAGGATAAAGCTTAGGAAAAAATGATATTGCCCCCTTAGCTCCCATTGTCAACAATCCTGACTTCCTTCTTCCATTAACAAGACCTGGCAAGGAAAGGACTTCACAAAATTGAAACAGCTAATAACTAACGATAACTTAATGGATACAGCAAATCTCTTCCGATGGTGGCTGGGCTCAATTTGGGGAGCGGGGGTTATTTCCTGTCACAAAGAAGGAGTTCTGTACCAGGTGACAAGGGTCTAAGAACTTTCTAAAGCAAATGGGAGTAGATTTTTCAAAGGCGTCAATCAGGAACAGTGGCGATGGAAACAACATGTCTGGGGTGGAAAGAATGGTTAGTAACACTGAAAAAGCACACACAAAATTTGGGGAAATTTGGATTTCTTTGTACTTTTGAAAAGGCAGGAGCACACTTCTTGATCTGAGGAAAGTGAGTTTTTTCCCTAATCACACTGTAGGAATAATTTCCAAAGCATTAGTCAGCCCTGATCAGCAGGGAATTCAGTTTGACTTTTAAAATTCCTTAGTTTGTCTTTAAGTCTCTAAGTCTACAGTTCAGTGATAAATGCTCTGTACTTGTGTTTTTAGGTTGCCTCCTTGTTTTAGCAAGTATCCCATCCTACACTTTACCTAACCATCCAAGGGGGGTTTTGAGTCCAAGGCCAGCAGTACCATCTAGTGGTGATACTCCAGACTGTGTTGCCCAGTGGCAAGAATCAGTGGCTGCTTTGCCTAGCAGCTGGAGTCAGTGGCCCTGAGTAGGGCAAGCTGGGCCCTTCCTTCTCCACAGGACTCCAACCCAGAGCCCAAAGAAACAATAATTCAAAATGTGCAGCCAACTGAACCTACTTACCCCATCTTCCATTCCTCCGCTGGTGCCACCAGTCTGTTTTGGGGTCCCCCTTGGAGTTTGCTTGGGTCACTCTGTGGAGGGCCAACCTCTATCTGCAGCAGCTCATCAACCTTGGCCTCTGTGATTGAAGGCCCTGTGGCAGTTTGATCGTAAGACCTGGTCTCATCGCTTGGAGCCTCGGCAGCTTCTCTGGAAGAGGCTGCAACACCCAACTGCTTTCCTGCTCTGTCCACCCAGACGGAGCTGAGCTGCTCCCTTTTGAACTCTGCCTCCATTGGGAGCATGCCTACCAGGGCAGTGTGGTAGGGCCTTCTGTGTCCAGAGCAATTCCTTAACCCTCGCTTCACCAGTGTGAGCTTTGCACATCCCATCACACTGAGTATGTGACACTGTAGGGCGCCCTTCTGGGGAGACTATAACTGTTTGAAGGAGCCATTCCTATTGAGTACAAGCTTATTAGACAACAAAACAAATATAAAACTGACCAAAATGCAAAAGGCCACGTAATCTGGAAGCATTTATCAAGACAAGCTTAAGACAAAATCAGCAAAAACATGGTTCTTGGTGTAGCCTCCTCTAACTCCTTTCTGATTTCCTCACTCCTTGCTCAGAATTTTATAACAACTGCAACTTCCCCTTCTCCTGTCTGTCACTGCATTGGATAGAAAGAAGAAGATAAACTTTGGGTATGTCTACACTGCAATTAGACACCCGTGGTTGGCCTGTGCCAGCTGAGTCAGGCTTGAGGGGCTCAGTCTAAGGAGATGTTTAATTGTGGTGTAGACATTCATACTCAGGTTGGAGGTCGGGCTTTAGGACTCTGCAAGGCCAGAGCCTATACATACTCTGAAAGACCTGATGCATCTGAGATAGTACTGCAGTGCAGTACTTTCTGCATACATCTTTCTGCGTGTGTACAAGCACTCCCTTGGAATAATATTCCGGGCCAGAACAGCTAGGTAGCTAGGATTTTATAAATGCCTAGAGAAGAGTCAGATAAAATAAAATTAAAATTAGATTTGTTTCTTTTTAAACTAGGGAAGGTTTTAAGGGCTTGAGTTTTTAAAGGTATGTAGGCGCCTAAAGGTGCAAATAAGTACAGGGTGGGATTTTCAAAAGCACCTAGAAACCTGACATTTAAAATCCTTTAAAATTCTCATCCTTAGCTGTTTTATGCATATTCAAAACGGATAAGTATGGTAACCTTGCCTCTGCCTTTATAGTGATGCTCTACTCTGACTGACAACTCAGCTGTATTGCACAGCTCCTCACCTCCTCTTTACATAAGAACATACAAATGGCCATAGTGAGTCAGACCAATGGTCCATCTAGCCAGTGATGAACTGCCAAAATCTTAACAACCGGTTCCCTATAAAAAGTTCTGATTTAAGGGGGGGAGGGGTTGGGGCAGGGGAGACATACCCGTGGGGCCGGGGGCCCCTGCAGAGCCTGGGGCAAATTGCCCCATTTGCCCCCCCGGCAACCCTAGAGCTTGTAGCCCCCTCCCCTCTTACCTTGCCGGCAGCTCAAAGCAGCAGGACGACTCCGGAGCTCAGCTGAGCTGCCCAGCTGGTGCCGGTGGCTGGCCATGCTGCAGCTGGGGAGAAGCGGGGGAAGGGCCGGGGGAGCATCAGCCTCCCCAGCTGGGAATCCTGGAAGCAACAGGATGGTCTGGCCCGTGGACTGGAGTTCTTTGCCCACCTCCTGGCCCTTTAACAACCGGTTCTCCACGGAGGTCTAATTTTAGCAACCGGTTCTTGGGAACCTGTGGGAACCGGCTCCAGCTCACCACTGCATCTAGCCCAGTATCCAGTCTTCTGACAGTGGCTGGTACCAGATGCTTCATTGGGAATGAACAGAAAAGAAGAATTTATTGAGTAATCCGTCCATCCCCTGTCATTCAGTCTCAGCTTCTGGCAGTCACAGGTCTAGGGACACCCAGAGCATGGGGTTGCATCCCTGACCATCTTGGCTAATAGCCATTGATGGGCCTTTCCTCCATGACCTTATCTAATTCTTTTTTGAACCCAGTTATACTTTTGGCCTTCACAACATTCCCTGGCAATGAGTTCTACAGGTTGACTGTTCATTTGTGAAGTATTTTCATTTGTTTGTTTGTTTTAAACCTGCTGCCTATTAATTTCATTGGATGACCCTGGGTTCTTGTGTTATGTGAAGCGGTAAATAACACTTCCCTGTTCACTTTCTCCACACTATTCATGATTTTATAGACCTCTGTCATATACCCCCCTTATTTATCTGATTTCTAGAATGAAAAGTCCCAGTCTTTTTAATCTCTCCTTGTATGGAAGGTTTTTCATCCCCCCAATCATTTTTGTTGCCTTTTTTTGTACTTTTTCCAAATCTAATACATCTTTTTTATTAGATGTAGGGGTGACCAGAACTGCACGCAATATCTAAGGTGTGGATGTACCACGGATTTATATATTAGTGCCTTCCCTCTGAGTAGCTCCTCAATCCCGGGACTCTGCTCTGCCCCTTGTCCTCCCTATACCCCTAAGGCAGCTCACTTCATTTTGCTCCACTCCCATTCAATCCACACCCTCTGACAGTGCTGCTGTGCCTGATGTCACCCATCCTCTCCCTTGTCTAGTGGGAAGGAAGCCTGACACTTTTACTAGCCCAGATAGCACTTCTACTTGCCCTTGACTTTTGTAGTCCATAAGGTTTTTCCTTGCCTGCTAATACTTTACATTTACATAGGGCTACTCTTCCCAATATATTCCATAACATTTTACATATTTGTGATGGGGTGTGAACCCCACACTAGTATGGATTGGGTTAACGAGGGCCTGAGAGGCCAGTTAGGTTACCTGGCATCACCTGAGAGAGGGAAGGCCAGGTTAACCAAGAGTGAAGGCCAGCTGAGCAAGGCTGGGACATCACCATAAAGCCACTAAGCTGAGAGTAGAAGGGGGCTGCAGGGAAAGGAGTCTGCAGTCACTCCCTAAGAGGAGAGGTGTCATCCAGGACAAGGAGGAAGTCCAGGAGAAAAGTGAGCCCTGAGATCTTGTCCTGAAGTAAGGAGTCTGGCAAGATGCTAGGAGGGGGTGAAGTGGGCACAGGGAAGTAGACTAAATTCCTGTGGTAAATGCAGAACCAGGCAAGAGAACATAGAAAGGCTTAGTAGGAAGGCGACCAGGGAAACAGCAACAGGGACAGGACTTGGCTTTCTGGTTATAGGGTCCCTGGGCTGGAATTCAGTGTAGTGTTTGGGCCCGGGTTCCCCGCCAGCCACTGATATAGTGGCATAGAGCCCTGAGGTCGGACTCAACACAATCTGGAGATGGCATTTGTACAGTTGCCCTTTGTAACCTGGGAAAGGCCACGTTACTAAAAGAAAGGGTCTTGCAGAGGATGAGCAGCAAGGGACCACACAATGCAGCAAGAGCTACATTACCAGACCTAGATGCAAGGAGGTGCACTAGTGGCGAATGGGAACCCCGCTACAGTACCGTATGCAGGACTCAACTGAGGGGTGTCTGCCTTGGAGCTGTCTTGTTATCTCTATATTCTAAGATACTGCACTCAGTGTCATGGAAACTGACTCACTGACTGGCAGGGTAAAGTCTGTATTGCCTAATAGTTTTCAATATAAAGTATTATAAAAATGAATAGTTTTACTACTTACCATTTTGGAGAGAATATCGAGCACCCATTCAGCACTGATGTAATTCTCATATAGGGAACTCTGTGAGATTCATAGTTTACAGAAGAGGTCATCTATAATAGATTTATCTAATGTGTTTTATTTGGTACCTCTGAAAATTTTGATTAAAAAGCTAGAACGATATAAAATTAGCATGGCACACATTAAGTGGATTATATACCAGCTAGTGGATAAATCTCAAAATGTAATTGTAAATGGGGAATCATCACCAATCACCACATCACCAGTGTGTTTAAAGTGGGGTCCTGCAGGGATAGGTTCTTAGCCCTTCTCTATTTAACATTTTGATCAATGACCCAAAAAACCCCCATAAAATCATCACTGATGAAGTTTGCAGATGATACAAAAATGTGGGCAGTAGTAAATAATGAAGGGGATCAGCTCACTGATTCAGAGTGATCTGGATTGCTTAGTAAAGTGGGTACAAGCAAACAGCAGGCATTTTAATACGGTTAAATGTAAATACATACATCTGGGACCAAAGAACGTAGGCCATACTTACAGGAGAGGGGACTCTATTCTGGAAGCAGTAACTCTACAAAAGATTTGGGGTTGTGGTGGATAGTCAACTGAACAGGAGCTCCCAGCGTGATGCTGTGATCAAAAGAGCTAATGTGATCATGGGATGCCCAAACAGCAAAATCTTAAACAGGAGTAGAGAGGGTATTTTACCTTTGTATTTGGCACTGGTGCAACCACTGCTGGAATACTGTGTCCAGTTCTGGTGTCCACAGTTCAACAAGGATGTTGATAAATTAGAGAGAGTTCAGAGAAGAGCCACAAGAATGATTAAAGGATTAGAAAACATGCCTTCTAGTGATAGACTCAAGGAGCTCAATCCATTTAGCTTAACAAAGAGAGGGTGAAGGGGTGTCTTGCTTACAGTCTCCAAGTACTTACTGGGATACAAATATTGAATAATGATCTTTTCAATCTAGTGAAGAAATGTATAACATGATCCAACAGGTGAAAGTTGAAGCTTAGGCTAGAATTTGCTTGTTCCTTCTCCTTCGACATAGTTATACTGACATAAGTTTGTTGTGTAAACCTGGCCCAAGTTGCAGCAAGCTAAGGATGTGTCTACATTGCCCTGCAGTTCGGACTACAGGGGCATGAATAGCAGTGCTCATCAAACTGTTGTCCTGTAAGTCCCCCATGTGGATGCTGCAGGCATGAACTAAAAGGTTCCAACTTTCCATTAACATAGTCCTCTTCAAATAGGACTACATTAATGTGAATCAGAAATCTTTTAGCCAACACACACACTTCCACATGGGGGAGTTACAGCGCAGCACTTTGGTGTGCGCAGCTATTCACACCCCTGTAGTCTGAACTGCGGGGCAGAGTAGACAACACCTAAGGCCACTTTACTCCTGAATGAGAATATCCACACAGGGGGTTAAATGTGCTTTAATTTATCAGCATTGACTTCATTCCTTTAGTTGATTCTCACATGTAAACAAGCCCTAAGAAAGGGAGACCATTCCACTGCCAGTAGCAAGATGGTCAGGCCAAGAAGGCCAGAAGAGTTGCCTGGCCTAAAGAGTCAGATCAAACCAAGCCTCACACGGGTGATAAGATCAGACTGAAGGGGTCTGCAGTCAGGAGTTTGTTGTTTTGCATAGATCTGTAAATTTCATGTACTTTTAAAGAGTAACGTGCGTGTGGAAAGGAATTCCTTTGCTAAGCCTTGTTTTACTACCATGTAGTTCTTGAAGAGATTAGTTAAGAAACCGGAGTTCCCACTGCTAGGTGAACTCTGAGGGGAATCTGTATAAGTAGTAGGGCTGTGACATTGATACCAGGGTCTGGGCAGACTGCCCACGAAGGATGTCAGACATGGGGTCTGCACCTGGGAGTGCACCTTAGGCCTGGTCTACACTACGCGTTTAAACCGATTTTAGCAGCGTTAAACCGATTTAACGTTGCACCCGTCCACACAACAAGGCCCTTTATATCGATATAAAGGGCTCTTTAAACCGGTTTCTGTACTCCTCCCCGACGAGAGGAGTAGCGCTGAAATCGGTATTACCATATCGGATTAGGGTTAGTGTGGCAGCAAATCGACGGTATTGGCCTCCGGGCGGTATCCCACAGTGCACCATTGTGACTGCTCTGGACAGCAATCTGAACTCGGATGCACTGGCCAGGTAGACAGGAAAAGCCCCGCGAACTTTTGAATTTCATTTCCTGTTTGCCCAGCATGGAGCTGTGATCAGCACGGGTGGCGATGCAGTCCCAAATCCAAAAAGAGCTCCAGCATGGACTGTACGGGAGATACTGGATCTGATCGCTGTATGGGGAGGCAAATCTGTTCTATCAGAGCTCCGTTACAGAAGACGAAATGCCAAAGCATTTGAAAAAATCTCCAGACAGAGGCCACAGCAGGGACTCAGCACAGTGCTGTGTGACAAGCGTAACGGAAAGCCAAAGAATCAAATGGACACTCATGGAGGGAGGGAGGGGGTACTGAGGACTCCAGCTATCCCACAGTCCCCGCAGTCTCCGAAAAGCATTTGCATTCTTGGCTGAGCTCCCAATGCCTGTAGGGTCAAAAACATTGTCCGGGGTGGTTCAGGGTATAGCTCGTCAATTTACCCCCCCCCTTCCTCCCCCCCGTGAAAGAAAAGGGAAAAAAATCGTTTCTTGACTTTTTTCAATGTCACCCTATGTCTACTGAATGCTTCTGGTAGACACGATGCTGCGGCAGTGAACAGCAGCATCCTCTCCCCTCCCCTCCCCTGTGGCAGATGGTACAATATGACTGCTATCCATCGTCATCATCAGCTCGTGAGTGCTCCTGGCTGGCCTCAGGTGAGGTCGGCCGGGGGCGCCTGGGTAAAAATAGGAATGACTCCCGGTCATTCCCAGTAGATGGTACAGAATGGCTGGTAACCGTCTTCATCATAGCAACTGGAGGCTGAGCTCCATCAGCACCCCCGCTTCATGTCTAAAGAAAAGATTCTGTTCTGCCTGGACTATCATAGCAGCGGGATGCTGGGCTCCTCTCCCCCCGACCCTTTAATGTCCTGCCTGGACTATCATAGCAGCTGGAGGCTGCCTCCCCCTCATTTTATCTCACTAACAAGTCAGTGTTTCTTATTCCTGCATTCTTTATTACTTCATCACACAAATGGGGGGACACTGCAACGGTAGCCCAGGAGGGTTGGGGGAGCAGGGAAGCAATGGGTGGGGTTGTTGCAGAGGCACCCCCTAGAATGGCATGTAGCTCATCATTTCTGCGGGATCTGACACGGAGCGGCTGTGCTCTCTGGTACACTGGTTCTCTTGCACACTTGCCCCATATTCTAGGCAGGACTGACTCTATTTTTAGATACAACATAAAGGAGGGAATGACCCGGGGAGTCATTCCCATTTTTGTCTTTGCACCCCCGGCCGACCTCAGCCAGGAGCACCCATGACAGCAGCAGACGGTACAGAACGACTGATAACCGTCATCTCATCGCCAATTTACAATGACATGGCAGATGGTACAGAACAACTGATAACTGTCTCTGCTATCTTGCAAAGGCAAATGAATGCTGCTCTGTAGCACTGCAGTACCGCCTCTGTCAGCAGCATCCAGTACACATATGGTGACAGTGACAAAAGGCAAAACAGGCTCCATGGTTGCCATGCTATGGCATCTGCCAGGGCAATCCAGGGGAAAAAGGGCGCGAAATGATTGTCTGCCGTTGCTTTCACGGAGGAAGGAATGAGTGACGACATTTACCCAGAATCACCCGTGACACTGTTTTTGCACCATCATGCATTGGGGTCTCAACCTAGAATTCCAATGGGCGGGGGAGACTGCGGGAACTATGGGATAGCTACGGGATAGCTACCCACAGTGCAACGCTCCAGAAATCGATGCTAGCCTTGGACCATGGACGCAAACCACCGATTTAATGTGCTTAGTGTGGCCGCGTGCACTCGACTTTATACAATCTGTTTTACAAAACCGGTTTATGTAAAATCGGAATAATCCCGTAGTGTAGACATACCCTTAGTGAGCTAGAGCCAGTGATCAGTCAGAGTTCTTAGAGCCATGTGGGATTCAGGAGTTGGACACAATCACAACAGAAGGTTGTCTGTCCAGAAAGGAGGACTGAGGCTGGCTTGCAACAAATGTATTCAGGAAACCAGATGTCTCAGGCATGATTCTGTTCAAACCCTGAGGATTTTTTTGCCTTGGCCATTCCTGAAACAAGTAAAACACCTTTTTCAGCCAATGGTACTAAAATTGAATTTAGTGGTGCCCTTAACATTGCAGAATCTATAACATTTCTCAAATTGATGACATGGGAATTACTAACAGACTATATATCTAAGGTATTGATGTGGCCCCTATCACTGTAGTATCTGAGCACCTCACAAGCAAGACACATTTATCCTCACAGCACCCTTGGGAGGTAGGGAAATACTGGCTTCCTCATTCTACAGCTAGGGAACTGAGGCACAGAGAGATTACATGACTTGCCCAAGATCACACAAAGTCTAAACAATTAAATGAACCCAAATCCCAAATGAACATCCTAATTACTGGGCCATCCTTCTTCCTATCAAATGTATATCTTTAGAGTTCATTTGGGTATACTAGGCAAAATCCTGCACTATTTAAAACCTGCATAATCAATTAATGTAACCAGGCTTCGCATGTGTAATTGTGAGCAGAATCTGGCCTATGGTGTGCATCCACTGAAAGGGAAGCCCTTGGATTTGTTGATCTATATGAATTATCAAAAGTAATCTCTTCTAGACATAGACCTTGTCTACACTACCGGGGTAAAGCAACCTAAGTTACGCTACTCAAGCTATGTGAATAATGTAGCTGGAGTTGACGTAGCTTAGGTCGACTTATTGTGGTGTTTACATCAACCTGCGTTGATGGGAGATGCTCTCCCGTCAACTTACCTTACTCCTCTCGTTCCGATGGAGTATCGGAGTTGACCAGAGAGTGATCTGTGGCCGATTTAGCAGGTCTTTTCTAGACCTGCTAAATTGACCCCTACTGCGGCGATTGCAGCAGCGTTGATGCCCTTTAAATGTAGATATGGCCATAGAAAAATCCAGGCAATGGAGTAATCTTGAAGTTACATCCTGCATGACACTGCAAGAGATTTAAAAAAAATATGTTTGCCACAAGCTATATGTGGAACATCTGTTACTTTAAACTGAGAGTTCATTCTTCAGTGTCTCTTTTGGTTTCTTATAGGCTAGATTTTATCCACTCAATCATCCAAAGATATGGAACCATCTAATTAAAAAGAAATAGAAACCTGACAAATGAGATTCTACAGTGCTAAATACTAATGTGCAGTGATGCCAACTGTCATGGTTGCAGGGCTAGCTGCACCCCTCTCCCCTTTTTGATCTCTGAGGGCACCCACTCAGGTGTTAAGCTTCATGCCTTTACCTCTGCTGAGGTAGAATTCACAATTCTTCCACTTCTTAACTGGGCCCTGGGCTACATCCCCCTGTGTATTGACCATGTTTACACACCATGTCCAGCTGGGTTCAGTACTTATGGTTCTTTCCTTTGGGAGTCTGTGATGAGTGACCTGTGATCTTACCCAAAATTTTATCCCCTGATGGCCAGGGGCAGCTCTAGGAATTTTGCCACCCCAAGCACGGCAGGCAGGCTGCCTTCCGCAGCTTGACTGCAGACGGTCCGCCGAAGCCACGGGACCAGCGGACCCTCCGCAGGCAAACCGCAGAGGCAGCCTGCCTGCTGCCCTCGCGGCACCGGCAGAGCGCCCCCCCGCGGCTTGCCGCCCCAAGCACGTGCTTGGCGTGCTGGGGCCTGGAGCCGCCCCTGCTGATGGCATCTCAAGGAGGTCAAACTTCTTCAGACACCCTAGCAGGTCCTGTGCATCTGGCTGTCCTCTTGACCAGCTTTCCAACAACTCTCCACAACTTGAGTGTGTTCCTTCTTAAACTGCCATGGTCCTTTTGATCTCTTGGATTCCAATAACCAAGTCAATGTACAGTATTCATAAATTATTACAGAGCAGCTCCATTTCCATCACACCAATTCTCACAATTTTTTCCTGAGTCTTGTAATATTTGGAATTTTTTTCTTAAAGCCCCAGCCCCAGTGATTACAAAAGAATGTCAGTTTTCATTTGAAAAAAAGTAGATTTCATATTATTGAGAAAAGCTTGAAAAGGTGAACCCTAAAGGCTCAAAAATCAGAAGGCAAATAATAAGTTAATTGAAAAGCTCATGATTTTTAAGCTAGTCTCATGAGTTTTGAACACTTGTAGTTGGCAGTGCTGAATTTGAGTGAGGGTCTGGATGGGAGGAACTGTTAATTTAAAAAGACCTATTAATGCTGTAGTATTTTTAACACTATACAGTTTTGTTTTGCTTTCATGAGCATCCTGTACATAACAACTCTGCATTTAAGATAATGATCCTGACCACCTTTGTAAAGCACCTTGAGAGCTACTGATGAAAAGTGCTATAGAAGAGTAAGGTATTATTTAATTATTAATAATTATTATACAATATTTCAGTCACACGTAGGCAATGAAACATTTTATGCAATTATATGCACAGTTGCTAAGTAGACCTGCATCACAACTAACAATGCATTTCTTCCAAGAGTCAGTCAGTCAATTCTACAGGACTTGTAGACTATCTGTAGTAGTACCATCTAGTTACTGCCAATAATATTACAATTATTAACTTTCTTAACATTGTTCAACTCTTTGGTTCCTGGAGGCAAATTTTGATGATGCAAAACACTTATGGTTTTAACTACAGTTTAATAATCTATGTTCATATAGGACAGTGATGGGCTTGCTAGAAATACCTTGATAGATAGTGACTGACATGTACATAGTATCTTTATTCAAAGATCCAAAGCTTTTTAAAGAGCTGTACAGAGAGATTATTCTTCCCACCCTAGAAATACAGCCACTTTTGAGTCACAAATAGACAGCCATTCTTGAAATGTGAGGACAGAAATCTAAGACTGACTTATCTAGTTAAGTAAATGAATTGTAAGTAGGTAGGATATAAGAGCTCTTTGAATGATGGAGGCCTCAACCCATTCCTGAAATCTTTTAGAACATTAGTTTTGACTGTAATTGGAAAAATATACAGCTTTCAAGTATTCAAATCACTTCCCATCCTCCAATCATCGTTAGACCCTATTCCTTTAAAAGTCTTCTTGGGAACTATCTAATATTCTGCACCCCCTCTCCAATGAATTTCATATTTTTAGTGCTGGATGACCCCTACAGTATCTTCAAAGATTCTGAGTAGCTACTTTCCCTTCATTTACTATCTACAGAGGGCTACTGCTGTTGCATCCCAGCTTATACTGGTTTCCTGAAGGCTGAACACTGTCCATTCCACATCAGCAGGAAAAAGCCTTGCCCTTCTGCCACTTTCAGCTAACTGGTTCTCTGAGGCCTGAGATTTTCCAGCACTCTTTGCAAAGACATTGGAGACATGAAATCACCCAATGTGAAATTCTGACCTTTTAGAGCAGGGGTCGGCAACCTTTCAGAAGTGGTGTGCTGAGTCTTCATTTATTCACTCTGATTTAAGGTTTCACGTGCCAGTAATATAAGTTAACATTTTTAGAAGGTCTCTTTCTATAAGTCTAGCATATATAACTAAACTATTGTTGTATGTAAAGTAAATAAGGTTTTTAAAATGTTTAAGAAGCTTCATTTAAAATTAAATTAAAATTCAGAGCACCCCAGGCCAGTGGCCAGGACCCGGGTAGTATGAGTGCCATTAAAAATCAGCTTGTGTGCCGCCTTCAGCACGCATGCCATAGGTTGCCTACCCCTGTATTAGAATCAACGTAAAACTCCCATTGATTTCAATAGGGTCAGGATTTCACTTCCAGGTTTTAATTAGTTTAAATTGTTTGCAGTCATATCGTGTAGCTAACTGTGGAACACAAAGTATAGTATGTTCAACAGTGATACACACATACATGTTTTAAGATAATAAAATACAGAGGAGTGCCTTTAAATGAATGGGAGGTATAGGAGTAGACATGTTTAAACACTACTTATTTCATGCATCATAATGAAACAGAAATACATAGTGAAGCCCTCTTAACTGAACAGAATAAACTTGCTTCCAAAAATTGACTTCCTATAAGCCAGTGGGAAAAGATGTAATAAAAAACTGACCTGACAAAAGAATACATTTTTAAATGAACACATTATTTGTGTACAAAAGTGCAATATTTTATAAAATGTAACTCTAAAATAAATGTCTGCCCTTATCTAAGAGATGTATGGGCTTTTCAGTAGAATGGCTTTACTGACAGTGTGGGTGGAAGAAGAGCTCTCCAAACCTTCAAACAAGAAGCTTCCTGACATTGGTGGGCTTTTTACTGCATCTGGTTGGTTGCACAGAGTGTTTAGCACACTGGAGTTCACATGGTGAAGGGAACTTGTGTCAAGGTGTTACAAGGGCTGAATGGTGGTCAGAGAGCTGAAGCCAGAGAGTGACTGATATTTTGACAGTAGACTGTGTGTGAAGAATATTCTATGCAAATGTCGAGCCTGGGATAATGAATAGTATAATTTCTTTCCTCTTCTGAGAGCTTCAGTGGAGAGGACACCTGGATTTCACAAAAAAGCCCCACGGGAATTAAAAAATGTTTTATTCATTGACAAAACAGACTATTTTCTTCTGGTATCTTAGATAGGGAGAACAAACACCTGGGTTCTCATTGGATGCTTCTGTGGCAGATTTTTCTTTAAATATATTTTGTAATTCTATTTGTGATAGGGAAGCCCCTGGCTACTCTTCTTCTCCCTCTCTTACCTTTGCTATGCTAAGTAGAAAGGGTCACTCCAGTGCAGGAGATCAGAAGATTTTCAGTCACCCCATCTTTCTTGGCTGCCTTTGTCCTTCCCCATTTGAGCCTGCCAGTGCTCAAAGAACTTGTCAGTATTTATGGGATGTGTACGACTGCTGCACCCTACAGGCTGCACTGGGTATGCATATAGCCTTAATACTATTAACAGCTAAAGGAGTTTAATTTGTAACTCAAGTGGGAGAGTCCTGTGCTTTGTGGGTCAAAGGTCCAGGATTCAAATCACATGTGTCATTTAGTAGATGACTGAGACATTATTTCCTGTTCAGCCATGTATTCTGTCTTAGGCATGTGTTCATTTTGTTACACACAGTATAAATTCCAACCCCATAGTATGCAACTGTATTAATGTGAGCCCATGGAAATCCCTGTGTGCTTCCTTGAATTGCAAGAACTTTGAGGTTTATTTTTAAATGTGGTTTTGAGAGAGGCATTAGGTGCATCAGGGTTGAAAAAGTAGATTTTACGTTTTGTTTGAAAGCCCTGAGGTTTGTGCTCATTCTGCCCTTACATTTCCAGTTACAGGCCAAGGCTCCTGCTCTCATGAATCTCAGGGTGAGGGATGATTTGTCCTTCACTGTGTCACATACGATAAACATAATTATTAACATTCTTACTAGCTAACACTTTGTTTTAAGCTCTTTTACACTGATAGCTTGTAAAAAATTAAATGTTACTGACCAGTCTGTGCTGATTTCTCTTACGGGAGAATAAGTTTCACACCATTGCCTCCTGAATTGTGACTACTGCGAGTAGGATATATTCTTCTTCACTAATGCAATTTAAAAGTGAAATTTAATTTCACATTACATTTCTTATTGTATTATTTTCTATTCTTACCTTTTCCCCCTTTTGGGAGAACATTAGGGAGACAACACGTCCCTGTCGAGAGAATCCCTTACAAAAGGATATTAAAAAAAAAAGTGTACTGAAATATGCTAGCATTGTATAAAATACATTGTGTGATCATTTTGCCTGTGGCATTATGCGCACACATGAATGAGAGCAGTGTGTGAGCCTGAACGTTGTGTGGTCAGTGCCAGGGTATATTGCTACAATCGTTCTGCATAAATATTTGCCAGCCTTCTGGGATGTCTGGGAATTTTTTTTTTTTGGTAATATTTCATCTGTGTCTAACCACACCAAGTTTTTTAGAGCTGCACACTCCTCTCACGGCTGTTACAGCGAGGAAATCTTCACTCACCATAGTAAAGTTCATCAAATTATGGAGTGACAGTGTAATTTAAATGGAAAAGGCATATTATGTAATTTTTGTGCATAAATGGTGCAATAAAATCTCACAAAAACAAACAAACAATCTACTTTCTGAGGCTCAGGGCCCCTTGAACTATGATTGCCTTAAGTTTTCAAAGGATAGATGGGAGGTTTTAAATCAAGATTGCATGTTCTTATAAAAGATGTACACTAGTCCAAAAAGGAATTAATTCAGGGAAGTCCTATGTCCTGTGCTATGCAGGAGGTGAGACTAGATGATCACAATGGTCTCTTCTGGCCTTAGAATCTGTCAGATAGCGACTCCCTAACACTTGTGAGCCAAGTCTGCAGCCAGTGTACAGCGGATGGCTCCATGGGAGTCAATAAAGCTATGTGGATTTATGCCACCTGAGAATCTGATCCTTGCATGTATATTAATACTGATGTCTCCATATTTCAAGCTTTGTTGGACTGGCGCTATAAGCTTCCTTTCCCTACTTTAAGACATAATCCTTCAAACCCTTAGTCTTGCATGTAGTCCATTTGGGAATTGCAGTCAAGCAGGGAGATCTGGATCATTTGGTAAGCTGGGCCCATTCAAACAAAATGTGTTTCAGTACAGCCAAATGCAAAGTGATACATCTAAGGAACAAGGAATGAAGGCCATAACTACAGACTGAGGGACTGTATTCTGGAAAGAAGTGACTCTGAAAAAGATTTAGGGGATGTAATGGATAAGCAATTCAATATAAATGTCCAGTGTGATGCTCAGCAAAAAGAGTTAATGCAATTTCTGGATGTATAAAGTGAGAAATAGGGAGGTGATTTTACCTCTGTATACTGCATTGATGAGATCGATATTGGATTTCTCCACCCAGTTCTGGTGTCCACATTTTAAAACGGATGTTGAAACCTGGAGAGGGTACAAAAAAGAGCAACAAAAATGATTTGAGGGCTGCAGAAAAGGCCTTCCAGTATGAGCTGTTTAAGACTGTTTAATTTGTCAAAAAAGCTTGAAAGGTGACTTGAATACAGTGTATAAGTACCATCATGGGGAGAAAATACCAATTAAAGGTCTCCTTACTATAGCTGAGAAAGGCATAACAAGTACCAGTGAGTAGAAGTTGAAGACAGAAAAATTTACATTAGAAATAAATATACAGTTTTTAACTGTGAAGATGATTAATCATTGGAATAAACCACCAAAGGCAATGCTGGATTCTCCATTTATTGACTTCAAAACAAAATTGGATGTTTTCCAGAAGATATGTTTTAGCCCACCACAAGTTATTGAGCTCAACACGGGGCAACTGGGTGAATTTTAATGGCCTGGGATGTAGAAGAAGTGTTAATACACAATCTAATGCTCCCTTCTGGCTTTACATTCTATGCATCTATTAATTCTCACGAGTGAGGATTTCCAAGTTTGGATCAGCAAAAAAGACTCTCCTCATTTCTCCACATTGTACTGCTGTTGTCCACTACACATTTGTGCAATGCTTAATCTACAAAGGAACTTTGGACATGCTAAAATTTAAAGGAAGGCAGCTGGCACCACCAAAATCTTGGCTTGACAATTTACATATATATTGTCCCTGCAGGGGCAACAACTTTATATTCACAGGAGTGCTGCTGGTGGTGTTCCCAAGAGATGCATTGGCTCAGTACATCTTCAGTTACCCTGATTCTGCCCCTCTCAAGCGGGCCCAGCCCATTTTCGGGGTGTGCTGGTAGATTCTGTACCCACACTTAGTCTGTGGCTAGAGAATGAAGGACTCAAGCCCAAGCTAGAAGACTGGAATACAAGTTTTCTGATTGTACGGTTACTTTTCCAGGTGAACTGAGAGAATTTGTCTTTCATTAAATTGCAGTGGTTACTTCTAAAAAAGTAAATGTAACCACTTATACAGTTGGCTGTGATAAATCCATAATTTGAAGGCTAATGCAAACCTGCTGCAGCATCTGCATGCTTAAAAGAATAGCTTGACAATTTCTATTATAATCTGATATGCTTTTGAAAAAGAACCCAAAGAACCCAGCTTCAGTATGAACTGGAAAACTGCTTAGATCATGAGCAGTGCTAAGAACAGGGAGGGCTTCATTTTATCTGTCCAGCTGTGCAGGGAGCACAATGAGTCTCTCCCTCATTTGCACGAATATTCAGGGACAAGGCAAAACCTGTGTCATGCTCAGAGAGATCAAGGATCTTGACTCTACAGATACTGTGGGTACTGGATCCCCCAGCAGGCACAAGCCTGGCCTGTGCAGTAGCAGCATATGTAACAACCCTGCCAGAGTGTTTTGGAGAAGCCACTTTCCAGTGTTCCTGTAGGCATTGTGCTTATCCAGCAGCTTCCACTGAGATGGTGGACCTCCACACTACCACCTAGCCCAAAGGATGGTCCAGTGGTTTAAATAGGGCAGTAGCAGGTTGTACATTTCTCCTTCGTTATATGGATGGTACCTCTTGAGAAAGCAACTGTGCATCATAAACTATATGGAATGGTTGATACTGTGATCATTTGTATCCCAGCAATGCCTAGAAGTCCCAATGGAGATCACAGCTTCATTGTGTGAGACATTGTACACAGACATAGTAAAAGACCATATTTGCCTCATAGAATTTATAAACGAAATAAACAAGACAGACAAAGAGGGTGGGGGAACAGCAGTGAAGTTACTTGTCTCACAATAGGTTAGTGGTAAAGTTGGATATAGAACCCACCTCTCCTGAACTGCAGATTTGTTGCCCTCTCTGCTGAGTCATTCTGCCTCTCAAAACAGCTAAACTAACATTGTCTGAGTGTCAATATTTATTACCACCAGAATTTTTTTTACTACAGTTTCATTCAATTTTCCTTGGCAGAGACATTTCACGTTACTAAACGTTAGCCACCTTTTCTAAGGAATGATTTAGTTGCTGTAGATTAATAGATGTCATTTTTACGCTCAAAGAAAAAAGTCACTATTTTCATTCCTTTAAGAAACCTGTGTGCTGGTGAAGTAGGTGAAACAACTGAAAAAAACTTATCCAGATTACTGCATATGTCTAATGGAAAAAATCAACAGAAGACAAAAATTAAAATATAGTGCAATAAAGTGCAATCAACAGCATTTTAATCTAAGAAGGGAGTTGTGATTTTTTTTTAATTCTATTGCTAAAAACATGGTCAACAACAAACCTTACTTCAGCCATCAGCTGGTTAACGCTCTCAGTACAGAATGAATATGAAAAAAATGTAGGACTGCTCAGCATTTAACAAAATGTTTTTCTTGGTTTCTACTTATAAAAACACTGTCAAGTTTTAAAGTTTCAAACCTATATCTAGTTGAAAAATGGTTGTAGATTAGCTGGGAATAGCCTATAGAATGTAATACCAATATATATGTAAAGCTTTAAATTTTCAGAACACTGCATGTGCAAAAAAAACAACTGAACCTGAAAGCAAATTCACTAGTCAATGAGGAAAAGCAATTGGAAAGCCCTTTTAGTGTTCAGTTTGTATGAATTACTAAACCATGATAGGTGTAACACTCCAAAATACCATACAGAAACTCTTATTATTCTGCAACATCATATAATCAACTAGAACTGCTTAAGTATCAGAGGGGCAGCCGTGTTAGTCTGGATCTGTAAAAGCAGCAAAGAGTCCTGTGGCACCTTATAGACTAACAGACGTATTGGAGCATGAGCTTTCGTGGGTGAATACCCACTTCGTCAGATGCATGACATGGGTATTCACCCACGAAAGCTCATGCTCCAATACGTCTGTTAGTCTATAAGGTGCCACAGGACTCTTTGCTGCTTTTATAGAACTGCTTAGGAATTTCCTGTCAAAATTGACAGAAAATGCAGTTTCCAGAAAATGAACATTTTCCCCCCTGGATAGAAATTCCATTTTGGACAATTTCCATAAACAACATACATTATTCTCTCCTCTTGAAGGAGAGGAAGGTGATCAGGAACTGTCAACATGGATTCACCAAGGGCAAGTCATGCCTTCTATGATGAGATAACTGGCTCTGTGGATATGGGAAAGCGGTGGAAGTGATCTACCTTGACTTTAGCAAAGCTTTTGATACAGTCTCCCATAGTATTCTTGCCAGCAAGTTAAAGAGGTATGGATTAGATGAATGGACAATAAGGTGGACAGAAAGCTGGATATATCATTGGGCTCAACGGGTAGTGATCAACAGCTTGATGTCTAGTTGACAGCCGGTGTAAAGCGGAGTGTCCCAGGGGTCAGTCCTGGAGCTGGTTTTGTTCAATATCTTCATTAATGATCTGGATGATGGGATTAATTGCACCTTTAGCAAGTTCACGGATGACACTAAGATGGGGGAGAGGTAGATATGCTGGAGGATAGGGTTAGAGTCCAGAATGACCTAGACAAATTGGAAGATTGGACCAAAAGAAATGTGATGAGGTTCAACAAGGACAAGTGCAGAGTCCTGCACTTAGGACAGAAGAATCCCATGCACTGCTACAGGCTGGAAACCAACTGGCTAAGCGGCAGTTCTGCAGAAAAGGACCTGGGGATTACAGTGGACAAGACGCTGGATATGAGTCAACGGTGTGCCCTTGTTGCTGAGAAGGCTAACAGCATATTGGGGTGCATTAATAGGAGCATTGCCAGCAGATCAAGGGAAGTGATTATTCCCCTCTATTTGGCACAGGTGAGACCACATCTGGAGCATTGTGCCCCGTTTTGGGCACCCCACTACAGAAGGAATGTGGACAAATTGGAGTGAGTCCAGTGGAGGGCAATGATAATGATTAGAGGGCTGGGGCACATGATTATGAGGAGAGGCTGAGGGAACTGGGCTTATTTAGTCTGCAGAAGAGGAGAGTGATGGGGGGACTTGATAGCAGTCTTCAGCTACCTGAAGGGGGGTTCCAAAGAGGATGGAGCTAGGCTGTTCTCAGTGGTGGCAGATGACAGAACAAGGAACAATGGTCTCAAGTTGCAGTGGGGAAGGTCTAGGTTGGATATTAGGAAACACTCTTTCACTAGGAGGGTGGTGAAGCACTGGAATGGGTTACCTAGGGAGGTGGTGGAATCTCCATCCTTAGAGGTTTTTAAGGTCAGGCTTGACAAAGCCCTGGCTGGGATGATTTAGTTGGGGTTAGTCCTGCTTTGAGCAGGGGGTTGGACTAGATGACCTCCTGAGGTCTCTTCCAAGTCTCATCTTCTATGGGCTAGTCTACACTTACGAGCCGGGTCGACGCGGTGAGTTCGACTTCTCGGAGTTCGAACTATCGCGTCTAATCTGGACGCAATAGTTCGAACTCCGGAAGCGATAGTTCGAACTCCGGTACTCCACCACTGCAAAAGGCGGTGGCGGAGTCGACCTTGGAGCCGCGGACTTCGATTCCGCGGCGTCTGGACGGGTGAGTAGTTCGAACTAGGGTGCTTCGAATTCAGCTACGCTATTCACGTAGCTGAATTTGCATACCCTAGTTCGACCCCGCTTCTTAGTGTGGACCAGCCCTATGATTCATACATGTCCAGTGCCACCAAGTGATGCTGATGCACATAAGTGAGGCACACAGACTGGGACTCTGATCTTGGTTTATACTGCATTTGAAAAATTACAAAATATGTTTGTCAAATAGATGAGAGCTAGTTGGTAGGGAAGGACTTATTTTCAGTCTTCTGAGAAGGTAGCAGTAACTCAATGGACTGGAGAATGACCAGGAATTTGAGTGCACTGTTATAATATTACAATTTAGCTGGACTCAGCTCCACGTCACATCAATATTGGTTGGGCTTTATTTTTAGATCACTTTATTGATTTGTATTTCTAATTATTCCAGCATTCTACACAGAGGAAAACCTTCTGCCGTTCATGGCTCCAAAGGGTAAACAGATAGGCCCAAATTCATCCCCAGTATAATTCCAGTGCAGTGTATGTAGCAGGCTCTTTCATTTAAGCTGGTGGCAAAGAAGGATGTTGAGTCAAAGCCTTTGGACCTGGAAAGTAACTTGAGTTATCTAAACTCTGCCAAGATAGCCAGAGGAAATGAATTAATGACTCAGTGTTTTGCCTCCCTGCAGGAGACAGTGTCAATAGTTGTTAAGAAATATGAGTAGCTGAAATCTTAACTAACTCTAATGGAAAAGAGAATGGTGAATATGGGGGTACTAGTGAAAGGGAAAAGTTCAGTTGTTACTCTGAGTTATCAATAGAAAATAACTCCAAAATTTTAAAATTAATTTTATAATTGAAAATAAATTAAGTGGCAATAACATTGTTACTACGGGTTTGTAAACCAATAATCTGGCAATAGAGCAGGGGAGTGTTGGCTGCTAGCAGTCCTGGGGGCCAATCAGCCACCCACCACACTTACAATTAGATTCTGTTCTATAAAAGAACCCAAGAGTCATATGTCCTTGTGGAAAATGATTCTACTGCTTCTCAAACAGACATTTCTGCATGCCATTTTTATTTATTTATTACTTATGTATTTATTTTTTGGAATATAGGAATACAGGAATTGTGATAGTAGATCAGACACATGGTCCATATTTTCCAGAATCCTGTACCCAACAGTGGCCAGCAGATACTTCAGAAGAAGGTGCAAGAAATTTTACAAGAAAGTGTCTATCTTCTCTGTACCATTCATTAGTTTTTATATATTTTTATCATGTCCCCTCTTGTCTCCTTTCTCAGCTGAACAATCCTAATGTTTTAATCCCTCTCGCTATAAGTGTTTTCCATTCTCCTAATCATCCTTGTCATCATTCTCTGAATCCATATGAGTTCTGCAAGAGCATTTTGGAGATAGGGTGACCAGTACTCAATGCAGTATTCCAGATGAAGGAAAACCATTGATTTGTACAATGTCATTTTATACTATTCATATTATTCTCTACCCTGTTCCTTATGTATTCTAATATCATATTTCCTTTTTGACTGCAGCTGTACATAGAGCAGAGGACTTCATTGTGATATCCACAGTGTTTTGGGCAATTTTAACTATCACAAAGCACAATTAGTATATAGAAGTCCTCGGCAAACACATCATGAGTCCAAGAACTTAACAGCATTCAAGAAAAGGCCTGGACATTTATAATGATAAGGATATCCACAGTTACAATAGTATGGATTAAACCAAACCAAAAGTTTTGAAAGAGATAATTCCTTATGTTTCAAGGCATAAAACAACATCTAACTAATGGGAGTTAGGAAGAACTTTCTCTGTGCGCAGGTTATTCCATAATTGCCATCTGCAGGATTTCTTGTCCCTTGCTCTGCTGTGTCTGGAACTAGCCACTGTTAGAGACAGGATACTGGACTCAAGTCTTGTTGGTCTGATCCAGTATGGTCACTCCTCCATTCCTAGTAGGAAGGTCCCACCAGTACATGAATAGACTTCATAAGTTTTATCAGTGGTGTCACCAATGAAGAACAGGTTTATAGACTAAGAAGCAAAACAAGGCTTTTCAAACATTTCAAATCTTTGGCTAGATACAGTTCCACTCTACTCCCAATGTCTGTAAAACACAAATCCTGCTAGATGTAGCAGGAATTGCTATGACAGTCATTGTACAAACACTTCCATAAGGAAACATTTTAAAGTAAGATGTTCCACTAAAATAAAAAACCATTGACTCAAAAGGCATTAGTTGCAAGGGAAATCCTGTCCCACTTAAATGAGTGGATATAGCCCAGAACTTCTGTGTGGCGGGGTGGAGGAAGGAGAGTCACAGAGACTGTACAGCAAAGCACATTCCAGATAGAGAGACTGCTTCCCTGAGAGATGTCCTGAACTGAGGTGTACACTTCTAGGGGATTGTCAATTTCCGTTTCTCAACTCCCAGGTTAAAACATGGTGAAAACTTTGTTTCTAACATACAGAGCATAATGAAACCCAAATGCCAACTGTCTCTCTAAACTTTCAGTTTGCTGCCAGCCATCCTGTCTGCAGGGATACATTCTATCAGCCACAAAATTCTAAGTCTCTTTCTTGCCAAAGTTTGCCTTATACCATTTTACAACAAGATATTCACTGTTTTCGTGATTATACAGGTGATTATTGGTATGAGAATCAAAAACTAATTAGGAAAAGTTGGTCAGGTTTTTAGATCAACAGACTGATCTCCATCCAGTTTGTCAAAGGTTCTGGACCTGTGTTGCTTATTGAAAGAAACGTGATTCGGTATCTTTATATAAATATTATTTAAAAACTTAAAACTAAAATAAAACCAAGAAAATAACCATCAAAGCTAAGCTATTATTAATAATAAACTAAATTAAAAAATAGAGCATTACAACAATTAACCACTTAGTCTCAATATTTGTCTGGAAATAAATCAAATTAATACTAAAATAATGATAAATTCTAACGAGTCTGAGTAGATGATCATTTGGTTATATATCCAAACTAAAGAATTGTACAAAAGTCAATGAAATCTATAATTTGGATATGGTTACATATCTTGATACTGAAATCAAAATTATGTAATGTCTGAAGCCCAATCTCAGAGCCAATTATAAAGCCTCTTCCTTATATTTCAGTTCTTGTGTGGTGGATAACACTTTCCTCCTCCCCTCAACAGAGGTATTATAATACAGACTTTAACAGAACACTTGCTAAATAGAAGTTTAACAACTTTTATTTACCAAAAATTAGAGGTGACATTTTCAAGTGTCTCAGGACTTTTAAACACAGAACACAAACTAATGAGTAATTGTCTGAGACAGGATTTAGGCTTACTTAATCGCAGGGAAACTTTTCTTTCAGGTGCCTTTCTGAAATGGACTTTATGAGTACTCACACAAATATGCATGCACACAGACACACTTTTACTTTCACACTCCGGAACTAAAAAGACTGGGCCATCTCCCAGCTAATAAACACAGAAAAAGGCAAAACATGATACTTGAGATAAATAGTAGGGGGGTTATGAATTCTTTGGCTCTCACAATTTTCTGGATTTTTGTTGAGTAGGACTGGAACTGCTAGCAAGGAGCCATGTGGTGATGTTCTCCTGACATAGCACTTCTCCCTAGTGGACCATCTTCAGGTGAATGGAGAGATTGGTCAAAGGCTGGAGTGGCCTGGTTGTTGGTGCTGTGATTTCCTCACCCCAAGATGGCTGGATGTTGGGGATTTTGGGAAGTCAGTCTTCCCTCAGTCGGCTGTTTGACCCGAAAGGTGAGGTTTCTCACCCTTAAGTTTGAGTCTTCTGTGAAGTTTGATTATTCACTTCACTTCCTCGACCTAGCAGCAACTCCCTGCTCCACGGTCTTCAAACAAGTCAGGTGTGAGGTCTACCTTGGACCCATGAGTACTTGATCTAATCAGATTTGAATTAGGTCATCTTTAACTAGCAGCAATTTTGGGGAAGGTCATGTTTAAAATCAGAAATTTAAAAAATATTCAGTTTTATATACAATAGAGACTATAGGCCTCTGATCCCTCAAATATATCACAAAGAGGGCACATAAGACCACTATGAGGAATCTGTCATGGTCTGTCATGGTCTTATGGTCTTTTTAAAAGGTCTTGATGCCTTTGTGTCACCAGTTTATGGAAAGTTCAAACACAAAAGTCCTGTAAAATAGCTGAATGCTAGGCTTCTTTTTCAACAACCAAAAATTCACGCAACATTCATCCACCAGCAAAATTAAAAATAGGTTAAAACTTATGATCAGTTCCATCATTTCCAGTTTCTTCTCTGCTAATCTAAAGCCAGACAAATGTTCTTTCTGAAACTAGGATATAAGTCAGACAGCTTATCCTCTGGAATCTTCATCTTGGTAGAGAAAAGTTACTTTAAACCCCTCAAGGTGAATATCCCACTAACTGAGTCAATATATAGTATTCACAAGTTATTACAGAGCAGGCCTGCTTCTCCTACACACACAAGATGTTTTGATAGGTCCATTTTATCCTTTGTGATTCTATGAGCTCATGACGCAAGATCAAGCTAGGAGAACATCAAGAAAATGGTGGTGGGTTGCTTTGAAAATATGTCAACCCATTTATCCTTGCTTTAGGCTTTTAGCATGGAATGATAATAATAGGCTGGTGTTAAAATCTTAAATTCAGCTTAGATGATCTTGCACATGAGGAAAGTTTCATGATTTCAAGTGCAGCTTTTTGTATGATTCAGGCTGATGTGTTTAAGGATCAACCAGGATTAATTTCAAAGGCTCCAGGAACAAGAGCCTGCATTTCTTTCTAATACAGTAATAAATTATAAAAATATGAATACATTATAATAACCTAATCTTAAATATATAATTGGAGGCAACATAGGCTTGAAGCATATGTGCCAATTTTGACTCTCTGTATTTTTAAATGAATTTCTCTTAACTTGAAGGATACCAAAAAAAAAATATTCACATCCATTATTCTCGGACAAGGAATAATAATTTAAATGAATATCAAGATGCATTTTTAAAAATTGTCAATCTGCCATATTAACTACATTATTTTGTACCTTCAGGCCCTTGTTGTGGTTTTTATGAACATGATTCAAATAAATTGGCTCTTTTTCCTTGGTGGCTTCTTTAATTACTTTGTTATTATCCAAGGAACTGGTTTAATTTAAATGAACACAGTGTTCCTGCTACTACTATCTAGAGAAAACATAGGCTTGGAACATGCTGTTTTGTAGTTACAATATATGTCTCTGTGTGTGGATGCCAAAACTGGGCTAGTCTTATCCATCTACCTATCCTACCAGGATCCATGAGAATGCCATCAACCCAGCAAAATCACTGATCCTAAATAACAGACAGTGATCTTTGTCAGATGAGGAAAACAGGTAATTAGACCAATGGTAAGGGTAATCTGCTGGTGTGCCACCAGACAGTTTGTTTACATTTGCACAGCCGTCTGCAGCTCCCAGTGGCCATGGTTCACTGTTCCTGGCCAATGGGAGCTGTGGGAAGCTGCAGCCAGCACGTCCCTGCAGCCCAAGCCACTTCCCGCAGCTCCCATTGGCTGGGAACAGTGAACCACGGCCACTGGGAGCCGTGGGCGGCCGTGCAAATGTAAACAAATGGTCTGGCGGCCCACCAGCAGATTACCCTCATGGGCCGCATGCGGCAGGTTGCCCACAACTGAATTAGACAATCTGATTAAAAGACATTTTTATTGTACACTTATTTCATGCCCAAATCATACAGATACTTCATGTTACCAAGGACATTTTCCTCTGCGAGATCCAGGTATTTTTAATAAAAGCAATGTGAATAATAAACAAACAGGAAATTAATGATATTCTCCCTGTTATGCCCTTACATTCTGATTATAATTCAGGTTGGTAATCCAGTTCTTTACTTACGTGTAGGATTTTCCCCTTCCACTCCCCTTTGGTGTGTATCCAACTGAAGTACCTAATAAAACACATACTTAAAAAAAAACACAAGCAAACATTGGTACTTCATAAAATATTTAAAGACTTTATGAAAATGCAAAACTGTATTTCATTTCCTGGAATAGTTAGTTTCAAACTCCATCTATATCTTTCAAACCAAACCCATCTGTGTTTGAGGCAGTTTTAATCTGTGGAAACGCTATTTTGGCTAGCCAGTGAGAGTCAACATAAAGTATGAAGAGACTACTATATCAAGTCAAGTTACTGAGAAGAAATTGTAGTATCTTGTAAAGACAAGCAGTAAATATGAACAACTTCAATAGTTGTTCATTCATGTGAATGAATATTATGCATCATGATAATACTTTGCATTGGTGGTGTATGTAGCTAGTGTGTTATGATTTTGTGGTACTTTCGTTTTCTGTATACTTTAATGGTAAGAACTCCTCCCTCTCTGCTACAGGACAGCTGCCATTTTGTGTTCCTTTCTGCTTCAAGAGAAACACACACACTGGACAGCACCTTCCATTTCCCCATCTCAGAGCACTCACATTTGTGCATTCACTTGTACCTGGGCAGAATGGATGTAAAATGCTACCATTTTGATTTAGTGGCATTCCACATCCCTTTTGTACAGGGATAAGTGACTGCATAAGGTGCAATCAGTGGAAAGGCAGGCCATGAGGCTCATTGTATTTGACACAGGCATCAGTCCTGGTTGGCCCTGACATATTGCCAGTATTTGCACTTCTTCCTGCTGTCCTTTCTTCATTAATATTATCCCCATCTCTGTTTTTGTGATGACTGGTACAAGAAAAGACATGACTTTTTTTAAGGTGATCTCTCAAGTGCAGGGTTTGTTTACCTAACTAGTACTTCACTATATCATTAATGACTGAAAGGCTAGCCTGACTGGTTTGAGAATGGTAATAATTTATCTGCCCAAATAGTTTGATCTCTGTATAAAAGTCCTATTCCAGCTGGAGTCTGACTACATCCACCAGCTTCCCATCACTTCATCTCACACTTCTTTTTAGTGCACCACAAATGCAGAAGCCTCAGACATGTCAGCTAGACAAAATATAAAAACCCTCCTCCTTTCCTTTCATGCTGAATCTCTGCGTCCACCACAGTACTACATACTGAACAATCATCACTTCTTGCAACTACCAGTAACGTGTCAAGGTCTTGAAAGAAATAATTAGATGCCAACTTTGGATAATAGAGTATTTAAAAATCAATTAGTCTTAAGAGGAATATGTCTCAAGTTTTCTCATGATTCCACCGTTTGACACACTATGTTGAAGGGTGTCTCACAGACAAGAAATAGCCTAGTATCTTACGGGAAAGTGAAGCTTCCACTGTGATGTACTAGCAGTGCTTTTTACTGCCTCTGGACTCCATTCATTTCTTGCCATAGCAGCATCAACGAACTTCCTAGCTGCTGTCAGTGTGTTTAATGCACATGTCAAGCCAGTGCAGTGCTGGCCCTGACATCAAACAAACTGATGGCAATCAGGACATTACCTCAAGCCGGCAAGGAAGAGAAATCACAAGAGCCTATAAGTAGCAATAACGGAAGCACTTTCTTGTATCGAGCCCTCCAATTTTTCTGTGATCCTGTGCCTGCGGAATTGGTCATGGATTTGTCAATTTTCTACAGAATGTGACATAGAAAGTGTTAACAAAATAAAAATCAAACCTTTTACTCCACACCACATGAAGATGTCATTTTAAAACCAAAAACAATAAGGGCTAAGCTGTTTTCACAGATTCAGTGGTGTAACTAAAAAAAACAGGAGTACTTGTGGCACCTTAAAGACTAACATCCAAATCTGGCCCAACCTTATTCCATTTAGGCTCCTAGAATGAATGACTTTTGACATCACTCAGGCAGGCTATACACTGGCCAAGCTGGCAGCCTACATTAATATCTGGTTATTTGTATTTTTCTTGTTGTGTTGTCTTTGTCTGACCCAGACAACAACCATGACATTGTAGTGTATGGGTGGCCTGCAACATTACCTGTAAAGTTCTAATCAGATGCCACATGAATGGGCGAAAGGAAATCTAGTGTGCTGGGTTTTGCTACCAGTTCCTTTTTATCTGCAGCTTCTGTGATATATATGTATTTTAAAACACTTCAGAAATTAATATAACTGTCATTCTATGCAAAGGTAAAGATTTAACATCTTACCATAAATCAACTACATAGATAAAAGTACTATGCAGAATTTAAAAAAAAAAGTTTCAAAAGTTAAAACAGCAAAAAACATTTGTATAAATAATTTTAAAAAAATGTATAAATCAAACTTTGCCTGTAGGGTGTCCCTCCCGAGCATTAGAGCGTGGGAGGAGACTGCTGTGAAACATGAAAAAAAATTGATCTATCTGCATCATTTCAATGGCTCCAACAAAATAACCATCATTGCACAAATGCTGTTTTCCAGGTCTGTTTGGCCTGGCACTTTCTGACATCAGCTCTAACTTTAAGTAGAACCCAACCAATCATGCAGCATTATCACATCTCTGCAGTCATAAAATAAATAAATAAATAAATAAAATCCACCCAGTTGCAACTGCAAATCTGCCAAAATGGATTGCCCAGAGATCTCACCTTGAAGTTAGTTTCTCAAGCTTTTAAATGACTAGCCATGAGCTCATTTTTCTCTTTAAGTACTGCCACTACGAATCACCTTGAATAATTTCTTTTTTCACTTTACAGATGTGCTAAACATGAAAAACTGAGTTCCTTCTGGCTGCAAATGCCTGGGAACTGTCATCTGTTTTTTTCCTCTTACAGTTTATACATTTAAGAAATATTTGCTAGAGTTTGGCTGACAAATATTTTTACAGTGAGACACCTGTGCAATTTAGTAGAACAACGTGCTTAGACCTGGCCCTTCGCTCCGCTGAGCACTCAATTCCTTTGCTAATTTGCATAGTTAGTGCTGCAATAGCAAAGGGGCTGTGTGAGCACATGGATTATCAACCTCCATTTCCAAGGGTTTATCATTCAGGTATAAAAATTTCACGCTGAGCTATGCAACAGGTTAGTCAACTCTAGAACCCCACAAATGGATACAGAGCTCCACTGTTGAGCTATTCTAATTATCAGGAGTTTGAAGACTATATGAAGGAGCTATGTAATTATTGCTTAGTCATACTAATGGGTAGAGTCATTTAGTTCAACTGGGATATAAAAGGGATGGGAGCCTCTCTTAGACACACTCTATGGGTCATGGCTACATAGAAAATTTACGCTGTTATTTAAGTTACCTGTAAAGCCCAACTGCAGTAAGACAGTATTGTTGAACTTTATGGTACTACTAGCAACTTCATGCATGTGTGACTAATCTCATCAAAGGAGGATGGGAACTCTACCAACTTAAAACTGAAATTTGGGAGATTTTATGCTGGGAGTAAAAACAAAGCCAAATTATGTTAAGTAAATATTAAGTATTTATTATTTGTCTTGCAGTAGCAGATAGAAGTCCCGTCCATCTGTCGGGACCCCATTGTACTAGGAGCTATCAAAGCATAAGACCAAGGGAGTGTTTTTTAAAAAAATACAATCTTAAATCAAGGATTTATTCAACAGTAAGCGCCAAACTTTTTCTATATTTTAGAAAAACTAGACTAGAACTGCACACAGTAAAATAGCACCAGGGACCTTCTTTTAAACCAAGAGAAAGCAGGAGACATAGCCATCTGTTTGAAAGTGTCTGAGTGACAGGGGTCAGGGGCATTTCCTGGTCCCCAGCAAACTAAGGGTTAAACTCCAACTTCTTTGCCCTCTCCATGTAGAGGTATTAAGTGAAAGGAATATAAGTAGAGTTGCTGGAGAGACATATGGGGAGCATGTCTTTGGGAAGATAGAAATTGCTACCCAAGCCCTGGGTTGATGCCTAGAATGGGTGGGTGGGTTTGTTACTGTTTTGCTTCCCGGTTCTGACTTGTATTTAGAGAGATTTTCTCCTTCAGAACAGAACTTACTGGCTGGTGCTGTGCTTTGCTTCTGCTTTGTCACACTAGCAGTTTTTAGCACGTGTGATCATTCTACTGTTCCTGAACTCTGTGGCATCTTCGTGAAAGCCCATATCTGACACCTTAGTTCCCACTCAGTTACATTTTGACCACTTTGCAGGATCAGACCATGTGGGTGTATCTGGAAGATGGTGCTCTAGGTAGAATCACAGGGACAGAGGGTTATAGCTATAATTAGGGTTGCCACGCATCCGGCTTTGGACTGGAACACCTGGTCAAAAAGGGACACGGGCGGTTCTGGTTGGTACCGCCAACCAAGCTATTAAAAGTCTGGTCAGCAGTGCAGCAGGGGCCTGTGGCTAAGGCAGGTTCCCTGCCTGTCCTAGCTCTGCACGCCTCCTGGTAGGAGCTGCCAGGTCCTTGTGGCCCCTAAGCACATGGGCGCCATGGAGGCTCCGTGCGTTGCCCCCGCCCCAAGTGTCAGCTCTGCAGCTTCCATTGGCCAGGAACCATGACCAATGGGAGCTGTGGGGGCAGCTCCTGTGGGCGCAAGGGCAGAGCATGGAGCCCCCCCATAGCTGCCCATGCACCATGGGGCTGTAGGGACCTGGTGGCAGCTTCCTGGGAGCCATGGTGAGCACCGCTGGGACCACGCACCCCAAATCCTCTCCCACACCCCAATCCCAGACCTGAGGCCCCTCCTGCACCACAAACCCCTCATCCCTGGCACCACCCCAGAGCCCGCATCCTCACCCCCCCTGCACCGCAACCCTCTGCCTCAGCTCAGAGCCCCCTCCTGCACCCAAACTTCCTTCCGGAGTCTGCACCCTGCACCCCCAACCCTCTGCCCCAGCCCTGCCCCCTCCTGCACCCCAAACCCTTCATCCCCAGCCCCACCCCAGAGCCCACAACCTCAGCCAGAGCCATCACCTCCCCTGCACCCCACCGCTCTGGCCCAGCCTGGAGCCCCCTTCTTCACCCTGAACCCCTTATTTCTGGTCCTGCCCAGAGCCTGCCCCCCAGCCCAGAGCCCGCACCCCAACCCCCTGCTCCAGTTCGGAGCCCTCTCCCACACCCCAAACCCCTCATCCCCAGCCCTACCTGAGAGCCTGCACACCCAGCCAGAGCCCTCACCCCTCCTCCTGCACCCCAAGCCCCTGCCCCAGCCTCTTGAAAGTGAGTGAGGGTGGAGGAAAGTGAGAGACAGAGGGATGGGGGATGGAGCGAGTGGGGGCAGGCCTCAGAGAAGGAGCAGGACAGGGGTGGGGCCTCGGGGAAGGGTTGGGGCAGGGGTGTTCAGTTTTGTACCATTAGAAAGTTTGCAACCCTAGCTATAATGCAATCATTCTTTTTTTTGCTTTGATAGCCCAGTGAGGAGTCCTTACAGTGATTAAACCAGTTCAAAATCAGAGGGAGAGTTACAGATCTCAGGATCAAGTGGTAATGTGGCATTGCATCAGTTTGTAGTGATGCAATGCAGAAACAGACAGGGAATGGGGACAGAAGAGATGCATCTGAAAGGAGTTCCTGTCCCCAGATAACAGACCCATAGTTATTTAAGATGAGGTGTACAGACATATGGAGTGTGCAGAACTGTTCAAGGCCACCCGCTCAGGCTCCTACCCTGTGACATATCAGGGTACAATCCAGACTAATGAGTAGCTGTATCACCCCTGCCTGTAACCTGTGGTGCCCTTTACAATGCCTTGCTCCTGCAGCCAACAGCTTGGACTGCTCACAAACAGCCTCCACATCACTCCCAGCTATGTCTGAGTGTGCTGCAGCCAGCTAGCCATACCTTGGCTCTTACCAGCCTTAAAGAGTACCACAGGGTGACCCGAACACACTCCTAGTCCCAGATTTCCCCACGCAAACACATGTCCTATACTATCCAGCACAACTATACTGAGTCCTTTGTTCCTTAAGGGAATAATATGCACACAACTTGTTACCCCAAATGGAGTTACCCAGACACTTCAACCTGAGCATACTGGATTAGATCAAACAGTACAAGAAGATAGATTTTAAGTGAGTACAAGTAATGAGGCATAAAAATAAAAAATGGTTACTAAAAAATTAAGATAAAACACTTACTGGTGCCTAACTTAATAAACTTTATGAGATTCAAAGTAAGTTTTCTCACCACATGCTTTCAGCAGTCTTACTAACCAAACTCTAGGTCCCTCCCCCAGAGTCCAGCACCTGCTTCCTTAGTGTGTTCAGGTGTGGTAAGTGCAATAGGCCGGGGAGCAAGAGGAGGTTGCCTTGGGATGTTTGTCCCTCCTTTTTTATAGTTTCAGTCCGCCTCTTGAAAAACACTTCCAGCTGAGAACCAGGAGCCAAACAGTCTATGTGGAAGGATATTTCCTGCTGGTGTTTTCATCTGTTTGAACTTCCTTTGTCTTCTCTTCTGCTAGATGACTCTGTTTACTGCTTAAATGCAAATTAAGCAGAGCACACCTTCCTTTGTTTAGAAAAGACTGTTTGACAACTTCTGTTTGGGCAGGGCTGTGGGGTTTGGAACATGTGTTTATAACACCATACAAAGGGATCTTATTACTGCACCTACAATGTTGCCACAGATAATTTACCAGGACAATACTGACCAGCAAATTATGAGTTTTCACATGATACCTTCCAAGGCATACGTTGTACAAATATTATTACAATACCATGTAGGGTGTGAACACTGGGGTATATTCTGTCACACATACCCATTTTGTTCCACTCCCTCATTTAGACTTCAGAACTGAGGTAAACAAACCAACAAACAATGATGGGAGGCCCAGGAATTCTTCCTCTGAAAAGATTGAAATACCCAAAGCAAGTCCCAGCATTTCAGAAGATACAGAGATTTGGACAAAACTTACCATGTATGTAAGTAAGGGGAGAGAGCTTCCTTTAGAGGAGGTTACAGGATATCCTAGAGAGGATACTTCCTCTCCTGGCAAGTGATGCTGCTACTCCATCTACTGATAAAAAGGCTGGGAGCCCCAAAAAACTTCTCAGCCAGACACAAGTTCCTCCTCTTTCCACCATTTCATCATCCCATCTAATGAATCCTCACTTTCCAGGTAGAAGGGGAAGTATTCCTTTTCCTTTAGCAGAGGGAAAGCTGTGCTCCCCCATGCTCTCCCTTATTTGAAAATGCTGATAATAACAAATTGCCACATATTCTAGGTCATAGCTGAGGCTTTGTTGAGATTTGGGGCTGTGTTTCCCCATTCAAGTCAAGAGAGATGTCTCCCTGTATATTGTAATCCTGCAATCTCAAACCCATCTCAGCAGTGGCAGTAGCCAGCAAAGAGATTATCTAACAACGCCAAGGAAACCACTATCTCCTTTTACTACACATCTGATTTGTTCCTAGCACAGGAGAACCTCACTCCTCTTCACCTTGGTTAACCAGAAGCCCATGCTCAAAATATATTTGCAGGTTTTGAGTTTACAGGGTGCTGCAGGGCCAGTACCGGAGACATGACTCTTCCCATGAGCCTATTGGGGAAGCCAAATCAACCCTGGGTCATACTCCCCACATTCTCCATACTCCTGAGACAGGTCTAATTCATTTAAATGTGGGTGTTCCTCTTCCTGGACTCATTGCTGCTGCTGTAGGCTCTCACTGCTCTTGTGCACTGGGTCTCTTTTGCATAGCTGTGGGAGTGTAGAAGGAGCAAAGAGCCCAATGGGGTAGGGAGGTCTCAGGTACAAATTAATTAAAGACAGCCACTGCTGAATGTAGGCCAAGAAGAAAAAATGGCATCCAAGCTTTACCTTGCCCGTTTCCCTTCAAATATGGACTGGGACTCAGAAGGTGAAGCAGCTGCTATCTCTATTTAATCTCTCTCTGGCGTTCAGCGGTTTATAGTGGGGAACTCATTTATGCCAGGAGAGGATACCAGAGGTGAATAGAAATGGATAGTTAATAACAATTTGATACATATAATTCTTCCTAATACTCCTTGCTGGATAATAAATGAAACAGCAATGTTTTTTTCCCTGTCTCTCCATCCCAGCTGCATAGATGAGTGCATAGAGAGCAGGATGAGGAAAATTAGCAGCCTGGAATGAAAGACATGTAATATCCCCTATAATCTCACTTGGACAAGTCTAATATCACTTAATCACTGCCTCTGTTGATACACTGGGGAGGAACAGCACATATTCAAAAAATTGTGGATGACTCACATACAGTAAAGCAGATACTGGTAGATAATAATAATTGAATCTTTCAGTGGAAAAGATCCCAAAAGAGCTCCACAAATTGTATATAAGAGAATCACTCCACCCAGCTTCAAGTGCAGCCACCTCTGGGATGGAATGAGGAAATATTTAACAATGCACAGCAACGTGACACAGTAGTTTAGGATAGGAAGTAAAGATTCCAAATTAATGTACAGGGAGAATTTCACATAAATAGAATTCACATATCCAAACTGAGCTAACATTCTTATTCTTAATAAAAGTTCCAGAGAAATTTTCAGAATCACAAATTGGTAGTACCTCAGTTTTTACATCACATAAAAAATAAAAATAGGAGAGTACCGGTATTTCTCTCATGTTATACTCTTTCCTCTTGCTGCTTATGTTTCTGAGGAAGATTAGTGAAATGAACCTTGGATAGTACATTCTGAAACTGCCATAATGCAATGCCTAAACTGGCACATACACACCAGCAGGTTTTTTCCACCCTCAACCCCAATGGACTTGTCAGCAGTTTCTATCATTAGCAATATAATCCCTCCTCTCTCCTGCTTTTACTTTTTATGTTTTCCCAGGGCTGCATCAATAATGAATAATTTACCAGTGTAGAGAAAAGAAAAGTGTCACTACTGAGGTCTCAAGGCTCATCACTCACAAACCTGTCACATGGTCAAGAGTCATCAGTACCATTATTTGTGTGAGGGGAAATTAACAATAAGCTACTATTGAGGACTCTAGCTTCATCCACTGTAAATGGTGGCAGATTCTTAAAAGCGAAGGTTGTCTGTGCCACTACAAATTGCTTACCTCAGAAAAGCAAACTAGTCTCCTTTTTACTCTCCTCGTGGATGATGTCCCACGTGTATTAACCAGCAGAGGAATTCTGGTGTAACTCAAAAGATGTCAAATATTTTATTATCTGTTTCTTTTTGGAGAAAAGTGAAAGATCTTCCCCAGCTGTATTAAAGAGAAGTCATACTGAATCTGAGAGGAGGAATTCAGCAGGGCTTTGCAAGGCAGATGGTTCCTTGCAGAAAGCAATATGTCTCTCTGTGGCATTACAGAACCATGGGATTGTTAAGATTTAAGTTTCGGAAAGGAAATAAAATGCCCTATACAAAAGCATTAAAAATAAACAGCATGAAATAGTGCAAAATGGTGTCTGAATAAACACCGAGGGCACAAATTAGAACAATTAGCTTGTGAATGGCTGGATTCTGTGAACTAAAGAAAATCACTAGTGATTTACTTTCTTTCAATAGTCAGACAACTGTCTATCTATTTTAGGGTTTTATACTGCAGCTCATCATGGTATTATCTGAGCACCTTCCTCATAAAATCAGTGCAGAATCTCTAATGGCCCAGATTATCCCCTTCTGCTCAAAAAGTTACAGGTTGTGTCTCTGGAAGAGGAAAATTCAACAAGGATCGCCTCAGCAAGATTCTTCCATACCGTCCCCTCAGAGTATGCGGTTTGCACCCCTGAAGGACCAACTCCACACCAGGAGCATTTCAAGCAGAGCTGGTTGAAAAACAATTCTTTTAAAAGGCCCATGTTGTTTCAATTTCAGAGGGTTCAAAATGGGCCCAATTTCTCATTCTTTTTTTCAAAATGTTTTGCAAGTTTTTAAAAATGGACATCTCTGTCAAAACGGTAATTGAAATCTTTCAAACTGGGTTTTTTGGTAAATGAAAAATTTTGATAATTTTTTTAATAAACATTGAAAATGCTTTTGAAAATGCTTGACAGAAATATGATTTTTTTTTTACAGAGAACAAACAACTGAGTTCCTTTTACACAACTCTTTAAAGGCCATTTTTTATCAGAAAAATGTTTAGTTAAAGCCAATGTCACTGTGCTGGCTGTGAGCCCAGCAGCCAACCCAGGATTCCATCCTGTTATGTGAGAATTATAAAATCTGTGAATTAGGGAATTATGGTTTAGTGAAGTTCTATCGTATGAAATTAAATTTAAATTTCAGATTATTATTTGTACGACAGTGGCTCCTAGATGCCCCCACCAAGATTGTCCCTTTGTGGTAGGTGCATTACAGACTCACCTGAAGAGTCTATAGTCTAAATAGACAATGCAGTCCAAAGGTGGGAGAAAGGAAGTGGTATTATTTTCTATTTTATAGATGGGGGACTGAGACACAGATGTAAGCGTCGTTCCTAAATTCACACAGGGAAATCAGGTCAGAGCTAGGGGCTGAACCCAAACTTCCTGTGTCCCATTCCAATGGCTTACCACACTACCACCCTTCTTGCCCGAGACTGGAAGTTTTAGGATGGATTTTTGAATATGTTTTACACAACAGATTGTAATAACATTACAAAAGCACAGCTGTATTTAACGTTCTAAACCTCTATTCTAAACCTCTATTTTCACTCATTAACAATGATTCCATTGCACTTTGGGTACTCGATACATTTGTGAAATTCCCTGCAATAGCTGTATTCAAGGCTGCCTCCATTTTCCAACCCCAATAAGATTATATTATATTACTCAGCACTCCCTGGCTAAAACAACTAATTTACATTTCCAGAGGGTGTTAGTTGTTTTGAATGTATTATGGGACTGGAGAGTAATTGGAGAAGGATATGGATTTAGTAGCATTGCCCAGAAGTGAACAAAGGCAATCATTCCAGCATGAGAAAAGGGACAGTGATGAAAAACTAATTTGATCCAAGTGATAAAGTTCTGTCTTAGGGAGGTGCTGGCCAGTAGCTTTTCTTACTCAGCAACTCTTTCCTGCAGGGGTCCACAGATCTGATTCTTTCACTCCTCTTCATTGTGCATGCGAGGCCACGGGGGTAAATTACATGACAGGTTGGCTGCAAAGCCATCAAAAGATATATGACAAGCAGCTCTACATCTCCTTTTATCAAAGCTAGACTATGCTGTCTTTTTGCTTGCCCAATGCATGACTGGGATCTGAACCAGCCAGCTCAGGTTCAGCCCTGCCAAGATGGAAGTAATACTGGTGGAGAGAGGAAGCATTTGGAGAGAGTGGTGAAGGTGTATCTGCCAGGTAAGTAGGGGTTACAGCCAGTCTTAGTCAAGGAAGTTCACAGTCTAAGGCTGCTTCTAGATCCCCAGCTGCTCCAGGAATTCCGGGTAGTCAGTTGACCCGCAGAAAGGCCTGGTATAAGGCTCATCCATCAATGGTTGGGCTTTTTTAAACCACACTCAACACTATGGTAGCTAGTTCCTATCTATTCACTTGCCTGATGGGTAACTGTAGGGCTGAGAAAGAATAGGATGTTACTTCTATCCAACAGAGAATAGCTGTGAATAAACAGGTTTTTAAACAAAGCAGTTATATACACATATATATCTGTTTGGAGTATTTAGTAGATCCCTGCTATCACACAAGGAGCACTGGTTTCCATCTTCCACAGGTGGTCATCTTCTGAGTTGGACAATTGACATAAGAAAAGTGAACTTACTGGTATAACTAGACAAAAGGCTGATTCTTTGAACTGTTGTTGGCTGCTGCATCACAAATAGCTTCTGCAGTTCCAATTCACCAGAACAAGCAGCTCAAAACTTTGATTAAAATGCTTGAAGGGACTCCTAGGAATAAAAATATACATTGCTTTGGGCACTGGTGAGGCTTTACTTGGACGGTGAGATAGCCTAAGCCTGATTCAAAAACCTTGGATTTTAATTGCCATCTTGCTCAGGAGACACTGAGTTTTTCTAGCTCACTGAGCATATCTACTGTAAAAAGCAAAACTATATTTAACATTTTTAAAGGAACTTTGTAACAAAACAGTGAAGAAAATGAAGCTGAGTGTCTACACTAGCGAATAAAGATTTTCACTGTGCCCAGCCCTGTGCAGCTTGCAAAGTGAGATAAAGGGGGCCAGTAGCCTACCTTCCCCATGCACGGGTCAGCTACACTTGCAGTCCTTGACAGTCATGAACATGAAATAAACCATCAGCACCATCACTGATACCAATGGAAGGATTGCTTTATCCCCTCCCATAGGAAAAGGAAAAGTGTTGGGCTCATTTCTGAGTGTTCCCTACCTCAATCCATTGGAGAAGCAGGGGTCCACCCCACACCCTGAACAGATCGCAAGTCAGCCCTCAAAGCTTGCAAATCTGAGAATATCTGCTATGTGTCTGTATAGCTGCTCTGGGACTCATAATTCCTTTTCTGGTTCCACTGGAGAGACACTGCCATGTCATCATCTCCTGGCGAAAGGGAACCTCTCAGGAAAAGAAGGCCTTCCCACAGTATAGCACACATGACCTCTGTGGTAAAGTATAGCCCATACAAGATTGCTACCCTCTCAATTAATACACACTCCTCTTTTCCTCAAATAAAGAACTCGGATTGTAACTTTTGATCAGTTCAAGTAGAGACAGACTTCAAATAAAAACTCCAACATGCTTCCTTTTGATGATGACAGCTCATACCTCTGAGTAACCACCAGTCTCCCCACCCCTCCAGGACTGAGTGACAGCAGAAGAGCTCAAAGTGAATTTTAAATGACATAAGCCTAAAGATATTGCAATGGGCTAATTTAGCAGTTATTCTGAATGGGATGCATTTTCTCAGCTTTTTGTGCTCTGTCCTATCTGTCCTCTAATGGCAACAAAGTTGGGTGTATTTTTTTTCTTTCTTTCATATCTACCCTGACAAGTTCTTATTCTAGAGATCTCTGCTGTCGTTGTTTTGTTTTTTTAAAAAGTGCCCCACCCTGTTGCACAGTACGAGGCATGGTGTCTTTGACTTGGGGATCTAAAAATACAGCAAGGATATAGCCGTCCTTAATGTACTTTATGGGAGGTCCCCTTTCATCATAGTTAACATGCCCCTAGTAAGTGAAGTGCAACATCTTTGGATGCTCCAAAAATGATCCTGTTTGTGCTATGTACCGTATTTATCGGCGTATAACACGCACAGGCGTATAACACGCACCTTCATTTTAAGGGGGAAATTTCAGGAAAAAAACTTAAATTTCAAATAAAGGACTTTGAAGCAAAATAAGGGTAGCTCAGAACTTGTTTTATTAATATTATTACCACTTATAAGGTAAATAATGTAAAAGGACAGTAAAAAAGGCCGCTCGGGGGGGAGGGGGGACGGGATCTCGGGCCGCTCGGGAGGGGGTCGAGGACTAAGGCCGCTCGGGGGCTTGGGCCGGGCTGGGCCGCGCCGCTCGGGAGGGGGGCGGGGGCTAGGGCGGTGCTCCGCGGGTTAGGGCCGCTCGGGGGGGGGGGGGACGGGGACGGGGTCTCGGGCCGCTCGGGAGGGGGGCGGGGGCTAAGGCGGCTCTGGCCGGGCCGCTCGGGAGGGGGGCGGGGGCTAGGGCCAGGGCCGCTCGGGGGAGGGAGGGAGGACGGGGTCTCGGGCCGCTCTGGAGGGGCGCGGGGGCTAAGGCAGCTCGGGCCGGGCCGCTCGGGAGGGGGCTAGGGCCGGGCCGCGCCGCTCGGGAGGTGGGGGCTCGCGCAGGCCGGGGCTCGGGGCTCAGGCCCCGCCGCTGGGGGGGGGAGAGGGCGGGGGCTCGGGCCGCTGGGGGGGGGGCTAGGGCCCCGCTGCTCGGGAGTGGGGCAGGGGCTAGGGCGCCGCTCCGCGCCGCTGGGGGGGGGCGGCGCTTTTCTTTTCTGCCTGGGGCAGAAATCCTAGAGCCGGCCCTGTTAAGGTTATATCGGCGTATAACACGCACACATCATTTGCCCCCTATTTTCAGGGGAAAAAAGTGCGTGTTATACGCCGATAAATACGGTAAATTGTTTCCTCCTCCGCTTCCCCCCAGCAGGCAAATCAGAATGTTAATCTGGCTCAAACCAGCAAAAATTTAGGTCACTCACCACTTATGTGACCTCCTCAAAAGGTCTTAGGCTGGTACGCAGTCCATTAGATTTTACTGAGCAGATGTCACATACACATTGTAGCCTCTCATCATTGCCCTTCTGCATCAGTGCAAATCATTAATGGCTATGTATTGCACTTATTGATCTGCCAGAGATTACACCCCACCTCCCTGAACTTTTTATACTCATTTTCCTCACATGCAGAAAATATATTCTAAGCAGGCACTGTATATAGGTATCTGTGCAGCCATGGTAATGCCCAGCCCCTTGTGATGAATTTCATCCACTTGCATGAATCTGAGCACAGCAATTTGATGTCTGTAAAAGTGGCTAATGCTGTAGGTCCACAGCGTTCTTTTATCTGATCAAATTAATTGTACCATTTACAAATGGCCAGTATCTCTAAATGACTTAATGAGCTACTCTGAAAAAATTCCACTTCACACTGAAGAACACTCTGATTAATGCAACCATCAACATTTATCTTTTGTCAACTTTTACTTGCCTCAATGATGCTGCAATAAATCACAAAGCCTATCATGAACTAGTTGGAGTCACTGCAGATTGAACCCATTGCAGTACAAATCTAAACAGCTGCTTTGAAAGTTAACTCCTTTCCTCCAATCCTTGGGAAATAATCTGAAAGGCATGTTTTACGGCATGTGTCTGCTTTCTCTCACACTTTACTATTTATCAATTAAGGTCAAAGAGCTCCTCTCAGGAAAACAACACTTTGCTCTTCTGATTTTAATGTGCTACATTGGTTTCTGTGCCATCTCCAGCATAGCAGTATACTTCTCTTTTGCTGTTGTAATCCCTAAATATATATGCACTTATTCATGGTCAGGGCATGCAGTGGCAGCCAGGTCACACTACCTCCAGCAGGGATTTTTATAACAGCACAACAGTATCCATTAGAAGAAATTAAATCTCTTGCCTAAGGAAAAAATACAGCATCCTAGCCTAACAGTCTACACCCAACCAACAGCTTTTTGAACCTCGACCCAAACTATTAGTACATTTTATGGAAGGTTCAGTGATTCATCGATTCCCAGAGACCACTGTGATCATCTAGTCTGACCTCTGGTATAACACAGGACATAGAACTTCCCCAAAATAATTCCTAGAGCATTTTCTTTAGAAAAACATCCAATCTTGATTTAAAAATTGTCAGTGATAGAGAATCCACCTGACCCTTGGTAAATTGTTCCAATGGTTAATTACCCTCACTATGATAAATTTATAGTCTGAATTTGTCTAGCTTCAACTTCCAACCATTGGATTGCGTTATACCTTTCTCTAATGGATTGCAGAGCTGGATTGTCAAATATTTGTTCCCCATGTAGGTACTTAAAAATTGTAATTCAGTCACTCCTTAACCTTCTCTTTGTTAAGCTAAATAGATTGATTCCTTGAGTCTATCACTATGGGGCATTTTTTATGTTTTGTAGGTGGTAGAGTATGTACTGTAACTAAACCCTATAACTACTACATGGTATATAAAAATCAGCCTCAAAGGTACTGATTAAATATAGGAAATTTATTTTGAGAGTGTCCTTTTAAATTCAATGGAAAACTTTCCAGGGGAAAAAACACCCAACAACTTTAAGTGGTGGTGTTTTTATTTTTTATTTTCAAGCTCACATTTTTTCTCCTCTTCTCCTGAATCTTACTCTCTGTGACAGTTTTAGAGATTTATAAAGTGTATGGAAACATGATGTAAGCTCTCCCTACTACGGTCTCTCTGACACAGTGACCAAGACAGTTTTGGGCATGCCTCTTACACACATACACCAAAACACGGTCCAAACCAAAAATCACATATTTTAAACTCAGAATACCACATGATACTAAGTCAAATGCCTTACAAATGTGTATGTACACCTCTACCTCGATATAATGCTGTCCTCGGGAGCCAAAAAATCTTACCATGTTATAGGTGAAACCGCGTTATAATGAATTTGCTTTGATCCACCAGAGTGCGCAGCCCTGCCCCCTCCCCCCTGAGCACTGCTTTACCGTGTTATATCCGAATTCGTGTGATATTGGGTAGCATTACATTGAGGTAGAGGTGTATATTATATCTACAGTTACCTTTATGAACCAAACTTGTACTCACTGCAAAGAATGAAATCAGGTCATTTGACAAGACCTGATTTCCATAAAACCGTGTTGACTGGGGTTAATCATATTCCTACCCTTTAATTCTTTATTAATTGAATCACATTTCACCTTTTCCATTATTTTACTTGGGATTGATGTCAGGCTAACAGGTCTATAGTTATGCAGGTCTTCCCACTTGCTCTTTTTGAATATTGGCACAACATTGGCACTCTTCGCATCTTCTGGAATTTCCATGCTATTCCAATATTTACATCATCAGGCCAGATATCTCATCAGCTTACTCCTTTAGGATCTTGGGTGCAAGTTATTTGGGCCTGTAGATTTAAAAATGTGTTTAATATCTTCTTTGATTGCTAATGGACTGTAAAATATTTCATCAACCTCATTTGTTACAAACACATCATCCTTCTTTCCAAATTCAGAACAGAAATATTTATTGAACATATCTGCCTTTTCTGCATCATTGTTAAAAAATTTACAATATCCACCTAGTAATGGGCCAAAACAGCTGCTAGAATTTCTTTGTTCCTAATGTATGTTAAAAAACCCAAAACATCTCCTTATTGCCCTTAATTTTTCCAATCACAGATTTTTAATTTGATGTCTTTAGTTTTCGTTATCAATTTTATATACTTCATAATTCTAATATGTATTGATTACTATCTATTTCACCTTTTCCCTTGGTTATATATTGCTTTTTTTATTTCTAATTGCTGCCTTCACTTCACTACTGAACCAGGATTGGCTTTTAACTGAAGTTATCTTCTTTCTTGATTGTGGAATCATGTATTTTTGGCCATTAAATAAACTCTTCTGAAAGAACATCTAATTTTCATTCACCTTTTTTTGTGTTAATGTTTCCTCCCAGTCAGTTTCTCTCATCATTTTCCTCAGCTTTGGGAAATTATTCCTTTTGAAGCACCTATTAGTTGGGGTTGTCCTCTGTTTTCCCATATTGAACGTAATCAGGTCATGATCACTGGTCCCTAGGTAATTACCAACTTCTAGTTCAGTGATTAATTCATTTTTATCCATCATAACGATGTCCAAAATCGTTACTTCATACTGAGTGCAATAGTTTTCTGTTGGAATATTTCAACTTTGTAAAAAAATCCAACATTTTTCAGTTTTCATTTTTTTCAATGAAAAGCCAATGTTTTCCATGAAAAATTGACAAAAACAGATTTTTTGGTTTAATTAAAATTTTGCAAGGGGTTGGGGGAAGGGAATACTAACTTTCTGACCAGCTCTAATTAAATGATCCCCTGTAGAGATATAATCCAACAAAACCAAGGTTCTCAAAAGGATGATAATTTTTTGAAATGTGACACCTCCCCACTCAATATTTTGTTTCTGCTTCAGAAATGGAGTTTATAATCAATTATTCTGGGAGGGAGGAAGTTTATCCAAGTTCACCCACACTATTCGCCTGCCTGAGTGATTTGTATAGTATTTAGACAGATGAATCAATGACCTCTGTGCAATTTTGTCCCCATATTTGGCACAATATACCATGCCCTATTCCCTGTGCGACCAATTTGATCTTACTCTCATTCTCCTACACACGTATGCTTGAGGCATAAGAGTAAGATCCCTTTTCAGCTTCACCACAAAGGCAATAAATAAATAAAAACTGTGTTTATTTTTCCCCACACACCTGACAAGTACTGTTGTACACATGTCCATTTCACATTGTTGTCCTGCCAGACTATTGGGAGTTTCCTGCCTTCTAATGTCTTGATACTTGGGGAACCTTCTCCTGCATGTTTGTCTCTTGGCATGTGCATTGGAGGCCTAACTTTTAGTGTCTGCTAACTAGAACAGCCTTCCTAACTATGAACAGTGGATCAAATTCATTCCTGCTATAACTCCACTGGCTTCAGTGGTGTTAAAGCAGGGATGAATTTAGCCCAGATGTCTGCCTATTAGAAACAGAGTCATTTGCTACAAGGGAAACAGTCAACATCTTATTTGCATCCGTGCATATCAACAATGCAATTAGGGCAAACTTCTTTGAGAATTAGATTCAGATGGTAATTAAAGAATTGTGTTATGAATTTTAATTTGGCATTAGCAAAGTAAATTATTCTGTATTGCTCTGTTCTCACAGTTTGGGCAGAATACATTATGCTTTGCTTACTGAGACCTTTGAATTATAAAAAAAAAAAGTCCAGTCTCTATGTCCTTAGAATCTAATTGTGTGGAAGAAAATGAGCTACATAAAACATTTACCAGTGATTCAAAGTCAAACAGCAGTGATCACTCCTTTGATTCCCTTCCACATTTCTTGGGCTAAGTTGGTGGGGACTGTGAAGGAACTCTTCTAAGCAACAGCAATTTAAAAGATATAATCACAAACACACATCAAAAAGGGGGCATTGTGAAAAGGCAGGTGAGAGAAAGAAGTTTTGCATAATAATCAAAGTCAACATTATTCATATGATTGCCAATGGCCTATTGACCAGGATCTCCATCCAGTGCCTTAACATAAGACTTCCCTCATTTATTGTTTCCTTGCCCCTAATCTAGGATGAGCATACATCCCATTTTGGCTGGGACAGTCCCTTTTTAAAGGCCTGACCCAGACGTCCTGACTTTTCTTGGCAAAAGTGGGCATTTGTCCTGTTTGCTCTTGCTAACTGATCATCCGTTGTCAAGAACAAACAGGACAAATGCCCACTTTTGCCAAAAAAGTGAGGCATGCACCCTTAGTGGAGTGCAGAAGAGAATGCAGGAGGTGAGTAGCAATGCCAGCCCTTAGGGGTTGCTGTAGAAACAGCAATACCAGCCACTAGGCAGGGAGGCAGGATTTGGGCAAGCAGTGAAAGCTGCACGGGGGGCAAGCAGGATTTGGGCGAGCAGCAATGCCAGCTGCACATGGGGGCAGGTAGGGTGAGTGGAGAGCAGCGATGCCACCCACACACATGGGTGGGGGAGGAAGCAGCAGGGCTTGAGTGACGAGCGATGCAATCCCCATGCAAGGAACAGGCTGGGCTTGGCAAGAGCCTGAGCTGGGGGGAGGCAGGGCAAGGGCCAGCCCCACATGACGGGGAGAGTGAGGAAGGAGGGAGAGACAGGGCTCAGGTGAGTGGCTCAAGCCAGCCCCACACGGTGTCCTGTTTTCCCTTTGGGAAATATGGTCACCCTGCCCTAACCTCCTGCTGCTGGAGTGATGCCTGGATGTTAGTGCTAGGGTTTAACTGGGCTAAAATTTGTCTTTGTGTTTAAAAACAAATGTCTGGGAATTAGGAGATCTGGGTACTATTCCCAACTCTGTCACTTACTACCTGTGTGACCTTGGGCAAGATGAGGCCAGATGTTCAAAGCAACCTTAGATACGTGCATTCTTTTGCATACATCTAATTTATATGCACAAATACCTCATGTGTGAGTAAAAATCAAGTATTTACATAAGTAAACAGACAGTTAGATGCTTAATTGGCTTGTGCACATGCAAATGGAAGATCACAACTGTTCAGAACAAACTTTGAAAATCTGGCCCTTAATCTCTCTGTGCTTCACTTCTCTCATGGCTTGTCTACACTTAAAATATTGCAGCTGTGCTGCTGTAGCACATCAGAGAAAATGCTACTTATGGTAAGGGGAGGGCTTCTCCCATTGCCGTAGCTACTCCACCTTCCAGAGAGGCAGGGGCTATGTCATAGACTTTAATCATAGACTTTAAGGTCAGAAAGGACCATTATGATTGTCTAGTCTGACCTCCTGCACAACGCAGGCCATAGAATCTCACCCATCCACTCCTGTATCAAACCCCTAGCCTATGTCTGAGCTACTGAAGTCCTCAAATCATGGTTTAAAGACTTCAAAGTGCAGAGAATCCTCCAGCAAGTGACCCAAGCCCCACGCTGCAGAGGAAAGCGAAAAACCCCGAGGGCCTCTGCCAATCTGCCCTGGAGGAAAATTCCTTCCCAACCTCAAATATGGTGATCAGCTAAACCCTGAGCATGGCGAGACTCACCAGCCAGACACCCAGGAAAGAATTCTCTGTAGTAACTCAGATCCCACCCCATCTAACATCCCATCACAGGCCATTGGGCATATTTACCACTAATAGTCAAAGAATTTACTACTAATAGTCAATGGAAGAAGCTCTCCTGTCAACATAGCAATGTCTACACCAGGAGTTAGGTCGGTATCATTGTGTTGCTCAGGGTGTGGCTTTTCCACACCTCTGAGCAATGTAGTGTAGAGCTAGTGTAGACCAAGGCTCAGATTCATAGATTCCAATGCCGTAAGAGACCACACTGATCATCCAGTCTGACCTCCTGTATAACACAGGCCATAGAATTTCCCCAAAATAATTCAAAGAGCAGAGCTTTTAGAAAAACATCCACTGATTTGTCAGTGATGGAGAATCCACCACAAGCCTTGGTACATTGTTTCAATGGTTAATTGCTCTCACCGTTAAAAATGTATGCCTCATTTCCAGTCTGAATTTGTCTAGCTTCAACTTCCAGCCATTGGATCATGTTATGCCTTTCTTTGCTAGACTGAAGAGTCCATTATTCAATAATTGTTCCCCATATAGACAACCTAATAGCTTTCTTTGACAGGGTAACAAGCCTCGTGGATAGTGGGAAAGTGGTAGATGTGGTATATCTTGACTTTATAAGACTTTTGATACAGTCTCACATGACCTCCTCATAAACAAACTAGGGAAATACAATCTAGATGGAGCTACTATAAGGTGGGTGCATAACTGGTTGGAAAACTGTTCCCAGAGAATACTTATCAGTGGTCCACAGTCATGCTGGAAGGGCATATCAAGTGGGGTCCTGCAGGGATCAGTTTGGGGTCCGGTTATGTTCAATATCCTCCTCGATGATTTAGATAATGGTATAGAGCGTATACTGATAAAGTTTGCAGATGATACCAAGCTGGGAGGGGTTGCAAGTGCTTTGGAGGGTAGGATTAAATTTCAAAATGATTTGGACAAACTGAAGAAATGGTCTGAGGTAAATAGGATGAAATTCAATAAGGACAAGTGCAAAATACTCCACTTAGGAAGGAACACTTGGTTGCATGCATACAAAATGGGAAATGACTGCCTAGGAAGGAGTACTGCAGAAAGATCTGGGGGTCATAGTGGATTACAAGCTAAATATGAGTCAATAGTGCAACACTATTGCAGAAAAACCAAACATCATTCTGGGATGTATCAGCAGGAATGTTATAAGCAAGACATGAGAAGTAATTCTTCTGTTCTACTCTGAGCTGATTAGGGCTCATCTAGAGTATAGTGTCCAGTTCTGGGCACCACATTTCAGGAAAGATGTGAACAAATTGGAGAAAGTCCAGAGAAGAGCAACAAAAATGATTAAAGTCTAGAAATATGACCTATGAGGGAAGATTGAAAAAAAATGGGTTTATTTTGGCTGGAGAAGAGAAGACTGGGAGGGGACATGATAACAGTTTTCAAGTACATAAGTTTGTTACAAGTGGGAGGGAGAAAAATTGATTTCCTTAACCTCTTAAATTGGACAAGATGCAATGGGATTAAATTGCAGCAAGGGAGGTGTAGATTAGACATTGGGGAAAACTTCCTAAATGTCAAGGTGTTTAAGCACTGGAATAAATTGCCGAGGGAGGTTGTGAAATCTCCATCACTGGGGATTTTTAAGAGCAGGTTAGACAAACACCTGTCAGGGATGGTCTAGATAATACTTAGCCCTGCCAGGAGCACAGGGGACTGGACGAGACCTCTCTAGATCCTTTCCAGTCCTATGATTCTATGATTTATAGACTGTAATCAAGTCACCCCTTAACCTTCTCTTTATTAAGCTAAATAGATTGAGCTCCTTGACTCTATCACTAGAAGGCATGTTTTCTAATCCTTTCATCATTCTTGTGGCTCTTCTCTGAACCCTCTTCAATTTATCAACATACCTGTAGAATTTTGGGCACTAGAACAGGACATAATATTCCAGCAGTCATACCAGTACCAAATATAAAGGGAAAATGGAGCTATACCATTTTTCACCAGCTGAGGATCTGACTTCAATGTTTGAAAAATGTTTGAGATCCTTGGATGGCAGGCATTAGAGAAGTGCAAAGTACTCTTGTGTGTTTGCTCTTTGGGTGCCTGAATGGAAAAACAAATAGCTTAAACACCAAAGTGGCAAAATAGCACATGAGAGGACATACTCAATATTTTCGGGTTAGACCACAGAAGCAGAAGAGTCTGAAATCTTACAAGGAAAGACACTCTTGTTTTGATAATCTTTGGATGAGTACCTGAACACTTATCTTAAACAGGACTCTCAGGGCCTGATCCTTGTCTAACACTTGTATAAATACAGAATAATTCCACTGATGTCATTAGAGTTACACTGGGATAAAACCAGTGTACACGAGATGAGAATCAGGACCTGACTCGTTGAAACTTGTTTATCTCTATGATTTCCCCCAGCAACAACTTCACATTGGCACAGTAGATTTTGAAGTGTCCTTGCAGAGTATGGAACCATAATAGCATTCAAATATGCACTGCAGTACAAAACAGATGGTATATCTATGTAAAATCATATATTGAAGATACTCATTGTAATAAATCTCATTTTATTTGTGACTTTAGTGGAAGTTTGCTACAGATTAGCAGGTTAGAAGATATACAAAGCTTATTCAATGACTGTATTTAGGGAAGGCAAAGGCATTAGTCATTATGAAATTAAGAAACCAAAAATAAATTGTGGTTTTGTTTCTCTATCTGTGCTTAATGTTCAATCTTCAAATAAATTTGTTTGTTAATCACATCCTTTGGATTCTACTGCTCTTATTCCATTATTTGTGTGACATAGTGACGTACACTACCATATTGACTGTGAGTGCATCACCCCATGCTTTTTTGTTCTTATGTATGGTAAGACAGTATGGGAGAATAAAAAGTGAGCGATAAGCAGTAAAGTGCTAAATGATTTTGCTGTCACTGCAGTACAATGAAAATGACATTTTTGGCAGATAGTATCCAATGTGCTTGGCTGCCCAGGCCTCAATGCTACATAACATTAAACAAACAAACAAACAAACAAACAACAAAAACCCCATGTTATGCCTTCTCATCAACTTTTTAAAGCTTCTGCTCACTTTGTGGAACCACCACTCTATCACATTCTCAATAATGTATGAAATGAAAAAATTCTGTCCACCTTGAGCTGAGAGAGAAAGCAGACTGAGCTTTGCAATAATTACCTTGTGCTATTTTCTGTAACATTTAGCTCAGGCCCAATCAAAAAGGGAAACCAAGACCTGAAAATTCAGCTAAAACTAATTATTCCAAAGGGAGTTGGCAGGTATTTTGCTCTTTGTCTCTCTCTTTCTCGTTAAGCTGCAGTTACCACAGCTAGCAGATAAGACAGAGAAAATTAGGGGAACAAAGAGAAAGCTATTCCTTTTAATTTTTAAGTGGATTTATTGCTCATGGAAGGTACTAGCTTCTGATAGCCCTGAGACCTTGGAGCCTGAAATAAGTGCCCCTCTACAATCTATCCTTACATCACTAGCGATCTCTTTGACCTATTAACTGCCTTACTGTTAGGCTAAGTTGAAACATCTGTGCAGTGATAGCATGCGGCAGCATTCTTTGATCGTGGTCCACATTCAAGGCACTGAGAGGTATTTTTCCTTATGTAACTAATACAGTAGTGTGGAGAACTGACAACGATGGACATACATTAGCCCAGCACCTTTCTGTTAAGGATCTGAAAGCAGTCACTGTTATGCAGTGATGAAAGGGTTAACTTTATTTATTTTAAGGACTGATGGTATTTTCAGAAATTAACCTATACACTGTGTGTAAATAGCACTGTTGGTACAGTCTCTACAACAGCAACACTCTTTCCAGCTGCCACCAAATGTCATGAGATTTTGTGCACCATGGACCCAATCCTGTTCTCATTGAGCTCAGTGGCAATGGTGCACCCCCAATAATGGTAACTGCAAAATCTAGTTTAGACTCCACAGAAATGCCACCAAGAGAAGCTCCCTGGGAGAATGCTGCATCAGCATGTATCCCAACTAGCTTGCCCCCTACCGCATCACTGAGCCAGTTACACCAGCTAGCTCTTGCTTCAGCTCAACATTTTTATAACAGAGCATTGAGTACTTACTGTAAATGGTTTGTTCACCTTATAATAATTTGTGATAACTAGTGTAATCTGTATTTCCAGCTGCAGGAGATTTTGAACAATATTAATTGTAGAAGTCTTCTAGACTAGGAAAAAGTGCTAAGTAAAATATTGTTCCATTTTGGCAGTAAGAAAGGACTGCACTTTCTGTATAAAGCCAGTGAAGAAACCAAAGCACGATCCATGTGGTGAGCAGGAGATAAAACAAACTCCTTGGCACTGGGCAATGACAGAGATGGTCTGTCTCATCCCTGATAGCTCGTCTAACATTGTTACCCTAAGCTGGGTCATTTCTCCTCCCACCAGGCTGTTCATATACCATCTGTCCATACTGAAAAATATCATAAGCATTATGCTGGGTCTTTGTGTACTAAAAGAATGAATGCAAACTTTCCAGAGCATAAAAAGTGTTACAGTCTGTTGCAATGGAAACTTTATATCTTTATGCTTTAGCTAAACCCTTGAGGCTCTGTTTTAGTGCTTTTGAGCTGCTCCAGAGTCTAAGCAACAGAACTCAAGTAAAATGTGAAACTTATTAATCAAGGCCCATGGCCTTTCCCAATATTTCCTCCTTTCACATAAGGAAAATAGTTTACCCTTATATTGCACCTTTAAATCAAGGATTGGATAAAACTGTTTACACAAGCACTTTTTCTATGCCACCCCTAATGCGTGGAAAAAGTGCTCTGTTTAAATTCATAGAGCTAGCACCTTTATCCTCCTCTTAGTCCTCCTCAAGGCTCACCCCTGCTGTAATGTGCCAGCTGATAATAACTAGACAAGTGGTGAATTGTGATTACTGCTACTGATGAGTTAAGAACTGCACACATGTTAGTTTGTGCTGAAACATTCTGTTTGTTACTCTCCCTCCCCCCACACATAGATGGATGAGAGACAAAAAAACTATGATGTTTCATCTTTTAGACTGTAGCCTCTTTGGGATAGGGACTGTCATTTTCTACGTGAGTATACAGTGTCTAGCAAAATGGGTCTCTGACCTGGCTGGGCCCTCTTGGCACTCCTGCAATATAAGTGTTAAATAATAATAAATACAAACATGAATTAATTTTCGCAACAACTTGGTGAGGTAAATACTGATCCATCCAATTCATGCAATGGAAAAACATGCAAAGAGAAGTGAAATGATTTGCTCAAGATCACAGAGCAGGTAAATGGCAAAGTTGGGGACAGAACTCAAGATTCATGCTGCTTAGTCCACTACTCCAATCACTAGATCACATCCATTTTCAAAGCCAGATATTTTCCAACCTCAAAATCACTGTATCTCCTTGCCAGCTAGTGTGGCTGACATTAGTATTTTCTGCAATTAAAAGCAATAGACAAATTCATTGATGCCTTTGTTAGCTCCTGAGCTACTTGCACTCATGGAAGTAGGTGAATATCAATCTATTTGAAATCTATCACTAATAGTTATATTTTTACACATCTAAGGGAGAAATAAATGTCAAACCTATCATATAAAAAACTTTGAAATAGTTTTCACAGACATGCTATACACGGAGGTGGTAAAATGGTATTCTTTTACAAAAGACCCACTTCTACTGTTTACCTAAATTAAAAGAGCCATTATTATAAAAATAGTCACATTTTAAATGCTTTACACAACAAGTGAAATCATGATCCCGCTGAAGTAAGAGTGTTTTGCTATTGACTTCACTGGGGCAAGGATTTCACATGTCTTTTAGTATCTTAGATTATCTTTTAGGATGAGATTTTAAATGGCACCATAGAGATATTAGGTCCAACACCCACTGTATGTGCCTCTGATAAGCTCACCCTTAAACATCACAATATATGACATCATTACTCTCTGTCTGAACTGCTCCGAGAATAGCCTTATTGGCCAAAATAGACAATGACACATTTCCCTAAACCAGACAGTGATCTAGGCATATGGATTAGCTTTCTCCATCCATCTAATTTTTGTTTCTCAGCCAGACCTGCTGCAGAGTAAGAAAGCATATGTTTCAGAGAACCCTTTCTATTATTTTATAACACACTGCAAAACACAAATGAATTGATTGTGTTAGTTGTGCAACTGTCAGGTTTTTGAGTGATTCAAGTGTGCTTGCCCTTTCTCTCACCACATTTTTAGGTGTTATATAAATAGAAAAGAAAATGCAAAAGACATTGTTCAACGCTGCTGTTTTCTCTGACTTGTGCCCTGCTTTGGCAGCCTTCATATACCTTTTTACCTGCACATGAGCTGCCTTTTTAAAAAACAAACAAACAAACAATAGGTTCTGGTTTGCGTGTTTTGATGTTTGTCAAAATCAAGCACTGAATCAGAACCAAGATCCATCCAGGTTCTTTGAAAACTGTATTAGACACATTCCTCATTAGGCATCTGTTTATTCCAAAACATACACACACAGGGGATGGAATTAGATAACACTTTTCTGGCTTACTAAATGGGTTAGACTTAGTAAATATGGTACTCTATTTTCAACTGATTCTACCATCTGTCAGCAAACTTATTGCTTTTAACAGGAGTTTTTCTTGTGGTGATTTACTGGGATATTTTCCCCTTTGTTCTTTTCATGAATATATGTCCTTGTAAAGTTTAAGGGAAATGTAACAGAAAAGAATTCATAAACAAAATCTGAACAAAACAGATGAGGTTACAACCAAGGATGTAAAGGTACTTGTAAATTCATTATTACTTAAGCATCACAGAGGAATTTTCCTCCTGAGTTTGGGAGAGACCTTCAGTATTTTGCAGGTAGGTTCAAATACTCACACAGCTGCAAAGGGCCTGCAACATGTCCAGAGTGCACAATGTAGAAGAGACAGTGGTGTCTGGGAGGAGAGTTATTATGAGAAAAGAGAAAAACAAAGTACTATATTGACACCCAGGAGGGACAGGGAAGGTAAATCATGCAGAGAATTTGTTAAACAGGCTCTCGGTTTTGTATCAGCCCAAGGATAACAAAGCAGGCAGAACAGAAAAAGGTAAATAAGAAGAGCATCAAAACATCATGGCTCATTCCTATTCTGACAGTGAGACAGTGGAAAAAGTAATTGGCAGTAGTAAATAGTAGGAGGCTCAGAACCTAGAAATTGATTTATGTCACCATAGTTGTGACCTTGTTTCCTCTATAGTTGTTGACACCAGTGTAACAAGGAACAAATGTTACTGGTAGGCAAGTTCCGGGCAGACATGCTGGGTCAAATTCAGACCAGGTGTATATGGACATTACTCCATTATCCCATCTGGAAGAAGCCTCTTTGCATGCCATGTTAGTGTCACTATGGCCTCCCTTTTCACTCAGAGAATAGCCAGCTACATCACTGTCATGTACTTTTATTTCTTTTTTAAATCTGGGACCAAATGACTTCAGTTCCTTATTCGTCCCAGAGATAAGGGATCCTGTAATGATGAATTAAGATCCGTTTCAATTATGAAATGATGTGTTTACCCACTTTCAACCATAGTAAGAGAGAGGCTATGAGAAAAAGGAGGCAGACGAGTTAAGATAATCCATTCATATGGGGTGTAAAGATGCTAGGTGGAATTGAATGGACAGCTTGTTACAATTAGGGATTGCTCATGGATGAAACTGGAGAGCTCTGTCAGTAGCTAGGGTGGGATGGGTGGGTTAGCATGAATTTCGTGGTATGCCTGAATGTTTTTATTTGGGTGATATCACAGTTCAGAGCAACCAAACTGGTTCTGGCTCCCAGCTGTCTCTTCTCTTGGGTGGAGACGTGCATCTTTCCCCCTCCTGACCAGAGTTTTTCCAGGTTGCACCGTTCCCTGCTTACACCGTGAGCTCTCCAGCAAGTCAGACTACCTGAGCAGCCAGCTTTGCTTTTCTCCTCAGAGGCTATCAACAGTGTAATTGCCCACAGTTATAAGGTACCACACAGCTTTGCCTGCACAAACACATTTATTCTTAAGGCGAAAACATTACAGAAAAAAAATATTAAAACAATAAAAGAACCTACACAGATTATCACAGATCACCCCAACTCCAACAACAGCTCTTGTACCAGTGAGTCCTTCAAATGTCACCAAGGGGATTTTCTGAGGTTACAAGTTCATATAGCCTGGGCTCAGGACAAACACCCCATGAATCTGAGAGTCACTCCTTTATACAATTTGGGCCTTTGATCTTCTCCTCAAAGCTTTAAAAGGCTGAGTTCTTCCATAACTGGAGAGGATCTATTTGCATATGCCACCCCCTAGAGATTTCCTCAGAAACTCCCTTAACGTTAGAAGTTGTCTTGGCAGAATGTTCCAAGTGGTCCTTCCCAGGGTTTAGTCATGTCTCCCCCTAGAGACATTACAATACAATCCCACAACAACACACGAACGTTTGCATTTTTAATAGAACGAACTCCTGAGATATTTAAATTTAATTCAATAAGGTTTGTCCAGGATATTGCGGGTAATGGCAATATCTGTCACAGGCAATACCCATGTCCCTTGGATGGCCACTTTAGGACAGCTCAGGGGATTGAGTGGTGCTGCTATTTGTGGAAAGTGTGAATGCTGGGATAGGTATTCATTTAGTTAGTTGGATTGAAACAATGTTCTGAAACACCCAGACAATATGTGTTAGGCATCCTAGCAATTAATGAATATAACACAGTGACCACTCAGCATCATTGCAGCAATCACAGGGAGATAACAAATAAACTCTGCCCAGCAGCATTAAATGATCCTAAATGGAACACTAACTCAGACAGCTGGTAAATCAAAGAAATAGAAAATCTCCTTCTCTCTCCCTTCCCCACAACTGCCTTTGGGAACATACCCCCAAACCCTGTCGAATAAAGGCAGAGTTGACCATTTGTGCTATTCAGTCCCTGGGGCAGAGGTAGACAAGGCAATAAGATGATTTTAAAATGGATGCAACAGGTATAAAACATGGCCACCCAGATCACACACACAGAAAACCCCAAAATAGATTAGATTCGTCAATGGCGGAAGTGAATTTTAAAGAGGTATTTAAACAAAGCGAGCAAAGTAACCTGTCCCACAAAGAATATTGCTCATCTATATTTAATGGAAACTGATATTCTCTTCTGATGTATAGAGCAAGCCAACATGAGTTTGCCATTTTACTTCCCTGTTGCCATCAGCATTGTTGCTGAGGTCCTTGATGATGTTGGCACTGTTCTGGTACCAGGGTTAACTTGTACTCTCAGTATTAGCCAACTATGTAACAGAAGAGAAAATAGATTGTATTGGCATTGTCTAAGCAGCAACTGTTCTTGTCTCATTTCTCAATAACAGAAGAACATTAGATTAAAGGAGCAGAAACAAAGGAACAAATTCACGCCAATTAAATTCTTCATTGACATCAGAAGAGATGAGTCTGCTTACTCCAGTAATGAATTTTGCTTCTGGATTTGTGAGAATATTGTTTCCATTTAATCTGTTTGAAAGTGTTGCCATTTACATTTGCGTAAGCAGAGTATGAATGAACTCTCCCCTGACAGCTAGCTGGGAGGGAGAGAGACTTCAGGAGCAAACTGTATTTACATGAGCAAACCTACTTTGCCAATATATCCAGCAGATAGAGCAGTGTTGCTCAAAGTGATCAACTTTGGCTGGTGTTGGGTTACAAATCACTTTAGTACTGAATGCAGGGGCACTGAAATGCTGTTATCAATGTTGTTGTCTTATTGTATGAATAAAGGGGAGCACAACTGTGCTTACCCTGTCCCAAATGAAGGGGTCACCCTCAGCTGAAAGGACCTCGTTAAGCCAGGGACTTGAATGCAGACCCTTGTGAAAGTAAGAGGGGTGAGGACAGGTGTCCCAGCCAGGAGATGTGGACTCTCCCTATGAGTCCCTGATCTGATTTAACCTGTTCCTCCCCACTGTTCAAAGAGAGAGCTAAATAGGCTTCATTAGGAGCCTTTTGTTATGTTAAGTACGGCAACTCCTCACTTAACATTATAGTTATGTTCCTGAAAAATGCAAGTTTAAGTGAAACAATGTTAAACAAATCTAATTTTCCCATAAGATTTAATGTGAATACGAGGGGTTAGGTTCCAAGAAAATTTTGGTGGGGGCGGGGGGAGACAAAAGGCATTATATGCTGTACTGTGGTTGGGAAGTGCCCCTGGCTTACCCCACACAGGCACAGCCCGCTGCAGGCAAGGATGCTAGGAAGCACCTTTGCAGTGGCAGCTTCCCCAGAGAAGAACAGGAGCCAACTTTGCCGGGGGATGCTCCAGGCCCACCTCTTCCCACCCGCACGCCACCTCCTCTCCAGAGCATGCCATGTCCCCCTTCCTCCTCAAAGTCCTAAGCACTGCCACTTAGGGCTTTCTGGGAGGGAGGGGGAGGAGTGGAGATGTGGTGCTTCCCCACTCCTCCCTCTCCCTCCCAGAAAGTCCTAAGCACTGCCAAACAGCTGTTTGGCACTGGAGGAAGCACTGAGGGAGGGGGCGGAGGCAGAGAAGAGGAACTTGTGTAATGCTCCCTTGTAAAGTCGCTACTCTTCCACAGAATCTTACAAGCAGTGGACAGAGCAGGCAGCCAAACAACGTTATAAGGGAGCATTGCACAACTTTAAATGAGCATGTTCTCTAATTGAGCAGTGATGTAACTCTGAAACCACGTTAAGTGGGAGAGCGTTAAGTGAGGAGTTACTGTACTCAATGAGAGCTGAAATCACTTGTGGTGGGGCTGTGTCTCTGCCCATCCTGTTGAGACCTAAAAATCACTAAGATATCACAGCAGGTGGCAGCAGGAGGTGACTGATGGGCGGCCAGCGAAAGTGGTGAGCAGTTAGGAGGTAGCGAGGAACAGCGGCTGGCAAGGTGGTAAGGAACAGTGGCTGGCAGGGTGGCCAGGCAGCAAGGAACAGTGGCTGGCAGAGCAGTGAGGAGCAGCAGCTGGCAGGGCAGCCAGGCGGTGAGAAGCAGCAGCGACTGGCGAGGCGGCCAGCAGAGAGGAATAGCAGCTGGCAAGGAGGCCAGCCAGAGCAAATGCTCAGATGGCAGAGTAAGCCAGGTGTTTTCTTCCCCAAGTGGAAGGTGAAATCACACAGATGTATTTCTGAACCCTGGGTCCTCACTGACTGGACACCCACTGTGAGTGGGCTATGGTGAGGGAGCTGAGAGGGGCACAGAAAAGGAACTTTTGGTTGTAGAACTCAAGAATATGAGGCAGAAGACTCTGCCCCACGCACTCTGGGGTGGGTGTCCTGCTCACAGTTTTATGTTTATGAATCCTGCTTGTGGCATTTTCCCTAATTAATCTCGATGACTTCCCTCCTTTCATGAAAAGTTTTTTTTCTACCCTCAGACTTTGTGCTGGCAAGTGTGGAAGTATTGCCTCTCAGAGGCACACATGGGTGGTGTGTAATTTTCCCAGGTTAGTGGGTGGGAGACTGAGCCGGTTCTGTGTTGTATTGTTGAAAAGGAATCCCTAGGTATTGAACCCAGCTCTGGTTGCTGCTGGCTCCATCTGGCAGAAGGGTTACATTTGTAAGCATTTTGAGGAAGGGATTGGGTCTTACAATGTGCTCAGAGAGCACACAGCACCCTGTGGACGTTACCAAAATCCAAACAAACGCCATAATAATAAATAATTATGGGACATGGTCTAAGAGTAGAGAGGGAGCTTACACAAGTACTACAAGGAAGAAGCAGCTAACAAAGAAAAGGGATTACTGAGCACAAAACTTATTAAATAGAAAACACAAGGCTTAGAATGGGGAAAGGGAAAAATTAAGTCACTCGGGGGAAATTTCGGAGGTATCTAAATGCGAAAGCAAGAAGCGAGAGGAAGAGGAAAAATGGAGCCATGCAAAATTTATTCGGCAGCGTGTCCTTACCCAAATATGATGGAAAAGTGAAAAATCATAGACTATCAGGGTTGGAAGGGATCTCAGGAGGTCATTTAGTCCAACCCCCTGCTCAAAGCAGGACCAATCCCCAACTAAATCCCCAAATGGCCCCCTCAAGGATTGAACTCACAACCCTGGGTTTAGCAGGCCAATGTTCACGGGGGCTCTGTAATCAAGCATAGTGAATCCTTACAACTACAATAACTGGGGGCCAGAGCCCTCAGGAAGTCAACAAAGACTTCTCTGCAGGGGGCCTTGTGTGCCCCAGACAATTCTGTGTGAATGTGGAGGAGCTTAATGCAGTTTTTGCACTTGGGGTGGACTACCAGCCATTTTGAAATCAATGAGAGTTTTGCCATTGGTGTCAATGGAGGCAAGATTTCACTTTTGGAATGCACCAGACTGCACCCAATGACTTTCCCATATGAGTGCCCCTGGCTATCCTTCCCCCAGCAAATTACACAGTATCTTTAGGCTGGTCTTATGGTATCACCCAGTCATTTTACATCTGCTAGTCTACCCCGAAAGGCTGGCCAGAACCTGAGCAGAGAAGAAGAGGGAAAAAATATTTAAAGTGAATTTGAATCCAATCCTATTTTAAGAGGAGAAGCCATGAACATTTGGAAATAAATAACTGATTTAGGGTTCCTGTGCTGCAGACCTTTGGGCTCTACTGGTGCATAAAGAAATGGAGGGAATGGAAGACAGAGAAATAGTCATATATTTTAATAAGTGTCTGAGGTAAACTGGATAGGAAACAGTGAGAGGAATTAAAAATACATTATAATTATCATGAAGGAGCTTCTACTTTTTGCTGGAATATCCACACTAGAAGGAGTATGGCAGGACCATGGACGACCAGAAAGGACTTCTGACTGATTCAGCCAGAATTCTTCATAAAGAGTCAAGGGAATTCACACAAGCTCCTCCACGCTTGGAGAGGCTTAAGGGTAAGTTATGCACCAGGCCAAATCTGCCATTGCCTTGCCCTCACCCCATCCACTTTCAACAGCTAGCACATTGAGGAACACTAACAAAGAACAGGTCCTGTGCTCCCCAGTCAACGGCTGGCTCCTGTGTAGGGCTTATGGTGGGAGGCTTTTTGAGCTCTGTCCCTTACAAATTCACACAGGGACTGGCCACACTTTGGCTCTATGAATTTAAACCAAAGATAATAAAGGGAGAGGGCTGAGAAGTATTACCTAGATGTGGATTACTGATTCAGAAGAGGCCAGGTGTTATAGAAATCAAAAAGGCTGGGGAATTGAACAAACTGAGCAGGTTAAAAGAATGCAAGAAAGGAATATGGAGAGGAAATGACAAATGTTCAACAATATTCAGTGCATGGAGATCATCAATTTATATCTAGAGCAATAAATACAGTAGGAGCAAGCAAGCCCAAAAGTGTGTAACAATTCATTCAATGTGTGATGAACAAAAGTACCAAAAGTAATCAAAGGTAAGCACAAGGTATAAAACATCAGGCACAGGGGAGGACTAGAAAGATTATAGGTATGACGGGGAGAGTGTGAACATGGAAAAAAAAGTAAGGAGAAGAACGAGAAGAAGAGTGAATGAGAGATTAAGATAAATGGGAAGACATAAAAGAAAAAGAGATCAATGAGGGCTTTAAGTGACAGCTGGTATAATATATTGGTGGAAAAGGTTGATGTTGTAGAAAAATAAAATGAATTTGTTGCTTCCATATTCATGAAAGATAGAGAAATAATTAGACATATATTTTCCATGGGAGGAAGAAAATATACTGAAATAAATCAGGACCACAAAGATGAAATTAAAGCAAGTAGGAAATCAGAATGCTTACATTAATTCCCAGCACTAGAGAAGATCTATCCCATAATTCTGACAGGGGAAAAAAGAGCAGATATATTAGCAAGTATACTGTATTAAAACCTCTTTAAAAAAGAGACATTTTAATAAAATTTTACACCAGCTTTTTTAAAAAAAGTTCTAGATTTGACTGTGAAAAGTATAGGCCCATAACCTTTACTGGAGACAATATTGGAAAAATTAAGTAAAGAAACTATTGTATGAAAATATGGGGAAAAATTAGAGAAAATATTGGAAAAGCTTACCAACAAAAGAATAAGGTGACAGTTATTACTTAATTTAGAATAGTCATAATTAGGGCTGTCAAATGATTTAAAAATAATCACAGTTTTAATCGCACTGCTAAATTATAATAGAATACCAATTTAAATTTATTATAAATATTTGTGGAGGTTTTTCTACATTTTCAAATATATTGATTTCATTTGCAACTCAGAATACAAAGTGTACAGTGCTCACTTTATATTATTATTTTTATTACAAATATTTTCACTGTAAAAAAGATAAACAAAAATAGTATTTTTCAATTAACCTCACGCAAGTACTATAGTGCAATCTCTTTATTGTCAAAGTGCAACTTACAAATGTAGAATTTTTTTTGTACATAACTGCACTCAAAAACAAAACAATGTAAAACTTAGACCCTATGAGTAGAAGCATGAAGAGGCATATGAAAGTTTAGCACATCTGGCACATAAATATCTTGCAATGTAGGCTATAACAGTGCTACATGATTGCCTGTTCTCACTTTCTGGTGCATTGTAAACAAGAAGCAGGGAGCATTATATCCTGCAAATGTAAACAAACTTCTTTGTCTTAGCAATTGGGTGAACAGGAAGTAGGACTGAGTGGACTTGTATGAGGTGAATTGAAAAATACTACTTCTTTTGTTTATCTTTATTATAGTGCAAATATTTGTAATAAAAATTATAATAGAAAGTGAGCAGGGTACACTCTGTATTCTGTGTTGTAATTGAAATTAATATATTTGAAAAAAAAATCCAAAAACATTTATAATAAATTTAAATTGGTATTCTATTATTGTTTAACAGTGCAATTAAAACTGCAATTAATTGTGACTTTTTAAAATCTAGTTAATTTGTTTTGCATTAATCATATGCATTAACTGCAGTTAATTGACAGCCCATGTCATAATGTATTCACAAAAAGGATCATGCTTAATAAATCCCAGCGTAATGCTTTGGCCAAAACAGCTAGTGTGAACCTTGCACGTATAAACAGAGGAATATGAGGTATGAGTAGGGAGATTATTTTACCTCTGTATATAGCGCTGGTGAGATCCCTACTGGAATATATTGTGTCTAGTTCTGCCAGGGCAGGGATGGTGTCCCTAGCCTCGGTTTTGCCAGAAGGTGGGAATGGGCGACAGAGGATGGATCATTTGATGATTACCTGTTCTGTTCATTCCCTGTGAAGCACCTTGGCCACTGTCGGAAGACAGGATACTGGGCTAGATGGACATTTGGTCTGACCCAGTATGGCCATTCTTATGCCATCTGCACTTAAAGATACTGAAAAATTGTGGTGGGCTCAGAGAATAGCCACGAGAATGCTGTGAGGACTAGAGAACATTATTATTATTTGTATTAACTATCTTTATTACAGTAGTGCCTAAGGCCCAAACAAGAATGGAGTCCCATTTTGCTAAGTGTGGTACAAATCCAGAGTAGCAGACAGTCCTTGCCCTGAAGATCTCACAATTGAAGTAGTCCAAACAGACAAAGGTTGAGGAAAGGGGTAAAACACAGAAAGTGAACTATGTGATGGCAAGAAATGTCATGTTAGTACCACAAGTTTGTTTTGTTTGGGTAGGTTGAGTTAGAAGAGCACTGGCTAAATGGAAAGAAAAGTGAAGGGACAGGGGACATGGAAGGGAAGGGATTGAGGTGGACAGGGCAGGAGAGAAGAGGGTAAGAGGGGCAAGTGTAGAGTGAAGCTGAGATGAAGAGATTGTGAGGGAGTGCAAAAGGAGGACTGGGAAACAGGAAATAGCACAGGGAAGAGAAACTACAGTCAGAATTAGCAAGTTCTGCAGGTACACAGCTCTACACAGCTCTTTGGAATGAGCCTCCCAGTCCAGGTTGACAGGCATGGACTAGCTGGGCTCTCACTAGTGCTCTAAATATAGCACTTTGAAGCTGCAGCTCAGGCTAGAGCTTAGACTCTACAGTCCACCCCCTCCCTATGATTCAGAGCCTGAGCTCTAGATCAAGCTGCAACTTCAAAATGCTGTCTATGCAGCTGTTTTTTGAGCACTAGGTGAGCCCACTAAGCCCAAGTCTGTTGACTCAGGCTGTGAGGCTCACTCCAAAATGCTCTGTAGACATACTGTGAACATCTAGAGATTCCTGCTTCGGCTTCTTCTGCAGCTGCTCCTACTGGCTGGTGAAGGACATAAGGAGCTCATTCTATTTAGCTTATCCAAGAAAAGGTTAAGAGATTAGTTTTTCCACAGTCTCTATGTAGGGAAATGATTTCTGAAGAGAGCTGTTTAATCTAATGGACAGGGGCATAACTAGATCCAGTGAATGGAGACTCAAGTTAGAGAAATTCTTACTGGAAATAAGATGCACATTTTTAACAGTGAGCGCAATTACCCACTGGAAAAAAATTGACCAACAGATGTGATGCATTCTCCATTACTTGAAATCAAGACTGATTTAAAAGAACCACTCTAGTTCAACAAGAAGGTTTTTTTTTACTTGACGTGGGAATCACTGGATGAAATTCTATTGCCTGTGTAATGCAAGAGGTCAGACTACATGTCCATTCTGGTCTTGATTTATGAATCTGCGAAACACTGATCAAATTTCTGAAGGACTTAGCAAACCTATTGTGATGCTGGCAAACCAGGTCAGATCAGGGCCACAGGCCAGTTCACTTGTGTATTAATATAGATCAAAAGCAATTGTTAGATGTAAGAGTGTATTCAGGCCAATTTACTTGCTATTAGGATAGATCAATGTAATTGTTATATGTATTAGTGTGTAGTCAGATGTTTAAACTTCATGAAAACTACTGGAATGTTACTTACATTATTTACACTTATCTATTCCTGTCATAATGTAATAGAAAACATTTACATGGCAAATACCTTTGCAACTAAATTACCCACTCACTAAATCTTGTGAAACGTTAATGAAGGAAATACAAGCTTTAACATAAAATGCTAATTTCAAGCAAGTGGCCGTTATGTATATGGTCGGAGGTCAAAAGTCTAAGTGCATTTCTCACGCATGGTCATCAAAGGAAAGCCCATGTGGCTAGAGAGACTGTCAGCTTGTCTTCTGTGAGAAGAAGATATAATTTTTGGATTCAAAGATCCTTTATCTCTGGACTGTTTGTACTCTTACAGGAAAGTGTACCAGATGCAAGACGGAAATCCCCAGATTTGTTCTGGGTAGCCCTAAAGGACTTTTGGGAAACTGGCACTTTATCACACCACTGCCATTATTTGGAATTATAGACTGTGAATTACCTGTTATTATATTTTGCACTCTTTAACCTCTCAATAACTCTCATTTTTTCTTAGCTAATAACTCTATAGTTAGTTTACTATAGAATTGTCTGCCAGCGTTGTCTTTGAACTGGAGTATCAATTGATCTGGGGTAAGTGGCTGGTCCTTTGCGATTAGAAGCAGCCTGATGCAGTGTGTTTATTTGATTTTAATAACCTTTCATCACAAAGTTCAGTTTGTCTGAGTGGCAAAATAGGCTGGATGACAACTGTCTGTGACTCCAGGGTAAGACTGGTATAGTGATCCAGGAGTTCACATTTGTTACAGACTTGGTGAAATCTAATTACAGAACATACCACCAGTTTGGGGTGTCTGCCCTTGTTTTCTGACAATCTGCCTTGAGATGGGCAATCACAGTGGTGAGTCACTCCAGACAGCAATATGGATGGTTTCCTTTGCTTTTACTTGTCCTTTAGTCCCATCTATATTCACCATCCTCACCACATGGTCTATCACATGGTCTCTGGAGGCCGGGGGACGTAACTGTAAATTAGCAATCTTTGTGATACAGCTCTCCATAAAATACTAATTTGAAAAATGTGTATGTATGATATATGAATAAGTTACATAAGTAAACATAGAACTGATCTGGATCTCAAAGACAATGGACATCTGAATGAACTAGAGAGAGAAGAGATTAGTGGAGTGTCACAAGGGCCATTGCTAGAGCTAAATTTGTTGGTTTTATTTATCAAAGGATTGTTTAGTAAGTCAATGGAATTTGCTGATGATACAAAGCTAGGAGCGGGGCAGTCAATACAAAAGCTGAGTTGATTAAAATTGAAACTGATAATACACGAGAGGCATAAACAGATCATTGTCTTGTAGTTCTGTGTGAAGAAATGAATGACAAAAGGGGGAAAACTTATCCCCAGTAGTCAGACAATAAAAAAGAAAGAATACATGGAAAATCTCAGGTTATTTGGGATTAAACTCTTAAAATGGTGACAGTGGGTTTAGCAGTCATTAAAGAAAATCATGCAAAAAAGTTTGGATGACCTTGGTACTACAATTCAGTATTTGAATGATATTGAACCATAACGATTTGAACCATAATGTTTGAATGTGTATTAAATGTGAATACTCCTCAGAATATAATGGAGAACATCAGCAAATTATATGATGAGAGGATGTAAAAATCCATTATCACCAACCTTGAAAAGCCGGGGGGCAGGAGGGGTGTTTAAAAGAACCAAGCTTCCGTTGAATGAATACGTAGAATGAAATACACACTTAGTAATACTGGAAATATTGGGGCAAATTCAGTGAACTATTAGAACGTAAGAACAATTATTTATTGCTGAATGATTTGTGTTACCACAAACCATTCAGTGAGAGAAGTTAAGTTTCCAGATATACTTCACATTAAACGATAAAAATGCATCAATCAGGCCTAGAGAACATAAAATAGAAAAATATTCTAGAAGATATTTAGAACACTTCCATAGATTTTTAATGCTGGAAGGAACATAAAGATCATCTATTCTAACCCCTAGCACAGAATTCCTGCCATAGAATTTCATCAGATGATTCCTTCACCTTATCATTCAAAATGAGTCTAGTTGTGAGGAACTAACCTGAAATTCAGACAAGTCAGACCATGAATTCTAGTTGGGAACCTTCTCCAATTATAATACCACACTGTGTACAGTACACAGAGAATTGGATAAAATTACTAAGTGTAAATGATGAAGAAAACTGAGAAAATCCCGACTGTTCACACAAAAAAAACAACCCAAAACCAAACATCAAGAGGAAACTTCATCAGAAAAATTTTAGTTACAGATATGTGCTGAGATCTGTCCACAAAGCCAACAATCATAGAATCACAGAACTGGATAGACCCCAAGAGGTCATCTAGTCCAGTCCCCTGCACTCAAGGCAGGACTAAGTATTATCTAAACCATCCTTGACAGGTGTTTGTCTAACCTGCTCTTAAAAATCCCCAATGATGGAGATTCCATAACCTCCCTAGGCAGTTTATTCCAGTGCTTAACCACTCTGACAGTTAGGAAGTTTTTCTTAATGTCCAACCTAAACCACCCTTGCTGCAATTTAATCCCATTGCTTCTTGTCCTATCCTCAGAGGTTAAGAAGAACAATTTTTCCCCTCCTCCCTGTAACAATCTTTTATGTACTTGAAAACTGTTATCATGTCCCCTCTCAGTCTTCTCTTCTCCAGACTAAACAAACCCAATTTTTTCAATCTTTCCTCATAGGTCATGTTTTCTTTAATCATTTTTGTTGCTCTTCTCTTCTCTGGACTTCCTGCAATTTGTCCACATCTTTTCTGAAATGTGGTGCCCAGAACTGGACACAATACTCTGTGTGGACTAGAGTGGAAGAATTACTTCTCGTGTCTTGCTTACTATACTCCTGCTAATACATCCTAGAATGATGTTCGCTTTTTCTGCAACAATGTTACACTGTTGATTCATATTAAGCTTGTGGTCCACTATGATTCCCAGATCCCTTTCTGCAGTGCTTCTTCCTAGGCAGTCATTTCCCATTTTGTATGTGGGCAACTGATTGTTCCTTTCTAAATGAAGTATTTTGCATTTGTCCTTATTGAATTTCATCTTATTTACTTCAGACCATTTCTCCAGTTTGTCCAGATCATTTTGAATTACAATCCTAGCCTTCAAAGCACTTGCAACCCCTCCCAGCTTGGTATAGTCCACAAACTTTATAAGTTTACTCTCTACGCCATTATCTAAATCATTGATGAAGATATTGAACAGAACCAGACCCAGAACCGAACCCTGTGGGACCCCACTTGTTATGCCCTTTCAGCATGACTGTGAACCACTGATAACTAGTCTCTGGGAATGATTTTCCAACCAGTTATGCACCCACCTAGCTCCATCTAGGTTGTATTTCCCTAGTTTGTTTATGAAAAGGTAATGCGAGACAGTATCAAAAGCCTTACTAAAGTCAAGATATACCACATCTATCATTTCCCCCCATCCACAAGGCTTGTTACCCTGACAAAGAAAGCTATCACGGTGGTTTGACATGATTTGTTCTTGACAAATCCATGCTGACTGTTACGTATTACCTCATTATCTTCTAGGTGTTTGCAAATTGATTTCTTAATTATTTGCTCCATTATCTTTCCAGGTACAGAAGTTAAGCTCACTAGTCTGTAATTCCATGAGTTGTCCTTATTTCCCTTTTTATAGATGGACACTATATTTGCCCTTTTCCAGTCTTCTGGAATGTCTCCTGACTTCCATGACTTTTCAAAGGTAATTGCTAATGTCTCAATGAATCTATCCCATCAAGTGGGCAGGTCAGCAGAAGTTCCAAAGCAAAAGAAAAGAGCTCTGGTGTGCCGAATTGCAGAGCCTTCTGCACTACATTAGTCCCAGTCCCCAGGACTGTTTTTGTCTCTGCTAAGTCTTTGGCAGCCAACAGGAGTGACTACATACAACACTGATTTTCATGGGAGCTATAGGTGCTCAGCAATCCTTAAAATCAAGCCTCTTATTTAAGTACCAAAATAAGAGTTTATCTCCCTATTGTCAGTCTCCCAAGCTTGAAAATGTTGGTCTAGTTCTAAGGCTGGAGTAAGCCCCACTATGGGCCACTGAAAATGTTGGGAAGGATCAGCTTTGAAACCATCCTCTGATCTGTTGGGATAACCAAGAATAATAAAGTGAATTAAACCTTAGATTCAGTATAAAGTCTGATATGCATCTGGACAGTCTTTAAAATCCAAATGATTCAACAGACCATAACAATGCATGCAAATGGTTATGTCAGTCCAGGCCACAATATGGATGGTTTCCTTTGCTTTTACTTGTCCTTCAGTCCCATCTATATTCACCATCCTCACCACCAACCCATTATACCTCCCCTGTAAACAGAGGAAAGCAAATTCCACCTACTTCTATCAGTCAGTCTCACTTCACTTTAGAAAGGAATTCAACTCTGTGAATTGTGGCTTGGAATTTATTACTGCCACTGGCTCCCTCAAAGAGGGCAGCTCTTGTGTCTGTTTGGGGAGGTTGCTAAAGGGCTTTGCTAAATCAGATTATCCTCTGGCCACATCTGTTGCCAGCAAGTGCAACTCTGTCTTTTGGGCTTCAGTGGCGGCCTGCACTCCATGGTGGAATGAGACTGAGGAGTGAGGATGCCCGACACATTCTACAGCTTCAATCTCCCCCTCAGAGAGCTTTCTACTCCCGCAGTCCCTGTGCCTTGGAGTTTGATGAGAGACACTGGCATAAACTAAGTGACTTTAACTCCTTGTCATTTCCCACTTCCTAGCCCAGTGGTCCCCAAACTTTTCACGGTTTTATGCCCCCCCTTACCCTTGTCCACTTCCCCACCTGAGAGCCAGGTCCGGGAGTGGGACCGCAGCTCCCGGGGGTCGGGGGTGCGGACAGGAATAAGGGGGCTGAGGCTCGTGGCTGCAGGTGGAGGCAGGACTGGGAACAGAGCCGCAGCTCCTGGGGGTAGGGGGTGCGGACAGGAGTAAGGGGGCTGAGGCATATGGCTGAAGATGCGGGCAGGTCTGGGACTGGGAACACAGCCGCAGCTGGGGGCAGGGCTGGGGCCAGGGCCAGGAGCGGAGCCATAGCCCGGCTGCAGTGGGGGCCGGTGGCCAGGGTTGGGGGCAGAGTGGGACTGGGTGGTACTCCCTCTTCACCCCCATGGGGGCTGGCCCGGAGCAGGGCTGGGTGGCGCTCCTGCTGTGCCCCCACCAAACATTCCTCCCCACCCCCCTAGGGGGAGTGCATCACAGTTTGGGGACCTCTGTCCTAGCCCATTCCTCTACTCCCCTCATCCCCAGGCAGTCATGGGTTTTATTCTTGTCCAATTTGTTAATCCAAATACATTTAGAGTGTAAAATCTTACTTAGCCCCCCAGCTGAGTTCTTGAAAGATAATGAACTAACTGGTTTCTGGGTAATTTATGCATACATTTATATACTGAGCTGTAGCTTAATCAAACCCCTTTGCCTTGTGTAGTATAATACCAATATCTAATGAAAACATATGAAGTATGTGTTTCATAATTATCTCAGACAGCTCATTTCGATTTGCTTCCTATTTAAATCCCAACATTCCTATCTTCTTGCATTGTAAACACTTTCCTTCCTATCTCATCAATCTGAGTTATGTAAATGATGTGGGGGTGGGGAACGCAATTAGATTTTTCCCCTCAGTGAAACCCCGTTCTCAGAGAAACAGCTGATATAGGTGCGCACTAAATATGCTTTTTTATTTGACTGAAAAGCAGAGTTAATGTGAAATCGCGAAGAATTTGATAAACACCATTGGAGTGGTATTACTGGGTCCAGTGCATATAAATTCCTAGATTGATTATTAAGAACACATAAGCATTCAAAAACAGACTATCAAAGGGAGGGTGAATATGAATTATGTTCAACATTAGGGTCCTGATTCTTCTCTCATGCACACTGGAATACATCAGGAGTAGCTGTCTTGAAGTCAGTGGAGCTATACCAATGTCATAGGGTCTGATTCTTACCTTAAATCTTTTCTGATGTCTCAGAGGTAGCAAATTTGTTATATCAGAACTGGAAAGGAAAATGGAGACCAAAAAAGTCCAAGGTATCAATCCTCCAGTAAAATGATTTTGCACCAGTCTAACAAAATATTTCAAAAATCACAGTAACCAGCAGGGAACCCGGTACGTTTCTGCTGCTGCCAACTACACTCTGTATGCAGACATGGATGGTAGCTTTAATGCATCTAGGGAAAGGTCAAAGGGGAGTGATGGTGGGTATCAGGCCCTTTGAGGCCTCCTGCTGGAGGCCCCACGACCCTAATACCCTGCCCCAGGAAAGGAGCAGTGCGTCTTCCAAGCCTGTCTAGACAGGCTTCAGGGAAGCAGCCAATCAGAGTTTAGCAGGCTCAGATAAAATGAGCTGCAGGACCTGAGTAGCTCAGTGATGGCTGGGACCAGAGGAGTGAGTGAGCAAGTAAGCCCACCCTACCATCCTGTACTGACTGCTCTCAGTATTGCTCATGGCAGCAAGGAGCTTCATGCATGCTACTTACTCCTGGTTCAGATATAAATTCAGCTTGTATAAATTCAACTTCCACATTAATTATGTTAAAATATTTAAAATGCACATATCTTTCTTCAAATGGAAAATCTCACTCCTTAATATACAACAAGATTATGAGTGAAAGAAGGTGTCATTTTCCTCAGGAACAGGAAAAGAGTTTAGAATCCTTATTAACCAGAAAAGAGAGAAGTGAAGCAAACAGCCACCAGTTGCAAAATGGCCACTTTACAAGTGGGTCTCTTAGTTACATTAAAGAGGCAATCTCCAGAAAAGCATGCTGGGAAAAAATGACTATGAAAGAGCAACAGTGTCATGGAAAGGGTTAGTAGGAACCAGGCCATGCTAAAGGAAGTTAGTTGTGCAGAAGGGTTTAATTGTTTTATCTTTGTATGTATGAGGTATTGATGTGGGATCACTCAGTAACCCTAGGTACCCCTGTATTCACACCCTACACACTACTGCAATGATTTTGTATAAAATATGTCTTGTGAGGTCCCATTTGAAAATGAACACAACACTAGTCAATAATATCATTATGAAATGTATGCAACAATGCTGTGTGTGGAATTATGGGTACTTATGCTTTAAAATCTGTGACTAAAAGATGTTTAAACCAGGCATGTCAGGGAGAAGTTGATAAACAGGTTTTCTCAAGACAAAGGAATGAGGCCAAGACCTCAAACCACGTGTGGCCAAATTCAAAGGACTATTGATTTGTATTGGAGGCTGCAGGAAGAGAACATTTACATTTTAAAATTGCAGCAGGAAGCATCACATTGGAACACAACAGGGGACACCTTCATCAAGATCGTCACTCCCCTCCCCCACTCCAGAGGACACAGGAGACTGAATGAATCCCAGGGGATCAACCTGACCCTTGATGCAAAGGCAGACTTTGAGATATAAGGACACTCAGAAAGATTTAGGATTATCCTTTAGCTGAGGAGAGAAAGTAAACCAGTGCCTTGGACTTGATGGGGATCCTGGCTAAGAGCTAGCCAGCTATTTTTGGAAAAGGAAGATTGATGTGGAAACTACCTTAAACAAAGGCTGTAACTTGTAAAGTTGGTCTTAGCAATTAGAAAGCATATTGTTATTTTTTGTTTGTTTAGTATCAGAGGGGTAGCCGTGTTAGTCTGGTTCTGAAGAAGCAGCAAAGAATCCTGTGGCACCTTATAGACTAACAGACGTTTTGCAGCATGAGCTTTCGTGGGTGAATACCCACTTCTTCGGATGCAAGTAGTGGAAATTTCCAGGGGCAGGTTTATATATGCAAGCAAGAAGCAAGCTAGAGATAACGAGGTTATTTCAATCAGGGAGGATGAGGCCCTGTTCTAGCAGTTGAGTGAAAACCAAGAGAGGAGAAACTGGTTCTGTAGTTGGCAAGCCATTCACAGTCTTTGTTTAATCCTGAGCGGATGGTGTCAAATTTGCAGATGAACTGGAGCTCAGCAGTTTCTCTTTGAAGTCTGGTCCTAAAGTTTTTTTGCTGCAGGATGGCCACCTTAAGATCTGCTATTTTGTGGCCAGGGAGGTTGAAGTGTTCTCCTACAGGTTTTTGTATATTGCCATTCCTAATATCTGATTTGTGTCCATTTATCCTTTTCCTTAGAGACTGTCCAGTTTGGCCGATGTACATAGCAGAGGGGCATTGCTGGCATATGATGGCATATATTACATTGGTGGACGTGCAGGTGAATGAACCAATGATGGTGTGGCTGATCTGGTTAGGTCCTGTGATGGTGTCGCTGGTGTAGATGTGGGCAGAGTTGGCATCGAGGTTTGTTGCATGGATTGGTTCCTGAGTTAGAGTTACTATGGTGCGGTGTGCAGTTACTGGTGAGAATATGCTTCAGGTTGGCAGGTTGTCTGTGGGCGAGGACTGGCCTGCCACCCAAGGCCTGTGAAAGTGTGGGATCATTGTCCAGAATGGGTTGTAGATCCCTGATGATGCGCTGGAGGGGTTTTAGCTGGGGACTGTATGTGATGGCCAGTGGAGTCCTGTTGGTTTCTTTCTTGGGTTTGTCTTGCAGTAGGAGGCTTCTGGGTACACGTCTGGCTCTGTTGATCTGTTTCCTTATTTCCTCGTGCGGGTACTGTAGTTTTGAGAATGCTTGGTGGAGATTTTGTAGGTGTTGGTCTCTGTCTGTGGGGTTAGAGCAGATGCGGTTGTACCTCAGTGTTTGGCTGTAGACAATGGATCTTGTGGTGTGCCCGGGATAGAAGCTGGAGGCATGAAGGTAGGCATAGCGGTCGGTAGGTTTTCGGTATAGGGTGGTGTTAATGTGCCCATCAATTATTTGCACCGTAGTGTCTAGGAAGTGGACCTCCCGTGTAGATTGGTCCAGGCTGAGGTTGATGGTGGGGTGGAAGCTGTTGAAATCGTGGTGGAATTTTTCCAGAGTCTCCTTCCCATGGGTCCAGATGATGAAGATGTCATCAATGTAGCGTAGGTAGAGAAGGGGCGTGAGTGGACGGGAGCTGAGGAAGCGTTGTTCCAGGTCAGCCATAAAAATATTGGCATATTGTGGGGCCATGCGGGTGCCCATAGCAGTGCCACTGATCTGGAGATATATATTGTCATCAAATTTGAAATAGTTGTGTGTGAGGATAAAGGCACAGAGCTCAGCAACAAGTTGTGCTGTGGCATCATCAGGGATACTGTTCCTGACAGCTTGTATTCCATCAGCGTGTGGGATGTTTGTGTAGAGAGCCTCTACATCCATGGTGGCCAGGATGGTGTTTTCTGGAAGGTCACCAATGCATTGTAGTTTCCTCAGGAAATCAGTGGTGTCACGGAGATAGCTGGGAGTGCTGGTGGCATAGGGTCTGAGTAGAGAGTCCACATATCCAGACAGTCCTTCAGTGAGAGTTCCAATGCCTGAGATGATGGGGCGTCCAGGATTTCCAGTTTTGTGGATTTTGGGCAGTAGATAGAATAGCCCTGGTCGGGGCTCTAAGGGTATGTTGATTTGTTCCGGTGTTGGTGTAGGGACTGTCCTGAGTAGATGGTGCAGTTTCTTAGTGTATTCCTCAGTGGGATCTGAGGGAAGTGGCCTGTAGAATTTGGTGTTGGAGAGTTGTCTGGCGGCCTCCTTTTGGTAGTCAGACCTGTTCATGATGACAACAGCACCTCCTTTATCAGCCTCTTTGATTATAATGTCAGGATGGTTTCTGAGGCTGTGGATGGCATTGCGTTCTGCACGACTTAGGTTATGAGGCAAGCGATGTTGTTTTTCCACAATTTCTGCCTGTGCACATCAGCGGAAGCATTCAATGTATAGGTCCAGACTGTCATTTCGACCCTCAGGAGGAGTCCATGTGGAGTTCTTCTTTTTGTGCTGTTGGTGGGAGGGTAACTGTGTATCAGTGCGCTGTTCAGTGTTGTCCTGAAAGTATTCTTTAAGTCGGAGACGGCGAAAGTAGGCTTCCAGATCGCCGCAGAACTGTATCATGTTGGTGGGGGTGGCAGGGCAGAAAGAGAGTCCCCGAGATAGGACAGACTGTTCTTCTGGGCTGAGTGTGTGGTTGAATAGATTGACGATATTGCTGGGTGGGTTAGGGGTACCACGGTTGTGGCCCCATGTAGCAGGTAGGAGTTTAGACAGCTTACAGTCCTTTTTCCTTTGTATAGAGGTGAAGTGAGTAATGTAGATCTCCTGTCTTATTTTAGTGAAGTCCATTTGTATGGAAGTTTGGTTATTGATGAGAGTCTCCAGGCTGGAGAGCTCTTTTTTGATGTTTTCCTGGTTGCTGTATAGGATGCTGATCAGGTGGTTCCTGATTTTTTTTTCAGGTGGTTTTGTTTGTTTGTAACTCTTTCTATCTGTATTCTGTACATTTGACATCACTTTAACTAATTACTTTTATGTAATAAACTTGTTTTAGTTTTACAATAAACCAATCCAGTGCTATGACTGAAATAAGAGTTTGTCAAACACCAGTTACATTAATGAGCAGCAGGGTATGAACTACTTAATGTGGCAGTGAATTACTCTCTTCTGTGATTGTCTAATGATAGGGGCTATGCATTGAAGAAAGACCTCTGAGGAGCTTGGGGGCTGGACTTTGCCGATTATCTGGTAGAGTCTTCAGGAATTTGCTGATGAGGAAGACAGACTGGTGTGACAGGGAGCTAACACGGTCTAATCTCCAGCAAAGCTCACTCAGGATGAGGAAGAGAGGTAACACACTGGCTCATAGCTCTGGGTGTCCCCAGCAGCATGCTACAGCTATATGCTGCCTGAAGTAACTAGCACAGTAGTGGTTCTATTTGACATTTCTATTGAGTCATATATTCTTTTAATGTACCTGCGGAACTCCCAATCATGCTAATAGGATTTACACGCCTGCACTGCAATGATAACATATCTCTTAATAAGAAGATGTATGGCATATACCACAGTTAATTAGTAAATGCAGCTGGCAGCAACATGTACAGTTTCTAGAAGACGGTTTTCAGTTGCTTATAACTTCACCCAACTTGAACCATTCAAGGCAGGTTCTCCAGTGATGCGTGTCTGTCTGCCTCAAACTTTTTTTTTTTAAGTAACAAAATGGTTTGGCTGTTTTCAAGAATGAAGTTAGGGGAAAATATCACATGTACAGCATCAAAATGAGCCCATGCCCAGAAGACAGTGACTACATTTGCTATACAAAATGTAAACATGCAATATAAAATGTTGATTAATAGCAGACACATTGTTTACCACTACTTAGTATAATTAGTTGAATTTTAGGATTGATTAAAACTCTTGCTTTACTTTGCTATGACCGTTGGCAAGAGCATGAAATAGCAGTCTCCACTGTCATGCTTCACTACAGCTGTTCAAGGACACTTTAAACTCAACATACTTACAAAGATGTGGTTCTTCAATGGGAAATGTGGTTACATCTTTTGAGTTTACAAACCATTACAACTGGTCAGTAATGTTCTACAATGTTTAAAGGCTGTTTTTTATGTGGATTGAGGCAAACATTTTAAAAGGTGCATGCTCTTTTAGGATGATAGAAATGGAAACATTAAAGCCTGTTTTTCCACCACAGCTCACCCATTTAGAGATGAGACTTGTCAAGCAGCACTGGATTTCAGTGACTAATAAGATCCTTACTGTCATGTGAGTCATCTTCTAATTTCTCTCATAAAATAGTTAAAGAAATCCTGTAATCTTACTCCTATTTGTATAGATAAGATTGAGCTTGTTGGCCTCATCTGCTCATATGGCAGTCATCATCTTGTATTTCCTCTTTTGTGTATGTGTGTGCGTGTTTCACTTTCATATATAGAGATTACAAACAACCAGAACATGGTGGTCAGGGCAAATGAAAGACTTTTCTTTATTTTGCTGTTTACAAAGAACCTTACCCCCTCGCCTTATAGTATGCTTTGTAGTGTATCCAAATGTTCACAACTATCACCACATCATGTCTGCATATAGGAACATCCCCCCACTGCCCCAAACCACTGAATTAATTTAAAGTTACTATAATTATACAGAAAAAAAAATTAACTGTAATGAAATCATCAGTTAAGGTAATTCATTACTAAATAGAAATAACATTTCAAACTATACATGGTTTAGATGTATGATTGTGTTATTTAACATACACGTTATGTATGATAAAAGGCTTTAAATCCTAATTGGATTAAAAAATGAAGACTGCCTTAACTATGGAGTTACTGTTACTATCTCCATAATATATATATTAAAGAAAATGGGGAGGGAATATGGATATGAGGATAAGCAAAAAGTAAGATATAACACATAGCTGCTAAGTCGGAAACAACTGAACATAAAGAATGTTGAACAATAAAATCACAAGAAATACCAGGGCGGATTCTCAGTTGGTGTAAATTGTCATATCACGTATTATGCCCTCTGAGGAGCTGCCACAATATAATATATGATATAAGCAATTTATTCACTGCAAAACATGTGTGGAACTATAATAGCACTTCCTGGTTGCTGGAAGCATTCAGTCTGGACTTCATGACTTACAATGCACCCAGAACATTTTATGCCGGACTGTCTATGGCCCTTGAAAGGGTGCCTGGAGGGAGAGAAGAGACAGAAGATGTAAGAAGCTCATTCCCCCATTGTACATCCCCTAAGGATGAAGCACAAAATCAAAGTCCCTGTACTCCGGGGATTGCAGAGACACTTCTGCCCGTATTACCGAGAGTGCACATTGGACAAAAGTGAGGCTGAAGTAATGTACACTGGCCTGCAATAGGGTTCAGTAACTGGGACATGGATGGGTGGATGTGCCCAGTGGTTAGAGCAGGAGTCATGACTAATGGTTAGCAGTGTAGTCTGTAGTCAAGAATTGGAGCCAAAAGTCAGAGCCAAGGTCAAAGTCAGGGCCCAGATGCCACAGCCAAAGTCAGAAATCAGAGATGAGGGACAGGATCAAGTTACCTGGACTGAGGCAAGGCTGGTGTCCGGGCTGGGAACAAGCAGGCACAGATGTTATCCTGGCCATGGGTAAAGGCTTCAAACAACCACTGAACTGCTGCGGCTGGGCTTGAGAGCTGGTCTGCTGACTCTTCCAAGCAATCAGGTGGCACAGCCATTCAGCCAGCATACTACATGTTAGCTGCACTTGTTAGTTTGCCTGGAGACTAGCTCTGCTGCAGGCCCTGCTTCCTGACTCCCAGGGAATCAGACTGCCTCTGCCGCAGGAATTGTAAGTGGTGCATTTTGCCAGAGAATGTGGGGAAGACTCTGCATCATCCCTGACACAGGACTGTGCCCAAATGGAATGAATTAACGATAAGTTAGTAGAGCCTCATGACCACTTTGGAGGACATTTCTGGTGACATAACAAACATCCTTTATGAAGAATGAGTAACATATAATGATCACCATGAAACACTGCATAATAACCACCCACAACAATTACACTGACCATGGGATTTGTATGTTTCCCATTTCTAACTAGAGGAAATGCCATAGAAAAAGGTAAAAATGACAAGATAGTAAATGGCCTTTTTATAAATGCACAGAACAGACGTTAAAGTAATTTCTGCACAAAGCAATAATTTGTAACCAATTAGCACAATGTTCCTAAAAGACAGAAATAAACATTTAAGGTTACTCCAGCTAATGATCAAATTGATAGATGGATTAATCTAAAACAGATATGCAAAGTATGTTTTGGTAATTTAGGAGTATATTATGATGGATAATGTAAAGTACCATAGTAACTTTTCCTATCAGCTAGCCATGATCTCACCATATTTCTAAAGGGTAGAGTGAAATACACTAGCTTAGCTTGGTAGTTCTGATAACTCTCCAAAATGAATAGCTGACAATTATCTCACAGAGCTTTACAGACACATACTTCAATCATCTGGGTTAGGGACCCAGCCCACCAGTGAGTGCTTGACAGCACTATGGCTCTGTGTTATATTATGCATACACCACTGTACACATCAGACAGGCATTTTCAAATGATTTATAGGAAGATCTGAGACATTTATCCTTATTGGAGTATAAATACAGTGGTTTAGTTGTCTTAGAATTGAAAAATGATAATCTAGTCTGAGACCAAAATATTTTTAATGATATCCTACTTAATCCACATATGTGGAAGAAGATATACAGGGCTAAAGAACATAAAATCTTTTGCGTGTGGGCCCAGGGTAATTTTTAAGTTGCTGTATATATACACCATTCCTCTATTACAGCCTACATTTCCATGCATATTTATCACAATGCCCAGGCTCTAGTTATTAAATGCTTTACAGCCATTTTGGAGAGAAACAGCAGAAAAGTTCTGCAGAAATATGATGTTTTTGGAGAGGGAGAGTGAAAAAACAAAGTAAATGTTCAAGTGGGTCTTTGGAAAACAACAGAAAGGAGATTTGTATGTATCATGACAATCATATCTAATTAGGTTAAGTGTTCTATTTAATAATTCACTGTGTAATGAGATAGAGTAATGGGATTTGTCAAAGCCCAAGATAGTGTCGTATAATACATTAGATATTTTAAACACATTTAAAATAACAAGATCAATTGATTTAAAAGCCACTTATGATGTTGTGCTGTTGTGAACTGCTGCATCCTTTGGGTTAGCTGAAGGAAAAGCTATTTACTTGGCCTTTCTTAACTTTGTTTGCAAATGGCTTTTGTTAGCAGATTATCCCCACATACAAGATGCACTGGGAGAAAGCAGGAAACTGTGTAAGTACATATCCGTAAAAAAAAAAATAGCGTATACCTCATTCTAGAATAGCCAGTGCATAATCTCAGAAGTTCATTATCGCCTTGAGCACACTGTTTTGCATCCCAGATTAAAGGATTTTCAAAAGGAACTGTGATTGTCTTGTTATGGTTGAGCTAGATATTAGTTGGCTGAGCTGAGTATCAAATATGGGAAATTAGTTGCCATTAAAAGCTAGCTTCAGGCAGTTCATTTCTCATCAGCCAAGCTGTGTGAGCCTCCTGCTGTGGACAGTGAACATTAGCTTACTAAATACTTTTGCTAATCAGACACTGCATTACTAACGGATGTTCCTGAATTTAGAGGGGAGGAGTTGGAACGCAGGGTGAGATTAACATACTTTTATGTTATCAAAAAGGTTACCTCACCCTTTACTCCAGGCCTCTATTTAAAAAGATAAAAGAAAACATTTCCCTGGTTTTGTTGTTTTTAGAACAATTCTTTAACTATATCTTAATCCTTGAAGAAACATGGAGCAGAAAAATGTATTTGATTTAATACGAAAGGTATATAACAAGAATCTGTTCTTGTCTTTCTGAAATTATTTGACACAGGTAGAAGCTTGCTGGTCATGAGAATAATTTTTATTTGCTATGCGCTTGTAATCTCCACTAGTATTAATGTAAGAGTTATATATGCACATCAAGAATAATACACCAGAAATGAAAGACTGGTTGTATTTGCACTTCTGATTAGTTATTTTTTGGAATGGGTAAAGTGTTTTAGATAAACTTAGAACTGTCCTTAACTTTTGCCACAAACTCAAACTCAAAACAAAGCTTATTTTTTTGAGGAAGAGTTTACATACCCCACTCCAGCCCAATTTTCATGCTGTTTCACATTTCATAGTTGAAACTAGACAGTGAATTAATGGAAAAGGAGCTCATTTTTACAAGATTTCCAGAATTATTTCTAGACCTCTAAAGAGGTTCAGATAAGTTTCAGATAAAAGTGTCTGGCCCAAAATGAACCTCTTAACATTTTGAGGTTTCACCATCATATTTTTAAAACATACAAATTATAAATATAAATTAAAAGCAATACATAAGATAGAGAGGGACTGCAATGACAAGGTTACACAGTCAAGCATTCAAAAGTGATAGACTGTCAGTTACGTCTGTTAGTCTATAAGGTGCCACAGGATTCTTCATGGCTACCCCTCTGATACCTGTCAGTTAAGGTTAACCTTATTTCCTTGTAGATATACATTGTGAGAAATCCTCTATTGAAGTATGAATATGGACAAGATACAGAAGTGGCAACATTCTCATACTGCTAGGACACACTGTCTCTGTCAAACCATTCAGTCTCACTTTGACTTAGTTATTCCTTAAGAGTTCTTTTAAAATGAAGACAGACAACTTCTAAGAGTGATTTGTATACTTGATTTCTAATTTTCAGATATTTTAAACCCTTTCTCCTTTGTCAAGATGCTTCCTCTTGCAAACTTCTTGTGACTTTGTATGAAAATAAAGATGCCAGCAAAATGACTAATGTTGTCACTCTAGTGGCTTAAATACCACCAAAAATATCCCTATCTAAATTTTCAAAATTGATTAGTGATTTTTCGGTGCCCAACTTGAGAGACACCTCAAAGGGTTTGTTTTCAGAAGGCAGATGCTCAGAACTTTCTCAAGCCCTTTTAGGTATGTCTACACTGCAATTAGACACCTGCGGCTGGCCTGTGCCAGCTGACTTGGGCTTGAGGGGCTCAGAATAAGGGGCTGTTTAATTGCAGTGTAGACATTCAGGCTCAGGCTGGAGCCTGGGCTCTAGGACTCTGTGAGGTGGGAGGGTCCCAGAGCTTGGGCTGTAACCCGAGCCCCAAAAAATACACTGAAATTAAACAGCTCTGCAGCCCAAGCCCTGCAAGCCGGAGTCAGCTGGCATGGGTCAGCCATAGGTGTCTAATGACAGTGTAGGCATACCCAATAAATACAGAAAGATCTATATCCAAAGCATTACAGGTGGGATTTCAAAAGCACTCAGCACTCGCCTAAGTGCTCCCATTGAAGTCAATGGTAAAACACTCTGACTCATTGGAAGCAGAATTAGGCCAATGGTCAAGTGCTTTTGAAAATGCCACTCTATATTAACACACAGCCTTAGAAAAAATGAGTGCATAGGCATTAGTTTCTTTTCATTCTTGCTATCGGTGAATATTAATGTGTAATGAGTTATCATGGACCCAAGATTATCCAAATACATTTTCCACTCTTCATGAACACCTGAGATCAGTAAAAATGTAAATCAAACACTCTCTACTTGAATAGAAAGTAAGTGTCCAATGAGTTTTAACCATGTCACTTACCATTTTCCCGGCCCAATGCGCAAAGGGGCAGACAGCATAATGCAGCATATTGCTACAGGGTGTAATCTGAATATTGCTCCACTAATAAAAGGATAAGTCCCTTAGCCTCAGCTCAGACACTCACTATTTATTCCAATGGCAAAAGTGTAACCTGATTTAGGTGGAAGGGTTAGTCGCTTGTGTGCAATATCCATGAGCAGATTTTGAGTCACCTAATATATCTAGCCAGCTCAAGCCTTTTCCACAACAAAGTAGCATTTTTAAACTCAAATTGTTCTCATATTTTTACTTATGATATTTATTGTATGTTTGGATCAAGAAGATTTAAAGTTTTTCCACCTAGCTGTTTGAGCATTTTAACATTATTAGAATACTAAAAAATACTAAAAAAGGGGTGTCTGTGTTTGAGAAGGTCAGTTCACCTCAGATTTCTAGCAATAATTTGAAAGTGTATTGGGGGGATCCCCAAAATATTATGTTTGCTGAAGGGAGTGTAATTTATTTAGACAAATATTAGCATGAGTACAGCGAAATGAAATAAGTATGCTCTGCAATCTAGCAGGCAAAGGCATAAGATCCAGTGGCTGCTAGAACATGAAGTCAGTAAAGTTCAAACTGGAAATAAGACTCAACAGTGAGGGCAACCAACCACTGGAACAGATTACCAAGAAAGGCTGTAAATTTTCCATCACTTTAAATGAATTTAGGATGTCTTCTTAAAAGAACTAATCCACAAATTATTGGGCTCAATGCAGGAATTGCTGAGTGAAATTCTATTGCCCATGTTATCCAGGAAGTCAGGCTAGATGATCACAATGGATATTTCTGATCTTTAAATCTGTGAATTAAATGAATGATTTGGGCCATATTTTACCTTTAATCTATATATCTAGAACTGCTGATGATATTAGTGGAAGTTGCATATGCAGATCCAAGGAAGTATATGGCTCTTTCAGTCTATGCAGAGGTACCCTTAGCTAGCTGGTGCTCTCTCTCTCTCGAGTTTTTCTAAGGCACTAGTCATCACAGTAGCTAAGCACCATATAGCTGCAAAGCAGGGTGTTATTTGGGCTAACATACTTTCTGTTTTTGTCTCATTAGAACTATGGTCTCATGCTTGCATCACTGGCCATTCACATAGCAGAAAAAAACCTTAGATTTTTACAAGTGCTCAGAAAAACTAGCAGAAGATGCTGGAGCTCCAATTGAAAATGAATTAATGTTTGGAAATTTGGGTTCATGTGATACATTCTTTGGGATCCTCATTTTTCCACGTTTCATTGCCTGACTACATAATAGTTGCTTTGCAGCAACCTTCTCTCTAGGCAGGGAAAAGTAGATGAAGATTCCGCTTGAGTTAATCAACTCTGTTCCAGCTGTCAACAAGACTTTAAACATTTGGATGGCTTTGGTACTTTGCACATGCACATTTTTTGAAAGGGCTACACATGCAAAGACACACAAAAATAACAATTTTTCAAAGCATTTGGCATCTTTGGCTAAATATGTCATACAATTATTTATTTTGATGTGAGCTACCCCTTCCTTGTATTCCCTATACAGCTAATCCTGCCTTCAGTCAGTGGAACTTGTAATCTTTCAATTCCACACGTGTAGCATTTGTTTGAAGCAAGGTGGGGATTCCTCCATCTTACTACAATACTGTTGCAGGTGCTTCATAATTAAAAGTAGTTGAATAAAAAGTTCAAGTTGGATTATTTTAAGGCTAAATGTCTGATCAGCTACTGACCCTATTTCCAACATATTTGAGATGCTGGTTGATAGTTAGACAATACAAAATAAAATATAGATAAATTACCCTGACTCTGTGTAACAATTCTGCATACCTTAATTAATGCATCTGCTATAAGCTTTACATTAGTACCAATACGATGGAAACTGTTAAGCCTATAGACATCATGCCTGACAGTATTATGTGTTACAAGTTATTGTACCACTTAGGCCTTTGTATCCTCATGTAATAGTTTTATGTTGGGAAGGCTGTTTTGTTAAAGACATTTTTACTGTTTTGGATCCAAGGAGGATTACAGCCTTTCTGGGTGAATTGTTCCAAGGAGGAGGGAAGTAGATCAGTTCAGCTTCCCAATTCCAAGGAAGGTGTTTTATCCTCTACATATGGTGAATGTAAATTTTATTGAAAGCCCTGAATTAACTGCAAGCTCCTGTTGAAACTGTACAAACAGTGTCATATGTGCCCTGGAAAGAGAAGCTTCATTGTTTGTCTTGTGGTAGCACTCTGTTTTCTGGAGCCTGGAAGACAATTACTTCCTTGCAAACACAGGCAGATCAAATAAGCCACATTTTGTCCTTTTTGCCATCTGCCCTTTGCTTATTTTATTTTAAGCTACATGACTAAGCTTTGCTATCTGACATGTGAAGGTGGGCCGTGCTGTTTTTCTGCTCAACTCCTTGAGGCTTGTAATGAATCTGAAGAAGCAGAACTGATCTGCAAAGGGCTGAGTCAGAAAAATCAGTAACTGTACAATAATTACTTGCTGCGCCAAATAGCAGGATTTATATACTAACATAACAAAACTGCCCTAGAAAGTTTCATGATGGTGGGGGGAAAGAATCTGCCTTTCTTCCTTCCTTCCAGGCAAACCTAGGGGCCTGGTTCTGAGCTCGATAGAATTACACCACTGTAAGTGAGACCTGAGTCATTCTAAATATCTACAAAAACCTGCTAGTGGGGGTGTAACTACTAGAGAAGGAGTGGGGGAGGGGAGGGAGCTAGGCCAGACATCCCACTCTCACCCCAGATCCAACATAGTCCCAGTAACCCAATTTTCCCAACCTCTGGGAGTATCCATGGTGGATGGAAAACCCATGCTGTATGCCAGGTTGGGCAGCATGGGGCTCAGGGGTCAGCCTCAGCACTGTGCAGCATGAGGCTCAAGCAAGTGGCGATACCAGTGGCTCGGGCCAGCCCTGCGTGGGGTGGGAGGGGCTCAGGCCAGCCCTGTGCAGGGGCCTGGGGGCTCAGGCGAGTGGCAATACCAAGCAGCTCAGGCCAGCCCCACGCTGTGTCCTGTTTTTACTTGGGGAAATATGGTCACCCTAACCAGAACCTCTAGGAAGCATGAGACTCCTGGCTACCATGCAGTCTCACAGACCTGGGACCCTGTCCTTTTGACAGGGAGATGCATGGTGAGCTCTTACAGTAAGACTAGGAGCTGCCATTTTGGTGATGAGTGGGGCACTTTTGCTGGGTTTTGGCACAGAGGAATTTTGTCATTTTTAATCCTTTAAAAAATTGAGTGGCAGCTGTTCAATAGCTGGGACAATTAGTTGTATTTAAACACATAACAGATTAGGCTTGGGGGTAACAGGGAAATTGACCATAGCTCAGTGGGGCAGTGCGGGATGGTGTCTCTCTATAATTTAAAGTGTGCAAGGTGTATGCCTAATAGCACCCAGATTTCTGTGCCTGGCTGCTGCATCCCTTTCCCCTGGACTTTGTATTCCTAGTCATTTTACATGTCATGCTCTCTGAAGCAGGAATGGTGCCTTCGCCTCTGTTTTTCCAGCACCACAGCACCTAATGTGATGGGGCCCAGATCTTGACTGGATACTTCTGTAATACAGATAGTAACAGTGATAGGGTAAGGTTTGCTTCTGATAAACCTGGGAAAGTCTGGATACTTACAGTGCAATAGTAAGGTAATATCCTTGATATTCAGGATGCACAGCCAGAGAGAGCTTGAAGGGAACAGTGAGTCAGAGCCAGAGCAGCAGGAAGCAGGGCAGTGTACAGCTGACTGGTGGTGGCTGGCTGGTGGCTGCCTGATGCGACAGACTAAGCTATTGAACTGAGTAGTGGAGAACTAGATCTATCTGTGGGAACATAGACTGAGAGTTCATCTTGTGGGGAAAGCTGAGTTGGGCTGAGAGGTCACGGCCAGCCCTCTGCGGGTAGCCCAGTGGGTAAGAGGAATGGGACAGCTGCACCAGCCTTTAGAATGGTTCCTACTCCCTGCAGTGCATCTAGATTGCTACAGCTGCAATGAAGGGGCAGGGGCATTATCTTGCCCCCTCCCCACCCATCCGTAGGGTCTGGAAAGAGCAGATCATGTGCTTCCCTATGTGTGGGAACTACAGTTGTGGCTGACCTTTCGGTGAGACATGCAGGAAAGCAGGCTGCATGTGTCGTCCTCTCCCTACCGACACAACCGAGGTGCTGTCACAATCTTTCCATGGAACAAGGAGAAGGATATCTAAAGAGAGCGAGGGCATTATACATTCTGAACCTGCGATCACCTGAGTACTTCTGTAACAAAGGCCCTTGCTATATGGTATACTTACCCTATGAACTGACCTAAATATGTTACTTTCGTATGCCTGCTGACACTATATCTGAAGAGAACTCACTGATAATCCATTTAATTTTTGGCTCATGATTTTTAGATATTTTTGCCTTTGAAACTTGAGAGAAATTGCTCCAGAATCAAATTTTAATATATGCTGTTAAAACAAAACAAGTATTTTATTGATTCCCACATTATACTGCTTTCCTCAGCTCTGATGCTTTCCTTCAGATGCTTCAGAAGGAGGTTAGACACTACAAGACTATCACATAGATCTTAAAATCTTCTGTATTTTTATTACCTTTTAGCACTACTGGATTTGTTTATATCTGGAGAGGCCAACTAAGGCAACTTGCTCTGATGGTGAGCGGGATCCAAGAACCTCTGACATTTAACATCTCTCTGAACCAAGCTAGATAACAGCAATCTGAGAAAGTCCCACTGTCACACAAGCAATCTAGTATAACAAAATCCAGACAATGGGCACACAGTTTTTCCCTTCATTTGAAGTGCTGAAGAAGTGCAGATCGGGGCCATAAACAGAGAAGGAAAGAAGGAAAAAGAATATTTCTGTTCTTACTTCAAGAGTTGGCAATGGTCAGATATGCCTGACTAACGTGAAAGATTTGTAGAGAGAGTGAGATATAGGTCTGAACACATGGCTTGCTATTACACAAGTCTAAGGCCTTTATCATTCAGTAGCATTTTACTCTCTCTTCAGAGGAAAACAAATAAAATTCTTGTAGGACTAGTTATGGTGTCCTAGTAATGCTTGCACCTTCAACTCTTTTCTCCAGCTCACAGTAGCCAATTTTACAAAACCACCATAATATCCATACTCCTCAAATTCATTCTCAGCAAGGCACAGAGGCATACAGCCTCTGCCCAAATACAACAAACCAAATGTCCTCTCTTAGCATAGCCTCAAACTCCTCTCTGTGTTGCATTCCCAAGCTCACACAAAGCTCTCATGCACAGATAATGACAATAGAGAGGTTGTCCAAAGTATGTTCCTTTCTATAATTCAGGTGGTAGGTGTAACAGTGCCTTTCTTACTTCTATACATGTCTTTCTGCAACTCCTTTATAACTAGGCTTGGCAGAATTTGATTTTTTTTTCAACATTTTGACAGATAATGTGCATTTTTAAGCATTTTTTAATTTTTATCAATGTCAATATTCGCAGTTGTGAGAAATTCTGGTGGGGTAGACAACAGGAGGGTGTCAGACAATAATTATTTACTGACAGCAGACACTCAGATTCGAAAAGTTAAAGCTTTATAACTGTTAACACAAATTGTCAACATCACGTCAAAATGTACAAAGTAAACATCCTTAAATTAAACTCTAAGAAGTTCTCAAGCAGCCTTAATCACACTTTGCCTATTTGTAAATTTTGATTATTGATGGAAATATATATATATATATATATAATATATATATATATATATATATATATATATGTCACATACAGTGACATCAACATTTACTGATAAAAAATCAAAGCCTTCCAAGTTACCGTGGCTGATAACACCATCATTCATTCTGTTCTTATATGTCAATCACAGTGGTATATGAGTGCTTGCTCCAAGCAAAAGCTTGACATACAAGTTCTAAGATCACGTGAGTATTGTGCACCACCAGATTTAAGGGAAATCCTTCAAAATGTCTGTGTGCTATGAGAATGACAGAAATAATACAGAGACAAGGTGGGTGAGGTAATGTCTTTTATTGGACCAACTTCTGTTGATAAGAGAGAAAAGCTTTTGAGCTTACCCAGAGCTCTTCTTCAGGTTATGAAGAAATTATTCAGAAATAATACAAGCTTCTTTAAAAAAAACAAAAAACTCCAAAACTTCTGTGCATGGGTGAATAATTTTGCTGTTTAAAAATAAACATTGCAGGTTTTTAAGCTATAAAGTTTATGAAGTGCAATGATTATTTTTATTTTTAAGTATCTATTTTAACCAGTCAAGGTTCTTGCTATTAAAACAAAAAAGAGCTGATCATATATAGTAATGTTTCATCCTTAGTCATTATATTTATTAATCCTTCCTGCAAATGCTGCAGATACTGTGACACAGCAGGATTCTTCTAGAGACCAATATTCCTCTGGACTGTCTTCATTTGTCAGAGACTGAAATATACACCTGTAAGGCGGTCTTGGCTCTCTCCCCATCCATCAGGGAGGGAGACAATGCCCCCTTGCTACAATGCCTCTGGAGTGACTCAATTTGGGGGGACTTAGCCGGCATTTAGTAGGCCCAAGCCTGCGGTCCAGGCTGGTCAGCAATTGAGTCTGTAAGCCCCAGCCCTCAGCTGGGGCAGGGCAGCCAACACTTAAGGGCTCTGGCCTGCAGTCAGGCAGAGCAACAATGAGTCTATAGGCCCGGGGCCCTCAATCGGGGGGAGGAGGGGTAGCAAACAGTTAATGGCTCTGACTTGCCGTCAGTCAGAGCAACACAACAGTCTAGGGGGATCAGCTCTCTGGCAGGGCAGACACCAAAACCGTCCGGCGTCCTAGCTTGAGTGGACGACAGATCAATGCAGGCCTCTTGGCCTGAAGGTGGGGAGGCAGAAGGGCGAGGGGACGCAGGCCCATCTGACTCCACTGCGTTCCAGCCCAGGGCCCTAATAAAGGCAAAGTGGTCCGTCACTGGGTCAGCGGGGAATCCGGCCGCAACACACTGGCTGGCCTGCAGTCAGTAACACAGCTTCCCTGGGGTCCTCCTTCCTTCCTCCTTCTGGGGTCATCGTTTGTCTCGCTGGGGTAAACAGCTAGTGCCAGCCCCAACAGCTCCTCAGTCTCCCCAGTGCCTGGCATCTCTGGCAGTCCCTCCGGGTCTCTGGTGCTGTAGCAGCCTCCATCGGGTCCAAGCTCCAGCAGCAGGGGAAAGACATCCTGCTCCTCCAGCAGCTCTCCTCCAACTGAGCTGGAGAACCTGCCTTTTATATTTCCAGGTCCTGTCCCACCCCTTTGCTTCCAGTGGGACGGTTGTGGATGTCCCGGCTCTGCCCACCAGGGGGTGGTCGTGACTCTCTCCCCATCCATCAGGGAGGGAGACCATGCCCCCTCACTACAACACCCTACCTCTATGCACATGCATATATACACACTCCCTGCGCAAAGCCCGTAACAGGGATTTGTGCAGGGAACTAAACAGGAAATTAGGGGTGGAGGATGGAGCCCTCCCCACTATTTGAATGCAGCTTGTAGAATAGTTTTGCAGCCATTCCATGTTGCTATTCCAGTCTTTTGACTGGGTTACACACTGTGTATCTCCTACATAGGGTTTTGTGGCATGGATTCACATAATTATGGGCACAGTGGCTATCCCCTTTCTTCCTCTCACCCCTAAGTTCCCTTTCATGGCAATTTTTGCAGAGCTGATGCATAGTCCAGCACTGCCACAGGAAAGGCTTAGGCAGCTGTCCTCTGTGCTCACCTCACAGCCATCCACCATTTGCAAAGCAGAACTGCCTCAGTCCATTGGAGCAAATTTGGTTGTATCTTAGGGCTTGACTGTAAACACTGGATCATGAGATGTGTCTTGGATAGAAGCTGGAGGCATATAGGTCAGTATAGCGGTCAGTAGGTTTCTGGTATAGGGTGATGTTTATGTGACCATCATTTATTTGCACTGTAGTGTCCAGGAAGTGGATCTCTTGTGTGGACTGGTCCAGGCTGAGCAGCGGCGGCTCCAGGCACCAGTGCTCCACGAGCGTGCCTGGGGCGGCAAGCTGCAGGGGATGCCCTGCCGGTCGCCATGAGGGCGGCAGTCAGGCTGCCTTCGGCGCCTTGCCTGGGGGAGGTCCGTCGGTCCCGCAGATTCAGCAGCAATTCGGCGGCGGGTGCGCTGAAACTGCGAGACCAGCAGACCTCCCGCAGGCATGCCGCCGAATCCGTGAGACCGGGGACCTCCCGCAGGCGCGCCGCAAAAGGCAGCCTGCCTGCCGTGCTTGGGGCGGCAAAAAAGCTAGAGCCGCTCCTGAGGCTGAGGTTGATGGTGGGGTGGAAATTGTTGAAATCCAGGTGGGAATTCTTCAAAGGCCTCCTTCCCGTGAGTCCATATGATGAAGATGTCATCAATGTAGTGCAAGTAGAGGAGGGGCGTTAGGGGACGAGAGCTGAGGAAGCATTGTTCTAAGTCAGGCATAAAAATGTTGGCATACTGTGGGGCCATGCAGGTACCCATAGGATTGCTGCTGACTTGAAGGTATAAGTTGTTCCCAAATCTGAAATGGTTGTGGATGAGGACAAAGTCACAAAGCTCAACTAGCAGGTGTGCTGTGGCTTCATCAGGGATATTGTTCTTGTAGTCCATCCTCATGTGGAATATTGGTATAAAAAGCTTCTCTATCCTTGGTGGCCAGGATGGTAGGGCAGTTAATAATTGCAGTGTTCTGCTTGTGTTATCATAATATGTGAAAATATTGAACATTGCAGGAATACTAGGAATTACCAGTATGAAATTTGCATGGTCAAACAGCTATTTCTCATCACACATTGACTAAGCCTGGTATCATTTTGTCATTTCAAATTCAGAGGGGTTTAAATACAAGATTTTCGACTTTAATTCCCCTCTTCATTCTTTTCTTCACTTTTATTATAAACTCACAGAAACTAAACAAGTTACACAGATCTGGACTTAATTGCCAAATACGAAATAAGACAGATGATACTCTAAGTTCGCTTTTTACAGATGTTGTAAAGCAGAATTCCAATTGTCCTCTAATGTTACTTGACTTTTTATTGCCCAATAGGCAATATGTTGCATTGTGAGAATGTCTTTCATCATTGTCCATAACTTCTTCATTTCACAAAATGTCTGACATCAAGTTATTATCTCTATATGTTTTTAGCTAACAAAAATCTGGAACTGGAATTATTGTCATCATAGACCTTCTGTTGCTGGTCACTAAGAATATGGGAGATGCCCTCTAGGAGATATGCTGTGTCAAGGCATAGATAAGTGAATTATCATTCTGTTGTGAATAGCATATTAGCTCTGACACATAGGTGCTCAGAATCCACAACTAGAACTCAGCATTACATTTTAGTGTTCAAGATTACAGGTAGGATATTTAGTAAAACTTTGCTTGGAATTGGGGTCATCTTTCTTACAGCGGAGAGGAAACCAGTGAAGAAAGTGAGCACGGGCTACGGAGCTTGGAAAAACTAGAATAACTGGAAGAGCAAAGCAACTTATAATTAAAAAGTCAGAACAGAGAGAACCAAAGAGGCTAGAGGCAGAACAACAACAACATGGGTCAAAATAAACATAAGACATTCTTAGTACTTTATCTCCTGCAACTAGCAAGCCAGTGCTCCCATAGTCATTTCTCCCAATTTTTCCCCATGTTAAAAATGTTCACTACATGGAGGAATTTGCACAAATATTTTTACCAGCTTGAAAATTTGTCTTAACTCTGATGTGGATTTGGCTCCAAATATTTTGCAGAATGAAAACCAGAAATTTTATGTGACTCCAAATATCCTGTGTGCCTATGGAATTATAGACACTTTACCAATATGAGCACCATTTAGATTTCCATGGGTAAATATGCACACTGGAAAACTGCGTTCATGCTGCTGCTGTGCATGCTTGAGTAAATCTGTGCTCTTATTTTGTAAAATCTGGTATAATATTATCCACAGAGTGAATCACTTAGCAAACTGGAAGCATTATGCAACTTGATAGATGTGCCTTTGCACATCTTTTAACATGTGGTATAAAAGGGGTGATTATGAGACAGTACCTTGATAGGTCTTTATCCAGACTGCAGTATCAATTTATAAGTTGCAGATGGCCTTCTGGTTAACTGCATTTCAGCAGAAATCTACACCAATACTGTTAGTAAATCTTAAACTATAATACAAGCAAGCTTGGCTTCCACACACATGGACATGAATGTACCATATAGGCTAATGAATGATAAATATCTATTAATCTCCAAATGAAACTAACAGGGAATCTACAGTTGGAAAACCAAAATGGAGGGTAGCATTAACTGGCCAGCCATCAGTTGAGTATATGAGAGACCAAACCGAGGGCAAGTTTCAGTAACTATAGATTAAGACACGTTCCCTTCTTTAAAGTTCTTATAAAAAATACCATATAGTCTTTTACTGTGACAGCCTATACCCCTGTATTCACATCCTACACACTATTGTAAACATTTTGTATAAAGTATATCTTGTAAGGTATCATTTGGAAACTTAAAATTTGCTGTTCAGTGTTGTCCTGATAAAATGTGTGGCAACACTGTATATAAAAGCAACAAAGAATCCTGTGGCACCTTATAGACTAACAGACGTTTTGCAGCATGAGCTTTCGTGGGTGAATACCCACTTCTTCAGATGCAAGTGAAGAAGTGGGTATTTGCATCTGAAGAAGTGGGTATTCACCCACGAAAGCTCATGCTGCAAAACGTCTGTTAGTCTATAAGGTGCCACAGGATTCTTTGTTGCTTTTACAGATCCAGACTAACACGGCTACCCCTCTGATACTGTATATAAAGTTATAAGATTTCCCTGTATGATGTTATTAACACATGTCCCAAACCCCACAGCCCTGCCCAGACAGAAGTTAGCAAACAGGTCTGTCCTACACAAAGGAATGTTTGCGCTGCTTAATTTGCATTTAAGCAGTAAACAATCAAGCAGGAAGGGAAATAAAGAAAGCTCAAACAGGTGAGAAAAAAGCCAGCAGGGAACATCCTGCCACATTTGTCTCCTACTGCCCAGCTGGAAATGTATTTCAAGAGAGGTCATCATAGACCTTCTCTTCCTTGTCACTAAGAATATGAAAGATGCCCCCTAGGAGATATGATGTGTCTTGGCATAGGTAAGTGAATTATCATTCCGTTGTGAATAGCATATTAGCTCTGACGCATAGGTGCTAAGAATCTACAACTATAAAACTATAAAAAGAAGGGACAAACATCTCAACGTACCCGCTCCCTGCCCATTGCATTCACTGCATATAAAGAGAACAAGGAAGCAATTGTTGAACTCTGGGGAAGGGGCCCTGACCAAACAGAATTTGGTCAGTAAGACTGCTGAAAGCACGTGGTGAGAAAATTTGCTTGCATCTGATATAGTTTAACTTAGGCATTAGTAAATGTTTTATCTCTATTTTTCTTGTAACCATTTCTTACTTTTATGCTTCATTACTAGTACTCACTTAAAATCTCTTTCTTTGTAGTTAATAAACTTGTTTTACTGTTTTATTGAATCCAGTGTGTTTAAATGTAAGTGTCTGAATAACTATTTGAGATAAGAAGCTGGGATTTTATTACCTTTAAGGAATAACAAACATAAAATATTTTGTATTGTCCAGGAGAGGGCTGGACACTGCAGAACATACATTTTTTGGGGGAAATCTGAGACTGGGGGTATGGTGGGATCATCCTGCAGTATAACTCAGGCTGGTGAGAGCTAGAGTGTAACCCAAGTATGGCTGGAATACTCAGGGTGTGGCTTGCATCCTGGAAGGCTGTTTGTTTGTGGCCCAGGTGGGAGCTACTTCAGCACGGCATTGTAAGGCACTCAAGGTTCCAGGGCAGGAGTGACACCTCTGCTCATTAGTCTGGATTGTTCCCTTGTATGTCACATATACGAAGACAAACAAGACAAAACAGTGGACAACTCTTCAGGTAAGATTTCTGGAAGAAGCATGTATGAGAAGAGATATGAAGCAGAGAAGAGAAGTTGCTTGGCAGATAAGAACAGGGAGACTGTTGGAGACCCTGAAGGAGCAGCCAGTAAGTTAGGAGGAGAAACAGGAGGGCACAAATCAAAAGTAGTGAATGGGTAAAGAAAAGGAGAGGGAGGGACTGTTTTTATTTAGTTAAAGGTCATTAGTGGAAGCTCCTTAATTAACTTTTTCAAGGTAGCTCCAGTAAAGCAAAGGCAGCAGAAGCTAGATTGGAGGGTGCCATGTTTCAAGACTCTCTGCACCTTCAACCCCTCTCAGTCTCTATGAATGCAACCCCCTCAAGTCTCAACTCTTCACCTGCTCTGGGGTAAAATCCTGTGATTCTCCTTCTCTCAGACTGGGTCCCTGGAGTACAGCACTGTGATGGGGTGCATTCCTCACACTGGTCCTGAGAGGGTAAATTAGTCCCAGTTAACTGCCCAGACTGCCCAGACCTGAGGAAGGGAGCCAGGGAAGGGATTGATTAATTAGACATGAGGCTCAGCTGGGCATGGCCTATATAAGCCAGGAAGCTTAGGGGGCTGCAGGAAAGCAGGCTGAAGTAACTCCCTGGGAGGAGGGAGGTGTGTGGGGACTCTAGAGGGCAGTTCACAGTGGGAGGCTGGCAAACCCAACAAAGGGGGAAGCCAGGAAGGTAGGAGCAGGCTCAGAAGAATAGCAACAAGGAATAGTAGTGGAGGCCTTGGCTGCTGACTGGAGAGCCCCGACCTGAAACCCAGAGTAGAGGGCGGGCCCGTCTTCCCCTACCAGCCACTGAGGATATGGCATGGAGCAGGCAGAGGACAGTGGACTGCCTGAGATAGTTTGTCTGAGAAATACTTTGTTACATCATCCCCTGAAAGGGGGGATCAAGTAGTGGCCTGGTCACAAAGAGGAGGCTGCAGTTTCTGGTGTAAGAAGGACTACAGGGTGAGGCACGATGGGTGAAGACACTGCCGTAGGAGGGGCAACACTTGGCAGAGCTAATCCTCAGACGGTCAGGAGGAGGTGCCAGCAGCAGTGAATGGACCCCATGACAAGCATCCTGTGTACCAACTGTGATTGCGCTGCAGGTCCAACTGGGTTCATAACCGGAAAGTCTTCCTTTCAGGGGCTGTGACTGGTGTGTGAATACAGTGAGCCAAAACAGTCTTTTCAAAACAAAGTTTTGCTTTATTTCAACAGTAGGAATGCAGCATAACAAAATAAAAGGGCTCTAAACACATTAGAAGCTCGTCATGAATAACTGTCTTACCTGAAGCTTAGGTAGGCCTAGCCAAGCCTAGACTCTCTCACGTCTCAGATGGGGTTCAGTTTCCATCCCAGCAGTCTCTGCTTCTCTGCCCTGTGCTTTAGGGGCCTGTATTTTTATCTACCCAAAAGTTCTCTGTTCCAGTAATTCACCTGATTTCTCCACCTCTCCCCTTGCCAAGTCAGACTTTTGAACTCAGCATGGTCAAAGGTAAAAATTCAAGGTGAATGACACCTGGATTGCCATTACACTGGAATTGGCTATCTGAAGCTACTGTTGCCTTTCCTGTGTATCTACTCATTGTTAGCTGGAATTAAACCCTTGGAATCTTACAGCAAACAGTACTAACAATCTAGCAAGCAGACAGAACATATAATATTCATAAAATATTATAACATTCCCACATCCTTCTCAGAGGGGATGAAGGAGAGAGTTGGAGGAGAGAAAACGTGGGAAGTGTGGGTAAACAACACATCCTTGGATTTTAGAGCTAACAAGGAGGATGCAAAAAGAGAGCAGATGAGTGTTGATTCTTCCCTTCACAAAGAGGAGGGTACTACCAGACCATGGCAAATGTGTAACCTTCCCTATCTACATTGTCCATAGCATTGCACCTTTCTGCACAGCAGTAAGAGGCAGCAGCATGCAGCCCTAAATCTTGATGTAGCCAGTAGAAATTTCCATTGTCCACCTATCTGAGTTAGCCTTACATTAATTAAAGCATCACACTGCACTATTATCCACCATCCTTATTGATGTATTTGGATTTTATGTTATATTTAAATTTGTGCCATTTTGAAATATTGTATGAATAAATGAATGTCAAGCCCTGGGTGCATCCCTTATGCACACTGGATGGTAGACTACATCATACTCACAGGATCATATTACATTTTTCCAAGAAACATAATCCCGTAGAATTTATTCTGTAAACACAGGCAACAGTTGCACTCCCTTTGTCTCCTATACCCTTCTCAATCTCTCCTCAACCATCTCTTCACTCTTAGCCAATAATGTTTAGCTGAGCCTACACTTTGTATATGTGGATGGGGTTTCAGGGATATCATATGTTAGGCAAGGAAGAAAAGCTTCATCGCGGAGGATGAAAGTGCACTGTGCATTTATTGACTAGATAATAATATTAGATTATTAAATGAAGATGAGAAATGTAAAGGCTGCATGAAAGGCAAAGCAGAAGTAGAGCTCAACTTTGGGGTCAGAAATTTCTTTACATTGTTTAATGATTTAATATATTAAAATTTGATCAAACTTTTAGTTTGATTTAAAGTTTATGATTAAAGATAGATAATTAATTATTTGATTTATGATTTATTACCTGGGTTTGGCAGCTACAATGTTCACAACTGAGGAAGGGTCTCACACTGGGTATCTTTATGCTACAGTAAGAGGAGGACAACAGCAACTTCACCACTACCCACTATCTAATAGATGAAATCAGCTATATCATTGTAGGTGAGTAATTAAAGGGACAACTTTGGCCTTGTTATGTTTTGCAATGGCTGGACAACTTTAAGTTTCATGGCAAAGAATGGCACCATAAATTCAGTCCAAGTGAGACTGAATACACCAGCTCCTCCTCAGGGGACCAGAATGAATGAATGATTATAAGGAAACAGATTTTGGTGCAGAGTGAGAGCCACATCAAAACCAGAGCATCTCATTCTGTCTGAGGAATACACAGTGTGGGAATAGATAAATTTAGGCAGATTAATACATGATTATCAGCCTATATCTAATATTTGAACATGATTAAGGACCATTTCAGCAAGATACTTAAGCACATGAATGACTTTAAACACATGAAAATTCCTATTGCAATGAATGGGACTATTCACTATGCACCTGAACGTAGGTATGTACTTTCTGGAATCAGGGTTTTAACATTTAGGGAAAGTGACCTGGGCCTGCTGACATGCAGTGCTACATTATGCATTACAGCACCACTCATTCATAGAACTTGGACTTTACAAATGTAATGGGAATAATAATAATTAAAACAGTTAGCAATCAGCCTGACCCAAAACCCTAGATCTGAACACCCCAAATCTTTGAGAAAATTCAGAACCAGCTCCAAATTTTGCAGCTCAGGCTGATCATTTTTAATAATTATTGATGAATAATTAACACTTTGCACCTGTAGAGGAAAGGAAATAGGGAGAACATTCCTGCGCTAGTCCTGCGGGGATGTTTGTCCTGCTGCACCACAATATACAACTCCACTAGCACATGTTTACAGACTAAGGAAAATCAAGAGACATTATTTTTATTAGTTAGCTTTTATTTTTGATTATTTGTGCATTAGCAGCATGGAAAGAAGATATGCTATGTAGGGAAGTTATTATTTGCTAATTTGCAGCTTGTAAAATACACGGCACACTATCTATTATGTATCATGCATTACAATTACAACAACAGTTTAATTAATCACCAGCACCCTGTTTTGTAGCAGTCTGCTACTGAATTCTGGGTAATGGCGTTGTTTACCATTTAGCAAGTAGCAACATTTCACTCTGTTTCACTACATTAAACTGCTCAAATAAAGCAAACGGATATTGAAAGGAGTTGGCCATCTGCCTTTATTTTCTTTTACTTTTGTTAAGGAAGGGGCGGGGGGAAACCCACCACCTCCTCTGAAAGGAGAAAGAACACAGCCATGAAACTGATAGTGACAAAAAACACCCTTTTTTATCAGGTCAAAATCTCATCTAAATGCAGTTCTGATGAATGGTAAAAAAGCTTGCTTTGTGGATTTGGAGTGGGTCTCAAGACCAGCAATGAAGTCTAATGATTATTTAATGGTGCCGCACTTGAAGCCGGATTATGTGAGACTCCCTCCCCTGTTAAGAGTTTGATGAATAGGTTTTGTGACAGCCATTTAGGAATAAACAAGAATTCATCAGTCTGCATAAGAAGAAGCCAGTTTATAGATTAAGTTTCTTGAGGTAATTCATGAGGTCAGTCCCATTTAGATGTAGACTATTAGGGCTCAGCTTTTGAGAGTGGCCATACAAGGGAGTTACTCCAAATGGACCCCTCTAACACAAAGCCCCCTTTCAGAAGGAAGCCTGAAATTTTTATGACCCTGCTGCTAGGAAGCACATCAACTTGTCACCGTGAAGATCTGCTGGGGCAGGACCTCATCACTCTATTAAAGAGCTCTGTGACCCTATTGATTTGAAGTATTTAAAGCAGGGGTGAAGTTCAAAGCAATTTCTTTTCTATACTATTACTCAGCCTCTCTGTGTCTTGGCTCTAAAACATCTGCTGTCAGTTCTTCTCTGGTGTCTGACTCTGGAATCTGTCACTGGAGAACACAGTAGTTTTATTTAGAATAAATTGGATTCCTTTTCAGTTTTCAGCATTTCGTATTGTGATCAATGGTTTACACTCCTTCATGTGCCAAGAGACTTAACTGCAAGTGTATCCTTTTATGTCTCTTTAGAGCAGGACTCAACTAGAGTTTGCTCCCGAGGCTCTATAATCAAATCTATCCATACTACTAGGTAAGCAACCGCCAGTTTTTCTAATTGGTCAACTATCAGCAAAAATAATAACCTTTCATTTTCCAAAAAGAAAAGAAAAAAATAGCATCTCAGATTGTTGTTCTAGTACTGAAACACTAACAGGATCTTTTATTTGCTTGGAGGGGAAAAACCCCACTGAGTAAATCATTCAGTTATTTTTTAATGTCAGCAAGTAAACAGTATAGCTAGTTTTGAACAGTGTTTTTTCAAAACAATACATGCTCCCATACTTCTCTACAAAAGCTGCAGGCACCCGGGCACCTTTTGAGTGGTTAATAATACATTAGGTTTGGTGTATGCATTACAGATGTGCTTGTGTGACGCTGGGAAAGTTACGCAAGACTGTGCGGCGGGCGAGATTAATATTCAGTTTTGATGATGTCAGACAAAACATTCAAGATAAAAATGAGAAATGGGATGGACATGTTAATGAAACTTTTACAAAAATTATTGAAAATAGTGAAGCATAGCAACAGCAAGAAGTTAGGGGGGTTATATACAAGATAATATACAGAATGATACAGGTCATATCTGTTATCTTCACCTAGAGAACTCACCGCTGATGTGAAAAATGTGCCATCTCTCAGGGGTACTCTGTCAACAACTATTGTGCTAATAAGAGACATTTTTATCACACAGTTTAATTGCCTAATATATCCAAAGATATAGGGCTACATCCTCAGCTGATATAAATATATCTATTACCTTCAGTGGAAATATGCCAATTTATTTACCAGCTGAGAATCTGCCCCATAATGTATGTTGCTGTCACTTATTAATACTTGCATTTTACACAAAGCTACTTATTAAACTAAATGTGTTTCCAAAGGCATGGATTATGTTTACAGAGATGGCAATTGCAGTTTCTTCAGTGGTATCTTCAAGTATCAGTATCTAGATGTGCTGCCTATGTACCTATTGCTTGTCAGTCAAAATGTGTGTCTTTTGTAGCTTTGCATTTCCTTTAGTCAGCAAGGAAATTGTGTTATTGCAGTTCGAGGTCAACTGTAAATATACCAACAGAAACAGTGCCTGCGAATTTTCAATAAAAAAGGCACAAAAGATTAGGGAAGGAGATAGTAGTTTGTATTCTGCTTCTCTGAAGAAAAATGTGATTAACAAAATTCTACACCATTTCTTCTATCTTTCATTTTTAAAAATGGAGCTGGTAGAAGTCCCTGGGAACAGAACACCATTTCAAGCTGATATCATCTTGTGTTCATGCTCCTGAATATGTTGGCATTTACGGCACATTCTCCCAGGGCGTATTTCAAAATGAAACTGAAACTTGATGGACCAACTGTACTCCATTAAAAAAAATTATTAAAAAGACCATTTTTTCCCTTAGCCAAGAACAAGTGATAGTTCCAAAACACAATTTCTTTGCCATATAAATCTACATATTGAAGTTCAGTCCAAAGGCAACAAACTAGAACATTTTTTCTTATTTTTAATGCTATGAATGATACCAGAATTTATAGTGTGTGCAAATTTATTACCGTGTTAATAGCTCCCCCTCACACTCCCCTGTTTATATCCCACAGCATATGTTATATCCAGAATCACAAAGAAATTGGAGTTTTAGGGACGGAGGGAGAGGAAAATACAGAAGTTAGACCTAATTACTGTGAAAACCTTTGGACGAAAGATACACAGAATAAATCCAAAGAAAATATAGGCAAATATTTCTGTAAAATATCCACTGTTGTATTACGTATTTGTAATCTGTTACATATTTATAACCTAAAAAGCAGATTCAAATTTCAAGTCCAGTTTTTCCCACATCACTAAAGGAAATTCAAGCTTTGTGCACATCTGCGTACAGCTACACTATCTGTTTGGAGATAATGTATCAGTCTTAGGGGTTTGTACAGGTATCCTTCATTATAACAGCTGATTGCACTGTGGGTCAAATTCTCACTAGATGTTTGCCTATCAGGCTTTTTTTCAAAAAAGAGAGGAAGTATATTCCTTTCTAGTTTGATCTCCATAACAGTATCTTGTTTAAGATGTGCTTCAGTTCAGACTGATGGAAGAAACGGCACATGCTGCATCTACCTTTCTGTCACCAGTACAGGGGCACAGAGGAAAAAAGGGGGCATGCTTCCTAAAAGGTGTATAGGTTCCACCCAGGCAGCCCTGCAGTTGCTGCCCCTACAATCTGATGTAGCCCACAGCATGAGAACAATTTATTAGGGTTGGTTGGAAAATTTCCAACGTATTTTTGATGGACAATTCATTTTTGATTAGACAGATTTTGTGTGTAAAAAGAGTCTGCTTTTGATAGAAAATGTTGATGTTTTGTTGAAAAATCAAAAGCTCAAAAACTGAAAAGTTTTCAGAATTTTTTTGTCCAAAGCTGAAATAGTTTGATTTGGATGTCCCACCACAGTGCCTCATGGCAGTTGTACTTCAGGAGCCTCATTCTCCTCTATGGGCTGGGCTCCCCAGCCACATTTAATCTGCCATGATGTATTTCATCTCCCTCACCAACAGGGAATATCATGGTGTGTGATGGGAGATGACTGCCCCAGCAAGTCCAGCCTATAGAGGGGAATAAGTGCATGAGGCACCTAAACTACAAATCCTGTGATGCACCATCATGGCATTTCAAAATTGGAATATTTGGCTTTTGATTTTTTTTGCCAAAAAAAAATGTTGCTGGAAAAATTCCATTTTCTAACCAACTGTACAAATTATTCCAATTACAAGATGGATCAAGAAGCGAGTAGTGTGGTAGGTTCTTATCTCCCAGAAGCCAGGTTACTTGGAACTCACTAGGAGCCAGCAAGGCTTAAAGTGGAGTCACAGACAGAAAACTCTGAGGTGAACAAGTCACTAGTAATGATTTAAATACGCTGTGGTTTTATGAGAAACTAATGGAATTTAACTGTAGGGTAATGACAGACCCAGACTTCTTTAAGACCACTTTATCTCTGGGGGAATATCAAGATCTCTAGCCTTGAGATGGAGAACAGGCTGCTTCTCTAGCACCAAACCCTTTACTCCAGCACCCTGTTGACAACTGAATCCAAATTCTCAGCTGGTATAATACCATTTACGTCAATGGAGCTGTGCCAAATGAGAATGTGATTCCAGGTTGGGGGAGTCGTTGGACATTTCTGATCTACCAGCATTCACTCCCCACATTCCATGCTGAAGATGTCCTGCTACAAGACACACACGTCATTCATTTTGGGAGCAGTCTCATTTAAAATTAGGGGCTTTGCAATATTAAAATTAAGAAAATGTATATCTAAAATAAATCATTTTCTTATCAAGCTGCCATTTCATCATTGACACTCAGACTATCCCAGGTTAAGGCGGGAGAAGTAACAGGAACAAGGTTTCATCTTAAAAGGACATTGTATGTCACAATGCTCTTTCTTTAGTATTTAGGCCTGATACTGATACCACTTATTATACCAGTTCTACATCAAGTGAGTTGCTCCTGATTTAAACCAGCGTAAATGAAAACAGAAACAGACCCACATTTGATAATTAACATTTCAGATCCTTAAATGTAATTCTGTTTCCACAGTATTTTTGCTGCTGTGCTGAACACAGTGGTTTCTTACAGTAGGGTTGCTTTTAAATACTGGGCTTTTCTCACTGATTGCTATCTTCAGAAAAAAGGCCATTGAAGACTTTTTATTTAATGGGGAAAAATATGGAAAGAAATTTCCAGGCTTTGTTTAAAATATACAAAGAAAATTATTCAGTAGGTCACATTTTGAATATTGAGATCATTGCCTAAATTCATCCCTAATGTAACTCATTTAAGCTGAATAATTTACCCGGTAGATTAATTTAGCCACTAGAACAGCGGTTCTCAAACTGGGGTATGCAGACCCAGAAGTCTACAAGTCACGTCTGGGGCCGCCTGCCCTGCTGATCAACTCCTCCCCCTCCCTCCCAGTGCCTCCTGCATGCCGCAGAACAGCTGTTCAGCAGTATGCAGGAGGTTCTGGGAGGGAGGGGGAGGAGTGGGGATGGGGCACATTTGGGGGAGGGGCGGAAAGAGGCGGGGAAGAGGAGGGGCAGGGGTAGATCAGGGGCAGGAAGAGGTGGGGTGGACAGAGCCTAGGGCTGAGCAGGGGTTGAGCACCCCAGGGAAAATTAGCTGCTGGCTTGGGGGACTGTGAACATTTTTTTAATCAAAATGAGGATCCTCGGGTTGCTAAACTTTGAGAACTTCTGCACTAGACAGTTTTCCCTTCCCAGATCCTGCAAACCATTTCTCATGTAAGTGGTTTGCATCAGCTTCACTGTGATTCCTCACGTGAGCAAGGACTGTTCATCCGAGAATGGGTTTACAGACTGAGGCCCTTAAATTGTTTTGTATCTTAAATATTGATCTCCTGTATCTCTATGTTGCCACATATATCATTGCCTTTAATCATCCTTCCTCTACAGGTGGGTTATCATTTTTCCAGTGCCTGGGTATTATGTGCTTTGCCACCAACAGAGATAATATCTCCCCATTCTAGATTGGTTAGTGGAATTCCTTTCACTATTGAAGTATCATCAATCATGTCATCACTTAAATCAATAATAATAATAATTAATAATTAACAACTATTTCAATATTTTAAGAATTTGCTAAAATATTGGAGGGAAAACAAATTTCTATTAATTAACAATAAATATAAAAAAGAAGACTATTTTGCTGTTGTACTTCCACTTACTTGTATTACTGTAGCACCTACAGATACCAACTGAGATCATGGCCCCATGGTGTTAGGCACTGCACAGACACATAGACAGAGAATCTCTTCCTCCCTCTAAATAGTTCATAAAGACAAAGAGGTGAGAGAGGAAACAAAGGCATGGAGAGGTGAACCGACTTCTTCAAGGTAATGTAGCAGATAAGTTGCAGAGTTGGGGATAAAATGCAGTTTTATCTGACACCCAGACCAGTTTCCTACTCAGTGTACAACCATGACTCCAACTGATTTATCTCTGACCAGTTTCAGGCTCCCTCTCCTAGCATTTCCAGATTCAAGACTTTTTGTTTTCGTACTTATCAGCATCATCGGAAATTGTTCCTTTGGGGGATGGAACATGCTATTTCTTTTCTGTCTAGCTGGCTGCATGTTTTGGGGTTATTTTAGAATGTGAATGATGTGTATTTGTACTCTTACTATAGAGCACTGGATACCTTGTCATAGGCAGCTTGTAAATAGGCTGAATAGAAAATCGATAGAGACCCTAGCCTCCTTTCCTCCTATAAAGACTGATCCTGCATCAGCCTAATCAGTGCAAAAGAGGAAGCAGATCTGGGCACCCTTTCAGGTAGTGAAAGAGACTCACTCCACAAGTGCACACCCCTTTCCATAACCTATGCACATTTCTACACTGCCCCCTTAGATTGCAGCATGTACTGTAGCAGCCAATAGGGGCTAAAACATTTACTTCTGCTCAGTTGAAGGAGTTACCTGATATAGGCACCTGAGCCACACAGCGGGATAGCAAGGAGGGCTGCCACCTACTCAGGTGTGTTTTATTTCCTTCTCCACAGGCATAACTTTAGCCATTTAGAATTTGGCCCATCAATGTGCAATTTTGGATCATAGGAGCTTCCAGAATGCACATTTGTAAAAGGAACAAAACAGGCTGCAGAAGGCTATGTTTGATCTTGTGTGGCCCACATCACAGCCAAGAGCCGACTCAGCATGCCACAGGTGTGTGCTGCATGAGCAGATGGATACTCTCTGTGATTAACAATGGGTTGGTGACATAACCCATTCTTCCGGGGGTTCAGCTGAACCATCTGTTCTATACTCTGGTGCTTTTCTATTGCTAGTAGCTTTAGAAAAAAATGGAGTAGTTGAGTTTTGTACCAAAAAGGCAATGGTCCAGATTGTCCTGTCAAGATCTGGACAGGGAGGACTAAGCTGTTTATACCTTCTCCTATGGAAGAAGGAATAGGTCATTTATGTAGCACAGTCCTTCTCTCCCTGCCCTCAGACATTTTTGGAATCCATGCATTGGGAAGAAATGGAGATGAGAGGACACTTGAACTGAAAGCATTATCCTACCCAGGAAGCAGCTGGAAATCCCCTGGTAATTGAATACATCTTGAAACTCAATTTGCATTAGCTGTGGAGCTGTTCCATGCACACACTTAGGGAGTTTCTTTGGGCAGCAGATGAGGAAGTCCCTGGCTGCATAGCTCAGTTAAGGAGCAGTGAGCAGGCAGCGGGCCTCTGAGCTAATTTGGAACCTAGGGACTTCTCAGAGATGGTCCCTCACTCATTCTGGGAACAAATCCCATGCCCACAAAGAACAATCTGGAAAACATTCCACCAGAGAACCTCACAGTTTTCCTCTCCCACGGCTTCCTTGTGAGAGTATTTTCATGAAAAGGGGGGCTTTATAAAAAATATTCTTATACTTAATAAAATATTTTGTTTAAAAAAAGGAAATTCCTTACTATTGCATATTCAATAAAATCTATACAAATACAGTTGTGCACTCCAGAATAAACTCTCTACAGAACAAACTTTAAAAACAATCTACTACTATAGCTTAGGTTGGATAGAATATTTATCTTCACACATTAGGGGAAATGATGTCTCAAGTGGCTATGCCACTGATGAATAATCAAGTGTCTTCTTACAATGGGAATGATGTGTTTAAAACTTTGTAACACAACTTATAAAAGCTTCCACTTTACAGTTCAAGTCATAATAAGTATCTCATAGAATCATGGCATTAGAAGGGACTGCAAGGGTCATCTAATCTAAACCCCTGCCACGATGCAGGGTTTGTTGTGTCTAAACATCCAGGACAGATAGCTATCCAGCCTCCTTTTGAAAACCTCAGTGAAGAAGCTTCCACAGCCTCTCTAAGCAGTCTGTTCCATTGTCCTACTGTTCTTACAGTTAGGAAGTTTTGTCTGAGATTTAATCTAAATCTACTATGCTGTAGTTTGAACCCTTTGCCTCTTGTCCTTCACTTTGTGGAAAAAGAGAACAATTTTTCTCAATCTTTTTTGTGGCAGCCTTTTAAGTATCTGGAGACACACTATCATATCTCGCCCCAACACACACACTTAATCTCCTCTTTTCCAAACTAACCATACCCAGTTCCTTCAGCCTTGACTCATATGGCTTGCATTCCATCCCTTCGATCATCTTTGTCTCTCACCTCTGAATCCTTTCCAGTTTTTTTACATCCTTTTTATACATTGGTGACCAAAACTGGATGCAACACTTCAGTTGAGGCCTAACCAGTATGGAGTAGAGCAGTACTATAACCCTCCATGACTTGTATGCTATGCCTCTGTTAATGCAACCTAAAATTGCATTTGCTTTATTTTTGCAACAGTATCGCATTACTGACTCATGTAGAGGTTGTGAGCCACCACAACTCCCAGATCCTTCTCAGAAGTGCTGCTGCCAACCCAGTTTTCCCCCATTCTGTATTTGAGCATTTGTTTTTTCTCCCTAAGTGTAGCACCTTACATTTGTCTTTGTTGAATTTCATTGTGTTGTCTATAGCCCAGTTCTCCAATTTATCAAGATCCCTCTGAATTTTAGCTCTATCCTCCAAAGTAATGGCAACCCCTCCTACCTTTGTGTCATCTGCAAACTTGATCAGTACACTCTCTATTCCTACATCCAGGTCATGAATAAAGATGTTACATGACACTGGACCCAGAACAGATCCCTGTGGAACCCAGTGGAACTTAAGACCTCCCTCGAAACAGACATCATTCCATTAATAGTTATTCTTTGTTTGTGGTTGTTTAACCAGTTACGTATCCATTTAATGGCAGTTCTGTCGAGCCAGCATTTCTCCAGTTTACTTATCAGAATGTCATGTGGGACTGTGTCAAAAGCCTTGCTAAAGTCCAGGTATATTATGTCCACCACATTCCCTCACCCACCAAATCAGTTACCCTGTCAAAGAAGGAAATCAAGCTGGTTTGGCATGATTTGTTCTTTGTAAATCCATGCTGGCTGCTAGTGACTATCCCTTCATCCTCCAGGTATTTGCAGATTGAATGCTATAGTAGTTTCACAGGTATTAAAGTCAGGCTGACTGGTCTATAGTTCCCCAGCTCCTCCTTTTTCCCTTTTTTAAAGATTGGCACTATGTTAGCCCTTCTCCAGTCTTCCAGGACCGTCCATGAGTTTGTAAATATTATTGCTCAGAGATTTCTACAGCTAATTTCTTCAGTATCCTTGGGTGAATAGCGTCCGGCCCCGCTGATATGAATTCATTCAAATTGGTCAGAAGATCTCTGACGTATTCTTTACTTATCATAAGAACATAAGAATGTCCATACTGGGTCAGACCAAAGGTCCATCTAGCCCAGTATACTGTCTTCCAACAGTGGCCAATGGCAGGTGCCCCGGAGGGAGTGATCAAGTGATCTCTCTCCTGCCATCCATCTCTACCCTCTGACAAACAGAGTCTAGGGACACTATTCCTTACCCATTGTGGCTAATAGCCATTAATGGACTTAACCTCCATGAATTCATCCAGTTCTCTTCTAAACGCTGTTATAGTCCTAGCCTTCACAACCTCCTCAGGTAAGGAGTTCCACAAGTTGACTGTGCGCTGCGTGAAGAAGAACTTCCTTTTATTTGTTTTAAACCTGCTGCCTATTAATTTCATTTGGTGACCCCTAGTTCTTGTATTATGGGAATAAGTAAATAACTTTTCCTTATCTACTTTCTCCACATCACTCATAATTTTATATACCTCTATCATAACCCCACTTAGTATCCTAATCTGCATCCCTTCCCTTTTATTGTCTATGGTAACTTCACTAGTCATCTAGTCACACATTATTTTTTGTGAGAAGACTGAAGCAAAGTAAGCATTGAGCAGCTGTGCCTTCCTATCATCTTCCGTTACCAACTCACCTTCTCCATTGAGCAACGGACCCACACCGGCACATGGTACATCCCATGCAAGTCATGACAGCCAATCCCTCACTATCCATATTTCCTACCTTGGAGTGTATCAAGAGTCTCTTCAGATGATATATTTACTGCTTGCAGAAACCTGGAAGGCAAAACTTTGTGTGGATTCTCCGAGGCAAACTCCCTCTGTTGGCTTCTCCTCTGTTCGCAACTCATGTGGTTGACAACTGGCTGCCTTTTTATAAGGCTGTTTAACTCAGGGTATGAATACTCTGCAATTAGACCCACAGCTGGCCTGTGCCAGCTGAATCAGGCTCGTGGGGCCTGGGCTAAGGGGCTGTTTAATTGCAGTGTAGATATACCCCTAAGAGACACAGTCATGTTCAGAAGTGCAAAGGTGAGCAACCAACATGGAAGTAGTTGGAGGCACGTTCTGGAGACCGAGAGCCTGTTTACTGCCAATAGAGGCACATGGACACAGTGTTTACCATCAGAATTCACTACTCCTATTTTAAGAAAAGCATCTGTTCTTCCAGTGCAGTCCCGTTGGTATTTACCAGTGTGTGAGGTCGAGGTGAGAGCCATAGTAATGTTCTATAAAGACAAGGGAATAAAACTATTGGCAGTTGTGATGGGGTCCGCTTACCCTCCACTAGCCCAGACAGGGTTAAGCCCATATTATGGACAGCGGAAGTCCTGCCTCTCTGGCAAAACTGGGCATGCTCCAAGTGCTCTAGCAGTATAAAGGGAGAGAGCCCAGCTTATTCAGGGCTGGTGGCCACAGGGAAAGGAGCTGCCTGGGAAGCTCCTGTGGAGGGCCAGCCACAGCCTCTGACTGCACCGGGAATCAAAGCCTTTCACAGCCCACCCGCACCCCGATGACTGGAGGAGTTCCCAGAGACAACCAGCCCGCTGAACATAGAGAACCTGACATTGCGTGGGAGACACCAGCGCAGACTCTGGTACGAAGTGACCCAGGGAGGGTGATGGCGTGGTACCTCCCGCCCAGGAAACCTCAGTGTGTTTCAGTAGGACCCCCCTGCTGAGTCAGTGGCAAGCTGCTACGCCACTGTTAGGGCCCTGGGTCGGGGCCAGTGGAGTTGGGTGGGCCCGGGCCCCCTTACCGGGGTCACTACACCCCTTTGTGGGTGCCCCAACTTTATAGATACTGACCGCTGGGCCACGCCGCCCTGCACCAAAGGGCTACTTTATAAACTCTGGCCGCTAGGCCGTGCTGCCCTGCACCGAAGGGCTGCTTTGTAGACAGTGACCAATAGGCCACGCTGCCCTGACCCTAGGGGCGTGGACCATCGGCAGTGTAAACAGACCTCCCCATCCCTTGTAGTCTGGGTTTCTAGCTCCCAAACTATGACCTTCTCTTATACAGGTGCTCTAAATGAATGCTAATGTGCCTTCTGCGGGGGCCAACATAACCCTATAATTCTAATACCTGAGTAGCTTTTTTGTCAGCTTCACACCCACGAATAATTTGCAGTGACCTTTGTCTCTTTTTCTGGTTGTGAATCATCCATGAACAGCTCACAATGTTCTCAAATGTCTGCAAATCATTTCTATAAACCATTGTCAATCTATAGGTTGTTTGTGAGCCATTTGTTATGATTATTCAAATTTTTAAATCCAAGTTGTGCTGCTTATGTCTGATTGGACACAGGGAACATAACTACCATTCCCCAGTTAGATGAGCCTAACCTTCAGAACCAGGTTTCTGGTATGAATACTCAGGTTTATTCATTCAAAGTTTGCTTTCCACAATTATTCTCCTATTATACAAAAAAAAATGCTGTTTCTCTTAACATTCCTGCTAACATTCTTTTTCTGGAATATTCTCTCTCTCTTATGCCTCTCTATTCCAGGCAGCACATAAGGCTTTCACCATGACCTTCCATCTTTGCCAGTCTCCTGCTGCAATCTTAGCTTCTTCCCATGTCATTCTGATAGCTTTCATTTCTGCTTCTACTGTGCATGTTATCCTTGGTCTACCTCATTGCCTCTTGCCCTAGGGGGTCTTGTTATGTCTTTCCTCTATGTACATCTAAGCCATCTCCATTTTCATTATGTAATTTCCTGCCTTATTGGTTTCTGTTTCATCCTCTTCCAGCGTTGTTCTTTTGTGATTTTTCTGGCAATCTGATATTGAGGATTTGTCTAAGGCAGCTGTTTACGAAAACTCGGAGTTTAGATAGTAAGGTCTTAATAAGTCTCCAAGTTTCAGCATCACACAGTAAGACTGACTTTACAATGGTGTTAAATATTCAAAGTTTAGTTTGGAGAGCAAGATTTCTGTTTATCCAGATCAGCTTTAGAGTTACAAAGGCATGCTGGAATACTAGTTGAATGCAAACACAAGAGGGGAACAGACACAGAGTCATTACATTCATTTGAAAATCAAAATGGAAAATATTTGCAGTATTCACTCAGCTCTACCCAATACAAAGAATAGGTATTGGACTTGAAATGGATATAAGTTTGAGGGAGGGCTAAATTCCTTCCATATGCTATGTGAAATACCTGAAGGATGCTAAATCTAAATCATTTGCAGTGCAACCTGTTGACATTGAGGCCAAGCCGACCTGGATTAATCATTTTGGACAACTGAGTCAATGAATTTTTCCTGTTTACCTATTGTCTGTGTAAAAAGAAACCCCTATGATTTTATGGAATTTCCTAGTTATATGCATGTATTTACTGACTAATTGTTGCAAATTCATGCTGGTCTGGAGCTGGTTTTCAAGCACTTCATCATGAGTTTTTGATATTTCTAATGTGGACTGTTTCAACTGAATTCCTAAGTCACATAGTGTGTTTCTGTTCCCTAATTGCATGATTTTAACTTCTAAAATAGGTTTACAAAGTGAATCCTTACCATTATGAATTTGGAATTCACTCCCCTGTTCATTTAAAATGTACTGTTTAGGCAAATATACCTGTTAGTAAAATAATTTACTAGACTATCTACAGACAATGAACAAAAAAGGAACATGAACATAGTTATTTATCCTAAGGGACTTGAATAAAGGCAGAGGGTTAAATATTGTTGCTGTCATTCTAGAACCCTGCACTTTCCTTAAAGCTAATACTATATTTTATTATTATTAAGTGCATTTCTAAAGTGCCCATTACCATAATATCTGGATGTAATTTACAAACAGGTTTCCCATACATCTCTCTATATACTTTCAAACTCCTTCAGAACATCTTAGGGTATATCTATAATGCAATCACAGGGTCTGATTGCAGCTCAAGCTGACATACCTAACCTAGCTTTCATCTAGCTTCAGTATGTCGGGTCCCAGAACAGTGAATCCACAGCAGTGTGAGCTTCAGCACAGGCAAGCCCCATGAGTAATTACCCAGGGTTCCAGGTAGACTTGTACAGCTTGCACTGCTGTGGCTACACTGCTCCAGAACCCAGCTAGCTAACTTAAGGCTAGCTCAGGTATGTCAGCTCAAGCTGCAATCACACCCAGTGACTTCAGTCTAGGCATACCCTAAAGTGAAGGGCAAGACTCTTCATGGAGTTGGGCAACCTCACCCATCTCCATTAAAATGCCTGTGTGACATTATTGATATAAATTGGGACCATATAGAACATGGGTTGCAACCGAGGTCCTGTAGTGGCACCAAATCTTAGGTAAAGGGGGTCATATAAGGTGTCTAAGACCAGGTTCTGGGTTGCTGGTTATGATTATGCTGTCTGTGTGCATGTATCATTTTTAGTTGAAGTTATGTATATTGGCTCTATACTGTCTGTATTTCAAGTTGGTGATGTGCTTCTGGGTGATATCCCAGACAAGCTGGTGTTAGCTCTGCTTAGCCTGCTTGATGGCCCATTAAGGACCATCAGCTACACAATTGACCCAGGGAGAGAAGGCAGACACGCCTTATGACTCAGCAAGGTATGCAGAGACTTGTCCATGTGACTGCAGACTCCATTTTGCAGTGATTTTCCACAGTAAGAACAAAGAGGTTCTTACACCTGGAAAAGCCTATATAAGGCTGATGCATCATCTCCATCTTGTCTTCAATCCTGCTTCTTACCTCTGGAGGGACTTTGCTACAAGCTGAAGCTCTGAACAAAGGACTGAATGACCCATCCCAGCGGGGGATGTTCCAGAGACTTGATTTGAACCTGCAGTTTATGCCATCACTGCTGCAAGCCTGAACTAAGAACTTTGCCATTACTGTATGTAATTGATTCCATTTAACCAATTCCACCTCTCATCTCTACCTTTTTCCCTTTGTAAATAAACCTTTAGATTTTAGATTCTAAAGGATTGGCAACAGCGTGATTTGTGGGTAAGATCTGATGTGTATATTGACCTGGGTCTGGGGCTTGGTCCTTTGGGATCGAGAGAACCTTTTTCTTTTATTGGGGTGTTGGTTTTCATAACCATTCATCCCCAGGACGAATGCACTGGTGGTGATACTGGGAGACTGGAGTGTCTAAGGAAATTGCTTGTGTGACTTGTGGTTAGCCAGTGGGGTGAGACCAGAGTCCTCTTTGTCTGGCTGGTTTGGTTTGCCTTAGAGGTGGAAAAACCCCAGCCTAGGGCTGTGATTGCCCTGTTTGAGCAATTGGTCCTGATTTGGCACTCTCAGTTGGGTCCCGCCAGAACCGCGTCGTCACAGCTTGCACTAAGAAAAGAGTCTTCCATATGCTCAGAAGGTGATGAGAGTCATGTTCAGCTTGATTTCCCATGGAGATAAGTTCCCATACAGCCATAGGTCCTTTACTGATTATGCTTCTTCACTAGCCACAGTATGTGTACTATCAGCTGAATTGTCCTAGCTAATTAGAGCTACTATTCCACATCATGGCAGTAGGGTTAGGGTTTTATAGATAAGGACCAGGACCTTGCCCTGGATCCTGGACTTGCTTGGTAGCCTGCATATAGCATGAAGCACTGGTGTGATGCTCTGGGTTAAAGCTAACAAACATCTGATAGACTTGAGCACTTCTGATTAAGTATCATGTTCCCTGTGAAGGGGATCACTAACTCAGAACCGCACCGGAAGGAAGCAAACAAGGTCTGGAAGAGAATCACATATTGTTGAATCCAAGTTAGAACCCCACAGACAACAAAAAGGCTAAGCCATTTGCAGGTTCAGTCAATCTTGCCAAAATACTTTTGCAGGTATATGTGCGTTTTTCTCACTTGTTTTATGTGCTCAGCATTCTGTCCTGGGAAGTCTGAGTTTATTAGACATCCATTATAATTGACACATTGTTGCAGTAGGGGGTGAATAGATGCATTAGACAGATGATCTTAATTGGCTTTCATCCAAAAGAATAAATAAATAAAAAAAAAGACAGCTGAATTTCATTCACATTTTCAATGAGTAAAACTTCCTTTCACTATTATAAAGCCTGCTGAAACAGCAGCCGCATCAGGGTGACAAATCCCGTTATCATGCTTTCTGCAATTGTCTTAGAAAAAAGGCATGTATGGAAAGCATTGTCTGGTCTTGTGTATAACGCTGACAATCAAGCTCTGCTCAAAGAGATGGGGGAGGGTGTCTGGCAGTGATGTATATAGAAATGCACTTTTTCCCCCTTACTGGTGGTTCTTCAGTGATGAGTTCTTGTGCTAGGGCAACATGCTATGACAGACTATGCGTACTAACAAGATCAATCACCAAGCATTACTGGAATTTCTCATGCTTTCCACTTATTCTTCTCTCAAGAATGATCCTCTGCAGGTGTTATTTGTTTGTCAGATTGTTACATAGCAAATGTGGAGATCTTTTTTTTTTAAGTGAGCAGATAACATCTGAACTCATATTGCAGATAGTGGTTTCTCATTGAAGGAACTAATGGAAAAGAATGTATACATAATTCTTTAGGAACTAGATGGACTAAACTGGTTCCTTGAAAAAAAGAGAGGGTGTGTTTTTTAAGGCCCAGACAATCCTACCATAACAATATTAATATCCCAAGTTCTGAGCTAAATCACCTAAGTTAACCAGAAAAAAATATTATTTATTTTTCCTTTTTGTGAAAATGAAGAGAAACATGTGGATAACCAATAAATTCAGTTCATTTGGGACTTGTGTGATTTAGTTTCCTTTCACTAAATTATATGCCATGAGCCAAATGTATTGCCTGAGGAGTGTTTTTCCACGTATTTACTTATTTAATTTACCACACTTTTTAAATTGTTACATCTTACACTGTTTTTTACATCTGCAGCAAGGGAGATGTAGGTTAAATAGTAGGGAAAACTTTCTCATTATATGGATAGTTAAGACTGGAATAGATTACCAAAAGAGGTTGTGGAATCCCCATCATCAGAGGTTTTTAAGAACAGGTTGGACAAACACCTTTCAGGGATAGTCTAGGTACATTTGGTCCTGTCACAGGACAGGGGTCTGGACTAGATGACCTTGAGGTCCTTTCCAGCCCTATATTTCTATGATTCCAACTCTTGACAGCTGTTCTCTTGTATCATTCCACCTGAAACATACACTTGGCATCCCCAGAAGTTGATAGTTGTGACCCATTTTTTTCTCCACATACAGAAGCTGGGATCCATTCATTTCAAACATGCCAACAAGACACAGCTAGTTTTTGCCTGCAGTCCAGTTAACAGGTTGACTACTTCCAACTATGATGCCACTAACTCTAGTATGACGGCCTATGACGTTCATACTACTACTCAAAGACCACTATTAGTAGCACTTTGAATTTCTATAGCATCTTCATACAAAGATCTCATAGTACATTTCAGAATTAGTTAATTCAGTCTCACAATGACACTCATATCAGATAGATAACGTGAGGCAAACCTGCAGCTGGACCAGAGCTGCTCATTCAGCTACAATGACTCATGTCTCCAGCAGAGCCCACAGTGACTCATCCCTCAGACATGCTGCAGCAGCCTGTCCCTTGAGTTTTCCTGCTGCTTCAGTGTGTTACACATTCCCTAGGCTTCCAGCCTGCCCTCGATCTTATCCCTGTCCTTGTTCCTGCCCCAGCCTTGCCCAAGCCTTGTTCCAGCAAGCTTCAGCCTTCTCGATGCCCTATTCTGACCTTGCTCCAGCTCTTTTCCTGACCGTGTCCAGCTCTGCACCCTGTTCTTGGCCCCCAGACCCTTGAACTGACTCCAACCCAGCTTTGGCCTGCTTCCAGACTCTGACTATGATTCTGATTGGGCTTGTTTGTGGATTCTGGCCCTGGTTCTGACCCACAGCTTGTCTCTGGACCCTGATTTCAGTGCTGCCCTCAGCCTGGTCACAACTCTATGTCCAATCTCCACTCTTGGTACCTGTTCTCGACCACCACTCCAACCACCAGGCCTGACCGTTTAGAACCCAGAGCGTGAAAATTTTCACAAACTACTGCACCGAACCCAGGGCCTACATGGACCACCTGGGGTGCTGTGGCCCTGGGGACGGTGTCCGTGCCCCAGAACCAAGTTGTCCAACTGCACCTAGAGAAATCCCTCCTCTAAACAGAGGTTCAGACCCCTCTCAGACCCTCGGGCCTACCTATGGTATTAGCCGCAAAGCATGGTCTGAAAATCCCCTTTCCAGAGCAGTTCAAAGGTGACCACCACAAATTTTGAGGGTTTGTTAACCGGAGCCACTTCCTGTTCCATCCTTGTTCTCAGACAATCAGATGAAGATGCAGCAGGTTATGAGTCTATTACCTAATCTAGGACTTCTCTGGATATAACCCCTCCTGGAACAGGTTGACCTGATGCTTGGCCACTTTGAGGATTTCATCCACTCCTTCTCATTAATATTTGATGATCCCAAGAGTGCCCACACCTCTGAAGCAGTCCTGCAGCATTCTGAACTCATCTACACCTGTGCACCCCACTTCCAGTGTCTGCCTGCCAATATGTCCTGGAACAAGATGACCCAGATCTACCATTTTCATTGGGAACTGAATGACACCATAAAGGATGAGCTGGCTCACGTCAATGTCCCTGCAGAGTTTCCATCTTACATCAAACTCTGCATCAGAATTGATAACCTGCTGCTCCAGTGTCACCTAGAAAAGAGACAAGCTTCCACTCATCCTCAGCTTAATGTTGAGGTCCACCATGCATGCCCTTTGCACAGTTCCAGACCAGAGCCTATGCAGATTGACACCACCAGGAGGCACCTAACAAATCAAGAGAAGAAATACCAACATCAAAACCATATTGTGGAGAAAGTACCCAATTTGCCTCACGATGGCCCACAAACACAGATCTGCTACTGTGCCAGGAAATCACCCCACCCAGCCTCCGTAGAAAGGTCATAGCTGGACATAAACTGGAGGGCAAGTTCCCTAAACAGATTCCCTCTGCTGTTCCCATATGCCCCTACATGGGTGGACCTCCACCAACTGCACCTGCAGAACCTCTTCCAGTTCCAGGTCCCAGTCTCACCTGCAGTAAGCTGTACCCTGATCGACTCTGGGGCATCCAGCAACTTTGTAGACTTGGTCTTTGTCCAAGCCAACCACTTGTCCATCTGGAGGAAACTTGTCCCAGAGCAGGCAGAGGCTACTGACAGCAGTATGCTGTCCTTGGAAGCTGTTTCCTACAAGACAGCACCTCTCCAGGTCAAGATCTGGGACCAGCTGGAAATTATGCAGTTCAATCTGATCCTGTCACCAGACTGGTTCTCCCTCTACAACTTAAGCATTTCCTGGGTAACGCAGGAAGTATGGTTTGACTTCAGGTTTTGCTGGCTGCAGTGCCTGGAAAGATCCAGTATGGGAAGATGGAACCAGCCCATAGGTATGTGTCCTCTGTGCTCGGCAGTGCATCAGCACTAGGAGATACCAGTTCCTTAATTCTGGCCAAGTATAGTGACATCACAGACCTGTTTGACAAAAAGAATGCCAATGTCTTACCCCCAAGCCAACCGTATGATTGCTCTATAGACATCAGTCAGGGATAAAGACCCCTTTTGACGTATTTACTCTTTATCAGAACCAAAGCTCAAGGTTCTATGAGATTACCCGTATGACATCTGGCTAAGAACTTCATTTGGCCCTCCAAATCCTCTGCTGGAGCCCCTATCCTGTTTGTTAAAAAGAAGGCTGGAGCACTGTGCCTCTGTGTTACTTATTGGGTTTTGAAGAGTATTACCTTCAGGAACAAATACCCTTTCCCGCTGATCAATGAGATTCTAGAATGGGTTGCCACAGCAAAGGTCTTCACCAAGCTCAATTTGTGCGGTGCGTACAACCTGGTCCCCCTCTGTGAGGGAGATGAGTGCCTTCTGCATAGGGTGACCAGACAGCAAATGTGAAAAATCGGGACAGGGGGTGGGGAGTAATAGGTGCCGATATAAGACAAAGCCCCAAATATCGGGACTGTCCCTATAAAATTGGGACATCTGGTCACCCTACTTCTGCACCACGTATGGCCACTATGAATAGCTAGTTATGCCCTTTGGCCTCTCTACTGGCCCAGTCACATTCCAATATTTCATGAACAATCTCTTCAAATATAACCTAGACCAGTTTATAGTGAACTACTTAGATGACATTCTCATCTTTTTGAAAAACCAGATTCTACGTGGCCAGCATGTCTGACAAGTGCTGGAATGCCTCAGGAAAAATGGCCTATATGCCAAACCAGAAAAATGTGAGTTAAACTGCACCACCGTTGCTTTTCTGGGTTATGTTATCTCATCTGATGGGATTAGCTTGGACTCACAAAAGGTTTCCACCTTGGGGACTGGACCACACCAAAGACCACCCACAATAGCGAGAGTGGCCCCAATTACCCAACTCCTTTATAACAATGCCACCTTTATCTGGACATCAAAGGCCCAACAGGCATTTGAACAACTAAAGAAAGTCTTCACCTCTGCACCTATATTGAAGTACCTGGATCCATCCAAGCCCTTGATTGTCAAGGCAGACACTTCTAGTTATGCCATTGAAGCAGTACTGTCAAAACCACAGCGGTCACCAAGCATTCTCCACCCATGCCCATTCTACACCAGAAAGCTAACCCCCAAATGGAATGGGTGTCAGCACTTGGAAGGTGTGTATTTCCCCATCCAGGTATTCACTGACCACCTGCAATCCACAAAGCCTCTCAACCAGCATCTGGCACTGGCCACTGAAGGAAGACTGGACTCTGGGCTAGATGGACCATTGGTCTGACCCAGTATGGGGATTCTTATGTAATCCCACACTATCCTCAAGTTATGGCTGCTGCTGCAATTTGTTTTCCCAATTTTCCTGCTGCATTTTGGTCCCTTTTTATTTAGTTTGCTCTATGTCTCACACACAATTTAAAAACCTACACAATTGGGCCTTCATAGGCGGAGCGCTGATTCCCTACAGTCCTGACCACCATCAATTTTCTTTTCCACTTTTTAGTCCATCTGTCTCCTAAGGATTAATTAAACATGAATTTAATATCTGTCAGTGTTTCCGTTAAGTAGAACCAAGACAATCTTGCTCTTAGGTTCCTGGTAAGGAAGAAATTTTATTTATTTTTTAATGATATGTGGAGCTCCCAAGATTGCTGTAAAGAAGCCATTATAAAACCTGAAAACAAAAGAACAACCTGAAACCTAAAACTAAAATCAGTAAGGAATTATGCTAAAGAAGAAGGAATGCACGCATCTCTCCTTCTTGCTACCAGGGATACATTTTATAACTAATACATTTAATGAGTCAACGTTGACTTGAATTGCCTGAAAGGCTCATTGAATTATTGTAAATCTGCAGTATGGTTTATATGAAAAATATAGTTTGAAATGACTCTTTCTTCCCTGTGAATTTCACTTTATTTATACTCAGCTATAATCAGTTTTTGATGTTATTATTAGATGAGTTCATCATCTTTTCATTATATTATAAGAGCTGAAACCACTTGGGGGAAAACACACACCTCTTATACAAGCTTCGTGGAAGGGAGGATTGAGGAGAGCCTAAGGAAGGCTTAATTAAAAGCATTAGAGTAAATAAGAATGAGAACAAAGTAAGGCAGCAAGAACAAAAGCTAAATGGAGGAGAAGATAAGAATAAATCAGAAAGAAGAAACATTGTAATTGCATTGTGGACTCTCTCTCTCTCCTCTCTAATGGATCCATCTACCAATTCACCCTGAATAAAGTGACTATCTTGTACTGGCCTCTTTTGCGGATGGATAAACAGTGGTACCTACGTCTATGCATATCTGGGCTAGAGCTGTTTGATTTTTGTGTTTGCTAGATAGTCAGTAACAACTGGATTATTTTATTTATTTCTTTGCATAACGAGAGGAGGACATATAGTTGTTGAATAGAGGCAGAGAGGGACAAGCACTGGTAGAAGTTATTCTCCACTGCAGCTCCATTTATCAGATTATTTACTTTCTACTTTGGGTTGCAGATTGTTTTGGTAGTAATTAGACAGGAGTGAGACGAGGAAGTTTATTCTCAAGTTAAATCTTTGGCAGGTCAGGATTTAGTGTTTACTCAGGACTTTTCTTTCAAGGGATGGCCAGGGCTAGATTTTCAAAAGTGCACATGTAAAATGTAGGCACCCTCAGCTTGCCTGTGCACAGCTTTGTTGCCACACAACCCCTGATTTGAAGATGCTCCTCTGAAAAACTGGCCCTGGATGAAGCAGCAGCAGAAGGCATATTAGCCTCTCTAACCCAGGTTTGGTGGATATTATTAAGCTGTTGAGAATAGCCCCCCTTGTCCTGTGCATTATGGCAGTTCTGCTTTTCTTCAATTATTTCCCCTTGCTAATCATGCCTGAGTTGTGATTTAGGTTAGTTACCAGTGATAGAACCATAGAATCATAGAAGATTAGGGTTTGAAGAGACCTCAGGAGGTCATCTAGTCCAACTGCCTGCTCAAAGAAGGACCAGCCCCAACCCCAACTAAATCATCCCAGCCAGGGCTTTGTCAAGCCAGGCCTTAAAAACCTCTAAGGATGGAGATCCCACCACTTCCCTAGGTACCTAGCTTTACCAGGCAAGTGCACCAATGTTATTGGACTACAGCCCTTGCTGTTCCAACTAATGCTGCTGCTTTCCATTCAAATGTGCATGACTTATATCAGAACCGGTTTTAAGGGTGTGCAAAAAGAGAGGACACATTTGCTGCCTTTTAGAGTCAGAGAGTTCAAGACCAAGAAGGATCACCAGAGCATCTAGTCTGATCTCCTGTTTACTACAGGCCACCAACATTACCCAGCACCTGCACACTGAACACAACAACCAAAATTAGACCAAAGTATTACAGCCCATAGGAGACTAGACTTATGTCCCATGGACAGAGAATAGGAGAGACCAAAGTGACCATGCCTGAGGCCCATGCAATGGCAAGGAAATAATTACCTGAGATATACCCAGATAATCCTGGCAAGTGACCTGCACCACACACTGCAGAGGAAGGTGAAAAAAACCCAAGATCACTGACCTGGGGTAAAATTCCCTCCCAATCTCACATATGGTATCAATGAGACCCAAAGCATGTGAACAAGACCGCCATTCAAGCACAAGACAGAGAATGCTCGGTGCCACTTCAATGCCCTGTCCAATGTCCCATCTCCACCTGTGGCCAGCTTCAGAGGAAAAAGATTTTAAAAAACTCAGAATACATTGGTCAGGGGGGAGAGGAATCTCTTCCTGACCCCTTCAAGTGGCTGGCTGAAATCCTGAAGCATGAGCTATAGAAATGTAGACATATAGACATAAACTGGAAGTGAACCTGAGAATGTTTGAGCCCTGCCCAGACCAACACAAACTACCCTGTCATACAATTGCATTCATACATTTGTCCAGATCTCTTGAAATTAATTAATTTTTTGCCCCCACAACTCCTATTGGGAGACTGTTGTAGAACCTCACTGCTCTGATGGTTGGAAACCTTCTTCTAATTTCCAGCCTGAATTTGTTCAGGGCCAGTTTATACCCATTTGTCCTTGTGCCAGCATTGTCCTTTTGCTTAATTAGCTCATCACCCTCCCTGGTATTAAGCTCCCTGATGTATTTATAGGGAGAAAACATATCCTATCTCAGTCTTCTTCTTGCTAGACTAAACAAGCCAAGCTTTTCCAATCTCCTCTCATAAAATAGGCCCTCCATACCCCAGACCAGCCTAGCAGCTCTTCTCTGCACCTGTGCCAATTTGAATTCATCTTTCTTGATCATGGGTGACCAGAATTATACACACTATTCCAAATGAGGTCTTACAAGTGCCTTGTACAATGGCATTAATACGTCTCTATCTCTATTGGAAATACCTCACCTAAGACATCCTAGTTCTTATTCATTGTGAAAGTGGGAGGGGTTTGGTTTTGTTGTTTTTAATACGAAGAGGATGGAAGGGGTGAGAACAGTAAAGTCACAGAAGCCTCCTTGTGCAGAAAGCAAAAAGGATGATTGAAAAAAGTGGTGTCCTTCTAGGCAGGGTCCTTCTTAGAAAGGGTACTTCCTTTCAAAGTCTGTAAGACCAGCACTGCTCTAACTCTCTGTGGACCCTGGATTTCTCCAGACCCTGGCCTAAAGACAAGAAGGGAATCTGAAGCAACAAAACTATATATATATATATATATATATATATATATATATATAATTTCCCTCACAATCTCATTATGTGCCTTGTCTTCAGAGGCCCCAGTCCTGAAAAAAAGTACTCGTGCTTAACTTTACACACAGTGGGCAATGCCATTAAAGTTAATGGAAATAGTTGTATGCATAAAGGTAAGCATGTGCATAAGTCTTTGCAGAATCAAAGCCTTAAATTATAAGTTTCTTAGGGTAGGAACTGAGTCCTATAGTGGTAACACTTAAAAAGTATATTCCAGTTTGAGAGAGATTGCTGCTCCCAGGAGTATTCCCCCATTATAAGTATAGAATAGAGCTAATCAGGAATTTTTTGACAACATATTTTCAAAAAATGCAGATTCACTGAAATTGAAACTTTCTCAATTCACTTTTTAAAAAAAAAAGTTTGAAATTGGTGAAATGCTTTGTGTCAATGTTTTTTTAATGAAAATTTTAGGTTCAAAACAACTTTTCATTTCATTTCAATTTGTACAATAAGCTACTTATTGTACAAAAAAATAAAGATAAAAAATGGGTCAAAATCAAAATGAAATGTTTCAAAGCTATTGAAACAAACTTTTCAGTTTACCTGAACTGAAAATTATTTCAAATTTTTGGTTCACAAAATTTTTCAAGATTCTGACATTTCATCCTAATTTGGGATACTTTTTTTTTTAAATCTTGAAAAATTTTGTGGGACAGCAAAACCATTTCCTGCCTAGCTCTGGTACAGACATTCTCTTTCAAAACTGGGGAAGGACATTTTAAATGAGCCCCCTGCCCCATGGGGCATTACTGCAATTACATCGTGAGGTCCCTTCCAACCCTGATATTCTATGATTCTATGAGTGCAAAGAAATATATAACAATGGATATCCACTACTACACATTTGAACATCATTACTGCCAGCAAACTCACTTCCCCAGGGCCAGTATCATGGCACAGGCTTATGTGCACTCCTGGCCTCACTCACATCTACTCTACAGGGCCAACATCAGAGAACAGGCCTCTATAAGGTCAATGAGAGTTGCAGGGTACTTAGCAATTTTACTATAAAAATGGAGATACTGTTCTTTGCCTAGACTGTTCACCTTTGTGTAAGTCTATTTTGGCTGATTTTTTTTAAAGTATCTAACCCACTTTGTCCTAGGGTATAATTTGGACAAAGGTCAACAATATCTATGTAGCACGATAACAACACTTACTGCATTAGTAAATCAGCCATTTCTGTATCAAGTTTCTGAGGTTTTCCCAAACATGCCTAAAATGAAAGAGTGATCACAACTGCATATGTTTTGTTATGTCTTCTTTTTAGGAAAAATACAGTTACAAATAATTTCATAAGGATAATTCACTCTTAAGGATTGTCTACTTTTAAAATTAAAGACACATTTACCTCTCCACACATTGTGAAGATAACCCTATGAATCTGATGTTACCACATTGATAGCCATGCTCTGCTTATACTGTTGCAATCTATACATCAGGAGACATGGTTTTATGACACACTAAATTACAGAGTGCCATGCAGCATTGTACCTGCTATGAGCCAGCCATCACTACTTGCTAGCAGTGTCAACCAGGATATAGTGTTTGAGTGAATTACCATGCATGGACCACAGAAAAGAAATTGTGTGGTAAATCCTATTCAGAAAAATAAATCCCTTTCAGAAAAAAATTTGAACAAGAGCTCAGATTATTTTGATGAGTACATATTTTCATCCTAGATTTTAAATATTGAATATGATTGTAAAGACCAGTGATCAAATGGACAATGAGTTTTGTCTTTATTTGTAGTATTTAGTATACAGTGTCAGGGGCAGCTCTAGCTTGTTTGCTGCCCCAAGCACGGCAGGCAGGCTTCGGTCCGGTGGATTCAGCGTACCCGCCGCCAAATTGCCGCCGAATCCGCAGGACCGGTGGACCTCCCACAGGCGAAGGCAGCCTGCCTGTCATCCTCACAGGGCGCCCGCTGCGGCTTGCCACCCCAGGCATACGCTTGGAGCACTGGTGCCTGGAGCCGCAGCTGTACAGTGTTTATTGTAGATTTTTTTCCTGTTTTCTTATTTGATGGAAAAATACTGGTATATGTTAATGAGTTGTACACTTAAGCCTGAGTCTTTAGGTTGTCATCTCACTTTATTTGTTAATTTATTTCAATTTCTAACAAAATCTGTAAAAATAATTTTAACACTCTAGGCACAGTTGAAGGGTTTGGATTTATCACTAGCAGAAAATACAAATACGAACTCCTTTTGCTCAGTATTACTGAAAGTCCAGTCACATGCTGGAATTTACAAAGATCCATATTTCATGTATAAGTGACCATACAGTACCATTTTCTGCATTCACAAAATAGGCCGTCTCCATGATGTGAATAAAAATATGGTAGTTGTTCTCAATGGATACCATTGGCCACCAACTGACAATATTTTGCCAACTCAGCTCCAATAAAGGCAATATATGCACCCTTGAGACTCTTTAGGCGCTACCACCCTAGTGTGGCTGTAATGGTTCCACTTCCTGAGCGCAGCATGCATGACAAGCTATTACCAGAAAGTGAAACCAATTGCTTCATTATGCAAGTTGATGCACTAAATGCTGGAGCAGCACTCCGGGTGAAAATTCATTGCATTGCTACTTCTGTTTTGCTTTTCTGTCTCCAGGACTTTTTCAGAATAATATGAGATCCACTGTATTTTTCCACAGGTTTTTTGCCATCAGTTTAAAACAATCCACTGAATCATGTTTGCTCATGATGCCAAAAGAGCATAATTATGTTCCCTTATTAGCATCAGTACTCCAAATTCTTATCTAACGTGCTGCAATGGGCTCAAGGAATTTATACAAATCATAATTACTTGAGAACTTCATTAAGAAATTAATAAAAACCTCAGTACTCTTGATTAATTCTCTACTTTTGAGATTTCTTGTTCAAAATACTTTAAAAGTATTTGAGTTCCCTGTGCACCATACTATGTAGTCCATGTGACACTCATGAAAACTCTATATTGAAATAAGACCAAAATCAATTCTCATGTCTATGAATGGGGAATGTCAGGCCTCAAGTCCTGTTTTCAGCAGAGATGATCCTCAATCTTCCTTTGGTCCTATGAAAATGCATTGAAGCATTGCAGAGTCACCCACCTCAGTGCCACATTAGGAATAGCCAAATTCACCAGACGTTGATCCAGGTCAAGCAAGGCTTTATTGTATGTAATGTTTTAATTTTGAGTCTGGGCTACAGATGAGACATAAACAGCTCATGAGCCCTCTCTTCTTCTTTCCTCAAGCTCAGTTTAGGACTGCCAAAAGCTGGCCTTCTTTGGGATGAGAGACAGTTTTATTAAAGGCCACTCCGAGGACAAGCAGTTGAGTATATGAATACTAAGAAGGGCTATCCTAGAGCAACAAACTTTGTTCTCTGAAACAGAAGACATAATTTTGGCCACATTTGGTCCCTATGCCTGGGTTCAAGGTGAAGTGTATGCAATTTTTTCTTATTGTTTTTGTTAAAAACACAAGAACAGCCATAACGGGTCAGATCAATGATCCATCCAGCCCTGTATCCTGTCTTCCAACAGTGGCCAATGCCAGGTGCTTCAGAGGGAATAAACAGAACAGACAATCATCTGTCATTCACGCCCTGCTTCTGGCAAACAGAGGCTAAGGACACTCAGAGCATGGTGTTGCAAAGGGTAGGAATAAATGGTCAGTTTTCAGAATGGAGAGAGGTAAGTAATGGTTTCCCCCAGAGTCTGTACTGGGTCCAGTACTGTTGTTACTGAATACTGTGAAATCTTCAGGGAGAGCACTGACTGACTAACGTTTTTTAGCTTAACAATTATCACCATTCCTCACATGGGGCCTGATCCAAAGCTCACTGAAGTCAATGAAAAAACTCCTATTGACTTCAATGGGCTTTGGATCAGGCCCAAAGAATACTGGAAGACTCTCTTGCCTCATGAGCATTCCCCACCATCCAGGATAGCCATCCATGGGAGGTTGCAAATGAATATGGAAACTTCACACACATCAAAGAAGATCACTTATTTTATTTTCTGCATCAGGCTGATTCCCTGAGTGCCAAGCCACTCAAAATCCTGCAAAATTTTCATGGCTCCATACCCTTGGAGATTAGATTAGTGGTGATCAGACCTCTCATTGGTGAAAAGACCCAATATGGCTATGATTTCACCTCTTAGTCTCTCTTTCCATGCATTTTCAACGGTTCTTCTTGACTCTTTTTGTTTTTGTCCTATACTGAATCTTACAGAACAAATACCCATTCTTCATTTGGATGGTAAAGGGCTGATATGGTATCCACAATCTGTGTTCTCAAGAGATGCATTTGATATAACTCAGATACCTCCAAAAGCACCAGAGAACATAGGAAATAAAAACTGTATAATGCTAGTCATAAAAGAACAACATATGTGGTTTAACTGAATTTGTCTGGAGTCCAATTAAGCAATAAGACATGATAGGGTGTGTCGTATTACTAGGCCATTAATACAAGTCTCCAGAGTATTATGAGGCATAAGGCCAAAGAGAAATGCATTAATGGCCAACTAATACATGCTTTGTCACGTCCCATTGTTTTTAGGATATGAAAAGTTTTATAAAAGAAAACATGTAAAAAAACCTTAAAACACATTTTTGTGTGGCTTATTGAACAGATACATTCACTGTCAGAGGGGTTCCTAGTAGAATAACAGAAGGAAGGAGTTGCACCTTGTGTATTATAAATTATAGATATTAGATGTAAGGGAGAAGACTTTGATAGCTGGTTGGAGCCTCTTGTTAAATTTCTGCTACCTAACTGAAGGACAGGTTGGGAGGATTTCCCTGCCTCTGACTGAGCTCACTCTTTTTAGATCATACTAAATTAACTTTTTTCCTATAGTTGGGAAAAAATCCCCTGGTGATTTATTCATATAGAATGTTAAAATATTTTTTTATTCCAACAGTATCTGGGAGTATGTTAAACAGCATCTACTGATATTAGACATTTTTATATGCAGATGTGCTGATTATTTGCACTCAAGAGTTTGAAAAGTGTTAGCCATGGAAATCTCTGGATTGCTGATGTTCATTTTTGACACATTTTGGAATAATGGAAAACTTCCAGAAGAATTTACAAAAGCTAATGATATGCCAATATTTAAAAAGCATATGCATGATTACCTGGCTAGCCTGACATCAATCCTAGGCAAAACAATGAAATGACCATTGCCAGACTCAAATCAATAAGGAACTAAATCAACATGGTTTTATGAAAAATAGATCTTGTCCTATTAATTTGATCATGTTTTTTGATGAAATAACTAAGCGAGGTGATAAAAAAAGCTGTGTTGACTTAATATACTTTGACAGTACTGCACAACATTCTGATTAAAAATTGGCATAATACAAAATCAATATAGCACCTATTGAATGGATTAAAAACTGTCTAACTGACAGATCTCAAAATTTAATTGTTAATGGTTAATCATCATTGAATGAGTATCTCTCTGGTGGGGTCCTACAGGGACTGATGTTTACTATTCAATATTTATTTTCATCAGTAATCTGGAATAAGAAATCATTGTAGTAAAGTTTGTAGATGACACAAAGTTTGTTGGAGAGGTAAATAATGCATGACAGATCACCTATAAAGAACAATCTAGATCACTTGGTTAATTGGGTGAAATTGACCATCAAGTGTTTTCAGACAGCCAAATGCAAAGCCACACAAAGAATGTACACCATACTGATAGGATGGGGGCCTGTATTCTGGAATGCAGTGACTATAAGGACTTAGGGGTTATAATGTTGACAAACAACTGAAGATGAAAAGACAGTTACCTTTTCATAACTGGTGTTCTTCGAGATGTGTTGCTCATGTCTATTCCACAATAGGTGTGCGTGCTCGCCACATGCACGGGTGCCGGAAGTTTTTCCCCTAGCAGTACCCGTAGGGGGAGGAGCACCCCTGAGACCCATGGAGTGGCACCTGCCTGGCACAGTACAAGGGGAGCTGCACGCTCCCCCCACCCTCAGTTCCTTCTTGCCAGACAATTCCAGCAGAGGGGAAAGAGGGCGGGATGTGGAATAGATATGAGCAACATATCTGGAAGAACACCAGTTACGAAAAGGTAATTGTCTTTTCTTCTTCGAGTGATTGCTCATGTGTATTCCACAATAGGTGATTCCAAGCTATACCTTCTGGAGGTGGGTAGGAGTTCACAAGTTCTCAGGATGGAGTACCGCCCTGCTGAACCCGGCATCATCCCTGGTTTGGGAGACTATCGCATAGTGTGAGGTGAACATGCGTAGCGAAGACCACGTGGCGGCCCTACAAATGTCCTGCATAGGGACGTGGGCCACGAAGTCAGCCAATGAGGCCTGGGCCCGAGTCGAGTGTGCCCTCACAATGGACAGTGAGGGGACACCCACCAGCTCATAACAGGAGTGGATGCACGAAGTGATCCGTTGGAAAGCCACTGGGTAGAAATCAGCTGGCATCTCGTGCGCTCAGGCGAGGCGACGAACCGTTGCGAAGACTTTCTGAATGGCTTGGTCCGCTCGAGGTAGAAAGCCAGAGCCCGCCTCACATCGAGCGTGTGGAGGTGGTGCTCCTCACTAGTCGCATGAGGCTTGGGGCAGAGGACTGGTAGAAAAATGTCCTTACCCGTGTGGTGGGCAGAGACCACCTTCAGGAGGAACATGGGGTGCGGGCGGAGCTGGACCTTGTCCTTATGAAAGACCGTATACAGCAGCTTGGAGGTCAGGGCCCTGAGCTCCGAGACCCACCTGGCTGATGTGATAGCAACCAGGAAGGCCACCTTCCACAAGAGGTGAGACCAGGAACACGTGGCCAACGGTTCAAATGGGGGCCCTGTAAGACTTGCCAGCACCAGATTCAGGTCCCATTGTGGGACCAGAGGCTTAGAATATGGGTAAAGCTGGTCCAAACCCTTAAGAAACTGGCCAGTCATAGCATGGGAGAAGACAGTGTGTCCTTGCACCTGGGGATGGAAGGCCGGTATGGCCGCCAGGTGCACCCTGACTGATGAAGGTGCCAGGCCCCGGGTCCTCAGGTGGAGGAGGTAATCAAGGATAAGCTGGATCGGGGCGGCCGTTGGGGACACCCCTTGGTCCACCACCCACCTAGAAAACTGAGACCACTTTACCAAGAAGGAGCTATGAGTGGAGGACCATCTACTTTCAAGGAGGACATGCTGAACCTGTTCTGAGCATGTCCTTTCCTCACCACCTAGCCACTGAGCAGCATGCCATGAGGTGAAGAGGTGCCAGGTTGGGGTGGAGGAAGCGGCCCTGGTCCTGAGAGAGCAGGTCCGGGTGGAGTGGCAACAGCCGCTGCGGAGCCACTGCCAGGCCCGAGAGGGTCCCATACCAGTGCTGCCTGGGCCACGTCGGGGTAATGAGGAGGACCCTGGCTTTGTCCATCTTTATTTTCTCCAGGACCCTGCTGATCAGAAGGAACGGGGGGAAAGGTGTAGAGAAGCTGGCCTTACCAGGATAGGATAAAGGCATTGAAGATAGCGCCCTTCCCTAGAACCCCTCTGGAGCAGAACTGGGGGCATCGTCAGTTCTGCCGGATCGCGAATAGGTCCACCTGAGGAGTTCCCCACCTTCGGACGAGCTGGTGGGCCACTTCTGGGTGTAGAGACCACTCGTGCTGAGAGGAAAAGCCTCTGCTCAAGTGATCCGCCCTCATGTTCTGGGCACCCCACAGGTGAAAGGTTTTTAGGTGGATGCCGTGAGCTATAGAGAAGTCCCACAGACTGAGGGCTTCGTGGCAGAGGATCGGTCCCCACCTTGCCTGTTGATATAGAACATTGAGGCTGTGTTGTCTGTGAGGACCCTGACTACCTTGCCCTTCAGGTGCAAGCGGAAGGCCATACATGCTAGTCGCACCGCCCTGAGTTCCTTGATGTTTATATGAAGGGTCAGTCTTGCAGAGACCACAGGCCTTGGGTCTGAAAATTCCCCACATGGGCCCCCTCCAGCTCAAGTCCAATGCATCGGACACCAGATCCAACAATGGGGCCCTATCCCTGAATGGGACCTCTTGGAGAATGTTGCTTGGGGTGGACCACCACTACAGGGAGGTGATCACTGAGTTCGGCACAGTGAGGACCTTGTCCATTCTGTCCATGGCCTGGGAAAACTTCTAGATCAGCCAGAGCTGGAAGGGTCTCATCTTAAGTCTGGCGTGGCGGATCACATACGTGCACGCCGACATGTGACCCTGTCGGCACCGGGCACCTTGCGACCGAGTCGATGAGCCCTTTCGGGGTCTCGAACCTGTCTAGGGGGAGAGAGGCCCTGGCTGACGTTGCGTCCAGGAGCACCCAGATAAACTCTATGCGTTGGACCGGGACTAACATGGACTTGGTGTTGTTTACCAACAGGCCCAGGGCGGCGCATGTGGACAGGAGGAGTGCCACGTGATCCCTCACCCGTGATTGGGAGGTGCCCTTGACCAGCCAGTCATCCAGATAGGGGAATATTTGGGCCCCCCGGCGCCTGAGGTAGGCCACTACCACCGACATGCACTTTGTAAAGACCCTGGGGGCAGTGGACAGACCAAACAGGAGGGTAGGGATAGGATACAGAGGGACATAGACAAATTAGAGGATTGGGCCAAAAGAAATCTGATGAGGTTCAACAAGGACAAGTGCAGAGTCCTGCACTTAGGACGGAAGAATCCCATGCACTGCTACAGACTAGGGACAGAGTGGCTAGGCAGCAGTTCTGCAGAAAAGGACCTAAGGGTTACAGTGGACGAGAAGCTGCATATGAGTCAACAGTGTGCCCTTGTTGCCAACAAGGCTAATGGCATTTTGGGCTGTATAAGTAGGTGCATTGCCAGCAGATCAAGGGACGTGATCATTCCCCTCTATTTGACATCGGTGAGGTCTCATCTGGAGTAGTGAGTCCAGTTTTGGGCCCCACACTACAAGAAGGATGTGGAAAAATTGGAAAGAGTCCAGCGGAGGGCAACAAAAATGATTAGGGGACTGGAGCACATGATTTATGAGGAGAGGCTGAGGGAACTGGGATTGTTTAGTCTGCAGAAGAGAAGAATGAGGGGGGGATTTGATAGCTGCTTTCAACTACCTGAAAGGGGGTTCCAAAGAGGATGGATCGAGACTGTTCTCAGTGGTACCAGATGACAGAACAAGGAGTAACGGTCTCAAGTTGCAGTGGGGGTGTTTAGGTTGGATATTAGGAAAAACTTTTTCACTAGGAAAGTGATGAAGCACTGGAATGGGTAATGTAGGGAGGTGGTGGAATCTCCTTCCTTAGAGGTTTTTAAGGTCAAGCTTGACGAAGCCCTGGATGGGATGATTTAGTTGGGGATTGGTCCTGCTTTGGCAGGGGCTTGGACTAGATGACATCCTGAGGTCCCTTCCAACCCTGATAGTCTGATTCTATGGTCTGCAAGCACCTACGTGGGAATAAGATTTCAGATAACAGATAGAGCACTTTCACCTAGCATAAAAGACATAATGAGATCCAATGGCTGAAAGCTGAAGCAAGACAAATTCAAACTGGAAATAGGTGCAAACTGTTAACAGTGAGGTTAATTAATCATTAACCAACAATCTACAGGGGATGTAGTGGAGTATCTAGAACCTGAAGTTTTTAAATCAGGATTGGTTGCCTTTCTAAAATACACACACTAGTTCAGCCACAAGTTATTAGGCTTGGTCCAGAAACAACAGGGTTAAATTCTGTGGCCTATGTTATGCAGGAGGTTAGGCTAGATCAGGGGTTCTCAAACTGGGGGTTGGGACCCCTCAGGGGGTTGTGAGATTATTACATGGGGGGTCAGGAGCTGTCAGGCTCCACCCCAAACCCCACTTTGCCTCCAGCATTTATAATGGTGTTAAATATATTAAAAAGTGTTTCTAATGTATAAGGGGGGTCGCACTCATAGGCTTGCTATGTGAAAGGGGTCCCCAGTACAAAAGTCTGAGAAACCCTGGGCTAGATGATCGTATTGATTCTTTCTGGTCTCAAAATCTATGAACCTTACCGTTAGGGACTGGAATGTGAGTAGCCATGCCTAGTAGTCAAAGCAAGAGTCAGGAACCAGAGCCAAAGGTCAGACTCCGAGTCAGAGGCCAGATGCCAGAGCCAAGGGTCAGAGCCAGAATCAGAATCATAGAGCTGAGCCAAGGTCAGAGCCAGAGTCAGAATCAGAAAACAGGGGCAGGGATCAGGAACACAGCAGCAGGGCAGAAACCAGGGACAAGTGAGCTAAGCAGTGCTCAGAAGTCAGGTAAGAAGGCAGGGTCCGATGTTGCAGCCAGCCAAGAACTCACCCAGTTGCACGAGGCAACATCCTGTGCCTCTTTCTGGCTTAAATAGTGCAGCTGAGGGGCCGGGCATTCCTTCAGTCAGGACTCCAATCAGCTGGGGCTAAGGTTCCATTAGCAACTCAGGCCACAAACTACTAGTAAACTGCTGGATGATGGCTGGGGTGTGTGGGTTGCCTAGAGATCTGCAGACCTGGGTTCAAAGTCTATGAATCCTCATACCTACCATATCTTTGGTGTTCATAAAAGTACATCTAAAGAGCACATCCTAGTCTTAGACTAAGCCAGATTTCAACAAATGGCAGGTATTTTGAAGATGTTTCCCAGTGTTGAGAGTAACCAATTTAAACCCCTACAAGTCTTTACTTCCACTTTATATTATACAAATTGAATAAAGTGCCATACTGCCTATCAATTCATACATTTTCAAGTCCAAAGTATAAACATATGCAGCACAGTGCAGCTTCATATAAGCCTGTTTGCCAAGCTAAGCTGCCTCCCTCTTAATAAAGCATTTTTGTTGGAAAAGAAATGAATGAACAATTTCCTCACCACTGTTCTCTGCACACACAGACTCCTGATATATAGGGGCATATCACCGGCTCAGAAGAACATTTTTATGATAACTCCTTGTTAAAATGTTGGCAACATATCACTATAGTAGAAGACCAAACTCAGTTCCTATTGAAGTAAATGGAATTGATTTCAGTGAGAAGAAGTTACTTGTACATGGGTTATCCTGTCTGAGCCACTCTATTTGGCAGAAGTGCACCATACATTGTTCTCTGTAACATTTTACCCAATCTGTCCTTTGTCGCATATTGACAACAGGGATATCCTGTAATTTTAACACTTTAGCTTTTGTAAGGTGTTTCATAGTACTACTTGCAGGCCAGGGGGTTGTATAGAGAAGCATGCAAGTAGTCTGCAAAGAGGCAGCCTAGAGCAAGGTGGGTTGAATTGTGCCTCTCTGACTTAGGGAGCAGCCTCCTTTTGTCTCTTTCTGGTTTTGGTTCATGTATGTTAGGGTTCTGGATTCTCAGAAATAAAGCAGTGTTGTGTTGCACCCTTCCAGAAAGAGTGTGTTATGTTTTCACATAACTTCTGTTTATGTCATGAACATAACATTCTTGAATGTCTACCCTGATGGTACCTCAACCACTCTAGCTTTGGTAATCTGTTACACAAAGTTTGAAAATATTTATATCTGGAGTTCTAGTTTGGGCCTGTAACTACTGATATCTAACATAAACTTTTTCTTCTTTAAGCCATTTTTTCTTGTCTTATCTTCCAAGATTGTGACTAATTGTTACACTGAAGGTATTTATAGTTTTCAACATCATGAGTTCTCTCTCGTCTAGACTACGTCCCAAATATTAGCCAATTTTTTCAAAACTGGATGCCTAAATGGTTCTTATAACTTGCAAGTCTGACTGTTGTACTTCCAAAGAGGCATTTATGTGCAGAATGACTCATTTGAGTGAGCAAAGCCCCATTCTGCATGCTCAAAGGAATTATGGTGGACAGTTTTGTAAATGTGACCCATTTAGGTTTAGCTCCCTCAGTTGCTCCTCTCTTCCATACTTGTATCACTTTTAAAATTTCTCTATATTGTTTATTCTCCCCCCCCACACACACACACACTCTGTCAATAATCTTCAGGAACTGTGGGGACTGGAACTGAAGCCACCACAGCAGCTGCAGAAAGCAGCTCAAGCAGGTACTGCTGCACTATAGGGAGGGGACTAAAATGGGGCCTAGTCAGGGTCACCCCTCTCCCCCAGAACCCCTCAACCTAGAACTATGTAGGGGAGACACATGTACTCCATCCAAGGACACTAGGAGATATGCCATGCTTTCTCCTCCCTCCAGCAATATGGCTTTTGGGAAAGAAACTGAAGGGAGAGCCAGCCGGAGACTGAACCCATCAGAGCAGCTACAGAAAACAGTTCAAGCAAGGACCAATAGACACTGATGACGTCATCAGACTGCAATTTGCACTCTGAACATTCTCTCCTCTGTGCTGACTGGCAATTTGCTCCAATCCCTCCCACCACCACCCTCACGGTCTGCCATCCGGTTCCTATCTCTTCCCTTCCATTGTCTTTGTAATATAAACCCACCGAAAGGATTTAAATAACAACACGACAGCAAAAAATGCAGAACTAGCATGACATTTGTTGGCCATCCCATTGTTCTCTCTGCTTGCGGGTTACATACCGTTCCCCCACATTATGTTTGTTTTGTCTATTTAGATTGTAAGCTCTTGAAGCAGAGATGGTCTCATTACATGTTTATACAGTGCCTAGCACAATGGGATCCCTTTCTTTATTGATCCCTAGACCCAACTGTAATATACATGATTATTAATAACAATACATACAATATTCTCAGAACAGTTGAATATTCAGCTTGATTAGAAATATAGCATGATGTAAATATAAATGGATAGTGACCATAATCATGGCAGTTACTTTGAAATTATATGACAATAGGTTCAAGATCACAAGAAATATGGTATCGCTTGAAAGGGATGGCTACAGGGAGGAGGGTGATATCATAGCACTCTGCCAATAAGAATGTAAACAGCCAGGAGGAATAGGAATGATTTTAAGGTGGTGTAAAGGGTATAATCAGAAGTAAGGGGGCATTTTTACTGGACTGGACAAAATACAGTGTGTTGTTGGGAATAATCTTGCATTGGCAAGAAATGGACTGGATGACCAAACAGGATATATTTTCCATCAGGCTGAAGCCCAGCCACCCTTTCTGCAGGCACAACTTGCACCCACAACAGCTGAGCCATAATTTTTACACCTGCAAAATGAATCGTAGGTGCAAATTTGTGTCCTTGAGTCTTCAGCATGTTTAATCAGGTAGCAAAATCCCATCAATACTTGGGTTTGTGCCATTGATTCAACTCAGGAAGCAAAAATACAAGTACAGATTTTACCCTGATGTGTTTTTTCCTGATCTCTATTTTTCTTAAAAACACCAGGGTCTACTCTGTCTCTCCATCAACTTTCTGTCTCTTTTTGCCTCATCTTAGGCCACCACTACAAATTCTGACCACGGTGCTTTTCATGCTGATGTTCATGTTAATACTTGAAGATTTCTGTACTATATTTCCTTTCTAGTGACAAGGTATTTATCTTCCATCATAACATTATGGACCATACCCACACAAACACCATCTCAGCCCACCATCATACCATTACCAGCAACACCGGTGCAGCTTGACTGCTTTGTCTTAGGATCAGAAAAAATTCAAACAGCTATACTGATGGAGCACAAAAATGTTCAGATAGTTTGGCTTTAATGTGAATTTTAAAACATAATTTTCCCTTTTTTGCATCTCAAGAAGCAAAACTTATGTTGGGCAAAACAGAAATGTCAATTCATTATCACTTACATAGAATATTATAGAGATACATATATACCAAAGCCAAAATCTCCTCTGAGCCAAGGGCTTATTGGGCTGATGTGGTGAAGGGATATCAATTTTCATGGCCAGCAGTACACAAAGGAGTGATGTGGCCACCACCACATCTGACTGCACTGGAGGTGGTGTGCCAGTGGGCGAGCATGTGAGACTTAAACCAACAAGACTGTAATTAAGAGTCTAAACAAACCACCCACTGCAGCTCTCCATAAGCATATACAAACCTTAACTATAGGCATTATTGCCTGTTCTGCATATAATACTCACAAACGCATTTTATATAATATATATACATTTGTTATGCATTTGAAGTCCCACTACATTAAAAAAAATATTACATTCAAAACTGTTTTCATGGGTATATTGGGGCCTGCACATCATTGTGAAGAAACATCTGTCTTGATTTGGGATCTCACCAGCATACCTTGGCTTTACTTGTTTAATGTTGTTTGGGATTTTACAGTCAGAAGCCCTCAGGCTAATTAAACCAGTCATGTACACCCTAAGGGAAATGAGACTGTAGTTTCATATCTGATACCAATTGGTGCCAAGTAGAACAACTTGATATTTATGAATTTCTATAATTGAAGAATAGGTAAAGGAAATGAATCAGTGTATTGGAAATCTCACACTTTTAAAAAAAATCTGGCTTTCTAATGCAACTGTATTTCCGGGGCTGTCTGAAGAATTACTTTTATAACTACTAAGTGCATTTTCTAAAGAGTGAGCAGAGTTTTAGCCATTCAGTTAATTGATTTTAGTGGCAGACAAAGTCCCATGAAACACTTACAAAATTCACTCCTTAAAGTATATCTAGCTTTTAACCTTGTACTTATTTAGGCCCTGATCCTGCAAGCATTTAAAGAAAGTATATAACTTTACTCATGTGAGTAGCCCCTTTGAGGTCTATAGGACTACTCATAAAAATAATGTTATGTGCATGCTTAAGTATTTGCTGGGTCAAGGGGATTTATATTGTGTTCATTTTCTGCAATCTCCAGTTTGAGTGGCCTTTCTAAAATGTAGATAACATTTTAAATATTTAAGAAATAAGGTATCAACTATTCTATAACACAAACCCTTTAAGGGCAAGTAAGTGCAAAAAATAGGTTGTTACCTACACCATATACATGTGGCATCAAAAGCTAGAATAAGGAACTCACTGATGGTATTATTGTAAGTCTCACAATATGTGAAGTTTTACTTAAAGCTCCAGCTCCTGAAGTGAAGCGATTTTGTGAATCTCATCTTTCATTTTAAAAAAGTATGCTTCTATCCCTCATGGTTGCAGAAAACAGTTTGAAAATATCACCAAACTGCAACCTATATGACTCAAAACCCAGAAGAGAAATTAGAAGAACCTCAAATTTATTATTTTAAACAGTATATGCGGCTCCAAACACTTAAGACAATTCAACAATGTTGATATATTTTCATTTTGAAGAAAGATTATATTCATAATATGTTTTGTTATCCCTAGCAGTTTCATCAAACTCTGTTCTAGAAATTTTAATTTCATATGCCATCACCACAGCACACGGCTAGTGCATTTCAAAATGCAGTGCCATCAAAGCCAAATTACATGGGTGCACTTGCACATGAAAAATGCACATGCATTTGCACACCCAAATGGTCCTGACAGTTATCGGGATTATTTGTACAACCACAGCAATTGCAAGCACAAATGGGCTAGCTGGTTATTTACATATACAATTAACACGATTGTACATGGTACGTGTGGTAAATGTGCAAATCAATCATATATTTCTGCAAATCTGGACACTGGTTTATTACTAAAGTATGTTAATATCAGTTCTTGCCTACTTGCTACAGTTCAGACACCACAGTGATAGGCAGTAAATAAAGGCTTGTAATAATAATTGGCCAAAGCCTGAGGTATTTAACTCAGTTTTTACCCAATTTTTACTTTGTCTAGATAAGCACTTAGTAAAAATAGAGTAAAGCTAGATAAAAATCATAGGATTTGGCCTAATAATTTAAAAAATTATAAATAAAAGGAGCTGAAAGCAAAAAAGAAACCGTAGTACATCAAGGGAGATGTGATCTGGCCAGTGAGTGCTGCACATAATGGAGAATGAGAGTATATGACACCAAATTACAACTCCCATGAGGCACCATAACAGCATTTTCAAATTTTAAATTTTCAGATTTTGATTTTCCCCCCAAAAAGTCTTAATTTTCCATGGAAAAAAAATCCATTTTCCAACCATCTCTAGTCCTTTGGTTTTGGAAGTCACTTGCCTCCTTGGTCCAAAATGACCCAAGTCTGTTGACCTTCCATTTATGCAACACACCCTGTCTGTTTGCATAGGCATTTGGGAAGACAAAGTCATTGTGTTAGGAGACAGAGATTTTTTACTGTTGTTTTTCGTTGTAGGAGTTTCTGGTTTGTAGATTTTATGTGAGAAATGTGCTGCTGTTTCTGCTTTGTAATTATTGTACTATTGTGATTTTAATTTATAGTAGAGTACCTAGAACATCAGATAGGAGTTTTTTTATGTTGTATTTAAATCCATAATAAATAAACTTCAGAAAATTATGTCATCACTAAATTGAGCCCAAAATATTTAAAGGCTCCTTCTTAAATCATTTGTTTGAAATACACACATTCACAATAGTTTGCTCTCACTTACACCTGTGTAAATGAGGAGTAACTCCAAGGAAGTCTCTTTATGGAATGTGTAAAATGAGTGTGACTCAGTAGAATCAAGGCAAAAAAGGTAAAGAATTTGCTATAGTGGGAAACAAGGAGTAAACTTTAATAAAGTGAACCATAAACAATCTGAAGTATTATATTGATGGTTTCCTTTCCTCTGATAATGCCACAGTAACGGATGAAGGATTCTGAAACAGGCATTTATTATTAAAATAATAATAATTATTATTACTAATAATGAGTACACAGATTTATATAGCATGTCCAAGTGCTTGACAAACATTACACACTGATTACAAGGGAATAATAAGCAGAAACATCTGAGATGGAAATGAGCAGGTGTTGAGGATTGCAAAGCAACACTACACAACAGTTCAGGACAGTAAGCAAATAATACCTTGCCGATTCTTGTGGGTAAGTAGGTGATGGCACAAGGGTAATGCAGAATGATCTCCTTGGCCAGTGGATGCTTGCAATCTTTCTCAGTGACCGGATATGAGGCACCTTTCTTTTCATCTCATGCATTTAATATGCAAAATTCCTCCAAAGCATCATTTTGAATTTTCATCTTTGACATACGTTCAGCAAATAGAAAAAATTAAAAAGTAATGAGGAAAGTTCCCAACTGCTTTGAGAAGATTCCACATATGTGCTAATTAGTGATTCTGTCTGAAAATATTCCCTGAAAGCTGTACGGGTAGTGCAGCCTTGGATAAATAATGCAAATGCCCCATGGCACTGTCACAAACACCACCATCAGTGCTGTTTGTGATTTCAGTGAGACTCTCCAAGTTCTGCACCTGAGACTAAAATATTAATGAAGTAAAATTGTAGTAAACAAACCTCTGTTCCCCACCACCACCACTATCTCACACATACTTTTTTGGCACAAAGCAGTGTTTCACAGAGATGGGAGCAGACTTGAAAATATTTCCTTTGTACATTAAATTATCCTTTGTCCATCTTCTAATTTACATGAATTATTTATGGTTACATCTATGCTGAGGATATTCCCAGATTCTCCCGCTTTTGTCCTAGCACTCACCCTACTCCTTTAGTGCTAGCATTGGTGGCTGCACCATTGTTGATTAATAAAAAATAACTGCATCCACTGTGCAGTCTAACCCTACTCTGAAGAATGCGGTCTGGCCAACATAATGGTAAGAAAAAAAAACTTGTTACCAGATTACATTAACAAGTGGAGCTGCCTGGTGCTAGTGAAGAGGTGAGAGGATTTCAGGAAATCCTTAATGTAAAGAGGGTAACATTTTCAAAAGTGACTTAGGAACCTAAGACCCATTTTCAAAAGTGCCTTAAAGCACTTTGGAATGCATACCATTAATTTCCAGTGAGATTTGGGTTCCTAATGGTGGGATTTTCCAAAGCATCTAAGCACTATTAAACCTCAGTTCCTCCTATTCTTTGCCTGTGGCACATAATAGTCTAGTCTCCAGTGGGCTGTCATACTTTGGTCCAGTTTCAGTCATTGGTTTTAGCATGCAGGTGCTGGGTAGTGTCAGTGGGCTGCGATATACAGGAGGTCAGATTATATGATCTGTTGGTCCCTTCTGGCTTTAAACTCTATTACTCTAGGTTGAGCACCTAACTGCGATTAATTTCATTGTCTGCAGAGTTGTTGCTGCTGTGTCGGTCTTGGGATGTTTGTGAGGCAAGGTAGGTGAGGTTATATCTTTGATTTCAATGTGAGCAAGGCACTTCACCTGCTTAGGCCCTTTTAAGGTCACACAAAGTGCCTCGATCACTTTGGAGATTAGTTTAGGTTTTTAAGTCACGTAAGCGCTTTGGAAAAATTTACCCAAGTAACTGTGTAAATTCCAATCTTGCACTTATGCAGCCCCAGCATAGCTTCATCTCAGTTATCTCAATGCAGCTGTACTGGTGTAAATTGAGAGGAGAATCCAGCCCCCGAAGACTGTTCACAAACGATTGTCCATGTTACATATACCCATCAACCCGTGCACTAATATGTTAACCTACATTCTCAAACTGCAAATCATTTCTTTTTAGATTACAGGGATTGCAGACTCTTGAAGCCTCTTTTTAAGAAATAACAGCTCTGCCGTTTTAACCCCATGTACAATACATGCCCATATTCCTTTGCACAATTCAGTATCACAAACTAGACTATAAATGTCAGTGCACGAATAGCATCTAGTAAAGCCAGTGGAAAAAAATTAACACAAGCTAGTAACGCTATTTGGTAATTACTAGCTTTACAGCAATTTGTTCAGAACTTTAAAATTTGAAGACATTTCTCAGTTATATCAGTCTAAATCTAGAGTAACTCCACAGGCTTTAGTTTGGGCCTAAGATTTGAATTGTGGTAGTGAAGGTGCAGGGAAAAGGGGGGAAGAGAATAATTGAGCAAATCACAAGGCAGAAGTGGCTATGTGTGTTTGCACATGTATTTCTGAATCCCTTCTTCCTATATTTGGTGCCTGTCCAGCTGCATTTTATAGATCACTTGTCACTCTTTTAAGTGAATATAGGTTAACCAAATTACTTTGGTTGACACTACTTCCTTCAGTAATTCAGACTGCAATGTCCAAGATTGTGTATGAGCTATTGGTGGGTGCATAATGACTGCCACATATAGCAGCTGTTTATTTTGTAAAGATTTTGGGATAACTCACATATGAAATTCCCTATATTAAATCACATTCTGTTTGCCTAGTCCACTGGCTCTTAAACTTTCCAGACTACTGTACCCCTTTCAGGAGTCTGATATGTCTTGAGTACCCCCAAGTTTCACTTCATTTAAAAACTACGTGCTTACAAAATCAGACACAAAAAATACAAAAGTGTCACAGCACACTATTACTGAAAAATTGCTTACTTTCTTACTTTCACCATATAATGATAAAATAAATCAATTGGAATATAAATATTGTGTACTTACATTTCAATGTATAGTATATAGAGCAGTATAAACATTATCTGTACGAAATTTTATAATGAATTTTCTAGTGCCTTTTACGTAGCCTGTTGTAAAACTAGGTAAATATCTCTAGATGAATTGATGTACCCCCTGGAAGACTTTTATGTACCCCTATGGGTACATGTACCCCGGCCTAGTCTATTCTAATTAAGAATGAAATTCCTCATTAGCATGTGTTTCTAAATGAATTGTAGACTTTGTTCATCGAGCTTTTAACACCAAGCTTCAGTCTGCCAATCATACCACAATTGTCTCCTAGTTCACTTCTCCCTCAGTTGTTTCTATGCTTTCTCCCACACCAACCTCCATGACAGAGCAAAACTCCCTCTCAATTTTCATACAGTTGCCATCATATCCTTTTTAATTCCCTTCTTAAAGCTACCTCTTCCATGATACCTACAAAAAATTCCTTTCTGCCAATAGTTTCTTGAGCAGTAACTTCTACTTTTCTGCTAAACCATGTTCATTTTATTGTTATCTCATTATCCCAGTCCACCTGCTTTCCCATTTGTCTATTTGGTCCACTGGTTGTGGCCTGCCTGTCATAAGATTGAGAGCCCTCTGAGGCAGGAACTGTTTTGTTTGTAATATGTCTATACAGACCACAATGGCGCCTTGAACAGGTGTCCGTGTGTTATCATAATATGAATGAATAAATAAATAATAATTTGCTGGTCTAGATGCTGAGCACTTTTGAAAATATAACCACTTCATTCATGGGAGCTGTTGAACCCTGAGATTTTTTTTTAAAACTGGCCCTTAATTTCCTTGCACCTTACTTCCCCAACTATAAAATGTGGATAATTATATTTCTTTTATGCCACCCATTTTGCTTATTTGTATAACAAGCTTCTTGGGGAAGGGACTTTTTCTTACCTTGTCTATGCACAGTGCCTAGCACCATGGGGCACTGACTATGGTACAGGTTACTGTAAGACAAATAAAAAAATAAGAAGCTAGAGTCAGCAAAATTTTCAGAGGTCAATAAGTCAAGAAGGCAAACAGCCTTCCCTAGAATATTTGCAGGCTACCAGGAAAGGAAAACACAGAGATATGATAATATTAAGAAATAATGGTTCTGGGAAGATCTTTAGGACCCTGATGGTGTCCAGTGAATATTTAGGGAATATTATACAGAGCTCCTTCAGAGGCAGACCAGCCATCTTTCTGAGTAGAATTAGTATTTGAATAGTCTTGAGGGTTTTCCAACTGTAATAGATGAAGAACAGGAAAATCTAGAGGCCAGTAGAAGAGGAGGTGGTTTCAATAGCACTGAACAAGATATTTTTTCTATAAACAACTTTGCAGTCTCCTTTTTATACCCAAAGAACTTTACAGTATATTTCTGGATTGCAAATTTCAGGAACAGACTCCCAACATGGCAGCTCACTAGTTAGTAAACTGGAATATTATAGAGAACAACAAACAATGTCCAAATCTATTGTCTTATTGGAGTATCATAGTACATAACTAATAATAGGGTTTCTTTTAAACATATATTCTGAGACAGGTGTAGCATGGTAATATATACATGATGCGTAATACACTGAGTAAAGTACCTTATTGAATCAGGGCCTAAGCACGTGGATCAGTTTAAGCAGATGTATAGCTTGGGCTGTGCACACGCTTAAACACCTTGTTGAACGGGAGCCTAAGCATCAAGGGACTATTTTTAAAGGCTCTGGGCACCCGCAGCTCCCGTTAGCTTCATTTGGTGTTGTAAATGATCAGCATTTTTGAAAATTAGGCCTTGTAAACCAGGATTCCCAAGGGAATGCTGTTCAAGATGTTTGGAGATTATAGGGTACCTTTTTCTTCTCTGTCTTTTCAGTGTGAGTATCTAAGATTTACTGTTAAGAAAAATGGAAGTTCCTCTGCTGCAGGACAAACCTATACATGATTGGGCTTCCAGACTCAGGAGGACGGTGAGTCTACGGGCTTGTCTTCACTTCACGTTATTCACGTGAATAACATAGTTGGAGTCAACATAGGTTAGGTCGACTTACCCGGGTGTCTTCACTGCTCTGCGTTGATGGGAGACACTCTCCGGTTGACTTCCCTTACTCTTCTCGGACAACACTCCGTCATCGATTTAGTAGGTCTTCACTAGACCCGCAAAATCGATCCCTGCTGCATCGATTGCAGCAGCGTCAATCTCTCCATAGTGGAGACCAGCGCTACTTCTGCAAGGAAAGTGAAGCAATTCCCTTGGATTGTCCTGGAGATTCATTTACCTCTTAGTACAGTGGTTCTCAAACTTTTGTACTGGTGACCCTTTCACATAGCAAGCCTCTGAGTGTGACCCCCCCCAATAATTAAAAACACTTTTTAATATATTTAACACCATTATAAATGCTGGACGCAAAGTGGGTTTTGTGGTGGAGGCTGACAGCTCGCGACCTCCCCGTGTAATAACCTCGTGATCCCCCGTGGGGTACCAACCCCCAGTTTGAGAACCATTGTGTTAGTATCATGATTCTGTATTATTTGCAAGAGAGCCACTGGCCTAGCTTGTTTTCAGGCACAAAGGAAGTTTCATCTGGAATACTAGTCTGAACTGTTTGTGCTGCTGTTTGGCGTAGTGCATTGGCCAAAAAGAACCGTGTGATTTCTGGGAGATCACTCTTGGCCTGGGAAAAGTGGTTTTGAACTAATTTTCTATTTTTAGAGAATAGGCTTTGTTTGGATATTTCTATATGTATTCATTGTTCTTTCCAAGAATGTGATTTTTAGTTTGTGTTTTGATGCTATATCTAATAATCATGAAAGGAGAGACTGTGCAATGTTTCTATCCTCAGATTTATTATTAAATATGAGTCTGCATGCCAGGTTATCACACTGAAGTGAAATCACCACTGCAGGTCTTGCTGTAAAACTGGTCTTGCTGTGAAGTAGGCAATTTGTATATAAATTCAATATTCATACAAAGAATATCCTATTATCAGTAGATATGTGATCTGTCTTGCACCTAACCAGAGCAGTCCCAAAAATATTCCACTGGTGAGCAGCATGTTATTTTTGAGGTTGCTCCTTTGGTAATTGATTCCAACTATTAGCAACCAGGTATTATAGTTTTTGTCCCATAAGACTTTTCTTCTTGGTACAAAGGTCAGCTCATCCAGTGAGCAGAATTGATCTGTACTGTCAGCACCTCGCATCAGTGGTTTCAAATACTCCAGGGTTAGACCATAAATACATTTTCAACAGGACTTAACCAGTGGCATCTCCCTTCTCTATTCAAACAATAACAATTTCTGCTTGGCAAACAGAGCGGAAAGCTGCTCTTTACTATTGCAATACAAACTAAATTGGCATAATGTATTACAAATAATTCATACTTCATTTAGGGCTCCACTAGTGCTAACCTGACATACTTGCAATGTTGCCTTACTGTGACTGTTGCTTTGCAATTTTTAATTGAAAAGGAAAGCTTAAGCATCAGTAGTTTCAATGTAAAATCCTGATTTTCTTTTGCGTAGTACATTTTATGTGCCCTTCTCATTTCAGACCTTTAGACAACCACTGTGTTTAAACTGTCCACCCTCTGTCCCTGTATATAAGAATCACTATTTTGCTTTCTGCTACTAGGATATACCAAAAAGTATTATTTTCATTTTCTAACATTTCATACCATGTAAGTAATCTGACACCAGATACAGCAACCTGTCCCAATCGCTTTGCAAAACAATAGTTAAATGAGTAATTGATTTAGCATTGTCCGGTAATAAACTATTGTATTACCCATAGACAGGAACTATTCTGAAAGAACTTTAGTAACTCATTAATATGAAGGGAAAATGGAAGTGGTTCAAAAACAGACCTCTGGGGTACCTCTTTACTGATACCCAGGAGAGAAGATACTACAGCATGGACTGTAGTAGACTGACATCTGTCAGACAGGTAATTATTCATCCATCTTAATGTTTCTTCCTAAGTTTATGCATAGGAAGCTTGTGATCCACCAAGTCAAAGGTCTTAGTGAAATCAATAAAAATTGCCCCTATCAGGTCACACCAAGCAGATCATTTTCCACCTTTTAACAAGGCAGTGGTCATTAAATACCTTATTTGAAAACCAGACTGATAAGGGTCATCAGGCCTTTGTGCATTATATAATCCATCAATTGTGCATGTACCATGTCTTCAGTGTCTCTGATATGTGATCAAACAGAAAATGGCCTGTGTGCATTTCCAGTATCTGAACATGGCTTCTTCTTTTATATATTGAGAATCACAGTGTAGAACACAGTATTTCCAGGATGTAAGAGACTTGCTTTAAGGAAATTCCACTTTATTATTTCACACAGTGGTTTAAGTAGGTCATGTGTTCCACTTTTAAATACTTTTACTCTAGTCCATTGGTTCCTCCTTTGCTATTAGAATTTTAATTCAGCTGTTTAATGAGGACTAATTATTGAACTTCACATATTTTAAACTGAAACAGACATGCAAAAATTAGTCTACCAAATACTCATTTCTTGATTTTATTATAAATCTCACACACCTAACATATTTTCTTTTTAAAAAAGGAGATTCATTCAGTCATTGAGTTGAAATTAATGAAATATTTAGAGCAAATTTGAAGGGTGAGCAGACAGAAAGGTGGCTGAACTGACCCTAGCACAAGTCAGAGCAGCCACATGACTGCTCTAATATTGGCCAGCTACAGTGTTCTCCTAGGGACTGTTCTGCAGGCCAGGGATCAAGAGAGCACACTGTTCTCCAGCACCATCCCTCCAGCCTCTGTCTTGTCCCCAGCCAGCCCAGACACATTTTCTGCATTGAGGATGAGGTAGCTTCAGGAATCCCCTATGCTAAGGGAATCCTCACCAAATTCATCCCTAGTGTAATTGCACTGACATCTGAAACTGTAGCTATGAACTAGGTATGTAAAGTGAGACCAAACAGCACAACTTCTGGTTTCTTCTGTTCCTCATTTGCCACTGCCTTGCTCTGTGACTTTGAATAGGTCATTGTCCAGATTCTACTCTCCATTACTTCTTTTCAAAGGCAGATACACTACTGAAGCAGAATCTGGCTCTCAGGGATGTCTACACTTCAATTAAACATCCAAGGCTGGCCCAGATCAGCCAATCTGGGCTCGTAGAGCTCAGGCTTTGGGGCTGTAAAATTGCAGTGAGAGGTTTGGGCATGGGAACCTACAAGTGGGAAGGTCCCAGAGCCCAAGCCCAAACGTCTACAGCACAGTTTTAAATCCCTGAAGCTCAAAACCTGTGAACCAGAGTCGACTGACCCACACCAGTCACAGGTGTTTAATTGCTGTGTAGACACACCCTCTGTGCCTCAGTTTGTCCATATGTAAAATGTATCCTACCTCACTACAGGGTGAGATTCAATTAAGTTAATTTTAAAGTTCTCTAAGCTCTTTGGATGAAAAATGATACAGAACTGGAAAGTATTATAATGTGATACCCATTATTTTCTTCTACTGCCACCTTTGCTGTAATACACCAAAGCCTAAGATATTCTCATTTAGCGGCCTCTCTTTCTATTTTTGCCAAACCATCCCATTCACTGATAGTTCCAACAAAACAAATAAATAAATGAAAAGGCCAGGGTAGCAACACAGTAACACTGAGCTCCCTAGGGGAGTGCTGAGAGTTTGTGGGGAGCTCTCTCCTTGGGGGAGGGAGGAGGGGGAAAAAGCAGCAGTCATAGGGCTGCAATTGCTCATTGAAGGTCCTGAAATGAGAGGATTTATGTTTATGATGGGACTAGCTTGGAAATAGCAACCATCAGTGTAAATTTGGATCTATTAGAGATGGAATTCACCCTTGAGGGAGTAACGAGGGAGAGGAGGAGGAGAAAGGAAACTTAACTTAAAAAAAAAAAAAAAGGTTTTGCTGTGGCCCATATTTTCTTCTCAGCCCACATCACAATGCTTACTTGCTGCTGGGGCTTATTAATTTTTCACTGACGCCACGCTAAAAATAGTTAATTATTGAAAATGCATATCCGTCTGAAGCTGAAAGGCTGTCTCTTCCAAACAGGTGACTGGTTCAGATAACCCCAGAAGGCACCTCTGGATCTTTCAGACCCTTGATCAAAATTTCTTTTTTAATTTGAAAAGAAGAGAGGTGATTAAAACTGAAAATGATGGTGAGTCTAATGAAAGCTTCCTCCCTTCATCCCCAAGAGCTGGTGAAATGGCTGAGGGTTTTTTCTTTAATGAATATTTTCAATGTATGTGTCATGCTGGTACTTTGATTAAAAAACTCAGATGAAGAGATTTTGCTGTAACAATAGAGTGTGTGTGGATAATATTACTCATGTGTTGGTGATAGTTCAAAGGCTGGAATGTCCAGACTAAATACATTGCAAAGAGATCAGTTCTTTAACATTTCAGTTAGACAGAAACATGAAACAACAGGCCAGTGACTTCAGAATGCAGAAACTAAACAATCAGTCTAAGACACTGCACAGAACATGCACTGAAATTCATTATGCTCTCATCACTTAAATCTCCTGCTCCCACCACTGTGCAATGTGCTGGCTGATTCCTTCATGTTGCTGTAAAAGTGGAGTTGTTATGTATACTCATTGGACCACATTTGGAGGTTCTTACTGAGGGCTAGTTCACCCTCTTCCCATGGTAAAATCCACTCCAAGAATCTCAGTTGGAAGAAACTCCACCAGGATCCCCTTGTGGAATGTCCTTATCTGTTGGGGAAGGAGTGGGATTGGGCCGCCCCCACAGAATAGGTTGAGGTCTTCTGCAATTCCCATAGCTGATTCTGGGGGATAAGTAGGAAGGCAAAGCCAGCAGCAAGGAGACCCTGTCCCTTCTCATCATCTCTGTGGCCCTAGTGTGTCTAGCCCCTGTCCCTCCCATGCTACCAGAGCCTCTCCTGGCTATGGCTGCCCCAAGAATCCCCTCAGAGAGGTAATATAGCTTAGGACTGTATCTTCGCTGTGCCATAGCAGGAAACAATGTGTGTCCATATCTGGCCCCAACCCACTCAGTCCTCCTCTTCCTTCCATCCAGAGAACCAGCCCAACCAAGAGATCTCTAAGGGATCTGGAGGAAATAGGGCTGCATGTCACAAAGGTGGCTGAACCGCCTTCCTGCAATGAGGGAGTTCCACATGCAGAGTCTCCTCTCAGTGTGCAAGCTGAGGGGACACAATCCCTCCCACCGTCCCCTCAGTTTTATTCAGTCTGTACTCAAGCAAATTCCTGCTGAAGTCAATGAGAGTCAGTCTGAATAAGGACTGAGTAAAAAACTGAATAGGGGCCTCAGAATTTGGTCCTCTTGCCATCAATCTCAAGCCTTTTTACCTACCTCTGGCTGTGAGACTACCAGCTCATCCATCCTCAAGTGTTGCCCTGAGTTTGTGAATATAAGTACAATATCACTACACTGATAATAAAAAGGGTTAATTCATCATTCTGGGTTACCATTGTTCCTGTAAAGAATCAGAGAAATATCCAGAGTTTCCAAGTACGCTGTATAATTGGCCACATTACTAAATGCATGTCCAGTATATGTCTCAGAAGTGAATTGCCAATAAAGTTTCTGCAGTATTTCAACTGAATTTCACATACTGAATCAGACATGTTTGCAATGGCAACTGAAACAGTATAGGTCCTTGAGAAAATATTTCTGTTACAGGACACAATCACATAGCGTCTGAGAATTGCTTTCATGTGGGAACAGAGGAATGATGTTTGCAAGAGGAATAAGGAGATACGAAGAATACATATTTGTTTTATGTGCTGTGACTAAAATTGGTTGAATTATTTGTGAAGAGTAAGTTATTAATTATTACTATTAATTATTTGTATTACTGTAGCACCTAGGAGCCCTAGTCATAGACCAAGGACTCCATTGCACTAGGTGTTGTACAAACACAGAACACAATGACGGTCCCTGCAGTAAAGACCTTACAATCTAAGTCTAAGTTGCAGTGGGGAAAGTCTAGGTTGGATATTAGGAAACACTATTTCACTAAGAGGGTGGTGAAGCACTGGAATAGGTTACTTAGGGAGGTGGTGGAATCTCCATCCTTAGAGGTTTTTAAGGCCCGGCTTGACAAAGCCCTGGCTGGGATGATTTAGTTGGTGTTGGTTCTGCTTTGAGCAGGGGGTTGGCCTAGGTGACCTCCTGAGGTCTCTTCCAACCCTAATATTCTATGATTCTAAGACAAGAGGCAGCAGATGCATACAGACAGATGAAGGAGTACAAGGAATCATTAAAACAATGTGGCAGCCTAACTCTTGCCAATATGATAGGCAGCCTAACTCTTGTTGAGATTTTAGTAGGTATCATGACAAAGGAGACTTTTGAAGTCAGGGTCAGGGGAGATAACAAATGACTTTTGTAGATATTGATGGTGAGCTTCTCCCAAGCATGAAGGGCAGCATGAGAGAAAGCATGAAGGTGCTTATTTGAAAATTTAACATGTGGGTGATGGAGGCATCATGGGCCAATTGGAGGTGGGAGGTGACTTGATACTGAATAAGAGATAAGCATGATGTAAGTCATGTATTGAAACCCATAAAAAGACTCTGCAGAATGGAAAGAGGGTTACAGAAGGAAGGCTACGTTGATTTAATGGTTCCCTACTCTACTCTAGCCCAACTATTTGGGCATATTTCTGAGAAGCTGTGTTGTCTGGGGAAATAGGCACAAGGTTAGGAGTCAGGAGGATCTGACTTCTAATCCCAGCTCTGACACTCAAGTATGGCCTTTCTCAGGTTGCATCATGTCTCCGCTTCAATTTCTTCATCTGTAAAATGGGGACAAACAGTGCTTACTTACCTACCTTAGTGAGCATTGTGAGGCTCAATCAGATGTCTATCCAATACTTTGATCATGCAAATTACTAAATGTCATGTATTATCATTGCACCCAACCCTACTTCAAACACCCAAATGCTCTGTGGCATGTCATAAGAACATAAGAAAGGCCGTACCGGGTCAGACCAAAGGTCCATCTAGCCCAGTATCTGTCTACCGACAGTGGCCAATGCCAGGTGCCCCTGAGGGAGTGAACCTAACAGGCAATGATCAAGTGATCTCTCTTCTGCCATCCATCTCCATCCTCTGACGAACAGAGGCTAGGGACACCATTCTTACCCATCCTGGCTAATAGCCATTTATGGACTTAGCCACCATGAATTTATCCAGTCCCCTTTTAAACATTGTTATAGTCCTAGCCTTCACAACCTCCTCAGGTAAGGAGTTCCACAAGTTGACTGTGCGCTGCGTGAAGAAGAACTTCCTTTTATTTGTTTTAAACCTGCTGCCTATTAATTTCATTTGGTGACCCCTAGTTCTTGTATTATGGGAATAAGTAAATAACTTTTCCTTATCCACTTTCTCAACATCACTCATGATTTTATATACCTCTATCATGTCCCCCCTTAGTCTTCTCTTTTCCAAACTGAAGAGTCCTAGCCTCTTTAATCTTTCCTCATATGGGACCCTCTCTAAACCCCTAATCATTTTAGTTGCTCTTTTCTGAACCTTTTCTAGTGCTAGAATATCTTTTTTGAGGTGAGGAGACCACATCTGTACACAGTATTCGAGATGTGGGCGTACCATGGATTTATATAACCCTATCTTCTACACTTCTCACTTTGTCTATGGGAGTAGCTGTATTATACCTAACAGAGATGTTCCTACTCGAATTGCCAAACACAACATTATACACTAATCAAAGTTGCTACAAAAAAGCAACACCCACTGAAGTAAAAAAGGAACCTAATCTAACTCAGCATTTAGAAGTACCCAAAGTCCTTCTAAACTACTCCTTCACAGATATCTAACTGTATTGGGCAAGATAGTCCTTGTTATAATCAAGCCACTTGCTCAGGTATGCTCCACCACAGAACAGAGCATAGGAATTAATGGCTCTAACAGCAAAATCTGCCTTTGAACTGGTATCTTCCCTTGAATCTGGGGGATAGGTTTTTTGGATGCTGTCTTTTAAAATATGGATAATTTAGGACCTAGTCTTGCAAACCTTCATTCCTCACACATAGGCCTGATTCAAAGCCCACTGAAGTCAATGAGATCCTTTCCATTGACTCTTTAAATAGCTTTAGATCAGGCCTCCAGTGCTTTTTCCCATATATAACACTACTGAAGTCAGTGGGACTATGCACAGGAGTAAAGGTTGGAAGAATCTAGCAGTCCAGAGTGTTCTGAAGTAGTACTGCAGATCAGGAAGCAGTCAGAACAGGGACAGAAGTTAAACATTGCCATGGAGTTGTCAATTTTAAATCTTGGTTCTGTTTGGGGAAAAGCTGACTGAGGACTTGTCCAAGGGCAGATCTGAAGTTGTGGAATTTGAATATGATTTCTTCTGATGCCCACCAGGATCTAGGAAGAAATGCATTAATGTGAAATAAATGTGATCTGTCTGCCAGCACTCTGATGCAAACAGAAGTGCTACTTTCATAGAAATAATTAATAGTCCTTTTCTGCCACTGGGATAAACAAGGAAGAAAGATAAAGAAGAGGGTGAGATGAAAAGAAAATACAAGACAGATCAAAGAGGGCACAAAAGGGAATTCAATAATGACAAGTCTTTCATTGAGGGCCTGTGGTGAAGAAAGGAGAGATAGCAGCTAAACGGGTAGGACACCATGAAGTGAACTGAAAAGGGACCTTGAGAGACCTGAAAGGATGATGAAGAAAAACTAAGAGGATTTGGAGAGCTCCAGCAAGAGGGTGTGAGAAAATATTTTCCTAAATAACCAAGTTGCTAAAGGAGGTAAAACCAAAGACAAACAGCAAAAGAACAAACAAACAGAAAGTTAATGCTACAGAGCAATTTGTTAAATTGGTCATGTGCAGCCAATGTTTTAACAAAGAGCTCCTCAAAAAGGATTCACCTCATGCAGTGATACGTATAACATTCCCTAGGTAAAATAATATTCTTACACACACATCTGACTCCTCCCCAAATAAACCCATCAACTCAATACATTTCCATTGTTCTCAGACAATATTTAATCAATTCCATAGACCTTCTCTCCTCCCCAAAGCCCAAATACTCATCGACTTCCTGTTTTTCCTCCTATCTCCAAAATGTCCATCACTTCCTCGGTATCCTGACATCCTCCCCCAACAAAAAGGAATGATGTGTGGTGGGTAAATAACAAATTTAATGGGAAGGAACAGAAGAGCCGTTTTGGGCTGAGCTAAAGGAAAGCAAGTTTCAGAGCTGTGAGACAGCTTTAACAAACAGGTTATGACTCCTGAAAATATGGGTTCATACTGAAAATACTAACACAACAAATGCTATAATGCTTACATCTACTGTATGGCACTTTATTTATTTTTATGTGATAACATAGAACACATCAGCTGTTGTATGGCCAGGGGCATTTTGGTTTGTTGTTTTTCTGATCACTGCTCTGAGTTCAAAGAAAGAGGATATTTTGTTTTGTTTTATTTTAAACTTTAATGCTTTTTAAAACATAAACAAACAAACAGAGACTTTTGCTATGATGTCTGTAATCCAGCTCCCAGGCTAGAAAGTTTCTTCTGATATTCTATGATCTAATCCCATCTGTCTGGTTTAGTGTCCCCTCATGTATCCCCCAGATAAAATCTTTGTGGGACAGAAAGGATAGATGCCACCAGCCTTGGAGCTGGGTAGTTTATCTTGCACCATTCTTTCTCCATCGCTAACAGACAAATTGTCCTGAGGTGTCACTGGCCTCTGCATTTTTCCTGCAGGCTGCTTCCCTATTACCTTCCTACAAGCAGAAATCATAACCATGCATGCTGCTACTGCCAAAAGGCAGCTATTCATAATCAGCAGAGTGTGATTATGAATTAGCCAGCAGCATTGCTGAAGTTTACAGCACTTCCTGCAAACAAACTATGTGGTAAAATTATCTGCAGCAGAGAATAAACAGCTTTAATGGCCTATAGTTTAATTTCTTTTTTATAATTTTAAAGTGAAATTAGTGTTTGTAAAAGATGCTGGATTAACAGCCCTGGAGACTCAAGTGCTCTGTTTACTTTAGATACACAAGTACAACACAGACAACAGTAGCACAAGCTACTCCACACTGCCTTATCAATGTGCATCAATCCTTTTCTAGAGGGGCTGCCCCTTGGAGCCAAGGGCTAAGATCATTCATGCCTTTCTGCTTAGACTTTCTTCTAAGACTGGCGACAAGGCCAAGACAATTCTAGTGGTGGTTTGGTGTGGGAACTTTTCCATTAGCCACTTGACAGAAACCTCATATTCATTTCAGGGATGGACACCTGAAGGCAAGCGAAAACGAGGCTCCTCGAAAATAACATGGCAAAGAGCTGTGGAAGCCTAGCTGAAAAACCTGGGGCACAGCTGGGAAACTATTGGAAGACTTATCAGAAGACTTGCCAGACAGGAGTGGAGGAGTTTCGATGCTGCCCTAAATGCCAGAGGCGTAATAGGAACATGATGACGACCCAAGGAGGCATCAGGTGTATGTTGTACTGTATTTTCATTATGATCAGCAAATAGTATAAAAATGTAAGGCCTCCATAAGCCGATAGTATTCCCATCCTGCTCTGAATAGAGGGCCAGACTGTGTTCCCCGAGAGCCACACGGGGGCAAGCTCTTCTCATTTGTGCAGGAGGTGGCTTGAATACTTCTGAGTACTTGTCATGCAGGCTGGAGCTCCTGGAGAGAGGAAGTGGTGGCAGGCCTGGGTGGAGCACATCATCCCCTCTCCAGCCCAGTGGAACTTCCTTTAAAATGTTAGCGGAGCCCCAGGATGCATTATATGTTTCTGCCTATACACCGCAGGTTCCTGGAGAGCCACCACAGCCAGAGGAGTCATCCCCGATGGCAGCACTCCACTGAAACCAAGCTACCAGGAAGGAGGGGCAGGCTGCCAAAGGCTAGAGCCACTGAGTGATCTGCTGTGTTTGTGGATGGCCTTTCTAGCTAGGGACGGCCTATGAAAATTAATTTTCTCACATGGCTTACACTTTGAAAACATCATCACTCAAAATATTGGCCCATTTTTGCTCAAAAAACTGGCCCAGTTTTTCTAGAGTTTCCATAGACTGAACCCCATGACTGAGACAAAAGGTGAAGAGAGCTGAAGACCTGATGAGCTCTTTGGAATGACCCTAAAGTCACCTCACTATGATAAGTATCAGAGGGGTAGCCGTGTTAGTCTGGATCTGTAAAAGCAGCAAAGAATCCTGTGGCACCTTATAGACTAACAGACGTTTTGCAGCATGAGCTTTCGTGGGTGAATACCCACTTCGTCGGATGCAAGTAGGGGAAATTTCCAGGGGCAGGTATATATATGCAAGCAAGAAGCAAGCTAGAGATAACGAGGTTAGTTCAATCAGGGAGGATGAGGCCCTGTTCTAGCAGCAGAGGTGTGAAAACCAAGGGAGGAGAAACTGGTAGCAGAGGTGTTCTAGCACCTCTGCTGCTAGAACAGGGCCTCATCCTCCCTGATTGAACTAACCTCGTTATCTCTAGCTTGCTTCTTGCTTGCAGATATATATACCTGCCCCTGGAAATTTCCACTACTTGCATCCGACGAAGTGGGTATTCACCCACGAAAGCTCATGCTGCAAAACGTCTGTTAGTCTATAAAGTGCCACAGGATTCTTTGCTGCTCTCACTATGATAAAGTCACTGAATATTTCTTGTCACACTTTAAACTGACACCATCCAGCAGCTGGCCAGAGGAGAAATGGAATTTGTTTCCACATCCTTCTTAGCTGTGAAAGCCATGGAGCTGCATAACATGAATGTAGATGACCATAGAAGCAAAGAAAGAGGTTTCCTTGGAGACCTACAGACAGCATATCTGAACAATTACTGCATCCATTGCAGAGATCCTTGGTTCAGGCCTAAACTCACTCTCCCTAAGATCCGAGGTGGAGAATCATGCTACAGCTAAGCACTGTGCAGACAGACACAGCAAGACCAGAAGGATGTGACTCAGGAAGTCATCATCATCTCCCCAGGTATGTTTTTAAACAACAGACTCCTCTGTCACACCATAAGAAAGATCTGCACGAGGAGCCATGTCAGCCAAGCGGAGAAAGCCTTTTATTTCTGAGACATGGCTTGAGACTAATTTGAAGACCTAAGTGAAATGATTCCAATACCTTGTAAATTGTAATCCACATCACAACCTCTAGCAGTCACAGTTCAGCACAGTTAGAAGACGATTAACGGAGACCCAGGATTAAGACATCATGGAGACTGAATTATCTCACACCAGCAGGAAGGGGTTGTTTCTTCAGTTCAGGTTTGTGTGCATTGGAGCAGCAATGGGGGGAAGGTTAGAGTGTTGTTTTCTGAACTGCAACTAGCTTGCAGAAAAAGGAATTATTCCAATTTAAAGGATACATGTTCCCTTTGCCTTCCTAACTAAAACAGTGGTTAAAAAGCACTACTGCGTGTTTGTATATTTCATGCCTAGAATGGTGAGTAAAAATATCTGATTATTGAGTACACCTCTGCCATCCTGTAAATTCCTCCATGTTGTTCTTCTGCCTGCTGAACTAAATAGGTGGTGGAAAAGAATAAAGGTTTAATTATAAAAAATAAAATATCAACAATCTTAGAAGTTGAAGTTCAGTGTCTGCACTTAGAGTAAAAGAATCTCAAGTTTCAAGGGTACTGTGGCAGGCTTTTGTAATGTAATATAATAATAGTTTAAAGAAAAGATTAGAATGCAGATTCATAGATTTATAGATTCTAGGACTGGAAGGGACTTCGAGAGGTCATCGGGTCCAGTCCCCTGCCTTCATGGCAGGACCAAATACTGTCTAGACCATCCCTGATAGACATTTATCTAACCTACTCTTAAATATCTCCAGTGATGGAGATTCCACAACCTCTCTAGACAATTTATTCCAGTGTTTAACCACTCTGACAGTTAGGAACTTTTTCCTAATGTCCAACCTAAACCTCCCTTGCTGCCATTTAAGCCCATTGCTTCTTGTTCTATCCTTAGAGGCTAAGATGAACAAGTTTTCTCCCTCCTCCTTATGACACCCTTTTAGATACCTGAAAACTGCTATCATGTCCCCTCTCAGTCTTCTCTTTTCCAAACTAAACAAACCCAATTCTTTCAGCCTTCCTTCATAGGTCATGTTCTCTAGACCTTTAATCATTCTTGTTGCTCTTCTCTGGACCCTCTCCAATTTCTCCACATCTTTCTACAAATTTCTCCAGCAAGTTTTATGCAAGAGCTGGCATGTGTTAATATGCTTAATCACAAAGCAAAAATGCCTGTGTGGTAGTGGTATGTGGCTTTAGGTTGTAAAACTCATGCACACTTGGAGTTTTGGGAGAGAGCATGATGAAGAGGTGACCATTCATCTATTAATGCACAATGGACTATTCAGGAGGCCTTATTTTCTACAAGCTACAATCATTTTGCTGTCTTCTATTTTGATGGCAAAAAAACCTACACTGTTTACTACTATAGCTACAGATCTACATTTTCAGCTGACACTAGTGAATTTGGCACCTAATTTGAGAAATTTTAAAGAGAAAAATCCCTCTATACTTCCCCCAAAGTGCTGAACACCTGCCCTCTGAAAGTCAGGTCCCTTTATGATATCCCAAATTGAGTGCTTGAAAACTAAGGCACCAGAAGACACAAGAAACAAGGCGGTGAGTTTTAAAGCAGCCAAAATGTCCTGCTAGGAATGGAGGAAGGAGTCATGACATACTTGTAGGCCCATAGGAACATACATATGCCCTTTTACATAGGTTATCCCATCTTGAACGTTATGGGATTTCTTATTGATGGCCTCCTGCTCATTAGGAGGGATCCTATGGGCCAAGAATGATCATATGAGGCTGAGCAGATCTTGGCATGGAGATGCCCAGAAAATTATGAGACTTGAGGATGCAGGAGGTTTTAGGTTGCAAGTTCTTTAGGTGAGCATAATATTTGCTCTTCCAGCACAAAGCGTTGGCCTTGCTCTTTTTGATTCCTGTATACTAGGAGATTATGAAATCAAAGCACAAAAAGAATAAGGCCTGCCAAAGTTGTCATCGTCTAAGGGCCTATGCAGATATTCAAGGTTCTTATGATTGGTGTACAGTGGGACAAGGTACTGGGTCCCTTCTAGAGAGTGGCAACATGCTTCAAAACTGTCTTAATTGCCAGGAGTTCTTTGTCTAAAATGCTGTAGTTTGCTCCACAGATGTTAGTTTCCTGAAATAAAAGGTGCATGGATATAGCAATTATTGAGGACTGTATCTTTAGGATAACAGCACTCCAGTCACCAAGTTGGAAGCATCAGTTTCAATGACAAAGGCTTGCCTGGTTTTGAAGTGGACCAATAAGGGGTATGGGGTAAATGTGAGTTTTAATTGCTCAAAGGCCTACTGAGCATCAGGAGACTAGAGGAATTTGGTATTTTTGGAGAGTAGAGCAGTGAGAGGGGCAATACACTCTGGAACCTCAGGATACACCACTGATAGAAGTTTGCAAACCTCAGGAAATGTAGTTCATGAACATTCCATAATGCTGCGCACTCAAGGACTCCCTTTATCTTGCATGAATCTATTTTTATATCAGTGGGAGATAGGATGAATCCTAGGAATTCTGCAGAGGATTGATCAAAGGTGCATTTCCCTAGCTTAGCATAGAGGCCATGTTGCAGTAGCCTCTACAGGACAGAACAGACATGCATGGTGTGTTTGGTTTCCAAAAAAAAAAAAGGATGGCATCCAAATATGCTAGCATGCCTTGGTCCAAAATGTTCCAGAGACCATCATTAATAAAATGTTGGAATGCCATGGGTCTTTGTCAAACCAAAGGGCATCACAAGATATTTGAAGCGACTGGAATGCATTTGAAAGTTGGTCCTCCATTCATCCTCAGCTCTACTCCATTCTAGGTTTTATGCCCCCCAGAGGTCTAGCTTTGTGTATTCCCTGGTGGCGCTCATGGGGTCATTACCTCAGGGGTTAGTGGTAACAGGTACATTTCTAATGGTGACCTGACTCAGGGCCCGATAGGATGGAAGCCTCTGACTATGTGTGGACTTTTTTTAAAACAAAAAAGACTGGAGTTCAGGCAGTCAGACTAAACTTACAAATAATGCCTTTAGCTAGGTTCTCCTGAAGGTAGGTGTGCAAACAGAATGCTTGCCCCTGATTGTAGCTTGATTGTACAATTATAGTCCTTGTTCAGGGGCAAGGTATCTGCATATGTTTTCTGAAGACATCTTTTTAGTGCCTGTATTTGGACAGAAGTTGAGGACTAGAATCAGTGAGCAGCTTTGCCAGGCCAGCTACCCCAGCCTACGACCACTGGGGAACTACTGCATGCTTCCCATTTCCTGGGGCTAAGCAGTGCTGCTGGCAGAATTCGGAGAAAAGTTCAACTTTTAGTTTGTGCCAGCTAATAAGGGGGTTGCGGAGAGCCAGCTACAAGATACCCAGGATCAGAGGGAAGTGAGGGAAACAGATGACACTGAACTGCGGTCTCTAAATGCACTTTGATAGTAACCTTGAGAGGAACAGATTCCATGGTCGTGGGCCCAGAGGATAAGAGGGACCCATCAATCATTTCTACCAGGTCCAGAACGGGCTTTGGCCACAAGGAAAGCTGTAGTGCCTGAGCTGTCTCTGAATCGATAATGGTGTCTCCTGCTCCTGAGGCAATGATGTCATGCTATGGAGACAGTGGTTGGGGAGGCCCTGGGATTCGTAGTATGACTGGTACTTGTCAGTGCAGTGCTGGTCAATGGGAGCCAGAATGTGTTCCAGTCAGGATCTCAATTCAGGTTTCAGGGAAACATGACATCAGGATTGCCCCCTTCAACGAACCTGGGCTGCTCATTTCCTTGATTCCTTCAGCCTTGGTTCCTCATGGGGCAACTGGAAATAGCATGGCCTATTTTGCCACAGTAGTAACAAAAGTCAAGGTGTCACTGGCATTGTCTCTCTCTTCAGGGGTGAGTTGCCAGTGAGTCAGGTCTATCTCTATTGGCACAACTTGTGGGGCAGAATCCAATAATGGGGGTACAGTTCGCTTCTTTCTTCCCATTGTTTGCCTAGACAATTGTCAATATGGATAAAAAAATCTACAAAGGCATCCAGACCTGTTGGGGTCACTACTGGGCCTAGTTCATCCTTTGCATTACATTTTGCATTAAAAAAATTCCTCTTATTCATTTTACATTTGTTGCCTTTTAATTTCATCAGATTTCCCTTGTCATAGTAAGAGTGCCTCACTGGCTTTACCACTACCATTCATTATTTTACAAACCTCTATCATGGGGGTTCTCAAACCGGGGGTCGGGATCCCTCAAGGGATCACAAGCTTCTTACATGGGGGGTCGCAAGCTGTCAGCCTCCACCCCAAACCCTGCTTTGCTGCCAGCATTTATAATGGTGTTAAATCTATAAAAAGTGTTTTTAATTTATGAGGGGTTGCACTCAGAGGCTTCCTGTGTGAAAGGGGTCACCAGTACAAAAGTTTGAGAACCACTGCTCTATCAAATCCCCTCTCTCTCTTCCCCTTTCCAAATTAAATAGTCCAAGTCATTTTAATCAAATCATATACCTTTTAGTCAAAATATTTACAATCTCCTTTTGATTTTTAAAAGGCAAATGCCAATTGTTGGGCTCAGATAGCATGGCTGCTGCTCTAAAATTGAAAAACCAGAGTGTTTATGTATGAATCATGACTGTATACTACCTTTTCCCTTACAGGGTTTTATATTTTTAGGCTTGGAAGGATTCAATTTTTGTTAGTAAACGTCAATTTCACCGTACACACACAATGAAAAAATATTGTCATCAATGATAATCAAAATTTGCAGAAAGGAAAAGTGTGAAAAATGTTGCTTGAGAACTTATTAGAGTTTGATTTAAGGAGACTTACTTTGTATATTTTGAACAGATGGAAAACTTTAACATTTTGAATCTCAACATAAATTAAATATTCTCATTAAATAATTATTGTCTGACCCCTCCATTGTCTGATTCCCTCCATAATTTCTCACATCTGTGAAAATTAAAATTGATAAAAATGTAAAAAAGGCTTAAAAATAAACACTGATATTATCAGCTGAAATTATAAAAAAATAAAAATTGAATTCTGCCAAGCCTAACCATAAACTTCTGATTATTTTATCATAGTCTCACTACACCATTATACAGCATTATGTTATATATGACAAAGCCGTGGCTGGGATGATTTAGTTGGGGTTGGTCCTGCTTAGAGCAGGGGGTTGGACTAGGTCAGTGGTTCTCAAAGCCGGTCCACTGCTTGTTCAGGGAAAGCCCCAGGCGGGCCAGGCCGGTTTGTTTACCTCCCGCATCTGCAGGTTTGGCCGATTGCGGCTCCCACTGGCTGCGGTTCGCTGCTGCAGGCCAATAGGGGCTGCGGGAAGGGCGGCCAGTCCATCCCTCGGCCCGCACCGCTTCCCGCAGCCCCCATCGGCCTGGAGCGGCAAACCGCTGCCAGCAGGAGCCGCGATCAGCCAAACCTGCGGATGCGGCAGGTAAACAAACTGGCCCAGCCCGCCTGGGGCTTTCCTTGAACAAGCGGCAGACCAGCTTTGAAAACCACTGGACTAGATGACCTCCTGAGGTCTCTTCCAACCCTAAGCTTCTATGATTCTACATTTTGTCCAGTTGTACAAAATAAGTGAACAAAATAAGGACCGCTGGAAGCAAAGTAGTGCTTCATGCTTGGTGATTACAGTCCACTCACCACAGACTTCTTCACTGCACATCCTCCGACGAGAGCTTCCCCAGCTTAATTTCAGCTACAGTTCAGTAACAAACGGCATGCTGACCTAGCAAAGAATTGTAATTTATCATTTACTAAGAATAGCTGTTTTGGCAGTTAGGCCCGGATCCAGCATAGTCCTTGTGCCAGTGCTTAACATGAGTAATCATATTGACTTCACTGGGGCTACTCACATGCTTAAAGTAAAGCATGTCCTTAAGGCTACAATCCAGCAAAACACTTAATAGGGCCAGTCACTATAGCATTTAGGTGGTGTAGGTTTAATATCCTCACCTCTTTTCTTCCATCCACCAACCTTTTCTGTAGAAAATTTAAAATTTCGTAGCTGGTGACTAGGGGTAGAGGATACACTTAAGAAAGTGTCATGCTTCTCCATAGAATTCCTAAATCTCTACCACTGGGTTTTCCTATTCCATTTGCTCCTTCCGAATTGAGACCTCCTAAATCATCAAGGCCCGGTGACTTGTTAGGATTACAAGAGTTCTCCTATCTGCTGTGGCATAACCATAAAGCCTGATGACATTTCACTTTCCCCATCTTGAAAAGCGTATCCCACTTTCTAGGATGCTACCTTCATCTTGGTAAATGAATATTATAGCAAAGAACTCATTCAGACCCTTGCCTGCCACTCTGCTCCCCACACTCTTACTAGCCTCAGACTGTCTGTACTATTAGCTTGTTTGCTTATTCCTAGTTACTTTGATTTCCCTAGTTATTTTTATTTAACTTACTGCCTTAGTTATTGTTCTCTCTCCTTTTATTTTTAACTGTAGCTCTTTGTATCATATGACTTTTTTTCTTTTCTCGTATTTTACTTGCCCCTCAAATTTCTTTTTTCTTCAGCCACTCTGTGAAAATCCTTATTTATGCATATACTGCATAAATAATATACTTTTCTTTTCCTAGTGCATTGCTCACTAAGAGAAAAGCCTTCCACACACCCTCCGTTTTCCTCTAGGGTTCAGTTCTTTGCATTTTCTACTATCTCACTCCCAGCTCCTTACTCCACTTGATTTTTATGTTGCATATAACACATTCTCAGGAGAAACACCATTCTGACTCCAATATCTTTTTTCTTCTCGTATCAGAGGGGTAGCCGTGTTAGTCTGGATCTGTAAAAGCAGCAAAGAGTCTTGTGGCACCTTATAGACTAACAGACGTTTTGGAGCATGAGCTTTCGTGGGTGAATACCCACTTCGTCGGATGCATGCACCCACGAAAGCTCATGCTCCAAAATGTGTTAGTGTATAAGGTGCCACAAGACTCTTTGCTGTTTTTTCTTCTCCTCCTCCTCATTTAGAATTCATTTTTCCTGCAATCTCAGATTTAATGAGATTGTGATCAATGCTTCCCAAGTTACCCCCTGCCTACATGTCTTCAATCATACTTTGTCTAATGATAATCTACTATGTTCTGCTTTCTCTCAATTGATGCATGTATTTAGTTAAGAAAACTAAAAAGCAATCTTGTACCAGGTCCACAAACATGCCTCTAACTTTATTTTCTTCCCCACTAATATAATGAAATCCACCTAGATAATTAAGACTCTCCTCTTATAGCTATTTTCATACTATTTCTATAATATTTAATGTATTTATTTTTGTGAAGTCATTTTATAGTTAGTTCTTTCTGCTTTGGTAACTCACCATTATCAGACTAATCTAAAAAAAACAAAAAACAAATCTCCATTATTCTGGGCTGTCTTTCAACACAAAGACAACAAAATATTCTTTCACACATAATTATCTTTTGGGCAATCAATACCCCATAATAGTATCTCACCAATTATGACCATCTCACAGGCAATAGTAGCTTATCCTTGTAATATGTGTTTGTGTCTCTTTCTTTTCCAAGGTGTTCTGTATTTCACAGGTGGGGAGGGGGCTCCTTGGAATGTTAGCTGTTCCGATAAACCATTTCCTTTTGAAGGGTCTTATGGTGAAAATCATCTCTATGCCAAGGCCCAGCCCAAGGCTGATGCACCATTTAACTCCCTCTTAAGCCCAGAAAAGATTGGAATGTAAGAGATATATAGGCCTTTTGCTGGCCCCTTCACACAGAGATGAATTTCATCCCCAGTGATGAATAACGGAGCTGGCTGATGGAGGAAAATTCCTTTTCACTAAGTATTTTGAAATTTCGTTTTGTTTTGAATTGGAATGAAACCCCCCCACATTTTGAAATTCTCCACAAAGGAAAATTCCTTCCTCCCCCCAAGAATAATCATTTTGGATTGACTGAAACATTTTGTTTTGACAATACTGAAATGTTTAATTTTGATTTTTATATGTGTATATTAATATAATGAAAAATAAAAAATTCAAAACAAAACCATCTCAAAATGGAAATTTGAAATGTTTAGTTCTGAAAATGTCAAAATGGGACAAATTACATTATTAATACTGTATTATTTCCCAAAGGACCCAACATGGTGATTGGGATAGGAGATTTTTCTTTTTCTCCCCTTCCCCCACAGCAACTTCTATGATATATATATAGATATATATATTAATTCCAAGCCCTGATCATCTCCCATTTAGACTACTTCAGATTCCTCCTCTCTGGGGTCCTCTAAGACCATGTTCCTTGCTCACCCCTGTGGCTGTGCCACTCCCTCTCCTTTGAATTCTTCCATTGGCTCCCTGTTTTCCACCACATTCAGCTTCTCATCTTCATATTCAAGGTGCTTCACAACTCTGCTCCTCCCTACATATCCCCTCTTCTCTTATTACGTCACCCCCTCTGCTACACCAACAAGCCCAGCCTCAACCATCTATTAGTCTGCTTTTCTCCCACAACCACCTTTATTCTTTCTTCCACCACACCACTTAGACATGTACACACCCTACAGGGGTACTACCCTACAAGAAACTTACAACCAGGAATGGATTCATGCTGAGCCATTGGGAACAACTGATATTTTAAAAATAAATGTTAAAAGGATTGTGGGAAATTTTTCAAAAGCACCTAAGTCACTTCAGTGCTTTTGAAAATTGTACCCTATATGCTTTATCCTTTTTCCTCATCCTTTCTATGTTATGTCTTCTTAGATTGGGCGCTCTAGGAAGGCAGAGATTGTGTCATTTCAAGAAAGTGCCTAGAACACTGTGGGAGCTATGGTAATACAAACCATGAATACAAATAACAAATGGCCTGGCTCATCCCAACTCACAGTTAAACATGCAGGATGGGGTGCTAGCAGAGGAAATCCCCAGTAGAATCCCCTCCCAGTGTTCCTTCCTTCCCATTCTGTTGGGGAAGGATTGGCTTTGCATTTCGAGAACAGAACCTGCTCCCAGATGTGGTGGATTCCAGGGATCCACACAAATCCCAGGCAATACACAGGAGACCAGGTCCATCTGTGAAGGTGATGACACAGAAGGAAAAGATAGCATGCACCTGGCTTGAGAAGACCCAAATGTCATGTGCCACAGGCCAAATATAAAAATCCTTTAATGACTGTGAAACACCCAAGGTGATATGAGCAAAAGAAAAGCCCATGAGGAAATTAATAATTCTGTATTAAGTTCAGGGTTTGAGTTGCATTTGGTAAAAAAGGCTTGAGGCCACTCATTGACTGCTGAGGAAAAACAAAATATTGATTAACTACTAATTCAGTGAGCATCATCCATCCAACACATTGAATGTGGAACAACAAATAGTACATGATCATATAATTAAAGACCATATCATAATGCATACACACAAAGGGGCCAAATTAACTTTGCCTGGGCAACCTACATTCTGTAATTTCCCAACTTTTGAGAGCTTGTCTTCATAATATAAGTAACATTATTTTACAATATTTTTGTATGTAATTTCCTTGAGGTGTTTCTTTTTAAAATAAATTCTGTTCGGTGCATCTGTAACAACCTCCCCTTCATGCATCATTGTTGAAATCTGAATCCTAAACCTTCAGTACTGCAGCACAGCTTGTAGGACTGGCTACATCACCTGGTAGCAGGAGAAGATTCTTATCTTTGGTGGGGAAATGGGCCCCCATTGCCATGTGAGGGGTTTCGGGAGTCTTCAAGGGAACCCAGCCCAGTTCTTTCTCTTTCCACTCTTGCCATTGGAGAGGAAGTGGGGACAACGCCTTCTCCGTGTGGTGGCCCCACAGTCGTGGATAGGTTATTGCAGTCATATGCTTAGTCCAGGGGAAGTTATCAGGGAAGCCTGGCCCAGTTCTCCCTCCCTCCTCTCTCATAGAAGTTGTCTGCTCCTTGGGTGCCCAGTGCAGTGTGTGCTGCTGATGCTTTGGTGGTAGCATGAGCATGGCCTTTCCGAATGTTCAGTTTTTCTGAAAAACTGCCTCCAATTTTAATATGACTCCTAGTAGGAGACAGGAAATAGTGATTTTAACTGTTTATATCTCAGCCAAACCTTTATGGCATTTCACAGAACAAGAAAAAAGAAAAAGAAAAAAAGAGGCACTTACCTAGCCTGAGGGCTTTCTCTCTGCTGAATTTCAAAGGCCTGCTGCAAACAATAGAGGTGTTAAAAACACCTGGTGGCACCTTAAATACTAACAGATTTATTTGGGCATAAGCTTTCGTGGGCAAAAAAACACTTCTTCAGATGCATGGAGTGAAAATTACAGATGCAGGCATTATATACTGACACATGAAGAGAAGGGAGTTACCTCACAAGTGGAGAACCAGTGTTGACAAGGCTAATTCGATCAGGGTGGATGTAGTCCACTCCCAATAAAGGATAGATGAGGAGGTGTCAATTCCAGGAGAGGCAAAGCTGCTTTTGTAATGAGCCAGCCACTCCCAGTCCCTATTCAAGCCCAAATTAATGGTGTTAAATTTACAAATGAATTTAAGTTCTGCAGTTTCTCTTTGAAGTCTGTTTCTGAAGTTTTTTTGTTCAAGTATAGCTACTTTTAAATCTGTTATAGAATGTCCAGGGAGATTAAAGTGTTCTCCTACTGGCTTTTGTATGTTACCATTCCTGATGTCCGATTTGTGTCCATTTATTCTTTTACGTAGAGACTGTCTGGTTTGGCCAATATTCATGGCAGAGGGGCATTGCTGGCACATGATGGCATATATAACATTAGTAGATGTGCAGTTGAATGAGTCCCTGATGGTGTGGCTGATGTGGTTGGATCCTCTGATGGTGTCGCTAGAGTACATATGGGGACAGAGTAGGCAACGAGGTTTGCTACAGGGATTGGTTCCTGGGTTACTGTTTCTGTGGTGTGGTGTGTAGTTGCTGGTGAGTATTTGCTTCAGGTTGGGGAGCTGTCTGTAAGCGAGGACTGGCTTGCCTCCCGAGGTCTGTGAGAGTGAGGGATCATTTTCCAGGATAGGTTGTAGATCGCTGATAATGTGCTGGAGAGGTTTTAGCTGGGGGCTGTATGTGATGGCCAGTGGTGTTCTGTTATTTTCCTTGTTGGGCCTCTCCTGTAGTAGGTGATTTCTGGGTACCCGTCTCGCTCTGTCAATCTGTTTCCTCACTTCCCCGGGTGTTAGAGATTCTCAAAAGAAGATATATTTTATAATGGAAAGCATTAGGTTATCCAAATATAGGAGTCATTACCAGCTCCCCTTATAAGTTATTTACTAATCACCAAGATTCACCATACATAGCATAGCAGAAGTGGATCTTTAAGAGGGACTTATATGTGGAGAAGGACTTGTGGATGAGCTCAGGAAGAATGTACCATGAGTAGGGGACTACGAGAAAATGGAACAGAGGTAACTGTGAAAATCTAACAAATGGGTGGACAAGCTTAGGTGCACTGGTGGATTGGAAAGCAATGTGGGCATAATGTCACTAACATCCTTCTTTGACAGAATAGCAAACCTTGTGGATAAGGGGGAAGCAGTAAATGTGATATATCTCAACTTTACATGATATATAGCCTAGACAAACCTACTATGAGGTGGGTGCACAACTGGTTGGAAAATCATAGTCAGAGAGTAGTTATCAATGGTTCACAATGAAGCTGGGAGGGCGTATCAAGTGGGCTCCTGCAGGAATCTGTCCTAGGTCCAATTCTATTCAATATCGTCGTAAATGATTTGGATAATGGCATAGAGAATAAACTTTTAAAGTTTACAGATGATACCCCACTGGGAGTGATTGCAAGCACTTTGGAGGACAGGGTTAGAATTCAAAATAATCTTGAGAAACTGGAGAAATTGTCTGAAATAAATAGGATGAAATTCAGTAAGGACAAATGTGAAGTACTATGCTTAGGAAGGAATAATCAATTGCACAAATACAAAATGGGAAATGACTGCCTGGGGCTCAGTACTGCAGAAAAGGAGCTGGGGGGTTATAATGGATCACAAATTAAATATGAGTCAACAATATAATACGGTTGCAAAGAAAGCAAACATCATTCTGTGATGTATAAGGAGTGTTGTAAGCAAGACACAAGAAGTAATTCTTTCATTCAACTCAGCACTGATAAGACTTCAACTGGAATATTGTGTCCCAGTCTGGGCACCTCACTTCAGGAGAGATGTAGACAAAATGGAGGAAGTCCAGAGGAGAGCAACAAAAATGATTATAAGTCTAGAAAATCTAATCTATGAGGAAAGATTGAAAAAAAATGGATATGTTTAATATGGAGAGAAGAGAAGAGAAGAAGCTGGGACCATGATTACAGCCTTCAAGTATGTAAAAGGTTATTATAAAGAGGAGGATGATAAATTGTTCTTCTTAACCAATGAGGATGGGACAAGAAGTAAGGGCTTAAATTGCAGCAAGGGAAATTTAGGTTAGACTTTAAGAAAAATTTGCTAACTGTAAGGGTAGCTAAGTAATGGGACAAATAACATAGGGAAGATGTGGAATCTCCATCATTACAAATTTTTTAAGAATAAGTTGGACAGATACTTGTCAGGGATGGTCTAGTCTTTCCTCAGTGCAGGGAACTGGTCTAGAAGACCCACTGAGGTTCCTTCCAGTCCTACATTTCTATGATTCTGTGTGATGGGGTTTACACACTCCCCACGCTAAGGAAGAGGCAGAGGAAGTACTGGGCCAAGAAGCTCCACCCCTCAGGCACTGCCAATGTTCCTGGGGAAAGGACCAGTATAAAGAGAACTCCATCAGCTTAGGCAAGGGGAAGAAAAGAAGCCATTTCCTGGAGGAGTCCTGCCCTGACCTGCAACAGTAGGAGAAGAAGCCTTTACCAAGCAGGTCTGGTTGTGAGTCTTCCCCTCCACCTTGTTTTTTTGTTAAAGACATTACCCAAGAGGTAGGAAGAACTGTGTGCAGAGACACCAGAGTGTGCCTGCATCAGCCCTGAGACTCTGGAGTTTGAAGCAAAGGGGCTATAACTCAATGACATTCACTCCCCATACTGAGGCATCCGGTGTAGTAGGAAGTGGCCTGGGGAAGGTGAGCAGGAGGTGGGGCAAACCCAGGTCATTGCACACTATCACAGTTCCAGGACCCTAGGCTGGGACCTGGTGGTGCAGGAGGGCCCAGCTCCCCCTACCCTCCCCAGATTCCCCTATGCCTCGCTCTGGGATGGGCAGGACAAGTGATTACTCACAAGGAAGCTGACCCAACTGAACCCCATCCAGGGGATTCAGGGCACACTGAACTGAAAGATAGTATGAAGCTGTAGGTCCTGACCACTAGGCCTGATGACTTCAGGGCCCCACTTTAAGGCAACACGAAGCTTGACAGGGAAGATGGGGAGGGGCAGAATTATTTAGAGCTTTGAAAGTGTTGATTAGAAGCTTAAATCTGAAATACTATTAGATGGGAAGCCACTGATGTGACGCAAAATGGGGAATTACATGATCAAACCAAAGTATGTTACTCATGAGCAATTCATCTGAAACTAATCATTCGACTCAAGGAATAAGGTACTACTCAACATAAGGGTACGAGAATCAGAATCATTATGAACATATGTATCATATTTCTGAAAAGTGATCACGTAAATAGGAAGCTATTGAAATGCAGATACAGCAACACCTAGTGCAGCTATCTTTATGGCTCACAAAATAAATGTGGATTGCCATAAGTAGTAATACCGTATTCTTTAATCTGCAATTCATCCATTGTAAAAATAATAAAAATAATAATTTAAAAGGGACATTTGAAAACATCAGATAGTAAATGCATATTTTGCTTATTTCAATGTTTGTTGATTTGAGTCTTTGAGGTCAACACAGTAAATATTCGGTTTGGTTGGCACAAACTGTGCAGGAATCTAATAGAAAGCAATATTGTTGAAAATGGATATCAATTGAAAACAGAGAGCAGTGTCAACTATTCCCCACTGGGAGCAGACAACAATAAAACCAGTCAAGCATTACACAGTTGAGCCTGCCAAATGTCATTAGAGTGTAGAAAAAAGTAAAAGAACATACAGTGGGGGAGGGGGAGAGAAGCACGCATTTTACTTATTCTTTCCCCCACTGATTTAGTAAGACAAAATGTGGGGGGGGGGGTGAAAATCTACAATCAGTGTGATGAAGTTGCCTGATGATTTGGAGAAACATACCTTCCTTTCCAGAATTAAGTAAATCAGAAAAATAAAGCAACATGCTTTAACATCTCTCAGTTGCTGAGACATTTCTCAACAATTGCACAGCAAATTATACTGCAGTACAGTTATTTTTTAAAATATCTCTTTTCTAAGACTTAATACCAAGATTATAGTATTAGGTAGCATAATTAAAATATTTATTTATAATCATTGCCAAAACCACAACAAAAAACCCACAAGGAAAGGATTTTAATACATCAGAGAAGTGAAAGATTCAATATTGAAAACAACCTCTGATTAAGACAATTGTAGAAGGAATGATTTGCAGTTTAACACAGCCAAGTCTTGTAGCTGCTATATCATTGGAAGGAGGGCATCATTTAACTCACAAATAATCAAACTATTAGTATGTGGGAAAGTAATTGGTAGGACTAAGAATGGAACAATGTGGATGCCCACACAGTCACCAGTCTGAAAAGAGAGTTATTGTGCCAACCCTTTGCTAATTCCTTAAACTTTTACAAGTAGCATTTTCATTGATGATTTGTAATTTTTCAAACAAAGAAATTTTGTCTCCATCAGACAATGGTGAAGGACTGAATATGATGGTTTGAACAGTCATCCTAGAGCTCCACCTAGTGAAGATATAAATACACCATTATGAGCCCTCATTTGTTAGAATGGAATGAAGCCTGTCAATAATAAGCTTCCCTTTTTCTTCTGAGATATCATCCACAGAATATCCCATTTATGTTATGTATTGATTATAAAACTTAATCCAGGTCAGAGTAAGCAATATTCAGAGTTAATAATGCTCTTACAGTATACAAATTTGGTATTTTTATGTTGGGATATAATTAGAGATGGGCCAAAACCAGGTTTCTCAAAACTTTGAAATTTGCATTTTGAATCTGAATCCCCGGATCTAAGCCCTCCCTATATAGTGTCAGGATCCTTAACCAGAAGAGGACTATTTCCAGTTCTGGTTTGGTTTAAACTGAAGTCTCAGAATAGTAGTTGACCTGATGAGACTTCCTCAGTTTGGGATGAAAATCCCATATGAATAATTTGTGAAATTTCAGCATCATGAAATCTGAACCAGAACCTTAGCCCTATTCTGGACTCAGGACCTTGTCTAAATCCAATCTGGATTTTGATATGAATGCATTCTTAGGCCCCTGTTTTAAATTATAAATGTATTATGTCCAAAGGAGATAGACACAAAACCTTTAACGGACATCTTGACTCTTACAAGACTGCAGGATGGATGTGTGTGTTCGATTAAAAGTAATGATAGTAATGTCAAGTAAAAAACGAATTACAGAGCTATAGAGACAAATTAGAGAGAGTGTCCAGAAACATTAAATTTGGGTCCATTTTGGACACTCCCGAGGCTCAGTGACATATGAAGAAAGGGCTTCAGCTCAGCCCTTATCAAAATAGGTTATAATCACAATATTTGAATGGAGATTCAGATTTCAAACTTACAGTTTGAAAGTTTAGTGGTGGTCAGATTTAGGCTGCAGATTTAGACTTATCTTTCTATAAATGCCATAGATATACAGGCAGACATACCCACAGTACTATTTGTCTGTGGTTTTGTGTCCTACATTTTACAGGAGCCTGAACACAGAGTTAGCAGATTCACATCTCCCCTATTACCTTTAGTATTAAATTGCCTTCAGAACCAAAAGTGTATGTTTGACTGACTGCACACTGAATATAAATATAGGACCAGACATGCTGGGCACTAGTTTGAGTAACTCTTAAAAAACCCATCATATACAATCTTTTCTTGCATTCCCATATTTACTATACGTTCTTAAGAAATATGCTCCATTGATGGATTAACCCACTCTTGTTGCCATAGTCTGAGACTAAATTGCTGACTCCTGTTTAAGTGCAGGGAGTCTTGGTGGGGAGCAGGTGCTCCCTGACTCCTCCCCTCCCTGTCTGTGGCTTTTCCATGCACCTGAAGAACAGAGTCCCTATAATGCAGGTAGGATTGCATGGACTCCCTACAATGCAGAGTCTGAGGGCCAAGGAGAATTTGCATGGCTAAAATCCTTGCTGACTAACAGCTGCTCTTGCCCCAATGTGGGTTTGGGATTTTTCTGGTGTATTTGGTACTACACCGCACTACATAGCAGAGAGTAACATATCACTCAGGGAAGCACTGGATTGATATGAAAAACTGTCATGAATAAGGCTCTGCTTAACTTGCGATATTGTGGAAATTGCAGATTCCGCAATACTAGGCTTCCACGGCAGTTTTGACAATGGGAGCCCCGCCACGTGCAGAGTTGACAGTGGGAGCCCAAGCGTTGAGAACAGGAGCCCCCACTGTCAGCCCCAGGTGACTACTGTGAGCTCCGAGCAGCCGCTTTCAGCCCTGGGTGGCCGACAGCAGGAGCCACCACTCTCAGCCCCAGGCCGACAGTGCAAAATCGTGGAAAAGTAATAATGGACTTTATTATTGCAACAAATAAGGTGCATTATTACTTTTCTGAAATTTTCCATGGCCTGTCCGCAACTCGGATGCAATTTTTTTTACAGTCATCATGCAATTCAAGTAGGGCCTTAGTCATGACTCTAAAGAATCATTATGACCCATTCCTCCCAAATCCCACTAGACCTGAGACATTATAATCTGCTGGAGAACATTTTCAAAATCACCATACCTAACTATGTAGCAAGAACACTAGATCACAATGAAAGTTCATGTGATCTGTTGAATAAATATTAAGCCTTAAACGACCAAGAATACATATTTAGCTCATGTTAAGATATGATAGACCAGAACTGATCCTTTGGAAACATCATAGTGTGTATACTGTTGAGATTCCCACATTTTCATGGCACAATTTGTTTCCTTTTGAAAGCAATTGTAGAAACTGAAAGCAAGGAAATTCCCAGGCCAAAACTGTGTTTAGATAACATTAAGGGGTATGTCGCTTCCAAAGCATTTGCGTGGGTTTTAACCACATCTCCCACTGACTTTAATGGGATTTGCATGGCTAAAATCCTGTGCAGTGCTTTGAAAATGTACCCCTAAGGGTCTGACATGAATTCATAAAAGCCTAGAATTTCTTAGTTAAAACCAAACTACAGTATTGGCTGGTTTTAGAGGCTTGTTAACACTCTTCTAATTAAAATACAGCTTATTGGATATTAGATCTTTTTTGGTTTGTGTGTGTATGTGTGTAATTTAAATGGCTGAGTTATTTACATTGGAAAAGGAGCTGCAGTGTGTGCACTAGCTAATTTTCATAACACTTTTATTACATTCTGTGTATTAAATGCAAGACAATGAATATAATTGCTATAGTTCTTCCAGAGAGATTGTAAATGTCTCTGCAGAAACTGGCATGATGCTAAGGGTGAGTTTTGTGTGCACTCTTACTATTTATTGACACAATTTGATCCAATATATTATTAATACATTTTTTCTTTTAAAATGTTTTATACACTATTGTCATGAAAAGATCAAGAAGAATGACACAAATCAGTATCTTGAAAAATGTTAGGGTTCTGACAAATGCACAAAATTAAGGCAAGTCAATCTGAGGGATCTTTTCTTTGATTAAGGTAATAAAAAGGTAATAATTGGAGATATACCAATCTCCTAGAACTGGAAGGGACCTTGAAAGGTCATCTAGTCCAGCCCCTGCCTTCACTATAGCAGGACCAATTTTTGCTTCAGATCCCTAAGTGGCCTCCTCAAGGATTGAACTCACAAGCCTGGGTTTAATAGGCCAATGCTCAAACCACTGAGCTATCCCTCCCCCTTAACTCATCCTATAGTAAGGGTTCAGGCCAGTGCTACTGTTAGATTAAGATTATTAAATCAGTGCATGACTGGTAGATATTACATAGCATACGCTAATTTTCAACTGCTTTCCATTAATATGTCCACAGAATCTTCAGGTATTTTTATTTGAATGTATAAAACCCCACATTTGATGATGCATATTGAGTAATTGTTCACCTGTCTATCTGATATAGAGATGGATACATTAAAATGCTCACAAACTACATCATACCCATATTTGTTTAGCTCAGGGGTCATATCTTTCTATCTGTATTGCTTTTACATGTGTTAAAAATACCATGCATTATAATGGAACATGTACACTCCCAGAGATTAACTAGTATCTCTTCCATCTAGAAGTGATGAGCCCATGGCCCAGGCAGGACAACATGCAGGGCTACAGGAAATAAGGGACAACATCCATCACTCAACAGAGAGAAAAAAACGTGATAAGATTGTTGTTTCCATTTAGTTTCAATTTTACTAAGTCTTGTGTTTCATTATAGCCCACTTTAGATGGATCTCTGAACACTTTGATGCTGATATGAGGTTCAAGTTACTGCAATGTCCTAGCCCCTACTTAGAGCTGGGAGGTGTCAATGAGAGAGAAACTCATGTGGGGGTGGGGAAGACCTGTGTCTCTGTGAGAGAAAAGGGAATGCACTGTGCAACCTGTCATGACTATAAGCTGTTTGTGTTTCTCCAGCGATTGTACCTTCTTCAGACAAAAAGCCACTGGAAGCCCTCACAGAAGATGCTCCTGTGCATTATCCTAATGCATCCAATGGTTGATGGGCTAAAATATGGTCCTGACTCCTTTTTCTTTCCTCAAAACAGTAATAATAATCACCATTTCTTGAGTTATCCACATTTCTAAAAATATCATAAATCAACCCATGACTAGTGATTTTTAAAAGATACATAACTTTAAAATGGAGGAACTATATTTTTTTAATCCATTAAAATTGCTTTTAAAAATGTCTTGGGACTGAAACCTAGTTTTTCAAGTAACCGTTCAAAGATGAAAACACTGATAGACATATTCAGATATAGCAGTTTGTACATACTTTGTTGTTAAGAATGTTATTAACTTCTGGGTTTGTATTTAATGTTGTAGTAAAAGATGTATTATTAAAACATTTATTTCAGATGGTTGGTCCCCAGCAAAAACTGTTTCCGCACATGCTCAAAGTTTTGAGAGTGGTAAAAAACTGAGCCCTGACTTTGCAATTTGGTCCCATCTCACAGTTCGAGTTCACAAAGATCCCTCTGTGTGGCTTTACCTCATATCACGAACCAAGGCTAGTCTTAAAGTGATTTGAAAATCAAACAGTAAAGAATAGATGCTCCAGTTTCCACATTAAACAATAGTAAAGATGAACTACAAATATTCTATATTGACATCCTCAGCTGAATTAGACAAAGAATCAACAAAAAATCCCCTCCAACAGAGGCAGATTAAGGTTTCATGGGGCCCTGGGCCAGAGCAAGTGGGGGACCACCTCCCCACACCTTCCCCCTGTGGTCCCGCCCCCATTCCACCCCTTCCACCTGCAGTCCCGCCCACAGCCCCACACTGTTCTGCCCCTTCTCCCCGCAACCCCACCTCATTCCACCCATGGTCCCACCCCCTTCCGTCCCCTGACTGTGGCCCCAACCTTTGCTCCTTTCTGCCCTCCCACCCACTGCAGCCCCAAGACCGGAGAAGCTCTGTCCCCTCAGCCAGAGTCCTGGGGCTGCAGGGGCAAATGAGAGCTCCTCCAGTGCCGGGGCCGCAGCTGAGGTTGGGGCACTGGGGTTTCCTCCACCCTGCCTGCCCAGCGCTTCTGCTGGGGAGCGGGGTTGGGGGATACTCCCACCCCACCCACCCGGCGCTTCTGGCAGGGCTCTGGGCTTCCGCTGCCCCGCAGTAATGTCTGTTGGGGGTGGGGTGCCCATTTTTCCAGGGGTCCGCAACTTGCCCTCCACATAATCTTGTCCCTTTAAAATTCTTCCTGTTATATAGGAAATTTCCCCCCACCTCACCCCATAGGAATGTTATTAAATGGAAATCACACTGAAAGGGAAGAAAATCCCCTGGAAGTGGTATTTTAGAAGGCTCAGATCCTTAGCTGGTGCAAATCAATAAAGCTCTGTTGAAGTCAATGGCCTTAAAATTCTAATTGCGGTACCATTGCCATCCTACTTAAGGACTTTAATAATCAAAAATAGCACTAAGTGTGCCCTAAATAATATTTCTCAGCCTCTCTTTTCCTACATGCATACGGGCTCTCCACCCCCCCTTCCTTCTTCCTCCCCTCTAATATTCCCCATTGTTGGTTGGTCTTTGGTGAATAATAACAGACAAGATACAAGACTCACATAGACAATCGAACACACGACAGTACAACAGTAAAACTGTACAAGAGACAATGTCTCTACACTGCTGTGAACTGCCCTCTTCTTTGTTTTATTCTTAGTTTGGATCCTTGTGGAATGTTTCTGTTTTACCAGAGACAGGTTAGACCTTTCTGACTGAACAAGTTTTTCTTCTTCCAAAGAAAAGGACCTCTTATTTTTTGAAAGAACATTGTAATCCATATTGTCATCCCCAATTCAGCCTATGCCAGAAAAGCTGGAAGCTTTATGTATGCTCTGATCAAATATTTGGGTGTCTGGCTTCTCATTGTGGAGCTGAGGACCTGGGTTATATGACACATCTTGGATTGTGGCCAGGTTTGGATCCCTAATAATTTAAAACAATAACTAACCACTTTTAAAAGAAAAAAAACCAAGCCACTTCCTTTTCAACATTCATTAGTTTAGGATCAGCAGAATCTTCCTTCTGCATCAGATTGAAATGTAATAGCTGTAAGGTTGAGAACTGAAATCTTTCACTAAGCACTTCATTGCTGCCAGTTTGTAATTTTTCTCCCTGTTAAAAATATACCTACAAAATGCAATTTTTTATGTTAGTTGGATATTTTGCCTCATAAGACCTGTTTGCTTGTGAATAAGATGTAAGATCTAACAATCAGTTTTCTGATGATGTACAAGCAGATTATATCTACACATCATGGGATATCAAATATAAAAAACAAAAATGTGTATTTTGGAGGTTTTGACATTGCCACTGCTGTGAAGGCATGACATTCCCAGTGAAAGATCATCTCAAATCAAACTAGTTTTAAATTTGTTGTGTATCCACTGCAGCGTCAAAAAGATTTTGAAATAGTTAGCATCCCTTTCCTAGCCATTCATTTCTTGGGACAAGTACAAAAAAAAGGAGCATCCCTCAGTTCATTAGATAGAAGAAAAATGCCAATGCAGAGCATGCCAGCTAATAGAACCTTGGGGAGCACATGCTCTTGCAGAACCTTTACTATGTTTTAAAAAGGAACATCCCGCACCAGCCACTGATGACAGCATGACATCCGGAAAGAGAAGGGGGATAAACTCACCGACTAATACATCTCACCACATTAAGGCACCAACAGGCACATTACTGGCACCGCCTGCCTATGGCTCCTTTGTATCCCAGCCTGCTCACTGTATCTACATGGCACAGGAGAGGATTTGGCCATTACATGCACAGTATATGTGCATATTCTCCAGCATTAGGTCTGTTTTACAAAGAAAACACTGTTTAAAATATGGGGGGGGTTCTAAAAATGAAAATATTCAGTAGATAAAACACTTCACAAATGTATCACTCATGAGTTTTGTTATTTCATGCAACCTATTTTAATAAACTTAAAACTTTGCATGAGAGGATTTCCACTGCCTTAACCTAAACTGCATTAATTATTGCTATCAGGAACAAATAAAAAACATAAACCTTTCTACTACACTTGTGAAATTTTCCTGGCATTTCTTAATTCAGTTTAGTCTCACTTCCAAAGCCAAACCAAAATAATTTTGTTTAGGGATAGACCAGCATTCCAGGCAATGTGCTCGGATTCTCTGTATATTCCCCCATCCCTGAACTAGGGTGACTAGAGAGCAAGTGTGAAAAATTGAAATAGGAGTAGTGGGGTAACAGGTGCCTATATAAGACAAAGCCCTGAATATTGGGACTATAAAATCAGGACATCTGGTCACCCTATCCTGCACACCACCTCTGAGTCCAAAAGCCTTGATTTGTCTTTCTAAAATTGTGACCACCCCTTAACCCTCTCCACACGCAGACTGTTTATTTGCAATTCCAGCTCTCCTTAGGCAAAGTAATGGATTCTTGGAAGGAAACAGAAAGGATAGCAAAATGATGCTCAAGGCAAACTGGATCTGTTTATTAACATGCCCAAAGTCATTTTCTGGACAAGGAGAGAAAATTAACGATTCTAGGCTTATTACTCTTATTAATAATTATCATTAAAAGATACTAAAAATATGAGTATTTAGACCCCTTGATTATATTGGCTACTAAGTGTTAACTGGCAACAAAAATAGCTAGAGCATATGCACTATTATGTTAAAATGTAATTAACTAGAAACTAATTAACCCAGAAGCATTGGAAAATAAATTCTCTCCTACTGTAAATATGTTCAGGAGTAATATCGTACATACACCCTATGTACACAGAGATGGTTATCTCACAACAGCTGTGAATTGAGTCAACAAGGCAATTTCTTTGCTGCATCAATGTTTCAGATGGATATACAAAAAAATCAGAGCAAAAGTAAAATGTTAAGTTTTTCTTGATATTTGCCATTCTGTGTCTAGCTGAGGGGGAGGAGGAAGCGTAAAAAGCATCATGAGGTAAGGAATTTGTGTTACAGCGGTAGCACATTACATGCTTCACTTGCAATTGAAAAGGCAAAATCCAGAAAAAACGCATCAGAGTTGGCCAAAACAGAACTGTAACGGACGAGGGGGATGCTGTACCTTCCTGTCTTTTACCCATTTTTAAGACGTCAGAATGATTGTCTGTTCTTAGGGATAGATTTATATAAAAGTCTCTTTCCCTCAGCTGCTTCTTGTATAGTCCATATCGATAAGTGAGAGACATTAGAGAAGAACTTCACTCATATAAAAATGACATTTCAAAAATGTTATTCCCAAACTTCAAAGTAGATAAAAGGATTCAGGAAAGTTTGATCTTTATTGTGTAAGTATATACAAGAGATGAAGAGAAAGGGAGCAACAGTCAAAGAATAGTCTAGTTTATTTCTTTTATGGGTGTACATAATGAAAAATGGAACCCTACAATTCACTGCTGTTCACAGCACAAGCATTTATTACCATATTATTTCTTGCTTCTTCAAAAATATCTTCACTTCTCTACTGTTTGAGTTGTGGCTTAATATTACACACACACACACACACACACACACACACACAGTTTTAGGGTTACCCTCACTATTTTTTTAAGGCGTTGAGTTGAGTGTAAAATATTCCTAGTGCAAAATGCAATGAAATGCAAAATGTCGTTTATAGTGTTGTTGTAGCCATATTGGTCACAGGATCCGAGAAAAACAAGGTAGGTGAGATACTATCTTTAATTTGACGAGCTTTTTTTGATGGAAGAGACACGCTTCAGGTCTACCAGCCCTGAAGGCAAGCTCTGTGAAGTTTTAAAGCTTGTCTCTTCCAACCACAGAAGTTAGTCCAATTAAAGTACCTCACCCAACTTGTCTCCCTGGAAATTCAATATTTTTCACATTTTATTATGGACCTGACAAACCCATTTTCATAAAGAAATTAAAGGTTTTTTTGACAAAACCTGGTTCAGTTTTCACGTTTTCAAGTTTTCACGTTTTCAAGAAAAACTGGATTTGCTATCAAAAATAGGTGATAGATTGCCTATTTTTGAGCAAATAAGAGTTTCAAAATGTAAAAAATGCAAATATTCACCTTAAATATTTTTCATGTAAAAAATAATAATTTAACCAAAATTAAGCTAAAATAGGGCTGCAAAAAAGTCAGAGAAAATTAAACTGAACATTTTCATCTGAAATTCTGAAGAAAAAAAATTATTTATCAAAAATCTAGTGCTGGGTCAAATGGTATCTATTTTGACTGTTCACTTTATAGTCTCCGAAAAAATGACAAGAAGAATGATTTTATATATACATAATTAATTAGTTGCATCCCTGAAGCTCTCTATCCACAGAACATAGTCGGTGGATATACAAGCTCTTCCACCAAAGTGCCCAGTTCTAGAGGGACCATATCAAAAGGTGATTCATTCCCTGCAACACATTTGTGGAATTTGCAGGTTTAAGAACTGTGGAAGCTGTTTGGGGCTACTACACCTTTAGGATCTGGAACATCCTGGGCTAACCAAGCTAAAAAAAGATGTGTCTGCCTGCCTGCCTGCCAGCAGTTGTGGCCCCTGCACAAGGATGACATGCAAATTCATGAAGCTTTTCATATTTATAAAAAAAATAAAATTAAAAAAAGGGCAGTTGTGGCTGGCACTGGGCAGGAGACTGACCCTGAGAGTGAAGTGATGTTGGATGCAGCTTTTCAAACCTGAGACCTTTCTCAGTGGGCTAATTTGCTTAATTTTTGTTGTTACTTCCTTGTTATTATTCTGATCCAATTAAAGTCACTGAAGTTCATTATGAAGGCATATTTGATTTACAATAATTTTCAGAGACATAACATTCAATTCTTGGCCTCTCTACTGAGACTGACATCAGTGGTGCCAAAATCACCAGTTTTGTTTGTTTGTTGTTTGACATGGACATCTGTTCTCTAGGAACTAGACTAAGTCTATGAGGCTCATTGTATGTATGTCACTGTGTTTTCAAAAAAATTCACAACAAAATAATCAATAATATTCTTGAATCATTAACGAAGAAAATGAAGCAACTAAATTACCATACAACATCACAAAGTGAAATGGAAAATGTTTAAGAGGGTTAAAACTGGTTATCACTGATTAATTTTGCTGATTGAGGGCTGGTGCTACAAGTACTTGATTGATTTTGCTCACGTAAATAATCCCAACAAAGTCACCCGGGCACTTAAGTGTTTGAAGCACTAAGGTCTAGTTTTGTTAGCTGATGACATTTCAGCTGAGTAATTTTGTTGGCTATAGTCCTTATCAAGCTGCCATGTATAAATCATTTTATTATGTTTTTAAAAGTTAGTGAATTTCTTAAGGTCAATTTTCTTATTGAAAGACCAACCAAAAAGATAAATAAGGTCTATATTAAGACTCTATGCTCGATTGTGGTTGTAGCATATTATGAGCTCCTGTATCTGATGTGGCTGGTTATGCAGATATTTTGCTGATAGATATTACTCATCTAACTTGCATGAATAACCTACTCTTTTATTAGGCATATTGGAAGCGAGTGTTTTGCACTGTGATGATTTTTTCAAGCATGATGAAGGGTCCCATCCACCCTAATCAACTTTGCATAGCCATAGCTGAACTTCCAGTGTTGTGTCTCATCAGTGCAAGTGTCAGTCACTGGACAATGCATTGCCCACAGCCCTCTGTCCTCATTTCTTCATGGCGGGATGCATGTTGTTCTTTCAGGACAATTTCTTTTCGCCTGCTTTCCCAGCTTGCCTGGCCGTGACAGGTCTGCCCTGGTTATGGCATTCACCATATGGCTAAGCTTGGCTCCACCCTATCTTTTAATAATTCCATCTCACTGACCATCCATGTTGCATTACTTTCACTGAGGGCATTTTAGAATCCAGAACCAAACTACTGATTCTGACTAGTTTATCCATGTTAAATCTGAAAATATTAGCATCCATTTTCACTCACTGATAGCCCCTGATGTGACCTTGGTATGCTATGTCTCATTTCATATTTTTTTTGTAAGGTGAACGAATACAGTGCTGAGATAGCTAGAGCTATTAAAGTGATAGCTTGAATTAAGAAAAACAAATTTTGAAGTGCCTCCTCAGTAACATATTATGTAGTCCATCCATCTATCCCTCCCTCCCTCCCCCACCCCCCCCACAAAACTATTCACACAGTGTTGGGAGATGGAACGGTGTAGTGAAGGAAATAAGACTATATCCAGAACAGGCTACAAGTATCCTACTGTTGTGAGAGATTTGGATTCATATTTCAAATTAAAAACTAGACTGGGCAAAATATTTGTAAGACAGTTTTTTTTCATAATAATCTGTCATTTTTGACTTTGTGAACCAGGAAACAAATTGTAGAAAATTCTAAGTTGTTCATAAAAAAATTGTTCAAGAATTTGTTGGTCATGGTGGATGCAAAAATTGTGTCTCAAATGTTTAAAATTTTGCACTAACCTGGTTAAATATGATCAGTAACACAAGTTACATGGTATGGACACTGGTTCCCTGAGTGTCTGAGCTTACTTCACATGGCCAGGAAGGTTAGAAGCTATTTTGACTCATTTTCTCAGAAGAACTGGCTGCTATCTTAATTTGCCCTCCCTGTGCATATGCAGCATGACACAGTTTTTAATTACCTGATCACCTGCCATTTTTTCCCCATAGGACCCCAGTCCAATTTGACACACCTATAACCTATTTTTTCAAGTCTCTCAGCATTCTATAGCACTTTATATATTCAAAGCAAAGCTCCCACTGACCGCAGCTGTGAGTGCTCAGCACATTTTAAAGTCTACAACTCTATACTTTCTCCTTCATACTGCTGGGGTACCGGGGGTGGGGGGGCATTCAGAGCAGAAGGCACAGCTTCCCTGCTCTCCGTTCAGGGAGCTGATGCACAGCAGGCTCTAGCAGCCAGAAGGAGCAATTACAGGCAAAGTCCTGCTTAAAACACTGCAGGTCTGGGTGGACCATGATCAATGCAACTCAATGATTGGCGATAACTGTGGTTAGTTTCATAACAAGTTCTACTGAAGATGTGCAAAAAGGTGATTTTCAGAGATGTACAACTGCCAAATCTGTGTGGATTTTCACAGTGGCTGTAAAAAGACTGCCCCAGGCAGAGCCGGCACTAGGCATAAGCAGACTAAGCAATTGCTTAGGGTCCCCAGTAGCTCAAGGGGGCCCCCTGTTTTTTTAAAATTAGTTTTCATAAGAACTTGCCTGGTTTAGTATTGTGTGGAGGGGGCCCTCAAAATATTCCTGTTTAGGGCCCCCAATGGACTAGCACTACCCCTGCCTCAGGGCAATCCCCCTGCCAAATTTCAAATCCATGGTCCAAAGTATGAAGGTGCTGAACATCCCAATACAACAGTTAAGAGTTTTTAAACCACTGGTGGCAAAATATTTTATTTATCCCTAACCATGTTCCAGGGAATCACTGAACCATTTTTGTGAAACAACAAACGAAAATTCAGACTGACAAACTGATATTTTCATGGAAGATATCAGCCTAAAAACTTAAGCTGAAGCAACTGAAAACAAGGTCATATAAGGGAAAGCATTAGGCACCTTTCAGTAGAGGTGTTACAGATGTACATATAACACAGCCAGAACTATAGAGAGACAAGGTAGGTGAGGTAATATCTTATTGTGTCAAGATCTGTTGGTGAGAGAGACAAGCTTTCGAGCTACACTGAGCTCTTCCTCAGAACTATATGTATACATCATGAGAGATCACTCCACATTATGCATATAACTGTATTGCATTGATCTTAATAAGTGCATAAGAATGTCAGTTATCTGGCACCATTTGATTGCATGTGTTGCTGTTCTGGTTTACTGCATAAGGCTAATTGCATAATTTGGTTGGTTGCATATAAAATTGGAGGTCTAAATGCTGCTCTGTACAGTATAATCATGTTGGATAAGTGAATAATTGGTATACCCACTGGACTATATCCATTCACCAATATTTTGAGAACAGCTGTTTCTACATGTGGTACAATAGGAGACAAAAAACAGTTATTGGTATGTATAAAATGTGGTTCCAACACAAAAACCTCCATTGTATTAGTAAGAATGTACAAAACATTAACATAGAACATGCAAAAATGTTCAGTCCCTTTAAATGCCATCTTGAGGTAAGGAACCAAATACTTCACACAAGGAGCCCCATAAGCAAAATGCACTTTATATGATAAGTGTTTGTAGATTATGTAGGAATCTAGTGAAGTACCACTATGAATGTATTTGGCCCAATACCATGACTAATGAAGCCTTCCATAGATTCAACACACAAAATATAGTGCAGATATTTGTAAGACTCACAAGTCCTTTCATTAGGAGTTTAAATCCAGAACCCAACGTGAGTTTATAAAAAAAAAAAAAATCCTTCCCCCCTCCCCCCACTTTGCAGTCCTAATGAGCTGGTCCACCCTACCTGAGTCACTCCCTAGAGGAACACACACCGTTCCTGCTTTCCAAAACAGTAGACAGGGATCTAGCTTCATTGAGCTATGTTTAGTTATAGGGAAAAATATAACCAATTACTTTGTGATTAAATGTTTTTCTCTTAGCTTTGCAGATAAGTAGAAAATCAAAGGAAGGTGGGAGACAGCTACCCCAAGCAGAAGAGAAAGAGTGGGAGGGCCAGGATGGCCCCAAAAGCTATCCTGAACAGAAAGGTTACAAGCTGAAAAGCGGTCAGTTTCCATCTTAAGATTTTATACCGTCACCCATCATCATAGTATTAAAAGGGAGAGAGGCTTCCATGTGTACAGTTGTTTGAACTTATAATAGACTAAAGGCCACATTTGCTTAACTTGTTGGAGTTCGTTATGTGATAATGGCCAAAATGCTGTGGGTTTCAGAGTTCTGTCTGCCCCCCTCCAAGGCTGCTCCCATCATATAGTTTGTTGCGGTGGAGTGTACCTTGGAGTAGTGGTCCCCTTTGGGCCTTAAAATGTATGAAATCTTTGTAATAATTTTCCTTAGTGATCAGACTGGTACAGAGAAGCCATAGTTCTCAGACACTCAGTCCATTTTCAATCTTTTTAAAAATCACTATTTTAATTCTCCCTGATACTGTGACTAATTTTTTTCTTTCAGGCTCCCCCAGCCCATCTTTCCCCTATTGCAGGTATTCAGTGCTTGATTCTGGATTACACAGCCCTGTAGACAGAAATCCTCTGGTAGAGTCAATGCAAGCTTCCCCACACCAACCCATCTCAACACGGACAGGGCTTTCTCCACAGCCAGACAATCCATAGCCTTTCTGCTAAAACTGCCAAAAAAGAGTCAATTCTGACGATGATTTTCATGATTAATCCTCAGGGAGCCCTATTACCAATTCCTGAAGTCAAGCAGTGCTCCATTAAGACATTTCCTGGATGGCCATGGTCCCTATCAAAGTCCCAAATGAGAGAAATGGTAAATAAGAAGGAAAAGGAAGTGATGCTGGCCAGTTTAAAACTGAATGAAGACAAAGTGAGAGATTCGATTATACAAGGAGAAAACGTAGGCAAAACCCTCACTGATATCCCAGATCTTGTCACATACACCCCCACCCCCTTGCGTGCCTTTCATGTTCCTGAGAGACATGCCATATGCCAGAAAATGCTACAGCTGTTACTGCAAAGTGTTGCAATACATATTGATCGGGTAGATATTACTAGATTGTGTATCCCATGACTATTGGTCACAAATAGGATCTTAGATTTAGAAGCAAATGGTACATAGTTTTATTCAAAGTATAGTTTTTAGCTGAAGAATGAGTATTGCTCTTCTATGGCCTGTTCTGAAGTCCACTGTAGTCAAAGGGAGTCTTTCCATTGACTTGAATGGGCTTTGGAACAGGCTTGTAACAAACATGAGAGACAAATGTTTAAGTAAAGAGCTATACTTCAGCCAGGAGTTTATTATTTTACTTTATTCTTTTAAGTGTTTAACATGTTATAAATGACTGTCCTTGAGGGAAGCACACATGTAGAAACCACTGCCCATGGCTAGATCTCCTAACAATGCTCTGAAGAGAAGAAAGGGGAGAATATACTCTAGGATACTTATAAATGATTTTCTTATCACTAAGGCCAACAGCTTAGCAGGATTCAAAAATGAGGATTAAACATTTATTAGGAAAATGAAAATACTCAGTTAGTTATAGAACATAACATTTGAGAGAGACATAAACCCTCATGTTTCATGGCCCAAGGGAATCACTAACTGCATGGGTATAGGAAGAAACTTTCCCTATGGTTAGTTTTATTACTAAATTACATTACAGGATTTGTTGTGCCTCTGAAATCTCTGGTGCTAGCTACAGTCATTGTACTAGATGGATTTCTGGTCTGAGCCAGTATGGTAATAATTCCTCATGTTTCTATAGTTAGGACTGGTTGAATGTGTTAAAATTATCTGTGAATATTCATTAAAATAACCTTCCATTTGTTTCAGCTTTGATCACACCTCTTTGGCCCTATTTCCAACAGTATTATAGCAAATACATTTATTAGCAGGAATGTTCATCAAAATGGTGATTAAGTTACAGTTGGTGAATATTTGCTGAAAGCTCATTTTGAATTCCTAATCACATTGGCGATCCTTAGTCAAAAAGTTCCACTCATCCAAGAAAGGTAGAAAAAACTGACTTCCTACCTATTTGTTCAATCAAAACAAAGCAACAGATTCAATTTTCAGATATTGAACACTCTTGGTGAACTACTGATGAACATTCTACAGAACAAGAATTACTTGGAAAAATTTGGCATATCTTGAAGAATATATTTAAGGAAATTGAACTGCTCAGACAACTCTGAAATCAGAAACAACGGGTTACATTTTTCAAACCTTGCTAGGAATTCTTTGCTTTGCTCGCAATGTTCAAAAATGCACTAAGATATTTATATTATATTAGTGCACTGAAGAATTAACATTATATTAGCTGTTAAGGTAATTTTACTGAGCTGGGAAGTCTGTATTTAATTGTGCCCAAACCACAATTACATTTTGATCATTGACTTACACATAGCAAAAAATTAGAGGAAAAAAATGGATTTACTCTTTAAATCTGCAACTTTTCACATTATTCTCTTTTTACAGATCACTGTGTCCATAACCTGTTTTCTTTGGGCTCATCTACAAGACCCTGTAGTTTGGACTATGCGTGCACAAACCATAGCACACACTAGTGTGCTGTGCTGTAACTCCCCTGTGTTGACACTACAGGTGCAAACTCAAAAAGGTACCTAATCCTCTTTAAACAGAGCAACATTAACACAAACTGGGCACCTTTTAATTCACACCTACAGCATCCACACAGAGGAGTTATGGTGCAGCCTGTTAGTGCGAGCTGCAATTCAAGCCACCATAGTCTGAACTTCAGAGCCATGTAGACATAGCATTGGATGCAAATTCTTTGAGACAGGGACTGTCTTTAATTAGAGATCTGTACAGCACAACAGCACCTTGACCTGATTAAGGCCTTTAGGTGCTACTGCAATTTAAGTAACACTTTTTCTGTTAAGTTTGATGTGTGTAATTTATGTTGGACACTTTCTTCCCTGTAAAGTGTTATGGCTTCTTTATATCACTTGACCATATCACAACATAGGACTGCTCCCTCCCATTAAAGTCAATGTGAATTTTGCCATTGACTTCAGTAGGAACGGGAGTAGGTCATAGGATTGCACTTATCCATATTCACCTTTCAGTTAGCTTAGCAACTTAAAGCATTACACTACGTATGCAGGCTCACAAAGAGCTACTCTTTGCCTGTCCCTTTGGGAGTATGCACTTCCATTATGCTGTCAGCCTACCAAGTACAGTGGTGACTGCTCCACATACTGCACTGAACTGCAAAGGGCCTTTATTGTCAGAGCTTTCTCCTCTGACTTTTCCAGTCTTTCACTTCTGTCACTCAGGTCTATCCAAAATAATCCCTACTGAAGTCCTCTACCCAATACTCCAACCATGCCAACTTTTTCCATTAATTACTGACTCCTTGTCTTTTACCACACTAAGTCCAAATTCTTTGTCTTCATCCTCAAGTTATTTCCTACACAACTTTACCCTCTTTGCTCCTTTCACTTCATCTTGACACTTGCTCTCTAGGGTGCTCCCAATCCTCTTTATTTACTGTTGTCTTTGCTTGGAGTGGTACTCTGTCCCCCTCTAGTGGTGGACAGGCCAGGTAGCGCTTGTGGAGCCTGATACAGCCTTAGCTAAAAGAGAGATCTGTTAGCTCAGGCAGTAGAGGCTCGTACGTTAAGCTCTGGAGGTCCCAGGTTTAGTCTGCTGCAGACACCCTTGTCTCAGTTGGCATTACATCTTCATATCATTCTTGTACCTTCTTTCCTGCTGTCCACTACACAGGGAACAGCCTCATACTTAGCCATCTACTGCTTTCTCTCTGCCCTTCAAATCTCTTTGAAACATATTTCCTCCAGGAAGCCTTCTTAAGTTGTTTCTATTACAAATGATCTTTACAGACACTCCCCTTATCTGAATTGCCAGCTTTTTGGAGGGGGGGGGGAGGGGAAGGGGAGGGTCTTGCCTTGTCTAGGATAGGTTGTAAACACCAAGTAAAGATAGATAAGACAGAGGGAAACTTGTCTTACTGTTTGCAAAACACCCTAGGACTTCTTTGCATTATGAAAATAATAATATTAATGAATAAGTTAAACATGTCAGATTTTATTAAGAAAATATTTATTACCTTCTATCTGAAGGGAGATCCTGTTAGTAGGATCAACATTGTGTGATCTAAAGTTTCATTCCTGGCTTTTAACAGCGTATAATGATTCCAACAAAACTCTCTCAATTTATCCCCTTTAACATAACATTTGCGTTAAGCAGGAGGCATAAGGTGAACATGTTATTATGAGCCTGGGTTTTTCTTCTTTTCTATCGCTGACGCTACTCATTTTCACATATTGGGGTATTAGTAAATGAACCTTGAGTCTTTATTATATTAACATATTTTGCTTACTGCTATTATCAGAAAGGTGGAGCAGCTGTGAGCTCTACAGATTGAAGATAAATTTGGGCTTTTAAATGTTCAGATATACGCTCAAAGCACCACAATATTATATTCACTGATGTGAAAGCTAAAGAAAGGATGTCATGGCAAGCCTGAGCATCAAGCAGTGCCAGGGTATGTACTGCGAGACCCTCACTCTATTGGTTTCTAATAGGCTAGGTATTGATATGCAAATAGGAAAAGCGCTTATGTGTGGCCTTTTAATACAATTTCTAAACACCTCTTCAGTTCATCAGAGAAGAGGCCCTACCAATGTATTAATATTTCTATATAAAGCACATACAAGCTGAAACTGGTGCATTTTCACTGGACTGTTTAGCAAAACAATAAAATATGCCAGCTTTTGGAAATCACTCAGAGGAACTAGACATGGGCTCAAACTGAAAAATTCAGATCAGGATTTCAAATACCCCAAAGCTTGACAGTGCTTAGATCAGTGGATTTGCTTCAGCTCACATATAAATGAAAATTCTCTTACCTTTCTGATGTGCTTCAGGTGCCACTTCTGTTCCTGGAAGCAGTGCAGGCCTTTGTAGAACCACTGCCACAAGTCAGACAGAGGGAACAGAGGCAACTGGCCCAGGCAGAGGGTATCTTCCAGGATAATTTGATCCCCTTGGACTTTGGTGCATACATATCTGCCATTTCTGTTTCCTAGTACGAAGCAAAGAGAGAGAGAGAATGAGAATGAGTCTTAGTTCATCTTGTGAACAGGGCCCCAGAATGCAGTCCTCCACTCTGACAGAACCACAGCTTGGGTGTCAGCCAAATGCAGCTAAAGGGATAAAACATTTAAAAAGTTAAAATGAACTTCTTGCCTCTGGGAGCACTGCCACCCAGAGATGGTGGGACTTGTCAAAGGACAGACTCAGTCTCCAGGCTTTGAGGTGATCAGGAGAAGCCTCCTACCCTCCCTCCACCATCATGGTCACTGGGTGATTTGAGGGGGCATATTTTGACGGGACACATGCATGAATCAAACAGGAATCAATCACTGGGATAAACTATTGGGACAAACATAGCACAATACCAGATGCACTGTCCATCATGCTCTGAAAGCAACTGCTCCAACTGGCTGTGACAGGATTTGTGCTGTGAATGCAAGGTGTCCTGAAACAGGATGAAGGCTGCTCACTAGCAAGGTACAAATTGAAGAGTGAAGACATGGTAATTACAGGTTTGCCCACATATTGTCTCAACATGGCTCAAATGTCCAGCACAACAGGGGGTTAAAGAAACCTTTTGGGTTCAGCTGGCCCTGCTCCCCTACACCTGTAACCAATGCCAGGCTTGAAGTGGGGGAGAGGGGAGAAAGGAAGGGAGCCTGGCTCAGATAGGGACTGACAGGTGAGGAAGCAGGAGCTCTCTGCCTGCCTGAAGGGACAGATCAGTGACCTGCTGGCCAGTGCAGCTACTTGAGCAAAGTAAGGGATCTCCTGCCAAGGGGAGGCTGCAAATAAGCCCCAGAATTTGCAGCAACTGGACTAGTGGGACCACACCCACCAAAGAGATTTGTAGGAAGTAGCCCAGAGAAGCAGGTCTTGACTCCCCGCTGGAAGGGAAACCCATCTCCTATTTAGGGGTTGAGCTACACTGGGCTGGAACCCAGTAGAGAATAAGGGTCTGGGAGCCCTATGTCCCCCTGCGCTACAGACTGAAAGGCCAGTGATCTAGCCACTAGGCCACACAGCCACAGAAGACTATCATACATTGTCATCTGTCACCCAGCCCACCCTCAAAACTTTGTCTAAGGGTTTGTCTACACTACGGGATTATTCCGATTTTACAGAAACCGGTATTTAGAAACAGATTGTATAAAGTCGAGTGCACACGGCCACACTAAGCACATTCATTCGGCGGTGTGCGTCCATGTACCAAGGCTAGCGTCGATTTCCGGAGCGTTGCACTGTGAGTAACTATCCCATAGTTCCCGCAGTCTCTCCCGCCCATTGGAATTCTGGGTTGAGATCACAATGCATGATGGGGCAAAAACAGTGTCGTGGGTGATTCTGGGTAAATGTCGTCAGTCAATCCTCCCTCCGTGAAAGGAACGGCAGACAATCATTTCACGTCCTTTTCCCTGGATTGCCCTGGCAGATGCCATAGCACGACAACCATGGAGCCCGTTCAGCCTTTTTTCACTGTCATCATATGTCTACTGGATGCTGCTGATAGACGCAGTACTGTGATGGTACACAGCAGTATCCCCTTGCCTTTGCAAGTTAGCAGAGATGGTTACCAGTCCTTTTGTACCGTCTGCTATTGTCATGGGTGCTCTTAGCTAGCCTTGGTGAGGTCGGCCGGAGGCGCATGGACAAAAATGGGAATGACTCCCCAGGTCATTCCCTTCTTTAGATTTTGTCTAAAGGTAGAGTCAGTCCTATCTAGAATATCAGGCAAGCCTACTAAAGAACCAGAGAGGCAAACGGCTGCTCCGGGTCACAGCCCCAGACATCCTGCAGAAATGATGAGCTGCATGCCATTCTAGGGGGTGCCCCTGCAACAACCCCACCCGTTGCTTCCCTCCTCCCACACCCCTCTTCGGCTACCATGGCAGTTATCCCCCCATTTGTATGATGAAGTAATAAAGAATGCATGAAGACGACACAACACTGACTTTATTGAAATAAAACCGGGGGGAGGCAGCCTCCAGCTGCTATGATATTCCAGGCAGGACTGAATCTCCAAGAGACAAAGCTTAAAGAAGGGAATGACTGGGAGTCATTCCCATTTTTGCCCAGGCGCCCCCAGCCGACCTCACCGAGGCCAGCCAGGAGCACTCACAGGATGACAATGACGGATACCACTCCTATTGCACCATCTGCTATCAGGAAGGGAAGGGGAGAGGATGCTGCTGTTTAGCGCTGCAGCACCGCGTCTGCCAGCAGCATCCAGTAGACATACGGTGACATTGAAAAAAGGCGAGAAATGATTTTTTCCCTTTGCTTTCATGGGAGGTGGGGGGGCTGACGACATATACCCTGAACCGCCCACGACAATGTTTTTGACCCTTCAGGCATTGGGAGCTCATCCAAGAATGCAAATGGTTTTCGGAGACTGCGGGAACTGTGGGATAGCTAGAGTCCTCAGTCCCCCCTCCCTCCCTTCATGAGCCTCCATTTGATTCTTTGGCTTTCTGTTACGCTTGTCACGCAGCACTGTGCTGCGTCCCTGCTGTGGCCTCTGTCTATCATAGCCTTGGAGATTTTTTCAAATGCTTTGGCATTTCATCTTTTGGAACGGAGTTCTGATAGAACAGATTCATCTCCCCATACAGAGATCAGATTCAGTATCTCCCGTACGGTCCAGGCTGGAGCTCTTTTTTGATTCTGGGACTGCATGGTCACCTGTGCTGATCGGCGCTCCACGCTTGGCAAACAGGAAATGAAGTTCAAAATTTCGCGGGGCTTTTCCTGTCTACCTGGCCAGTGCATCTGAGTTCAGATTGCTATCCAGAGCGGTCACAATGGTGCACTGTGGGATAGCTCCCGGAGGCCAATACCGTCAAATTGCGACCACACTAACCCTAATCTGAAATGGCAATACCGATTTCAGTGCTACTTCCCTCATCGGGGAGGATTACAGAGCCCTTTATATTGATATAAAGGGCTTCGTTGTGTGGACGGGTGCAGGGTTAATTCGGTTTAACGCTGCTAAATTCGATACAAACTTGTAGTGTAGACCAGGCCTGAGAGTAATCCAGCTATAGCCCGATCTATAGATTATGTATTGATGATTACTTACGAATTCCCAGTTATCACTTTAAGGGTTATCAGGTTCTTGTCCCAAGATCAGGCCCAGTATTATTAAAATAACAATATAGTTGCAAACCTGGATGTGCAGAGTTGCACCACTCACAGTATAGGAACTCATAAATATTTTATTAATACATTTAACACAGTCACAAACACTAGAACTCAGTAAGGTCAGTAGAGAAATGTACAGCTGCTCATCCACATACTCTCACCATTCCTTGCAGAACAACCTGAAATGTTAGCCTTCATCTTCTTCATCACCATCACCTTCTCTCCTCCCCCCCACCCCCATCACCAGTGACCATCATTCTGGCACCTCCCCAGGGCTAGATCTCTCTCTCCTACAGCCCTTAGGGATGCAGCTTTTTATAACATGGTTATGCTGACATCACTATGTCTGATGCATATTCAGTAAGGTTCCCCCCCCCCGCTTTTCCTTATTTATATTTCCTCACCTTACCAATGTTGGAGTGTCCTTCTCCTATAGGTTAGTATATCAATTAGTTCAACTTATTATCATATACATCAATTCATTGCTATGACCCTCTTGTGGTTAGATATCTGCGGTTGTAACCCCTGTATCTGTTATGTACGCCTATTCATTGCCATGACACTGTTGTGGTTGGACTCACGCTCCTATGGTCAGAAATTCCCCTTAAACATTTTTTGAGCTTCCCAATATTTGGGGTTTCTATGGTGCCATTTATCTGTTCAAGTTCATAGGCCTCAAGCCTTATGCTAACATGCTGAAGCAAATGTCTTACAGGATACAGGACTGTAGGTTCTTCGCATTACTGCTGAATATAATAAAGATAAGCTAGCCCCATGGCTACAGAGCCACCAAACCCCATAATCTTCCTCTTGAATGCAAGGCCAGTGTTATAGACTCAGACTTTAAGGCCAGAAAGGAAAATCCCAATCTAGCCTGACCTCCTGCACATTGTAGGTCACAGAATTTCATCCATCCTCTCCTGTAATAGGCCTGTAACCTCTGGCTGGGTTACTGAAGTCCTCAAATCTTGATTTAAAGACTTCAAGTTGCAGCTAATTATTGACTGTTGACCCCTGACCAGATCTTGGAGGGTTTATAGTTTTGGATAGCATCTAATTCCTTTGCTACATGTTTAATGGAAATTATGAAAGTTGTAAGAGCACGTCCTTGAACAAATAACTGGGTTATTAGGCTTGTTATGATTAAAGACCTGATGATTAGTATGAGGTGTTGTGGGAGGAGTTGTGCTAAAGGCTGTGGTTTAGATGAATAGCATAGGTCTAAGGAGATAACCCAAGGTCAGATATTTTGCACTCTCACTCTGAGACACAAATAAGTAACCACAAACAGGTACAGTACACCATAGGATACTGTAAGAAGGACATTTGGGGAGGGGGGGCTTTAGCAATCCAATTGCTATGTAATAGCTAAGGTGTTAAACTGCATTTATGTATAGGGTTAAGTGATATGGTGAATGCTTTGCTGCTTAATTATGGACACCCCAAAGTCCACATATGGCTAGAAGCAGCTATTGACCTGATCATAATCAGGGTAAAGGATCAAATATAGTAGATATCTGTAGTATCATCATAAGGAAGGGTATAATACCACACCCATTTCTTCGAGTATGTCAGGTTCCCAAGATGGTGTTTACTGAATCAGGACCTCCCTGCTGAGGGACCCCCTTCGATCTTTGTTTCTAATGATCTCCATAAATTGTAAGTATGCACAATGTAAGGTGAGTATGAATAATGCAGGAAACCACTTTACTGTATCTTATTCTTATGTCTGTGTATATTAATCCTTTCCTATGACATCAATTATAGTTGTCTGTATTTAAGTTTGTGTGTATTTCACACCATTCCATCTTCTCAATTAACTTTAAGTAGCTGCCTAGGAAAAGAACCTGGAATTCTGTTCAGGCTACAGAATCCACCATTTACTCTTGTTCAAGACCCCTGCCCCACACCATAGAGGAGGAAAACCCCAGCGTCCCTGCCAATCTGACCTGGGGGAAATGCCTTCCCAACTCCAAATATGGCTACCAGTTAGACCCTGAGCATGTGGGCAAGACCCACAAGCCAGACACCTGGGGAAAGAATTCTCTGTAGTAACTCAGAGCGCTCTCCATATAGTGTCCCATCTCCAGCCATTGGAGATGTTTGCTAATACCAGTCACAGATAGGTCATATGCCATCATAGGCAATTACAGAATCTCCTCCATAAACTTATCAAGCTCACTCTTAACAAGTTACATTTTTTGCAACCCCCTCCCCCACATCCCCTTGGAAGGCAGTTCCAGAACTTCACTCCTCTGATGGTGAGAAACCTTCATCTATTGTCAAACTTAAAAACTTATTGATTGCCAGTTTATACCCATTTCTTCTTGCACTAAAATTGGCCCTTAACTTAAGCAATAGCTCTCTCCCCCTGGTGTTTATCCCTCTGCTTTTTATGAATACATCACTTGTATCTCCCCTCAGCCTTCATTTTGTTAGGCTAAACAAACCAAGTTCTGTAAGTCTCCTCTCATAAGGTAGATGCTCCATTCCTCTGATCATCTTATCAGGACCATCCCAATATTAGGGGCTTTGTTTATATATGCAACTGTACCTGCTCCCTGTTCTGGTTTTTCACACTTGCTATCTGGTCACCCTAGTCTTAGTATCCCTTCCCTGCATCTGTTCCAGTTTGTATTCACTTTTCTTAGAGATGGAACACCAGAATTGCACACAGCATTCCAAATGAGGTCTCACTAGTGCCTTGTATAATCTCTCTCTCTACTGGAAATATATCGCTTGATGCATCTTAGGACTGTATTAGCCTTTTGCACAGCCACATCACATTGGTGGCTCATAGTCATCCTGTTATCGACCAATACAGACAGGTCTTTCTCCTTTTCTTTCACCTCTAACTGATTTGTCTCCAGCTTACAGCAAAAATTCTTGTTAGTCCTTCAGTGCATAACCTTGCATTGTGCACTATTAAAATTACTCCACTTTTCAAGGTTGTCCAAATTTTCTGTCTGATATTCCAGTCCTCCTCTGTATTGGCAATACTTCCCAACTTTGTGTCATCTGCAGATTTTATTACCACACTCACACTTTGTGCCAAGGTCATTAGTGAACATGTTAAGAAGATTGGTCTCAAGACTGATCCTTGAGGAATTCCACTAGTAACCTCCCTCCAGCCTGACAGTTCATTCCTTGTTGTAGTTTCCCCTTTAACCAGTTCCTTACACTCTTTTTGGTTCTCTCATTAATCCCCATCTTCTCCAATTTATCTAATTATTTCTCATGTGTTACTGTAGCAAATGCTTGACTGAAATCCAGGTAGATTAGATCTACTGCATTTCCTTTGTCTAAAAAACCATTATCTTCTTAAAGAAAGAAAGAAAGGCTGGTCTGGCATGATCTACATTTTGTAAAACCATGTATTTATTTTATCCCAATTACTATTTACTTCTATGTCTTTAACTACACTTTCTTTCAAAATTTGCCCTAAGCCCTTGAATACAATTGAAGTTAAACTAACTAGACCTGCCTTTTCCTGGGGTTGGTGTGATTCTTCAGCCTTTCCCATCTGTTTTTCTAGCTGCAAGTCTTCTTGTCTTCTGTTCTGACTGACAATCCTCCCAGGGCTCTGAACTCTGGTTCTCTTCTTGTAGGACTAGCCAGCCTTCTCTTCCTCCTTGCGCTTCCATCTTCTGTTTCTGCCTGCTGTACCCCTTCATTTTCCAACGGAGCAAGCCAGTTCCTCAGTTCTATTTCTCCTTTGCTAGCCAGTCTTTTCCTCTGCCTTGTTCTCATAGTCACATACTTCCACTGGCCACTTTATTCATCCAGCAGTTCTCTGCTCCAGTATAACTCAGCAAGTCATAAGGCTTCCCTTCAGCCTCTTCTATCCTTCCCTCCATCATCGGCTCAAATCCCCTTCAAAACTCAACCATGGTTTCTAGATGCATCTCCAAACTTTGGATCTTCTCTTCCATTAGGTGACACATTGTACAAACAAACAAAGCACCCATCAAGTACTCTTTCAAGAATAATAGTCACCCCATAGCTTCATTGTCTCCTCTATTCTTCAGGTCATTACCACTACTGCCTCAGTAGTGGTCATGGCCTTCCCTCCTAAGCTCCTGTGAAGGAACAAAAGCACACACCCACACCAAAAACACACCATACACCTCCTCCCTGAAACTTCCCTTCCAAACTCCCACTCTCCTGTTTTGAGCTCTGTTTGCTGGCTCCTGTGCTGGTGGTGGGCCAGTTGATTGCCTTTATGGGCCTGCTAATTAAGGAAGCCCTGCCCTCTAACCAAGGTTCAGCTGTGATCAAGGGCTCTGCTCCTCTCACAACACACTGCCCTCTACTAGACTTTACAAACTGGAAACAAACCAGCAAGCAAACGAACATACACACTCTGAAGAACTCACTCACTCACTGCCCCTAAGACACAGGGGCTTGCCTCAGCTCTCCACTCAGATACCACTGTTTTCAGCTCTGTTTGCTAGCTCCTATGCCTCTAGTTGGCTGCCTTTATAAGTGTGTGCACTCTCGGCCTGAGCTGATGTCTCTTTTGAACTGGAACAGCTGATTCAGTAGCCAGTGCAGGGCTGATTGGAGAATCTCTACACCTGCACTGGGGATTTGGCTTGCACCTGCCAAAAGCACAAACTGTTCCTGTGCAACTGGGCAAATAGGTGGTATAAGCTTATCCTTCAAGCTACCTCACCTCCACTACCCTGCCCACACGGCTGCACCCAACCGACAGCATGCACACACTCTTTGGAAGTCCAGCTCTCCTCTCTCCTGTGAGTGCCTATCCATTGTTTACACTCCAGGATGCATAAAACCCTCAAGTTTCACCACCAAAATGAAACAAATATAGCTTCAGAGAAGATATCCTATTTAGATGCTGTTTCCAAACACTTATACAGTAATGAGAAGAGAAATCACTTATTTAGCTATCTATCCGATATAAAACACAATTGCTCCACCTCCACCAGTGAGGAAGCTCCTTAGTAAGTGAGACTTGAAGGTTTCCTCATTTCTCTGTCTTTTAAATGTCCTCCTCAGCCTTGTGTTGCAGGCATCATAGTTCTAGAAGTGGAAGGCTTAGCAGGATTCCCTGAGAACCCATTAACATCACTCCTTAATTGACCTGAAGTATCAATGCTGATTTATACTTGGCACAACTTATGCTTCCCCCACATCACTTCAGGCCCCTGTCAGCCCAAATAATAAGAAATCATTAATAAATCCCAAGAATTAAAGTTAAAATTAAAATAATGTCTAGCCTGGGAAGTCTCAGGTAAAGGATGTGAATTTTATAGCCTCCCTGGAAAATATTGCTTTCATAAGATAAACAAAAGAAATGGGACTTCAGCCTTTAATTCTGACTTTGTGTCAGCCTTACCGGTAACTCTAAATTTCCAGCCTTTTGCTTATCAGTATCATCACCTCACTGTTATTTAAATGTGTATTTTTTCCTGTTTAACTGAATAATATTTGAGGGGTAAGTGAATGCAGATGTGCAGAGACTCATTTTACACTCCCTGGCTGTTTGGGGATAAAATCCATCCCAGTAACTACAGCTGAGCTCAACTCACCTGAGCTCTGGAGTACTAGAACAGGTAATTGCAATAAATCATTCACTGCCCCACTCTTTGCAGCCTAGAGAAGATTAATGGCAGTAGACACTAGAGCTGCCAACTTGGAAGATTTCTGTGGTGGTGCAGGAATGGCTATACGTAAGGACTGTGTGATAAAATGCTATACTGGGACTATAATAAAGCATTGGAAAGAAGCCAAGGTCCTCTTTCATAATGCAGAGACATTAAGACCTGTCTGATTGTTATGACAGACAGGTATTTGACTGAACACATTGGCAGCTATAAAAAACCAGTAGCTAAAAGCTAATGTCAAAATGTGATGTAGGCCTGTCACATGCCATCAGTAATAATTTTTGCTACGACCACTTGCTGGTAAGGAGGGCAAAGGAAACAATATTGTAGCTGACTGCAAGGAATCAGCCACATTTGATTTGTAAACTTCAGAAGATGATTGGCTCTGTTGTCATCCTCTTTGACTGAGCGGCAGCGTTAGGGGCTGGTAACAACTCTCGCCAAAGGAGATTTATTGTCTCCATTGTTTTCATTTGCTTTGGTGAGAAGAAAAATGTGGTTATGGGAAAACTGCTATGAATATATTGCATAGATGTTAAGAGGCACTGCTCGCAGCATGGCATTACATGGGGCTTCTTACCTAATGTCATAAGGGGAACACTTTAAATTATTATTTATTTTTGGCACTTAGCCTACATGCCTTACAAGTCATAGACAAATGCATCCCCTGCCAGAAAGCAGGCAGTCTCATGGCAAACATAATGCAATAAGTGAGAGTTACCAACAGTGGGGGAGGGGAGACAGTAGAGGGAAGGGCAAAAAAGGGTTTCAGGAAAATAAAGTCACACAATTAGGTCCCATTCTTGCAATGGCATAATATACAGAGCCCTACTGAAACCAATCCATGCCCAGAATGATCCTATTACAGATCTTAGATCTAAGTAGTTAAGCTCCTCCTGTTACCGAGCATGTTCCTCACTACCTACAGAACTGTCTTTCTAGTCCCTTTTCCTAGCACTAGACAATGTTTCCTTATCCAAGCTGCCCTCAACCTATACTTCCTGAGTATCCTATCCCCCCTCCGCATTTTATCCTCCTCCTCTGTCCTCCTTCATCACCCAGCCATTCTCTGTCTCTCATGTATTTGATTTTCCCCAGTGCTGTTGTCCTTTTGCAGGGGTTCATATGTTGGACTCTTTAAATGGCATTACAAGTGTAGACTGAGCTGCATCCACAACCACCCACTTCTCCTCAACCCACAGTCTGTAGGTTAGAGGATCACTCTCGAACACACCTATACCGTGAAACAGAGAAGCAACCTAATTTCTAATGTTAGGTGTAATGACATAGTAGCAAAGTATTCTCAAATAATGGATTTCAGAACTACCCCTCCCTGTATTCAGTGCAGTGATAGCCTATATACACCTACAAAATGCAGCCCCTGCCATCACCACTCACATTCTAAAAAAAGAACAGACAGAAGTTTGGAGGAAGGGGAACAAGCAACAAGTAAGGGACCATATTATGTTAGCCATATCTTCATATTGCAAAGTTTTAGTGACACGATGGGTTCTATATACACTAAACGGATTTCTGTACAGATAATCTTAAATTACCCTATAACTCCCAGTTATTATCACATGTAATAGTAATTAGAGCTACCAAACACCTAGTCTCTGGGCTGAATATAGTCATATAGATATATATCTTGCCTAAATGGTGTTTGGATTGTGCATTATCTAAGCATCCATTTTAGAAGAAGTGAGTTTCTAGCCCTCATAGTTGTGAACCTAATGTAAATTAATACAATGTTGCTTTATCAAGTCTACAGCTAGCCAGGAACAATAACTCAGAGGTGGGAACTCCCCTGCCTACTATTAATCTCATTGGGATCTTTATTTTTGAGCCCACTGATGCAGTTTAGCCACCTATTAAATTGTTGATCATTTTAGTGGATGGGAAAGGGTAGGAGATTAGACTGGTCTACACTACGCATTTAAACCAATTTTAGCAGCATTAAACCGATTTAACGCCGCACCCATCCACACTATCAGGCCCTTTATATCGATATAAAGGGCTCTTTAAATCGGTTTCTGTACTCCTCCCCAACGATGGTATTACCATATCGGATTAGGGTTAGTGTGGCCGCAAATCGACGGTATTGGCCTCCGGGTGGTATCCCACAGTGCACCACTGTGACCACTCTGGACAGCAATCTGAACTCGGATGCAGTGGCCAGGTAGACAGGAAAAGCCCCGCGAACTTTTGAATTTCATTTCCTATTTGCCCAGCGTGGAGCTCTGATCAGCACGGGTGGCAATGCAGTCCCAAATCCAAAAAGAGCTCCAGCATGGACCGTACAGGAGATACTGGATCTGATCGCTGTATGGGGAAACAAATCTGTTCTATCAGAGCTCCGTTACAGAAGACGAAATGCCCAAGCGTTTGAAAAAAATCTCCAGGCTACACAGTGCTGCGTGACAAGCATAACGGAAAGCCAAAGAGTCAAATGGACGCTCATGGAGGGAGGGAGGGGGTACTGAGGACTCCAGCTATCCCACAGTCCACAGCAGTCTCCGAAAAGTATTTGCATTCTTGGCTGAGCTCCCAATGCCTGTAGGTTCAAACACATTGTCCTGCGTGGTTCAGGGTATAGCTCGTCAATTTACTCCCTCCCCCCCACATGAAAGAAAAGGGGAAAAAATCGTTTCTTGACATTTTTCAATGTCACCCTATGTGTACTGAATGCTGCTGGTAGACGCGATGCTGCGGCAATGAAGAGCAGTATCCGCTCCCCTTCCCTTCCCAGTGGCAGATGGTGCAATATGACTGCTATCCGTTGTCATCATCAGCCCGTGAGTGCTCCTGGCTAGCCTCAGGTGAGGCTGGCCGGGGGCGCCTGGGTAAAAATTGGAATGATTCCCGGTCATTCCCAGTAGATGGTACAGAATGGCTGGTAACCGTCCTCTTCATAGCAACTGGGGGCTGAGCTCCATCAGCCCCTGCCCTTTCATGTGTAAAGAAAAGATTCTGTACTGCCTGGACTATCATAGCAGCGGGATGCTGGGCTCCTCTTCCCCACACCGCTTAATGTCCTGCCTGGACTATCATAGCAGCTGGAGGCTGCCTCACCCTCATTTTATCTCACTAACAAGTCACTGTTTCTTATTCCTGCATTCTTTATTACTTCATGACACAAATGGGGGGGACACTGCCACGGTAGCCCAGGAAGGTTGGGGGAGGAGGGAAGCAACAGGTGGGGTTGTTGCAGGGGCACCCCCCGTGAATGGCATGCAGCTCATCATTTCTGACACGGAGCGGCTGTGCTCTCTGGTTCTCTGATACACTGGTTCTCTAGTACACTTGCCCCATATTCTAGCCAGGACTGACTCTATTTTTAGATACCATAAAGGAGGGATTGACTCGGGGAGTCATTCCCATTTTTGTCTTTGCGCCCCCGGCCGACCTCAGCCAGGGGGACCCATGACAGCAGCAGACGGTACGGAACGACTAATAACCGTCATCTCATTGCCAATTTAAAATGGCAGCAGATGGTACAGAATGGCTGATAACCGTCTCTGCTATCATGCAAAAGCAAATGAAAGCTGCTGTGTAGCGCTGCAGTATCGCCTCTGTCAGCGGCATCCAGTACACATATGGTGACAGTGTCAAAATGCAAAACAGGCTCCACGGTTGCCATGCTATGGCGTCTGCCAGAGCAATCCAGGGAAAAAGGGCGTGAAATGATTGTCTGCTGTTGCTTTCCCGGAGGAAGGAATGAGTGATGACATTTACCCAGAACCACCTGCGACAATGATTTTTGCCCCATCAGGCACTGGGATCTCAACCCAGAATTCCAAGGGGCGGGGGAGACTGTGGGAACTATGGGATAGCTATGGAATAGCTACCCACAGTGCAATGCTCCAGAAATCGACGCTAGCCTTGGACCATGGACGCACACCGCCGAATTAATGTGCTTAGTGTGGCTGCGTGCACTCGACTTTATACAATTTGTTTTACAAAACCGGTTTATGTAAAATCGGAATAATCCTGTAGTGTAGACGTACCCTGACAGACACAGAGAGGTGAGGATTGGGCATTACTGTATGGAAACAAATGTAGAGGACAAAATACAGGAGATACACAAACACATGGGAAAGGAAGAAAATGGACAAACAGAAGCCTATTTTCCTACTGAGTGATGCTGAATGTGATAAGGTACTAAACAAATAATTATATGAACTAAATGTTTAATTACTATAGAAGCCCTATTCTATCTTTAATCTTTGTGAAAAACCTTCTGTATGAAAATCAATAGGAATTCTGCTGTGACTTGAGGGCAATAAGAAGTCCTCTTTCACATCCCCAGCCACTGGCTATCATTATAAAGGGAATTTAGACCTCTCCACTCCACTGTAGGAGGTAGATGACCCTAAACTACAGGCTAATCTGAGTCCATGTTTATAAACACCTGGACTTCACTGGGCGAGATTAGGACCCTAGTCAGCAATTCAGATAATTTCCAGAACTCTTACAAAACCTGGCTTCTGCTTGATTGTCCTCGTGCAGCATGTCTGTTGTGAATTAGCCAGCTCTTTTTTAAAGGACATTTGACATTGTGTTAACATTTTAGTTCTTGTAGCTACATAACTGATAGCCCACTATTTGTCAGCAGCAATATATATGACAGCACATGCCCTAAACTTGATTCCTATTATTGAAGTTTCCTAACAGAATCTTTAGATTTGGTTTCTCTTACTTCTGGCACGTTCGGGGATAAAAAGAAGTTAAGACAAAAAGTGAAAGTGAGAATTATTAAGTGGTCCAAATGGACGAAATAAAATGGTGAGAACTTTAAGATAACAAGGCCAGACTCCAATCCCTGCATTTTCTTTCCCCTTCTGTGAATATCTAAACTGTTTTAGGTATTATGCTGCTGCCCATCACCACAGTATCTGAGCATCTTCCATATAAAATCAACAGCAATAGCATAAAGCCTAGAATGGTTTCTCATGTTTGCAGACTGGTTCCTGATTTCATTAGAAGAACAGTTTCCTAATGATGTTTCATTATTAAAATAACATGCTTTGATCTTGTGATTATGGCTTTGGAGGGGTACCTGAACTCTGACTTCAGTTCTCAGCTCTGCCAAAGACTCTGTGTGACCTTGGGCAAGTCATCAAATCCCTTGGTGCTTTGGTTCACCACCAGTAAAACAGGAATAACTCCTCTCTGCATCCAAGACATGCAAACTTACCAGAACAGGGACAGTCTCTTACTGTCTGTGCATACAGCACCTAGCACAATGGGATCTCAAACTGGATTGGTACACTGCAATACAAATTACTATTAACCAATAAAAATATTATTAATAATGTTCAACTTTATGTAGGGTGACCAAACATCCCGTTTTTAAAGGGACAGTCTCGTATTTAAGCCCTCCTGCAGGTATCCCAACTTTTTCTTAAAAATGGGCAAATTGTCCTGTATTTTCTGTCTCCCTCATCAGTACTGGTGGGTGCTGCTGCTGGCTGGATTCATGCTCACCAGTCACCTGCCCACCAGTGGTGAGTGGGCAAGTCCACAGGCTGACAATGCGGCTGGGTGTGCAAGGCTTGTGGCAGGGCAAAGGTGCAGCATGCGGGGCCAGCTGCTCCCCCTGCTGGTCGGTCAGCACAGCCCCTGCTGAGTGCTGGCTCTTGGCCAGCATGGCCCCACCTCCCATCCCATTTCCAGCCAGCGTTGGGTGCGAGCTGCAGTGGCTGATGAGTTCGGGCAGGCATGAGGTGGCGGCCAGTTACATGTCGCCTCTGCTGCCCAGCCATTGGCCCTTTATGTGCTCCCCCTCTCGCTGTCCTCTCCCTGCTTTGCCCCTTTGTCCCCTCCCCCAGCTCCTCCATATCCCCTCTGGTGGGGCGCATCCCACTCCCAGCACTGTATGGAGAACCAGCCCCTGGTCAGAGCGCTCAGCTCACCAACAGCCTGGCTGGCAAGCTCTTTCCTTCCCTCACCACCTCTGGCTCAGCTGGCACCCCGGGAAGGCCCAAGACCCTCCGGCCCCAGGCACTGGCCAGGAGAAGCCAAGCCCTGCATGTGTCAAAGCCACACACAGCGCTGGCACAGGAAGTGTCTCCACCCCTCAGCTAAGCTCTGGAGTGGCGGGCCAGGGGAAGCAATTTCCAGCCTGTTCATGTCCCAACCTGCAGGCTCCACAGCAGCCCCCAGAGTAGAGGCTTAGCACCCTCTTTACCCGCATCCCCCTCCCCCTGCCCTGGGTCCTGCCCCCAGGGAACCCAGGGCTGCTCCATCCCCAGACACCCTCATCTGCTGAGTCACCTCTTTGGCCCGGCTCAGTTGTTGAAGCACCTGCAGTCAGGTTCCCTGGGCCCTGGTGCACAATGCAACCTTAGGGCTTAACCTCTTCCTGCCCGTGCTGTAGCTGGGGGACACAGGAGGCAGCTGGGTTATGTCTGTGGCCAGCAGCAGCCTGGAGGTGGTAGCTGCCTTTTGACACCATGTGGACAGGAATGGACAAGCTGCTTCCAGCCAAAAGGGGAGCAGGGGGGGAGAGAAGAGATGAGCTCTGTAAAGACATGGTCTGGTCATCACTCCCCTTCCCCCTGCAGCTGGAAGCAGCTCCTGTCCCTTCCCTCCTGCACAGTGCTGAAAGGCTGCTGCTGGCCACATTCTGGTGTGAATCCTGGCAGAAATATAAAGGTAATAGGTGATAATTGGAGATATACCAATCTCCTAGAACTGGAAGGGACCTTGAAAGGTCATCTAGTCCAGCCCCCTGCCTTCACTAGCAGGACCAATTTTTGCCCCAGATCCCTAAGTAGCCTTCTCAAGGATTGAACTCACAACCCTGGGTTTAGCAAGCCAATGCTCAAACCACTGAGCTATCCCTCCCCCCATATGGGGAGAGGAGACACGTGACTCTGCATGTCCCCTTCCCTCAATGTGTTGCTTCAGGAATACGCGGTGCCAGGTACCAGGAGAGGCAGGTCTGTCCCAGGGCCCCAGCCAGGCATGGAGGGTGGAAAGCGCCGGACAGGGAAGGTTGGGTCAATGGGTTACTGCCCCTGTGTGAGAGAGGTGTACAGGAGTGTGTGTGTATCCCCTCTCCCCCTGTGTGTGTGTGGTGGAGGGTAGCAGGGCTGTCCCTAGGCATACGCAGCATATGCATCTGCGTAGGGCACCATAAAATTTGGGGCACCAAATTGCCCCAAATTTCATGGTGCCCTAGGCAGCTGCGTGCTGCATATGTGGCAGCACCAGCCCCGGCGACCAGCCCTATCCCTCGCCCCCACTCCCCGCGTGGGCTGCGCCCACAGCAAGGGACAGGGCCGTCTCTGTGGGGGGAGGTCTCAGACAACTCCCTCCGCCTTGGCTCTTACCCTTCCCCCCTGCTCTGCTCCTGGCCCACCCCCATTCCACCTCTTCCCCCAGCGACCCCGCACTCACTGGCAGCAGCAGGAAGCAGAGCAACCCGCCCCAACCTGCTCAACTCCGCCAGCTCCCAGCCACGGTGCTCCACTTCCCGCTGCCGGTGAGTGTGGGGAAAGGATTGCCCCCTGCACTCACCGGCGGCAGGAAGCGGAGCAATGTGGCCTCAGCCCCCTCCACTTCCCTTGTCCCAGCCCTAGCCACGTCGCTGGGGCAGGGGTTGGAGAAAGGACGCCCCCCAGACTCACCAGTGGCTGCCACCAAGCCCCCTCCCCCGAGTGACATGGCTGGAGCCGGGGCGAGGGAAGCAGAGGGGGCTGCTCCTGGCCCCCTGCTAATACCCAGGCCACTCTGGGCCTGTGAGGCCCCCAAAAGTGGCCCCCCCACAGCTCCTGCCTCCCAGACCCAGGTGGTGGCTCAGGGGGGAGGCCTGGGGGACTGTGTAGGGTACCCAAATGTCTAGGGACAGCCCTGGGAGGTAGGGTGTGTGTGTGTGTCACCACTCCTTGTGTGACCCCCTAAAGCCTTAAAGATAAGAAAGTAAATAAAAATAATCCAACTATACAGTCTTTCTTTTTAACAGGGGCTCAGTCAGCTTGATGTTAATTTGAATGTTTATACGACTGATGGCTGTTGAACTTGCTTGAATACGAGTAATTTTACCAGGTGTCCCATATTCAACATAGGGAAATATGGTCACTCTAACTTTATGATACTCTTCATATCTCTCCACATGCTCCTCTGCTCAGGCCCATGCAATTTCTCATGTAGTTGCTCCAGGAAATAAAAGGGCAATTTACATGGCAGAGACAGAGAGAGACATAAACACACACACACCTCAGACTGCAAACTTTATTTTGGTCTTTTAGTGAATTTGACTTGATCACAGGCTGGTTACATGCATTTCTGTGTTCTGTCTTCACTTTGTGGAAGAAGTAGTTCTTCAGCTGTTAACAACTGACTAGTACTATGTATTTTTATTATTCATGTATAAAGTGGAACTTTCCCAGGCTAGATACTGTTGCTAAAAAATGTTTTCCCCTATTTTACAGTTAAGAAAACAAAGCCAGCAGAACAGAAATGAGACTAATCATCTGCTGCTCTTCAGGCTGGTGAAGCTTTCAGCCCTGCCAGTCGCAGATCTCTGATGAGATTTTATTAGAGGAATTCAGCATAGACACAAGGTGTCTTAGTGCAACAGATCCAAATGTAACCTGACTGTCCAAAGGGGACAAATGGCTCATAATAGCTGTTGGGCTGCTTTGTAGACAAGTGGGGGACATAGTTCTTTAACCTAGAATCATGCATTTGAAAATAAGTTTGCATCTCCAAGGGCTTGTTGGAAATGCTTCAAAGGATTCTGTTTTTCCCAGAAAGCTATATCACAATGTGATGTGGTGTTTATTGGCTCGGAGTCAGTATTTTTAGCCCTCTTTCTTTGCTGATGAGAACAGTACTTTGAAGTTTGACAGAAAAAAAAACAACACACTTTGCATGATAAGCACAACTTCCTAATGTGGCTCTGTTCTGTCATCAGAGTCCCTATTGGTAAAAGAAATACAATACATTACACTTCTGAAGTAAATTTTATGGAAATATGCAGATTACATGTGTCAGACACTTTGAGGGGGCCACAACAGTGCAACTCCAAATTCGTGGGGAATTTTCAAGTCCTGTTTTTGGATTGCATGTGAGTTCAAAGATCAGTGCCAATACCAGTGTGTAAACAAGATAAGTTAATGAAGGCCCAAGAACTATAAGGATAAATATCCCCTACTCACAGCACCACATCCTTACAAATCTGGGGCAAAGCCTTCTTTCAATTCTCAGGCTGCTCCTGGAAGCCGCCTACTGTCTGCACACTGCAAATCCTTAGGGCACCCTGTTTAAGCAGCCATCTCTGATATAAAATTGAGCCATAGTCCAACTGTGTTTGAAGGGGTTCTGGCTCCCAGCTGACACTCACCTAATCCCTGTAGTACAGTCTCAGATTCCTTAACCCCAAAAGAAGTAGAGGCTAGCAGTGCCAACTGCTGAATGGCTCACCTTGGGGCTTGTTGAACCCATCTTACCTGGCTGGTATATCTGTCTGTTGTCTAATTGTGGGTAGGGGATCAGTTACTGGTCTTCCTGAGGGTAGTTCCCCTGAAGGCTTCAGGAATCTTTCATAGAAGCTGTAGAACCACTGTCTGCTCTCTCCCAGAGCAGCTCAGCAGCTCAAACTTCCTACTTTTAAGCCCTTATTCCACCCCTGATGTGACTGATAGGACCACAGTGGTGGGGTCAGACTTGACAACAGCAGCTCTTAAACCCTGCACCAGTGATGATGGGGTTAATACACCCCATTGCAAGCCTCCACAATCAGAATATACTACACGATTTCTTAATCTCCTATAGTGACTGCCTTCCCATTTCCTTCGGTATTTTTTCCTTCCTCCCTGGCATCTTTCCCCCATTCTCTAGGACAGTAAGGCAAATTAATCATGCAGTATTTTAGCAGTGACCTCTGTTATTGATAAGTTGCCACCTAATAGCTCTCTTGATAGATGACCACATCTCAATTTGGTACTTTAAAAAAAAGGGGAGGGAGGGAAAAAGCAGTTATTTTAATGTAGTCTGCTCTTTTTTCAGTCTCTGCTTTCACTGTGCTTATGTTTTATACTCCTCTAACTTCGTCCCATAATCTTTTCAGTCTTCAGAATGTTGACTCCAAACAAAATCTTTCATTTCAGATTTTCTGGCAGAAAAAAAATCAATTTTTTGTCAAAAATCAGTGTTTTCCAGTAGAACATTTTGATTTTGATGACACCAAATTTTCACACAGTGTGAAATTTTTGTCAGGCAAACAAAATTTCCATCAGTTCTTAGACAACAGCACCAAACACTGATCTTCTGCATGTAGATCCAAATAGATTAATTAAAGAAGAGCTTCATTGCTGAACTGATAGCCATGGTGGGATAGAAGAGATCCAGGTCATTCACCAGTGAGACTGGGCATAAGGCAGGATATTTAGTGGCTAAATTATCTTCCTTATGGATTTAAACAGATTCTGGTGAGATGATAGTTTTGTGAGACCTTCTTAATGGTCAGATCCCATCGATGATTTAACACAATCCAAATTAATGGTGTTTACATCCCCAAGGTGAATATGATTCTGTATCTTTTACTCTGTCACCATCAATGGATCACTACATACTTTTGTTTTTGTGATTCAATTTTTTAATTGTCATAAAAAAATAAAGAGGTAAATAAATTACAGCTTTGTCAAATACCCCACATTTAACAGACTATCCAATAAAATTATGCAGCTTTACAAACTTGTCAAAGTTGCAAGACCAGACAATACAAAAATCAGACAATATTACATGAACCTAACATGTTAGGGTGAGAATAACCATAATAATAAACAAGACACAAAAAAAGGCAAAAATGGGTGGAGGGGTTGGGAAGTGGGAGGAAAAGGTCAGGTGGAATGAAAGTCTGGCATTATTTGAGCAATCACAAAATGGGGTCAAAATTTATTCAAATTCATATAATTGCTCTTTATATTAATAAGCTATTTCCTTTCTCTGCTAACTGTGACAGGTCTGAATACCACTGCTCTATTCCAGGCATAAGCCTAGTCCTTCATTTTAATAAAATCATGATCTTGGTTAACACTGCGGCTCACGAGAACCAAAATCTTTGTGATGGAGTTAATCCCAGTGTAGTGAGTAATAACCTAGCATATAATTTTCAGATGAGGTTTGGTTGCTGAAGCCAAGAATTATTTTTGCTCGTGTCCACCTGTTTCCACAGCTGCCTGGCTATTGAACAGTCCCACAGCATATGCATCAGGGTTCCTTTTTCTTTATTATAGTGCCAACAAATATCAGAGGACGAGGCCCCCATCTTGCACAACCTCCGTGGTATCCAATACATTGTGAATAGAATCTTTTGCTGTATCAGGAGTAGACGGAGATCCACAGGAACATTTATAACATTCCATAATATACTCTGCCACTGGGGTTCATTTAAGAGCTGTGATAACTCACTTCCCACGCTTTGACAAAGAGCTCTAGACCAATGAAGTTCCTCTTAGTAAAGCATACATTGTTGCCAGAGGCCTAGGGAGTTTATGAAGCATTTCCAAAGTCCCCAGTAACTCTGATGCCACTGGTAGTCCTAGGGCATCTGGACCAAGGATCACTATAGTCTTATGATTTAGCCACCATATAAAAATATCCCCTCTTAAATAACAATCATAGAACTTTGTATTCATGAAGGAAAAGCAAAATATAGAGTAAAAACTGTAATTGTTAATTAAATGTTGCATGTATGTAAGACTTGCTTTGCAGTAGGGAACATATATAATCTGGGCTTTATGACTTTTATATTCAATTTTTATGAATTATTTTTTCTTTGTACTTCCCAATATGTTTCATTGGCCTTCAGAGAACAAGAGTAGAGCTCTCCTGTGGTTAATTTAACCCCAGTAAATTCACCTGCTGGTAATCAAAGACTATATAGTGGCTAACATATCCTGTTCTTATTTCAAAAGTAACGAAGTTAAATCCTGCTAGCTAAGCCTGTAGTTTAAAAAGTCTATTAGATTTTAATACAATAGTATAATAGACTTCAGTACAATTATAGATGCATTTTTACTACTTTTCTAAAGAAAAGGTAAATTCAATATATTTCAAGTGTAAAAATAGCCACTGTAGAAAAGGAACAATAAAGCCACATAAACATCGAAGGTCTGTGGGCTCAGGTCAGCCCATTATTACTCTGAAGTCAGCTGAAACGCCACAGACTGCACCATCGGAATGTGAGACGTGGCAATCTACTCTTGCACATGACATTGGGGAATAACATTACTCTCCCAATCCTTTCTTGGTGCCTAGAGGCACTGGGCTGCCTTACTTTAAAATAGTGCTCAACTAGCTCCTGGACCCCAGAAAGGTGTGTACATTTAAGCCTGGATAGGACTGTATAAAAACTCTGAGAACTCTGGCGTATTGGTGAGGGACCAGCGAGGGCAGGGTGCATACTACAAAGGAGTGTTTGTGAACATTCAGTTGATTCACTCTGACAATATTTGTGACCTGTTCAGTTGCTTTTTGTCAATATCTGTGTTACTAAAGTTTCATTCCCAAGAATATTCATGGAAAGGGAGAGGCAGTGGGAAACTTCATGCAAATCTGGATTCACATGCAAATGCTCATTCAAATACATAGTTGTAAGTATTTGAACCTGAAGTGCATGTGGCCATCTTGAATGGTGCGTGTGTGTCTGGGAGTCACCCAAACAAGAAGCAGAAACACAAAGCCATGTTAGTTAGATGACCAATGACTACAGCTGGTTGGAAATTTTTCAACAAAATGGCTTTTCTCACTGGAAAATGGCAATTTGTCAAAACCAAAACTTATCATGGGACAGGAGTGATTTCAGTGAGAAAGGGGTCTCAGATCCAGGATGAAATGTCTGGTCAAAACAAATGAGAGCATGAGAACTTAGAATAGCCAATAGCCTGGTGGTTAGAGCACTCACCCAGGATAGGGGAGACCCAGGTCCAAGTCCTTGCTCTGGCTAGTTCAGACTAGGGACTTGAACCTCTCCCAGGTGCATACCCTAGCCACCTGGCTATTCTGGGGTGGGTCTCTCTTATTTTCTCCTGTTGGAGCTGTTACACTTTGTTTAATTAAATATTAGTTGGGCCAGAAAACCAGAGGAAGTGACTCTATAGCCCAGTGGTTAGGGCATTCAGCTGGGATGTACGTAATGTAGGCTCAAATCTCTACTCCAGTGAATATACAAAGTGGAACAGCTCCAACCTGACAAACTAAAAGAGAGCTACTCCAGAACAGCCAGTAGGGCACTCACCTGCCATGAGAGAGAATGGAAGAGTAGGGACTTAAACATCGCCCTCCCACATCCCAGGTCAGTGCTCTAACCACTTGGCCTGAGGTCTTTCTCTCTGGTTTCTCATGAAAAACTTCAAAAAAGGTCTTGGATTTGTTCGGAAGAAAGCAAGACATTTTTTGGAATCTCAACAAAGTTTCACAGTATGGGAAAACCATTTCCCACCAAGTTCTACCAACTGCACAAGGCAAATAGTAAATTCTGAACAACAAATACTCAAATCAAAGTAGCAAATACTTCATATGCAATTAAAAAGCCATTAATTGAATAAGTTAGCAATTCAAACAGATGTGTTAAAAGATAATGTGGGGGGAAAAAAGATTAACTAAAAGTGTTACATTGTTTTGTGTGTTCAGCATAAAACCAACCTAGCTGTATTTATGCCGTTTTCAACCTTGACCATTGAAACTTCTGAAATGACTATGTGTACAGCCAAATTATCTGCTGGTGTAAGATGATGCAGTTCTTTTGAATTAAATATAGCCATGCCAATTCACACCAGCTGGAAACTTGGCCCAATATGACCATGTCTTTAAATTGGCTGAATTTTTTCCCCAAGCTTTTGTTTTTTTTAAAAAAAAAACAAAACATTTAAAATAGATGCAAATTTATTGGACAGTACTTGCTTTCAATTATTAACATGGACGATGATTGACTCTTTACTGGGCTTTTATATTTTAAATAATCTCAGATAATATTACTACCTAGCACTCACACGGTGCTTTTAATCTGTCAAATGTAAAGGGCTTTACAAAGGAGGTCAGTATCATCATCCCATCCTGAATGAGCCATCCTGAATTATGCTGAACACCCAAACTGCAGGTCTCAGAAGCCAGCCACAAATGAAGACACAAGGTTGATTAAGATATTATATTATCCATTTAGGAAGAGATTATTTGAATAAAATGAGACTTTTCTGTCTCCTGGTACATTCCTTCTGTCCTATCCACTTCTGCTGCTTTAACTTTCTCTAGTGTCATCAGTTGTTGGATTAAACTCTGACAGCTCTCTCTACTTCATTAAAGGTGGTGGAAGCAACACACACTGGGGCAGATTCATCCCAGGTGTAACTCCAGCAGAGTCAACAGAGCTACATCAGGGACGCATTTAGCTCACTGTGTCTTAATCTAGCTAGTGACCCTTCCACCCCACTTAACAGAAGGGTCGTTACACTTTTTCTACCCATGATCTTTATAATTTGAGAGACAATATCTTAATTATGTCTCTACCCACTGCTATGGCAGCTGAAGCATAAGAAAGCCAAGTGAACTGCCAAGGTCAGAGCAAGTGAATCAGTATGAGATCTGAAATAAACTGAGCTGCTAACCCTCAGTCTGTTCTTCTGTTGCATTCTTCTGTGCTATCACCTTATTCAAAAGACTGTTTGCTCTCATTGGATTTAATATAAAGACTAGAATAGTATTTCATACACTTTAGGAGCCAGTTACATGTAAGCAGGTTTTTATAAATAAAATATTTATGTAGACATATTAACCAAAACTCCAGCCCACATTTCTGATGTTGATACATTTTCTGCAAATGCTAAGGACCAAAAACTTGATGGTGTTAAAGGCTTAGCAAAGCTCTTGAACTAATTTTTTATATTAACTAAATAAGTGAATCCTAAAATAATTTCCTCCTATAATAAAAATCTCTGCACAATTGTTTTCCCATTTAGACAAAAAAGCTCTGATCATCACAACCACAGAAGGAGAAGTAGTACTTGGCAAAGACATATGCACGTGTATTTAAAGGTAATGTTTGTACTTGGTTTCTGAAAGTGAGAGGATAGCACAGGGTTCACAGTTTGCGTCACTAGAAATGGAGTGGAAACCTTGTAGAAAATTTGGAATGTCCTCCCCTGGCAGATGCTTTAAGACCCTTGATGCATGATACAACGTGGTTGGTTCCAACAGCAAAACATTAGGTTTTTTTTTTCAGAAGAGATTTAAGCCCCAGGGACAAGTAATCTGTGAAGGCAGCATCCATTTTAGGGATGAACTGCACTCAGGGCAAGGAAATCATCCCAACACTCCTTTCAGTGCAGTAGCAGAATGGTAACAAGAGGCTCCCGAGAGACCGCCTTTAGGATAGCACTGCTTGAAGTGGGTACTTCTATACAGATTCTATGAAAAACCAAGAGCCATGTGGGTTCCGTAGTGGCACCAACAATAATGAGGGGTTGTTTGGTCAGCACGAGTGAGGAGGGAACACCACCAACGGGGGAAAATAAGGGCAAAAGTAGCAAAATGTCCAGCAAGATGACCAGCACATCAAAGACAGATTTCTTAATCTGTTCAGCCAGTAAATATCAAAGATCTTTTAAAATCTCATTAGTTCTCTCTTCCTCCACCTTAATGCTTCCACAAGTAGCATACCCAGACATAGAGTACACTATAACAAATGCAGAGTGTTAACAAAGCTACTGCCTTGTCCTCCAAGCACTTCCTTAAAACACTCCTCTGCCCTGATGCCTAAAAAAAAAAAACACCTCAACAATAGTCAGTCAGCTTCTGTTCTGTGACTACTGCTTATCATGGTGCTGAGCTTCTCATTGTATTGTAGCAATCAATTTGTGCCACAGGAAGCTGCAGAACAATCTGAGTACAACACAATTTAATGGCGGCCAGACAGTGATACCATCATGCTGTCAGATTGAAAGAGAATAACAAATTCAGTGCAACTTCATGGAGCATCGTTGTACTGCTAACACTTTAATAATGGCACCTACCAAGCCTGTGAGGATCCCGGGATAAATCTGCTGACAGAGGAGAGAGATGAAGAAGTGGGAAATACAGTTATTTGTTTTCCTTTTAAAACAAACATGTTTTCTCATAATCATAACCAAGGAAGGAGGCCAGATCATTCAAGCCAACAGGTGTATATGGAGTGCACTTTACTTCAAGTGTTTATACTGTACTTTGTGACTGAAAAATATGTTGAGCATAGCAAGGCCATAATACACTGCTTGACTTGTGTCATTTGAAGGGGAAGTGAAGACCTATGGGATGCAGGATTATCAACCCGAGGCTATTTTTTGCAAACAGCTGACACTTTGTGCAATGTACTCCAATGCAAAGGCACGAAGTTTGCTCTTCAGAAATATTTTATGGGCCACAAAGGACAAACCATCTTTGCCAAGATGGATTAACAGTGGTCAAGGAGGGGTTGACCTCTATCAAGAGGCAGAGAAGTCATCCATAGCATAATATCAGTTTAGTAGAAAAATTTTAACAAGGGGCCCCTGGGAGCCCTTGAAAATCCCCACCAGACCATCATTGTCATGGAGTCCTGAAGTAACAGGTGATTCTCCCATGTTGTAAGGAGATTTTTTTGTAAGAAAATACCAGTCTGGGCAGTATAGATCTTGAAACTGCAGTTGCTTGCTACAGGAGAGCACAGATCATGTCACAACATGGTCGAAGGCTGCCAGACCTAGCAGTCAGAGCCAGAATCTGCAATCACAAGACAGAAGTTAGCCAGGTCAGGATACTGGGAGGTCAGAAACAGGAGACAAACTGGAGGTCAGGAACCACAAGTCAGATGCCAGGAGTCAAGCGGAGTTGGGATTCCAGGAAATCAAGCTGGGGGAGCAGGAAGCACAAGGCCCACAGTTCAAAGCAGGGTGAAGCCTAATTGCTCAGAGATCTTCTTGTTCCTGCTTCAGTAGGGCCAGCTGGCCAATCAGCCGCTCTGGGACTCTAGCACTTTGACCTTTTTGGTGGAGCCTTTCACTGGGGCCGTGCTTTGTGCGTCCCAGGTAAGTTATTGTCAGTAGGCTGCCAGGTGGAAGGTTGGTGCAGCTGTTCCCATGACCCTTATGGGCCTGGGTTTGAGACCTGTGGATCATGACAGACTATAGAAATAAATGGAAATCTTTGTTTGCTTTAGGCAGAGTTGTGTTGTATTTGATTTGTACCAATTTAGTAACTTTCACCCAGAAAGCTATGAGGGACCCCAGTGCAAGAAAGGAGAGAAGAATGGTGGCATTTATATCACTTTTACAAATAACATCATGTAATTGCCACAGTTTTAGAGCCACTGCATTGCACCAGCAGCTTTACATCATTCTGACTTAATCCACAGACAACAGACAAGTTTCAGCACAAGCAGCACCTGTCTCCACAATTCCTCTTATGCTTCCTCAGACTCGGTGATCATACACCTTACATTGCATCTGGGTGATAGTTAGTTCAAATCAATCTGTTTCCATCCATACCAATGTATTTCCCAGGGACTAACTACTTACAGCCCCTTTGGTCCTGCAATCACTTTAAACTCCACAGAGTGGAGTTTTCAAGCTGTATTTTACCCATTTAATGCTGTAGGGCTTTAATTGCATGGAAACAGGTGTTCGGCTCAGATTCATCCCCCAAATAACTAAACTACAATTGTTAAAACCTACATTAAAAAGACACAATTAGCATATTGCACAATACAGTTTTTAAAACAGTAAGACGGAGCCTTGAAGCTGAACAGAGTGGGAGCTGAGCATTTTCAAATCTACAAACCAATAAATTAACAGAACCTGAACTAAAAGAGAAATCTGATTACACCAAATTGCCAGCCAGATGCCAAGAATGCTATCATCATAGTTAACAAACATTTACTAACTTCACACCTTTGCTCTAAAAGCCATTCCATTTTTTTTTTAAATCTATTTTTTCCTCCAGCTGCAGTGTCTAGCTGGCACAACCAGGATGCAAGTTGTGTTAAAAGCAAGCTAGACTTCCTGACACTGGTTAACATGCCAAATTCTTCTAGCATAGGCAAAGCATTAAAATATCCATGAAACAATTTTGGCACATTGAACAGAGTTCCCAGAAGGTCATGAGCCATGTTAATCAGAAACTACCACAACCCAGCCAGGCCTGGACACACAAGTGTGTAGCACATTTTTATCTTCTTTTTAAAAATATGGATTGTGGATCCAAACCAAGTTATGCATTTTTATGTTCTTTCACTTAGTCTAGAACTGGATAGTGAGGAGGACAGGGTTAAGGGCAAAAGACAAAAATCCCCATCTCAACCCTGACAATGTATTCTCGCACCCTGCATAAGTCTCAATGTTTTCTCATAAGAGCAGCATCTTCAGAAAGGCAAATCAGGATGCCTGTGTACCACAAAAATATATCAAACATCTACAGGTTGAGAATTAAATTTCTATATTGTGGCCTTCGGTAGCCACAATACTTCCTAATGTGCAACTAGAGCGCAGCCACTGCAATACCTTTGACAGGGAGTAGCCTGTTGTCTATTCTGTATAGGTTCTTATATCATGCTTATCACTTTAGTATCTGCTCCCCTACCAAAGAGCCAGTTCGGAACATGAAGGTGGGCTATGGCTGTGGCTCCTCCCACCCATTTGGGGAATTCAAGTGCTACAGGAAGAAAGGCTGCTTGGAATTCAAGGACTGCAATTGGTCTATGCCCCAGCAGTTTGTTTCACAAAAACGGTAACAAAACAGTGATTTTACTAGAAGAGTAAATTACACTGGTCTACAATTTTTGAGAAGTCGTCTGCTTCAGAGATAAAATGTGCTATTTATTATGTATTTTGATGTGCTGAATTCAAATATGACAATTAAAACAACTGATTGGCTACTGTTTCTAAGTTATGTAAGCTTTTACATTTTATGTCTATGTATATTGTGTAGATAGTAGAGTTTTAATCATAAATTGTAAATCTAGATCTTTTCATGTGTTTATGGTTGCTTTACATGATAATATTTCACCTGTCCTGTTTATGTAACACTTTAAAAATCAGCAAAAGGGTTATATAAATAAAATTTATTATGAAACAAAAGGCAAAAAACTATTACGTACATAGTTTAGTCCTATTCAGTGTCTACTTGGCGCTTCTTGGCTTGTCTCTTGTATTCATTAAATGGAGCATCTCTTGTCACTGTCCAGCAATAGTCTGCAAGCATTGATGGGCTCCATTTGCCCTGATAGCGTTTCTCCATTGTTGCAATGTCCTGGTGAAATCACTCGCCATGCTCGTCGCTCACTTCTCCGCAGTTCGGTGGAAAAAAATCTAGATGAGAGTGCAAAAAATGTATCTTTAGTGACATGTTGCAACCAAGGCTTTTGTATGCCTTGAGGAGGTTTTCCACCAACAATCTGTAGTTGTCTGCCTTGTTGTTTCGGAGAAATTTTATTGCCACTAACTGGAAGGCTTTCCATGCCGTCTTTTCCTTGCCACGCAGTGCATGGTCAAATGCATCATCTCGAAGAAGTTCACGAATCTGAGGACCAACAAAGACACCTTCCTTTATCTTAGCTTCACTTAACCTTGGAAATTTTCCACGGAGGTACTTGAAAGCTGCTTGTGTTTTGTCAATGGCCTTGACAAAGTTCTTCATCAGACCCAGCTTCATGTGTAAGGGTGGTAACAAAATCTTCCTTGATTCAACAAGTGGTGGATGCTGAACACTTTTCCTCCCAGGCTCCAATGACTGTCGGAGTGGCCAATCTTTCTTGATGTAGTGGGAATCTCTTGCACGACTATCCCATTCGCAGAGAAAACAGCAGTACTTTGTGTATCCAGTCTGCAGACCAAGCAAGAGAGCAACAACCTTCAAATCGCCACAAAGCTGCCACTGATGTTGGTCATAGTTTATACACCTCAAAAGTTGTTTCATGTTGTCATAGGTTTCCTTCATATGGACTGCATGACCAACTGGAATTGATGGCAAAACATTGCCATTATGCAGTAAAACAGCTTTAAGACTCGTCTTCAATGAATCAATGAACAGTCTCCACTCATCTGGATCGTGAACGAGGTTGAGGGCTGCCATCACACCATCGATGTTGTTGCAGGCTACAAGATCACCTTCCATGAAGAAGAATGGGACAAGATCCTTTTGACGGTCATGGAACATGGAAACCCTAACATCACCTGCCAGGAGATTCCACTGCTGTAGTCTGGAGCTCAACAGCTCTGCCTTACTCTTGGGTAGTTCCAAATCCCTGACAAGGTCATTCAGTTCACTTTGTGTTATGAGGTGTGGTTCAGAGGAGGAGGATGGGAGAAAATGTGGGTCCTGTGACATTGATGGTTCAGGACCAGAAGTTTCATCCTTTTCCTCTTCCTCGTCTGACTCAAATGAGAATGATTCTGGTGCATCAGGAACCAGCAGTCCTTCTCCGTGGGGTACTGGGCGTATAGCTGATGGAATGTTTGGATAATGCACAGTCCACTTTTTCTTCTTTGACACACCTTTCCCAACTGGAGGCACCATGCAGAAGTAACAATTGCTGGTATGATCTGTTGGCTCTCTCCAAATCATTGGCACTGCAAAAGGCATAGATTTCCTTTTCCTGTTCAACCACTGGCTTTCTTAACCATAGTGGTTATACTGCGCTTTTGTGATGCAAAAGTCACTTCACCACAAACATTGCAGAAGTTATCTGCACTGTTCACACAAGTACGAGGCATCTCTGCTCACTTTGGCTAAACAGAAATGTGTCCCTTTGCAAAATCAAACACTGACAAATAAGAGAGCACGACACTGTATGATTTCTAGAGCTGATATAGGGCAATTTGCTCAGCAGAGTGATGTAAGCTTCGTTATGATTGCATCATCCATGACTTCTAGGAATAACATGATGCAATTCATATCATGTATGATGCAATACCAGCTTCAGATTGCATCATTCATTGTTTTGCCTAAAAAGCAAGTACTGTCCAAACCCAGTCATAGATTTATTCATAGATCCAGTCAAAGATGTATTTTAGTCATTTCTGGTTTAAATTGAGATCCCTTCCCTTTATAACTCACTTATCCTCCACTATTCCCAAGTCAAGGGTCGTATATACTGACCCAATAGCATAACTTGAAAACTAGAGCCAATCAACAATTTTAAGCATCATTTTCGTTTTCAGTGACCCAGAATTAGTAAAGTTTGACTACATTTATTTCAGAAGCATTTTGGCTGTAGAGCAGTGTAGCAGGGTGGACCCTGCTCCGGCCCTGAGGGCTTTAGAAAGCAGCCTGGCAGGGCTTGAGAGCTGCGGCTGGAGGCTGGGCTGATGGGGAAAGTGGCTGCAGCTGGGGGCAACGCCCCAAACCGAAGCCCTGGGGCTTATAAGAGGCAGGGAAGCTAGAGCCCAGACAGAGTCTCTCTCTGCCTGCAGAGAGGGATGGGCCTGGCTGCTTAGCTGGAGGCTAGATACCTGAGGGGAGCAGAGCTGGGGGATAGGCTGAGGAGCCAGGGAAGCTCTAGCCAGGACAGCCCCAGGCTGCGGCCTAGCGAAGGGCCATAGGTACTGTGGGTTGCAGAGGGCAGCCCAGGGGTAGGACAAAGCAGCAGGTCCAAACCCCCTTTGCCTGTGATGAGTGGGCTGATACTGCAGTCTGCCCCAGGGTGTGGGGCTAGACCATGACTGTCAGTAGCCACTACTGAGGCAAAGCGGGGATAGTAGCGCGGGGTTCCCCTGGGAGGGGGAGACCCAATTATAGATAGCGGGCACCGGGTCCAGGGAGGGACGCCGGGGCCAGAGAACAGGCGGGTCACCAGCCTGCCGGGGGCGCTCCAGGGCTGGACCGAGGGACATTCCGGGACCGACCAGCAGGAGGCGCGGCAGGGGTGAGTACCACCCGCCCGCTTACAAGCAGTGTTATGTTTAAACACTACATTTGGCATGTCATTGCAGCAGTTTCTGTAGATTTTGGATTCTGATAAACTAGCTATTTGATTGTACTAGGTCAGGGGTCTGCAACCTTTCAGAAGTGGTGTGCCGAGTCTTCATTTATTCTCTCTGATTTAAGGTTTTGCGTGCCAGTAACACATTTTAACGTTTTCAGAAGGTCTCTTTCTCTAAGTCTATAATATATAACTAAACTATTGTTGTATGTAAAGTAAATAAGATTTTTAAAATGTTTAAGAAGCTTCATTTAAAATTAAATTTAAATGCAGAGCCCCCCAGATCGGTGGCCAGGACCCGGGCAGTGTGAGTGCCACTGAAAATCAGCTCGCGTGCCGCCTTTGGCATGCGTGCCATAGGTTGCCTACCCCTGTACTAGGTCCTTTGGAGCAAGTCACGCTCCAAATAGTATTGAGGCTTTTACTTATAAATGACAAAGAGCCTCTGGCTTATTTTTGAACCACACATTCAATTGTAGCAGAAGGTAGATTTTATGCTGTTTTATACCAACCACCTGTAAGGTATTATTAAAACATAATACACGATGGCTTCTCTTCCTGGTTCTAATGCATTTTCTTTGAATGATATGTAAACCTCAAAATTATCTGCAGCTCTATGTCTCTTTTTATTATGGTTGAAATTACCCTTATTATTTGTATAGTTCTGTCTCTCTCAACCTTCAGGAAATTCTAAAAGAGCCTCCATAGACAGGCAAATACTACGTGTGTGTGATAGTGGGCATGATTCCTGAATACTGGCTTTTTCTCACAGCTCCTGTAGGAATTCTGTCATTTGAAGACACTCAGTTACAAATCAGTGCCACAGATTCACTTTCTGCTTAAATATCAAATTAACCTCATGTGTGAAGGAGCCATACCATAACCACTAGTGCATAGTGTGATGTGTATGGATTTAGCATTTAGTGGATTTGGAAACAATAGAGTAGTTAATATTCATCTGAGTGGTCATTTATTTTGGTAATATGCAGAGCTTACCCTAACTAAATATTACGTTTCTTATGATGACATTTACTCTTCTTTTAATACTTTATATTATATTCCTCCAAAGCATGACCTGATCAGTAGACCTTTAAGCACACTAACTTTTGTCTGGATTAATTTATTAAGTCTATATTATGTGCATAAAATCTTGAATCCAAAATTCAGTGAATAAAAAGATCAGAGCAAATATTGACACTCAAGATGATCACCCTAAATCCACAGCAGTTTTCTCTGTTGTGGACATAAAACAATGTTCTATTCAGGTTTTAAAAGAAATTCTGGCACATCTCAAGCTGAGGAGGTTATATTCCATGGTCTATGGATGAATGAGTGGGGCAGGGCTGCAATTTGTCCCTGTGTTCTCACCCCAAGAGATGGTGCCTCTTTGTTAGGACTGAAGCATATAAGTAGACTGACATTGGGACACTTAAATTGATGCTGTCCATATTAGATGCCTGTGTCACTAAACAGAGAATTTCAGCTTTCAAAAGGACTAAATTCATTTTTAAAAGCGTCATGCACAAGTTTAATTAGATTGTTCCAATTCTAAATACAGTCAAAAAACCCAAATTCACATTCATAATTTGAACTGCAATTATTACATGACAAAGATAAGTGCAGACCAGTTTCCTGTTTCCCAGGGATATAGTTACACTAATGTGCACTGAGCAGAGCCTGTCTATGGAGGCTCTTTTAGAATTTCCTGAAGGTTGAGCAGAGTCAGTAGCATTGAAATCAGAGTATCTCTGCCATTGTATCTAGTCAGAAACTATATATTTGACTGTCTGGGGAAATGTTATGGGGCACATAGTTATGGTGGCAACAGCCACCACCTGGAAAACAAAGGAAAACACTATGGCCACCCCAAAATATAACTCATTTGGAATAACTGTTGTGATGGGTTCCCCCCCGTCTTTGGGGTGCCACCTGGAACTGGGGTACCACTGAGCCCGCTGGACCCACCAGCCTGGGCTCCCTTTCACCCTGTAATGCTTTGACAAGCTGCAGACATGCTCCCGGTCTCACACTTTCACCAGCACACAAGTATGGACACATCCAGATGCAGAAACACACAGACAATGAAATCAGCTCTGCATGGGAAGGCTCAGCTAAGGAATTGTCCAGTACTCAAGTGCACACCCCCTCTAGACAGTAAGCTCAAAATTGTACTGTCTTGCGCTGAACAGAAAACTGTACAGCATAAGCGCATGAAATTCACCCCACACCCCCCAAAGTGGAGTGGAATATAATCAGCTTTCTGCCACAAATTATGATTTCCATACATACCGGTTTTAAACAAAACAAAAACAAGTCTACTAAGTGATTATAAGGGATAGTAAACAGATCAAAGCAGATTACCTAGCAAATAAAACAAAAACACAATCTAAGCTTAATATTATATAATGGTTATAAGTAGCAAATTCTCACCCTAAATGTTGTTTTAAGCCAATTGCAGAGTTTCTTGAAGGCAAACTGCACTTGCTTGCAGCTTAAAACTCCAGTTATTCCTTTCACAAGCTAAACAACTCGCTAGCCTGGGTTCAGCCCTTCCCCCCTGGTTTTTGTTTCTCAGATGCTTCCAACGTCTTCTTTCCTAGGCCGAGAGTCAGTGAAGAACGGACCACGATGATGTCACTCCCCTGCCTTAATTAGCATTTGCATATGGCGAGAACTCTTTGCCTCCCAGTTTGATTCCCATCCCCAGTCAGTGGAAAAACACTAGCATCATGATTGAGTCCAGGACCAGGTAACTTGGCCATCTGTCCCTGTAAGGTCAGAGCAGCCATAACTTGGAGGCTGTTTTGCAGCATCCCTAGGAAGGCTTCCCCGGAAGGCTCCCTGGTGGGAGACTGGCATCTTCAAAGACCTATAGTTTTCCTTAATGGCCCTTCCCAGCTAGCCATTCAGACTGATTGAATTCTGTCTAGTGGGCATTCCCCAGATGTAAACACATTTGTAATAGATGCATAGACAATATTCCTAACTTCAGATACAAAAATGATACAAGCATACAAATAGGATAATCATATTCAGTAAACTATAACCTTTTCAATGATACCTGACATGACCTATCTAGTACAAAATACATCATAGTTATGCCATAATCATATCATAACAATATCACTAAGAATATGGGGTGAAGTGTCACAACTATAACAGCACAGAGGCATATTCAGCCAGACAGACTGTCTCATCCTTCTGGTTTTGAAAAGAAAGGATTGCTAGGCAATAGAATAATATCTATAGCCCAGTGAGTTCATTGGAGCTTAAGCAAAGCCTGCAAGCTCTTAAAAGCAAATGTAAATATCTAGCTTGTTTGGGAAGAAGAGTGTGGGACAAGTTCTAAACCTATTTTCAAGAGTGCTTGATAGCACTGTGTAATGTTACTTGGGCTTAATGTTGCCATATTATTGCCTCCCAAGAACTTGCAAGTATTAAACTATTCAGGTTGGTTTCAACGTCCTAAGCCTTCCTAGGACCTGATCAGGTAATATAAGTGGGAGCCAACCAAGGAGATATGATTGGATCCATATCCAGCTTAGATTAGAGTTTAGGTGTAGATGCAATAGCATCAAAATCTTACAAGCTGTTTCCATAAGCTCTTGAGTCAGACAGGCAGAAATTTTGCAAGATCTACTGATCTCAGGAGATAGTGGCCACATTCAAACCAGAATTGAAAAACAGGCCCCTTCTGTTTTTTGCTTCCAACGTTAACCAAGTCCACAGAGACAAGTTTATATCCAGAGATTCAAATCTGAACGCCCCACCTCAAGAAAGTTGAAAGGTTTCGGATTCAAAGTTTTGATTTTGAATCATGTCCAGTTAAGGATCCCCATTCCTACTTCAATTGAAATAAATGACGAAACACCAATTGACTTCAATGGGAGCAGGATTAGACCCATAAGTAGGAGCTGCTAACCTTGTGAATACAGAAAGTACACTCTTCTCCCTCACTTGTTAGGCAATGGGAGCATATACCAACGAAAGGCAAAAAAGGAATAGAAACTTCAGAAATGTCTAGCTATAATTGTGTATCATGGTATTGCCAGTTAAAAAGCATGAGGAAATACCTGGTTTCTGTGCTAAGCAAGAGCTTTTGGCTGAATCTGGCATTGGGTCATGAAAAGACATTGTGAACTTCCAGTTTCCTTGCTGAAGAGGGTTTGTATTTTAATTTCCTATTACTCACTTTCAAGTTAAACACAGGCACACTCACCTTTGAATCTTGAAGATGTATTTTAATTGATTCTCTGAATATTTTAAGGTCAATTAATTCCATGGATGTTGCAAACACTGCATTTTCTTTATTCCAGCTGCTGTTCTAATCATGTTCATTAACAAGATTACTTTTACCTGCCAGCTAATGTTTTACATTACATTAATAAATCTTCTGCTTGCTATCTGAGCTGAGTGGACAAATAAAATGAATTACCCAATCCTATGATTTTCCACGAGTTTAGCCCTATTCTATCATTAGAATATCATTCTATTAAGGGAATGAACTAGATAAAGGTGACAAAATGAAAAATATATGCATATATTTTTATTTTAAAGTGTACTGTTAACACAACCCTTTCCTTATTATAAGTCAACAAGGTTTTTCCTTGTGTTCTTTGTTGTGGTGGAAGCCTTATGGAATGTTTAGCTTTCATTGTTTATTATAGCCATCAATCATTTGCGCATGTTTATGGACTTTATGTCCTATTCATATTTATAGGAAACACCAACAAAGTGATATAATAAGAAATACATCATGCCATCCTACTGATTGACTGGATAGACATATATTCTAGAAAGGCCCACTGCAAAAATAATTTGCACTTGTACTATTTCCATGTAGTTCTAAGTTAATTTTTAAAAAGCTCTGAACTACTGCCAGCAGCACATGTGCACTGAAGATAAAATGTAACGGCAATTAATCCAATGCTTTTTGATTTAGTGTTAATTTAACCCAGTGGATTATGCTTTGTTTTACTTGCAGTTGTGTTGATTCTACTACATATCAGAGAGCCCCCAAATCAACCAAGCTGCAACCCAAAATTGGAATTAAAATGGTGAATCCCTTTCTCCTTCTCTAAAGCATCTGTTCCTCCAAAGAAAGAAAGGCAAGTCACGAAGAGTGGCATCTTTAATACAAGACTGATAAAATTGCACCTGAAAAAAGTCAAGATTAGCAGGTGGGTGCAAGAGAGCCTGCCAACAGACTCAATTGTGCATTGGTCAGTTACATCTTAAATAGGTCAAAGTAAAAGGAGAAAATGGCATCATCAATATGTTCAGACACAAACGGTTAGTGCAGTAAGCTCCCAATCCAGCAAACATTTATGCATGTGTTTTACTGTGAGTAGTTCCTTGGAGCTCAATCGGAATTACTCATGATATTAACATTAAATACATGCACAGGTGTTTGGGGCCTGACTACTCAGAATCCCTCTTTGTTTTCAAAATAATACTAAAAGGGTTCAAAATGATTAATTTTATTGTAATGGCAACCAATGAGTTAAGAACTACCAGGACTAATCGTATAATACTTCCATTCTAACACAATTCCTAAACTGCAGGACTAATTCAGATACTTGTTATGCCCTATCTGATTAGTGTCTGGCTGCTTTATTTTCTGTTACACACAGCTTTCACTGACATTTCAAGCATATAAGGTTTTCTGGGCATACGTCCCTTCATTATACTCCCATTATCAACATGTTTTGGTGTTTACGGGAAGGCCTACATTCAGAAATGATGTCATTTGTTCACATGGACACCAAGCAAAGTTCAACTGTAGTTCAGCCTTAGCTAAGGATTCATTAATAGACACTTCACATAAAGTGCTACCATGTTCTCTTTCATATTTCTCCCCCCTCCTTTTTTTTTTTTTTGCAGCTGAGAATAATTAACTGTTCCTTTGTGAATGTCATTTGTTCTCAAGGAATTAAATGCCACCTTATTTCCCAGAACAAGGATTCAACTGTCATAATTATAGCTTCATTTCAGGAGAAAAAAATCATAATTTATTACAGATTGTTGAGCATGTGCGATAGGTTTAAATGTCGTTGAAAGTAAATTGTGGCATGTCATGAAGGGCTTTTGCCATCACTGTAATTGATTTATAATTTTGCATTTAAAATTAACAACATTCACCCATTGTTCTTTTATTATGTAAGACTCTGGCAGGGAATTTAGAATTGTGTGTTCAGTTCAGGTCACCACAGTACTCTTATGATAATAAATGTATACTAATTTAAAAAATAAAAATATGATATAGGAAGGGACACTGAGGCCAACCCCAGCACTAAAAAGATGAGCTTGAGGTTGAAAACAGTGTTAAAAAACTAAATCTCTGTGGCCTTGAAAAAGGAGATTTAAGAGGGGATTTATATTGAATTATATTAACTTTAAACCACAAAATAACCAAGATTACTTTAATGTCACAGCCATGATTTAAACCCCCCCAATAAAAGACAATTCAGAGTTAATGTGGAACTACTGGGACAAATTCTACACTCTTACACACCAGTTTAAAGCCAGAGTAATTCTGTGGAATTACTCTGGATTTGCACTGATATAACTAAACAGAATATGGCCCACCATTCTTACCACCTCACTATGGCAAAATATAGCTGTGCAATTGTATCCTTCCTATAATTCCTCAATTTACCCTGGGATTTCAGTTTCAGAAGGTATCTTCACTTTGCCCTGAACAATCTTATAATGTTACACCCGGTTAAATGTCTAGAATCCATGCTAGAAGTGGCTGTCTTTCTGTGGCGGCTACAATAATGTGGGCATAATTCTGATCTTCACTGCACTCGTGTAATTCTACTTAGGTCAATCTGAATATACATGGAATGAAATGGATAGCTGAATCTGGGCCACTTATTACACATGGTATTTATTTAATCATTTACAAGTACTGGCCTTGATTCTGACCTCAGCAGTTTTATACCAGCATGACTTCAATGGGTTTCACGCCTCAGTTACACTAGTGTAAGCGAAAACAGAATTAGTCCCCTTAAATAAGTATTCCTCACACACCTATATGAGTAGGGTGACATTAGCTCTGTTTTACAGATGGAGAAACTGAGCAAGAAAGATAAAGTGATTAGTTTGTCAAAGGCTACAGAAGAAATATGGGATTAGAACTCAAGACCTATAGAAACCCACCTTTGGGCTCAGTCCTTTAGACCACTATGCCTTCCTAAGGCAAGTACTCTCTGTATGCTTTACAGAGTTTGCATACTAATGGAGGTACAAAAAGATTAGTTTGCTTAATAGGGGTAGGCACCTAACTCTCTTCCATAGCATCTACAGTTCTGTGAACCAGAATCTTTTGGAATTCATCAGTTAATTGAACCTGTCTACCAAAGTAGAGAGCCATCACTCCAGCCTGAAGCAAACAATTATCATCATTCAACCACTGGTCCCCCACCAAAAAAGAGACTCTATTCTCCACTTCCTCTCTCTTCCCAGTGCCTGTGGTAGTCTAGTGCCTTGACAAAGCTTTCCACTTTCTGAGTATGCTTAGAGCATTGGGGTTACAGCATCATTAACAGTTTCATTATTTGAGGAAAAAAATAAGAAAATAAAGCTGGTTTTGTATTTTACAGTTTTTCTTGCCCACTGAAACAACAAAACAGATGACATCAGTATGGGTGTCTAGAAAGAAAGCCTAAAACTATAAAGTGAACCCCATCTTTAGCAAACAAAGTTAAATGTTTACACATAAAGAAAGCTCCATAGGCGATGGTGTCTCAAAAGGCACCGCCTTTCCTGAGGCTGCTTACTGTACATGGTGTGCACTATGTACCATTGGTTAGGGGGCACACATTACCCATCTAAAATGCACCAGAGGGGAGTGAGGCCATGCTACCAACTCCTACATAACTCTCTTTTGGACAATTTGCCTGCCAGGTGTTTTGCTGAGAGGGCTATGATTATGATTGGGCCTTGAACAAGTTGGGGGAGATTTCTGTGCCCCATGCCACCCGCACATGCATGTAAGAGCAAATCTCATTCTACCCCTTGGTATGAAGGAGTACAGTAAATAGAGCAACATACATTTAGAGCACGATCTTGTCTTTGGGAACCCAGGGAGGAAAAAAAATACAAGAGAAGGATGTGGTCCTGCACTGACCACAAGAAACTTTCCCACAACCTACAATAGATGGAAGAAGAAATTGTGCATTCCTGATGCTGAAGGAATGTATGTCAGAACCTGAAATTGTTGAGAAATTGTTTAAGGACAGTTCATGCTAGTGAAAATATCATCATGTAATGCTGGCAAGGTCAGTGTCAACTTGGATTACCTGCCATGCAAGTGCCAACCATGCATGATTTATTTGCCTTGGGCTAGTCTAACTTACATTTCCAACTTTCCAAAGACATTCTTTTGTATCATTGTTGAATTATACGGGACAAGCATAATGTAGTTTATATTGTATAGGCATTGATTTGAGAGACTGGAATCTGACATTGCTCTGAACCATTAGAAGAGTTCAGGAAGTATTTCCTTTGATTTCCTTCACATATGTAAACCATGCACAGCTTTTCTTCATTCATCTAATCCACCCATACAGCAGAGTGTCCTTTCACACACTGGAAAATCTACAGCCGCCTAATCAAAGTTACATCAGGCTGAGAAAGCCAATTCCAGTCACTACCCTTGCTTTCATTCGCCATTCCCTCCACTGTGTGCTTCTGGGAGTGTTGGGTGTCTCCTGCACAGGGGGTGTAAGTTAAAGTGTGTGTAGATAGAGAGGGAACTTGGGGGGGAGGGGGAGATAATCTTTCCTGTTTACAAGCAAGCAGCTTGATCACACCCCCACACAGCTGCCAGAGATGCCAATCATGGAAACAGGTACCCACCGCTGCAACCAACAGAGAAAATATAGCCTGCTACAAAGGCAAGAATACAGAGAAGGAAGGGGAAGCAGAAAGGCCTGGGACAGCTGAGGGGTGACATCCCTGCACCAGGTTACCTTCAAGAAAGCAGCCAAGAGATTGTGGGCCCCTTACTGAATGGGGGAGGCAACCTAGTGACAGAGGATGTGGAAAAAGTTAATGTACTCAATGCTTTTTTTGCCTCTGTCTTCACAAATAAGGTCAGCTCCCAGACTACTGCACTGGGCAGCACAGTATGTGGAGGAGGTGACCAGCCCTCTGTGGAGAAAGAAGTGGTTCAGGACATTTTAAACAAACTGGACAAGCCACAAGTCCATGGGGCCGGATGCACTGCATCCGAGGGTGCTAAAGGAGTTGTGATTGCAGAGCCATTGGCCATTATCTTTGAAAACTCATGGCGATTGGGTGCGGTCCCAGATGACTGGAAAAAGGCTAATGTAGTGCCCATCTTTAAAAAAAAGAAGGAAGATCCTGGGAACTACAGACCAGTCAGCCTCACATCTGTCCCTGGAAAAATCATGGAGCAGGTCCTCAAGGAATCAATTTTGAAGCACTTCAAGGAGAGAAAAGTGATCAGGAACAGTCAGCATGGATTCACCAAGGGCAAATCATGCCTGACTAACCTAATTGCCTTCTATGATGAGATAACTGGCTCTGTGGATGAGGGGAAAGCAGTGGACATGTTATTCCTTGACTTTAGCAAAGTTTTTGGTACGGTCTCCCACCGTATTCTTGCCAGCAAGTTGAAGAAGTATGGGCTGGATGAATGGACTATAAGGTGGATAGAAAGCTGGCTAGATCATTGGGCTCAGCAGGTAGTGATCAATGGCTCCATGTCTAGTTGGCAGGTGGTATCAAGCAGAGTGCCCCAAGGGTTGGTCGTGGGGCTGGTTTTGTTCAATATCTTCATTAATGATCTGGAGGATGGCGTGGATTGCACCCTCAGCAAGTTTGCAGATGACACTATACTTGGAAGAGTGGTAGATATGCTGGAGGGTTGGGATAGGATACAGAGGGACATAGACAAATTAGAGGATTTGACCAAAAGAAATCTGATGATGTTCAATAAGGACAATTGCAGAGTCCTGCACTTAGGAAGGAAGAATCCCATGCACTGCTACAGACTAGGGACCGAATGGCTAGGCAGCAGTTCTGCAGAAAAGGACCTAGAGGTTACGGTGGATGAGAAGCTGTATATGAGTCAACAGTGTGCCCTTTTAGCCAACAAGGCTAACGGCATTTTGGGATGTATAAGTAGGAGTATTGCCAGCAGATCGAGGGACGTGATCATTCCCCTCTATTTGGCATTGGTGAGGCCTCATCTGGAGTACTGTGTCCAGTTTTGGGCCCCACACTACAAGAAGGATGTGGAAAAATTGGAAAGAGTCCAGCGAAGGGCAACAAAAATGATTAGGGGGCTGGAGCACATGATTTATGAGGAGAGACTTAGGGTACGTCTATACTACCCGCCAGATCGATGGGTAGTGTTTGATGTATCAATGATCAATTTATCGTGTCTCGTCTGGACATGATAAATTGATCCGCTAGTCGACGCCCGTACTCCACCTCAGCAGGAGGAGTAAGCAGAGTCGACGGGGGAGCCACGGCAGTCAACTTGCCGCCGTGAGGATGGCCAGATAAGTCGAATAGCGTAGCTGAAGTTGCATATCTTAGTTCGAACCCCCGCACTAATGTAGCCCAGGCCTGAGGGAACTGGGATTATTTAGTCTGCAGAAGAGAAGAATGAGGGGGGATTTGATAGCTGCTTTCAACTACCTGAAAGGGGTTCCAGAGAGGATGGATCTAGACTGTTCTCAATGGTACAAGATGATAGAACAAGGAGTAATGGTCTCAAGTTGCAGTGGGGGAGGTTTAGGTTGGATATTAGGAAAAACTTTTTCACAGGAGGGTGATGAAGTACTGGAATGGGTTACCTAGGGAGGTGGTGGAATCTCCTTCCTTAGAGATTTTTAAGGTCAGTCTTAACAAAGCCCTGGCTGGGATGATTTAGCTGGCGATTAGGTCCTGCTTTGAGCAGGGGGTTGGGATAACCTCCTGATGTCCTTTCCAACCCTGATATTCTATGATTCTATGATTGAAGGAGATGGAAAGCCCTAAAACTGAAGGGCTGATAGACTTAATTGGAAGAGAGTGTCCAGGAAATGTCCTGACTGAGAAACAAACTAAGGAGGGTCACTCAGGAGAAGCAAAGACCCCTCCAAAGACCACACTGAGAGATGATGACAGGCACTTTTGGTGCTCCTTCACCATTGCAGAATTGCTTCAGTGAAGGGCTGCCCTGACTCACCTGTAGCATGCCTTCTATGGCAATGCACTTCTTTCACCTCACTGAGCTCAGTGTTTTGCCCTCTGAGCATGTGGTGGCCTGGTGTAAATCAGTCCCACTCCGGAGTTTTATTCCTCACTTGAGGGTTATTTTTTCCCAGTATTTTACAAGGTGGGCAACAAACCAAAGAAACAAATTCATAACACTCTCTGTCTGGGATGGTGCCTTGTTATGCTTGTGATGCCAGTCATTCCCAGAGTCAGTCAGGAGTGCTAGAACAATTTGTATAGTGGGGGTATGGAAAGCCATTGAACCGAAACTGTAAACCCTGTATAACCCACTTCAAGTCAGAGGGTGTGGCTCCCACACCCCTAGTTCCAGCACCTATAAAGTCAGTTAGCTTGGTTGCTTTTCCCTAGAGGGAGGAAATCTACCTTCCATCTAGGAGAAGGTGCTGGAGGTGCTCTCTGCTGTTGGTAACCTGCTGCAACTTGTCTCCCCATATCTATCTGTCTCTCTCTCTCTCTCTCTCTCACTAGCAGAGGGTTTTTTAAAGGTCACGGGCAGCTCTTAATTGGGCTTAGGAGTCCCTAGCTGGCCTGAGGTAACCTTTCAGCTCCTGGGGAAAAGGTCTTTTACCATTCTAGGGCTGACACACCTCTCCTCCACCCTCTCTTACAGCTCTCACCGTCGCACCTGTCGTTGTTATTATTTCTGTTGTCCCCCTTATGTACTTGTGTCCTGGGCTCAGTAGATCTTCCCCATAGGCTTGGGGAGGGTCCTTTAGCTGTGGGAGGGCACAAGCCCACCCACTTCCCAGAACCCAACAAGACCGTCTCTTACAGCTCTCCAGTTTGACTTTGTCAATTTCTTTTTGACTAGCTGCCCCTACACACACCTGCTTAAAGCCCGAGAGCATCTAACAGCAGTTAGCAAAGCCAACTATTTCAAACTCTGCTCTGATTTAAGTTTACTTTATCTTTTATGCCCATTTTCTAAACTAATTTTCATCCAGTGGATGTCACTACAGACTTTGTCCCGCTCCTATGCACGAACAAGGCAACTAACAGAAGCTGGAAATCTGGAACAAAGCTATACACAGGGTTTGTATCCATTTCTTACAGTTCTCTGATCAACTACCATTCTTAGAGGACATGTTTAGGAGTTGTTATTGAGGCTGATATTTTTGTCACTCATATTCTGGTGGTTTAGACACCTGGCTAGTTTTGCCTTCCACATAGTAATGGCACTAGCTCAGTAAATGTGGTTAGTAGTAGTTTCTAACATTTCGTTGACTATGGCATTTAGATACCATGGAGATCAATATGGCACAAGCATGTGAATAGAGAAGAAAATGATGCTGTGATTATAGCAAAATTTTAATGGTAGCAAACCAAAACAACATTTAAGTTCATTGTATGTCCATTGAGTATTATGAAGGGTGATGATACTCACTATGAACAGGGCCAAAATCACAAACATATGTTAAGTAATACATAAAACTTATCATCAGGTAAAAACAGCTTTTAGCCACAACAAAGCTGGATGAGATTCAAACCAGAAACCTAAGAGTGAAAGGCTCTTTTTGTCCCATTACCAGTTGCCTGAGTCATCCAAGCCCTAATGCTCACATTTTTTGAGCTCTACTAATTTGATAAGAGTTTTATAATGGATTAGATTTAAGAGGTTTTCACACTCTAAAATCAATTGCTATACAGTATAACAGACATAACAGCAGGGCCTACATTTTATATCAGTTTTATGAACCATATTCTTTATTCTTTTATTTCACACTATTTTTTTTTGGCAACTTGTCATTCAACAAGGGATTTATTACTGATATTCCCTTTGTCTAGAGAGACAATGTAGTGTGATGGGACATTGGTTTTGCAGTGATCAGAAATCATCTTCCAGATAGCCATAAAAATTCATTTCAATTTGATCAACCTCAGGCAAAGGTTATCACCTACTCCAGCTTACGCATATTTTAATAGTAACAAGTGACTTTTTTTAATCTTCAGTAATATGAAATTACTGTCATTTGAAAGAACTGTTTAGGTTCCTTGACCAGAAGAGGCATTTAACTGTGTCATGTGTGATGTATGACACATTTAATTGCTCTATGCAGCTATTCAAAAAGCATTCAGAAGTAATCATTTAGCATTAATATCCTGGGGCACTCTGAGGTCACAGTACATTAAAAACTAATTCAGACTGGTTCGAGAATGCATTTTTCATATACAGAGTAACAATTCTTTTAGGATAAAAGTGATAGTGGTTCTGCAGCATTCTGAGAGACAGGGTGATCTACATATCTGTCAGTGGTATTGTTGTAAAAGCAGCAAGTCAGACCTTTTTCTCATCGTGACTCAAACTTGCAATGAATAAATATCATCATGTCTAAAATAGCTACTGTAGCAAATTGTTTTATAATGTATTTTTAACTCAAGACTTTGGTTCTTCTTTTGTTATTTTCCCACAGATCAGCCTGCCTGCCATCTTTTCCTGGACAGACCATCATCTAGTAATTCTAACTTGTCTGCAGGTAGTTGGGTGTGTTGAGTTTCCATATAGAAGAGAGAGAGAGAAAAAAAAGACTTTTAGCCTAAAATGACATTTTAGATTATGGAATACAGCAAGAAAGCACAGAGATAATGCCACTGAGGGAGCATTGTGTGTGTGTGGGGGGGGTCTCCGCTGTACATAATGCAGCAATCTCTTGAGAACAGAATGCCAGCCCTTCTGCAGCAGGGGAGGGAACTACCCTCCATTTAAGAGTGCAGTATACAGAAAAATCATAAGACACCAGCAACATGCACCAGAAAGTGCTGTTCAGTGTAGAACATATTCATAACCAATCCTGATGCAGCCACTTTATTATCCTCACGCTCCACAAGAGATGTGCTGCCAGATCACAAATCAGGGCTCTAACTGGAAAAAGCAGTGGTGACACCAGGGCTGCCCAGAGGATTCAGGGAGCCTGGGGCAAAGCAATTTTGGGAGGCCCTTCCATAAAAAAAGTTGCAATACTATAGAATACTATTTTCTCGTGGGGGCCCCTGTGGAGCCCAGGGCAAATTGCCCCATTTGCACACACACACACCCCCGGGCAGCCCTGGGTGACACTCAGCCAAGTACAGCCCACAAGCCACGCCCCACCCACCTGAGATGCCAAAATGAGATGCCACTTGTACCAAATTGTGGAAATCTTCAAAAAAAAAAGATCAGGCATACTCGGCTGGCGTGACAGTCTCCACACCGACTAACATCAAGGATTGAACCAGGGATCTCCAATGCCAGAAGGGTAAGTTTCTACAGCTTGAGCTAAAAAGCTAGCCACTTTGCCTGAGTGGAGTACACCAAAACCAAATCATAACAGCCACAAGCTACATGCACCAGAGGGTTCTATTCAGTGTAGGCTAATAATTCTATTCAGTGTAACAGACTTACATCCTATGTGGATCAGGCACACGGAGTAACATTGTGCGACATAATGCATGCTGACCAGTGGCTTACACAGGGTCCTAGTGGTGTGTTCCCTCTCAGTGAGATTTGGATAACGCTCTTGGGCTGGGCTGGATTAAGGCATAGGGCACAGCAGGCATGTGCCTAAGGCAATAGCTCCCAGGGACTGACATCAGAATCTCTACTTTCATTTTTAGACATTGTTTCTAGCCCTTCCGGTCGCAAAGAAAAGCTTGAAAATAAGAACCGAGTGTAACCAATGTAGTGATGTCTGCTTCAGTCAAGTCTGCAAACAGCCTCCAGCAGAGGAAGGAGCAGCAGACCTCAGAGGCAGGGAAGAAGCTGCCCGTCATCTCACACAGCACCAGCCTGGCTGTTGCTGCTCTAGCAGTAGGACTGTCTGGTCAGGAGCTATGAATCACTCATTGTGAGAGCTTAAATGCACCCTAGAGCAGTGGTTCTCAACCAGGGCCCCTGGTGGGCCACGAGTAGATTTCAGGAGGTCCACCAAGCAGGGCCAGTATTAGACTCACTCGGGCCCAGGGCAGAAACCCGAAGCCCCACTGCATGGCGCTGAAGCCTGGGGCCCTGAGCCCTGCTATCCAGGGCTGAAGCCAAAGCCTGAGCAATGTAGCTTTGTGGGGGGAGGGATAGCTCAGTGGTTTGAGCATTGGCCTGCTAAACCCAGGGTTGTGAGTTCAATCCTTGAGGAGGCCACTTAGGGATCTGGGCCAAAAATTGGTCCTGCTAGTGAAGGCAGGGGGCTGGACTAGATGACCTTTCAAGGTCCCTTCCAGCTCTAGGAGATTGGTATGTCTCCTATTATTATTATAAAGTCCATCTGACAATGGAGCAAGCTTTTAGGCTGATTCTGCTCCAATTGAACTCCCTGGCAAAGTTCATAGTAAATTTAATAAGAGCAGGATAATGAACCTTATATGCTTTCTCCACAAGGCAGAATGGTGGGTCAGGTGGTGTGGTGGTGAATGAATTCTAATGGCTTATCTTCAAGTCTGATGCCTCCTTTCTCCTTCCCAATTCTGGGCTCAGCTGCATATTGGTTCAGCTCCCAGCAGGGCAACTGGAGATTCCCCATCAACAGGGAACCCCAGCTGCCATGCTAGGACAGCTCTCTATCCCTTTTGCACTGCCAAAGTAGCACAAAGGGGATGGAGGCAGGGGTCACAATCTGTCCTTATTTACTTAAAATGCAGTTCTACCCCAAAATGTGATTCAATAAAAGTGGAAACCTTGGCTTTCCATGTATATAGTGCTTTATGTATGTGATACCATGTAAAATGTGTTTAGTTTACACATACAGTGTCTTTCTAACTGGCAGCTCTGCAAATTCAACCTGTACTCAGTCAAGCTGTGTTATTTGTATCCTGTGCACCATCAGCAGTAACAAACATTCTGAGTCCAGCACTGCCTTTGGCTATCCCTGTGCAACCCCATTGGAAGCTACAGAACAAATAGGATATGGAATGAGTAGGACAAAATGTGAAACCCTGTTTTGTCATTTGTATACTATCTTCTTTCAAAGAAGACTCACACTTTAAGCAAATCCTATCCAAATGTAAAGAAACTAATTAAAAATCTCCTAGGGTGGCATACTAGCCTCCCCACTTCTGAGTCCCAGCAATGGAACAAAGTCCTGCTCGACAGCATTTTAATTCAGTGACAGGAGAGATCCACCTTGAAAGCTCAGTGAAATTAAAAATCCTTAAGTTAAAGAAAGATAGACGGAATAAAAATAGAAAAGTAGTGTAAAAGCAGCAAAGAATCCTTTGGCACCTTATAGACTAACAGATCTATCGTCTGTTAGTCTATAAGGTGCCACAGGATTCTTTGCTGCTTTTACAGAACCAGACTAACACGGCTACCTCTCTGATACTTGACAAAAGTAGTGTAGACATTGTCCTATCTAGGCAATTACGGATGGCATTCTCTGGCACAATTTTTAGTATGCTTAATAAGTTTCTTGCACAACATTTGATATTCAGTTTGGCAGTCCATAGTCAGAAAATACTATGCAGATAGCGTGATAACCTTTTATAGTGTAAAGGTAATTAATTCAAAGACTGTTTGCTGCAGCTGGTGTTGCTCACCAGAGAGGACAAAATAGATAGGATTAGTTTGGATACACAGCAATTGTCTTTGCATTTACATAGCTCACTGTTTCCAAATGAGAATCTGGGTCCTACTTGCCATGTTTTGTAATTCGTTACTAGGTCTTTTCCAATGTGTGACTTTGAACTCACATAATGGAATGGAGCTGGAAGGGAGAGAATGATGGGAGCCTGTCACACCAAAAACATACACAGGCAGCTGGAAAGCAAGGGAGACAACACAGCCCCCTGCAGTTCTTCTCATGCACACACGCCTGTTTATGAGGATCTCTGAATGATCCTGCTCACCCCACATTCTCTGGCTTCCATCTCCCACCACAGGTGTTTCTGCATGTGTTGCAGTAGCTACTGAGATCTCTGCATTGGGGAGAGGCTAGGGACAGGATGCATAACAGAGTGTGACTAGAGTAGAGTCTCTGCAGGTCTTCACTGCAGAGAGGCTGAACAGCTACTCTGTGGCCCATGATGTATCAGCCTGACTGCCCTCAGAATGGTCAAGGCCAAGCACAGCTCCCTTATAAATGATTAAGAAGCATCTATAGCGCTCACAAATCTGGTTCTCAGATCATGCTAAGCATCATATAAGCAGAAACTGCACAAAGTTCCTTGCACTTCTCGGGAAATACTCTCCAATGCTGGCCAGGGGCACCTCCACTATGCATCACATGGTAGCTTTCCTATAGACCCACACTCAATGGAGTACAGGAATTACCATTATTTATACCATACCCAAAGATGTGTTTGATACCTCAGCAGCAAACAGACTAAGTCCCTCCCCAATGAGCTTACACTTTAGAATTTAAAATATGACTCAAAGAATAAGGGAGTGAAACAACAAGGGGTAGGCTGGGGAGGGAGTCACATAAATAAGATCCTGCAGTGGCTTCTGTACATGTCTGGGTAACATTTTTATCAGCTTAATTTAATTAGTTCACTTCTTGCCTATAACTCATTTCACTCGAGGCCTTAGCCTAACCAAAAACTAAATACAGGTGTCAGAGGGCAACAGTCTGCATTAATTCCCTGCACCTTCTAGCCTCCATATAGATCCAATTTTAAGTGCAGGAGAACAAAATAAAAAAATTCCATGTTAAAAAACACACACAGGAATTGTATCACAAAGAGATCAGAACAGGAAATTTAATGACTTAATATTGTACAATATAAAATCATTCCAGTTGAATAACTTTTAATTTATTATAATACATAGATGCCAATTATGCCTGATTTATTAAGAGAAGTTCAGTAGTACCAAGGCCCTATGTTTGACTGGTTGCCATGGCATCAAGCTTTTACAAGGACATCTTAAGGATCATTAAAGTGTCAAGGTGACAAGTCTGACACTCAGTGGATTTAATGATGGATGCTAATAATGTTACCTCTTCACATCACGAAACACCTAGGACTCAAGTTAGGTGGCATAAATTTTATATATTTCTCTTTTTTATTTTAGATGTTATAAAAAGGAGTCCAGCTGTATTCATTCTGCTTGCTCTTGTGTGTACTCCTATCAGATTTCCTAATGATTGTAAAATCCAACTTGCAACCATCCCACACTGGCTTGTGATTTTTTCAGAACTCATAGGCTAACACACTGTTGAACTTGGCCAACACTTGGAAAAGCAGCCTCCAATGTGGGGCAGGAAGTGGTTTGGTGGTACTCTTTCCCCCTGTGAATCAGTAGCTAACCAATGCCCCAGCAAGTTGTGATGGGATGCTGTGATGCAGGAAACACTATACACAGGAACTATAAAATGAAGTTCCTGGCTTGTGTTCATTAAAATTATCTTGAGGATATGCTCAATATCTAAAAAGTAATTGCATCCCATCTGACAATAAAATGACCAACTCATTTCTCAGAGGTCAGAGAACAACTTTTGGCTGGTAATGACTTCCAGCCACTTGTATAGACCTGTGCCCAATTCAGGTCAGTAACCCAGAATTGCCCAGTGTCTAAAATGAACACTATCTGGCTGAAACTCATTACAGGTCTGTTTGTGGCTGTGCAGTTCAGCGCATGCCTGGGCTTTAAAGAGGCATGCACAAGAACAACTGTGACATCCCCTGAAAAGGTGCATCCATCAATTGTTCCAAATGCTTCCCCTAGCCCTACCAACATTATCTTAGTCTCGTGTGGAATGAGTGTCAGCCCATGCAGGCCCCAAGATCATCAAGGTACAGATTAGTCATGCCACTGCTCCAGTTAAGGCACACATGATGGAGACATAGAATTGGGTGCCATCAACATATTGAAAGTACTGCAGCCCTTAACATAAGAACATAAGAATATAAGAACGGCCATACTGGGTCAGACCAAAGGTCCATCTAGCCCAGTATCTGTCTACTGACAGTGAACAATGCCAGGTGCCCCAGAGGGAGTGAACCTAACAGGCAACGATCAAGTGATCTCTCTCCTGCCATCCATCTCCACCCTCTGACAAACAGAGGCTAGGGACACCATTCCTTACCCATCCTGGCTAATAGCCATTTATGGAGTTAACCTCCATGAATTTATCCAGTTCTCTTTTAAACGCTGTTATAGTCCTAGCCTTCACAACCTCCTCAGGAAAGGAGTTCCACAAGTTGACTGTGCACTGTGTGAAGAAGAACTTCCTTTTATTTGTTTTAAACCTGCTGCCTATTAAAGAAGAATGGTTACTTACCTCCTCACAACTGTTGTTCCTTGAGACGTGGTGTTCACGTCCATTCCACCACCCACCCTCCTACTCCTCATTCCACCACCCACCCTCCTACCCCTTGTCTTCCCTAACTCTTGTCACAGTTTCATATGAACATTGAATATGTGCAGGTGCACCATTTAGGGAGGGCAATACCGCCTGAGCTACAGCTCAGCACCACCTCTGGCATTGGGAGGATGGGACCGAATGGCCTGGGGGGAAGAAGGAGGAATGGGGAGACAAGAGCACATGGACACTGGGGAGAGCAGCCTGGTCCCACAGCCTCCTGAGAGGGAGGTTCATAGGAAAGGGGCCAGGACCCCAAAAGACCCTGAGGCAGCTCCGCTCTGTGCAAACAGGCTTCTCTCACCATTACCTGAGTCTGCTGCAGCACACACTCACCCAACTAACACCACCAGTCTGTCCTCACCCACCATAATGAGTCAGTTGTCAGGAGCCTCACCCCGGGAAGCAGTCCCACCCAATACTATAAGAGAAAGTCAGCAGGATCCAAGGGAAATTACACCCCTCATGTGGATGCCTGTGGAGGAGCAGGAAACTACATCCCTTACAGCCCAAGTGGCCCCTGAACCTCACTGAAAGTTGCCCTCCCCCAAATACAATCTGAAATAGTGCCACTGGACAAGAGAGGTGACACTATCAACCCATGTGGCATCCCACACCAGAAATACTTGGGACAGAGGAACAATGGCCTACAGCTAATAGTTCTCTCACAAAGATAAAAAGAGCCACTCAAAAGCGGCTCTGCGCTACCTCTGCCAGAGTTCGCAAGTAAGCCAACAAAATCCCATGGTAAGCTGTATCAATAGCAGGTGAGAGAGACAAAAGAATCAGCATGGACACTTTATCTCTATCCTAGGAGGAGATCATCAATTAATGCTACCAGTGCAGTTTCTATCCTGTACCCATTCCTATAATCATATCAAGGAAATCTGGGGAATTAAAAAATTGCTAGGGTTGCCTTGCCACAACCTACAAATTACCAACATCAAGAGTTAGTATTTTTGAGCATGAGCCTCACAAAAGTTTCCTTAAAATCTGCTGGAGCTCTGCTCCACCAAAGGGAAAAGTTGACCAAAAATGGACCCTATACCTCCCACTGGCCTTCAACAGCCAGGAAGGACAAGCATACAACTTGCAGGTTGTAGCATTAAGCTGCTCCAGCACCTGTATAACTTCCATGAGGCCTGGTCTACACTACAAGTTTACATCGAATTTAGCAGCATTACATTGAATTAACCCTGCACCCATCCACACAACGAAGCCACATTTGTCGACATAAAGGGCTCTTAAAATCGATTTCTGTACTCCTCCCCAATGAGGGGAGTAGCGCTGAAATCAACATTGCCATTTCAAATTAGGGTTAGTATGACCGCAATTCGAGGCTATTGGCCTCCAGGAGCTATCCCACAGTGCACCATTGTGACTGCTCTGGACAGCAATCTGAACTCGGATGCACTGGCCAGGTAGACAGGAAAAGCCCCACGAACTTTTGAATTTTATTTCCTGTTTGCCCAGTGTGGAGCGCCGATCAGCACAGGTGACCATGCAGTCCCAGGATCAAAAAAGAGCTCCAGCATGGACCATATGGGAGATACTGAATCTGATCTCTGTATGGGGAGATGAATCTGTTCTATCAGAACTCCGTTCCAAAAGACGAAATGCCAAAACATTTGAAAAAATCTCCAAGACCATGAAGCCAAAGAATCAAATGGACACTCACAGAGGGAGGGGCGACTGACAACTGTAGCTATCCCACAGTTCCCTCACTCGCCGAAAACCATTTGAATTCTGGGCTGAGCTCCAAATGCCTGAAGGGTCAAAAACATTGTTGGGGGTGGTTCAGGGTCCCACCCCCCGGCCCGTGAAAGCAAAGGGAAAAAAATCATTTCTCATCTTTTTTCAATGTCACCGTACGTCTACTGGATGCTGCTGGCAGACGCAGTGCTGCAGCACTACACAGCAGCAACCCTTTGCCTTGCCTTGCCTTGCCTTGCCTTGCGGATGGCAGACGGTACAGTATGACTGGTATCCGTCATCATCATCCCGTGGGTGCTCCTGGCTGGCCTCGGTAAGGTCAGCCGGGGATGCCTGGGCAAAAATGGGAATGACTCCAGGTCATTCTCTTCTTTAAGTTTTGTCTAATGGAGATTCAGTCCTGCCAGGAATATCATGGCAGCTGGAGGCTTCTGCCTCAGGCTGTTCTCCCAGTCAGCAGCACCGCGTGGTCGCGCCTACCCTAGCCTACTCCTTGCTACCAGGGCTCAGAATCAGATACTTAGACCTCTACATTTTGCTGCAAATAAAAAAATTAGCTGCCGTTTAGAACTGTCCCCCAACATACATCTCCTGGGACATTTTGTATTTTACCAGTGTCAACCAAAGGCCCACACACAAATGGAGATTCAGTCCTGCCTGTGCTTCTATCCTAGTGCTTGTCACAGATTCCCATTTTCAGCTATAGGCTGAGCAAGTGCAGAATGGTGGTTCACTCTACTTCACTGTAAGCCAACTGCCCTCCCCTCCCCCCTTTGATCTCTGCTTGCAGAGGCAATAAAGTCAGTGTTGTTTCTTATTCATGCATTCTTTATTACTTCATCACACAAATGGGGGGATAACTGCCACGGTAGCCCAGGAGGGGTGGGGGAGGAGGGAAGCAACGGACGGGGGGGTTGTTGCAGGGGCACCCCCTAGAATGGCATGCAGCTCATCATTTCTGCGGGATGTCTGGGGCTCTGACCCGGAGCGGTTGTTTTCCTCTCTGGTTTTTCAGTAGGCTTGCCTGATATTCTAGGCAGGACTGACTCTCCATTAGAAAAAACGTAAAGAAGAGAATGACCTGGGGAGTCATTCCCATTTTTGTCCAGGCGCCCCCGACCGACCTCACTGAGGCTGGCCAGGAGCACCCATGACAGCAGCAGACGGTACAGTGTGACTGGTAACCATCTTTGTCAACTTGCAAAGCAGCAGACGGTACAGTAGAGCTGGTAACCATCTTTGCTAACTTGCAAAGGCAAGGGGATGCTGCTGTGTAGCACTGCAGTACCCATTTGTCAGCAGCATCCAGTAGACATACAGTGACAGTGGAAAAAGGCTGAATGGGCTCCATGGTTGCCGTGCTATGGCGTCTGCCCAGGCAATCCAGGGAAAAGGGTGCAAAATGATTATCTGCCATTGCTTTCACGGAGGAAGGATTGACTGACGACATTTACCATAACCACCTGCGACAAATTTTTGGCCCCATCAGGCATTGGGATCTCAACCCAGAATTCCAATGGGCAGGGGAGACTGCGGGAACTATGGGATAGCTATGGGATAGCTACCCACAGTGCAATGCTCCGGAGTCAACACTAGCCTCGGTACATGGACGGACACTGCCAAATTAATGTGCTTAGTGTGGCCGCGTGCACTTGACTTTATACAATCTGTTTCCAAAAATCGATTTCTGTAAAATTGGAATAATCCCGTAGTGTAGACATACCCTGAGTGATTCCAGCTGAAACTCAAACAGAGAACATGACCCCACTACTTCTCCTTAGAGGCTGAAATTCTGGCCTCATTGACTTCATTCAGTGGAGTTAGGATTTCAGCAAGGGTGTTTAATATCACTCCTCTCTCATTCACAGAGCATGACTGTTTGCCCCATGCACAGGTGTACAAGTTCCCTATGCCCTTTGCTTCCTTGAGCACTTGCAGAGGAGAAGCCAGGATCTTGCCCAGGTTGTGTATTAATAGGATACTCACAACCTGGTCAGGCTTCAGAAGTTATTATGGTAGAGACACAAAAGGACAAACGAGGAAATTCAAAGCTGAGATTCATGTGTAAACTCAGCCTATTGTGCTCAGACAGTACAGAAGTAACAGAGCCATGTCACACACTGAGTTCAGTTAACAAGAAATAGATACGGAGGCCAGAGTGTCTATGCTAACTTTTGAATTCCTGGTGTTTCTTCCCCATTGTGCATATAATTAGTCCCCTTCTGATGTGTCCATTAAACTCCTGACACCCCAGTTTGTGTTGATGAAAGTTATATACATCCCATTGAAAAGATTTTTCTCCTCTCTGTCTATAGTGTGTTCATTGTTCGACTCTGTATTCAACCAAACTCTCAAATAGCCAGTGAAATGGAGTTCTAGCGGGGCCTTCCGTATCTTACAACAACATAAGAATTTTGCCAGATATTTCAGGCATGCTTGGCAGAAATCAAGGCATTTAACCGTAATTTTAGTTTATTCCACTCATCACATCCCTTCAGAAATATATATGCCTCTCATGCTGGTCATGTATTTGGCTCCAGATTAAGTCATGCTCTTTGAAAGGTATTTTGCAATCTAAACCCTTTGTGTAACTATCATGTTAAAATGGAAGCCAGCACTAGACATATTCTTCACCATGAATTTGTGTAGACGCAAAGAGAGTGAGGTTTCTGAGGGAGCAGGGTACATCTTTTATAAATGCAGCTGGGCAATTTTTTTAAAATAATTTGAACTTTTAAATGAATTCTCTTTGCAACACTTACATCCTTTCTGTGTTCATTTTCAACACACATCTAAGCCAGGGGTCGGCAACCTTTCAGAAGTGGTGTGCCGAGTCTTCATTTATTCACTCTAATTTAAGATTTCGCGTGCCAGTAATACATTTTAACATTTTTAGAAGTTCTCTTTCTATAAGTCTATAATATATAACTAAACTATTATTGTATGTAAAGTAAATAAGGTTTTTAAAATGTTTAAGAAATTTCATTTAAAATTAAATTAAAATGCAGAGCCCCCTCAGACCGGTGGCCAGGACCTGGGGAGTGTGAGTGCCACTGAAAATCGGCTTGCGTGCTGCCTTTGGCACGTGTCATAGGTTGCCTACCCCGATCTAAGCAATCAAATTTATTAGCACAAATATTTTCCAAAAGAGAACTGCAAAAGCCCAGGGACAATTATTTGTGCCAAAATTACCTGTTCACCGATCCAGGTACAGAAACAATGTGATTTAGGGTCATGTGATTCATGAGCTATCACAACAAATCACCACAACTAAAATTCTGAATGCTCAGTTAAACCACGGTGTAAAATATCAGAAAAGACATTCATCCAATAAATTAGGACAGTGAATATGTCTGAGGAAATGGCAATTGTCTCTTGGATGTTCAGCAAACAGAAAGAGAGGCCAAATTCATTGAACAAATTATTTGTTAAGAATTATTCGCTCACCTCTACTTATCACCATTTTTGCCAAAAGCCTCCAAAGGCTCTCAGAGCTAGTAGATCAGCACTAAATGGATGCTTCATAGTGTAATGACTGAAGGAGGAGTAATAAAAATGTACTCATGTCTGTCAAAACTAATCTTTTAATAGGAAAGTTTGTGGCAAGCATTCTGTAATTCATATCTGTGGGGAAACAGACTCCCCATTTAGAGAAAATGGAGCTGATTTTTCTTAAGCAGCGAGATGCCTATTGTGCAGGTAATTACAAGAAGGCCTATGTTGACCTAGCAATGAGGTAGTGTATCTAAATACCTGAAGAGAAGGAGAAAAACAGAAATGAAAGCTGAGGCCCCATCTGTTAGGCTGTAATGATTGGGCTATTTGAAGGCAGAAAGGTTTGTCTGAAGCAGCTGGTTTCTCTCCAAGTGACCTTTTAGCATTTCTGCTTTTGCCGTCTGACAGATGTGTCAACTCAATAATTTCAAAAGCCCCTGAGTAAATAACCAATTGTGAGCAAGGATGACCCAAAGCGATGACAAAATGGGTGCACACAGCACATTATAGAACATAATACCTATTGAAAGAACTAGGAACATTATCGAAGGGGAAAAACATTTTACTCTTTATTTTTGAGTAAATGGTTTTCCTGCCCACAGATCAGTTGTTTTCGAGGAAAAAAGGGATTGTGAAATGAATGGAAGGATATTGTGATGTGTTTGCCCTTGGAACACTTCTATAAGCTGGTTGCTGGACTCAGGTGGTGTCTCGGAGCTCAAAATGGACTCCTGCTCCCTCACTCAGCTCACAGCTGGGAAGAAAGACTGAAGGCCAAAGCTAATTGGCTTGGTGAATGATTGGGGAACTGCAGAGAAGTGATTGCAATCAGACCAGGTCTGATAGAGTTTAAACTCTTCTAAAGAGTTTTCAAAAAAAGGGATGCAGATGCTGCTTTTAACTCTAAGTTGAAGGTGAATGTCAAAGCAATACTGAGACTACTGAGCGTGCTCTGTTTTGATAATGCACCAGAGATTCTGCTTTCGATTCACACCATTATATAATACCTCTTCCACAGTGCTATAGAGCAGTGGTTCTCAACCAGGGGTCTGGGTCCCCCTAGGGGGCCTCGAGCAGATTTCAGAGCAGCCTCCAAGCAGGACCAGCATTAGACTCACTGGGGCCCAGGGCGGAAAGCCAAAGCCCCATCACATGGGGCTGAAGCCCAGGTCCCTGAGCCCCGCCACCTTGGGCTGAAGTTGAAGCCTGACCAATGTAGCTTCGTGGGGGACCCTCGGCATGAGCCCCCAGGCAATTGCCCCGCTCGCTACCCCCTAACACTGGCCCTGGCTTTTATATGCAGAAAACCATTGATTGTGGCACAGGTGGGCTGTGGATTTTTTATAGCATGTTGGCGGGGGGGCTCAGAAAGAAAAAGGTTGAGACCCCTGCTATAGAAAGTGATTCTTACCTGAGCACATCTACTAAGGTTAGCCATATTTAGCATAGTTTCCATTTAAAACTAAAAGGGGCACACAGCTCACATACCGATTGCCAAATCAGTCCAGATCTCACTGACAGAGAGAAGTATTACAAAGAGAGGGTTGTAGCAATGTCAGTTAATGCTGGAAATGTAGCCAGGTCCATTTAGTCTTTCATTATGACATGGTCAAAAGTGTTAACCAAACAAACGCTCCCTCTATACCACTGCCAACAGGTAGAAGGTTTTAAAATCCCCTTTGGTCCAAGGAGACTAGCCTTGTGGCTAAAGTCCAATCAGTACTGGGAGTCAGGAGATGTGGACTCTGTTAAATACTGGCTCTTCCATAGGCCTCTGTTAAATCCTCTGCTCACCTGTTTCCTCAGATGTAAGACAGGGAAATATTGTAAGCCCTATCTCAAAATGTTGCTGTGAAGCCTAACTCATTGATGTTAGTAATGTGCTTAACGATTCTTGGAAGGCTCTCAGGTAAGTGTAAAGTATAATATATTTTCTTTAAAAATACTGTACCCGACCTAGATAGATTGAAACTCAAATTAAAAACCATTTAAGAAGTTTGAAGGTTGATCGTGTTGGTAGTGAAAACCCATCTTACAGATAATACAGAGCTGCTGTAAGTAAGTATAATGTACCAAGTACATTTGTATCGGATTAAGAGTCACAAGTGTCTGTACAGATACCACGTCAAAATCTCACTTCACTGCCCATCAGAAATTACAAACACAAAGGTCCAATTCTCAGGTAACATATATTGGGTATGTAGGATATAAAATGTTTGTTTGTTTAAGAGAGCTTTGGGGATATTTAAAGATCAGGGTTAAGTTCCCTGGCAGAAAATGTAAAGATTTGAATTAAAATATAACACTATAAATAGCAATCATTCCTGAAAGGACCCCGTTAGATTAAAAATTTATATCTATGCTCTTATATCATGCTCACCACCATGATATCTGAGTGCTTTTATATATATATGCTAAATCAGTAGTATTTAAACCCATTTTGCAGGTGCGAGGCAGTGGAGAACTGGACCCGCAAACAAAATTTTGGGGTGCAGGGTTTAAGTTAACAGATTTTTTTTTCAAACCTTGAGAAAGATTCTTTTTCAAGTTGCCTCCAATTTTATCCTCAACTGGTTTGTCCATTTTGTGTACAGCATCAAATATGCCTCCAGTAATAGTTCACACACAGATCTGGCAACAGAACCTAGCTTTGATTATATAAGGATAGTTTTTAAATCTAGAATCATAGAAATGTAGGGCTGGATGAAACCTTGAGAGGTCATCCAGTCCATTTCCCTGTGCTAATGCAGGACCAAGTATACCTAGATCATCCTTGATGGGTGTTTGTCAAACCTGTTCTTAAAAATCTCCAATAATGAGGATTCCCCAACCTTTCTTAGAAGCCTATTCCAGTGCTTAACTACCCTTATAGTTAGAAAGGTTTTCCTAATATCTAACCTAAATCTCCCTTGCTGCAGATTAAGCCCATTACTTCTTGTCATAACTTCAGTGCACACAGAGAACAATTGATCACCATCCTCTTTATAACAGCCCTTAACAAATTTGAAGACAGTTATCAGGTTCCTCCCTGTCTTCTTTTCTCAAGACTATGTATGCACAGTTTTTTAAACCTTTCCTCACAGGTTAGGTTATCTAAACTTTTTATCATTTTTGCTGCTCTCCTCTTTGTCTACATCTTTTCTAATGTGTTGCACCCAAAACTGGATGCAGTGCCAAGTAGAGTGGGACAATTATCTCCTGTGTTTTGCATACAACACTCCTGTTAATATACTCCAGAATATTTGCCTTTTTTGCAACCGCATCACACTGTTGACTCATATTCTATTTGTGATCCACTATAACCCCCAGATCCTTTTTGGATACTACTGCCTAGCCCAGGGGTGGCCAACCTGTGGCTCCAGAGCCAAATGCAGCTCTTCAGAAGTTAATATGCAGCTCCTTGTATAGGCACCAACTCCGGGGCTGGAGCTACAGGCGCCAACTTTCCAATGTGCCTGGAGCTGCTCACTGCTCAACCCCTGGCTCTGCCACAGGCCCTGCCCCCACTCCACCCCTTCCTGCCCCCTCCCCGAGCCTGCCGTGCCCTCACTCCTCCCCCAGAGCCTCCTGCACGCCACAAAACAGCTGATCGGGAGGTGTGGGGAGGCGCTGATCGGCGGGGCTGCCGGTGGGTGGGAGGCACTGGGAGCGGGGTAGGGGAGCTGATGTGGGGGCTGCTGACATATTACTGTGGCTCTTTGGCAATGTACATTGGTAGATTCTGGCTCCTTCTCAGGCTCAGGTTGGCCACCTCTGGCCTAGCCAGTTATTCCCCATTTTGTAGTTGCACCTTTGATTTTTCCTTCCTAAGTGTAGTATTTTGGATTTGTCTTTATTGAATTTCATTTTGTTAATTTCAGACCAATTCTCCAATTTTGAATTATAATCTTGTCCACCAAAGTGCTAGCTATCCCTCCCAGCTTGGTGTCATCTGCAAATTTTATAAGCATAATCGCCTCTCCAATTTCCAAGTCATGAATGAAAATATTGAATAGTACTGGAACAGAACTCAACCATAGAGAACCCCATTAGATAATGTCTTCCCATTTTGACAGCGAATCATTGGTAACTACTCTTTAAGTACAGTCTTTCAACCAGTTTTTCACCCACCTTATAGTAATTTCCCTAGTTTGCTTATGAGAATGTGGAACTGCATCAATTCCTTTCTAAACTGAAGATATAGTACATCTGCAGGTTCTCACCTATGCACTAGGCCAGTCACCTTGTCGAAGAAAGAAATTAGGTCGGTTTAGCACAGTTTGTTCTTGACAAATCCATGTTGGTAATTACTTATCACCCTTTTATCTTCTTCTAGGGCAGAGGTGGGCAAACTACAGCCCGCGGGCCGGATTCAGCCCATCACAGCTTTGGATCTGGCCCATGGGATTGCCACTCCCAGAAGCAGCAGGCACCATGTCCCTGCGGCACTTAGGGAAGGGAGTGGGAGGGCTCCATGTGCTGCCCTCGCCTGTAGGCACTGCCCCCCACAGCTCCCATTGGCTGGGAACGGGGAACTGCGGCCAATGGGAGCTTCAGGGGAGGTACCCACAGGTGATGGCAGCGCATGAAGCCCTCTGCTCTCCCTCTCCCAGGGGCCACAGGGACTTGGTGCTGGCCACTTGCTAAGTATAACTCATTTTGTACCTTAGCCTTTCTGATTTTGTCCCTACATGTTTGCACTATTCTTTGGTACTCATCCTTAGCAATTTGTCCATGTTTCCACTTTCCATGAAAGATACCAGTTTGAAACAGGTCTATCCACAGAAGAGATACAGCATGAGGCAGTAGCAGTGCATGCTTCCTCAGTTCTCTTTTGGACAGGCCATCTCTAATGGTGAGAGGGGAATTCAGATTCCATGTCCATAAGAGTGTTACAGTTGTGGTGGTTTAGTGATGTAAATATCTACCCACCAGTAGAAGGATATAGCCCACAGGCCATAAAACAGCCAACAGATGTCAAATAGAATCTATTTTAATTGGAGATGGATGGGTTCAGGGCTAGAATTCAGACTTGGATTCAACATTGCTGCAGTCTTGCAGTCTGTTCTGGTGAAATTTCTGACATCGTAAATTAGGGCAATCCTGTGAAAGCAGCTGCTCCTTAGAGATTTCCATCATCTTAAACCAAAACCCACTTAAAATAACCAGTCTCATAAGATTTCAGAAACATGTGAACCAAACATAAAAAAGACATCTTATGAGTTTGGATGCCACCTGTAACCAGAACTGTATATATAGATTTGGATCAAGTGATTCAGATCTGAGCCTTTCACCACACCAAATACAGGATCGGTCAGATTTGAGGGTTACTGGCGCCTCTCCAATTTTAGTAAGAAAAAGCTCCAAGTATTTCAGGGGTTTGTGTCCAGTGGAGTTGCACAGGAACATGAAAGGAACCTTGTCCTGTATATGTGTCTGTCTTCTTCAGTCTGTTACTGCCATTTTGCTCTCTTTCAGGTACATAAACAGTTATGCTCATTAGGTTGCAGGGCTGAATATTGAAAAATTCTTGTGTTTGTTGGTGCACAAGTCAAGTATGTTATGCCAACCTCCATGTGAGCATTCCTACATTACCCTGCCCCTCTCCCTAATCTAGATGGTTTCTGCAGCAAGAACCAAAACGTGATTTACAATTTCAGCCGTGGTGGTGACTCAATCCAGGATTTCTCCAGCACTGGAGGTTACTTATAAGCAGCTATCTACTCTGGTTTGTGATGTGAACTACTATGGACCAAGGATTAAGATAATAAAACTATCCTTCTGTTGCACAACTGTCATCCTTGCAGTTCTGGCTACACAACTCTCCCCAGTTCACCACACTTTTCAAATTCTTTGTTGGAGTTTACATTAAATCCTGGGGCCACCCCATGGGTCAACTCCACAGATTGGCTAGTCTGGCTCTCTAAAATTCCAGGGCGCAGAAGCTGGTGAGTGAGGACCTCTGACCTGGAGGAACCATGTTAAAGGGACTCTTTAGAGCACATGCTCAGGTTACATCCCTGAGCTTCATAATGATCAATATGTCCTAAATGGAATTTTCAGTTCTGTGTCCCCACAAAAAGCACCGCTTATGTCACCTGATTTCAAGCTCACCACACAGGTATCAAAAAGGGAACTCTCCCTGGAAGTAATCACAAGCACTGAGCTCATCCAACACTTTGCTGAATCTCTCACTCACCCATTTATAAATCATCCATAATCCTCTGTTTTAAAGAAAAACTTCAATTGTTTTGTGCAGCCCAGCAACTGGGAAAGTTTGTAAGGTAAGAAGCTCTTCTTACCATGAATTAAAAAATTATTAAAGCTAATGTTAAAATTATATAATACACAGGTTAAGGAAAGAGTGTCTGTACATCTGGGTGTAGAGCTTATATTATCCAAAAGTACAAAATCTAGTTTAAATGTCATAAAATAGATATAGTACATAATCTGCAATAATATGTGAATAAATTTAACTATACAGTTTAGATATTAGAATCCAAATACTCAGGTACATCACTCATGAAAAATTATACAGAGAGATGGTTCTAGAAAGCAAATATAGGAATGAATGTAGATTATCGGTCAGTGATTGAGAATTTAGGATAAAAAATACAATTGATCAGGGAAGTATGTCTATTACTTTTCTGACTTTGCTTCTCATTGACGCTCCAGCTAATGTCTCCTGGTACTGCAGACACTACACCACTTAGGGAGGGTCTTCACTGCAACAGTTAGCTCAAGGTACTGCACTCAAGCTAGTCTAGCTCGAGTAAGACCTTGGCTACACTTGCCAGTTACAGCACAATAAAGCCTCCCAGAGTGTTGTACCTCACTCCCCGTCCACACTGGCAAGGCATGTACAGCGCTGTGTCTCCGCGGCTACAACGCTGCTGGTACTTCACCTCCCCGAGAGGAATAACAGCTGTTGCATATTGGCTGAGACACTGCTGCTCCAGTGTAAATGGGGAGTAACATTATTACACACTGATTGACCTCCGGAAACTCCCCATAATCCTTTTAACTGAAGCATCCTCTCTTGTTTTGTTGTGAACTCCGGAGGAGGAAGTGCCCTTTCAAAGCTCTGTTTCGGGGGGCTGCTTATCAAAAAAACAAACACAGCTACTGTTTGCTTTGAATGAGTGAGAGGCAGGCGGGGGGGGGCTCCGTTAGGAGTACCTACAGCTAATGTTTGCTTGAAGAGAGAGGCAGTGCGGGGGGGAGGGAGGTTTGGGGTCCATTTTGGTGAGCTTATCTGGTCTATGAGAAAAAAAGAAACAGCTGCTGTTTGCTTTCAGTGAGTGAGAGGGAGTGGGGGAGGGAGGGGGTCTGAACTTACAAGGCAGCATGCTGACACACTCTCGGCACTCCAAAAACCCACTCTCTCTCCCCCCATGTTCCCCGTCACACTCCACCTCCCCATTTGAAAAGCACGTTGCACCCACTTGAATGCTGGGATAGCTACCCATAATGCACAGCTCCCAATGCAGCTGCAAATGCTGCAAATGATGCCACGACAGTGCGCTGGCAGCTGTCAGTATGGAAAGACTGCAGCACTTTCCCTATTTAGCTGTACAAAGGCGGGTTTAACTCACAGCGCTGTACAACTGCAAGTGTAGCCATACCCTAAGGGTGAACACACCGCAGAACAACATAGGAGTTACACAAAGTGATCTGATTTGCAGCACCAAGTGACTGGATTACCAGAGTGATTGAATTAGCTGACGATGAGTTGTAACTCGGATTATTGCATCCCCACAGCACTACTAGCACAAACATCAGCATCACTCAAGCTTCAACCCATCCCCATCAACAGGCTAACTATCTTGAGCTTAAAGCACCATTTCACTTGGGATAGACATTTTTATGCATGGACAGGGGTCATAAGAACATAAGAATGGTCACCATGGGCCACTAGTCCATCTAGCCCAGTATTCTGTCTTCCAATAGAGACTGGTGCATATACTTCAGAGAAAGTGAACAGAACAGGGCAATTTATTGAGAGATCCATCCCATTTTCCAGTCCCACCCTCTAGCACTGCAGTCTTTCCACACCGACAGCTGCCAGCGCACTGTCGTGGCATCATTTGCAGCATTTGCAGCTGCATTGGGAGCTGTGCATTATGGGTAGCTATCCCAGCATTCAAGTGGCTGCAACGTGCTTTTCAAATGGGGAGGTGGAGTGTGACGGGGAACATGGGGGGAGAGAGAATGGAGTGCTGAGAGTGTGTCAGCATGCTGCCTTGTAAGTTCAGACCCCCTCCCTCCCCCACTCCCTCTCACTCACTGAAAGCAAACAGCAGCTGTTTCTTTTTTTCTCAAACTAGGGGTTGGGACCCTTCAGGGGGTCACGAGGTTATTACATGGGGGGTTGCGAGCTGTCAACCTCCACCCGAAACTCTGCTTTGCCATCAGCATTTATAATGGTGTTAAATATATAAATATATAAAAAAGAGTTTTTAATTTATAAGGGTGGGGTTGCACTCAGAGGCTTGCTATGTGAAAGGGGCCACCAGTAAAAAAGTTTAAGAACCACTTCTCTGGCACTCAAAGGTTTATGGACACTCAGGTCAAGTTAGGGGTAACACTCAAGTTATAACTACAGCTAACTGTGCTGTGAAGATACTCTCTAGAGAACAGCTTTTCCATGGGAGGGATTATTTTTTTGTTATATGTTTGTACAGTGCCTAGCACAGTGGGGCTGGGGCCACTAGGCACTACCGAGATAATAATGAATAAGCGGTTCAAGGTTTGAATTACAATTGGATTTCAGTGCCCAATGCTGGAACCAGACATCTAGCTGGCAAAAAACAAACAAAGAAAACCACTGCAACAGTGGTAATGAGAAAGCCCAGTGCTGAGATTATAAACCGGTTTCCAAATCACTTTACAATTAACTTCAATATGTTTTTATAAAATTACACAGTTTAACCCAGAGCTGGGCCCAAACTAAAACCTCAGGTCTGAACTCTCTCAAACTTTGTGGGGGCGGGTGTCAAAATCTGAATCTGGTCAGCCTTGGAGGGCACAATGTATGCTGCACCCTCCTAAAGTGTGGTGCAGTAAGCACACTCCCTATGCTCTGAAGAGCTCCGGAAGGCAAGTGGACTTTCTGAAGTACAGTGCTTCCCAAAGCTCCCCATGGGGCAGTCTCACTCCACAGCATTCCTGAGGTAGGCTTGGGCCTTAAAGTCACAATATGTTTTTACTTCACTTAACCAATAATTGCAGAGGCAACTGCAGAAGAAATTAAATTAAATTATATCATGCTGGAATGATGAGGACCTTGAGACCTGCCATAATGCCATACAGCAACAGGGTTTTATTTCCCTGAGGCACAAGCCCATGAGACCTTCAAGATTAACAGGCCCAGGCCTCAGAGTTTTCTGCTAAAACAGCAGAGCCATACTATTTTCTGTTCTGTATAAGTTCTTTTATTGCACTTATGTAACCCACACACCTCCTGGGTGTGGTGCTCTGTCCCATGTATTGTCACTGACACCACTTAGAGATTAATGAGTCTGTTACAGCCTTAGCTAACGGCCATGTGGCTTTTAACTCATGCAGTAGAGCATTGGTCACCAACTGGTAGATCGCGATTGACTGACCAATCATGGAGCCTCTGAGAGTCAATATCAGTCTCAGTCTTGGGTTGCCAACCCTCCTGCAGCCAAACCAGATCAGCTGCTAACAGTCCAGTGGTGCAGCGGGGCTAAGGCAGGCTCCCTGCCTGCCCTGGCCATGCACCGCTCCTGGAAGCGGCCAGCAGGTCTGGCAGTGGCTCCTGGTGGGGGAATAGGGGGTCTCCGCGCGCTGCCCTCGCCTGCAGGCACCACCCCTGCAGCTCCCATTGGCTGGGAATGGGGAACTGTGGCCAATGGGAGCTGTGGGGGCAGTGCCTGCAGGTGGGGGCAGCACATAGAGTCACCTCCCCCCCCCCAGGAACCGCTGCCGGACATGCCTGCCGCTTCCAGGAGCGGCACGGGGCCAGGGCAGGCAGGGAGCCTGGCTTAGCCCTGCTACACTGCCGCCCGAGGTAAGCAGCGCCTGGCCAGGGCCCGCACCCCAACCCCCCTGCCCCAGCCCTGAACCCCCTCTTACCCACAACTGCTTGCATCAGCCCTGAGCCCCCTGCACCTAAACGCCCTCTCAGAGCCCACACTCCCCACCCCCTCCTGCACCCCAACCCCCAGCCTCCTCCCACACTTGCACCCTGCATCCCACACCATCTCTTGCACCCCAACCTCCTCCCACAGCCCACATTCCCTCAGGCACCTCAACCTCCTGCCCCAGCCCTGAGCGCCATCCTGCACCCAAACTCCCTCCCAGAGCCTGCACACTGAACCCCCTCCTGCCCCCCAACCTCCTCCCCAGGTTCAGCCCGGAGCCCCTCCCACACTCCAAACCCCTTGGCCCCAGCCCAGAGCCTGCACCCAACTCCCTGTCCCAGCCCAGTGAAAGTGAGGGAGGGAGGGGAAGAGTGAGCGATGGAGGGAAGGGGGATGGAGTGAGTGGAGCGTGGCTTTGGAGAAGCGGTGGGGCAGGGAAAGGGCCTCGGGGAAGGGGGCAGGCCAAGGACTTGCCCGTTAGAGTCACATAGAACTTTGAAGAATATATTTATGTTGCCTGTTGCAGCTGAGTTTAGAAATCAAAGAATGAAGTTAAGCTAGTTTCAGACACTGATGATGAGGCAAGGGCAACGAGCACTTGATCAATGTGCCGCACCTTTTTTAATCCCTGAAAGCTGCCACAATGCCACAAACCCTAACCCATCTTCATTATAAAGCCTCAAGAGTCTGGTACTTTATATTAGGGCAGAAGAACTCATCCATAATTATAACATTATGGGTGCATATTTTTCTTTATCCTGCTCTTTAATAACATGCTTGAAACAACTCTTCTTGAAAATCATGGATTTTTTTTCATTACAGCGAACTGTATGTCAAAAAAATGAAGTTTCACAATGAATTTCAATGCATTTGGGAGCTGGCATTCAATAGCTTCATGTCAGGAAAAGCCTTATAAAAGAGAGTCATTTAGCATGAAAGCAATACGTTTTCCATTTCACTCCTGTCTTTACAATACAGGATAGGTTTACCCTGTTTGTTTCCCTAACAGGAACCCTGGATTCCAAGAATTCTTCCTAGCCCTCTATGCAACTAAAATCTTCTCACGGAAGTGAACTGGAGCTGCGATATCCAGATTGCTACTCCTGAGAAGGTCAGCGGGACAGCCAAAAGCAATGGGAGCCACACCTTTCTGCTAGGAGAAAGAGACTAAGGATGTGTTCAAACTGAGTTCCCTTTTATGGTGGCATCTTTCAACATCAGCCAGCTAGGCCAGCCTATAGCAATGTCTTATTATAAGTAAGGCTACAATTTTCTCAAGGATATTTTTAGTAAAATCAGGGGCAATAAACAAAAATTCAGGGAAGCCATGACCTGTGTCATAAACAGACAGTAAAGGGTTAAAAAGTTCACCTAGCCTAGCTGACACCTGACCAGAGGAATCAATGGATGGACAAGATGTTTCAAGAGGGAGGAAGGAAGTTTTTCCTTTGTTCTGTTCATTAAGTTCTGTGCCGGAGTGAAAAGATCAAGGAATCACCCAGGGTAGTGAGTATTAGAGAAGGAATAAATTAGCTTATGTTTATTTCCTTTTGTGACTTTGTCTTTTTGCATTAGAGGGATAATCAAATTGGGTTTTCTTTTGTGTAACTAAGGTTTTGCCCAGGGGAACATCCTCTGTGTTTTGAATCTGTTGTCTGTGAGAGTAGCTTGTATGCTAATCTCTCAGAGGTATTTCTTTTACACCTTTTCCTTAATTAAAAGTCTTCTTTTTAAGAACCTGATTGATTTTTTCCTTGTTTTAAGATCCAAGGGATCTGGATCGGTGTTTACCAGGAAATTGGTGGAGAAGTCTCTCAAGGTTACCCAGGGAAGGGTTACAGTACTTGGGAGGAAGAGATTTTGGGGGGGAAGACAGAGTTTCCCAAATGCCTCATAAACAGCTGTTTTAAACGATTTGGGTGGTGGCAGCAACCAGATCTAAGGGAGCTGCAGCCCATCACCAGTGGCTGGGAAATGGGAGGGACCCCTGACCGCAGGGCTGGGGGTGGGGGTCCCCCGCCACCTGCGGTGACTGGGAACTGCGGGGTTCCCCCGCTGCCAACTGGGGCTGGGAATCTGCGGGGTCTCCCGCTGGTGGCTGCAGCTGGGGATCTCCAGGGTGGGAGCTGGGGTGGGGGTCTCATGCCTCCTTGCAGGGCTGGGGAGCCAGGTTGGCTGGGAGCTGTGGGGTGGTCCCCCACTGCCACAGTGGCTGGTCTGCTGCAGGCCCCCAATGTCACAGAGATCTCAGAAAGTCATGGAAACCATTACTCTGTGGGCAAAGGAGATGGGAAGCTAATATTAAACAGCAGCTTAGGGTTCTCTTTGCGCAGGAGAATCTCGGAGTGATGAAGAGCTGCCATAGTTGACGTGGTGCCACCTGTTCCCCCTGGAGTATTGTGGGGAGGAGGAGGTAGCATGGCTAAGGCATGGTGTCCTCTAGAAATTCTGAACCAGAACAGCTCCAGGTGGCCGGTTAGTGCCAGCTCTAATAAGAGAAGCTGTGGGGCCACTATAACTGAACCAGCCCCAGGCTATGCCCAGTATATGAGGGATAGAAAGCTAGGAAAAAGCTAAGTGTGCCCTTCATTCCTCTTCAGATGCACTGAGCACTGCTCAGCAGACCTGATGACCTGGCCCATAGTATGAAAATAGTGGCAATTCCTTAAAATGATCATGTTTTGGCCATCTCTACTGACAAAAGTATATTTAAAGTGAAGGCTCCAGAAACTGATTACATGAGCAATAACAGTGGATTAATTTTGTGTGTTCAGCATAGGGTGATCAGATGTCCCGATTTTATAGGGACAGTCCCGGTTTTTGGGTCTTTTTCTTATATAGGCTCCTATTACCTTCCTTCCTCCCTCTTGAAACATCTTGTCCATCCATTGATTCCTCTGGTCAGGTGTCAGCTAGGCTGAAAGAACAGATTGAAGCCAAGGATCAGGTCTGTCTCTCTAGCTTTGGATGATGTAAAATTCACCATGTTCCTATTGTATGAATCCTTCCAAAATGTAGATACACAAACACAATGAGTTTCTAAGGATATTGTTCTATGAATTCCCTTTTGTGTTACCATTCTATCGAAGAAGCCCAGATGATGTGTCTATTTTTCCCCCAGAAGCCATTCATCTAGTCAGGGCCGGTGCCAGCTTTTTTGCCGCCCTGACTAGACTAGCAGCAAAGAGGAAAAAAAAAAAAAAGATAAAGCCGCAATCAGTGGCACTTCGGCAGCTGCTCTACTGTGCCACTTCATTCTTCAGCAGCAATTCGGCAGCCGGTCCTTCCCTCCAAGAGGGACTGAGGGACCCACCACCGAATTGCCACTGAAAACCCGGACGTGCCGACCTTTTCCATTGGCCGCCCCAAGCACCTGTTTCCTGCGCTGGTGCCCAGAGCCGGTCCTGCATCTAGCTTATCCCATTGCATTAAAAAAAAAAGTGCACATATTCTCCCTCACCTCCCATGCCTGCCAACTTGATCTTCCTCTATTTTTTAAACCTAGTCCTCAATAAAGACTGTGCATTCTCTCTCTCTCACTCCCTCTCCTCACAGTCAGGCCCAGCTCATCTCTGTGCCCTCCTGCTCGACTGAACCCTCTGGAGGTGGCCAGCATTGTAAATGAGACTATTTACTTTCAAACTTCTTTTTTCCTGTCAATTCTCTAAAGTTTCTCCTGGCTTTTTATGGCCAACTCTTGATAACCATGTTACACCTCGAGCCAGACACCATCCTGTATTAAATAAACCATACACGGGATTTAGAAGACATTATTCTGCACACCATCAGTTCCCCTAAAGCAATTTCACTACAGGGCTGTATAAACAATAGTTGCATACTGAAGTGAAGAGAGAGAACACTCCGTGCAGACAACACTGTAGAATGCAAGGTAAGCAAAGACAAAGACAGTGGCCAGAACCAGCAAAACAGAAGGTAGGTAAGACAAGCTCATTTCTGTGTCTTTACAGCATTAATGTCTCCAGTGACAAACAAAAGACAGCTTTCATGCTAAAATGTAAGCACACAGAATGCAGGCATATTCTCTGACATGCAGGGTATTCAGAATCAGAGAAGTACAACAGGACAATCTATTTACAATGAAAAACTTCAGACTAGGAATGCAATCAAAGGAAACATTGCCATATTTTATCCCAGAGGCAGCTGCAGTCCAGTACTAGGTGAAATGGATTCCTAGATAGTATGTAGTTTATAAAGCATTTTCAGATCCTTCTGGATAAAAATCTGTGCAGAAATCTGAGCTCATTATTATTAAATGGGCTATGACCTAGCTATCTCAGAGACCACTTTTCTGTACCTGTTTATATCATATCTATCTATCTTAGATATTTCTAGGCCACCCATCACCATAGTATCCAGGTGTGTCTTTGTCATGATTTTAGAGAGACAAGGATAAATTGATGATATTTTCATCCTCTGACAGACGACCTAAACTCCTTCAAGAATTTCCACCACAACTTCTGCAACCATCACTCATCCACTCACAGATTCCCACATTTACCTTCACAGATCCAGTAACCACCCCAAACACACCAAGAAACAGCCAGGCACTCAAATACCACCGAAGATGCTCTGAGGAGAAAGTCCAGGGGATACATCTTAACATACTTAAAACTGCTTTCACTAACCAAGGAAACTCCACAAGAGAAGTAGATTGCATCATGGAGCATGCCACCTAAATACCCTGAGAGAACCTATGTCAGGGGAAAAAAAAAACCCTCCAACCACATACCCCTAGTTGTCACCTACCAAACCACATTGGAACCCGTATGGGGTATCATTAAACTGTTACAGCCTATACAAAAGGCAAACCACATCCTGAAAGAAATCTTTCCCACACCCCCTCTTCTAGCCTTCAAATCACCCCCAACCTTACCAAGCTCATAATTAGAAGCCAGCTCCCCACAAAACAGGACCCCTCAACTGAAAGTGGCACCAGACCCTGCCATAACAACAGATGCAAAAGCTGCAGACATAGCTCCACCGCTATGAGGATCAATGCCCCCCACCCTTAAAAGATGTGCCTGGGAGCTTAAATTCATAACTTAGACACTAAAACTCATGAACTCAGTAAAGACACTGGATTTATGACTCATTACAACAATCTATAACCCTCCTTTATCCTATGACTGCAGAGGTGTTAATTGCCCACTTCACCTTGAATGGTCTCTTACAATATGTTAAATCCTTACTCAAAACAATCTGCTCTGCCATTTACCTGTGACACCTAAGTATTTTTCCCAGACCTGAAGAAGAGCTCTGTGTAGCTTGAAAACTTGTCTCCCTCACCAACAGAAATTGGTCCAATAAAAAAATATTACCTCACCCACCTTGTCTCTAATATCCTGGGATCAACACAGCTACAACAACACTGCAAACATCTCTTGCATTTCTTTGGTTGGGCTCTGTTTGCAGGTTGAGAGGATTAGGAGCAATGTCGCTTGTTAGATTTGGATGTGTAACAAATATGTGATATTCATTATGTAAATAGTCCCCAGATACCATAGTGAGCAGTGCTCAGCAATTTTCTATAGTAATCAGTTAAAGTAAAGTCATATTCCATACTCTATGCATTGGACCCATCACCACAGTAATGGTATCTAGGTATCAATCTTACCTGAGAGAGAAAGTTTCAGAAATGTTGCACAATTGTAACTTTAAACACTTATTATACCATGGCTACACTTGCAAATTTGCAGCGCTGCAGCAGGGTGTGAAAACACACCCTCTCCAGTGCTACAAATTGCGGCGCTGCAAAGCGCCAGTGTGGTCAAAGCCCCAGTGCTGGGAGCGCGGCTCCTAGCGCTGTATGTTATTCCCCACAGGGAGGTGGAGTACGGACAGCGCTGGGAGAGCTCTCACCCATCACCATAGTATCCAGGTGTGTCTTTGTCATGATTTTAGAGAGACAAGGATAAATTGTCTCTGGGAGACAATGGGGATACAGCTTAACACTGGGAGAGCTCTCTCCCAGCGCTGGGGCTTTGACTACACTTAGTGCTTCAAAGCGCTCTCTGAATAAAGATCAAGTTGTGACAGATGCCTGTTGTAATCAAGTAGTAAGGTTATTAAAAGCAATATGTAAAAAGATTAATATTTTATTTAAAGTAAAAGGCCACCATTTTAAGCAGGCTGACTATTTTGCAAAATTCTAGTTAATTTAAGACTTCAGTTAATGTATATGGCTCCCATATTTCACTATTGTACTACAGTACAGCTTTATTTAAGACTGTAATAATTCTGTTTAGAATTCATCCAATACTGATTCCAAGAAGTACTGTATGTTTTTAATCAAATAAATACACTGGCACATTATTGTTATTATTATAGTAATTAATTTCATGCCCATCATGTAAGTACTTCAGTGCCTTAAACAAAAATTAAAACACTAGAAATAGTTTTTTCCCCTCATCTTATTGTTTTAATAGCTTCATATACACCGAGATGAAATATAACAACATTTTTAAGGTGGGTATTTTAAATACTTTTAATGTTTTAAGGCTTGATTTTCAGAAGAGAAATACATCTGACTCAGACCCTGGAAACCTGCACAAAACTGTGGGGAATCTCAGGAGAATGGAGCTCTGGGTTGGGTAATGTGTGTGGGCTTCCAGAGCTCATAAACCAGCCATCATTTTTATATTGAATCGTACCCTTGTGGATTGCAGGATGCTATGGTAAAAATTATTGCATAAAGTCTATTTTTGAGTAATGTATGTCTGTGTCTAATAAACATCTCCTCTAGATAAATATAGTTGGGATACTAATAAAAGCAGCACTATGAAGAACAGAGAAACAATGTATCCAAATCCATTAAAGACCTTCAGAAGACAGAAAGCTTTTTGAAGGAAGACTGTTAGCTGCTCTTTTCTTTTTTTTTTTAAAAGAAGCCCTTCTCTGAGTTGAAGAGGACAAGTGACTATAAAAATGTAAGCAGTCAACCCCCGGCTGAGAAATAAAAATAGAAAAAGGGCCATTAGGCCCAGAGATGTCATCTGTGTCCCTCTTCTATATGTCTGTGCAGGGGATGTGAGGCAAGGAAAAAAAGCAGTGAACTGGCTCACCTCCCTGCACAAAAGTATATTATGTTGTCATACCATCTGTTTTTCAGTCAATACTATGGTTTCTTACCCCCCAGTGCCTAGACATTGTCTTTGCAAAGTAGGTTATAACATGGACGTTGAGTCAGTATTTTGTTTTAACATTCATGGCTAAAAGAACAAAAAAGAATAGTGCTAAATTCACTGAAATTGTAACAAAATAATAGTAAAGAATCATCAGTATGTTTGATATGTGTCTGAGGTCTTGTGATAGCCCCATCACTGTAGCATCTGAGTGCTGTTCAAGCTCTGATGCTGCAAGTAGACCCCTCTGAGGTCTGTCCATGTGGATTTGATTGTAGGATGGGGCTGTAGACACATTTACATATATTAATGGTTCTCAGCCTCTTCCGTTCTGAAACCCCTATTTCCCTGCCATGATACCACTCTCATCCAGATGCGGCCTTTGCTCATTTAGCATTATGGGAAGGGCAGGGTAGTCACAACCTCCTGAGACCTGTTTGTAACCCCAGGTTCAGAACCCCCTGTCATATAGACATTCTTCTGGTGTGTTCCTTCACTAGGCACATCAGCCTTTTTTTTTTTTTTTGCTTGGGATGCAAAAAGCCAGGAGCCGGCCCTGAGGGGAGGTGAGCTGCGGCAGTGGGGGGCAAGGGGAGGGCAGCAGGAAGTAATCCTGGGGGGCACTCCCCCCCCAGCTCATCTCTGATCCACTGCTGGCTTCTCCCCCCTCCCTTTCTCCCTCCCAGGCTTGCCGCAAAACAGCTGATTCGCGCGGCAAGCCTGGGAGAGAAGGGGGAGAAGCGGAGCGGTGATGCGCCCGGGGGAGCAGGGGAAGCTGTGGCAGTGGGGGGCATGGGGAGGGCTACAGGAAGTAACCCTGGGTGGGGTAGAGGAACCACTCCCCCCCAGCTCATCTCCGCCTCCTCTCCCGAGCATGCTGCCGCTCCGCTTCTCTGCCAAGCCTGGGAGGGAGGGGTAGGAGGGGAAATGTGGTGCGCCCGGGGGAGGAGGCAGGGCCAGGGATTTGGGGAAGGGGTTGGAATGGGGTGGGGAAGGGGCAGAGTTGGGGCCGGGCCAGGAGGGCCCGGGAAAAATTTTTTTGCCTGGGGCGGCAAAAAACTTGGAGCCAGCCCTGCACATCAGTTTATTTTTGTCTATGAAGTCTGGGCACACTCCCAGCACCATTAGTAATGGTGTTTTGTTCCCCTTGTAACCTTTTCAGGATGTGTAAGTGTAATGTTTAAGATTATGCCTTGAAAAAAACTGTGCTCTAAAAATGGATAGAGGTTTCTGAGTGGAAATCAAGTAACATCTTTCTCCAATTTTTCCAACAGACCTGGCTGAAAACAAACACGTATCCACATATATTTACACTGATCTCAAAGAAATAATATTTCTGGGAAACCCTGAAGGTGGTCAGAGAAAAGAATTTTCTCACAACTTCCAATGTACAAGCTCCTCCTCTAATTGGCTGGAAGACTACAACACACCTGAAAAAACATCACAAGCCACTGCCAATTTTATCCAATGGTAGTTCCAGTTTGAGAAAGGGAAAATAACAGATTTTATACTAATAGGTTCTGTAGTACAAATTAAGTTGCTCATAAAAAAAATATATAGTCATAAGAATGAACAAATAAGCAACCATAAATAAAAAGGAAGGAAATCTGAAGTATTACAGGGTTCTAAAGGTCAGGAAATTTTCACATAAAAAGCAATAGAAATAGAGTATATAAAGGAAGTTTGTACACTCAGTTCTCATGTTAAAGAGCATGGAAATAATGGGGGGGAAATAATTAGTGAAAGAACCTATTAAAATGTGTGTGTAACTTCAGCCATTTTCCTGTTTACATTTCATCTTGTCTATGATCAAATGCAAAAGAAACCCAACCATTTTCCATTTAATTTAGGTTTATAGATTACTTTGAGACAGGTTGGTGACAATGGAGGGAGAGCTCAGTGGTTTGAGCATTAGCCTGCTAAACCCAGGTTGAGAATTCAATCCTTGAGGGGCCATATAGGGATCTGGGGCAAAAATCTGTCTGGGGATTGGCCCTGCTTTGAGCAGGGGGCTGGACTAGATGACCTCCTGAGGTCCCTTCCAACCCTGATATTCTAGGATTCTATGAATGGTAATAGGAACAGTTATAGAAGTAACTGAAACAGACTAAGCCCCGATCTTCCTCAATCTAGACCATGTAAACTAGCTTCCTAACTTGGGCAGTGGCCAGTACTGGATGACACAGTTAACTGTGAAATAACCCCATAGAGAACCAGATTGCAATGTTATACCATTATATCAAATTTTATTGGATGGAATTTAGTTCTCACTAGTTTAGCCTTTTGTTTTTTATATTAAGACTCACAAGGGAAAGGATTCCCTATCCCAACAATGGTTAGTCAAACCTTTCCACTGGTCCATCATAGGTCTTGAACTCAGAAAGTAAACATGATTCCCAGCAGTTATCTGGGTCTCAGATGATTGCTGTAGCTCGCACTCTCACTCACACTCACACTCTCACTCACACACACACACACACACACACACACTTCATTTTTAAACTGACTTCCTTCATCTCCCTCAGGTCAGCATCCTCAGACCCAAAAAGAGTTCTTTAGATAATTGATACTATAGAGTGAAAATCCTATTAAGTATAGACTTTTCCTTAAATTCCTGGCTCCCATGTCATGTAAAAATGTGGAAGTGGTCAGAAATAGTGATTTTGCATTATGCTTTATCTGTAACTCTTGAGTCCATGACAATCCCTCAGCATGAAGACAAAGCACTGGGGTCCCCATAGATATGGGGATGCATGGCTGGTTAGAGGAGCAAGCATTTTATGCAGCATGCTCCCATGGAAAGAGGGCTGAAAAACTGCCCGAATAGTAAATTCTGGGTAGACCATTTTACCCCCACCAGTAGAGACAGATCTGCATAGTCTCAGTGCGGGAGACAATGTCTGCAAATTAAAATAAAATAATAAATAATAATAATAAAATGTGTTGCCAGAGAAGTTGGAACTGGGATGGCAAACCAAGGACAACTGCTCTTTGGGACTGATTGAGGATTTGTAAAGTTTGGGCCTTTTGCAAAGCTGCCATTCCTGCCTACCCAACAAGATAAATTGGTAGACTAAAAGTGTATTGCCTTAGATTAAGTAATATCGCTCTGCAGCTTCTGTGCAGAAAGTTGAAATAAGGCTCTGAAATAGAAAGGCCAAAATTCTCCAAAGTTATGAGTGATTTTGGATGCCAAACTTGAGACAACTTAAAGTGGCCTGGTTTTGAGAGTGGGGGAATAAGCACTTTCTTAAAATCAGGCTGCTTTAAGTTGTCTAAAGTTGGGCACCCAAAAACTGAGGTAGCCAAAATCACTTTAAAAAATGATGGCCTAAATATTTAGGGCCATGTATTGCCCAAAATTTGCATGTATCCAGGTGTGAAAGTAACTTAAGGAGTCCTGAGCAAGGTGGGGGGCAAGGGGTAGGCCCTCGGGTGGAAGGGGCGGGGCTGTGGCCAGCCCCCCCCAGCCAGCCCTTAAGCACTGCCAGGCCTGGCAGCGATTTAAAGGGCCCGGGGCTCCCGGCTGCCACCACCGCTACCGCAGCAGCGACCAGAGCCCCGAGCCCTTTAAAGCGCCACCGGAGCCCCATGGTAGTGGCAGGGGTGGGGCTGGGAGCCCCGGGGCTCCGGCGGCGATTTAAAGGACCAGGGGCTCCAGCCACTGCCGGGAGCCCCGGGCCTTTTAAATTGCTTGGCCTCGGGGAAGCTGCCCCTTTTGGCCCCCCCTCATCAGCAGCCCTGCCAGTATGGTCGGCTATGTACCGTCTCTTACCGGTACACCGGACCAGACCGGCTTACTTTTACCTCTGCATGTATCACTTCCGGCGACATTCACTGGAGTTAGAGCTTCATGTGTGAGCCAAGGACACTATGAGGTACTTGCTGACTGAAATCCCTCTAGCTACTAAGGATTTGTTCAGTTCACATTATGTTAACGAGCAATTTCTCTTAGTTTTTTGCAGACATACTGGAAATATCCAGATTGTACAATTCATTTTGTGGCCTCTCTTGAAAGAGTAATTCAAACACTATTGCTGGACAAACTATTCATTCCAAGTAGTTTATTCAGTACATTTTTTTCTGTTCATGAAGCTTCCTTGAACAGATTTTGAAATTACAAATTGTTCAATGAATTTATGAACACTTTACACAAACATTTCAGCCTATGGGTGGGATTGCACATAAAATATTCACTTTGGCTATTTGACCATTCTTTGCTATAGTTGGTGTCTGATTGGTCAGCTACGTCACAAGGATTTTGTTTCAAGGTTGATGACAAACTTTTACAAACAGAAATCAAAGTGATGTCAAGTTAGCCATGAAGACATTTCCAACATAAGCCTTCTCACAGACAAATATTCAGATCAGTATGTCTGGATCTCAGGGTACGTCTACACTACGGGATTATTCCGAATTTACATAATCCGGTTTAGCAAAACAGATTGTATAAAATCGAGTGTGTGCGGCCACACTAAACACATTAAATCGGTGGTGTGCGTCCACGGTCCAAGGCTAGCGTCGATTTCTGGAGCATTGCACTGTGGGTAGCTATTCCGTAGCTATCCCATAGTTCCCGCAGCCTCCCCCGCCCCTTGGAATTTCCGGGTTGAGATCCCAGTGCCTGATGGGGCAAAAATCATTGTCGCGGGTGGTTCTGGGTAAATGTCGTCAGTCACTCCTTCCGCTGGGAAAGCAACAGCAGACAAGCATTTCGTGCCTTTTTTCCCTGGATTGCCCTGGCAGATGCCATAGCATGGCAATCATGGAGCCTGTTTAGCCTTTTGTGACTGTCACCGTATGTGTACTAGATGCCGCTCACAGAGGCGATTCAGCAGTGCTACACAGCATCATGCTTTTGCTTTTGCATGATAGCAGAGATGGTTACCAGCCATATTGCACCATCTACCATACCATAAATTGGTAATAAGATGATCGTGGCTACCAGTCTTTTTGCACTGCACCATTTGCTGCTGTCATAAGTGCCCCTGGCTGAGATCAGCCAGGGGCGCAAAAGCCAAAATTGGGAATGACTCCCTGAGTCAATCCCTCCTTTTTGGTATCTAAAAATAGAATCAGTCCTGCCTAGAATATGGGCAAGTGTACTAGAGAACCACTGTATCATAGAACCAGAGAGCACAGCTGCTCTGTGTCAGATCCTGCAGAAATTATGAGCTGTATGCTATTCACAGGGGGTGCTTCTGCAACAACCCCACCTGTTGATTCCATTCTTCCCCCAGCCTTCCTGGGCTACCGTAGCATTGTCCCCCCACTTGTGTGATGAAGTAATAAAGAATGCAGGAATAAGACACAGTGACTTGTTAGTGAGATATGAGTGGAAGGCAGCCTCCAGCTGCTATGATAGTCCAGACAGGACAGTAAGGAGTGTGGAGGAGAGGAGCCCAGCATCCCTCTGCTAGTTCAGGGGCAATTGAATCTTTTCTTTACACATGAAGGGTGGGGGCTGATGGGGCTCAGCCCCCTGTTGCTATGATGACGATGGTTATCCGCCATACTGTACCATCTACCACGAAAAATTAGGACCAGGCGCCCTTGATTGACCTTACTGATGTTAGTCAGCATGGTTACCAGTCCTTTTGCACTGCCCCATGTGCCAATAGGCTGATGATGAGGACGGATACCAGTCATATTGTACCATCAGCCATCCATGGCGTGGGGGGAGCAAGGATGTTGGTGTTGAGTGCTGCAGCATCGCATCTATCTGCAGCATTCAGTAAAGATAGGGTGACATGTAAAAGAGTCAAGAGAGGATTGTTTTCCCTTTCACTTCTGGGGGTGGGTGGGGGGGTGCGTAAATTGCCTAGCTATGCCCTGACCCACCGCGGACACTGTTTTTGACCCTAGAAGCATTTGGAGCTCAGCCAAGAATGCAAATGCTTTTCAGAGACTGCAGGAACTGTGGGATAGCTTGAGTCCTCCAGTCCATGAGTGTCCATTTGATTCTTTGGCTTTCCGTTACGCTTGTCACGCAGCAGTGCGCTGAGTCCCTGCTATGGCATCTGTCTGGAGATTTTTTAAAAATGATTTTGAATTTCGTCTTCTGTAACGGAGCGCTGATAGAACAGATTTGCCTGCCCTTACAGCGATCACGTCCGCATCGTCCATGCGGGAGCTCTTTCTTTATTTTGATTTTTAACTGCATCACCACGCGTGCTGATCGGAGCTCCACGCTGGGCAAACAGGAAATATTCAAAAGTTCGCGGGGCTTTTCCTGTCTACCTGGCCACTGCATCTGAGTTCAGATTGCTGTCCAGAGCGGTAAGTGGTGCACTGTGGGATACCGCCCGGAGGCCAATACCGTCGATCTGCGGCCACACTAACCCTAATCCGATATGGTAATACCGATATTAGCGCTACTCCTCTCGTTAGGGAGGAGTACAGAAACCGGTTTAAAGTGCCCTTTATACCGATATAAAGGGCCTCTCAGTGTGGACGGGTGTGGCGTTAAATCGGTTTTACGCTCCTAAAACCGGTTTAAACGCCTAGTGTAGACCAGGCCTCAGAGACTGAACATTTTTTTTTAAAAATCACTCATATGAATGTACATGGAAAACCATCGACGCAAGTTTGCAGGTTTTCAGGAAAACAAATGTTTGCACTTTTTTTTTTTTTTTTTAAGATTTCACCCAGATCAGTATGTGAATATGTGGCATTATTGCCTTTACGGAAAAATGCTACAGGATTTCATAGGGAATTCGATTATTTCTATAAATCTTTTGCATCATCCTACAGAATTTAACAGAAAATTATATCCTTGCTATCGACGTGTGTTGGAAGGTTTTAAAAAAACTATATAAATGATATCATTCCCTATTACATTTTACAGGACTTTAGACTAATTTCTATAGAACACTATCAGTTTTACCCCATCAGATCCTTAGGACATTTTCACAGAGGTCTTTCTCCACGTGAAATCCAAAGTCAAAGAGAGACACTCAAGCATTTGTTCACCATTTTTACCTTTCTCCTTTCATCCTACTGTAGTGATTAGTAGGAATTTGGTTTTAAGAATGCCATTAGAGATTATTTATTTCAAAAATGTTTTCCAAGATAGGAAATAATTTCACACCCTTTTGAACTTGCGGGCAAAAAAGTGTTACATCTTGTGGAACTGCCCATTAAAGTAACATGTAACCTTACTCATCTGCCATGCCACTAAAATGTCTGGCAGAATCCACATTGTCTTAGCAAGATAGAGATTGAGCGTGTATCAAATTTAGGAAGTTAACTACTTTATGGATCTGGATAAAGTGTTCATTTGAAATATTTAATAATAATAAATGTATGCATTATTTGTATTACAGCGCCTAGGAGCTCTAGTCATGAACCAGGAGCTGATTGTGCTAGGTGACATAGAAATATAGACCAAAAAGACAACCCTGCCCCAAAACTTACAATGTAAATATATGACAAGAAACAAAGATGGAGTCAGACTGATCAATACGGGACTACATGGAAACAATGAGAAATATTGGTCAAAATGATAGGCAGTGGTATCAGTGCAGCAGCTGCCTAATTGCTGTCAAGATTTTTGTAGGCATCATGATAAAGGGGAGTTTTACAGAAAGTTTTGATAAGAGAAATTAGTTTTGTGGATGTTGATGAGGAGCTCCTACCAAGTGTGAGGGGCAGCATGGGAGAAAGCACAAAGGTGCTTATTTGAAAATGGAATGAGGGATATGTTTGAAGACGACTTAAATCATATCAGGAACACTGTTTGGGCAAATACCTTAACAAATAAGAATGTAGCAGTTAATATCAACATACAAAACTCTCCATACTGTTTATTTACCTTTATATAGATACAGTGATAGTTATAACATATGTGAAGCAATCAGAGTAGTTGTTTTCAGCACATGGGCTGCTTGTTAGTTTGTGTTTTGTTTTTGTTGAATCTCTAAGAGAAACTAATGAGTTTCCAGAAGAGGGCTGAATGCTGTGGGGCTGAGTGTGATTTAAAACTGGCAGTAAAAGAAAAGAAGACAGGGAAGGTAGTTGGTTAATTGACCTTTATTGTGCCTTCTGGTTCATTTAGAAATGGAAATTAAATTAACATGATAATTCAGTCCTACTGTGTTAAGACTGCTATAAACCCATTAAATTTTATGGCCATTGATTTAGCATTTTTTTCTATTAACTGGGTTTAATTTTCAATATTGTCATGCAGGTTCTGAAAAGTGGTTCATTCACTCTGGTTCTTTTAAGTTACCAATGTGTAGCTGTTTTATGATAGTAGCTTAATTATTGAAGAGCACAGGCCCTAACCATCAAAATGCATGTAGTAATTTTGAAACTGACTATACAAAGTATATGGGAAACTAAGAAAACCCAGAAATAGATAGGCTCAGTTACATTCCTTAGTAAAACTCAGCCTGACCTTACACCCATCACCCACAAATATATGACACTGAAATTTAGCAACAAAGGAACAAAGGGAACAAAGGGGGGGAATCTCTCCCTCCTCCACCCCCGCATAGGAGCCACTGCCAGAGGGGTGTACTGGTCGCTTTGGGAGCTGCCCGCCAGCCCCTCCCCACCCCAACCCCCTGCCCCAGCCTAGAGCCCGCACCCAGCACCAAAACTCCCTCCATGAGCTTGACCCCCACCCCCTTCTGCACCCCAACCCTCTGCCCCAATCAAAGTACCTCGCTTTATTTTCATTTACTTCCTAATACTTATAATATAGGAGGAGGATGAAGAAAAAAAGAATGAAAAATGGGCGGGGGGGGGGAAATAAGAGAATGTTCTTTTTCTTGGCTGGGTCCTGGGGGTGGGGAGGGGCAAAAATGAAGCTGCGCACTGAGCCCCACTAACTCTAAATCACCACTGACCCCAGACTTCCTGTGTGACCTTGGGTAAGTCACTTACTCTCTCTATGGTTCACTTGCCCACCTGTAAAGTGGAGAGGATAGAACTCCTTTACTTCACAGGGGTGTTGTGAGGGAAAATACATTAAAGATTGTGAGGTGTCTTACCTTGTGGTAATTGGGGCCATATAAGTGCTATATATAGATCCCCTTCAACAGGATAATTTAAAATAAACCTTGTGGAGTTTCCCCTCACATCTTGTCCCCACTCCCATGGGTTTGCCAGTGGAAAAGAACAAGCTGTCCCACTGCACTTTTATCTTGAAAAGCAGGAGTTAATTTCAAAGGGCCTGATCCTGAAATTGGCTGTGTAGGCATATCCCTGGCACCCACACACAAGCAACTGCAGGACCAAGGCCTAAGGTGTTTTATCCTTTTCATTTGGTGAGACAGATTGTATTTAGCTCATGAATGTTTTACCAATATTCAGTATAGTCAAAGGCTGTATTTATTCTTATACAGTACCATACTTTTGTAGAACAACTACAGATCACAATTAAATCACTGCACCTAAAGGAGAACATATAGCAGAAAACAAATTCTTACCCGGAGTTTACTGAGTTACTAATTGCAGTACTGCCCTGTCGAAAGCCACATAGTCTCTCAGATGTTGAGTGATGGCATAGTACAACATGAAGGTGTGGCTGGAACACCACGTTGCTGCCTTGCATATGTCTTGAATAGGGACTTGCATGAGGAATGCGGTGGAAGAAGCCTACACTTTTGTGGAGAGCACTGTCAACACCGGGATTGGGATATTAGCCATGTCATAGCAAGTTCTGATGCAGGATGTGATCCACGATGAGATGTGCTGGGATGAGATGGGAAGCCCTTTCATCCTCTCAGCGATTGCAATAAAAAGCTGTGGTGACTTACGAAACGGCTTTGTGTGTTCAATGTAGAAGGCTAGGGTACACCTGACATCCAGGGAATGGAGTGTCTGCTCTTTGTTGCTGGCATGAGGTTTAGGAAAGAATACCGGTAGAAATATGTCCTGGTTAACGTGAAAATGCGATACTAGCTTGGGTAGAAATGCTGGGTGAAGGCATAGCTGCACCTTGTCTTTGTAAAAGACCATGTATCGCAGCTTGGAAGTCAATGCTCTGGCCAAGGTTATGGCCACCAGAAAGGCCACCTTCCAGGAAAGGCAGGATAAGGGGCAGGTCACCAAGGGCTCAAAAGGGGGACCCATGAGTCCGGAAAGGACCAGGTTAAGATCCCACTGAGGAATGGGCTGCCTCACCTGGGGGTAAAGCCTATCCATGCCCTTAAGAAACCGGCCCACCATGGGATTGCTAAAGACTGACCTGCCCGCCACAACCTGGTGGAAGGCCGAGATGGCCGCCAGGTGCACCTTAATAGACGATATCACCAACCCCTGTGACTTCAGGTACAAGAGGTAGTTTAGCACAAGGGGACTAGAAACTTGCTGCGGAGAGGTCCCTTTCTGTAGGGACCAAATGGAGAAACACTTCCACTTCGCCAGGTACGTTGTGTGAATAGAGGGCTTCCTGCTCCCCGAGAACTTCCCTAACAGAATCTGAGCACTGCAGTTCAAGCTGGTTCAGCCATGGAGTCTCAATGCCATGAAGTGGAGGGACTCCAGGTTGGAGTATTGTAGTTGGCTGTGATCCTGCGTGATGAGGTCCAGGAGCATAGGAAGGGCCACTGGCCTGTCCAGCAGCGTGGCGAACCAGTGCTGTCGGAAGCCCTGTCCTGCCATATCTTGAGGAGAACCGTGTGTATGAGGAGGCATGGCGGGAACACATATAGCAGGTGTCTTGTCCACGGTAGGTGAAAGGCGTCCACGATGGAGCCATGGCTGTGGTTCTGAAAGGAGCAGAACACCTGACACTTTCTGTTGCTCCATGGCACAAGCAGGTCTACATGGGGATAGCCCCACCTCTGGAAGATGGAAAGGGCAATGTCCGCTCTAAGTGCCCACTCGTGAGTGCTGAACAAGTGGCTGAGGTGGTTTGATAGTTTGTTCTGTGCTCCCGGCAGATATGAGGCCGGTAGCTGGATGCAGTGTGCGATGCAGAGGTCCCACAGTCAGAGAGCTTCCAGGCACAGGGGAAAGGAGTGAGCACCCCTGTTTGGTTATATAGAACATCATTGTGGTATTGTCCATCAGTACTGAGACACATTTGCCCTCAAGATGGGCCTGGAACGTCTGGCAAGCCAGGCGAACCCCTCTCAGCTCCCTGATGTTGATATGCAGCAATAGTTCTGGTTGTGACCACAAGCCTTGAGTTCTGATACTGCTCAGGTGCACTCCCCAGCCTGTCTGCAATGCATCCGTGACCAGCAACTGTGAGGGCTGAGGTTTGGCAATGGGTATTCCGGCACAGATCACCTGAGGTTGAAGCCACAAGCTATGGGACTCAAGACTCTTGGGTGGAAGGGTAACCAGTCTGTCCAGAGAGTCCCGACTGGGTCTGTATACCCTTGCCAACCAAGCCTGGAGAGGGCAAAGGTGCAACCTGGCATGCTGCACTACATACATGCAGGCAGCCATACGTCCCAGAAGCTTCATGCAGTTTCTGGCCATGGTAGCTGGGAACCGTTGAGGCTGTCGATGATGCCCTTGATTCTTTGAAACTGGGACTCGGGTAGTGAGGCTCTGGCCTGAGTGGAGTCCAGGAGAGCCCTGATGAACTCTGTTTTCTGGGTTGAGACCAGTGTAGACTTGGGCACATTCAGAATGAGCCCCAGCCTGCTGAAAGTGGTTCGTGCCAGCACTTGAACCCGGGAATTGCCCTTGATGAGCCAATCATCCAGGTATGGGAGGACCTGTACCTGGCATTTGTGCAGGAAGGCTGCCATGACTGCCATGCACTTTGTGAACACACGCGGGGCCATTGAAAGTCCAAAGTCAAAATGGTAGTTCGGTGAGCTGATAGTGCAGGCCGCTGACTACGAATCTCAAGAATTTCCTGTGTGCTGGAATAATTAATATATGAAAGTACACGTCCTTCAAGTCCAGGGTGGCGTACCAGTCTCCCAGATCCAAGGAAGAAATGATGGTGGCCAGAGAGACCATACGAAACTTCAGCTTTCTTATGAACGTATTGAGGTTTTGCAGATCCAGGATAGGCCTGAGCCCACTCTTGGCCTTGGGGATGAGGAAATATTGTGAGTAGAACCCTGAGGAAACTCCTCTATTGCCCCCAGTGTGAGAAGTGATTGCATCTCCTGTAGCAGGAGTTGCTCAGGAGGGGGGTCCCTGAAGAGGGATGGGGAAGGCGGGTGGGAGGGCATAGAATTGGATCAAATATCCCACCCCTACCATGCTCAGGACCCAGTGATCTGAAGTAATCTGGGCCCAGGCACAGCAGAAGTGGGACAGACGATTCACAAAGGAAGGGCAAGGATCTGGGATTTGGGCTGGCACTCCATCCCCAGGTGCACCTTCAAAAGTTCGGCTTAGAGCCGGGGAGGGGTGCTGCTTGAAGGAGCCCTGACTCTGGCTGGAGGAGGACTGCGGGGGATGCCTCCCATTGTTTCTGCCCCTCCTTCAATTATAGTCCTGCCTGGGGTGACCTGAATAGAATCTTGAGGGGGGCTGGTTTTCTCTGGGGTGCTGGTGTGAGAATTCCCAGAAACTTGAGGGTTACTTGCGAGTCATTGAGATCTTGCAGTCTTGAGTCCATCTTGTCAGTGAAAAGCCCCCCACAGTCAAATAGGAGGTCCTCTATGGTATTCTGGACCTTTTTTGGGAGTCCTGAGACCTGTAGCCATGAGCTACACCTCATTGTGATGCCCGTAGCCATGGTTCGCACTGTTGAGTCGGCAGAGTCCAGAGCAGACTGGAGGGAGGTTCTAGCCATCACCCTGCCCTCTTCCAGACCTGCAGTGAATTCCTGAGGGCATTCAGATGAAAGCAGTTCCTGAAATTTAGAGAGGGTGTTCCATGAGTTGTATATATAGCGGCTAAGTACTGCCTGCTGGTTGGAGATTCAAAGCTGGAGCCCCCTGGTCGAGTACACCTTTCGAACGAAGAGGTTGAGCTTCTTAGTGTCTTTATTCTTAGGGGTGGACCCCTAGCCATTGGTGGTATAGAGGCCGGGGTTTGCCAGAGCACCTTTGTGGTGTTCTGAATGGTTTTTATAAGTAGCGGTGCCACCTTGGAGGGACCCTCCAGGGCGAGTATGTCCACCACAGTGTCCGAGTCTTCCACCACCTCCTTCGTCATCATGTTGAGGTTCTGGGCCACCCTTTTAAGAGGGTCCTGGTGGGCTTTCATGTCCATTGCCAGAAGTGATATGGTAAAAGTGATGAGGAAGAAGATGAGGCTCGAGGTGGGACGGGGTCTTCCTGCCCCTCCGGTTCCCTGGTGACTTGCTCAGGGACATCCATCGTCACTGCTGCTGTTGGTATGGGAGCTGCCATCATTGGCGTCTCTGACCTTGTGCTCGATATGGGAGGCCCAGGGTCTGAACCCCATGGTCCACTTGTCCTGGTGCGGGATAGGAGATGCTGCCATCAATGCCACAGACTGTGCCAGAAGTGGTGCAGCAGCCGGTTCGCCTGCACCTAAGCTGGTGCACAGGAATAGGATGCTGGGGACCATGCCATCATGGCAATTAAGTCCCGCATGGCCTCAAAATGTCTGGTGTGGAGGGGAGGTCCAGGTCCTCCTCCTTCATTACTTCCCGGACCGGAGAGTCCACCAACAAAAATACATACAATATGATGGGGGCTAATTTAGTTACAACAAGTCAGGAAAAAGATCTTGGAGTCATCGTGGATAGTTCTCTGAAAATGTCCACGCAGTGTGCGGAGGCGGTCAAAAAAGCAAACAGGATGTTAGGAATTATTAAAAAGGGGATAGAGAATAAGACTGAGAATATATTATTGCCCTTATATAAATCCATGGTATGCCCACATCTCTAATACTGCGTACAGATGTGGTCTCCTCACCTCAAAAAAGATATACTGGCACTAGAAAAGGTTCAGAAAAGGGCAACTAAAATGATTAGGGATTTGGAACGAGTCCCATATGAGGAGAGATTAAAGAGGCTAGGACTCTTCAGCTTGGAAAAGAGGAGACTAAGTGGGGATATGATAGAGGTATATAAAATCATGAGTAATGTGGAGAAAGTGGATAAGAAAAAGTTATTTACTTATTCCCATAATACAAGAACTAGGGGTCACCAAATGAAATTAATAGGCAGCAGGTATAAAACAAACTAAAGGAAGTTGTTCTTCATGCAGCGCACAGTCAACTTGTGGAACTCCTTACCTGAGAAGGTTGTGAAGGCTAGGACAACAGCGTTTAAAAGAGAACTGGATAAATTCATGGTGGTTAAGTCCATTAATGGCTATTAGCCAGGATGGGTAAGGAATGGTGTCCCTAGCCTCTGTCTGTTTGTCAGAGGATGGAGATGGATGGCAGGAGAGAGATCACTTGATCATTGCCTGTTAGGTCCACTCCCTCTGGGGCACCTGGCATTGGCCACTGTCGGTAGACAGGATACTGGGCTAGATGGACCTTTGGTCTGACCCGGTACAGCTGTTCTTATGTTGTAACACTGGACTCGACAGACCCCTCTTCAAGGCAGGAGTCGATGGTGCCAGGACCAATGCACCAGCCTTCTGTTGTCCCAACGTAGAACACACCATGCTGGAGTCCTGTCCGCTCTTCTTGGTCGCGGAGCAGCTCTGTTCTGCCTTCTTCTTATGCAGCACCGGGGGTTGTGATTGGTGCCGCACTGATGAGCTGGCCTTCTGCACGGGGAATGGTGCCGATATTCCTTATGTGGATCCTTCCTCGGTGCCGAGATGACCCACATCAAGGCCGTTGCACTGTGCACTGAGGCTGCCTGTACCAGATCTTGAGCCAGTTGGGGCCGGAGAGCGGACTCCATCAAGAGAAGCTTGCAGCGATAGTCTTTCTCCCTCTTAGGTCTGGGCTTGAAGCCTTTGCAGATGGTGCACTAGTCTTGTAATTGACCCTCTCCCAGGCACGTTAGACATGCAGTGTGCGGATCCCCTCTGGTCATAGGCTTACTGCCCCATCACACGGCTTGAACCCCTGGGGTCACGGCATGCCCCAGTGATGGGGAAAAATTACACGGGGGGAGGAACCCCCCAACTTAAATGTACTAATGAACTAACTGACTAACTAAGATGAAGGATAACAACTATATACAGGGAAAACCATTAGGAAGCACTTGCTAAAGCAAGAGACCAGTTGCTCCAATGACCATCACTGGCAGTTAGAAGGAACTGAGCAGGCAGTGAGCTGGCAGGGACCTATATACACTAGCACAAAGGCTCCACTTCAAGGGGCTCCACAGCTGACCCGACAGGTACCATTAGGGTAAAAACTTCCAACAAGCGTGCATGTGGCGCGCACGCACATCTTTTGGAATGGACATGAGCAATCACTCGAAGAACTAGTGGCTCCCAGCCCTGTGACTTAGGGTATGTTTACACTTTGAGATGAAGGTGTAAATTCCAGCTTGAGGAGACATACCTGCACTAGCTCTGATCAAGCTAATGAGCTAAAAGTAGAGCATAGCCACAGCAGTACACGCAAGACTCACTGCTCCATGTACGTACCCATCCTAGGTGCTAGGCATGTACCAAAGAGAATAAGCCTTTCCTGCCACTCGCAACACCACAGCTATGTTCTATTTTTAGTGCACTACCACAACCCAAGCTAGTGCAGATATGTCTCCTCAAGCTGAAATTTGCTCCTCCAGCTCAAAGCATAGGCAAACCCTAAGTCACAGGGCTAAGAGTCACTAGCTTTGAGTTCTATTCCCAGCTCTGCTACTGCACCCTGTGTCTCTTAAAATGAACAGTAGTGAAAGCTTCAGTGAATCCTATTCCACATAAATATGTAAAACTCTTCCATCTCCAGAGGGCAGTGTACATTATTGAAGTATTGCTGCATCAGAATCCATTTGCAGAGGGATGACAATTCTAAGATCATAATTTGCCCCTCAGGCATTGAAGAAACAATTCAATGGAAGAATGATTGTGTGACTACGGAGTCCACATACTCATGTTTAATTTTAAGACTTTATGTTACTTTTACTTTTGACCTATCCTTCATTGTTTTGAGAGGTAAATTCTTCCTTACATGTGTAAGCAGGGTCTAAATGAGCTCTCCCCTGACATTTAGTGATAAGCAGGAGGCGGGGTGAGGGGGAGACTATAGGAACGGACTGTGTTTGCATAGACACACTTCCTCTGCTTAGATACACAGCATGATGGAACTGCTTTGCCAAAAAGATCACTTTTGCCTGGTTTTGGACTACAAATCATTGGAAATACCAGGGAAGATGATTTGGAGTGCCATTGAGAAGCAAAGTTGGGAAAAATACTTCTCTGATGGATTGTATTTACTGAGGGACTACCGATCCTAAATTCTCAATTACTGAGGGACAATTTACACTCATTGTTTTATTTGTTTTCCACAGGCTACTCTTAATATACCCTTTTATGAGTGATGTACCCAAATATTTGGATGCTAATATCTAAAATCTATCCTTAAGTTTATTAACCTTAATTTGGGATATTTCAGATTATGTTCTATATGTATTTTATGACTTTTAAACCAAACTTTGTACTTTTAAGCATTATACCCAGATGTATAGAAACTCGTTCCTTAACCTGTGTATTAGATAATTTTAGCATTAGCTTTAATAAAAATTTTGAGTGCAGGGATAATGAAATTTTGTTACGCTTCTTATATGAGTAAAGGGCAGCAAAACTGTACTTAGCCTGCCCTGGTTGAGGGATCACCCTAAACTGAACCTCACCCGCTAAGCAGGTGATAGGGATGCCAAATCCCAATGGATGAGAGAAGAGGTGGGTATAGGTGTTCCTACCTGGCAGTATGACTTCTGCCCAAAGAGTCCTAGACACTATTTGACCTTTCCCTCTCCCATGTTTAAAGCCAGAGCTGATTAGACTCAATTAGGAGTCATTGTTTCTGTTCAGTGATTACCAAAATTGAATCACAAGCAAGCAGGTTTAGGGGCTTAGACCTGCTGTAGGGAGAGTGGTGAAGTGAAAGACAATGCAGAGGCTGTACAGGCAGTGAGGTTCCCTGCTACCCAGTGAAATCACTAAGAGCTGAAATCACTAATGACCTGGGTTGAGTGATGGAACCTCAGAACATGTAATTACAGAAGTGGTATTGAGTGTCCAATAGTGGGAGCCCATGACCCATGGCAGCAAGCAACCAGCAGCAGCAGAGAAATGATAACATAAAATGGCTGTTCACCACTAGTTTCCCATAATAAAATGCTCCCCTGCACACTAAAGTAACTTAAGCAATATCTAAGTGTATAGACAATAGGTTACCTCAATCAGAAAAGAATTAAGGGGAACATGATACTGACACAAATCCTAGTGCCTGCCAGCCAGTAAAAATACAACTGGTCTAAATTGTTTTCAAAGCCTAGAGGCACACATTGAACTCCCCATGCACCAACAATGTTCTAATATGATATGACGCTCCTTAACACATCAGAGTTAGCAACAAATAGAGGCAGGGCCGGCTTTAGGCCGATTCCCCGGAATTGGGCCCCAACACCTAAGGCGCCTTTTTAATGTTTTTAATGTTTTTTTTACTCACCCAGCACCCAAGGAAGGGGGGTGTCTGGGTCTTCAGCAGCATTTCGGCAGCGGCGGGGGGTCCACTCCAGGTCTTCGGTGCCATTTCGGTGCAGTGGGGTCCTTCGGTGCTGTGGAAGACCCGGAGCGGATCCCCCGCCATCGAAGTGCCGCTGAAGCCCCAGACCGCCGCTATTCGAATCGGGCCCCGCATAAAGCAGGCCCTGAATACAGGAATAATATTGTTTCATACCATTGTTGGCAATAAACACCCATCTATGTTAATTACACTTTATGTTTGATAGTCATCATTCAGTCAACATTTACTACACTGTAGTCTCTTCACAAATGACTTAATACAAATAGCCTACATATAAATAATAAATCTGGGAATAGCAGGAAGTTCCATATAGTGGTTGCCAGAAAAATGTGTTATATCATATAGTCACAAAACGCCATGTTGACACCTGCTGAAACTCCAGCAACCTCACAGAGTTTACAACAAGCTAGAATTTGGCCCAGTGTGTTATATTGGGATGAGTTTGTTGTCTTTTTGTTTGTTTGCTGTGTGCCTGCTTGATTGAAGTTTACACTGTGAGTCATTTGGGTGGCTGTGCGCTGAGCCTAGCGGCATGCTAGTCAAGGCTGAAAGCTTTCTAATGAGGTTCTATAACCTGCCATCCTTTGATTCCTAATTCCTTTAGGATCCCTTCACAAGGGGGAAGGGTTAACTCAGGGAGAACAAGGATTTAAAAACCCATCTTGTAAGCGAGCAGAGAAGCTAGCGAAAAGGAGCAGCAAACGAGGGAGTGCTAGGGAGAAGCTGGTGGTCATTGTACATGTAGGTACCAATAACATAGGGAAAGGTAGGAAAGTGGGTCCTGGCAGCCAAATTTAGGCTCCTAGATAAGAGATTAAGGTCCAGGACCTCCATGATAGCATTCTCTGAAATGCTTCCAGATCCACATGCAGAACTGCAGGGTTTCAATGTATGGATGAGATGATGGTGTTTGGAGGAGGGGCTTAGGTTTATTGATAAACAGACTAAAAGAGGTGATTAGAGGGGGAAAAAGGCATCCTTTAGAAATTGGATGTCAAATCTTCATGGGGAAAATAGAAAGGAGCATAAAGTCTGGCAAGTAAAATTTAAAATTATAATTAGGCAGGCCAAGAAAGAATCTGAAGAGCAACCAACTAAAGACACAAAAACTAACTGCACATTTTTTTAAATACATCAGAAACAGGAAGCCAGCCAAATACAGTAGTCAGTGAAGCCAACTAAAGCAGCATTTAAGAAAGACAAGGTCATTGTGGAGAAGCTAAATGAATATTTTGCATTGGTCTTCACTGTAGAGGATAAGAAAGAGATTCCCACACAAGTCATTCTTTTTAGGAGAAAAATCTGAGGAACTGATTAAGAGGTCAATAGAGGAGTTTTAGGAACAAATTCATAAATTAAACAGTAATAAATCACCAGGACTAGATGGTATTCATTCAAGAGTTCTGAAGGAACTTAAATATGAAATTGCAAAGCTACTAATTGTGATAAATAACCTATTGCTTAAGTCAGCCTCTGTACCAGATGACCGGAGAATAGTCAATGTGATGCCAATTTTTAAAAAGTCCCCAGAGGTAATCCTGGCAATTACAGGCCGGTAAGCCTAACTTCAGTACCAGGCAAATTAGTTTAAAATATAGTAAAGAAGAGAATTATCAGATACATTGTTGAATATGATAAGTTGGGGAAGAGTCAACATGGCTTTTGTAAAGGGAAATCATGCCTCACCAATCTATTATAATTCTTTGAGGGGGTCAAGAAATATGTGGACAAGGGTGGATATAATGTACTTGGACTTTCAGAAAGTCTTTGACAAGTCCCTCACCAAAGGTTTGTAAGCAAAGTAGACTGTCATGGACGAGAGAAGGTCCTCTGATGGATCAGTAACTGGTTGAAAGATAAGAAACAAAGGATAGATATAAATGGGAGAAAGGTAAATAGTGGGCTCCCTGAAGGATCTGTACTGGCACCTGTGCTGCTCAACATATTCATAAATGATCTAAAAAAAGGGGTAAAAGGTGAGATGGTAATGTTTTCAGACCATACAAAATTACTCAAGATAGTTAAGTCCAAGGCTGACTGTGAAGAGTTACAAAGGGATTTCACAAAACTGGGTGATGGGGCAAGAAAGTGGCAAATGAAATTGAATGTTGATAAATGCAAAGTAATGCACATTGGAAAACATAATCCCAATTATACATACAAAATGATGGGATCTAAATTAGTTGTTACCACTGAAGAAAGAGATCTTGGAGTCATTGTGGATCGTTCTCTGAAACATCTGTGCAATGTGCAGTAGCAGTGAAAAAAGCTAACAGAATATTATAAACTATTGGGAAAGGGATAGATAAGAAAGAAAATATCTTAGTGTCATTACAGAAATCCATGATATTCCCAGACATTGAATACTGTGTGCCGTTCTGGTCACCCCATCTTAACAAAGATGTATTAGAATTGGAAAAAAAGATGGGCAAAAAAAATGATTGAATGTATGGAACAACTTCTTCTATATGAAGAGAGATTAAAAAGATTGTGACTGTTCAGCCTAGAAAAGAGATGACTGGGGGGGGAGAGATATGATAGAGGTCTATAAAATCATGACTGGTGTGGAGAAAGTGAATAGGGAAGTGTTATTTACCCCTTCACATAACACAAGAAACAGTGAGTCACCCAATGAAATTAATAGGCAGCAGGTTTAAAACAAACATAAGAAACGACTTCTTCATACAATGCATAGTCAATCTGTGGAACTCGTTGCAGGGGATGTTGTGAAGGCCAAAAAGCTTTTTTAAACTGGGTTCATAAAGAATTGGATAAGTTCTTAGAGGACAGGTCCATCAACAGCTATTAGCCAAGATAGTCAGGGATGCAACCCCATGCCAGGGGTGTCCCTAAACCTCTGACTGCCAGAACCTGGGATAGGATGACATGGGATGGATCACTCAATAAATTGCCCTGTTCTGTTCATTCCCTCTGCAGCATCTGGCACAGGCCACTGTCTGAAGTGGGCTAGATGGACCACTGTTCTGATCCAGTATGGCCATGCTTATGTTCATTTAATGTTACCATACTATATTTTATTTTGTATAATGTTTCTCATACATACTCTTTCCCAAAACATGTCACTAGCCTGCTGTAAATAAAACAATTGCAGAGTTAAATGACAAATAATAGCATAGCAAGGGGGAAATTAATGAGCATAGGCCTTGGAGAAAAGGGGTTTTGCTAGTTGAGGCTGCTGAAGAAATTAACTGACTCAAGGCATCCTTTTACCAGTGTTGATCATTTTTTTTTGTTGGCCAGCTCCACTTACTTTTCAGTCCTCAAAGGCCCTCTATCAGTCTCCCCAATGAATGGGAAGGTTATGACCACTTTCTTCCATCACAATGTCCCTGGATGAACTTTTGACCCTGGGGGCTTTGGAACTGGGTGTCTGCTGGCAAAAGCCAATGTGAACCTGAGCTGGACTGGTCTTTTGAGTAGAGCTATAGAAATAAAGCTGTTAGAGATAGGAGATCGGCTTCAGCAGTCTCTTTACTGAATTCACATTAAGAATAGCTCCTTATCTGAGTTCACAAACACTGCTCCTGGCATATTACACCATTCACTATTATGGAAGAAGAGGAAGTATACAACAGAACTCAATGAGGAAAAAAAAGGACCAAATTCTGTTCTGGTATAAGCAATCTGATTCCTTCATCCCAGGCATACTTCCATACAGGCCTTGCCAAATAAAGGGCAAATCCTCACCTCTCTTTTGTTTGAAAAAGTCTAAAACCACCAGAACCCACTGCATAGAGCTGTTCAAAACTGTTCCTTCAAACAGTTTTTTCCATTTTGGGGGCTGAGGGTGGCTATTGAAAAACTGAAAACCCAAAACCTGAAAACTGAAAACCCAAAACTTTTGATGACAATATTGAACAAAAAGAATCTTTTTTAAAGTTTTGTTGACATTTTCATGGCAACAAAAATCATTTCCCAATGGCTCTACCACTGTGGCTCCATACCTGGGTGAGTGTACTACAGAAAGGCCACATAGAGTGACTGTGAACCATGGAAATGCTGCAGAGTACTCTCCAGAGGGACTAGCTTCAAGGAAGCACAGTGGATGTGGGGAGAGGAATGGCTAGTGAGCAGTGCCAGATTAACCCTGTCATGGGATCTCACCCCCACTTTGAGCTTGTGGGTTCAAAGATGGGGACCCGCATGTATTTTGCCACCATGTCCTATGGGATCTCACCCCCACTTTCAGCTTGTGGGTTCAAAGATGGGGACCCGCAGGTATTCTGCCACCACCCTAACCCTTAGGGTAGGGTTCCTTCTCGCTGCCACCACTCAATTAGGAAATGTGAATTGAGACACAGTCCTTTCCCAAAATCCTAGGGGATTCCAAGAGCCCCAAATTCATGGAGTTCTTACACCCAGGAGAAACCAACCATTCCCCCTGCTTCCTCCCCCCTCCCTTTTCCTAGGAGAGATACCGGGATCCAACTACAGAGGGATACCTCCCCCTCCCCTTTCCCTGAGAATTCACCCAAGGAAAGACCAACAAGTCCTTAATAGAAAAGAATTTATTAAAGAATAAAAAGAAAATACAGAATCTCTATGAGCCCAGGCTGGACACTCATAGGGTATAACCTTATCAATCTCTGGAGAGAATCCCCTCTCCCCCTTTTCTCAGTAAAAGTAATATCAGCAAACAGGAATAAAGCATTTCCTTTAGCAAACACACAATTGCAAATGTAGAAATCAAATTATAAGACTAATTCGCCTTTCTAATTAATACTCACTATTAATTAGTAGAAACTACTCCAGGAGAACTTGGAGACATGACTGTCCTCTGTTAGATCCAAAAACAGTTCTCACCCAGACAAAGGCTTCCCTCTACAGAGATTTGAAAAAATCTTATCTCTGATTGGTCCTCTGGTCAGGTGGTCACCAGGTACTACATGTTAACCCTTTCCAGGGAAAAGAGACCTTAACCCTGATCTGTTTATTTATGACAAACCCATAGGCTAATAAGACTATAGCATTAGTCCCTCCTATTTTTAGGCCCTACTTTAGGCCCTAATTTTTAGGCGCTCCTATTTTTAGGCCCTCTGTTACATGTTGAAGTAAGAGCTGAGTGACAGTAGCGGGGCCATCGGAAATTTTTTGTCTCATTAGATATTGCTTTGTTTTACACATTAATCCATCAAGACTGTGAAATCAATATATGGTGGTTGTGATTTTGTCTTTGTGGGCTAAGTAAGTTTGTGGGCCCAAGCAATATTGAACTTTGTACACAGTAGGCATACACTAAACAGTAGAAACCATGTCGAAGAAAGGAGGATGGCAGAAATTGAAGGAGGCCAAAGAAAGACGGCAAGACAAGATGTAGTGCTGAAAGGTACTCCTTCTCTCCTAACATTTTTTGCTCCTACTAAGTCTGGAAGTGAGGAAGTCCAGGCAAATACCAGCCCAAGTGAACTTGCTGTGCCTGCGCCTGATGAAAAGGGGCAGCCTCCTGTGATTTCTCTAGCTGCAGTCTGACCCCACTCCTCTGAAGATTTCCCCAGTGATAGTAATACAAAAATATCCTTCTCCAACAATCCAGGCAACTGAAACATCACTTCTCAAGATCTCACTGCATATTGGACTGAGAAAGGCCCACAGAAATGCCAGAATCTAGATGCTGACTTTTCATTGACAAAATGAGAGTACACCAATCAAAATCATTATCTGACCAAATCAATGTTTGAATATGCAAAGCCTAACAAACAGTTTAGCAAGCGAAAGTGGCTTATCTATTCACCTTCTGAGAATAAAATGTACTGTTTTTATTGCTGCCTGTTTTCTGATACCAAAAAGTGGGGAATAATCTGCAAAAGCTTCAATGATTGGAAGAATACTGCATACACTACCAATCATGAAATGAGTGAGCAACATACATTGTCAGTTAGCAGCTACCATGCACAAAAGAAAGATAGTGGCAGAATTGATACCCAAATGGAAAACCAGTTTTTGGAAGCTTGTGCTTATTGGAAGAATGTTCTCAGATGCATAGTTGAAACCATAGTTTTTCTTGCTGAGCATGGCCTGCCATTCCGTGGCTCAGATGAGACTGCTGGATCAAAACACAATGGCAATTACCTTGGTGTTCTAGAGCTAATTGCCAAGTTTGACCCTTTCTTAGCACAGCACATCAATGAACACACAAATCGTGAAAAAGGCCATACATCATATCTATCAAAGACTATAAGCCTGCAGTACAATGAATTCATCACAAAGACAATGCTATTAGCCATTTTAGATAAGATCAAAGATGTGGGATATTTTTCATTGTCCGTCAACTCAAGACCACATGTGTCACATGTAGATCAGCTGACTGTCATCTTGCATTATGTGCTACCCAGCAGACCAATTGAGCATTTCATTATCTTCATAAACATCACCAGCCACACAAGGGAACACTTGCCTCGTACCTACTCGATTTCCTCACCGAAAATGGGATTGACATCAGCATTTGTCATGGCCAAAGCTATGACAATGCAAGTAATATGAGTGGCACTGGCAAATATTCAGGGATGCTGGCAAAGATAAAAGAGCACAATGCTTGGTTCATTACATTCTATGTGCTGCACCCTTACTCAACTTTGTTGGCCAGTCTGCTGTGGATTGTTGTGTTGAAACAGTTTCCTTTTTTGGATTTGTCCAAGAGTTGTACATTTTTTTCTCTGCATCAACCAGTCGTTGGATGAGTCTTAGATATTCACTATCAAAGGGATGCCCAGTGCCCAAATCACTCTCAGGGACACAGTGGAGTGCCAATGCTGCAGCTGTGAATGCAGCTGTTCTGGGATACACCAAGTATAGAGCATCAAGGATGATGAATCTCAAAAATCAGCAACAAGAAAAAGTGTGAAGATCCTGAGTGATGCAATTCACACTTTGGAAACTGGTATTTTGTGTGAGGTCTGGAATGATAGCAAAGTGCTCCAATTGACCTTTCCACTGCTGTAAACCTAATGAGGAGTCTTGGAACTGTTCTTCAACAAATGCGGGATAGTTTTGATGAGTATGAAATTCAGGGGGCTTCAAGGACTGCTGCTAACCATAAGCATAAGTCAGCCAAATGCCACAAAAGACAGAAGACATGCAATGATGCAAATGCCCCCTCATTCAGTGACAAAGAGGCCTTCAGAGTTAATACCTTCATCACAATCATCGACAAACTGAAGAGTTCATTAGAACATTGGATTGAGGCTTACGAAAATATTGACAAAACCTTTAGCTTACTGACAAATGTTTTGCTTAACATTGTAAGTTATGAAGTCAGTGAAGGTATCAAATGTCTGTATCAAAAGTACCCAGAAGATCTCCCAGTTGATTTTACTAAAGAATTTCTTCAATTTGTTGAATTCACATCACTCTCAGATATAGAGAGAAAAGATGATGAAAGCAAATCTATTTGGATGTACCAAGTTATCACTGAATCCAATGTGACAGAATGTTTTCCAAATGTTGAAAGTGCCTTACGTCTGTATTTGTCACTAATGATTATTAACTGTAGGTGGAGAACGTTCCTTCTCTTTTCTAACAAGGGTCAAAAATGACCTCTGATCCTCCATGACTGAAGAGCATCTCAGTGCTTTGTCCCTCTTGAAAATTGAGAATGAAATCATCAGGTCTTTGAATTATGATGACATCATTCATGACTTTGCCACAGCTAAAGCTAGGGGGAAAAAATTGTTTGAAGAACTATGTGCAGAGTAGAATAAATGTGTTAAATTTACATAAATAATATGTAAATATGTATGTAGATAAATGTTTGATGACTTCATAATTTTTTTTGCAATATGTAATTCATACTTAGGCCCTTCCTTCCCATTAGCCTTAGGCCCCTCATAAGCTTAATCCAGCCCTGCTAGCGAGTCCACAATCCACAGATCCACTGACCATCAACACAGCAAGCTACTGCTGCTACCACATCTCAGAGGCTGCAGTACTGGACACAGTTATTTTGTGCTATGGCTACAGGAAGGAAGAGTCTATCCCATAAATTCCCCTGTACAAAGTCAGCATTTATGGGGGACAAGACTTTATCCCCAAACTTGTATGTTTTTATCAACTCCATACCACTTTACTATTCTTACATTGTCTTTAAGTTTCCTTGTCTGTGTGGGTTTAAACCAGGAAATTAATAATATGGTGTCTATTTGTGGTTTAATTCTAACATCTATTGCAAAACATTATACTGACACAGCATTTGGATGTCCCAATGACTGCTGCAGATGGGCTTTGGAACACAATCTACTTATAATATCCTGCTGTTCATCTGTCTAAAACCAAAGACCAGAAAACATGGTCTAAAGGGTCTAAGCAAAAGAAAGAATCTAAAGGGAGTGAGAAAAACCACCGAGAGAGATTTCATTTTAATTCAGTCCAGATTGATGCTACCAAAAGCAGTTACCAGCAGTTTATAGCTGTTCTGTAGCCTTTGTGAAAACCATTAGTGGCCTCAATGACGTTTCTAGTGTGCAGTTTTCCACATCACATTTGGCATCCTTATTGGTGATAATTCTTGACCTTTCTGTTGATGACTAGGATGGAGAGTGAACTGACTTATACCCCAAGGGGTGAAGCCACCCCCACTACATCAGTTTTGAGGCACATTGAGAACCTTACATTGCCACTACCCATGTGGTACGCTGTGGGGCAGATTTCTCAAAGTAAAGCACACACAGGTGCATGCCTACCTGATACGTACAGAAGCTCGAAAGCTTGTCCCTCTCACCAAGTTCTAGAAATTGGTCCAATAAAAGGCATTAACTCACCCACCTTGTCTCTCAAATCAAATGACACACAGCCTGGTAGGCACGTATCTGGCCAAGTGTGTTTGCACAAATATCTTATTTGCGTATGTACATTGTGTCTTTGCTCAGACAAATTAGGAATGCACTTGTCCCTAACTGATAATTTGACTCTACGAGTCCAGTTGTACGATCAGTTTATATTCATCTACTCTGTCTTCACTGAGTTTTGGAAACTGTTTACAACAATATGTACGTTCAGCCTGCATCTAGGATTACCTTATTTCATGGATTTAGGATGGTCACATGAAGGAATGCAACAAAATGAATGGTTCTGGAAAGTGAATTAATGTTAAAATAGTAGCAAGCAATTATTTTTAATTAATTCTTTTAGTAACTGAACTTTCAGCATAAGCCTACACAATCTGAAACAAAATTACTTTAATAAAAAACACAGCTGTTTTATTCTGTAAGCCAGGTGTACCGGCAACCTATGACAGCATATTTCTTATCTCAAACATTGCAGATCAATACAAATCTTATTCCACACTAAAAATGATTAATATCAGTCACATCCTAACTGTAAAATGGCCATTGTAAAATTAATCCTCCCTTTGCAACAAAGAACCCATACATTTAGAGGAAATGCACATTGGTTCACCACCTTCAACCAAAAACCTCAGTGAGATGAAAACAGTTTAGCTTGGATTCTCAACTGAATCTAAAACCAAACATCATAAGATCAGCAGAAAAGATTTGCTGTGCCTGATCTTAGTGACTATGGGGACTCTTCTGTGATTGAAGACTGATTTCTGCATTGCACAATAAAAGTTTCTTCTGAAGCACCCCATTTTCATGCTGTTATAGCCCTGCTTGCTTACAGTGTCTGCTGGTAGTGTTAGAAAAGCAAATTCGCTATTAAAAAGAAGAAAGATGTATAATTTAAATTCTAGCAATCGGGTGTTTGATATCTGTGCTGTGTGTTTCTTTACATTAATGTTAATTAATATTGAAGGCAAAGAAACTGCTATAGACAAGACCTAAAAATGTGATACTTCTTGTTTCAGGATATTTATGTCAAGCTTTACAATATAAGTATCATGATCAAAATTATGTTTTTTAATGAAAAATCCTGATACATTAGCCAAATCCACCGCTTTAAAAATACCCTCCTGTTTCACTCCTCAGATAAAGAATTTTGCCAAAAAAGTGAACGGAATATATCAGCCTGCACAAGTGCTATTTAGCTGTTTGTAAATCTCTCACCCTAGGCATTTTGAAAAGACCAGATAAGCTTTTGTACTCTGACGATTGGCATATGGACAGTATGTGGCTGACAACTGCGGTGTGTCCTGTTGCAGCCAGGGGTTGTTACAGGTAACAGGATTAGATACTTGGGGGATGGGAGGGAGTATGAGGGAAAACATCAATTAGAAACTAAAAGATTGAAGCTCTGAGCCCCCCCAGTCTGGAACCTAGATCCTATGCCAAGAAAACATAGAGGCCATGAGAAGAACCAGACCACAGCTTTCATGGATGACAAAGCCTGGCATTAGGAATAAGTTGTTCATTCCACTCTCAAAAAAGAAGCTCTGCCAATGAGTTTGAGCTTAAGTCATTAAGCCTCCTTTAGATCGACAAGACTGAAATATGAACACGCTGAGTTTAGGGGGAAAAATATGCTTATTCCTATAGGTACCACTAGAATCATTCTTAGGGCTGCATTCTGGGCCAAAGGCACCTCTGCACTAACGATATTGGCAAAACTGCAAACACACAATTGCAGCAATCCAAAGAAAGTACAACAAAAGCAGGTAAAACTGTCTCCAAAACCACAGAAGTCAGGCAGGATTTCATTCCCACTGTATTTTCCAGATAATAAAAAGTTCTTTTAAACAATATTTTTAATATGTTTATCAAAGGAAATCTGCAAATTCAACTTTAACCTCTCAAATTCCAGATGGAGAAATGAGAATTCTGCACAGAAATCTGTTCAAGTTTTTGGATAGAAAGTAACTCCTGCTGAGAATCAAAAACTGTCTTCTCCAGTTTGAACTTGGATTTAGCTATAGACCACTGGAAAGCATTCATCTTGGAAAAATCCAACCCATTCAGAAAACAATCCTAGGTGGAGATCATCTTCCTAAAAGGGAAAGGCAAAGTTGTACTGCTCAATAAATGCTCCTAAGGGCAGCATACCTATAGGAAACAATCAAGTTGAATACAGAACAGGTGCTTCATAATATGAGCTGAATTTAACACTATAAAATTAATCATTCAAATGAGATATTACAACAAAGCTAACACTGCCTAGAAGACAGGTGAGCAATAGCTTTCAAGGTGACACTGCAACCTCATTCAATGCAGCCAAAAAACTTGCAGACCTTAAGTAAGATTGCATCTGCTTATCATCAGGGCAGTGACACTAATGTAATCTCCTACAGCATAAAGTGAAGCAAACAATTAATTGCAGAGTTAGGTCCTGACTCCCTTTTCTACTCCTTACTGAGAAATGGCCAACAATTATTCATGCCGCCCACTGACAAGATCTTTAGCACAAACCACGTGGGAAACAGAAGTGTGTTCTGTAAGGGCCAAGTCCTCTCCTCTCCTCTGTGGCTGAAGAAATAGTGCAGTTCCACTGCTCAATGAGTAGGCAGGATTTGGAAAGCCCATGCAAAGAGACTCTCCCATGGCTTCCTATGTAGACAGAGACAGATGAAGAATCTGCTGCTATGCTAAGAAAAGAGGGTTCATGGAAGCTACCCTTTCCCCTGCTCGATTCTTCAGTGTCCAACACAACTACTGAATTAGGAATCAGTGAGAGGATTGTGGGCATTTGCAACACCAGAAACAACAGGACACACACCTTTGCACCATGGATCCAAATCACAAGTGATCAGAGTCTTTTGCAGCACTTTTGATCAACCACTTCTTCGAGATTGGCCAATTAAATCTCCTCAGAAACACTGACTGGAGCAGAGCTGGGAAAACTGTAGATAGCGAGCTACTTACATGATTAATTTAATTTATTTGTCTGGTTGCAATTCTCCAAAGGTAAACTCTGATCCTTCCAGCTGTATGAGTTATTTGTAAATGGCTGATTAACACTTTGTCTTTATGCAGAATATATCCCAGACTATGGGATGTTCTCAAACTGTTCACTCGCCACATGATCATCACTTATCATGCTGTTCTGAATTGTCTCATTATATTGCCTATCACAATATAACAATAGCCATTCTTTTTAGCGTATCTATTCTTGGTGGCGGACTGGTCACCTAAACTACAGGGAATATTCTTCAGCTTCCAAACTGAAACTTTACAAACAAACAGCAAATGGAGAATCCCCATATTAACACACATATATTCTTGGTTAGATGTGAATACAGGTATTTCACCAGAATACCCATTTCCTTGTTTGTGAAAACAGTGAGTAAAAAGGGCTATAAACAGGCTTAAATTGAAAAGTAACTCAGAATTCACAAGATGGTGTCTGAATTACTTTCCCCCACATTTCACTCAGCTCTAGTCAGGAGTGTCATTCTGTAGGCAACATCCTGTGCTGTATAGATGTGAGTGCAGCAGTGGGTCTGGAATTTTGCAAGGGAGGGATGTGCAGTAGATAAAACAAATATGTAATTGTTATGCAAAATACTATACATGATAGTTGTGTCTTTAGGAAAGAGACCTAATGCTTCACACAAATAATAACCAGTAATTCCATGCTGTCTAACTATAAAGTTCTCCTTTCTTTAAAAAAAATTATAATAACCTAATTTGAACCAATTTTTCTGTTTTCTATTGAAAATCCATGTTTATGGGAAATCATTTCATTTTTAAAATGATAAAATGATAAAATATTCTGCCAAGATACATTTTCCCTTTTAAAATAAAAGCAAACAAGCACCAAACAAGTTTTAAATTTATACTTGAAAAAATAGGCTAGTTATAAATACTTCCTTTTTTAATAGCACAAACAAAGTTACAACTAAAACACAAAGCAACCAGAAAGGTAGCAATTAGGGAGTCACTGTGACCTAGAGAATAGTGCATTGGACTGGGTTTCAGGAGACCTGATTCTATTGCTGACTCTACTACTACCTTCTGGACAAGCCACTTCACCTCCCTGTACCTCAGTTTCCCCATCTGTAAAATGGGGATGATGATACTGACCACCTTCATAAAGTGCTTTGAGGTGTACTGATGAAAAGTACTATATCAGAGGCAGATGTTTATTAATTATTATTATTATTAAATTTTCAAATGAAAAAACCATGCTGGCCACAAACAAAATGCCCCTTTTACAAATAAAGGTTTGTTTGGTAAATTACAACTTTTCCCTTCTTAAAAATGATCAAATGTGCTGGGGAGTCACTCAGGCCCCAATCCTGCAAACACTTACACAAGTGCTTAACTTTAAGCACAAGCAGTTAAATTAACTTCAGTGTGGCTACTCATGTCAGTAAATTTAAGCATGAGTGAATGTTTGCAGAATTTGGCCCTACATTTCTGTCCATGTTCTGCTGGCTTTTAGGTTATTTTCCTTTTAGAGGCTGGAAAGGGTAAGAAGGGGAAGAGAGTGAAACCACACATTCACCAGGGTAAACATGAAGTCCTTCAGCAGCCCCCAGACATCTGGTTTATTTGAAAATTTGTCCCTCAAAAGTTTTTTGCTCTGGTTCCCTCAGAGCTCCCCCATGACTCCTAGTTCCCATCATACACCTCTCCATGTTCCTCCTCCTGTAGTGCCCCATCTACTCCCACTTACAGTTTCCCCTAAAGGACTGACCTCTGCTTTCAGTCTCCATGGAAGCCTCTTGTTGAGCCCAGTAGCGAGGCAGATGCTGGAGACAGAGCCAGATGCCTGAAGCTAAGAAAGAAAGTTGACAAGGACAAGGGGAGTGGGCTGATGAACAGCTGGGCTGCCTGTCCCTCCCAGGGACTTGACTAGTGCAGCAGTTATATGATGTGTTTTTTCAAAAACAGACATGGTCAGAACCAAAACAGGGCTGTTGGGGAGAATTGCTTAAAGTTCTCAGGTCTCTTGTCTTCGAGTCATTGAAGTCACAAAGAGATTGAATGCATCAGACTTGCTAGCAGGGAAAAAGAGAATTCAGTAAGCAGCAACCAGTTACAAAATGGCCACTTCCAGGCCACAGCTGTTTTGCTCTGCCAGATTTAAAGGGTTAGAACCAGAGATGAATGCTGGGAAAGAATGTTTCTGTAAGAAAGCAACCTGGCACCAGGGAGAGTTAGGCCTGGTCCACACTAGGACTTTAATTCGAATTTAGCAGCGTTAATTTGAATTAACCGCGCACCCGTCCACACCAGGAAGCCATTTAATTCGACCACGCCAGGAAGCCATTTAATTCGAATTCGACTTAATTCGAGGGCTCTTTAGTTCGAATTCGGTACTCCACCCCGACGAGGGGAGTAGCGCTAAATTCGACATGGGTATGTCGAATTAGGCTAGGTGTGGATGCAAATCGAACTTACTAGCTCCGGGAGCTATCCCACACTGCACCACTCTGTTGACGCTCTGGACAGCAGTCCGAGCTTGGATGCTCTGACCAGCCACACAGGAAAAGTCCCGGGAAAATTTGAATTCCTTTTCCTGTCTGGACAGTTAGAATCTCATTTCGTGGTTGGACATCGGGGCGAGCTCAGCAGCACCGGCAGCGATGCAGAGCTCTCCAGCAGAGGAGTTCATGTAATCTCTGAATAGAAAGAGGGACCCAGCATAGACTGACCGGGAAGTCTTGGATCTGATCGGTGTGTGGGGTGAGGAGTCTGTGCTTTCGGAGCTGCGCTCCAAAAAACGGAATGGAAAGACCTACGAGAAGGTCTCCAAAGCCATGAGAGACAGAGGATACAGCCGGGATGCAACGCAGCGCCGCGTGAAAATCAAGGACCCCAGACAAGGCTACCAAAAAATCAAAGCGGCAAACGGACGCTACGGAGACTGACACCACTGACCCACCAGTGACCATGGACTCTGACGATGGGACAGTGTCGACAGCCAGTTCCTCGGCGATGTTCGCGGATGGGGAAGATGAGGAAGGGTTTGTGGAGGACAAGGCAGGTGACAGCGCTTACAACGCTGCTTTCCCCGACAGCCAGGATCTCTTCATCACCGTCACGGAGATCCCCTACCAACCATCCCCGGCCATCAACCCGGATCCTGAATCAGGGGAAGGAGCAGTCGGTAAGTGCTTTAACCATGTAAACTTTTATTCGTAATATAACAGGAATCTGAAGTATGTGAAAAGGAGGTCTCTCTATATATGGGGATAGAACAGAAATCCTCCTGGGAGATCTCCACGAAGCTCTCCTGGAGGTAATCAAAAAGCCTCCGCAGGAGGTTCCTGGGGAGAGCTGCCTTATTGGGTGCTCCGTGGTAGCACACTTTTCCGCGCGAGGCTTTCATGAGGTACTCAGGGAGCATTGCCTCCCCGAGCACGGCTGCATAGGGCCCTGGTTTGTGCTGGCTTTCACGCAGCATGCGCTCTCTATCTCCTTCAGTGACCGTCCTCAGGGTGATCTCGCTCGGAGACTCCTGCATCTAATTAGGGGAATTACTGTAATGTTACGCCTGGTCCAAAGTATTTTTAAAAAATCTCTGGACAGACGGCATAGCAGAGACTCAGCACGCTGCTGCGTGACGAGCGTAACAGAAACCCAAAGAATCAAATGGACGCTCATGGAGGGAGGGGGACTGAGGGCGCAAGGTATCCCACAGGTCCTGCTGTCTCCGAAAAGGATTTGCATTCTTGGCTGAGCTCCAAATGCTTCTAGGGTCAAAAACAGTGTCCGCGGTGGGTCAGGGCATAGCTCGGCAATTTACGCAGCCCCCCACCCACCCCCAGAAGTGAAAGGGAAAACAATCCTCTCTTGACTCTTTTACATGTCACCCTATCTTTAATGAATGCTGCAGATAGACGCGATGGTGCAGCACTCAACACCAACATCCTTGCTCCCCCCACACTATGGATGGCTGATAGTACAATAAGACTGATATCCATCGTCATCATCAGCCTATTGGCACATGGGGCAGTGCAAAAGGACTGGTAACCATGCAGACTACCATCCGTTAGGTCGATCAAGGGCGCCTGGCCCTAATTTTTCCTGGTAGATGGTACAGTATGGCTGATAACCATCGTCATCATAGCAACAGGGGGCTGAGCTTCATCAGCCCCCACCCTTCATGTGTAAAGAAAAGATTCAGTTGCCCCTGGACTAGCAGCAGGATGCTGGGCTCCTCTCCTCCACACTCCTTAATGTCCTATCTGGACTATCATAGCAACTGGAGGCTGCCTTCCACTCATTTCTCACTAACAAGTCACTGTGTCTTATTCCTGCATTCTTTATTACTTCATCACACAAGTGGGGGGACAATGCTATGGTAGCCCAGGAAGGCTGGGGAAGAATGGAATCAACAGGTGGGGTTGTTGCAGGAGCACCCCCTGTGAATAGCATACAGCTCATAATCTATGCAGGATCTGACACAGAGCAGCTGTGCTCTCTGGTTCTCTGATACAGTGGTTCTCTAGTACACTTGCCCATATTCTAGGCAGAACTGATTCTATTTTTAGATACCAAAAAGGAAGGATTGACTCAGGGAGTCATTCCCAATTTTGGCTTTTGCGCCCCTGGCTAAGAGTAGCCAGGGGCACTTATGACAGCAGCAAATGTTGCAGTGCAAAAGGACTGGTAACCATGCCCATCTTATTACCAATTTATGGTATGGTAGATGGTACAGTATGGCTGGTAACCATCTCTGCTGTCATGCAAAAGCAAAAGCATGCTGCTGTGTAGCGCTGCTGGACCGCCTCTGTCAGCGGCATCTAGTACACATACGGTGACAGGCACAAAAGGCAAAACAGGCTCCATGGTTTCCACGCTGTGGCATCTGCCAGGGCAATCCAGGGAAAACGGGCTTGAAATGATTGTCTGCTGTAGCTTTCCCGGAGGAAGGGATGACTGACGACATTTACCCAGAACCACCCGCGAAAATGGTTTTTGCCCCATCAGGCACTGGGATCTCAACCCAGAATTCACAGAGACAGACTAGACTGTGTTCATTGTTCTCAAAAATGTATCTTTGCAAGGAATTCACTCCCTTTTTCCCATCACACAGCTTCGACTGTCTCCAGACCTGCCACAGCATCCCCCTCACAGAGGCTGGCAAAGATTAGGCGGCGAAAGAAAAAGACAGGGGACGAGATGTTCGCTGAACTTATGGGGTGCTCCCGAGACGAGGCGGACCAGCAGAGCCAGTGGAGGGAGACCCTCTCTCTGTACCAGCGCTCACACAGCGAACGGGAGGAGAGGTGGCGTGAGGAAGGCAAGCAGGCGACTCAAACGCTGCTTGGACTAATGAGGGAGCAAACGGACATGCTCCTGCGCCTTGTGCATGTTATGCAGGACCTCAGGCAGGAGGACAGAGCCCCCCTGCAGTGTATCTGCAACCACCCTCCCCCGCCACAAAGTCCCATACCCCCCTCACCCAAAATAACCAGAAGGAGGGGCGCCAGAGGCCGTGTAAACTGTCACTGCACCCCAGCAGAGTGCTCAAGTACCCAAAAGCTCTCATACCCTAAATTTTGAGAAGTCCTTTCCTTCCCGCCTCACCCAAGCCCCCATCCCAGTTTCATCCCCTAACTGTCTAGTTGATAATAAAAAATACTTTTCTGTTAATTACTGTTTCCGTCATGTTCTTTTAGAGGAGACTGTGTTTGAAGGGGGGGAAGGGGGTTGGTAATTTGACAGGACAATCACCTTTACCAGGGTACAGACATGGGGGCAGGATCAGCAGCAGGTCACACACACACTGCTGTCAGTACACACCCTGGTCGGTATGGGAGGTGGTTTGCAGGTTCTGTGTGGGTGGGGGGGTACGTGACTTTGTAGCGGGGGAGGGGGGTTACAGATCTCATGCAACGGTCCCTGTCCTGGACCACAGAGTCACGCAGCAGAGGAATCTGTATCCGTCCTCCCCCGCCAAAAGGCCACATAGCCCCCACACACAGAGTCCCAAAAAGGAGGGATGGCAGGCTCCGTTAAAACATCCAGTCCAGCACTGCAGACCGCTCTGGGAGCAGGAGCCTGTCATTCCTCGAGTTTACAGGCGGTCTTTACATCACTGCACACCCTACCCAGCACAGTCCGTGTCCCGGTTTCAACCCTGTAACGCAAAGTCATCAATAAAGAAACCTTTATAAAGTTACAGTGGAACATGTATTTTATTTTTAAACGTGTGTTGGAAGTTGGAGAAGCGGGGTGGGCGGGGTATGTAACTGCAGATGCTAGTCAACAGTAACTTGGTAAAGAAACAGGGGCAGGTTCAGCTTCTCTGTAAAGAAACTGAACAGCCACAGGTCACGCTGCTCACTGCTCGCTGGTACTTGAAGAGTTCCTTGTCGCTGTGCAAAGAGCCTGCACAGAGCTTCACGAGCCAGGGCATTAGCGGGTAGGCTGGGTCCCCGACGATCACTATAGGCATCTGCACATCCCCAAGACTTATTTTGTGGTCCGGGAAGAAACTACCTTCCTGCAGGCGTCTAAACAGACCACAGTTCCTGAAAACACGCACGTCATGAACTTTGCCTGGCCACCCGACGTTGATGTTGGTAAAACGTCCCCCATGGTCCACCAGTGCTCGCAGCACCATTGAAAAGTAGCCCGATTTCTCAGCAGCTGACTGTGGAAGAGGTGGACGATAAGGTGCGAGGAGTTGACAACGGCCATAACTGCAGCGGGATCCGTGCTCAAAGTGCTGTGGCGCCCGCGCTGTCACTGAGCAGAAAAGTGCACGAACAGATTGCCCGCAGGCGCTTTCTGGGAGGGAGGGAGGGAAGGCTGTGATTGATGGTTCAATGATGACAGTTACCCAAAACCACCCTCGACACATTTTTCCCCCCAGCATGCATTGGGGGGAAATCCCAGAATTCAAATGGGCAGCGGGGAGTGCAGGAACTGTGGGATAGCTTCCCACAGTGCACCGCTTCCAAAGTCGACACTGGCCCCGTTACTGTGGACTCACACAGTCGAACTAGTGTATTTAGTGTGGATACACAACTTCGACTTCATAAGGTCGATTCCACAAATTCGAATTAAGTTGATTCGAAATAGTCTTGTAGTGTAGACATACCCTTAGTGAAGGTAGTTACTACTGAAGGGGCTTCTGTATGTTGCCACTATAACACACTATGTTTTCATTGAGTGGTATCTACACAGGTTGCCTGAGTCTCTCTAAAGCGCAACACTGACTTCCTGTTCTTGGGCCTGCACCTTTGGCAGAGTTAACAAATGAATCACCTCTGATGTGTTTATTAATAAATGCTTCACACTCTTGTAGGGCTTTTCAAAGGAGCTCAAAGTGTTGTACAAAGGTACATTTCGGGGGCTTGTGCAGCTTACTGTGAGAATCCTGTTCTCCTCACCTCTGCCCCTCACCCCATCAGAGGAAGGGAGGGTTCTGTCGATGTCATTAATATCTGGGCCAGAGCAAGAGAGGGGGAATGATTCTGCCATCCAGTGATTAGGGCACTTACCTGGGAGCTGAGAAATCCCAGTTCCAGTCTCCCTGCTGCCATTTTTCTTTCATTATTTATTCAAAGTGGAACAACTTCAACAGGAGAGACTGAGAGCACTCCTACATCAAACTATCCCATAGCTTCATGGTTCACACACACTCTGGAGTGGTGAGAGACCCTCTGTTCAAATCCTCTCTCTCCCCTTCTAGAAGAGAGGGGAAAATTGAACCTGGGTGTCTCACATCCCAGGCAAGTGCTCTAATCACTGGGCTAAAAGATATAAGGTGGCTGCCACCACCATCCCTGTTTTGTGTGGAGTGAGGCAAGAGCCTAATTCATTCCCTCAAGAAATGTCTAAGCCTTCTGACTCCAGGTAACAGGTTCCCATTTTTGGATTGCTAGCAGAGCTAGACATCTCCCTACATCCCAGACTTAGGAGCCTATCTCTGAGAGCTTAGCATACACTTGGTATCTCCCATTGGCTAGTTTAAGAAGCTCCACAATGTAGCCTGCTGGCTTTTGTTGATCCTATTCTAAGGCATCTATCTCTCCATGTTCATCAGCCTACACACCTAACTTGGCTGTGTGGATTGCAGTGTTGTTCCTCTGATTTTCTAAGCACTGTGACATTCAGCGCTGCAACGCCTACATCTCTTTTTGGATCCCGCCCCCTACACCTATGCTTTTTGCTACGGCAATAGGCTCCATATAAATATTAATTGTATGTTGCAAGGATTCTTAACACTGATGAAACATTTGTGTAACTGTGCTGTGTGGGGACTCAAACCATCTTACAGTTGTGTTTGACTGTAACTGTGTTTGAAAACTCTTTCAGTCACAGTTCCAAGTTCTAATGTGCACAAGTCCTCTGCGGGACACAACTATGTCAAATTCCTGACCTGCTTGCTGATCACTCTGCTCCATGACTTCATACATCCAACCATCCTCTTGGCCGTCTCAGCCATGATGACAAGTTCATTTTCCAACCTCTGACCTCCCTAGCCCATCTGAGGACCTATATTACATTGGTGGACGTGCAGGTGAATGAACCGGTGATGGTTCATGTGTTCATGAATGAACCGGTGATGTAATATATGCCATCATATGCCAGCAATGCCCCTCTGCTATGTACATCGGCCAAACTGGACAGTCTCTAAGGAAAAGGATAAATGGACACAAATCAGATATTAGGAATGGCAATATACAAAAACCTGTAGGAGAACACTTCAACCTCCCTGGCCACACAATAGCAGATCTTAAGGTGGCCGTCCTGCAGCAAAAAAACTTCAGGACCAGACTTCAAAGAGAAACTGCTGAGCTCCAGTTCATCTGCAAATTTGACACCATCAGCTCAGGATTAAACAAAGACTGTGAATGGCTTGCCAACTACAGAACCAGTTTCTCCTCTCTTGGTTTTCACTCAACTGCTAGAACAGGGCCTCATCCTCCCTGATTGAACTAACCTCGTTATCTCTAGCTTGCTTCTTGCTTGCATATATAAACCTGCCCCTGGAAATTTCCACCACTTGCATCTGAAGAAGTGGGTTTTCACCCACGAAAGCTCATGCTGCCAAACGTCTGTTAGTCTATAAGGTGCCACAGGATTCTTTGCTGCTTTTATCATTCTCTTGGTGAGCTCACTGGCTACAGACCCATATTAATTTTTCCACACCCATCAGCCTTTCCAAGTGACATTTGTTTGCACCCTACACACCTGATGCCCTGAATGACCCATGGTAGCAGAGTTTGAAGCTGCCTAGTAGCCAGACAAACCCATGGCTGCAGGTACCTCTCCCATCTCTTTCGTTTTCACTGTCTGTGAATGAGTTTACTGGCAGGAATGTTCACAGAAGAAGCAGTTTTGAAGCAAATATTAGAGATATTAGAAAATATTGCAGAATCTTCATAGAAAATTAATTTTGAACTCTCATTACTGTTCACAACAGAAACCTAATTGTATGTGTTATAGTCATCCAATCAGAAAGAGAAGCAATAACATGTCCAATCAAAGCTAACCAGAACAGCTTGAATCTTCATTTTCCAATACTTGTGACAACTTGCTGGCAAACAATCTACAGACCAATAATTATTTATAGAAATTATCCAGTGAATAACTGAATCATTAATAAATTCCCAAAATTTGTAGGAAGCTCATGGATAACTAGCAAAGAAAAAGAGTCTTAGTTGATAATATACATTATTTTCTACAAATTATTCCCTCAGCTCTAGGTTTCTAATGAAAGAAGTCTGTATTGGTCAAGGTGGTGCAAGATCAAGAAGATTTACGGTATGTTCCAGCGGATACCACAATCTTAGCAGTAGAATATGTGCAAGTTAAAACTACTTCCCAAATAGGTGCTTTTTCTATCTTGGTGATTTTGATTGTAAGCTCTTTGGGGCAGGCACTGTATTGGTTTGTGACTTGTACAGCACCAAGCACATTGTCTTGTTTTACAATTGATAGATAATAACATAGTATGTAGAGTAAAATTGAGCACAGTAAGCAAACAGGAGCTGTGTGATAGAAAAATATATCAAACAGTGAATATACCAGTGCATCTTTACATACCAGCCAGGGGTGGCTCCAGGCCCCAGCATGCCAAGCGCGTGCTTGGGGCGGCAAGCCGCGGGGGGCGCTCTGGTCCCGCGGCTTCGGTGGACCTCCGGCAGGCAAACCGCCAAAGGCAGCCTGCCTACCATGCTTGGGGCGGCAAAAACCATAGAGCCGCCCCTGATACCAGCATATATGTAAATGGACACCAGGACTTCAGAAATCAACAAATCTGATATTTCTTTAGGAAAACCAGCTTTATTTTTTTTGTTAACCCTATAAGATCTGTCAATGCACACATTTTCAATCCATCTCTCCCCCTGTGATATCTAGACAACAAAAATGCATGAGATCAGAATACTCATCGGATAATCCGATACTACCATTAAACCTTGCTTCAGTGTACTGTACATTCAGATTATCATTATAAACCTATATATTCAAATACTCTGATCTAACTGACTACAGATTGGAACACACAGATTCTTTTATTCACAAATAAAATTGTTCAATTTTCCCCATTAAACTATATTTCTTTTACAAAATTTTTGCAAATGTGCTAGCAAATATCCGTTAATAGAATTTTAGAACATCACAGCCTTGGGAGAACTTATGATGTTACCATAAACAGATACTAACTCTATACAGATACCAACACCGATGTGAGCATAAACATTGTCCCACACAGAAAACACTCAAAGTACTGTATCTTCATAAATCTTATGGGTTTTATGAATTACTGCCATTGGAAAAATAGTAACACATTGGAAGAAGTGCTTTCAGGTAGAATTAGTTTAGTAAATCTAACTAATTTAGTTTATCTTTGCTTTATGCTTATATATAATTCTACATATATCACCTGAACACTGCTGTATTCATTACAGATAAAATAACAGCATGTGCACCATAAAGAAAAAGGACAAAAGTGTGACTTAACAGCAAATCAAAATAAGCAGATCTTTCTATTTATCAATTATTGTGTTGCATCCACAATATTCTACTAAAAATTTGGCACTGTTCCTTTAATTTATTTATTTATTTATTTATGTTACTGATGTTGTTTCAGGGAATGATAAATACATTGTACCATACTATTTTATGTTTTTTAAAAGGTGACCTGTACTTTCCATTTCAAACACGGATTCTTTAATGAAAATATTGTAATGTCAGTCCATGCAAAGCAAATGCATATTAATATGCGTTTACATCTGTCTCATATTAATATTCATGCCTGAATCCACATCCCTACACAAAGCCAATTTTCTGACCATCTGTGTGATGGCTGGTGGATGCAATGAATAAATTTTATTTGTGAGGGGAGCGATAAATCATGTATCTTCAGTTTTTCACCAGCAATCTTTCCTCTTAGGTGCTAAAATGTTTTTATCGCGGTTTAGAATTTTTAAGTAAACCAAACTGATTAACCCCTGAGCAGTTCATGCAGAGTCATCGGCCTTGTGAAAGGCGACAGGAAACATAATGAGAAGTACAACTGTGTGACAGAGCAAGAGGTACTGCAATTTTAGCCGTTTTATTTCATTGCCTTTTCTTCTTGCTTTATTCTTTTTTCAGAAATATATTCTATGTGATAGTTTAGAGCCAATGTCTGAGACCCTTACTAATGTTGATGGGTACCTTACTATGAAAAGAGTCTTACTCGTTTCAGTGGGACTGTCCATGGAGTTAGGCACTACTCAGCACAAGCAACAGTATCAGAAGCTGGCATTTTTGAGAATTGAATCACATTATTTCATAACCTGACACAGGTGAGGCTAAGTGACTAACATGATAGCTGGTTTCTAAAGCAATCATTTTGCATCATGTAGTAACTTTCAGAGTGCACAATGACACTTTCTACACAGAAATTAAGCTCTACTACTAAACTCTGTGCTTCTGCTCTCAGTTACACTGGTGTCAACCCAAAGTAACTTTGGTGGCAGCAGTGAAATTACTTTGAAAGCATGCATGCCAAAACAGGGCTAGAAGTGAGGATTAGCGGGAGATTTCCATAACACAAATACAGCCACATCAGGGAATATGCTTACAGCACATCTTTACCCAAACCCAGGTAAAACAGGGTTCAATGTTAATATAGACTTTAACTGTAGCTTATAAGAAGGCTAAAGCCTTGTTAAAGACCATCTGGCCTTTTACATGGTTATGGAACAAGGTTAAGATCCAGTCTATGTCACAAAATAGAACCCTGTAGCAATGGAACTTGAAGAAAACCAAGATGAAACCAGATTAACTGACATGGCTGAATTTGTACTGTAGACAGGGCCTCTGCTATTTTGCTGACTTTCCCGGCTTGTTTTGAGAATGAAGCAATTTACTGCTCTGTGAGACAAAAATCTCACTGTTGTTAAATTTCCACGCCAAGAAAACTACATATTCTAAAAAGACCGTTCAATGATTGTGGTCTTGTTTTGTCACAGGATTAGAAAGAGGTGAGAATGAAGCACAGAGGCCCTTTCAATATCCATTGGGAGTTTTTCCATTGACTTTAGTATGCTTTGGATCAGTCTTAATGAGACTGATGCAGAACCTCCAAAAGTCTGCTGGCTGTTGTACTAACAAGGAGGGAGGAGCAGGATGGGAGCATATGAGTAAGGATAACTATTATCACTTAGTACTGCTGTTATATATGAGAGCTCATGTCTCCTTCCCAGGGCCGGCTCCAGACCCCAGCGCGCCAAGCGCACGCTTGGGGTGGCGTCCCGCGGGAGGGCGGCAGGCATGCCTGTGGGAGGTCCACCGGAGCCGCCGGACCAGCGGACCCTCCGCAGGCACGTCTGCAGGAGGCCCACCGGAGCCGCAGGACCAGCAACCGCCAGAGTGCCCCCCGCGGTGTGCCACCGTGTTGGGGCGGCGCAAATCCTAGAGCCGCCCCTGCTCCTTCCTTCCTGCCGGTACACTGCTGCTTCCATCTTTCAGACAATCCCACTGCCTGCAGGGCTGCCTGTATCTTCTTGCCTTTATGATTGTGAGTTCAGGTTACAGGCACCTGTAACTGGGATCATATTAAAAAAGATGAAAACATGTCTGTTCTCCCCTGCTCTTGTGGTGCTCCCCCTTTCCTTACTCCCTGGCCCACCAGACTTCACATTTAACCCCATCGCATCCACTGTCAGTTTTTCAGAATCCAAATAATGCTCCTTATCATTTGAATCAATAGATAAATAAATCCTCTAAACCATCTGCCCCTCCCCCCATTAACTGGCTGATGTTTTACACTCCCTGTTGCAGGGGTGGCTCTTGAGGAAAGATCTGAAGGAGGAAAAGGAGCAGTTGTTCAAGGAGTACATCCCATGCACAAAGGGCAAAAGAGAGACTTGGAGATGTCTGTGAGAGAAGTTGACAAATGGATGGACAAGGCTGGCCTCACTGGGGAGGAGCAGAGGAGATGAGGTGATGCAGTAACAGTCAAGAACAGACACATGGAGAGAGGCAGCATTGCAAAAGCCCTGGAAGATGAGAGTAGGAGGTGTTGGTAATTGGTAAGAAGGAGGAAGGTGTGTTATCAGAAGAGGTGGAAAAAACTGAGGCCAATGTTTGAAAATCTGGCCCTTTGTGTTCTCACTGGGAATGCTGGGCTTAGCGGAAGACTCTGGTAAGGAGAAGCAAGTCCACTGGGAAGAATACAGATGGTCTGGGTTAACTGGCTTCTTGGGAGGTGCGGAAAGAAAACATGTAAAACTTTTTAAATTAAAAACAAGATCCTAATACTCTTTCTGGATACACTGGATCAAATTTTAAGATGGTGTAATTCCAATGAATTCATTTCAAAATCACTTCCATAGAGTTATGCCAACAGAGAATTTGACCCAATATACCCAGTTCCCTGTTTAAAAGTCGGTTGAGGTGTTCAATATATTTTTGTAAAATAGATTAGGGAATCCATGAAGAGGGAGGAGAAAGTTCTCTCCACCCTTTAATGTAAATCAGAGTGTGTCAGCAGCATATAACCTACTTCTACCTTCAAGTCTACAGCTGTGTGTTAGTTTTGCCATTATTTGTGCACTGAACTGAAATGAGAAAAGGAATTTTGCATGAACTTCACATATCATCTGCATAATTAGCCAGAAGTTAGTTGTAGCTCAGATAAATGCACACAACTGCAATAAAGGGCTCAAATAGTGCTGCAGAAAATAAGCAAGAAAGTTATTCAACACATTTCAAGAAAATATGCTTGTAATGAAAATTTTATCTAATTCCTTTTTTTATTTGTGTTTTCTTAATAATCTTTCATAACTGGGAATGTGGGTAGTTCATAGGACTGTTAAAGGATGTAGAACCTTTCATCTCTGGGGTTCATTAGCTTCATTTGTGGTCAACAGTAACAGAAAAGCATTATCATCCAATGGGTGTTGAATGACCTGTGAGAAATGAGTTTAGTCGTTTCTTTAAAGTTCCCAGTGCACAGGCATCTTTATCACATACACCAGCATCACAATTAACACTATTTTTATGACCACTAAAATTCCCACACACAGAAAAGCGATTTTGATGAAAACACACCTTTATGTAAGGATGTAAATAAATATATTTAATATTTCAGGAGATAGGTTCTTAGCTTTAAAGCATCAGTGTCAACTTTCACCCACTTGAAAAAACAAGGATTGCAGGAGTGACTCAAAAACAACTGGTTTCTGCCTCTTTTATTTCTACTAGTCTCCCTGATTTTAAAATACCCATGAAATTTAGACAAACCACCTATTCCATCAAAACAGGAATGGATAATAAGGTAATTAATGTTGAAGGGGACTACTCATACTTGAAGTTATGCACGTGCTAAATGCATTGCTGGATTGTGGCCGAAATTGTCATTGTCACTTTTCAGGCTATAACTGGCCAGCACAAGTGCTGTGTGTACATTTTTGCTCTGCGGTACATGCAGAGTGGGTGCTCATGTGCAGAATACAACATCTGGGAGAGAGGAAAAAAATACAATCCACGTCATGTGAGCTGGGAACATGCCATAATGGAAACTTTTGGGCTCTTTGTCTACACCAAGATTTGACTATGTTAAAAAACAGGATGATTGGCAATAATTTTTAAAAAGACAGAAATCAATTCTGTAATTAGAGGGATCCCAGATTTTCCATTTTATTTCCCAGTGGCTAACAAATCTAGCCTGCAAGGAGATTTTAAATGTCCCTTTAATCACACTGTAAACATGCAGAAAACATATACAAGCTGGAGAATTGCAATGGGACAAGTTCCTGAATTAAATTCCCAGTGTTCCTTATTCCCAGAATTACAAGCAACTCCAACTGATTCATCTTTAGTTATATTGTCAAATTACACTCTATGTCCACTTCATTTGAACAAGAAAAGTAGATTCAGCCCTGTAGGCTCCAAGTTTCAGAAAATCTTTTGTGTCCAGTCTTGAAAAATATTTCCAGGAATGCTACACACACTCTGGGCTTTTTAATCCCTCTGCTTTGGTCAACAAAAAATAACCAAAACATTTGCAATACTGTCCCCTTAAAGATGATCTCCTCTCGGTATTTTTAGTGCATAACACTACCGTAGATCTAGTGAGATTAATTACATGAGAAAGAGAGAGGATGATGTCAGATCAGCAATTCAAGCCAAAACATAAAGTCCAAGATCCGGATTCTCAGCCTCCATCCTTGTGCTTGGGGCAGGGATGGGACAGAGACAGGACAAAGGAGGCTTTAAACCACATTTGTGCTCCAAGTAATCTGAGAGTACCATGCAGTACTATGTTTTGCTTCCCATCACACCCTACCGGCCGTGAGGAGCAAAGAATGGTCAGTGCTGTGAAGTGCACACCCAAAATGTCCCTGATCCTCTCCCTACGGTGGCTGGGAGCAGGGCCAGAGCAGATCACTTACACAAATCAACACTGCTTGGAAGGCCCCCTGTGAAGGTGTTGTTCTTGGGGGAGCATTTCTACCCACTTTACGAATGCCAAAGCAAGGTAAAGGGGGCCTTAGTGTAACTGTGAATCAAGCCCAGAGTATTTACACTAGCTTTAAACCATAGCTATTTAGGGATTGGAAACCACACAATGCTCAGGGTTTAATCTTGTCAGATGTAATAAATTAAGCAGGCTTGGGTCTTGGCATTCTTGGGTGGGAAACCCTGTATGGTGGCTGATTTGCTAGGTAGCATTCTACCCTATGGCTCAGGACTGAACTATTTTCTTTTCCTAATAGAGTTCCATTCTCTACAGTAATGAATTCTTCTGCTCCAGGTGATGATTCATTCCTTGGGTACAATAATCTTCTAGACCCATCTTCCCATCTCCCCCCCGCCACACACATACAGCAAAAAAAATGTCAATTTCATACTCATTCCCACCCAAGGGCTCCATGTGCTTCTCCAGTACTAGCACTTCAGGCACCAGGCAAGGGCTGTATATTGTATAGACAAGTTCAGCAATGAAAGAAGGCGCATGCAGCAGCTCCCAGAATCCCGCTCAATGAAGAGCAGCATGGCCGTGTCTCCTCTCCTCCTCCTCATATGCTGCTGAAACGCCTCTCAAAAGAAGAGGGGGTGAAGCTACGGAAGCTATGTAGCCCATCTGCCACATGCACCTGGAGGCACTGGTGAGGAATGCAAGAAGAGAGCGCCACTCACGGTAGATCCTGCAAGTCATGCTCTGGGCTGAAAATTTGAACAAGGCAAGCTGACCATCCCTTTTTGGCATGGGTTGTGAAATAGTTTTTTGCTGCTTCTTCACCACATTTAACCTGTTTCTGACCACCATTATCACTACACTACATATAACACTGGCCTAACAATTTCAAGAAGAGTTAGTGAGATGATTCTTTGGGATACACCAGAGACTTAATTAACTAACTTTACATAACAAGTAGCAAAGAATCCTGTGGCACCTTATAGACTAACAGATGTTTTGCAGCATGAGCACGAAAGCTCATGCTGCAAAACGTCTGTTAGTCTATAAGGTGCCACAGGATTCTTTGCTGCTTTTACAGAACCAGACTAACACGGCTACCTCTCTGATACTTGACTACATAACAAGTGTTTATGAGGAGAAAGGGGTGAGGAATCTTTAGGTCCCCACAAACCTCCTGCAGCTGAAGTGGATTAAAAGCCCACTTAAGTCATTGGAAAGACACTCATTAACTTCAATAGGCTTCAGATTAAATCTTTAGCTACTGGTTTACGTGTTCAATGCCAAGGTCCTCCTTTACAGGGGTTAAAGACATGCTCCATTAGTAAGAGCTCACCCAAAACCCAGATTATCAGCAATCTTCTGCCTCCTTGTTGTGTATTTATCTCTTCTTTTCACTCTATCCTCTTAATCTTTCTGTTTCTCTTTCCGCTCCTCCCTCTTTCTAGCAGATATTTTCTCACTTTTAAATCAGCAATTTCCCTACCTCTCTCCTTTGTTTTGAAAAATAAGAGCTGTGCAGTAGCTTCATTGTCTCTCTTCTCCTTTTTCCTCCTCAACCTTGCTTATCATTTTTCTCTAAGGTCTTTGTCTCTCTTCCATCATGGTTTTCAGGAAAGGTTTGCAAAATGTTTGTACTAAATTCAAATTTAGTACTAAATTCAATTTTTAAATTACATTTCCAATTGGAAATGGGTCCTGATTTTGCATTAAACTGGATAATTTCCAAGAAGAACAGGACCATTTTGAAGTGAAATGGATTTCATTACTAAACCAGGCAAATGTCAAGAATTTCCTTAGCTTTCACAACCAAATTACTGATTTAATGAAAATACAAAAGTGTCGGGTCTGTGAAAACAGACAAAACACAGTTACAAAAATGGCATGATAAACACGTGGTGATTTCACACAGTCCTTGTTATTTCTGTCCCTCCTCTTGCAATGTCAATCTTCTCTTCCAATTGCCAGTCTTACCTCCTCCTAACCCTTTGTCTCTCTTCTGCACTATTCACTGTCAGGTCGATCTTGTTGTCCTTGGACTCAGGTTCTCCACATGGTAGGAAATAGTACCACACTAGACAGCTACATGGATGATTGCTTTAACTGCCTTAACACTGTATCAATTATAGAACTCATTGGAAATTTTCTGATGAAACACTTTTCCATCAGAAAATGCAGATTCATCTAAATCTAAAATGTTGTGGGAACATGCCAATTTTGGCAAATCTTCTGAAGGAACACAGGCAGAGATCCGTTGGAACACTACCTGCCAGCTCATCACCCAGCACCTTGGCAGCCTTCATAGAATCATTCATAGAATCACAGATTATTAGAGTTGGAAGAGACCTCAGGAAGTCATCTAGTCCAACCCCCTGCTCAAAGCAGGGCCAACCCCCAACTAAATTAGTCACTACCCGTTGAGACGATGATCTAGCCAGCTTTCTATCCACCTTATAGTCCATTCTCCAATCCATACTTTTTTAACTTGCTGTCAAGAATACTGTGAGAGACCATATCAAAAGCTTTGCTAAAGTCAAGATATATCATGCCCACCACTTTTCCCATATCCACAGAGCTAGTTATCTCATCATAGAAGGCAATCAGGTTGGTCAGGCATGACTTGCTCTTGGTGAATCCATGTTGACTGTTCCTGATCACCTTCCTCTCCTCTAAGTGCTTCAAAATGGATTCCTTGAGGACTTGCTCCATGATTTTTCCAGGTATTGAAGCGAGGCTGACTGGTCTGTAGTTCCCTGTATTCTCTTTCTTCCCTTTTTTAAAGATGGGCACTATATTTGCCTTTTTCCAATCGTCCTGAGGCAATTCCAATCCCCAATTGCCATGAGTTTTCAAAGATAATGGCCAATGGCTCTGCAATCACACCTTTCTGGTGGACTTCATCTGAGTCAGGACCTTAGGGCTTTCAGGGTCCACAGCTCTGGCGGAGGCACCCTAGAACTTCCAGGCTTCCAGACTCCCTTCTGTGGAGCCAAGAGACTACCAACTCTGGGAGCCCCACTCTAGCCAAGGCTCTTGGGATCTAGGTTTCCAGCTCCACAGCAGGGAGCCCTGGGAACCACAGCTGAGCCGGGAGCCTCAGGGCTTGAGTTCCCAGGCACAGACTCATTTAGATATTTTCAAAACAAAATATTTCAATTATTTCTAAATTAATTTTTCATAACTTTCCTGCCACATGCAATTGCAAAATTTCTACTTTTCATTCTGAAATGGAATGCATTTTTTTCCAAAATGTTGGAAGTTCCCAAGGAAGGAAAAAATGTTGACTTTCAACAACTTCTGACCAATCATTTTTTTCCTTATCGTCAATTATTATGGTAAAGCATGAGTGAGTAGCTTTTATGCCTGGGCTGGTAAATTTTCATTACAGTTCCACAAGTCCTCAATCCTTGAAAAAAATTGGAGAAACTTAAACAGAATCCTCTAAATCTGACCTAATACAGACATTTAGGGCCCAACTCCCAGCTGTGTAGCTAGGTACAGTTCTATTGACAGCAATGCAGTTAGGCTGATGTATGTACCGTTGAGAATCTGGCTCATAATTACTGCATTTTCAGCTGGTCAGGGTAAGGCATCAGTTTAAATTTTGCAAGCAGAAAGCTCTGGGCTTTGAGAAAGGCCTGAGGTGTTCTGAGAAATAATCTTGAGAGACATTTTGTATTGTAGGCATTTCTTGTATCATTTCATTGGTTGTAATGTTATATTAATAAGAATCTGTTCTAGAACTAGAGCTCTTCATTTTTATTAGCCAATGTAAATGAGCTCTTTAGTATTGTGTCTCAGACAGATCTTGGGTTTTCATGTAAAGTGTGCCAAAACTGTCTGACCAGCATTCAGTAAGAGCATGCTGAAAATAGAAGAAACTCATTTATCATTAAAAATTCACATCTCAAAATTGGCTGCCATATCATCTGGCATTTGAAATAATTGTATTATGTTTAACCCCTCAATAACTCAGCTACCTGAATTATTGCCAAATAATATCTTCCATTCTCCTAGGCTTTCATTATACTGACAAATATCTGTGTCACTACATGAGCTACAGGTTCCTTGGAATGAGGGTGTTCCTTGCAACATTATTGCCAGCTGATACCCAGAAACAGCATGAGTGATTTGTTTGCTTTGTGATGTTGGCTTCCTTTGTCCTGAATTCAGCAGTAACATCTTGCTAATCCTGTGTTTAAATCTATAGACACTAATGCTCCCTCTTTTTGGATCTCGTCAGTGAAATATCAAAGGCTTAGAAAGACTAACAATAATTTATCCATCTGCGGGGCTCATACAAAACTGAGGATTAAAATCTCTGCAGTACATAGGCTGTAAATTATGCATTGCTCTGGACATTACTATGAGTAATTCTGCTTCACTTGAAATGCTATGATCCAAAGTCTGGAAAAGATTAAAGGATGAATTTCTTTCTTGATTCATTACTGCACATGTTCTGTTCTTTTTACTTATGTCTCTATTCTGTTTATGCACAGAAAATGTTTTATTCATGGATCTGTATATAATTGTCCATGCTTGTGCCACAGGATCTATTCAAATGCCTTGACATTATAAATATACATCTAATTTTATGTTATTTATTATTACAATGGACATTAACTGTACCATGTTTTGTGTATTTTTATGATATGACACTAAAAAAGTTAAAAGTCCACAAGTTCAAATTCTGAAGCATAATAATCATTTTCCTATTACAAAATGCACAGATACAGAAGTATAATAGCCAATCTGGTTGATAACACTAACAGGCTCTGTTAAGGATGGATTTTTTTCTCCAAAGCCGTTTTGATTTTTCTTCTTCCATATCAGTAAAGTTAAAAGGTTCAGGGGCAAAAATTACTGGAAATCTACATCAAAATTTTCAAGTAATCATATTCTCATGTTGGGAGCTTTTTATCACTGCCAATTATAATCACAACATAAGATTTATTTTGGTCTGGATAAGGATTTCCAGTACAATTGGAAGGACATAAGATTTTGCTAATACACCCATGCAAATATATAGTCATAGCATAAAATAAAGCTTCTAATTAGCTCTGATATGACATTGCGATCCATTCCAGTTTACCAGTAAAATTAAGGGATGGTGTGTATATTTGCTTGTTTTGAATATATTGAACACTTTGTTCTGATTATATTCTGTTCACACAAGAAAATACATCTGCTCCATCAATGATATAAAATGGGTATTTCCTCAGGGGTGTGTAAAGTGTATATAAATCTCTGCGTCTGCCTGATATTTGCATAGATGCTGCTACGTATGTCACTTGTGCATTTAGTTTTCTTTGTGATGTGGGAGTAATGCTAGTTAGTTCTCTATGGTGTAGTGAGATCATGGACATTTTTGTTTACATGTGTAAAGCTTTAGTTGTACTGTGAATAGGGCCCCACTGTACATTATGACTCCACATTGCACTTATGGTTTAGGTCCACTGTATTTACATAATTAGAAAAACCGTTCACGTTTAATGATATTACAATATAGGCTTTATAGACCCACATTAGATATTTTATGTTAATTAAATTAATAATTTACTTATTTTTTTCCACAAATGAATCTTTGTAAAAAATACATTGTTGTTACAATTAAACATAGCTTGTAGAAAAGCACCCTTTTGTATTACCCAAAGTCTCATTTTTCTCCAGGAACTCCCGTTGCAGCAATCCCCACCATAAGCCATTAGTTTAGCACATCTGCCCACTCTAATGGCTGCTCTAGTGTACACATACCTGACTGCCTTCTAATTTAGACATCACCAATAAGACACTAATGTTAATGTCTCCTGGGCCAGTTAAATCCTGGATTATTGACTAGCTACAGTTATCGGTTCATTTGGTCGTTGGAGGTGAACCAAATGCACCTGAGGTCATAAATAGGTCAAATGTTTATACATATTTCAGAGGAACCAAATATTCTTGTTGCACTGATAGCCAAAAATAAGTGTACGTATAATTTAAAATTTGTTCTTGCAGAGCATTCCACTGAAATTTCACTCACATGCAATATCCCTTTTGTTTATCCAGGCAGAGGTGTCTAATTAGGCATAATGTCCTTTTCAGGATGAGCTGCAATTTAAAAAAATTGACACAATTTAGCATCAAGAAAACAAACTGCTGCCATCACACTTCTGATAATCTTTTATAAACATAAAAAGAAAAGGAGGGACATTTAAGCTAAGCTATTTCTAATTAAAATAGTAAATAGAGATATGACAAAACGAATAAATCAGAAACTGTATATTCACATTGGGTCAAATTCAGCTCTAATGCAGTGGATGCAACTCTACTGCTATTAGTGGAGTTTCATATGTTTACACCAGAGGGAAAATTTGCTTTTTTTACTCAAGCAAGTAGCTGCCTTCTTTGGTAAAACTATCCAGATGAGAAAGGCAAATAGCAATTGATTCCAGGTCTGAATTTGGCCCCTTGTTCATCCTGAATAGTAGCCTGTGCAATTAGCAGGACTGTATGTGGCCTAAGGTACTACTTAAGGTGAATAAGCGTGACAGAATCTGGCTCTGTGCAATTTCCCCCCTTACTGGTTATTTTACATGCAAGTTAGAATGCATATTATACCCTTAATTCAAAAGGAAAAGATTAGGCTATAAAGAATTGTGCACTAGGATGCATGCTGTATTTCACTAAGTGTGGATTTACAAATGAAAATAAAATATGTGAATATAGGAGAAGTAAAATGATCCTATGATAAAATTCTTACAGCTTCTACATAAAGGACGATATATACTGTACAACCCTGTGGGCTTGATCTTCCAAACTTTGCACACGAAAATATGCAACTGTCTTTAATGTGAATTTTGCATCTTCAAGGAATTGAAGATGAGGCCTAGTGTTTGAAAATTCCATACATTTGAAGGTGCCTGCTAAAAAGAAAAGCTAAGGTTACCTTTTCTTGTATCTTGGTTACAAAAAGAGTGAAAAATAAAAAAAAAGAAGAAGAAAAATAACCACCACAGTCTTTCCCCTCTATAGTAATGTTTTTGTTTTGTTGTTTTAAGACTAAGGATCAAAAGTAGACATTTATTTTTCCAGACAAGTTGCTTAGAAAAAGTGCATCATGGCTTAGGGAAAATAGGTCAGTGTGATGGAAAAGCTACATTTCCATCAAAAACATTAAACAGGTATACATACATTCATGTGATATATTTGAAATGTGTTACTTTTACAGAGTGCCATGTCATAACTATTTGTATTGAACATTACATACCACCCTTGGAAAGTGTAATAATTTGCACACCTTCCTTTGTTAAACCTTTTTCATTCCATAAAGTAAACTGCCCCTCGTCTGCCCATTGACACTGGGTGAAAATTGCCATCTGCTGAAGTATACACACAGGGAAGGATTAAGAAGGCAGCTGTCAGTTCCACTGATCCCCAGGAGGATCAGATAAGATGTGGTGAGATATGCAATAGCTCCTCCCTTGTTTTTATCATAAGTAACAAATACCACAGTAAATGGGGAGTGATAAGGAACCAAAAAAACAACAACAACAACAACAACATAGCTACAAATAGCAAAGTCATCCCCAAGTATCACTGAATCTTGTAGAACCGTTGTTCTGGGAATGGTTCTGCTAATAGCAATAAAAATTAGCAGTCTTACCAGATGTGGATAACAGTTTTTAAACTGTCAAAGTGTTTCACATACAGTAGTTCTATTTCACAATTCCATTTCCTCATTAAAAAGCCAAAAAAATGCCTAAAGTAATTAATTCTCCTTCGGTTTTATTTTCTTTTTTCTAATTGTATTGGTCCCCCTTCCCATGGCCTGTACGCATCAAAAACTTCCACTGTCTTCAATGGGAGGCATGTGCACATAAATAATGCAAGATAAGCACCAAATAATCATTGTTGGAATATGCACCATGTAATCACTTTTCCTTGTCTAAAAAAGCAATGACAGTGTCAGGGTTTCTAGCCCATTTTTTGAATGACACTTTTTATGGATGCAGAAGCACTGAATGAAGAGAACCTGTGGGAACTCACCAGGACTTCCTCACAACAATTTCTAACAGTTCCCTAAGTTAGAACTCTGCTATTTACACCAATCCTTCAGACACTCTGTGGATGAAACTTCTGCTGAAGTCTGTGGGAGTTCTAGTGATGCAGATTTGGGCCTTTAGAGAACACATTTGAGACTCAGGCAGGTTCTACACTACCACTTACTTCAGTATAACTTATGTCACTCTGGGGTGTGAATAAGGCACCCCCTGAGCAACATAAGTTATGTCAACCTAAGTGCTATGTGGACAGCGCTATGTCAGTGGGAAATGTCCCACTGACATAGCTACCAGCTCTGGCACAGCTTCTAGTGTAGACTGGCCCTCAGATACAACCGCCCACTATTGTATTAATTTAGATGGAATATATGGGCCCAAAGAGTCAAAGGTATTAACATGACCCAGTCACTGCCCAACATTAAACAGTGTTAAAGTTCAGAGTTTGGTATTCAGAGACCTCAGCCTGCTCAGTACCATGGCAAACACACCATTAAAATCCTTTTAACCTTTTATTAAAAGCACAGAAAAGGAAACCCAGTTAAAGCATTTGAAATGTAAAGTACACCTCTACCCCGATATAACGCCACCCGATATAACACAAATTTGGATATAACGTGGTAAAGCGGCACTCCGGCAGATCAAATCAAGTTCGATATAACGCGGTTTCACCTATAACGCAGTAAGATTTTTTTGGCTCCCGAGGACAGCGTTATATCGAGGTAGAGGTGTATTAAGTAAGTCTTTCATTTTAACAACATCCCTGTTCCCTTTTGCTGGAGCGAGTTTTAAGATGGAAATCTCCCCCTTATCTGACAATCTTTAAGATAATCATAACTGTCCTTTTAGGAAAAAGAGAAGATGTTAGTTGGGATGAGCTAGAGCTGCTCTTACTGCTCTTGTTAAACTCCAATCCCATTTCATCCCAGATGGTGTCTGGGATTCAGCTGGAGCTGTTGGAGGTGGTAATGTCATCTGGATCCCTCTCTCTGGCCTGGTGTGGTCAGGACATCTCACAGGATGATGGAGGCCTGGTGTCCCAGGAGATGGTGGGGGTAGCAGCTCATGATGGTGAAGCTCTCTCCAGTAGCCAATTTTTCTCCCCAAAGTCTCTTTCTTTAAGGAGTCACAAAGGGGTCATGGGCAGAATAGTCCGTCTCCTCATTATTTTGTCCAATTGGGCCTAGTTTCTGACACACTGATTTTGATTCACTGACTTCCAGTTGCACACTTTTTTTTTTAAACCAAGCATGATCTTAACACAGTCCTTGAGCTACATCAGGAGGCCTTTTTGTTTGGACTAATTCAGTCTGTTTCCCTTTTGTACCTTTTCCCATCAATATTTGTTATTATAGGTTATTGTGACATAGTATGAACTTCAGCTGGCCTGAGCTCACAGTTATGACAATTGGGCCTACAAATTTACCCGAGCACCCACTACTGGCTCATTTCTTCAAGTGCTCTGCACATGTAACTCCTACTGAAAACAATGGGAGTTGTGTATGTGGAGCACATCCAGAATCACAGTTACTATAGAAGATTCATGGGTGTTGGCAATATACACACATAATATTCAGCCTGTATCCCACTTGTACAAATTCTGTGGGCTTAATTGTTAAAAAGGAGAGGCCTGCTGACATGTGCAATTGTACATCTGCAGGTGTGAGTGTAATCAGCTAATCAGGTAATTACATGTACCACTAGCTAGTTAAGCTCCTAACCAGCCACTTGCAACCATGGTAATTGAGTACACAAATGTAGGCTTTTTTGGCACATGGGTCTCCATTTTTACAAGTTTGGTGCTTATTATTAAATGAGGATAATGCCTTCATTTGATATTTCTTTACTTGGTTTCCTTTCTCAGTCCTGAACTGTAACAATCCTTTCTGTTCCCGTTCATATACATTTAATCATATATTTGCTATTTGTTATTTTATGGGGTGGGAAGCAGAAATTGTTATGGTTTTACAATTAACTTTACAATACAGTAAACATGTGCACAGGTGAAAAGATGAGCAGTAAATATAGAGAGGAAGTTGCAGTAGCTGAATAAGGCTGGGCAGCTCTGCTCATCATGTGTTAACATTGCATGTTCAGCAGGCTTACTGTTAAGAGTTCCATGTAGACAGCTACACACAAGAAATCATTTGCAGTGCACAAGTTTCGTTGTTCCTACAAAACCCAAAAACTATGTTGCATATCACTGGCACCTTATCTATCAACTATGCACACATACCCCTCTCATTTACAGAGCACTCCAGTAATGTATCGAGTGTAGATGATATATTGTACATGAGTATTCCAGAATACTTAGCAAAGTCTCAAAGCCTTAGTCTTCCCCACTGGTGTGGAAAAGTGCCTAAACACTGACCTAAAGAGGAGGAGAGCTCAGCCTTCACACCCAGTCATTAGTCTTTCTCCTGAGATTGCCAACAAGGGTGTCAATGAATGCCCATTATACTGGTAGTTTTTGTGGCAGTTGCCACTTGTATACTAGGAATTGGACTTTACACTACTAACTCATTTCATACAGGCCACCAAACCATTGACAAATTGTCATGTCTACCACTATCAAATAGATCCAGATTCAGTTTGGTGACTAATGGAAAAATGGCTCCATATTTCATTATCCTATTCTTTGAACCATCCAGGAATTTCTCACATACCAATCTTAAAGTACATATGCAATCCCTCTTTCTTATTCCTTATCCTGTAAATAGATGTCATGAGCAATAGGTTAAGTGCTACAATTTGTTATTTTTGGGCTTTTCCATATGATTTTGTAACCAAATCTGAGGCTCTCCAACATGTTTGTTTGCATGCAAGAATGTTTCCTTCTGTGTCAACATGCATCTATTTATCCCTACCCTACCACCGAAATAGGCCCACTCAGAGATATGTTCAGGAAAGTGTTTATTTTGCTCAAGTATCCCTGCAGCAAATGAGAGCAGGACTGTAATCTGTGCCTCTAGCTGCCCCATCTCTCCCTTGTCTTATTCCTGCCTACTACAGCTCATGGGCCTGAACATCTTGTTGGGTAGAGGGGGTGGGCAAAGGACACTTCCTGAGAAGAACATGGAAATGCTCCTAGCATGCCTCAGATTATAGTCCCAGCCATACAGCTACACTAAAGCACCTTGCCCTTTCAGAAAGCAGGAGAAGGGCATAGCCCAGTGTCCAATCTCATCCTTTTTTCCCCCCTACTCAGCAACTTCTTATGCTGGGGCAATCCCTGGTCATTCTCTTCCACTTACAGTCACTGTAAATGTGTCTGCTGCTCTATGCCCAGGGCACCATTGGCCAACTCCACAATCCCTGGGCTATTCATATGACAGAAAGCATTAGTTTTCCATACAAAAGCCCCTTAAACACACTTAACTTGAAAGACTTCGTACATTTATGGAGGAATATGCACATAACTGAAAGAATTGACCTCTCAAGAGCAGCATAATCAAGATTCAATGCTGTATTCCAGAGATGTCTTTATTAGAAACTTACACACTGTAATATGGGCATGGATTCAAAAACTGTGATATTGCAAGAAAAAAAGTGTGTTTTTTTTCTGCTAGGTTTACACCACTGTTTTTCTTTAAATAGGTTCTTAAAATAATCTTATCACTTTGAAGAGCCAATTACATCTCAGTTTAACAGAGCAAAATAATTAAAGAAAAAATATTATAGAAGAACTTGCCATCAACTGGAGAAGTACATCTCTTGTTTCTAAAAACTACCATTAGAAATATTTTAGAGTACTCTACAATAGTAAACTATCTTCTAATACACCTATACCTTGATATAACGCTGTCCTCGGGAGCCAAAAAATCTTACCGCGTTATAGGTGAAACTGCATTATATTGAACTTGTCTTGATCTGCCGGAGCGTGTAGTCCCTCCCCCCCCCGCGCTGCTTTACCGCGTTATATCCGAATTCGTGTTATATCGGGTGGCGTTATATCGGGGTAGAGGTGTACTGGTAAGCAAACTCAGTCAAAAGACAAATCTAAATCTGAGACACCAATATTACAATCTATACCCAATCTTACAGTCCTATCACACTCAAAATTCCCCTTGACTTCAGTTCTAGATACAAATGACAGGATGAGTGGGTGCTCTCCTGCAGCAAGCCACAGCATGACAGGCACACCTGCCTCAGTTGCCCTTTTCAGATACCTCAAGGACTCCACGCCAGGCTCCTTTGCTTAAACAATACCCCTCCTGGAGACCAGTTTATTACCAAACATAGTGATCAGCATTAGCAATGCTCCTTGATCAAAGGGATAGCCTGGAGAGGCCAGTACCCAAGTAACCAACAGGAGGTGGGGGGTGGGGATGGCCTAGCACAGTTATAGCAGAGAGAGCTCGTGACAAAATTAGCCACCAAGGTGAGGAGAGCTTGAATGCAGTGAAAGTTCAGCTGCAGTGGGAGGAGTTTGGAGGATTATAACAATTAGAAAAGCACCAAGTCCCCAGGAAAACTAAGAAACAGAATAAAGAAAACCCAAATGTGCCTAACAAACATTCCCTAAATTTAGGTTACATTAAAAAAAAGGGGGGGGCAAAAAAGGAGGCAGAAAAACATCAACAGGGTGGAGGCTACCCCATTTATTGTATAGAGTGCAACATGCATGATTACCTGCCTCATGGACACTAAGGGTACGTCTACACTACGGGATTATTCCGAATTTACATAAACCGGTTTAGCAAAACAGATTGTATAAAATTGAGTGTGTGCGGCCACACTAAACACATTAAATCGGTGGTGTGCGTCCACGGTCCGAGGCTAGCGTCGATTTCTGGAGCATTGCACTGTGGGTAGCTATTCCGTAGCTATCCCATAGTTCCCGCAGCCTCCCCCACCCCTTGGAATTTCCGGGTTGAGATCCCAGTGCCTGATGGGGCAAAAATCATTGTCACGGGTGGTTCTGGGTAAATGTCGTCAGTCACTCCTTCCGCTGGGAAAGCAACGGCAGACAAGCATTTCGTGCCTTTTTTCCCTGGATTGCCCTGGCAGATGCCATAGCATGGCAATCATGGAGCCTGTTTTGCCTTTTGTGACTGTCACCGTATGTGTACTAGATGCCACTCACAGAGGCGATTCAGCAGCGCTACACAGCAGCATGCTTTTGCTTTTGCATGACAGCAGAGATGGTTACCAGCCATATTGCACCATCTACCATACCATAAATTGGTAATAAGATGATCGTGGCTACCAGTCCTTTTGCACTGCACCATTTGCTGCTGTCATAAGTGTCCCTGGCTGAGATCAGCCAGGGGCGCAAAAGCCAAAATTGGGAATGACTCCCTGAGTCAATCCCTCCTTTTTGGTATCTAAAAATAGAATCAGTCCTGCCTAGAATATGGGCAAGTGTACTAGAGAACCACTCTATATCATAACCAGAGAGCACAGCTGCTCTGTGTCAGATCCTGCAGAAATTATGAGCTGTATGCTATTCACAGGGGATGCTCCTGCAACAACCCCACCTGTTCATTCTGTTCTTCCCCCAGCCTTCCTGGGCTACCATAGCATTGTCCCCCCACTTGTGTGATGACACAGTGACTTGTTAGTGAGAAATGAGTGGAAGGCAGCCTCCAGCTGCTATGATAGTCCAGACAGGACATTAAGCAGTGTGTACGAGAGGAGCCCAGCATCCCACTGCTAGTCCAGGGGCAACTGAATCTTTTCTTTACACATGAAGGGTGGGGGCTGATGGAGCTCAGCCCCCTGTTGCTATGATGAAGACGGTTACCAGCCATATTGCACCATCTACCAGGAAAAATTAGGGGCAGGCACCCTTGATCGACCTAACTGATGCTAGTCGGCATGGTTACCAGTCCTTTTGCACTGCCCCATGTGCCAATAGGCTGATGATGACAATGGATATCAGTCTTATTGCACCATCAGCCACCCATGGCAGGGGGGGAGCAAGGATGTTGGTGTTGAGTGCTGCAGCATCGTGTCTATCTGCAGCATTCAGTAAAGATAGGGTGACATGTAAAAGAGTCAAGAGAGGATTGTTTTCCCTTTCACTTCTGGGGGTGGTTGGGGGGGTGCGTAAATTGCCGAGCTATGCCCTGACCCACCGCGGACACTGTGTTTGACCCTAGAAGCATTTGGAGCTCAGCCAAGAATGCAAATACTTTTCGGAGACTGCAAGAACTGTGGGATAGCTTGAGTCCTCCAGGCCATGAGCGTCCATTTGATTCTTTAGCTTTCCGTTATGCTTGTCACGCACAGTGAGCTGAGTCCCTGCTATGGCGTCTGTCTGGAGATTTTTTAAAAATGATTTTGAATTTCGTCTTCTGTAACGGAGCGCTGATAGAACAGATTTGCCTGCCCTTACAGCAATCACATCCGCATGGTCCATGCTGGAGCTCTTTCTTTATTTTGATTTTTAACTGCCTTGCCACACTTGCTGATCGGAGCTCCACGCTGGGCAAACAGGAAATATTCAAAAGTTCGTGGGACTTTTCCTGTCTACCTGGCCACTGCATCTGAGTTCAGATTGCTGTCCAGAGCGGTCAGTGGTGCACTGTGGGATACCGCCCGGAGGCCAATACCGTCGATCTGCGGCCACACTAACCCTAATCTGATATGGTAATACCGATACTAGCGCTACTCCTCTCGTTAGGGAGGAGTACAGAAACCGGTTTAAAAAGCCCTTTATATCGATATAAAGGGCCTCTTAGTGTGGACGGGTGTGGCGTTAAATCGGTTTTACGCTCCTTAAACCGGTTTAAACACGTAGTGTAGACCAGGCCATAGTGTAAGAGTGTGCATGGTGCAAGCAACTCGCAGCACTCAGAGCCAGAGTATGGGCTCTTGAGGCTAGAGTGGCTGAAATGGATGAGCAGAGGTACACAAAGAAGACTTTCAGGAAAATAGTACAGTGGTCCCACTACCTGTTGAACAGCCCCTGTGCTGTTAAGGAAGATGAAAGTCTTGGGGCAGGAAACCATCAAGCTGGATTAGAGAGAAATGATCCCATAGCTTGGATCTACCTTCCAAATGATGTCATGGTAGCCTTTCACACTGAGGATATCCCTCCAGGGGTGGGGACACCAGTTATTAGAAAGATATAGGCCAGGGATCCCCAACACGGTGCCCGCAGGGGCATCTAAATGCACCTGCGTCCTGGCCGGCAGTGGAGCATCCGCCGAAATGCCACCGAATTTCTGCGGCGTTTCGGCGGCAACGCCTCTTGATGACGTTGCTTGTCGGTGGCAAGTGGCATCATTGAGAGGCGTCACCGCCGAAACACCACAGAAATTCGGCGGCGACGCCTCTCGATGACGCCACTTGCCACCGACAAAATTCGGCGGCATTTTGGCAGATGCTCCACTGCCGTCACGGTCCTTCGTCTGGCGCCTGTCAGACGAAAAGGTTGGAGACCACTGATATAGGCAATAGTAGGGGCATATTCAGTTATTAGAAACATAGATAGTTGGGTTTGCGATGATCCGAGCACCACAGGTTGAATTGCCTGCCAGATGTGAATGTTGCGGACCTTTCAAGACATCTAGATAACCTTATAGGCAGTACTGGAGAGGAGGCAGTGTTTGTGGTATCTACAAGGTAAGAGATTAAAGTCCATGACCACCATGGTAACATTCTCTGAAATGCTTCTAGTTCCACACACAGGCCCAGGAATATAGGCAGATCTGCAAGGTCTCAATGCATGGATGAGATGATGGTATAGGGAGGAGGGATTTAAATTTATTAGGAACTGGGGAACCTTTTGGGGAAGGAGAGGCCTATACAGGAGAGATTGGCTCCACTTACACCAAAATGGAACCAAATTGTTGGCATGTAAAATTAAAAATGTCATAGAGGAGATTTTAAACTAAGGGTTAGGGGAAAGCTGACTGGTGTGGAGGAGCACACTGTTTGGGTGAAGACATCCCTTAGGGATGAATTTATTAGAGGGGGAAGTCTATATCCTAGTATCAGTCTTCACTGAAGAGAATTTGGGGGAGATGCCCAAAAAGGATATCTCTGATATGGGCAATAAATCTGAAGTACTGTGCCACAATGATGTGTCAGTAGAGGAGGATTTAGAACCAACTGATAAATTAAATAGTAATAAATCACCAGAACCAGATGGTATTCACCCAAAGTTCTGAAGGAACTCAGATATGAAATTGCAGAACTACTCATTGTAGTATGCAACCTATTGCTGAAACAAGTCTCTGTACCAGAGGATTGGAAGGTAGCTAATATAACACTGCTTTTTAAAAAGGACTCCAGAGGCAATCCTGGAAATTACAGGCCAGAAAGCCTAACTTCAGTTCCGGGAAAATTGGTAGAAACTATAGCAAAGAGACGAATTATCAGAGGCAGTCATCCTGTTTCCTAGTGTGAACTAATGGTCTGTAGCAGATCCAATTAATACCCCATCTTGTGCTTTATCTATTAGGACATTGATCCATAAGCATACAAGATCATTTTCTTCCAAGTTATCAGTGACTTGGAAATAGGTTATGCCATTTTTGACATAGAATGCTAGTTACACTCCCCTTTTGCCCACTCAATTTTTCCTAAATAGATTATAACCTTTGATTTTAACTTTCCAGTCATGACAATCATCCCTCCAGGTTGAATCTGAAATGAGCAAGCAGAGATTCCTCCCCCAGAAACCATGGAACCCCAAGTTCCACTTATTCCTAGAGAAGATTTAATGCCTAGAACAAGAAAAGAAGAAAAAGGAATAAGACAACAATAAACCAGCACAGCAAAGTTAAAGACATGGGTCCTGATTTACAAAGGTATTCAAGCACCTAATGATACACATAGGTTTGCAAGCACACCATTTAGGCACTTGTGATGTTTTTTATAAGAGTAGATAGGCACCATGTAAGCCCACCTAAACATTCTAAGTGCCATTTTTCCTCATGCACCTGTGTTCTAGCCATTGAGCATCTATTGGCATTTTTAGAGAACTTTAAAAAAAGAATGGCGGGACAGGAAATGCAGGGCAAGCATGAGGGAGACAGAGAGAGACTGAGCTTGAGTTAGAGAGATACATTTTTGGGAAACAGAGATAGATTGGTAGGCTGGAATTTTCAAATAGACCTAAAGGAATAAAGTGAAAGTTGCTGGCAGTTGGGCACCTTACTCCACTAAGAGACGTTTTGCAGCATGAGCTTTCGTGGGTGAATACCCACTTCTTCAGATGCAAAGAATACCCACTTCTTGCATCTGAAGAAGTGGGTATTCACCCACGAAAGCTCATGCTGCAAAACGTCTGTTAGTCTATAAGGTGCCACAGGATTCTTTGCTGCTTCTACAGAACCAGACTAACACGGCTACCCCTCTGATACTTTACTCCACTAAGAATCTTTGAACATCCCAGCCTAACATACTATTAAATTGCATCCGACGAAGTGGGTATTCACCCATGAAAGCTCATGCTCCAAAACATCTGTTAGTCTATAAGGTGCCACAGGATTCTTTGCTGCTTTTATTAAATTATTATTAGCAAATAAATAAATAAATATAAAATGTCTCTTTGTATAATGATGTCCCATTATCTGTCTGTATGTGCAGTGAAATGTTACAGTTCTGTTTCACTTTCGACAAGTCAGCCATGATCTAAATCACTTTTTGGTAGCGGTATTGTAAAGAAGAAAAATGCTGGTTCAAAGATGAGACCAAATTCAACTCTCAACAACATAAATGGAGGGAAATGCTGAATTCAGCTAAGAGCAGATTTTGGCCCATAGTTTTTATTTTTTTAGTTTAAATGATCCTCCACAGGGATCCTACTCAGTCATATTGCTGTGGAATTGCCACTCTCCCTTCACTTTGCGTTGCCTATCCTTTCCCTCAATTCTATTCAAGTGGTTTAATTTTCTAGCTAATGTCTTAATAATAACCAAGTTTATGTCACTCCAATTATATCAGCCTTCCATTCCACATATATGCTTCTAATTTCAGGGGAAATCTTATTAGTATGATCCTAGCACTGGCACAAAATTCATTTGACTTTTCCTTCTCCACTTTCTTCTGTCTTCTCCCTCTGCCTCTTTTCCCTATTTTGACATGTAACTTTTTGGCAACTAAAATATTCCCACTGTGTGTGGACAGCTATAAACCCCTCTGCCACTATCCTATGGTTTCAAAACTGACCTATTAATTATTTATAGTGTAGTCCTGTTCACCTGTCCTCCACCTAATGAAAGGTCAGTCATATCCCAACAACAACAAAATAATATATAATAATAATAATAATAATTGGAGATATACCAATCTCCTAGAACTGGAAGGGACCTGGAAAGGTCATCTAGTCCAGCCCCCTGCCTTCACTAGCAGGACCAAATACAAAAGGCATCATGATGAACCCCTTTCCTGCTCCCTCCCCTTAATCAAAACTCTAAGGTTTTGGATGTGTCCAAAACCCTTCACAAAGCCAGCATTACATTTATTTTCCTTCACTTTCCAGTCAAGATACTTGAAGCTCATCCTGAATCTCTCTTTCATTCTTCCTCCCCCTTATTTTTTTTCCTGCCTGTCTAATTTCTGATTCTTTTCCTGCTCTGTGCATCTACCCACACAACAATATCCAGACTTTGGCACAAAGCAAGTAGATCACATTTGTATTAATTTGATCACTATCTATAAAAAGCACCACTCATTTCCCTGCTACCATACTTCTATTCTCCTGCCATCATTTCCCTTCTGCCTCTGGCAGTACATCCTTGGATACCACAGGCCTGTCGTCCTAAACTCCCTCACAATCACCCAATCTCTGCTATTGCTAAAGGCTCCTCCATGTGCTTTAACATCATACTGTTTCAAACAGTACTACATTAAAACACATCAGCAGGGTAGACCAAGTAACGAGCAACATGTTAGTGAAATTTAGATATCACTGTGACATTGCACTCCATATGATTTTATGAAAAGATGCTAATGATTGTGAATATAATGTAACTGGAATATGCTTCATGCAAAAGGTATCTTGTAAGGTATTACAAAGTTTATAATCTACTGAGTGTGGTCATCTTATTTGTATAAATGTATCATTCTTGTATCTGAAACTAGAAATATGAAATATAACTCTGAGGTCCTATTGTAATTATGCAAAGTGTGGGCCATTAATGGTGGTTTGGAATCTTGATGGCTCCAATCAATGAGGACAATTAGTTGTAAATGGCTCTGTTTACTTGCAAACCTTCCTGTGAATCAAGCCAGAGTGACCAGGGGAGCAGAGTGGACAGGGGGCTGCAGACAGGGGAGTTTGAGAGGGAGAGCAAGAGATCCCACTGCTGAACAGGCTACTAGGTGAGAGTACTAGCTGTTGGTGTGAGTGAGTGTGCTCGACTGTTTGAATTTTAATTGTGATTCTGATTTCAGGTGACTTCAGTTTCAGTTACAGCTGCTGTGGCAGTTGGGACTGAGTGCCTGACCTTGTTCCCTTGATTGTTCCCTTGATTGCCTTTGATTGGCCTTCCCCATTGTGACTCATGAGTGGGTGGGACTGACCTAGGCAAGTAGGCTTTAAAAGCCAGAGGCAGAGCAGACAGGGGGCTGCAGACAGGGGAGTTTGAGAGGGAGTTTGACAGAGGGAGGCTTACGATGGTTAGGAAGACCTGCAACACCTGTGCCAGCACTGCTTCTGTCTTCTCCACCTGCGCCTGTAGCCAGACAGAGCGCCTGAGCATGGATGCTTCTGCCCAGATCCTGGTGTGGTTTTGCAGGGACTGTAACTTGCAGTTTCCACTTACTGATATCCAGGCTGGTGGGGGCATCCAATGTGAAAGGTGCCTACTGGTGGAATCTCTCAGGCAGCAGGTGGGAGAGCTACAGGAGGAGGTGGCTAAGTTGAGGAGCATCCGAATCCACGAGCAATTCCTGGACAGTGTTCATGTGGAGACAGCTGAGGTAACTATCCCAGTACACAGGACTGCTGACACACCACTGGTGGAGGAGGAGATGGCTCAGGGTGGACACTGGCAGCTGGTTACTTCTGGCAGCAGGCAGTGCTCCACCCCTGCTCCAAACCCTCCCACCATGGTAATAGGTAACCGTTATGCTCTTCTTGATACAGGAGAGAAGGAATCACCCCCTACAGTAAAGGAGGAGAAGCCTTGTACCCCTAAGGCTGGGAGGTCTGCTGCCACCACTGCGAATAGGAAACGTAGGGTAGTGGTAGTTGGAGACTCTCTGCTGAGGAGGACGGAGGTGCCCATCTGTTGCCCTGACATTTCATCTCGGGAGGTATGCTGCCTGCCGGGGGCCCAAATCCAAAATGTTACAGAGGCATTGTTGAGGATTATCCAGCCCTCTGACTACTATCCCATGCTACTCATCCATGTGGGCACAAATGATACCGCGAGGTGTGACACTGAGCGGATCAAGAGTGACTACAGGGCTCTGGGAGTATGGGTGAAGGAGTTTGGAGCACAGGTGGTATTCTCTTCAATTCTTCCTGTCAAAGTAGGGGCCCGGGCAGAGACAGATGTGTCATGGAGGTGAATGCCTGGCTGCAAAGATGGTGTCACCAGGAGGACTTTGGCTTCCTCGACCATGGGATGCTATTCGAGGAAGGACTGCTAGGCAGAGATGGCGTTCACCTTTTGAGGAGGGGAAAGACCCTATTTGCACACAGACTGGCTAACCTAGTGAGGGAGGCTTTAAACTAGGTTCGACGGGGACAGGTGAGCAAAGCCCACAGGTAAGTGGAGAACATGAAGACTTGGGAGATAGGTCGGAAACAAGAGGGAGCGTGGGCTATAATGGCAGAGAGAAAGGAGGGTCAGGGCAAAACTAGGAGGCAAGATCAAACCAGTATCTTAGATGCCTATATACAAATGTGAGAAGTATGGGTAATAAGCAGGAAGAACTGGAAGTGCTAATAAATAAATACAACTATGACATTGTTGGCATCACTGAAACTTGGTGGGATAATACACGATTGGAATGTTGGTGTGGATGGGTACAGCTTGCTCAGGAAGGATAGACAGGGGAAAAAGAGAGGAGGTGTTGCCTTATATATTAAAATGTACACACTTGGACTGAGGTGGAGATAGACATAGGAGACGGAAGTGTTGAGAGTCTCTGGGTTAGGCTAAAAGGGGTAAAAAACAAGGGTAATGTCATGCTAGGAGTCTACTACAGGCCACCTAACCAGGTGGAAGAGGTGGATGAGGCTTTTTTTAAACAACTAACAAAATCATCCAAAGTCCAAGATTTAGTGGTGATGGAGGACTTCAATTATCCAGATATATGTTGGGAAAATAATACCGTGGGGCACAGACTATCCAATAAGTTCTTGGACTGCATTGCAGACAACTTTTTATTTCAGAAGGTTGAAAAAGCTACTAGAGGGGAAGCTGTTCTAGACTTGATTTTAACAAATAGTGAGGAACTCATTGAGAATTTGAAAGTAGAAGGCAGCTTGGGTGAAAGTGATCATGAAATCATAGAGTTTGCAATTCTAAGGAAGGGTAGAAGGGAGTACAGCAAAATAGAGACAATGGATTTCAGGAAAGCGGATTTTGGTAAGCTCAGAGAGCTGATAGGTAAGGTCCCATGGGAATCAAGACTGAGGGGAAAAACAACTGAGGAGAGTTGGCAGTTTTTCAAAGGGACACTATTAAGGGCCCAAAAGCAAGCTATTCCGCTGGTAGGAAAGATAGAAAATGTGGCAAAAGACCACCTTGGCTTAACCACGAGATCTTGCATGATCTAAAAAATAAGAAGGAGTCATATAAAAAATGGAAACTAGGACAGATTACAAAGGATGAATATAGGCAAACAACACAGGAATGCAGGGACAAGATTAGAAAGTCAAAGGCACAAAATGAGCTCAAACTAGCTACGGGAATAAAGGGAAACAAGAAGACTTTTTATCAATACATTAGAAGCAAGAGGAAGACCAAGGACAGGGTAGGTCCACTGCTCAGTGAGGAGCGAGAAACAGTAACAGGAAACTTGAAAATGGCAGAGATGCTTAATGACTTCTTTGTTTCGGTCTTCACTGAGACGTCTGAAGGAATGCCTAACATAGTGAATGCTAATGGGAAGGGGGTAGGTTTAGAAGATAAAATTAAAAAAGAACAAGTTAAAAATCACTTAGAAAAGTTAGATGCCTGCAAGTCACCAGGGCCTGATGAAATGCATCCTAGAATACTCAAGGAGCTAATAGAGGAGGTATCTGAGCCTCTAGATATTATCTTTGGAAAACCATGGGAGATGGGAGAGATTCCAGAAGACTGGAAAAGGGCAAATATAGTGCCCATCTATAAAAAGGGAAATAAAAACAACCCAGGAAACTACAGACCAGTTAGTTTAACTTCTGTGCCAGGGAAGATAATGGAGCAAGTAATTAAGGAAATCATCTGCAAACACTTGGAAGGTGGTACGGTGATAGGGAATAGCCAGCATGGATTTGTAAAGAACAAATCGTGTCAAACCAATCTGATAGCTTTCTTTGATAGGATAATGAGTCTTGTGGATAAGGGAGAAGCGGTGGATATGGTATACCTAGACTTTAGGAAGGCATTTGATAGGTCTCGCATGATATTCCTATCAATAAACTAGGCAAATACAATTTAGATGGGGCTACTATAAGGTGGGTGGATAACCGTACTCAGAGAGTAGTTATTAATGGTTCCCAATCCTGCTGGGTATAACAAGTAGGGTTCCGCAGGGGTCTGTTTTGGGACCGGCTCTGTTCAATATCTTCAACGACTTAGATATTGGCATAGAAAGTACTCTTATTAAGTTTGCAGATACCACCAAACTGGGAGGGATTGCAACTGCTTTGGAGGACAGGGTCATAATTCAAAATGATCTGGACAAATTGGAGAAATGGTCTGAGGTAAACAGGATGAAGTTTAACAAAGACAAAAGCAAAGTGCTCCACTTAGGAAGGACCAATCAGTTTCACACATACAGAATGGGAAGAGACTGTTTAGGAAGGAGTACGGCAGAAAGGGATCTAGGGGTTATAGTGGATCACAAGCTAAATATGAGTCAACAGTGTGATGCTGTAGCAAAAAAAGCAAACGTGATTCTGGGATGCATTAACAGGTGTGTTATGAGCAAGACACGAGAAGTCATTCTTCCGCTCTACTCTGCGCTGATAAGGCCTCAACTGGAGTATTGTGTCCAGTTCTGGGCACCACATTTAAAGACAGATGTGGAGAAATTGGAGAGGGTCCAGAGAAGAGCAACAAGAATGATTAAAGGTCTTGAGAACATGACCTGTGAAGGAAGGCTGAAAGAATTGCGTTTGTTTAGTTTGGAAAAGAGAAGACTGAGAGGGGACATGATAGCAGTTTTCAGGTATCTAAAAGGGTGTCATCAGGAGGAGGGAGAAAACTTGTTCACCTTAGCCTCTAAGGATAGAACCTGAAGCAATGGGCTTAAGTTGCAGCAAGGGAGGTTTAGGTTGGACATTAGGAAAAAGTTCCTAACTGTCAGGGTGGTTAAACACTGGAATAAATTGCCTAGGGAGGTTGTGGAATCTTCATCTCTGGAGATATTTAAGAGTAGGTTAGATAAATGTCTATCCGGGATGGTCTAGACAGTATTTGGTCCTGCCATGAGGGCAGGGGACTGGACTCGATGACCTCTCGAGCTCCCTTCCAGTCCTAGAATCTATGAATCTATGAATGAAAGCTTGGGGTCTCACAGGACATGTGACCATGTCACCTGGTACAGGAATCCATCTTAAACCTGGGGCTTTTACATCTAGAAGGAGGGGTGGGCACCAGAGCGACAAAAGATTCCCGCCTTGTGCCCAAGCTATCTAAGGGGATGGAACAGAACAAAGGAGGTTCCAGTCATGAGAAATCCTGTAGGTACCACCTGAGCTGGAGCTCACAAGACCTGTGCCAGGGGAAAGGGTTGGGCCCAGACTAGGCAGGAGTCCAGTTTGTGAAAGAAGCTTATTGGAACATCTCTGAGGGTGAGATTTTATTTGTAATCAGTTCCTTAATGTATTAGGCTTCGACTTGCGTGTTTTGTCTTATTTTGCTTGGTAACTAACTTTGTTCTGTGTGTTATTACTTGGAAAAGACGGTTACTCACCGTAGTAACTGTTGTTCTTCGAGATGTATTGCTCCTATCCATTCCAGTTAGGTGTGTGCGCCGCGCGTGCACGGCTCTTCGGAAGATTTTTACCCTAGCAACTCCGGCGGGCCGGCTGGGCGCCCCCTGGAGTGGCGCCGCTATAGCGCAGGATATATACCCCAGCCGACCCATCCGCTCCTCAGTTCCTTCTTGCCGGCTACTCCGACAGTGGGGAAGGAGGGCGGGTCTGGAATGGATAGGAGCAACACATCTCGAAGAACAACAGTTACTACGGTGAGTAACCGTCTTTTCTTCTTCGAGTGATTGCTCCTATGCATTCCAGTTAGGTGATTCCCAAGCCTTACCTAGGCGGTGGGGTCGGAGTTAGATGTTGCAGAACGCAACCGCTAAGCCAGAGGCTGCAACAGCTCTGGACTCCCGGACCAATGAGGCAAAGGTGTGGACCGAGGACCAGGTAGGTGTACAACACATCCCCCGAAAGGGAATGCGAGCCAGGAAGGCAGCTGAGAAGCGTGAGCCCTGGCGGAATGTGCAGCAAGGTGGCTCTATGGCACATGGGCCGAAACAGAAGAGGTGCAGATGCACAACGTCATTGAAGATGAAATCCTCTAGGAGGAGACAGGTATGCCCTTCGTCCGGTATGCCGGTACGATGAAGGTTTTGGGGGGCATTACGAGAGGGCTCAGTCCGCTAGATATAGATTGCGGACGCCCTGCAGATGTCGAAGGAGGGCAACCGTTGCTCTCCTTGCACAGAGAGTGGCTTCGGAAATAAGACCGGAAGGAAGATATCCTGGTGGATATAAAAGGCCGACACCTCCTTGGGGAGGCAGGTCGGACGTGGTAATAACTGCCCTTGTCCTTGAGGAACACAGTATACCTTGGGCCTATTGTGAGAGTCTGAAGCTCGGAGACTCGTCTGGCCGCAGGAAAGGCTACAGGAAAACTGTCTTGCAGGACAGGTATATCAATGAGCATGTTGACATTGGCTCGAATAGGGCAGTCATAAAACTGGGTAGAACCAGATTGAAGAGCCAGGTTTATGGTGGGGCCCCACTTGGGGAGGAGGGGGTGCATAAATGCTCCAAGCCCTGAGGAACCAGATGGAACGGAGCGGGATCTCGGCGGGAGAAACATTGCGCGTTTCGGAGCAGCAGGAGAAACGCTTCCACTTGGCCAGATACTTTAACCAAGTGGAAGATTTTCTACCACCCCGGAGAATCCTGTAGAACCGAGGCCGAACAACGTAACTCGGATCGGTTTAGCCACGCAGGAGTCCTGCTGTGAGGTGCAGGGATTACAAGACCGGGTGGTGAAGGTTGCCGTGATCCCGCGTCATGGGGTCTGTGCCAAGAGGGTTGCTACTGACAGGTGTAGCAACATGGTGTGCTAGTGCTGCCCAGGCTACACTGGAGCAATCACGATCAGGGGCGCTCTGTCCCTGCGGAGTTTGAGCAGGACCTTGTGAACCAGCGGGGACAGTGGACAGCGTACGGCAGATGGCTGATCCATGGCCTCAAGAAAATCCTCCAAGACCGAGCCTGGGGAGAGGCCTTGGAACGAGGAGAATTTCTCTCCCTCTTTCCGTTCTCGCGAAAGCGAGGAGGGCTATGCGGGGGAAGACCCACTTCTGGAAAACGGAATAGATAAAGACGGGAGGAAACCACCACTTGTGAGACAGGAAGGATCTGCTGAGACGATCCGCCAGCTGAATCGCCTGGTACACAAGGCAGACTGCTCTCAGCTCTCGGACATTGATGTGTAAGGCCAGCTCTTGCGCTGACCGAAGGCCGTGAGTGCGAAACTACACCAGGTGCGCACCCAGCCGAGAGATGGGCTGTCTGTCACGAGGGACCCCGAGGGGTGAATGAAACAGCATCCCCGGATACACCGGGGAGGACGCCGACTCCCGGTCGAGGGAGCCTAGGCTGCTCGGGGGAAACGAGACGACCACGAGTATGCCATCTCTGCCCGGGTGGCACCCCCAGGTGAGCCACGATTGAAGTGAACAGAGGCAAAGCCTGGTATGTTTAGTTGCAAATGTGTAGACAGCCATGTGACTCAGGAAACCGAGGCAAGAGCGAGCCCAAGTTGGCGGGAAGGTCCGTAGACCTTGTACAATTGTTACCCTCGCCTGAAACCAAGGCTGAGGAAAGCAGGCTCTGGCGAGTCTGGAGTCCAGGACGGCCCCAATGAATTACCTTCCCTATATGGGAATCAGAGTGGATTTTACTATTGATCATCAGGCCTAGACACAGGAAAAGGTTTGTGTCGATGCCCACATGACTGGTACTTTGGGCCCGGGGGTTCTTCGAATGAGCCACTCGTCTAGACACGGAGAACGTGTATCAGACGGTGGCGAAAAAAGGCGGCGATTACAGCCATGCACCTTGAATACCCCTGGGCTGTATAGAGGCCAACCGGGAGGGCCGTATACTGGGAATAACGATGGTAGGCCCCAAACCGAGGGTACCTTCTGTGTGGAAGAGAAATGGCAACGTGAAAAACACGCGCCCTTCATATCGAGGGCGGCGTACCAGTCTCCGGGATCCCAGGATGGGATGACGGTCGCCCTGGGTACCATGCGGAACTCATCTGCATCGTGACTTGTTGAGTTCCTGCAGGCCTAGGATAGGTCTGAGACCTCCCTTCGCTTAGGGGAATAGGTTTCGCCCTTAGGTACCTCCTGTATAGCTCCGATGAGGAGGAGCATCCGTACCTCTTGCCAGAGGAATCACTCGTGAGAGGGGTCCTTAGGAGGGGCGAGGATGGGTAGGCTTTTGCCCCATTGGTGGTCAGAAGGACCCTAATTCTGGCTCCTTTGGGGTGCGGATTGATGGCCACGACCGTGTAAGCCATGCCCGCTGGCCATGTCCTGACCTTGTCAAGGCGCAGGGTAAGAGCGGAGGTTGGGGACGGAAGCGTCGGCGCTGAATTACCGGTGTGTGCATGCCGAGAGAGAGAGAGAGAGCAAAGTGACCCTGCTGCCCTTTAGGTTCTGCAGCCTAGGGCCAGTGTTGTCAGAGAACAGGCCTGTGCCACTGAAAGGCAAGATCTGTATAGCGTGCCGCAGCTGCGAGGGAAGGCTCGATAACTGGAGTCCTGAAACGCGCCGCGTGGCAACACCCGAGGCCAGAGTCATGGCAGCGGAGTCAGCTGCGTCCAACGAGGCCTGGAGGGAAGCTCTCTCCAGCTCCGTCCTTTGCTGCAGGAGGGCATCGAACTCTTGACGGGAGTTCCGAAGAACCGACTCTGTAAATTTGCCCACCGTCACCCACAGTAGCGGATAAGCAGGGCTTGCTGGTTCGCTACACGAAGTTGCAGGGCCCCCTCCGGGTACATCTTACGGCCCAGTAAGACCACACGCCCAGCCTCTTTGGATTTAGGGGCTGGTCGCATTTCGATTAGAGGAGGGCCGGAGGGGTATGTTCCTGCCCCCGCCTCATCTGGGGAGGAGGAAGAAGAAAGGCCCGGGACAAGCGGGTCCTGTGTGGGCTCGAGCTCCTGGACGACCTCCTGATCCGGTGGGATCTGGGAGCCCGGTGCCGAACCAGGGGTTGCTCTGTACCGGTCGGACGGGGACGACTAATTGTCACCTCTGGCACCCAGAGCTCGGAGGGAACGGAGCGAGATGGGATCACCGGTACGCCTCTGGCGTGGTAGTACACCCACGGCGTCCAGAATGACCACTGATAGGTCTCCTGGAAGACTCTGGAGGGCACATCGGAAAACAGAGTGCTACGCATATGAAGTGTCCGCACGGGATGACACTGATGCATGGCTGGATGGCCCTGGAGGAGCTGAAAGCTCTTGGTAGAGTCTCCGTCTGTAACTGATGTCGCTCGATGCGGCACCGGGGATCGGTACCGGTAGACAGACCGGTACCGAGAACGGGACCTGCCACCGAAGCTGTGCCGGGCGGTCGACCGAGGGCGGTGCCTGAGGCTTGATCGCAGCTGAGTGTCCCGGACCGGCAAATGGGATGCTGACCGGTGCCGCGAGCACTACTGGTACCAACAGGGAGAACAGTGCCGAGACCTAGATCGGTGACGGGACCGAGAACATCTGCGGAACCGCGACCCTGAACGGTGCCGCTGTGCGGTGCCGAGGTAGGGTGGTCTGATCAAGGCAGGCTTGCCCAACGACTATGTAACCCCCACCGGCGGTGCCGGGGGTTGAGGCAGCGTAGATGCTGTCGTTGCAATCAGCCCCCTCGCCGTGGATACTGTCTCCGGCGTGGAGGGAATAGTGAGCTCGACCATAGCTGGCACCCCGGATGCAGCTTCATAGTGAGCTCGACCACGGTCCGTACCGGGGAGTGTTCCAGCACCGGACTCGACGGCTTTTGCCTGGCCGGAGTTAATGGTGCGGGCATTGTCGGTGCCGCGGTAGACATCGGTGCCGGGCGATCCGACGGAGCATAGCGCTCGGCTGCGGAGCAGGCGGCTCGGACGCAGCTTCAGGGCGAGCTCGACCACGGTCCATACCGAGGAGCTTTCCGGCACCGGACTCGACGGCTCTTGCCTGGCCGGAGTTAATGGTGCGGACATTGACGGTGCCGCGGCAGACATCGGTGCCGGGCGGTCCCACTGAACATAGCGCTCGGCTGCGGAGCAGGCGGCTCAGACGCAGCTTCCTAGCGAGCTCGACCACGGTCCGTACCGGGGAGCTTACCAGCACCGGACTCGACGGCTCTTGCCTGGCCGGAGCTAACGGTGTGGATACTGTCGGTGCCGTGGCAGACATCAGTGCCGGGCGATCCGACTGAACATCGCTCGACTGCGGAGCAGGCGGCTCGGACGCAGCATCCGGGCGAGCTCGACCACGGTGCGTACCGGGGAGCTTTCCGGCACCTGACTCGACGGCTCTTGCCTGGCCGGAGTTAACGGTGCGGATATTGTCGGTGCCGCGGCCGACATCGGTGCCGGGCGATCCGACGGAGCATAGCGCTCGGCTGCGGAGCAGGCGGCTCGGACGCAGCTTCATAGCGAGCTCGACCACGGTCCATACCGGGGAGCTTTCCAGCACCGGACTCGACGGCTCTTGCCTGGCCGGAGTGAAAGGTGCGGATATTGTCGGTGCCGCGGCAGACATCGGTGCCGGGCGATCCGACTGAGCATAGCGCTCAGCTGCGGAGCAGGCGGCTCGGACGCAGCTTCCGGGCGAGCTCGACCACGGTGCGTACCGGGGAGCTTTCCAGCACCGGACTCGACGGCTCTTGCCTGGCCGGAGTAACTCTTCATCCTCCAGGAGAGAGGTCCATGCCGAGGGTACGTCGGAGTCAGCGACGGTGGTGCCAGGAGGCCTTGGCGGCACCGGCGGTCCGGTGCCGAGGGAGCGCGCCGTGAAAACTAACTAGCGCTCGGCGCCGAGAGCGGAGGAGCAAGAGCTGCCTCCCTCAGGAGCTGTTTAAAACGAAAGCCCCGCTCCCCTTTGTTCACTGATTAAGGGCCTCACAAATGCCGCACTTATCTGTGAGGTAAGATCCCTCTAGGCACTTAGGAGAAGATCTCTTGTCGGCAGCGGCTTGCGGCCGGCCGAGCATTAGAAAACCCTGTGGACCGGGCATCGGACCCGGCCCCGGGTGAGGGGAAGGGGATAAACCCCAACCCCTGTAAAATAAATACACTATACTATTCTACAAACAAACAGAGTTAACTACAACTATAAACAGAACGAGAGAAAACTACGAGTAGCTAGGGAAGTGGAGGTCAGCTGAGCTGTGCTCCACTGTTCCAATGGCCGTCACGGGCGGAAAGAAGGAACTGAGGAGCGGATGGGTCAGCTGGGGTATATATCCTGCGCTATAGCAGCGCCACTCCAGGGGGCGCCCAGCCGGCCCGCCGGAGTTGCTAGGGTAAAAATCTTCCGAAGAGCCGTGCACGCGTGGCACGCACACCTAACTGGAATGCATAGGAGCAATCACTCGAAGAAGAACCACTTAAATCCTACTTTTTATACTTGATAAAATCACTTTTGCAAGGGAATGAGCCCTTAATTCTGGGCCTGTTTCTACCAGCCTCAAGACAGATCAGATTAGCCTCAGGGCTACTCTCATCTGCATTGGCTGGCTATTACACTTAAGGGGCTATTTGCCAGTCAAGGGCAACCAGAGCAAAAAAGAGCTCCAGTGATGCCCCCCTCGTCCCTCAATACACCCACCTCCTACTTTTGGGGCTGCAGCGGTGTTGATATCTCCATACCAGGGAAATCCACAGCTGGGGAGATCCAGCAGCTTTCTGGCCCTTTTATGCCACTAGAGAAATGCAAAGGGGCCAGAAAATATTAGACTCTGGCCCCATATGCTCTGCTGACTGATACCACTGTGAGCCCCTCAGAGGACATCAAAAAGGAGAATATGGCCCAAAATGTTCAATGTGCTGTACAGAAACTAACTAGTTAATGCATGTTCACCTACCTTCGAGAAATGCCATGAGGATTATTATCCCCATTTTGCAGATAGGAAAACTGAAGAAGAGAAGTTAGAAGACTTGCCCAAGGCAGAAGTATGATTAGAATGCAGTATTTACTGTCTCCCAAACCTTTATTCATTTATCTAGACTACACAGCTTCTTGATTATTGTAATAAACAATCATAGAATTATAAAACTGGAAGGGTCCTTGAGAGGTCATCTAGTCCAGTCCCCTGCACTCAAGGCAGGACTAAGTATTATCTAGACCATCCCTGACAGGTGTTTGTCCAACCTGCTCTTAAAAATCCCCAATGATGGACACAATGCTCCAGTTGAGGCCTAATCAGCCTTCTCGTATCTTGCTTACAATACTCCTGCTAGTACAATACTCCTGCTAGTACATCCCAGAATGATGTTTGCTTTTTTTGCAACAGTGTTACACTGTTGACTCATTTAGCTTATGATCCACTATGATCCCCAGATCTCTTTCCGCAGTACTCCTTCCTAGGCAGTCATTTCCCATTTTGTATGTGTGCAACTGCTTGTTCCTTCCAAAGTGGAGTACTTTGCATTTGTCCTTATTGAATATCGTCCTACTGTATTTACTTCAGACCATTTCTCCAGTTAGTCCAGATCATTTTGAATTTTAATCCTATCTTCCAAAGCACTTGCAACTCCTCCCAGCTTGGTATCATCCACAAACTTTATAAGTGTACTCTCTATGCCATTATCTAAATAATTGATGAAAATATTGAACAGAACAGAACCCAGAACCGATCCCTGCGGGACCCCACTTGTTATGACCTTCCAGCATGACTATGAACCACTGATAACTACTCTCTGGGAATGATTTTCCAACTAGTTATGCACCCACCTTATAGTAGCTCCATCTAGGTTGTATTTGCCTAGTTTTTTTTATGAGAAGGTCATGCAAGACAGTATCAAAAGCCTTACTAAAGTCAAGATATACCATGCCTTCAACTTCCCCCCTATCCACAAGGCTTGTTACCCCGTCAAAGAAAGCTATCAGGTTGGTTTGACATGATTTGTTTTTGACAAATCCATGCTGACTGTCACTTATCACCTCATTATCTTCTAGGTGTTTGTAAATTGATTTCTTAATTATTTGCTCCATTGTCTTTCTGGGTACAGAATTTATGCTGACTGGTCTGTAATTCCCCAGGTTGTCCTTATTTCCCTTTTTATAGATGGACACTATATTTGCCCTTTTCCAGTCTTCTGGAATGTCTCCTGTCCTCCATGACTTTTCAGAGATAATTGCTAATGGTTCAGATATCAAATCAGACAGCTCCTTGAGTATTCTAGGATGCATTTCATCAAGCCCTGATTTGAAGACATCTAACTTGTCTAAATAACTTTTGACTTGTTCTTTCCCTATTTTAGACTCTGATCCTACCTCATTTTCACTGGTATTCACTATGTTAGCCATCTATGTTAGACATTAGATTATTGTAATTAACAATACTAGCATTTAAAATATGTAGAAATAAAACTCATTACAAATCTACTTTTTAATTAGTTCATTGGCCTTTATAAATATGAAAAATTAATTTGTGCCTGTATTCACCTTTAATTACCACATATTTGCAACAGCTTCGGAACTACATTTTCATCTTCTATGAGACATGTTAGCCACTATTTAGTAAATCAAACACAGGTTTAGTTATTTCTGGAGATAAAAACCTGCAGTGGTTCCAGACTAAGCTGTAAAATTATCCAAAGTGTAAACTGTGGTGATCTATGGATTTTTATATATATATAAACTTGGTTAATGATGTCATTAGATAACGATGTATAACTGTCCAAGTGGGTGTAATGTCCCACAAGCATAAATGTCCCACAAGCAATTGAAATAGAAAACCTACCTCATAGAATAGAAATTCCACCCTGTCGCAGCACCATTCCCTGCCCACCTGTCATTTTTTGGTTTGTTGTTTTTTTGTTTTTAGGAAATATACTGCTCAGGGGAGATGATAGATATACAACCCCGAATACTGCTCCTCTTCATCTACCATGAGGAAAGTCATAGTGCAAATTACCATGCAATGCTCTACCAATGTACCTCAACCCTCTCATTGAGGGATGATTACTAGGTTTGACAGGATAAATAAATCTGTCTGCCATTCAGTGTTAGACCTCTGCAGTGACTGCCAACAGGACTAAAGCCCCTGTTCACTATGGAGTGGAGTAGGACCATCTACTGTCTCACAGCTGTCCAATGACAATTTTCAGTCACTAAGAATCTGGGCTGGATTTGAACCAGTGATCCAAAGTTAAAAATCTCTGAATTCCATAGCTATTTTTTTAAAACATCCAGTCCCCAAAAGATTATGGCGCAAATTCTACTCTCGCTTCTGCTTGTGCAGCCCCTTGAAATCAGTGGGTTTGGATGGATGCAGATGAATACAGACTTTGGCTCCATATGTAAACAGTGCTTCAATTAGTATATCAGCTGGAAATTTCAAAGCAATGGACTTTGGTCTCCTTTCGCTTACACCACTTCTATAATGTTGATCCATTGATTTCTGGAGAGTAGCTCTTTATTTACATGAGTGTAAAGGAGGAAATAATTAGGCCCTAAATCTGAAATTTCATCCCTAATTATGAGTAATCAACAAGAGTCCTAATTTAGGGCCCCATCTGTGATACCATTACTGACACTGAATAGTACCTTGCACCATGAGTAGCCACATTGAAGTCAATGGGTGAAATCCTGGCCCCACTGAAATCAATGGCAAAACTCACATTGACTTCATTGGGGCCAGGAATTTCACCCAAAGGGACTACCTGTGAAGTAAGATGCTATTCATCATCAGTAAGGGTAACACAATCTGATCCCTGATCCAGCAAGGTAGGGTTGAGGTTTGAGAGACAAAAAAAATCTTTGTCTATACAATTCCAGAAAATGGACACAAGTGATCCTGATTCTGCCCTCACACAGATGTAAATCTTGAGTCCTCTTCTTACTGGATGCATAGCTTGCCCAGCCAATTTGTGGCAGTCTCATCAGTAAAGTACGTAGTCCTCAGATCACCATCAAATTTGGTCAGAGGGCAGTCATCAGTGATCATCAGTCATCAGTCACCAGTCACATGTAAGATCCTCCTGTTGGCCTCAGGTGTGAAGGTTGGCTGTACATTGACCCTGTCCATTCATAATTGGTTCAAAAAAGCCCATGAACATCGTGGCAAATCAAAGCCAGGTACACACATGGTCAGGTCAGTTATGAGAGGCTCGGGTTTGCCCTGAACTTCTCAACCATTCTGGCTGTAGCACCCTCATGATGGATGTGTGGAGGAATGATGTTGCTTAACATGGGGAGCCACAGGATCGGTGTGGGTCAAATTGTCCTATTTATGATGAGCATGGTTGAGTGTAGTTATGAGTCAACCAACTTGATGTGAGATAAATGGAGCCAGACCAAAGCACGGTATTCTGCTGCAGAGTAATGAGGGGACAATGGAGCAGTTTTCTTGTTGCGGACCCAGTGAGTACCTGGTTCATACCAAGGAAATTAATGATCCAATCAGCGGACCATATTTGACCAATCAGCGGACCTTTCTAGACAGAACCTCTGTCACTTGCCAGCCAACATTCCTAATGCAATTCCATCCCTGCAACACTTTTACTAGTACTATGCAAGCATTAGACTAGCTTTCAGAGAAGAAATTTTCAGAAGACCCAAAATGAAAACCCCAAGAAGAAATTGATCCAAGAAGCAAAAAGGAAAATCAATTAGTTGGAAAAGGGATGAGAACATAGAGCAATAAAGTCAATATAAATAAAAAAAAATAGAGGAAACAGAAAACTAAGAGAGAATCAGAGACTGAAAAACTGCTGAGAGAAGGCGATGTTTAAAATACAGTGGACTCTAATCATGAGTTTATATAAGCAAATCATATCTAAATTACTCCTGAATTACACAACTATAAGATCAGAATCAGGCCTATTAACTCAAAGTAAATGATAACCTAATTTAAATTTTAATTTTAATTATTTTAGTCCAGCCACCCTAACTTATGTCTAATACTTTATTCTACCAGAACTCTGACTGAAATCAGAGGCTTTTTGAAAGACCACATAAATTATGTCATCCAATCTGTCTTTAGCCACTATTCTGCTGACATGCTCAAAGAATTCTAGTAGCTTAGAAACACAAGATTTTCCTTTATAGAAGCAGTGTTCATTTGTCCTTGTCATATCATGTCATCTGGGTGCTTTATAAATCCATTTTTAATTAGCATTTCAACCAAATTACTTGAAGTAAGGCTTACTGGTCTGTAATTCCCAGGATCACCCCTTAGGATCTTTTTTAAAGATAGTTATGATATTTGCTATCATTCAGTCCCCCAACGTACTTGCTGATTTTAACGATAGAATATGTATTTGTGTTAGCAGCTCAACTTCTTCATTCTTATGTTCCTTTAGAATTTTTGATTGTTATGCCATGCAGTCCTGGAAGCTTGTTGCTCATTAATTTGTCAATTTGTTCCTGTGTCTCCTCTTTTGAAAACTCAATCTCTGACATTATTTCCTCTTTGTTATTTGATAAGAGTAGGTCCAATGTAAGTATCTCCCCAACAACCTCTGTGAAGACTGATGCAAATAAATTATTTAGCTTCTCTACAATGTACTAATACTCCTTAATTGCTCCCTTAACCCTTTGATAGTCTAGAAACTGACCAATTCTCTCATGTTTCTGATATACTTAAATATTGCTTGTAATTTGTTCTTGTGTTTCTTGACATTTGCTTTTTAAATTCCATCTATTTAGTTCTGAGAACAGTGTGAGGTTGTCTTTGTTACTCACTTCTCAGATACCACAGGAATACACTTCAAAATGTGTAGCAGCCATATTTTGCAAGGCATTTGTGTGCAATGCATGAATGTGCACACACACACAAGAATAAAATCACATACATAAAGGCTGCATACACATGCTACATGTATATTCACTATATATGTGATAGAGAGAATAAATAATGGACAAGTGTGAATTATGGGGATACAATTCCTTCAAGAAGCTCTAGTAATATCAAACCAAAAAAGCAAAGCTTGACAGGTTTGTATAGTCCTCAGCCTCTGCAGAATTATAGCCCTGTAATTCAGAAATTGTTGTTTACTTCATATAATATATACATCCAATTTCCCCAATCCATTCCCATCCTGCTCCTACTGACATCAAACCTCCTCCAGGACAAGACCAAATCTCCCTGACAGCTCCCACTCAGTGAGGCACTCGCATTCCCTTAACATGAAAGGTCTCACGGTGGCAGTTGCAGCATCAAGGAGGGGGTTAGAAGCTGCTTCTATTTAGCGGATTTTAAAGAATTTCTGACAGGGGCTCCTGTGACTTATGAGAGGTTTTGGTGGTTTTGGCACTGGAATCCATGGATTTAGACATGGTGTACAATATCTGCTAAGAATTTTGTTTGAAATAATATGATTTTTTTAAATTAAAAGTTACCCAGTTTTGCAAAGGAATTATGTGGCCTGCTTCTGATCTCACTAATTGTAATGTAAAACAGGAATAACTGCATTAAACTCAGTAGGGTTCCACTGGTGACCAGCAATGAGAGAGGAAAATCAGGCACCGTATTTCTTCCTTCCATGCACTTCTCTACTCTCTGAATATACATCCTGGGCCCAAGTTTCCTACTTACACTGAAAGTTGGTGAAGTTACACTGATGTAAAAGTGGCATGATTGCAGAATCAGCCCTCCTGTCTGCTCTGTAGCTCTCCTCTCTCCTTGCCATATTTAACTCTCACTTATCCCAGTATAAATCTTGAGTTGCTCTGGATTTACATTCAGGTACATGAGAACAAAATTGATCCTGTGTATTATAGCAGTTCGCTTTCTATTTTAATAAGGCTTGGAACTGTGCAATAACTACCTGTGATTAACCACTCAAAAATGACTTGAGACATTGGTTTGCTTCTATCTTCTAGACAAGCTTTCTTCCCAAAGGAAAATAATATGTATTCAAGTCCAATTAAGTCCGTTGAAGTTTGGAAAGGAATACAATAAGATTTCCTTTTGCCATTTTTCAGTGTATATGTTTATAATCATATTTTGACCAACAGCTAAGAGATATGAGACCAGGCACACTGAGTCAATGGGCTGCTTATGTAAACCATGGACTGTAGCACACATTGCCAAGAATCAGTGTTAAAATGATTAGTTCATCTATTGTTCCACAGAAGAGGGGAAGAGGCACAAGTTACCAAAATAAAATAAATAGCTCAATAGAATTGTTAAAAAATATTAAAATTCATATCACCTCTGTAATTTCATTAGAGAAATTTATTATTAGTTTTTAATAGGCGTGGACTTCCTACAGACTACTAATAGACACTTTACACAACCAGGCTATAAAATCCCAAGGAACAAGAAGAAGAAGAAGAAAAGCAAAGCAAATCACCATCATTTTATTTATGTTATTCATACTATTCCAATTATCAAACTCCATTTATGAGATGACAGTCACAGCAGGGTTATAAAGGTTCTATGTCAGAGCTCCCAGCTGTTTCATGCACACCATAAACAAACAATAACTGCACTTAGTGTTCATTGAAATAACTCCCACTACCAATTCCCTACCTAATACTGATCCAGAGGATTCTAAGGGGTAACATCATTCTGTATAACTAAGACCTAGGATAGCGCTAACCATCAAGCGTGTGTCACCACCGGATTACTTTTAGCAAACTCACATCTGCAGCAATGCTTACGAGATAAACATTTAAAATAGTTGTCAGCAGTGGCAGCTCTAGTTCAGAATTTCATAGAAGGGTCTTTAACCTTCCTCAGCTGTATATTCACTTCCTAATGAAGGACACTTATAAAAGTGCCTTTCAATCATCTGAGGTGGCTATTCAATTAACTGTCCCATCCTACCCATGCACCACATACCATCAGATCCTCCCCACTACATACACGCCTCCCTGATGTCCTGTCTGGCTATTGCTTTGGAGGCTTTTATTAAACTCAGTGAGAGTTGTGGGTGCTCAACACCTCTAAGGATCAGGCCTATTGTTTGCACAACACTGAAGAATGCCATTATTATTTCTATATATGTAAAAGAAAAAAATTCTAAGGCTTTGTATACGCACAGAAGTTGCACCAATTTAATTTAAATTGATTTTAAAACTGATTTAGTTAAATCAATGTAGTGCCGTGTGTGGCCAATCTCATATCAGCTTAAACCTAGTTTGTTGGTTTAGTTTGCACCAGGAATATATTGATATATACCAGGTTTAATCTGATATAAGAGTGTCCACACACAAAAGTCCATTGATTTAATTAAAGGTATGAGTTAAAACAAGTTTAGTTAAACCACGGCAGGTTGTGTGTGGAGGTCAGGTATAAACTGGAAGGGTGAACTTTCCTACTGATACACAGGCAGAAAACAAAAATACGGGTATATTTGGGAGATTAAAGATAGTGACAAAAGCCTCATTGAAGTGCAGCAATGAAGTACAGTGAACACAAAGGGTTAATCATGCAATGGCACACAGGGCCGGCTTTAGGCCTATTCCACCAATTCCCCCGAATCGGGCCCCGCGCCCAGTGAGAATCCCTTCCCTGGCTAGAGGCGCCTTTTTAATTTTTACTCACCTGGCAGCGCTCTGGGTCTTCAGCAGCACTTCGGCGGTGGGTCCTTCGCTTGCGCTGGGTCTTCGGCGGCACTTCGGCGGCAGGTCCTTCAGTGCCACCGAAGACCTGGAGTGAGTGAAGGACCTGCTGTCGAAGTGCCACCGAAGACCCAGAGCACCGCCCGGTGAGTACAAGCCCCATGTTTTTTTTTACGTTTTTTTTTTTAGTCATCCCTGCCAGGGCCCCGTTGAAACTGTTCGAATTGGGCCCGGCACTTCCTAAAGCCAGCCCTGATGGCACAAACTAAAACCCTGACCTACTGAAGGTATTCCTGAAGGATTATTCCAGGGCCCTGTAAAAGATTACGTGGGTTTGAGCAGTCTAAGTTTGCTGTAAATTGGAAAACATTTAGATGCTTTAATAAGAACACTCTTCCCCTTCCCTATAATCTACATAATATTCTCCTAAGAATCTCCAGGAGACTTTTTTAAAATAATGGAGAATATGGGGGAATTCCTGGCTCCATTCAAGTCAATGGGAGTTTTGCCATTGACCTCACTGGAGTTGGATGTCCCCCCATATTTATAACATATAGGGAAGTATATACAATGACATTCAAGTGCCTGTAAAACTTGATGATGCTTGCGATTTTTTTGTTTACTTTTTAATAACTTCAGCATGATATATGGCACATCCTTACGCAAACCTGTTCATTACGTCATCGTCCCTACCATATTCAAATCTCTACTAAATACTCATTTCCATCATTTTGCCTATACATAATGGGGAAGGTAGGTAACCAAATCAAGTTGTGTACATGCCTCACTGTAGCCATGTTACCTTATTACCATCACCCTTGCCCTTCCTCTCCTCTTCCTTCCACTCCCCCAGAATCTTTATTATGACCCTCACTTGTGTCATATTTAATGTAGACTATGCAATCTTTGGGACAGGAGATGCCTCTTTACTTGTTTTTTGACATGCCTAAAATGTTGATGCTTGCAAAAAAAAATGATGATATAAAATGTTATGCAGCTGTATACAATAACTTGATCTAAATTCTTATCAGCAATAGCAGGCACTATATATCTAGGGAGCCAAATCAGAACATGGAGCCATTAGACCCCAGTGAGTAGAAAGGTAGGTAATTAAAATGACAATTTTCACAACTTTCTCAAAGAAATGAATTAATGTAACACATAACATAGCCTAACACTGTCTGTGGGCCAAATAGAATAAATATAGTCATTAGCTAATTGTTTACTAAGCTGTAACTTCATTCTATATTCAGCTAAAAACATCTTTGACCATTTGGTTAAGACAAAAACTGCTAAAATTGGTTCAGATCACAGCAGTTCCAGAAGAATTAAAGAACCAGATACAATTTTCCAGGATAAACAGAATGCCTGAAAATATGTTCAAGAAGGAATATTATGTTAAACATACTAAAATTAACTATTTATAATTCAGGACAAGGTAGTACTTCTGTCCATCTGCAGTTTTTCCATATAAGGATTACAAATACTGTAGTCCTTATGGGAACATCCTGTAGAATTGAACAGAGATTGATCATTTTTCTATACAATTTTCAAACAAACCTTTAGAACTGTTCAGCAGTGATTTAATTATCTATTGAACCCTATAGTTTAAAAATTCTACAGGAAGGATTCCATTCCCTATTATACTCTGTAGTTTTTAGAGTCATTTCTATAAAAATCTATTTAATTACTATTGAAGCTTATTGGTTTCATCTCTAAAGTTAGATTCTGTATGACTTTTCCATATGGAAAGGCTTTCTTTTATAAAGCTACAGCTAAAATAAGGTTATTTTACCATGGTTGTAGAGATCACATTTAAAATTCCTAACAGTGTTTGGAGAAAACAGCAGCTCACTGAGTCAGATCCTGTCTGTGATGTATCTATAGTATGGAGTCCTCCTGCAGGTGTGCAGCCTAGAAGGGCTCTGCAGCAGGGAGGTTCCATACATAACCTGTGGCAAGATCCCCACTCAGGTGCAGCTGCATAATGCCACCATGGCCACTAAACCCCTCCTGCTGCCCAGGGTATAGAATCACACACTCCACCACACCAGGTACTTCACTTGGAGATGATATCAACGTCCTCCCTAACTCCATGGCAAGAGGATGGCAAGAGGAGGAAACTTAAAGTGCTTACATGCCAAAATGGAGCTGCAAGCCAAGGAGTGGAGTCGGCCTTAATGGCAATGAAAGGGGTAGTCCCTCTCTCAGAGGTCTCCCTTTCTCTCATGGGAAAACTTAGTATTTTTAAGGAGAACAGGTCCAGTACCACATCTCCAAGCTTGTCTCACCCTGAACAGGAGATCTATGGGGCTAATGTTGCCCTAGAGCTTTCTTAAAATCCACAGTCTCTATGCTGGAGGAGAGAAGTTCAGGATCTGAGGATGAGGGGGAAGCAAGTTCATGCTAACTGAAATTAATGTGAGTTTTGCTGGAATAAGAAATTCAGGATCAGATGAGTGAGCCTTCTGCTTAGCTCCTCTCTAAGGACAATCCTGCATAAGCTCCACTTTCAGAATTCCCATTCACTTGAGAAGTGGGTGGAACATAATTTTTGATAGTGTGCAGCTCTAGAAATCAAAGTGTGGCCTCAGCCTCTCTTTACCAAATCTCTATGAAGAAGAATTATTACCTCCCCAGCCCTACATGCGAAACCCCTCCATAACTATCCCAATATATTATTAAGTATCAGAGGGGTAGCCGTGTTAGTCTGGATCTGTAAAAGCAGCAAAGAGTCTTGTGGCACCTTATAGACTAACAGACGTTTTGGAGCATGAGCTTTCGTGGGTGAATACCCACTTAGTCGGATGCAATATATTATTGTTTTTATGGAATGGCATGCCACCAGTAAGCTAATACATAACTCGCTTTACCCGCACATCACATCTGAAACCTAGAACAAAATTCCAAGACTATGGTTGTGTCATTTATGATTGTTTCTACACTGCAATATGTCCATCCTACACAGAAGTCTGGTATTATTGGCCAGTGGTCTTAACTCACTTGTGACATTTTCATAATATTCTACTGGCTCCTGCCGTAGACTGCATACCCTCACAGAGCACATGTAACATCTGTGCAGAGTTATGAAATTACACAATTGGATATTTCAAAAGTGACTCGTCGTATTACCTTCCACTGAAGAGAAAGACGTTCTTTTTGTTTCAAATTATTTTTTCATTTATCCCTAGCCAAACGATGCTCACTCTCTCTATTTTTTAACTTGCTATTTTAATGAAAATATTTATATTTTTTCTCAAGAACAGAGCAATTTCATCCTACCACAGTTTTCTTTTTCTGTAACATAAATATGATGTCTAATTTTCAAGTATATATTAAAATTCTGTGAGGCTGAATATCTTATCTATTAGTTTTATCTAAAATTACACAGTATACTGCACATGTAATTTTTTTCTAAGAATCAATGTGTACTTCTCTACCCATCATTTATTAATAGGCTTACCATCTGTATTCACCTTTAAATTCCACCAATTAATAGACCTGAGCCCGGCAACACTGTGTACAGCTTTAATAATGTGAAAAAACTGACAAGCAATCCGTTTAACATTGAGGAATTTAACCCAGTACCAAAGCGATTGTATGAATAGATTTGTTGCAAAGACTTAAACATAAATTGATTTAGTTAGATGAGACGTTCATTTCATAGGCACTTATTTTAAAAGCTACATTTCCCCAGCAGCACAGAGTTAACAAATGGTGCTACAAAGCACTAGAACTCCCACGCAAGCTGACTCACACAAGATAACAAAACCATCTGAACTTCAAAGAACTCTTTTCTTTTCTTTTTATGGTTCCAATGACTTCTCCAATTTTGAGGAGGCGAGATCTCAGAAGTGTACAGTATACAGAGGGTGATGTATGGAGATGGATGGATGACCAGGTTATAAATCAAAGTCAAAGGGTTCTGATGACAAGTGGTCTATGTCCACACCTGCAAAATTCATTTGAAACTAAAGTAATTTATCAAGTCAAATCCATTATTTTAATAACCAGCTACTAGCCCATTCCAAAACAAGAATGATCATTGCAGTTTTGCTCCTTCTCTGCTTCCTTCTCCTTCTTGTCTCATCTTTCCTCTTTACATGGCTGCCATGTGGAAACCATGTTATCTCCTCGGTTAACTTGCACACTACAGTCATTTGTGTGTCCAACTGACATTTTAAGTCTTACATGCACTCTTATAATACAATTCTTATCTTGCTTGTTGGTCACTGAAATATTTTTCTCCCCTTTTGGCTCAAGTTCCAGCCCAAGTCCAAATGTCTACACAGCAATTTTTTGCCCCACAGCCTAGGCCAGCTGCAGCTGTACCTCAGGGCTTTTATTCCAGTGTAGATATACCCATCGGCATATAACTCAGAAATTAGGTCTTGATCCAGCATCTGTCAATAGGAACTCTTTCCATTGACTTCAGTGAGTACTGAACCAGCCCCCTTGATCACTAGGACTCAAATTCTGGAAGCAGCAGCGGCTGCCAGCAGCTTCAAAGATCAGGCTGCACACTGGGAATTCTCCAATGGGGGCAGGAGGAGCTGAAGGGGAACAGATCCTGTTCATGTAGGATGCTGATAATAATTGGAGCCATTCCCTGGCTGCTACTGCAAGCTCAAGTCAGTGGTGAAACGGAGATAAGAATTTAGGAATGCCTGGCTTTCATTCAGATCGTACACTTGCTGCCTCTCTAAATGTATTGCCAAAATTCATTAATTTATAAATGGCTGAAGAGTATTGTTGCAGTTGTCACTTTGAATAACATGTATTTTTAAATGATTTACTGTTTCCTAGATTTGAAATATAAATTGTGGATTTGGCAATATCAGTGGCCAGATATCAAATATTGCAATGTTGGAAATAAGTTATTATTGTCTCTTTGAATTTCAAACTTTACAAACAATAAATATGGAAAAAATTCTCAGGTTTACAGACATATGTTCAAAACTAATGAGCTGTAGATTTAATACCTTGCAGTCCATCGAACTATTTAACATTTCTGAGATCAATATTTTATTTCCTTTATTTTACATAATATGAAGAAGCTTATCATGTTTGAGAAAACTATTATTTTTAAAAAAACATGATGTATATTTTGTATTTGAGGTTATGAACTATTTGATAGGGAATTTCAAATTGTGATTTAAAGATCTAATAGACTAGGGAACTTTACCATATTATGTATTTTAATAAGTGTTTTATTACTCTTTTCTGTTTCCTTTTTTCTTCCTAAAGAATTTAATTAAAAAGAATAAATGTAATATTTAGAAATAGATATTACTCAGCTCCACAACATGGAATATGTTAGGCTTTGACAATCCCTTACAAATGAAATGAAAATGTGACATAGTATGTCATGTTTCTCATAATATGTGAAATATTTCTTTAATCAAACACAATAAAACATTATTTTGCTCCCACAGCTGTATATTTTAAAGCTCTCTCTGTTCAATAGGTCTTTATTTCCTGCCATGGTTACTGTAACTCCTCCTCTCTGTCCTCTCCAACATTTATATCACCCCCTCCACATCATACAAATTGCAACCTCAAAATGATCATTGCTCTGGTCACACCCCTCTCCACTGACTCCTGCCGTCTTCCACTACAGCAAGTTCAAGATCTTTGTCCTTACCTGCTAGGCTCTATGTCACCCTGTCCCTCCTTAACTAATAGCCTAATATTTTATTGCATAGTTCCCTGCCTCCTGAGTTCCACCAGGGATGTCAACCTTGACCCCCTGTTTGTCCTCTTCTCCCACAATCATCTCTGTCCTTTCTGCCAGGCTGCTCCCTCTGCACGGAATACCCTTGCTGAACTGCTACATGAGGGCCCTCTCCTCATTCATATCTCACTTTGAGTTATTAAACAAAACACTGGTTATTCCATCATGTTGTCCATTAGCCTTTCTAAATTACATTGTAATTTTATTGATAATATCCCCATCCTGTCTCTCTCAGACACAGTCTTGGTATCCCCCAGTAATGTCATGTCTTAAATAAGTTTATAAGCTCCTTCTGGATAGGATCGTGTCTTCTCTGCATTTTACAAGCTTCTCATGGCTGGGTCTTCTTGCTGTAGTGAGGTACCTAGCATACACTTGTGCACTACAATATTTTTATTAACTATAGAATGATACATGTCTCCTCAATTATTTGGAACCTTGTTGTGAGTAGGAGTGTAGTCAAAGTGGATCTGCAATACTACCGGGGGGTGGGGGACTGCTCCAGATCAAGCAATGACCTTTCCTATACCCCTTCTTTCTAACATGCCCCACATCTGAGGAAAGTGTCACTGCCAGATGCTTTCTCTGCTTGTTAGCCTAGAATGAAGCCAAATTCCCTATATGAGAACACCTTCCAAGGCACTGAAGCAAAGCAGACTAATTGGATCCTAGCTCCTGAAGATTCCAGTAGCATATGCAGAATCCTGTAGTGGCATAGGGCTGCACTAAAGCTTCCTGCATCACCCCTGCTTCCAGCCACCAGCACAAAGGATGCAGCTAAAAGCAAGGGGGAAAGCTAAGGCATGGAGCATCACCATTAGCTTGCAATAATCCTGATGCTGCTTGAAACCATGCTGGAGATGAGCTGCAGGACTGAAGAGCTTCTGAGGGCTCCTTTCTGGTCCCTCCTCCTTAGCTCTGCCCAGTGTTCCTTGGACCATATGATTTTAACCTGCTATTGCTGACCCAATTCAGTATTGACATAGATGGTGGGTGTAAATTACACATTGTTAAGTCACTGCAAATTGATGCAATGTAACGTAAGCCACTGAAAGAGAGTGTAAACTGGGATAACTTACACAGTCAGGGGGGTTGTAGCAGGAAGTGTAACCAATAGGAGCATAAAAGAAACTATAATAAACCAAAGCTTCATCCTCCTTCTCTTTCCTCCTAGAATTGTGCAGACTTTGGTAGAGGGCTCTCAAAAGCAAAAAGTATGACAGCAAGGTGTCTGCAACCTCCACTTCATCAGCGTGCAGTGCTGTTGACAGGGTGGCTGTGCTAACTACTGGGAAGAAGGAGCAAGAAGAAGTTGCTTTCAGCCTCTACTGACTAGTCTCCTAGGGAGCCTCCAGCAAACATCAAACTGGCCCGATCGAGAGACGTTCCAGAGGACTGAGGCAGTGAAAACAAAGTCAGCCGTCTCCCATGGAAAAAGCCTCCTGGGATAGAAGGGGCCAGGCTGGCACAGTGAGATGCATGCCAAGAAAGATAAATTATAGTGGCAACTATATTTAAGGTTATTGCAGGACTTCCTCTGCAGTATGGGACACGGGTCACTTGCAGGTTTAAACTAGTGTAAATGGTGAATTGTCTATAACCTAAAGTCTTTAAACCATGATTTGAGGACTTCAGTAACTCAGACAGAGGTTAGGAGTTTATTACAGGAGTGGGTTGGTGAAATTCTGTGGCCTGCAATGTGCAGGAGGTTAGACTAGATGATAACAATGGTCCCTTCCTACCTTTAAGTCTATGAGACTTCGTTTTAGAGATTGACATTTTTAAATCCCCTAAAATAGATATGCTAAGTTAGATTCCTTTCAAATTTGGTGTTCCTCAAGAGGGTGCAGTATAGAGTTAGTGACCTAAATTTGAGGTCATTTGAGTTAGGTTTTGTGTAGATATAACCCCACACAAATAGCCCTTTTTCAAAGAGTTTCTAGGTGAGTTTTTTTGTGCTCAGAGCTAGAGACCAAACTACTGATGTATCAAAATGGTCTCAATCTGTCAAGTTTTACTCAGGGTAGTGCATGGCACCCACTAAGTCTTTGGCAGACCCACACTGAGAATGTATTTATAAAAACTGTACATTTTCTTAATGTGGATGTGTAGATGTACAAACTGGAAGGATTACAGTGTGCACACATCAATAAAGAAAAAAATGTTCGGGTTTCTATGTAGCCACTTTATACTTGCCTGGGCAGTTTGAGGAAATTTGCTGACATCATTGGCCTCAGTGAACACTCCATCGTTGACATTTCTAGTCCAAATTTTTGTACTCTTGTGGCAGTAAAGATTTGATAACTCATGCTGCTGCTTGCTACAAGCTCTCTCTGTGATAATATAATGTGTTTGTATTTTATGGGGATATTTACCCGTGAATAGCAGAATAGTAAGCAGACAGTCTACCTACAATTTTTGTTTTGGGCGCAGAGGAGCTGGAGCAAGAGCACTTTGGGGAGGGAACCAGGTGTAGGGGACAGGAACAAAGCACATGGCTGTGGAGAATATGGACAATGAGGACGTGGTAGGCAAGCCTTGGATTGGTTGTTTGAGAAAAATCCATATTTTACTAGCCCCTTTTGAAACTTAACATTCGGTGGATGATTTCCAAGCCAGAGAGAATCCAGCTCATTCTTTGAAAGCTATGTTGGTTCTGCACTGCTAATTATAGTAGACGGTGGAAAAAATTATTCTTGTCAGTAAACTAATTAGATACGATTCAATAAACACTGGGAACTTATTTGCTGAGTATGATGCTATCATTTTAAAATAGTCACTTTTCAGAAAAGAACCACTTTTAAGTATGGAAAGTTCTAAACATTTTTACTGTACCTGTAATAACTATTAAGTATAATTAAAGTTGAAAGCCACACAACCATACTCAATTCTGCTGTAGGACTGTGGAACACTTCTGTGGCCAGTGCTGTAAAGTACCTTATGTCAGCCAAGTAATAGTGTAGTCAATAGCCTAAACTACAATACTGCGTATGGCAACATTTGTGCAAAGTTACAGAAGTCAGAAATGTACTATCATTCTGAGAAACAGGACCAACAAATAGATACAACAGCTACAACATTGCACCCCTCATCATTTTCACTAATATATAAAACTTATCAAAAATAAAACCAACAGCTTGGGATATAAGAAAAGTAAACCTCTTCCTATGGACACCAAACTTTTTACAGTAGTTCTCTAGGTAATACACCTCAAAGATATCACAGCTAGTCTACATACTTCAACTCTTGACTTTTCTGGATGCCTTAGTGTGATTTTTTTTCTGACACAAAAGTTACATAGACTATTCTATGTGGATTTTGTAAATTTTAGATGTAGACAACAAAAGCTTGTTTTTTCTACACTATGTTTTATTCACTACCTTATGAAGATTTGAAACTATGGGCCAAAATCACTCTTTTGCCTTATCTACATTAGGACAGTGAACCATTGCTGACAGTGGTTTTTCAGCTACAGAATCCCCAAGATGCAGCACTGAGAACAGATTGAGAGCTAAGATATTTTCAATGCTATTTCAGAAAGTGTGATTGAAATGACTCCTTCTTTGCAACAGCCTAGCCACTGCATCCCAAGTGATATTAACCAGAGAAATGGGCAAGCAGTGAGCACTGCTGAGAGAAAGTAAGATCGCTGTTCTAGCCTGCACTTGAGAACAAACTGGTCCCCAGCATCCCTTGGATAGGGGAAGCATAAGCCATCCTACTCCCATTGGTCATTATCCTGGGCTCAGGGATGAATTGTCCCCACAAGTCCAATTGCACAGGGTTTAAAGGGTAATACAAAAACCTGTAAACATGACCTATGTAATCCTTCTGCCCGGTGGAGTTGGCAGCAACAAGGGCCAAGTTCAATATCCAGGGGTCCCTCTTAACAATATAATACAGAACTGGCGTGAGCCCCCACCCAGTAATCTGGGAAAATTAAAAACCACCCCTGGGCACCTCTCAGGCCTGGTCTACACTGTGGGGCGTGTCAGTGTAAGATACGCAACTTCAGCTACGGGAATAGTGTAGCTGAACTCGACATATCTTATTTCGACTTACCTCCCGTCCTCACAGTGCGGGATTGACAGCTGCAGCTCCCCCATTGACTTCGCTTCCGCCTCTTGGCCAGGTGGAGTTTCGGAGTCGACGGGAGCACGTTCGGGGATCGATTTATCCCATCTCAATGAGATGCAATATATCGATCCCCGATAGATCAATCGCTACCCGCCGAGCCGGCGGGTAGTATGGACGTACCCTCAGAGGCAATACTTCCCCACTCAGAACACTGAGTCTGTGTATAGCAAAGAAAACTTTTTATTAAAAGGGGAAAGGAACATAGCATTAATTTGGAAAAACACGACAACCATGATTCAAACACATCTGACTATGAGCAAAACACCAACCAAAAATGGATCACTTTGGCAATACAGCTCTGTCTGCTCATATGTAAGCAGAGAGGTGTGTTCATGTAAATACAGTCCAGTCCTGAAGCCTCTTCCCCTCCCCAGCTCATCACTAGCTGTCAGGGGATGGATTATCCAAATGTTGCCTACATCTAAAATACCTTTTCAATACACAAAGATGTTATATATTGGAACATTCCAGAGCTGAATGATATAATGTGGGCAAGGGGAAAAGTCTAACACTCCAATTTTGAGCGCTGTATGGCTGAGATAACTTTAAAGTTATGACATTCAAGGAATGATTCTCAGTGACACTGAAGGCTCTTTATGATACTCTGGCTGCAGTTGGGAAAAACAGCCCCTTAAGTATGTCCCGTGTGCCTCCCCAACTGGCGTAGTGCTAGTATTAGAGGAATATACTGCTCCTAGACCCTAACATAAAGTGAAGATTGGGATTTGGTATAACCAGGATGCATGATGCGTATTCACTGCTTTTCAGGACTCACAGGGGGCCTTAAGAAGCAAAGTATATGATAGAGCAGCCCTGAAATTTCTCTAACATACACCAGGGACCAGGTTGTTCCCTGCATAGCCCCAGAATATGGGGAGCACAAAGATGGTTTTAAAGTCTGTCCCAAGCAAAGCAACAGAATGACTGAAGGTATGTACTGGGTCTGGAGGATGCAATTTCCAGCTTGAATAGACATACCCATGCTAGCTCTGATCAAGTGCTCACACTAAAAATTAAAGCATACCTGCAGCCGTGCAAGCAACAGGGAGGACTAGCTGCTTTGAGTACAATTATGCAGGCATGTACTCAGGGCAGTTAGCCCAGCCTGCACTCATGCATTTCTATTTTTAGCATGCTAGCTTGATCAGAGTTGGCATGGGTATGCCTACTTGAGCTGGAACATATACCCTATAGCTCCAGTGTAAACATACCCTGAGAATCAAGACTTGTATCTATAGTGAAGCTGTTACTGGTCCAGGCATAAATCTTGCCTATTCTGGACCTCAGGCAGGTGTAATTTTGAGAAGAAATTCCACATTTGAGAAGGTAAGGAGAAAACATTTTCCTAACAGGTTGCTTAAAAAAAATTAATGAGGGCTATTTGAAATTGCTTAGGGGATTAGAATATTAGTGAGATGGATTAGTGAGCAGAGAGCAGGGCAGGTAGTCATGTCTTTATAATTTACCACATCCCTCCACAGCTTTATCACATGCATATCACCTCTGTGTGTGTGGAAGAGGTGTGTGTAAGAGAGATTCTTGTCACCCTGGGCCATTTTATAGTCTTAATTTTATATACATAGCATCCTCTCCTTACCTCTGCTAGCTGACATGGAATCACATTATTCCAATCAAGGTGAACCTGCATTGTCCACTGAGATTACTGTAGATACCACTTATTGGCTCATTAGTGGATGGCTGATATCGAAGAGTTGTGTAATTCCTACAACTTGCACTTTAATTTCCATTAGAAATGAGCTCAAAAATACCAAGGTCACCCCTAAATCTGCATTCCCAGCATTACAAAACTTTGTAAACTTGATCCTGGAAAGCTCACGGGATGAGTACATTTTTAAAAACAGTGGATATTCAGATGCTTTAGTGAAGAGAGCTATAGAAATACCTATATATAAATTAAATTTAATGTATTATAAGTGGATCTTTTGTTTATCTTCTGTCTCCCTTTTGGTTGCATTAAACCCTATTTGTGAAGTGATCTGCATTTATTTTCATAAGAGAGAGCACCCCCACTTCTACTCTGATCCTTAGTCACAATGTGTGGGCAGAAAGAAAAAGTCACTCACATTCCATTAAATGCCACAACAAAATAAAAAAGAAAACTATTGACCCGATATTTAGATAAATACTACTACAATTATGTCATATACTTTTTTCCATAACTGAATTGTGTCCTCAAAATGTTAATAGGAAACATGATGTTTGTATCTATAGTTCATTTCACGCCATTCAAACAACAAGGAAAAGATTGATAATAGGGGTCTAATTTATTTGATAGGCAGCACTTGTTCACTTAAAATAAAAATGAGGGGGTGAGAGAAAGGAAGCAGTAGAGGCCTGATCCTGTTCCCACTGACTACAATGGGAGCTGGATTAGGCCCTTGGGTTGCTAGCAATGCATTATCTGAATTTTGTATTTTCTCTTATTGCTGAAAAGCAGTCATTTGCTGCCCTCTAGAAGTAGATTACTGCATATACTCTACTTCTATGCAACACTCTTGCCATCTTTAGACAACCATCTGAGTTTAAATGAAAATACATATGACAATGCAAAACAATATGGAAATGTTCATTGTTTTTAAGTACTCTGGATAAATAGTAAGAGTTACAATGCAATATATAAAACTTTTAAGTTAAAGAAACTAACTTGTGAAGTTCATCCACTGCTACTTTCCTTTGACTTCACTGGATGTTGGATCAGGGCCCTAGAAGAAGAAACATATAAATGTGATAAAATGTGGGTTATCCCAGAATTACAGGTTCATAGTATTTTGGTAACATATTCATGGTAATCTGGTAACCTACAGCAGATCATGTTACTTTGTGTCACTATTGGAATTATTGCACACAAATCTGCTTCCAGGAATCAGGTTACATAAATGGTTAATCCTGATATTGTGGTGTCAGTTCTTGAGGTACCTCCTTCATTATTTCTCCTGGGAACAATAAGCAATAGTTTTCCCTTAGTTACACCTGTGTAAACTCAGTGACCTCAACAGGGTTGCAAAGGTGTAATTAAAGGGAAAATTTGACCCAGTGTGAAAAAATATGTTGCCACCTCTTTAAAATACATTTGCAGAAGTTAATTGGTTAGAAGGGTGAAGGGAGAAAGAGGATGAAGAGGGAGTAATGGCAGTAAGAGGTTACATCGAGATTTATTTTTTTATTCAATTTGTTCCGTCGAGTTTATTCAAAAGCTCTTGCTGCAGTAACAAGTGTGACTGTCTAATTCTAGATTATTTGCTGGTATTTGATGCCATTTTACATCCCAAAGCCGTGCTTGTTCCCCTCATTGCAGAGAAGGCCCACAAAAACCCAAAATAAATTTAAAAACTTACTCATAATTAAAACTGCACACTTCATTGCAAAATCAAAAGTTAGACAACTTCCAAGAAAAATTTTGCTTAGGGACATTTTTTTTGTAAAAGGGGCTTGTTTTCCAGGGAATATTAGCCTATTCTGAGCACCAGGTGGTCTTTATTTTTATAAACCACACACTTAGCTACAGCTCCTGGGCATGTCATGCCATCTAGGTGCATTGTGATGATACAAAAAAGAAAAGGGCTTTCTTAGGCTCTGCTAAAATTACCAGATGTTAACTCAGCATGCTCAGAACTAGAAGTGATTTTTCAATCCCATGTAACTTTTTTATGTTTTATTCTCCCTCTCCAAACCTAATTAGGGGCCTACTCCTCAGTAAGGTCTAATTGCATGTCGGGTTTGGAGGGATTTTGTTCAGTTGTTTAAGTTATTAATGAGAAAAAAAATAAAATGCTGGAAAAGTATCTGATTCTTGCCAACTTTTCAAATACCCAAGAATGGCTAATGGGATTGTCTTCAAATTTAAAAACAAACCCCCCTCATCTCTGGGCAAAAGTTAAAGGGAGATTTGGGTGTGAAAATGGGTGCTTAAAATAAAAACCCTGATATAATCTTAATTATCTTGCAATCGTTAATATTATTAATACCACCTACCTCTAATATAGCACTTTTCAGCAATAAATTTTAAAGCACTTTTACAGAGGTCAGTATCACTATTCTCATTTTAATTATGGGGAAACTGAAGCACAGAGAGGAAGTCATTTGCCCAAGATCACCCGGCATTCCAATGATGGAGCCAGGACTAGAACCCAGGTCTCCTGAGTCCCACTCCAGTGTCCTAGCCACCAAGTGGCAATGATATAAAGATTTTTCATAAGGGAAATGTTTATTATCATGCTATCAACACAAATTGAAAAGTTACAGCTGCAATTTTCAAGAATACAAATACACCTCTACCCCATTATAACACCACCCTATATAACACGAATTCGGATACAACGCGATAAAGCAGCGCTCCGGGGGTGTGGGGCTGCGCGCTCTGGCGGATCAAATCAAGTTCAATATAATGCAGTTTCACCTATAACGCGGTAAGATTTTTTGGGTCCCAAGGACAGCATTATATCGAGGTAGAGGTGTACTGTCCCAGTAGCCAGAACTGCCAGTTGCTATTTATCTAAGCCTTTATACCATGCTCATCTCTGTATTATCTGAGTTACGTGATCATATAGTGAACAATAGATTTGGTGGCCAAAATATTCCAAAAGAGACTAGTGATTTGGGATGCCTGCATTTTTGTATGTCCAACCTGAATTTCAGGATGTGCTGGGGACCCGCCTTCTGAAAAATCAGGCCTCTTTGGGTTGTCTGAAGTTGGGCAACAAAAATCTGAAGCATCCAAATTCAGAAGCCACTTTGGAAAAATCTTGGCTCATATCCATTCATAAAACAGTCACACAAGGTGGCAAAACTGAGAATGCTATTGCAGCCTTAAATCCAAAGGTTTTTTTACTCCTGAGAAGTCAAGAAAGTTATTGTGCCATTTGCAATTTTTTGGTCACCATACCCGGAGCAAAGTATCAGAGGAGTAGCCATGTTAGTCTGTATCCACAAAAACAAAGAGGAGCTGGTTGGCACCTTAAAGACTAACAGATTTATTTTGGCATAAGCTTTCACGGGTAAAAAAGCCCACTTCTTCAGATAGTCTTTAAGGTGTCTCCGGACTCCTCCTTGTATATCTGGAACGTGTTTTCTCCTAACTTCTCTAATACTAACCACAGTGTTAGTAGCAATGCTAATGTTCCATATCTCCCAGAGCCATTCTGTTTAGTGCTTCCTTTGAAAAGTTGAATCAGAAGTTCCAAGCATTTACCCAGCTATTGACTAGTCACCCACTTTAAAAGCTTGGTTGCAGGCGAGCATGGCATCAATTGCCAGTAGATGGGGAGGCTCATTCTCCTCATACATCAGTTTTATACTATTTTTTCTTGATTTGACTTCACTGGAATTACTGCCTGGTTTACATCAATGTAAGTGGCACAAGACCTGACCTTGGAGCAGAAGACTGTCTGGAATGGCATGCGGACAGCTGATCTAGTGGCACTTTGATACCCCAGAAGGGGAGGAATATACAGTGACTTGGATTTAGGGCTGAGTCACAAAGAAGAAGCACTGCGAATCCTGGCGAGTAAGGGGTGGGGGGATGCAGTGCAAACAGTTGTTGGAAGGGAGGTGTCAGACATGAAAGGACCTAATTCTCAGATGGAGCCACAAGGAAGTGCCCCAATGGCAAGTGGACCCCATTACTCCAGCGTCCTGTTATCACCTTTCTCCCTCCCACCCGCCCCTTGCAGTGACCTTGGCATGCCAGAGCTCTGGGTTTAGCTGGGTGTGCCCTACGGAAGGCACTGACTTTTTCAGGGGCATGTACAAGGTGATCTGGTTCCCGGGTCTGCTCCTCGGCCCCGTAGCCTTCCCAATCAATGGCGGTACCACAGCTTCCCTCATCATATCTGGGAATCTATAATCTTGTGGACAAAATACTTTTTCTTGCCCTTGAATCTGAACTGGAGGGGGAGGGAAGGGTTGTGTTTTATTAGGGAAGGAATTATCAGACAATGATTTCAGGAGGAAAGCATAAATACAGAATGCAGCTTGAGGGATCAGGCAAGCCAAAGCTTGAAGGTTCATGGATTGATTTGTCTGCAGATTTGGTAAGGACCCACATACTGGTGGTCTAGTTTGCAGATGAGTCAGCCTGTCTTGAGGTGTTTGACCAAAAGCTCCACCTTCTGTCCCACAGCAAAAAAAGTGGGACTTTGCTGTTGGTGGCAGTCAGCATAACGCTTGTGTTGTCTTGGCTACATCAAGATGTCACTTTAGCTCCCCTTGGGTTTGTGGTATACCGGGTCCATTGCTGCAGAAACAGTGGGTGCTGTGGGAAGTAGAGGATGAAAACAGATGAAAATCATAGATAGCCAAAATATGGACTCATCTAGAGGTGTGGTCCTCATTATTATATGCAAATTCCACATGGAATCTGTCATCTTGGTGGAAATTTGTGAAGCACCCTAGTTACTATTCTAGTACTTGGTTCATCCTTTCTGGTTGGCCATGTTCGCGAATGATAGGTAGTTCAGTAGATATATTAAGACACTTCTAGTAAGTGCAACACCTCCTTCTAAACCATGACACAATCTGGGGTCCCCTGTTTAAAGTAGTGTGGTCCAAGAGGCTGTGGATGCAGAAATCATGGGAGATGAGGAAGCAGTGGTGTCCTCAGCAGGGTGAGTTATGTGCAGGGGATAAAAAGTGCCATCTTTGTAAGCTGATCCATCACTGTCAAGATGGTACAGCAACAGCAACCCTTGGATTTAGAGAGTTAGACAGTGAAGCCCGTGGTGATCTGGCCTCAAGGCCTTGCAGAGGTCTCAGCATGTATTAGCATTCTGAAGGATTTAGTTTGAGGTCACTTTATATGGGTGCAGGTGTCATATGATCCGACATAAGCCTGAACATCAGACCACAGTTTTGGCCACAAGAATGATCAACATGTTTGGCTTTTATCTGGCTGAGCATCCTCAAAAACAGTTGGTAGTTCCAACTAAGTACCGGAACAAGCTCTTAATCTTGGCCCATAACATCCCAGTGGTCATTCTGGGGTAAACAGAACCAAGGACAGGTTGGGGAAGTCCTTCCACTGGGAGGGGATGGGCAAGGACGTTGCCAAGTATGTCCGGTCACATGGTTAAAAAGTGTTCTTGAAATGTGAAAAATCTTGTTGTTTACATACTTAGTAATATATGTAATAGTGCATGTGTTTTATTAATCTGTTTATTTTAAAGTTCTAGGAGGAAATCACCACCAGTGTGGTTCCCCCACTGTCTGCGATTTGGGGGGCATGTCATAAACAGTTAGTTAAGGATTAAGGTCTCTTTTACCTGTAAAGGATTAACAAGCAGTACCTGAGGAACACCTGACCAGAGGACCAATCAGGTACAAGATAATTTCAAATCTCTGTGGAGGGAAGGCTTTGTCTGTGTTCCTTGTTTGCTCTGTGTGCTCTCTTTGGATCTAAGAGAGGCCAGACATGTCTCCAAGTTCTCCTGGAGTATTTCCTACTATCCAGTATCGTAAGTATTAGTTAAAAAGGCGGATTAGTCTTTTGAGTTGCTTTCTATATTTGCAATTGTGTGTTTGCTGAAGGAATCCTTATTTCTGTTTGCTGTTACTTTGATTATGCTGAGGAGGAGGGAGGGGAAGTCTCTCCAGTTTTTATAAGTTAGACCCTGTATTTTTGCATCCTGGTAATACAGAGATAGTGTACTTTTTTTTCTTTCTTTAATAAAATCTTTTCTTTTTAGAACTTGATTGATTTCTTCCCTTGTTTGGATTTTCAGGGGAAGGGGAGGGGGAAAAGTGAATCCCTCTTTGGTTGATTCAAGGAGTTTGAATCAGGTATCTCTCCTAAGCACTAGGAGAGGGGAGGAGGGAAATGGTTTCTTTCCCTTTGTGTTGAGATTCAGGTTTGAATCTGTGTTCCCCAGGGGAAGTTTTTGGGTGAACAGGGAGTGTGTCAGACACTTAAAACTGACTGGTGGCAGCGAGAACCAGATCTAAACTAGGATTTTAGTTTAGAGAAGTCCATGCAGGTCCCCATCTTGGAACCCAAAAGCTCCAAGTGGGGGAGAAAACCTATGACATCATGGCATAGGCAAAAAGCTTCCAGACAAGGGTTTTCCTGGGGTGACGAGTATGCTCATAATGATGAAGTATCAGAGGGGTAGCTGTGTTAGTCTGGATCTGTAAAAGCAGCAAAGAGTCCTGTGGCACTTTATAGACTAACAGACTTCATAATGATGAAGGAGTCAGTCTCTCTGTGTACTTTCAGGTGAGGGTTTGGTATCAGAGGTTAGGAACTTCTAGGCAAAATCCAAGTGTGGTGCCTGACTGGGAATCCCAGGAACTCTGGTCTGGGAGCCAAAAGGCAGTTGGTTTGGCAGTACTCTGAGCTAAATATCACTATGTACCATTGCCAGGTGATACTTGGGTCACGCTTGGCCAGCCAGGGATTTCAAGTATCCCTTGGAAGGAGAGTGTCAGGATTGGATTAGGCTGAACTGAAAGAATTCATGGTGTTCCCCAATTACTGCTTCCAGAGCTGGAGTTTCCTGATTCCTGACCAGAGGCGGCCATCAACTGTCTCAACCAGATCAGAAGTGGTCTTTGATTGTATGGGGACACCAAGTACGTGGGCTACGGTGGCATCCATGAAATTATTCTCTGCCCCACTGGAAAGGAAAGTCCACTGGAGGGAAGAAACATGTCTGGAGCCCTAAAGTCAGAGTTGTAGCTACAACTGTAGGTGAAGGGATGATCTTCAGGAGGTGGGGAGGATGCCTGGAAGGACTTGCCGAGTTAGGTTTCCTATGTTATCCAAGCTCAACCCCCATTAGCAAAGCTAGGCAGGGGCATTTTCCCAAAGCCACTCAGTTCAGGGCCTGGTCTGGGTAAACAGAAGCCACATGGCCCATGCTGCCACAGTAAAAGCCACAAATTATTTTGCCATCACAAATCCAAAATTACATAGCAAAACCCTTCCCTCTATACATCTTTAGTAACATCTGCATTCCTGACTATACACTGCAACATGTGCTTCATGATTGTCTTGGTTACTTTTCAGGAACCAATCCTTGTGTAGCATACTCTGTCCATGTATAACCTGATCTCTACTTTCCAGGTTGATCTTGTCCATTGTTCCTACCAATTTGTTCCTGCTTATTTTAGCTAGACTGACTCCAGCTTGATGCTTATGTAAGTCTTCTGGAAAGTGGAGGCAAGCAACAAGGGCTGGGTTCAATATCTAGGGGTTCCTCTTAACAATACGAAACAAAACTAGTGCAAGCCCCCATTCAGTATTCTGGGAAAACTAAACCTCACCCCTGTGCACTTCTAAGAGGCAATACATCCCTTCTCATAAGCATTGAGTCTGTGTATAACAAAAGAAAGCTTTTATTAGAAGGGAAAGGAATCTAGCATTAATTTGAGAAAACACCACAACCACATTCAAAAGTATGTAATCATAAGCAAACACCCGCCCCACAGTACACTGGGCAGTGTCCTTTGCCTCAGTTTCCCATTTGCAGTGTGAAAGTCCAATAAATAAATGTCCCTTTAACATGTCATTCCCTTTTCCCTCCACTGCATCCTATTCACAGCTGGTTGTCTTTGATCAGCAAAGACTCAGAATTCAGAGAGGGTATTCATGTGGGTTCACCTGCCACACACCTCTGTGACTGCTTATATCTGCTGCTGCTATCTCTGCCATTGTCTCTGCTGCCACCGCTGGCTGCTTGCTGCTGCTGTTTTCGCTACCACTCACTGCCACTTCTGTAATGCAGTGTTCTGAAGTTCCACTGCTTAGCCCAGCTCTTAGTGATTTCACTGGGTAGCAGGGAACCTCACAGCTACTACAGCAACTGCACTGTTTTCACTGCAACATTGTCCCCACACTAGGCCTAAAGGTTAGCTCTGAGACCAGCTCATCAGTGACTGAGCTCTAGTAATCACTGACCAAAAACAAAGACTCTCAATTGAGCCTAATTGGCTATGTCACTCAACACTGAAGAGGGTAGGGCCAAATGGTGTCAAGGATTCTTTAAGCAGACGCCACAGGTGGCCTGAGCAAACTGTAATGCCTAAGGATTAGATGGGTCAAAGGGCAGTCCAGATCAGTAGTCAGAGTTCACACAAGCGGTCCTGTCAAGGATGATTCCCCACTCTGGCACTATGAGTGCAGAAGGTGGGGGCCCGCAAGGATTCTAAAAATTAACACTGGCCACTCCAGGCTTGTATTAAACTCCCAAGGTTACAGCTTCCCTCTGACCTTCGATGCGTAGATGCTGCCACCACTCGAGTGCAAAAAAAACCCTTTGGACCCAGGGAAGTGCACTTGGGAATTCCTTCCTGTGGGGTACCCTCAAGCCCTTTCACCCCCCACCTGCCTCCCAGGGAAGAGCTGAGAAAGAAAACAAAGGAAATTACCTGTTGCCACCAGCTAATTAAACAAAATGTGGACAAGCCTCTTAGTACACAAAAACAAAAAGAGAGAAAATACATCTGGAAACTCAGGCTATTACTAGATTTAAAAACAAACAAAACAAAACAAAAAAACGACTTACAAGGATTAAGCATTAAGAAGAACTGTCTTGAGGTCCAGCTTAAAGGTTGCAAGCAAAACAAAAGCATTTGGGGTTAGCACAGAGGAGTCCACAAGCCATAAAAAGATATAAAAGCGATAACCCTAATTGCGTCTTCCTAGACATTTCCTGATCTACTTACATATCTGGGGGCTTCAGGTAAGTAGTTTCTAGGTATGATTCAGATGACTTTTCATACCTGGCCCCAAGCTTCTTACAGCTTAGTTCCAGCCCTGTCTCTGCTTCTTCCCAAGAACAACAACAGACAAACAAAGGGGAAGTTTTTTCCCAATTTAAAAAAGTTCTAGCTTTCCCATTGGCTCTTTTGGTCAGGTGCCCACTCCCTTTTACCTAAGCAGGGAAACTTTTTAATCCTTTACAAGTCAAGCAAGTAGAGAACAACTACTAAGTGGGATTTTATGGCTGACTGGGTGTCCATAAAAGGGAGTTACCCACCCCCCACACCTTTCATTTATCACAGGTGTGATAGCCAGGAGATCCAATCCAAGGGGAACGTATAGCAAGGCAGAGTCAAACAGGGTCCAAGAAACAACCAGCACAGACTTGCTCAAACAAGGCCAGAAAGGAAGCGGGAAGTTTATATACGGTCACCAGGTAATCAGGGTCAAGACTATTTGGCCGATCAGGAAGCAGGTCATGGAACCTTAGAAGCTGGTTTACCCAAGTCTAAATTCCACTGTAATTCAATAATTTGGTATTGCATGACAGTTAAGATTGTTTCCCAATAACCCTGTGAGCCTGGGTTTGAGACAAGTGTTGTGATACCTATGCCATTAATTATGCTTATAGTTATAAAGATTTTCCTACTCTCTAACCTAAATTTCCTTTGCTGCAGAATAAGCTGATTACTTTTTACCCTACCATCGGCAGACATGGAGAACAGCTGATCACAATCCTCTATATCAGGGGTCCCCAACCTTTTGAGGACCAGGGACCGGTCGGGAGCGCTCGTCCTGCGGCTCAGCCGGACCGCCCGCAGGCGTGCCTGCGGGAGGTCCACCGGCTCTGGTTGAGCTGCCGCAGGCATGACTGCGGACGGTTCGCTGGTCGCGCGGCTCAGCTGGACCGCCCGCAGGCACGGCTGCGGCAGCTCAAGCGGAGCCGGTGGACCTCCCGCAGGCGTGCCTGCGGGCGGTCCAGCTGAGCCGTGCGACCAGCGAACCGTCCGCAGTCATGCCTGCGGGAGGTCTACCGGAGCCCCGGGAGCAGCGGACCTCCCGCAGGCATGACTGCGGAGGGAGCGCTCGTCCCGCGGCTCGGGTAGACCTCCCGGTCCACTGGGTCGGTTCGCGGCCCAGTTTCTAAGAGGCCGTGGACCGGTACCGGGCCGCGGACCGGGGGTTGGGGACCCCTGCTCTATATGACAACCTTTTATATATTTGAAGACTGCTCTATTTCAAGTCCTAAACAAAATAACCAAGAGTAGTTTAAGTTTAGCAGTTTTCAGTATCCATAAAAAACGCCCAAGCATGAGTTTACAAGATTTTCCAATCTACAAAGGCACAGTTTTTAGATAAATAAAGTATGTACTAGATGCCACCAAGTGGTGGCTGTTATCACATACCAATATCTTTGGCATTATCCCATTTTAAGCTAGCACTTCAACTTCAGGAAATATTGATTTAATGTTACAAAAGTTAGTATGATATGATATGATACAGCATTTTTTTGGGAACAGGATACTACTGCTGGGGAAAGAGATAAAATATTGCAGTAGGGTCAAATTCTATTCCTACTTTCATGGCAAAATTTCCATAGGCAGCAGGTTTAAAACAAACAAAAGGAAGTATTTTTTCACACAACGCAGTCAACCTGTGGAACGCCGTGCCAGAGGATGTTGTGAAGGCCAAGACTATAACAGGGTTCAAAAAAGAACTAGATGTTTCATGGAGCATGGGTCCATCAATGGCTATTAGCCACGATGGGCAGGGATGGTGTCCCTAACCTCTGTTTGCCTGAAGCTGAGAATGGGCGACAGGGGATGGATCACCTGATGATTACCTGTTCTGTTCATTCCCTCATTGACCACTATGGGAAGATAGGATACTGGGCTAGATGGACCTTTGAGCTGCCCCAATATAGCCATTCTTATGTTATTTTTTTCTAATTAACTCGTTTTTAAATAAAACACTCTTGTGATACTTTATACCTCAAAGTAGCACCCTGGAGCCCTCATATTCATCACTGTGAATTATACAATGCATGCCTTGTGAGGTATCATTTGAAGAGTCTTGATCTGTTGAACATTAATATTTTGTTGGATTGTATGTACTATCATTGTACGTGAAGTTATGAAGTATTACTGAAATGTGTTGTAAGGCTGGGAACACCCACAACCAGCCTTTCAGTTACAACAAAAGAGTAGCCATCAATAGCCAGCATTAATGGCTCATCCAGACACAATCCACTATCCTACAGAAGAGGAGGCACATATGCCCTGGGCGCAGACTCACCCATGTCACAGCAAAGCTCTTTCCAGCAAACTGGAAGAAAGTATAAAAGAGAGACAGTGACATCATCACTTGGCCTTTTTCTCCTCCCTTTTTCCCATCTCAACAATAAAGTCTGGAGGAAAAAGACTTTGAACTGGGGAAAATTGGTCCCTGGCTGGAAGTTAGTCCTGGCATGTGGATTAAGGAACTGCAACCTGCTTGTACCATCTATCAAGATGAGAAAAGCTGTGTGATTCAATTTTTGCTTAGCCTAAAAATTTAGGATTTAGCAAGCGTGTTTACTTTTTATTTTCTTAAGGTAGCTATCTCTGACCTTTATGCCTACCATTTACAATCACTTAAAATCTATCTTTCTACAGTTGATACATCTGTTTTATATTTTACTTAAAATAGTGTGTTTTGGTTGAAGTGCTTTGGAAATCTCAGGTCAGTTTACAAAGGCTAGTGTGTGTCCACTCCACACTGAGGGAGAGGTGAACTACTTAATGAACTTGCACTCCCAAGAGAGCCTTGAGCAGTGTAAGACAGTACAGTCCCAGGGTGCAAAACTGGGGAGCTGGGGGCAATTGGCTGGAGTCTTTCTACTGAGGCAGCCCAAGTTGGTGGGATAGAGGGCTCAACAGTCCCACAGTCCACGTTGCACCCTGGGGACCCCGTCACAACCCTGAACCTGGAACTGATAACTGCTACATTAGCAGATAATTGCTCCCAGAACCTGTCTCTTGATCTTGAGGAAAAAAAGACAGAAATAGAGCTGATCGAGACCCCTGGTTCAAGCAAGGGAACTGTAGGGTCGTCTTCTCAAAAAATGAACAAAAATAAAGGGGAAAGAGCTGGGAGCGGGGAGGGTATTTTTAAAAACCAACATAGAAGTTGTTGAAGCTAGAATGGCAATAGCAGAGTTCACCTGGAATTACATTTTTATGCTCATTTTAAGAATGTCAGGCACCTACAATACTACTGTAATCGATGTGCCTCAAATTTGATAGAAAGATGAAGAGGTTGCTGGCATAGCTGCATCTGCAAATAGAATAATAATAAACTTAAAGAATGTAAGAGAATATGTAAGAAAACTTCTGCAAATTTAAAAAAAATAATTCAACCTGAAATAAGAACATTCTTATAAAGTTATAAAACATAAAAACAATGTGTGCTGGGTCAGGCCAACATGTATACAACAGACCAATACTATATAAGACCCTGATAATACAAGCTAATCCTTGCAGATGGACCTCTGTGTCCATGTGGATCAATTTGTAGTAACGCACCTTGGCCTATTACATTATCTGAAATGAAGGTGGTTGTATGTTGCAGTGATGTTCTACATATATATCCAGGATATGCTAACTACTGAAATGCTGCTACATTCCAGTCCAGAGGTGGTTGCACTTCAGTGATGGCTGAAATGATTTCTGGTTTGTGTGCTTGAGGCTTGCACACAAGGGGTTCCAGTCTGCGATGATGGACAACTGTTTCCCATTGCTGAAAGACTCCTAGCATCCCTCAAGGGGATCGTATCTCCCATGTTGTTCGATGTCCAGGGTATGGGTCTGATTCAAAAATCCTAGTCCAGTCAGTGGGAATCTTTCTTTGACTTCAATGGGCTTTGGATAAGAGTGTATGTGAGGCCTCGTGATGAGAACATTTCTAAACTCGGGGTTAGACGGTCCTCAGTAGAGATCAGATACCTACAGCTGTGTATCTCTTGCCCAGGAATGCTGCAGTCTCTCTGTACTCGGGAGGAATACAGCGGGATGTCTGAGCCTCCTTGTCCTCAGCCCTAGAAAAAGAGACGAATGTGACCGGCGGGTAGAAGTTGTCATTATGAGGATACAGAATCGTCCTTTCCGTCTTACACAGGGGACTGGCTGGGAGGCAACGAGTCTTGGCATCCTTCAGTTTTACTCTTACCCAGAAAGGCGTTGGGGGAGGGCCAGGCTCAGCAGCCCGGGCCGTGGGCGGCGCTCGGTGTCCATGGGAACTGGGTGTAAGCGGAGCGTGCGCCGCGGCTCCCCTTCCCTCCCGGCCGCCATCATGATGCTGGGCCGCGGGCTGGACGCCAGGTAAGTGCGGTGCCCCTGCCCCGGAGGCCTAGAAGGGCGCTTCCCCGCCCGCGTCTGGCCGAGCGGTCTGGGCTGTTGGAGCGCGGGGAGGGGGGCAGGCAGACGGAGTCCCGTTAGTGGGAGGAGGGGCGGGAGCCCCTGCTATTGAGGTGGGAGAGGGGGCAGAGTCCCTCCTTGTTATTTGTGGCTAGGCTTGGGGGAGAGGGAAGGAGGGAGGGTTTGGCTCCCCCCGTCCTGATTTGTTACCCATCAGCCCCAGGCTTTTGAGACAGGGAGCCCTGAGGTTTGGGGGTGCTGGGTTTATTGTCTTTAGATTAGCTGCTTTATATTTGTCTAAAGGCGATGAATCCAGTCTTTATGTTGTCTTTTAATTGGGGGTGGCTGCCAAAAATAGTTTTTAAAAATCTAAATAAAATAGTTTGGGTGGGGTAACACAGGCTGTTCAAAGTGAAAATAAAGCCGGCTCTATTCCAATAAAAAAGTTATCTGCACCTATACATGACCAATCTCGTTCCGCTCATCCCAGCTGTCTGTTTTAAGCCATTTCATACTGTGCCCATTGCTATAAAGACTAGGCAACAAAATGTATTTAAAAGTTTAGTATTCTGGGATAAAATGAAGAGTAGTTGCTAATATAATCAAGCCTTGTGCTGTCCATCCTTTTGTGGCCTGGAAGTAGCATTTTAAAAAACAAACTAACCTTTTCACACCTTCCTTTAAGGAAATGTAATTCCTATCTCTCAGAATTGAATGCTGTTCACATGGGGAAACTGTAGGCACAAAGTTGAATGTTTGGGCTGACCTGTCTTAGGTTCCCTCTCCTTACTTTATGGGGGGGAGGTGGTGGTTATATGTAAGTGTCAGATGGTTCAATAGGAGAGGGGAGGGGAGGGACCCCACATTGGAGATTATTTTTAGATTAGTGTTAATTGTGGAAGAAAGATTTTTATGATGGGCTTTTCAATGAGTTTTTATATTTTCACTCAGTTTGTGAAATATTCCTTATTTAGATGGTAGCAGATTTGAGCTGGGAGCTAGGAGACTATCCCCTGGTATTTGTCTTTAAAAGAAAACAACCTCCTTACCTCAAATTGTGCCTGCTTACTTTGAGGTAACAAACTGATTTTCCTCTGCAATGGTATTTTCTTCTGAAAGACTTAGGATAACACACGTTCATTTTCAGCATGTATTTTCACATATCTGCCTTGTCAAGAAAATATAGACTGTAAGGCAATACTTTGGTCTTGAAGTATTGAATTTGCTTGGATTTTTTTGAGTTTGGAAGGTTGGTGACTGGTCAAAATTAAGAGCCAGGATCATTTCAGGCTGTTAGAATCGCAACTTACACAAATGAAAGAAGTTTTAAATTTTTCCTCGAAATAAGTGAGATGTGAGCAAATACCAAGGCTAAGGATCTTGTCCTGTGTTGTTAATAATATAGGGCCTGATCTTCCATACCCTAGCAAGCACAATATTTGAGCAGTTTTGTTGGGGCCATTGGGACTTCTTACAGTACTCTGCAACTGGTAGTTAATATTTGCAGAATTGGATCTGTAGCATATTGTTGTGGGCACCAAGCAATGGAATGAATCCATTGAGAATCATATGAACTTCAGCAGCAGTAGAATTATGTTGCCAGTAGCATTGAAGTGCTACTGTATAGTGATATGTAGGACCAGCAGAGGTGAGACCGTCAACTGAAGGCACTCATTAAACAGATAGGAGGAGACCTAAGTATCAAGCAAAATATTAATGCCAACCGAATAAGCCTTGACTTGAATATGTGGAATGGTTTAAGAAGATTAATTATTATAAACCAGGGATTGGCAACCTTTGGCACGCAGCCCGTCAGGGAAATCCGCTGGTGGGCCAGAACGGTTTGTTTACCTGCAGCGTTCGCAGATTCAACAAATCACATCTCCCACTGGCCACGGCTCGCCGTTCCAGGCCAATGGGGGCTGCGGGAAGCGGCATGGGCTGAGGGATGTGCTGGCTGCCACTTCCTGCAGCCCCCATTGGCCTGGAACGGCAAACCGTGGCCAGTGGGAGCTGCGATCAGCCGAACATGTGGACGCTGTAGGTAAACAAACCGTCCCAGCATGCCAGCAGATTTCTCTGATGGGCCACATGCCAAAGGTTGCCGATCCCTGGTATAAAATATGCTGGTGTTTGGTTGGAAGTTGAAATTTAAGTCCCATTCATAACCCATCATTAGCTTGAGTTTCTGAATTAATTAATAAAATTCTTATCAAATACATAGCTATTGTATTAGTATTAAAATTCGTACTCATATAAAAAGCAAAATATAACCAATTAAAGTAATTTACATATATATAATTTTACCCTTACGGTTAATACATTCAATCAAAGATGTTGATATGTGAAAATTTACCTTGCATGTTTTTGACAACCCGCCCTGTTTCACAAGACCATACCTGTGAACTCTAAAGATGTTAGGTAGAGAAGATACCTGCTTCAAGGACTTCCTAAGCTCTATTGGAGCATATAGTATTTGAGTTCCATTGGGCAGGCATATTTTTCTGTAAATATCCCTCCTCCCACCAACCCACCTAACCAAAGGGCTCACATAAAATTTTATGCACCAGTGTTTTACCCTGCAACATTTTATGTTGTTGGTATTGCACAGTTAATACTTCCTTTGTTTGCTATTGTGATGGAGATAGCACTGTTAATATTTCTTACAATTAGGCTTTTTATTTGTTGTTTTGTTTGTGCTAGATTTTATTTACCTCTTGTGAAAGTTAGAACCATTCAAATTAAGGCCCTGATCCTGCAATCAACATGAGCAGAGCCCTATGTCTGCGCAGTACCCAATAAAAGTCAAGTTGTTTTCTGGTAATATGCCTGCCTCAATGTCTCACTGCTGATTTTTGTGGGGTTTACGTTTCTATTTCCCTGTTTTAAAATACTTTTTCTCCTCTGCTGCTGTGTGAAAAACCTGCGTTAAAAGAGGAGAAACAGACTAACAATACAAAAGAAACATTGAAAATGACTATACACAAACTGTTGTCAATTGAATAAAGTTAAAAAAACAAGGGGAAAAACTCTTTATTCTTTCAGTTATAGTAAATTAGGTATAACATTTGGAAGTTTACAAAAAATTCAGACAAGTGAGGTGTTCGGGTTTTTTAATTGATTATGTCCTTTAAGTCACAGAGACTTCTAAAATACTGAATGGATTTACATCAGACGATAATAAAGATGGATCTTTACATAAGTGCTGTAATTTTGTTTGTATTCAGTATTTGTTGTCATGCCTAACAAATTTTTTAAACTTGCACTTTGAAAAATTGAAATGAGCCTAACTGTGGAGTTGATATTGAGGACTTCAGGGGAAAAAATGAGTTCCTGAATCTGATAGACTTTGTTTACTTCTATAATTACAGAACTTTACTTTCAAAACCAATGCACACTGGCACTTTTGAGTGGATTCCAAGGAAAGATCACTAGACTGTGAATCAGGAGACCTGGCTTTTTGTTCCCAGTCACATACTTGCTGTGTGTGAGTTAGGATAAATCAATTCACCACTTTGTGCCTCAGTTTTTCCATCTGTAAAATGGGGATATGGATACTTGGATTCTTTGAAAAGGGCTTTGCGAGCTACAGATGAAAAAAGTGTTTCCATCCATCCATCCATCCATCCATTCCAATAACTTGTTCTACTACCCAGTGACAGATAGACATTCAGAGACTTGATGTAATTTCTAATAACGGTTTAACAGTCACACATTAATGTATTGGGGATTTTTATATCTTAAAAGATTGGGGTGGTTTTGTGGTTATGGTCCTGGACTAGGATTCAGGGGGCCTGGGTTCTGTTCCTGGCTCTTCCACAGACTTCCTGTCAGTCTTAGGCAACTAAGTTAAGTGAGACCACTCATGCTTAAATTTAAGCTTGTGTGTAAGTGTCTGCAGGGGCTTTCATTTCTCTGGGACAGATTTTTAAATGTATGTAGGTGTCTAAAGATGCAGATAGATAGCTATTGAGATTTCCAGAGCACCTAACTGCATAGGAATTTTATGAAGATTTTCTCAAATATATAGATATATCTGGTTTGGCTCTTCTGTTACTGCATTTTTACTTTTTAAAGTTCAGTTTGGTGAGTCTTAGGCTAAAATATAAATCTCACTTTTTTATTATTTTATTTGTCTTTTTTAGATAAGCAAACACAACATCAGAATATTAAGTATAATTTTCCTCTAATAAATTTCCATTTTGCCCAGAAGTAAAATGACCAATTTGAAATATTTATGGTATAGTGATGACAGTACTGTCAAACCTGTTTAATCTGTATGTATTGTAATCATGTTGGTTTTTTTGCTTGTTTTTCATTTTTCCTTGGTTTCTAGGGACAATCAAACTAGACAAGTACGAGAGGCTGTTTCAAATGTGGAAAAACATTTTGGTGAATTGTGCCAAATATTTGCTGCATATGTACGTAAAACTGCTAGACTACGAGACAAAGCAGACCTTCTAGTAAATGAAATATATGCATATGCAGCTACAGAGACACCAAGCTTAAAACTTGGATTGAAAAATTTTGCAGATGAATTTTCCAAACTTCAGGATTATCGCCAAGCAGAGGTATAGAATTAAAGCTGTGCATGTTGTGCTTGCAAACTTATCTTTTTAATACGATTATCATAATGTATACCTTGGTTCTCTTATGACTGAGAGAAACCATTTTTAAATGCATTAGTAACAAATATGTTAGGAACAAAGCAAAATAAGCCCCACCAACTTTCATAGTTTACCCTACTAGTGACCTTTCTGCAGACCTAGGCCCCAATTGTGAAATGCCTTATGCAACATGCTTAACTTGGTGCCTTGTGAATAGTCCCCCTGAGTAGCTTCTCACAGGTTTTGAAGAATGAGGGACAGATAACAGGTCTTCAGTGGAGATGAGGAGAGCTATAGATTATGCTTAATAAATATTTGTTTTTTGGTTTTGTGACTTGGGCTGTCTTCTGGAAACTGGAAAGATACTGTAAGTCATTTCTTCTGCAAAATCTATTAAATGTTATTTGTGTTTCTTTTTTCCATGTTAAATTATTATGTTTTGTACTCCCAAAATTAGACTCTTGAAAAGAATTATGCAGATGATTAACTTTTTGCACGTGAATAGTCTCTTTGATTTCAATGTGATGACTCATCTGAGTCAAGTTAAATAGATAATTTTTTTTTTTTTGCAGGATCGGGGCCCTAAGAATAGTTTGACACTGTCCTGAAATAGGCCATTTTAACTAGATGAGTTTGGTTCATGATTTTAAGATCACTCTAAACAAAGCTTATTTTGATGTTAAAAGGTAACATGCGAAAGAGAAAAAGTGGCCATCTATTTATTGGGATGGGGATGTTCTCCATTCATTATAATATGTAAAAAAGCCTCAGTGTGTTTTAAAGTTGTTGTTTTTTTGCTCATATTTTGAATTAGAATTCAGATATTGTTCACTTTGTTATAAATTATTGTAGACAGCTGGAAAATGGGTGAGTTTATGACATCAAATGTATCAAGGAAGAGAGGTGTTGATCCTGCAGTGGGATCTGCAAGGGTCAACCCTGGTACTAGCATGGAGCTCCACTGACTTCAGTGAGTCTCTACACGTGTGCAAGAATCCAGCCACATGAATCTAATTGCAGGATTGGGGCATAATTAGAATGCAATGGATTTTTATTCAGCTTGTTTAAAATTCTATTTTAAGGTAACACCTATTTAACTAAAACTTTTGGGAGTTTATTAAGGATACCTCTCACCCCTTCACTAAAGAGCTCAGAAGGTTCCTACTTCACATTTGAGTCACCAAGGAGTACGCTAACTGAAAGGGGGAATGCAATCGTTGACCTTGCTATTTTTATAAAGAAAAAAGGAAGTAGAAAAAAACCAAAAAAACCAAAGAAGCCTTTCAAGTCATCTGTATACATTAAGAAAAAATCATAAATCCCCTTTTTTCTTTTGAAGCTCACCTTTAAGAGGTTCAGCCCTTGTTACTCAGAAAGGGCAGTTGAAAATAAAAGTGCTATATCTGGTCCTTTCACTATGTATTTAGGGCCAGATTTTTAAGGGTATTTAGGCATCTAGAGATGCAGGTAGGTGCCTAGTGGGATTTTTGGAAGCACATAGATGCCTAACTCCCATTGATTTTAATGAGTTAGGCATCTAGGCACTCTTGAGAATCTTGTTGTCACAGTTCCCAAGGTAATTGCACTTCTGCCCCCTTGATTTCCTTGAGGGAACCCCACTCAGGTCCTATCTGTCACTTGTGTCAGGGTGGGAACTCACTTTCCTCTCACTCCAGATCAGGTATTTAGGCTGTAATTCCTCCTGCAATTCACTGTGATCATCTTAACAAGTTGGAGACTAGTTCAGAACTCGCTGTCCTGTTCTCTCCCTGAGGTAATGACAGGATAGGCCAGTGACCAGCCAGTTTGTTTAGAACAAAAGCTTTACAGAGAAAATATACCATAAAACAATAAATAGTTTATTGCATGCTTACCGCATAATACTTCTCTACCATACAGGACCCTGGTCAGTTTCAGTCCTTCAAACCCTTTCTGCAGGGTCTGTGCCTGTTGTTCAGTGTCATATCAGTTCTTCCATTGAGATGGCTGGTCTACACTGGGGGGGGGTATCGATCTAAGATACGCAACTTCAGCTACGTGAATAGTGTAGCTGAAGTCGAAGTATCTTAGATCGATTTACCTCGGGTCCTCACGGCGCGAGATCGACGTCCGTGGCTCCCCATGTCGACTCCGCTACCGCCACTCGCTCCGGTGGAGTTCCAGAGTCGACGGGAGCGCGTTCATCGATCCCCGAAAAATCGATTGGTACCCACCGATACGGCGGGTAGTCTGGACGTACCAAGAGAAAATGACTCCTCTTCTATATCAGGCTGGTCACTTGATATAACACTTTGTTTCCTGGGCTTCTTGAACCCAGTCAAAACAAGTATAGCCAATTTCCTCCAGAAGGTGGTATTTCTCCACTCCAGACATGTTTATCTGTCAAAGGTTTTGCATTAACTACCCCCCAGTGATTTTAGTTCCTGATAGTTACTTCATTCAAGCTAGGCAACTTCCCTGCAGTCTCTTTTGCTGCTGCTGTTGTCGCTGGCGGAAGGAGGAGCCATGCCGGCCAAGGGGCCCCTGCAGAGCGTCCAGGTCTTCGGGCGGAAGAAAACAGCTACTGCTGTTGCTCACTGCAAGAGAGGAAATGGTCTCATTAAAGTGAATGGAAGACCCCTGGAAATGATAGAGCCTAGAACCCTGCAGTACAAATTGCTTGAACCTGTTCTTCTCCTGGGCAAGGAACGCTTTGCTGGTGTTGACATCAGAGTCCGTGTTAAGGGTGGCGGCCATGTAGCACAAATCTACGCAATCCGTCAATCTATTTCCAAAGCATTGGTGGCTTATTATCAGAAGTATGTTGATGAAGCTTCCAAGAAGGAAATCAAGGACATCTTAATCCAGTATGATAGGACCTTACTGGTTGCAGATCCTCGTCGTTGCGAGTCCAAGAAGTTTGGTGGACCTGGTGCCCGTGCACGCTACCAGAAGTCTTACCGTTAAAAATTATTCTTTACCCTTGTATCTTGCAATAAATATGAGGAAAAGTTAATAAATATTTCAAGTTTCTAAAAAAAAAAAAAGTCACTGTACTGCTTGTTTTGTTTCAAGAAAGAAATTAACCCCTTCATGCCTGCTGAGTAACTATATAACGGGAGAAGGGAAACAGTTGTGCATATTATTAAAAAAAAAAAAAAATCAGTAGCCCTCCAAGTTCTCCACATCTACTAGGCACATGTTTCTGCATCTTTAGGCACCTAGATACTTTTAAAAATGTGGCCATTCAGTCAAGCCATTTTCCACCATTCCAACAATTAATTAGGGTGGGGGGTCAAAGACAGTATAGATAAAAGGGTAAAAAAGAGAACAGGGAATAGCTACATAAGTTCCATCTCTTGTTATCCATCTGTCTCTCTGTCTCCATTCCCCTACTCCTCTTTGTGGGCATCAATTTATGCAGCAGCTTTCATATGTATTTTGTCAGACCTAGCAAGTGAAATAGCTCGTAAGGACTGCTGATTCCATTCATTCTTCAGCAACAGCACCAGGTACTTAAAAATATTTTGAAGTTCTTTAATTCATAAAAGTTCCAGGAATATTAGCTTAAGAGCCTTTTAATTTCAGCATGCTATTGTCATCCAGTGTTGCAGGTCTCCAGTTTCAAATCTGGTTTCTTTGTTGAGTAAAAAAGAGGAAGATTAGAAAAACATGCAGAGGATGGGAGGAAATTCAGGAGATAAAAAGCCAGCGAAGAAAAATAATGAGATTTAGCTCTGTAAAGATTAGGATAAACATTTATGGTTCTAAAAAGTCCAGTTCTTAATGTAATGCTTAACTCATGTCGAATTTTGGAACAATTGTGATCAGTGATAGTACCCTTCACAGTCAAGTACCTTGTAAAGCAGTTTTTATTTCGATCTTAAGCTTTGTCTATTAATAATTAGGAAACATGTCTTTCCCCAACATTTCTCTTCCTCTGTGGAACCTAACTTTAACTTGGCTGGCATTTTTTCTTTCAGCACAACATTTTCTTTTTAAGATCCCTGGTTTTAAAATCGTTGGTCCTATTTTGTTTGTACACCTCTACCCCGGTATAACGCGACCCGATATAACATGAATTCGAATATAACATGGTAAAGTAGTACTCTGGGGGGGGGCGGGGCTGTGCACTCCAGTGGATCAAAGCACGTTCGATGTAATGCCGTAAGATTTTTTGGCTCCCGAGGACAGGGTTATATCGGGTAGAGGTGTAATTGTAAAGCTTTACTGGACTTCATTGCAGTTGGAACTTTGCTTTATAAACTGTGTAGCAACAGAGCTCTTTTTATATTACTTAACAAGTTAATGTGCCCCTATAAAAGAGATGCATATCTATATAAAAGAAAGCATAGTATGATGAAAGGCATAATTGTAAATGACTGAATAAGGATGGCAGTTCATTGATTGGCTGCCAGTGTCACACACTTTATTATTATGGGCACTAGCATGCTATGTGTTCTACATTCGTTCAGTAAAAAGTCCTTAGCCTCAAAAACTCATAGGTAGGCAAGACAAAAGGGGTGGTAGAAGCAGAGAGAGAGGAAGGACAAGGTAACAATAACTTCCATTTTTTTGTATGCAGTGATGTTGTAGCTATGTTGATCCCAGGATATTAGAGAGACAATGTGGGTGAGGTAATATCTTTTATTGGGCCAACTTCTGTTCTAATGTAACAATAAAACAGACATAATATTGTATGACATGCATAGTCTTAGCTCCATTACCTGCCTAGCTGTTTTCATCTGTTTTTCCATGTAGAAGGTATTAAAACAAAATCTCAAATGTAAATTTTTCTGAATGCTTTCATACATGTGCATAATATTTCTGATATTTTTAGTATATAGCTTTCAAGAATCTGGAGCTTTGCAACTCTTAAAGCATATTAATGAGCAAACAATTTTATATCATAATCTAACATTTAAAAACAAATATGTTTACTTTTAATCTATTAAAAGCTGTAGAATTTGAGAGATTTAACATTGTTTATTTCCAGTAGTCAGTTCTTAGAATTCCCAGCCTAATTTGGTATCGTGCCATTGAAATAAAAGAAGTTACACTAGGGATTAATCAAGACAAGTTATTTCTTGATTAGTTTTATTGGTTCTGCATTTCCCTATATAAATACATATAAAATATATTGTGACAAAGCTCCGCGCTTCCTGGCGGATACAGTGGCCTCAGAAGCTCGCTCACTAAGGTCCTCAAGATGACCTCCCTCTCCCAGTATGGTGGCAGAGGTTACAACTTATTGAGCTATTTTCATCACAGGCTGGTATGGGAGGTGGGAAGGTGGAATACCCACAGTCTTTGTTGCTCCTTAGAGCTCCGTAGGTACTGTTTGGTCTCCTGCCTGGACTAAAGTCTGTTTCCCCTTTCAAAGGGATCTCTGTAGATCATGCTGGGGGGGAAGTGGGGAACCTGGGCCTGCCCTCTACTCTGGGTTCCAGCCCAGGGACCCTAATGGTAGCAGCTGTTATCGGCTTCCCTCCTTCACTGATGCTGCTTTGATTCCCTGGGCCACTTCCTCGTGCTCCCCTTTTCCAAGCTTCACCCTTACCTCAGGGTTCAGTAATGCTTCCTCTCCTCCAGCTCCTTTCACCTGGGCTCCTCTGGAGAGAACTGGAAAGGAGATCTTTTAAAGCAGTATAAGTGGGACCTTAATTGGTTCCAGCTGTCTCCATTAGCCTATCAGCCTTAACTGACCCTTTGTCAATTAATTGAGGTCAGGTGCCAGCATTAGCCTAATGACCTTAACTGGTTAAATTGGCCTCAGGTGTCTTGATTGGCCTGGAGTAGCCCTTGTTTGGCTATCCAGGGAACAGGGACCTGCTCATTTTGAGGCTGATATACCTGCCTTCTTATATGCTTCTGGCCTGGTCCATCACAACATATATATATATATATATATATATATACACGCACAACCACTGTTTCTTCAGTGAATGTGGTTAAAATCCTAGTAGGATAGAATCAACATTACTCTACTCTTAAAGCAATCAGTTTTCTAAAAATACATTTAATATGCAGAGGACTTGGGTAACTTGACCTTTTTTCCAGGTTGAAAGGCTTGAAGCCAGAGTTGTTGACCCTCTGAAAAGTTACGGGACCATAGTAAAACTTAAAAGGGTAGGTACTATATGGTGTATTTTCTCTCAAAATTTAGTGTATTCTTATAGCCATTTTTGTGAAGCTTGTTAAGTATACCAAATTATTTAAACTTTTCTTATTAAAAATAATTACTGCAACAAAAATGTATAGATGTGTAACTCGCAACAATACATTGGCATTGCAGCTGGAAACGTGTGAAACAGATGCACTTCAGGAAACAGCTGAGAGGAGGGGGTCCAATCCTCTAGAGAACAGTGTCCAGCTGCGGGGAGGGAGTGCCTTATAGAGTACACGTAGAATAGTGTGCATGTACAGCAACTTGCAAAAGCAATAGAACTCCATCATATCACATCTCAGAACTCCAAAATGGCATTCCCTGTAAATCCTGGTATATTTTTATTTTAAAGAGATATGTAAAACTTGTTTGCAAATGCTTTAGGACAACAACTAAATTTCTGTACATATGAAATAAAGAGACTTTACTGTGTTAATTGAATTAACCCCTCACATTTGAACTAATTTAATTTGAATTAAAACAAGTCTTTGTGTCATCTGGAAACTTTATCAGCTGTGATTTTATATTTACTTCCAGTGCACTGCTATTCAAGACTTTCATCAATCAGGCCTAGTCCTGATCCCAGTAGACCCTCACTTGAAATACAGTAACTCCTCGCCTGACTTTGTAGTTATGTTCCTGAAAAATGTGACTAAGCAAAACGATGTTAAGCAAATCCAATTTCCCCATAAGAATTAATGTAAATGGGGGGGGTTAGGTTCCAGGGAAATTTTTTTCACCAGACAAAAAACTATATATTAGATAAATATACACACAGTATACATTTTAAACAGCTATGATGACTGTGAAGCTTGTTTGAGGTGGTGAAGTTAGAGAGTGAAAGAGGAAGGGATCTTTCCCAGGGAATGCCTTACTGCTAAATGATGAACTAGCACTCGGCTGAGCCCTCAAGGGTTAACACATTGTTGTTAATGTAGCCTCTCACACAAGGCAGCATGAATGCGAGGGAGGGGAGACAGCATAGCAGACAGAGACAGACACACACCTTGTGTGTGGGAGAGAGAGAGAGAGAGATGCACACTGCCCCTTTAAGTAAGTTGACCCACTCTTAAGTGCATTGTCTTTTTAAGTGGATCAGGAAGTTGAGACAGCAGCTGCTGCCCCAAGCTCTCTCTGTCTCTCTCCATCCGTGTTCCCACCCTTCTCTATACGGAGAAGGGGTAAGCGAGGTGCAGGAGCAGGGGGGAGGGGGATACCCTGACATTATCCCCCTCCCTTCCTCCCCTGCACAGCAAGCAGGAGTCTCTGGGAGCAGCTCCATGTCAGAAGGTAGGAGCAGCGCATGGCAGTAGGGGGAGGGACAGCTGAACTGACAGCGATAGCCTGCTGGGCGGCTGCAGCACAGGGAACTTAGGGGAGCAGGGAGCTGATAGGGGGGCTGCTGGTCCACCCTGGTTACAAGCCTCCACCAGCTTGCTGCAACGGGCTGCTCTTCCTGCAAGCAGTGGACAAAGCAGGCGGCTGCCAAACGATGTTAGAAGGGAGCATTGCACAACTTTAAACGAGCATGTTCCCTAATTGATCAGCAACGTAATGGCGAAACAACGTTAACCAGGACGACTTTAAGTGAAGAGTTACTGTACTCCCATTTAGTGATGTTTCCCATTGACAACTACTTGTTGAAATCTGTCAGGTAGCCAGTTCTTAATCCATTTAACGTGCTCTCTTGATATTGTATAGTGCCAATTTTTTGATCAGAATGTTGTGCAATACTAAGTTAAACACCTTACAAGTCTAATTATTATATCTACCCAGTACCTTTTTCAATCTAATTTATAATCTCCGCAAAGAACTAAATAAGTTTGTTTGAGAAGACTTGTTTTCCTTAAAATTATGTTGACTTGCATTAATTGTATTCCTATTCCTGAATTCTTTATTAATTGAATCCAGTATCAGCTTCTGTTCTATTTTTGCCAGGGATTGACGTCAGGCTAACCAGCCTATAATTCCCTGTATCATCCTGTTTGCCTTTTTTGAATATAGGCACAACATTATTATTCTTCAGCTCTTATGGAATTTCCCAGAATTCCAAGATTTACTAAAAATTAACATCAGTGCACTACAGATCACCTCAACTAACTCTTCTAGGGCTCTTGAGTGCAAGTTATTCAGGCCAGCTGATTGAAAAATGTTTATCCTAAGTAGATATTGTCTAACATCCTCCTCATTTACTAATAGACTGTAAAGTACTTCTCATATAATATGACTACATCATCCTACTTCTTTCCAAATACAGAACAGAAATATTTATTGAGCATCTCTGCCTTTTCTGCATCATTAATAACAATTTTACCATTTTAATCTAGTAGTGGGCCTATAACATTGCTAGGCTTTCTTTCATTCCTACTGTACTTTAAAACTCTAGTCCTGTCCACTGTAGATTTTCCCTAATATATTTAGCTTCCCTTATCAATCTTCTGCACTTCATACTTCTAATTTATATTGATTGCTAGTTCTCCTTTTTCTATTTGTTATATATTGCTTTTTTATTTCTAAACACTGGCTACACTTTGCCACTGAACCAGCATGGGCTTTTAGCCAAAGTTAACCTCTTTCTTGGTTGTAGAATTGCGACTTTTTGCCCATCTAATAAACCCTTATTTAAGAACTCCTGATTTTCGTTCACATTTTTTCCTCCAAAAATTTAAAAGATGGCACACACAGCCTGGGGCCCAACCCTGCAAGGCATTGAGCACCCTCAGTGCCCATTGATATTTTTTTCAGGAAGTGCTCATCACTTCATAGGATTAGTCTGTAAAAACCTGGTTTGATGTAGACAATTTTTTTTGCTCTACGTTTTCTGGACAACTCATAAATGCAGACAAATGTATTTTATATGCCCTAGCTCTATTTCAACATATACAAAATGGTATAAATATATTTGCAGGATGATCTCAAAGCAACTTTAACAGCAAAGAATCGAGAGGCTAAACAGTTATCTCAACTGGAAAGGACACGTCAGAGGAATCCATCAGATCGACACATTATTGTATCCTTTCTGTTTCTAATGAGTATAAGAAGTAGTTGATTCTCCAATAATTGAAATTATTATATTTAGAAAGAGAGATAAAAGCAATTGTCTTTAAAGTGATTATTTCATACATTGATCATGAATCACAAATTCTTTGCTATATTTTGTGACAGCTAATTGGCTATAGCGTATAACATTTGCTATAGTAGCATTTATTTAACAAAAAGTACCTGAGAGTATTTGACATGTTTTCAGTCACCATATTCACATTTTCAATTTTTCTACATTTTTCTGTCATTGATAGTAGGTTTAAATGTCTGTTATATGGTGTCTGAGGGTTATGGAAAGATTATATCCTATTGTGAATGATAACTCTTTGGAAAGTAAGCGTGGGACAAACTTTCTCCTTACATTTTGTTTCCATTATTTGTCTCCTAACCACCCTGGCAATTTTATTGATCTTTCCTACAGCCACAGGGACATGAACTTCCCCCAGAGTTGCTGTTGATGTTGCTCACTGAGGCTGATTGGGGTAGTCTACCAGCTAAGACCCATTTTAGGCACTAAGGCGTAACCCATCCTCTAGAAAAACTTCATTGCTACCACTTGTTAGGTACATATCTAGTCGTCATCACCAGGGCGGATGTAGATTCTGGAAATGGTACCGTTTTTTTTATATCACATAATGTTTAAACATTATCGGCATCCAAACTGAAAAACATCATAAAATCACAAAAAGGGTCATAACTCAAAGAAACAGTCTAATTTTGACCAAAATTGGCAGAAAGCTTCTAAATACAATTGATAATGCAGCTATGTACTCAAAAATCGTACTGTTTTGGAAAGTTTGGGAAATATTTAGCCCCAGGTGATGTATTTTATGCATTTTCCCATATTTTTTTGCCTTTGGTTAAAGCAGGTCTGTTGCATATAACAGTATGAGCTTGTTTGTACCATGCAATACATCAAAATATTTGTCATTATTTTTAGAATGGACTGATTTGAGGTTTGTTTTTCTTTTGCCTGCTATTTATATGAAGTTTGCAGATAAGAAGACCCCTACATCCTAATTATAAAATGTTATCAGTATTTAAAATGCCATGGCAGACTTCATGACCAGCACCGAATCACTCCACCAGCTCATAGACATTTATGTTACCCAAGGAAAAAATTGTTCAAACACACTTCTGGGAAAACTATATAATGGATTTTGTCCAACTATTGATGGATTACATAGAGGCAAAGAGAGATGATGGTAGGTTCATGGAGCTTGACACATTCACAGAGATTATTCCACTTGACTTCCAGTGTAGTCAGGTGAATTTTGCTAGATGGGGTTGTGTAAATGTAGCAGAAGACAGACTTCTGGAGGAGGAGAAGCCAGATATATATCATGCCTTAGTTGATAATCTGGGAGCAGTATACCAGACTGCCTGACCCTTCAGTGGTATATGGCATGGTATGGCCATTGAGCAATCTCTCAGCAAGCATTATGGGAAGCATCAGCATCTTTGCACAGAAGATAAGGCTCTGACCAAGTGTTATTGGACTCATTAATAGCTATGACAAAACAAATGTGTGGAATTCAGCCTTCAGCGGCAGATCTCCACAAAGAAACAACCATAGAGTGCATGACTGCTGATGAAAATGTCCAAGATACAAAAGTTGTGACTGAAAGAACGACAAATCCTTTTAGTACTGAACCTAGAACAAGCCCAGACAGCCACTTGTGTACATTGCAATGTCTACTGTGGCTCCACCTGAAACTGCAGAAAGTTTGTGCATAATAATAGGGAATGGCATAAAATAAATGAAGTGGTTTGTAACCAGTTGAGTGCAAAGGAGTGAGGTAGACCTCATTGATTCCATAAAAAGATATAATCTCAAATCATTTGGTAATCTCAACAAGCCAATCGAGCAGCAGAAGCAGACAGCACAAGCAATAACTATTGTCAGACATTCAGCAAGCTAACTGCACTTGCCAAGTCCAGATATGTTGATATCCAGAAGTATGAGTTGGCACCTCTCCCACTTTCCTTCTTCAGTTTGGATGGATCTCTAAGAAAGACCCAAAAGAGCAACACACCATCTTGGCTGGAGAAAAATCTGTCAATGGTTGAGCTACTATCATCCGATGAGCCAACCTTAGCTATTTGTTGACCTCATGATGCTTCTGCAGATGGTGTGCACTAATACTGCCAAGTGCAAAACTTTTGGGGAGCTGTCTGATCAGCTGCTGAACATTATCCTTTGATTAAAATGTCAGGACACTGCTCTTGTTGGTGACAAGCATGCAAATGAAGAATCAGTTATCTGGTGAGAGAGACCTCAGGGGGAACGTCCAAATGCAAGAAGTTTGGAACCCCACTGTGTTAATATCATTACCAAAGCAATGCTTGAAAATGATATCAAATTCAAAGAATAAATCAGACATTACAGAATTTCTTCTCTATGACTGAATTATGAAGTATGAACAGAGATTGTTACCTGGTTGTGAAGTATACCTTGCTGCTAGATTTCATGACATCTCACAAGCAGTAAAAGTAGCATCTGGCAACCATTCTGCAATACCAGAACTCAAGGCATATCACAAGGAAGCAGATTCACACATGTTCTTGCATGTTACTCATGCAAAGCAAACACTCAGTAAATAGGGTGCTAATATGGAGCTTAGATCCAGATGTTGCATCTGTGTGCCCAAGATATTGCTCTGCTCTTGGGGAAAATGAATTCTATTTCAAAACTGGTGTTGGCCAAAATAAGAGATTCATTCCCATTCACAGAGTGGCTATGGAGCTGGGAATGGACATGTCTTACACTGTCAGACATTAGGCTGTCAGTGGATGTAATTCTACTTCAGCTTTCTTGTACAAAAAGATGACTGAAGACAAAAATTGAGCACCCAGAGTTCACAGAAGTTTGAAACATCTTGAGATCAGTGCAGCTCAGATAGGCTGCCTCTCTTCCTTTATTCCTCCACAGTATCTTCATTGTAGTGTGATAAGTAGCAAACATTATCCAGAGATGTTTGCTTAGAAGATGAAAACAAGTGAGAAATTGCCACCAACAATGGTCTCCTTCAGATAGCACCTGAAACATGCAAATTATCAGTCATACAGATGGAATCATACAACAGCTCAGTACCGTATATTCCGGTGTATAAGGCGACGGGGCGTATAAGACGACCCCCTAATTTTTTCATTAAAAAATTAGTTTTGCCATATACTCGCTGTATAAGACGACCCCCCCCCCTTCTGCGGGTGGGAAGTCAGAGGGCTCTGGGCTGCCCGCCGCGGCGGACAGCCCAGAGCCTTTTAAATCCCAGCCGCGGCTGGGAGTCAGAAGGCTCCGAGCTGCCTGCCGCGGCGGGGAGCCCAGAGCCTTTTAGATCCCAGCCGCGGCTGGGAGTCAGAAGGCTCCGAGCTGCCCGCCGCGGCGGGGAGCCCAGAGCCTTTTAGATCCCAGCCGCGGCTGGGAGTCAGAAGGCTCCGGGCTGCCCGCCGCGGCGGACAGCCCAGAGCCTTTCAGATCCCAGCCGCGGCGGGGAGTCAGAAGGCTCCGGGCTGCCTGCCGCGGCGGGGAGCCCAGAGCCAAGTAGATCCCAGCCGCGGCTGGGAGTCAGAAGGCTCCGAGCTGCCCGCCGCGGCGGGGAGCCCAGAGCCTTTTAGATCCCAGCCGCGGCTGGGAGTCAGAAGGCTCCGAGCTGCCCGCCGCGGCGGGGAGCCCAGAGCCTTTTAGATCCCAGCCGCGGCTGGGAGTCAGAAGGCTCCGGGCTCCCCGCCGCAGCGGGCAGCGCAGAGCCTTTTAAATCCTAGCCGTGGAGGGAAGTCAGAGGGCTACAAGTTTATACCCGGCGTATAAGACGACCCCCGATTTTTGGGGGTTGTTTTTTAGCCCAAAAACCCGTCTTATACGCCGGAAAATACGGTATTTTTAAGTGTCCCCTGTCAAAAATGGATGGGTGATACTTAGCCCAGAACATCTTGTTTGTAACATGATGGTGCTGCTACCTGCTCCAGAAGCTATCCTCACCTTTGCGCAGTATGAGTGTGAGAGTACTTGTGAAACAAGGCGATGGAAATGCTGTAGGGAAGATTTGGTGTGCTCTGATACATGGTACCATGACAGTGACGAGAGTAGCAAGAGAGTATTGAGCACTTCAGACAAGTTCTGAGGGAGAATAGTAATGTTTCAACTATCTGAAAATTACTGTGGCTATTTTTCTGAGGTTAAAAGAGCGTTGCATTAGACATTCCGTAGTTCATAATTATATGTAGGGTTATATAAGAGTACATGGTTATGCTTCATTATTCACACAATCTATTCATACAAGACATTCTACAGCTCTTCTACTAAGAGTCATTACTTTTATAAGTAGTTTATATGTATTGTCATTGTATTCTATGATGGTAAAAAGATAAGATGATTACAGATGTACCATGTGTGCTTTAGACTTATGTCTGCAGCCAAGCAGATAATATCAAAAATATATGTTTTATAATTAAGGGGTAGAGTCATCTTATCTGCATAACTTCATAAAAATAGCAGACAGAAAAACTTTTCTCAAATCAACCCCTTCTACAAATAATGACAAATATTTTGATGTATTATGTGGTGTAAACAATCTCATATTGTTATGTGACTACAGACTTTTGCTTTAACTGAAGGCAAAAAAGTATGGGGAAAATGCATACAGTATATCACCTAGGACTAAATATTTCCCAAACTTTTCAGAACAGTACTATTTGAGTACATAATTGCATTATCAATTGTATTTAGAAGCTTTCTGCCAATTCTGATCAAAATTAAACTGTTTCTTTGCATTTTGGCCCTTTTTGTGATTTGATTATTTTTTTCAGATTGATGTCTGACAATGATTAAACATTATGTCATAAAGAAAAACTGCACCACCTCCAGCAGCTGTCTACCCTGGTGATGAGCACCAGATACGTGCCTAACACGTAGTAGCAATGATGTTTTTCTCTCAGATGGGTTACCTCAACTCATTAATAAGACCCCTTTTTAATTCTAACTGGTAGACTACTATAAAATTATTAGTGGAATAGGCTAATAGAACTGCTCTCCCCTCCAAAAGACTGCTGACTACTTGCAGCATAGTATTCCATTCTATATTTTAAGTATACAGAAGCATGCAACTGTTCATTTCTGCTATAGCATATTTGTGACAAGCTCCCAGAAGGAACATTCACTGTTACTGGGTATTTTTGGTGTGTCAAATATTTCACACATGAACACACATAATGTATTAAAGATAGACACTGTAGATAAAAATAATTTTTATGGAAGCATATTAACTTTTTACCAAAGGTCACATGTAACAATTGTACTAAAATATTTTACTTTCATTTTCATAAAAAATATTTTCCTTTATTAATAATTTCAGTCACAGGTGCATGTTGTGTTTCTGAAGAGGAAACATCAGAATAAAATATTTTAATTATTTAATTTCAAAATATGAATGTTTTAGTATTCTATTGTATCACAACAGTCTGTTTTTCCTAAGAAATTAGTATAAAAAATATGTCCATATCTGTTTAAATTGGATCAAGAATAACATTCTATTACCGTGACAATAATATAATTAACATTACAGTATCTACTACTTACTAAATACCAATAGTGACAGAACTGTATCAGACAAATGTGATATGCCAAAAGCTGTCTATTGCAGTGCATTATGGGAGGATTCAGGAAAACATGTGCATACTTAATGATTTGCTCAACAGGGAGGGTGTTACTGCTGCTTAAAATTAAGATAGTGCTAAGAACTTTGCTGAACTGGGGCCTAAAGAAGGAGATGAAGATGATATACGTTTATTTATTACTAATTCCATAGAACAGGGATGTGCTGGCCATAGAATTCCATAGAATAGGGACGTGCTGGCCGCCGCTTCCTGGAGCTCCCATTCGCTGGGAACGGTGAACCACGGCCACTGGGAGCTGCGGGCGGCTGTGCCTGCGGATGGTTACTGTAAACAAACAGTTTACCCTGATGGGCTGCAGGCGGCCGGGGCCACAGGTTGCCCATCACTGCTTTAGAGACTCACTTGCTCAACATACTTTTCTACATCAGGATTTATAGTTCACGTTCTCTACATTTTACTTTTTTTCTTGTACAAATCTTTGAAAATTCTTCTAAAGGGCTCTACATCAGTGTAAGTGATATTAATGTCCAACTCACAAGAAATCTAAACTATAGTAATTTGCATATGCAGGACAGCCTATTGGTTTCTAAAGTAAAGCATAGTACACAACTTTTTAAATATCAATTCGAGGAATAACAGTCATTATTTGGTTATTTTTATAAGGCTGAAAGTGATCTACAGAGAGCTTCGATGGATGCAACTCGAACAAGTCGGCAGTTGGAGGAAACCATTGACAATTTTGAGAAACAGAAAATAAAGGACATAAAGGTGTGCATGTGTGTGTGTGTGTGTGTGTGTGTATATATATATATATATATATATATTTCACATTTAAATGTATGGCATCACTCTTGATGTGTCAAAAAGGTTTTAGTTGCTGTTTGGCAAGATTAGGCAACACTTCCAGTTCACGTGAGTTGTGCACAAATACAAATTGGTGCAAATACTGTGATATTCACAACTATTTCAAAACCCAAATAACATTACAGGCAAAAAATCAACTAGTTATACTTCATTTCATTTGGATACAATATTAACTATTGCCTTAAAATGTCATTTGGTGTCTCACTGAACTGTTAAACAGCTGCCATATTCCCCCCAGTAGATACTTGGGTTTGTGCGTGAATTGAAGTGGCAGTGCTGAACAACAGTAACAGCTATCAGTAGCAGAATATAGTTACCAAACTTGGAATTCGGCTAGGTTATGGGGGTTAAAACCCCTACTATTACAAGAAGCGTTTTCAGATTCTTAATAATTACAAGTGGGCAAGGCCTTCATTTTCCTCTTATCTGAGAGGACAAACATAAGATGCTTAAGGATATAAATGACTGAAAGGGGGTTAGAAAATGTCATCGCAGCTTTACTAAAAAAAGTAGCCCACTTCAGTAACTTTATATTTAAAAATTAAATAACTAGACCAAACAGGAAAGAATGAGGGAGGAAGAAAAGATAAAACATTATGCAGTATATAGTAACATGGATGAGAATCATCCCAATAGTTTTGGAGATTCAGTGACTGTTTATGTTCAAGGAAGGGTAGGGTTTTGTGGTATGTATTAACTAGGGCTTTGGAGCTGTGCTCCGGCTCCGCTCCAGCTCCAGGCAAAAACCTGCAGCTCCACTGCTCCGGAGCTGCTCTGCGCTCTATCTCTGGGCTCCGCTCCAAAGCCCTGGACTATTAACAAAATCTATATAGATAGTAGAATAAAAAATAGACATAGATTCTTCCTAACCAATTTTAAGTTTTCAGTAGCTGGCTATCAGTAAGTTGTAATTCACAGAATATTTTTAAGGAAACAAAATGCAACATTTGAATGAGAAGGGCTGTGTAAATCAGCCAGATATATATTAGTTTGATAAACTAACACTCTGCTAGTGTGAGTTTTCATAAGCAGGCTTGTTTTGTTTTGATCTATCATTTTCCGCATCAGTGCCTGTCATATATATCACTGGTCAACTGTTTGCTAGGAATTAAAATGGTATATGAAGTGGGAACAGTATAATCAGGGGTTCTCAAACTGGGGTCGTGACCCCTCGGGGTTGTGAGGTTATTACATGGTGGGTTGCGAGCTGTCAGCCTCCACCCCCAAACCCTGCTTCGCCTCCAGCATTTATAATAGTGTTAAATATTAAAAATGTGTTTTTATTTATAAGGGTGTTGCACTCATAGGCTTGCTGTGTGAAAGTTTGAGAACCAGTGTAAAAGTCACCAGTGTAAAAGTCACTAGTGTAAAAGTTTGAGAACCACTGGGATAGATAGTGTTTGCCAAGCTGCCAGCAGACTTAATAGCTAGAATTAAAGTCCAACTTTCTTTTTAAAAAATGCATTCAACTATTTTGCTGTTTGTGTCCTAGGATATCAATGATATAATTCTGATATAGTTTTTGTGTGTTTGAAGCAGGAGTGTACTTTTGTCATGTAAATTAATATATCTGCATACAAATAAAACCTTTCTCTTAATTAATTTTTAGAGCATATTTTCTGAATTTATAACTATTGAAATGTTATTCCATGGAAAAGCTTTAGAGATTTACACTGCTGCCTACCAAAATATACACAATATTGATGAGAATGAAGATTTAGAGGTAAGAGCAATCAACATTATTTTTTTATTATTTACATACGAGGCCCAGTTGCACACTGGATCTACAAATGTTGACTAATTCAAAAAAAGCAAAGACAGATTCTCATTTACACTAAGGCCCCTTTTACACTACTCCAGCTGTGTAAAGGTGCCTTAAAGTGGGTATAGATTCATATACCGATTTTTAAAGCCATTGTTATCATCTCATCTAATCCTCTGAATAACACAGGTCATTAGAACTTCCTTAGCTCCTGCTTCAAGTCCAATAGCTGTGGTTGAATGTAGAGTATTTCTTTTAGAAAAACATCCAATTCTGATTGATTCAAAAATGTCCATTGATGAAGAATCCATCACAACCCTTGGTAAATTGGTTCAATGGTTAATTACTCTCACTGTTAAAAATGTGCACCTTATTTCAAGTCTCAGTTTGCCTAGCCTCAATTTCTAGCCATTGGATTTTGTTATACCTTTGTCTGCTAGATTCAAGAGCCCATTATTTAAATATTTGTTCCCCAGGTAGATACTTATAGACCAGGGGTCGGCAACCGGTGGCTCGTGGCTCGCCAGGGTAAGCACCCTGGCGGGCCGGCCCGGTTTGTTTATCTGCTGCGTCGGCAAGTTCGGCCGATCGCGGCTCCCACTGGCCGCGGTTTGCGGTCCCAGGCCAATGCGGGAGGCAGGAAGCGGCGCGAGCCGAGGGATGTTCTGGCCGCGGCTTCCTGCCTCCCGCATTGGCCTGGGACCGCGAACCGCGGCCAGTGGGAGCCGCGATCGGCTGAACTTGCCGACGCGGCAGATAAACAAACTGGGCCGGCCCACCAGGGTGCTTACCCTGGCGAGCCGCGAGCCACCAGTTGCCGACCCCTGTTATAGACTGTAACTAAGTCACCCCTTAGCCTTCTGTGTTATAAACTAAATAGATTAAGCTCCTTGAGTCTCTTATTAGAAGGCACATTTTCCAATCCTTTAATCATACTTGTGGCTCTTTTCTGAACCTTCTTCAATTTTTCAACATCCTTCTTGAAGTGTGGACACCAGAACTGGACACAGTATTCCAGTAGCAGTTGCACCATTGCCAAATACAGAGGTAATATAAGCTCCCTACTCCTACTAGATATTCCCCTGTTTGTAAATCCAGAGATTGTGTTAGCACTTCTAGCCACAGCATCACAGTGGGAGCTTATGGTCATTTGATTATCCACTAGGACCCCCATCCCCCAAGTTTCTTTCAGAGTCGCTGCTTCTAAGAATAGAGTCCCCCATCCTGTAAGTATGACATACATTGTTTGTCTCTATATGGTATGACCTTATATTTGGCTGTATTGAAATGTATATTGTTTGCTTGCACCCACTTTACCAAACAAGTCAGATTACTCTCTATCAGTGAGCTGTACTCTTGATTATTTACCACTCCCTTATGTGTTTTCTGCAAACTTTATCAGTAATTTTTTCCCCAAGGTCGTTGATAAAAATATATAATGTAGGCCCAAGAACTGATCCCTGCAGGACCTCACTAGAAATGCTTGATGATGATTCCCTATTTATAATGATATTTGAGACCTATCATTTAGCCAGTTTTTAATCCATTTCATGTGTATCATTCCAGTTTCTCAATTAAAATGTCATGTGGTACCAAGTCAGAGACCTTACAGAAGTCTGAATATATTACATCAGCACTGTTACTTTTATCAGCTTAATTTGTAATATCAAAAAATAATCAAGTTAATTTGCCAGGATGTATCTTCCATAAACCATGTTCAATGACATTAACTAGTATAGACTATTACAGTGGTTCCCAAACTGGGGTTCATGAACCCCAGGGCGTTCATGAAATGTTACAGGGGGTTCTCAGGGAAAAAATTCCCTAATGGTGGACAGAGCTGTCCCTAGGGACTCCGGGTAGCACGGGGCCAGCAGCCTGGAGCCCCTGGACTTCCAAGAGCTAAGCAGATCAAAACAAGCATATCTATCACACTGAGGAGATTTAAACTTCAAGACTCCTTATAAGAAATGGAAAGGGAGATGGATATTTTTTGCTGTTTTTAAAATTAAATAGGCAACTAGTATTGCTTTTTAAATTATTATGAACAACAAGTTTAAGCTTTGTTGTAACAGGCATTGTTTGCCTGGACTGCTCAATACCTGAATGCTTGTGTAGGAGGAACTCTTTGAGTTGGCTTCTTAAATACCTTCTTGCTGTTTCACATCTAATACTCCTTGATGAAACACAGGAGCCTTGTCTTATAACAGGCTTATTCAAAGTGATACAAGCTACGAAAGTGAGATCTTGGAAGAGTGTTGCCATTTTCATAATGTAATAAAAATACTGTAATGATAAATAATTAATAATAATAAATAGTGTGTAATAAGCTTGTCATAAAACAAATTTATATTTCCAAGATCACTGCTTTTATAATTTATACTCAGGTAAAGTAGAAAATCCCTGGAAATATTCATTTTTAGGAGGGGGTTCGCGAGACTTGACATTTTAGTGAAAGGGGTTCACAGGTGGTTAAGGTTTGGGAACCACTGGACTATTAGATAGTATGCTATATATAGACTAAGTATAGATAGAATTATTCTCTCTATTCCAGAGTTGGTCTCTTTAAATCAGGGTTGGGAGGGTAAGATTGTATAGTCCCTGTCCAATGCTGTACTTGTGTTAGAGAGCTTCAGTCTCTTGGGCTGTCAGTCTGGCATTTATATCATGGCACTAAAGTCACTGCCATTTTACCTTGAACAGGTTTTTCGGAGTTCACTGTATCCACCAGACTATCAGTCTCGTTTAGACATAGTCCGTGCAAACTCAAAATCCCCCCTTCAAAGAACTGGTTCATCAAAATTTTCATCTGGAATAATACAGGTAAGATAGAAAACATGAATGTTAGGTTCAAGGTTAATTTCAGAAGGCGTGTTAAATTAGAGAGAGTATCTCAGGAGCATAGCCTCAGGTGATGTAAATTGTCATAGGCCCATTGACTTTAATGGGCCTTTGACAAATTACACCATCTGAGGATGGAGAAGAGTACATTCCAGATACATTCAGTTGTTACACTAATAAAATAATACCAACAGGATCTTATAAGAGGGAGAAGGCAAAATGCCACATTTATTGCAAATACAACAGACAGTTGTTACATTCATTCATTCACACACTCACTCACACAGGTTCTGAATTAATCCGTTATAGTTACCAGCCTGGAAGTTGCTTGTGACAGAATACTGGCCAGGTATCAGGTCCATGAGAGTGGAGCCGAGTCTGTGTCAGATGCACACCTGATGCTCCTGGAGGGTGGTAGCAGAACCAGAGACTCAAGTTCTTAGTCTTTAGAGTCCATTTTTATAGGAATTTATTCCTATGTCAGTCTATGGGAATTGCTTCATCCTGCTGTTGCTGAATCAATCAGCAGGTGGCACATTCCTGATGGCTCCGTGCTGTCAGATGTTGGTTTTTCTCATCCTTTGAGATGGTGGGGTGGATTCCAGTTTGCCCTCCGGGGGTCATCTGGTTATTCCCACTTGACGCCTTCTTCGGCCAATGGATACTGCATTCCTAGGCTGGCACCTCCCTGAGCATTCATGTAAACCAAGCATTCGTTCACATACATTCTTCTTTTAATCACATTTATTTTACTGTCTCCACCACTTTTGGGGTTACTAAATTTATTTGAGACTCCCTGCCCTTTGATTACAGAGGGAGGTTTTTTTTTTCTGTGCTGGCTCTAAGAGCAGTTACTGTTACAATGTATTGTTTGGAGAGTTAATTAACGACTTACCGCATTGGTTTACACAGTATCAATTACAGAGCATGCTCAGAGAACAGAATCAATTGACTGTTTGCAAGTTTTACATAGCAATAAAGTATCTTTCTGAGAACAGATGCAATCAATGGCTTACAAGTTTTACACACACAGTAGCTTGTAAGTTAATAAATCCAAGAGATCTTTTACTTGGTAATGCTATGAGATTTAAATTATGGGGGAGCAATTATGGGGAATCACTTTCATTTCTAATATAAACCTTCTTTAATATCCCTACACAGTGAACATTTTAATTTTGTATCTTGTACCTAGGAATTATAATAACCTTGTTAAAACTGACTAAGATTTGCATACAATAGTAAATACTCTACTATAAACTATTTTATACAAAAAAGAAACAATTGGGAAGGGACATGTCAGAAACAAAGTTCTTCCAACACTTGGGTGATAGAAGAATAAAATAGATAAAATATTTTTCTCTTCTTAATTTTAGAATACTAACTTTGTAAAATGATTTTTTAGGAAATAAAACCTGGCTGTTATTGAGTATGAGATGTGGAGAAGAATTCTGTAGAAACTTTTTTAAATATTTATTTCATTTTAGAAGAGCTAGCTTTTTAGGAAATGTGAACTGACTGTGATTAAAAAGAAGATACAGAAATTGGGTAGGATAGACTTATCAATATTAATGATTGCAGCAAGAATGCATTCCACTTAAGGATAAGTATATCAAGATGGGTAAAATGATCTAGTATGGATGAACAAGGAGATTTCATAGTACATTTAAAAATGTGTTCAATAAATTGAAAAAATATGAAGAGGGAGATGATAATGGAGAAATAAAAAAAGTGAAGTCATGCAAAAAATTGGAGGTATGACAGAAGCAAAAATTCTTGACAATATTGGAAGGAATAAGATGTCTAAAAATATACCATAATAGGGCAAAAAAGGAGCGTAAGAAGAGAGATCTTACAAACAAAACAGTCACAGGTTGTGGGAAATTGAACATTTCCTAATCTCTAAAATGAAATGTTTTAGGACTGTGATCAATATTAAGCAAGCTAGCAGACTTTTGGCTCTCATGTTGTATTTTATGCAGCAGTCTAGTAATAGGAGCTTTTTAGAGACTTTGGGTATGTCTACACTACGGGATTATTCCGATATTACAGAAACCGTTTTTTTAAAACAGATTGTATAAAGTCGAGTGCACGCAGCCACACTAAGCACATTAATTCAGCGGTGTGCGTCCATGTACCGAGGCTAGTGTCGATTTCCAGAGCGTTGAACTGTGGATAGCTATCTCATAGCTATCCCATAGTTCCCACAGTCTCCCCCGCCCATTGGAATTCTGGGTTGAGATCCCAGTGCCTGATGGGGCAAAAAACATTGTCGCGGGTGGTCTGGATACAGCCTCACCCCTCCCTCCGTGCAAGTAGCAGACAACTGTTTCGCGCCTTTTTCCCTGGGTGAACTGTGCAGACGCCATAGCACGGCAAGCATGGACCCTGCTCAGCTCAAGACAGCAATCATGGATGTTGTAAACACCTCGCGCATTCTCGTGCAGTCAGTGCTGAACCAGGAACTGCAAAACCAGTCAAGGAGCAGGCGGCTATGGCAGCGCGGCGACGAGAGTGATGAGGACATGGACACAGAATTCTCTCAAACCACGGGCCCCTGCGCTTTGGAGATCATGCTGGTAATGGGGCAGGTTCTAGCCATTGAACGCCAATTTTGGGCCTGGGAAACAAGCACAGTCTGGTGGGACCACATAGTGTTGCAGGTTTGGGACGATTCCCAGTGGCTGCGAAACTTTCGCATGCGTAAGGGGACTTTCATGGAACTTTGTGACTTGCTTTCCCCTGCCCTGAAACGCCAGAATACCAAGATGAGAGCAGCCCTCACAGTTGAGAAGCGAGTGGCAATAGCCCTCTGGAAGCTTGCAACGCCAGACAGCTATCGGTCAGTTGGGAATCAATTTGGAGTGGGCAAATCTACTGTGGGGGCTGCTGTGATGCAAGTAGCCAAAGCAATCTTTAAGCTGCTGCTACGAAAGGTTGTGACTCTGGGAAATGTGCAGGTCCAGGTGGATGGCTTTGCTGCAATGGGATTCCCTAACTGTGGTGGGGCGATAGATGGAACCCATATCCCTATCTTGGCACCGAAGCACCAGGGCACCCAGTACATAAACCGAAAGGGGTACTTTTCCATGGTGCTGCAAGCACTGGTGGATCACAAGGGACGTTTCACCAACATCCACGTGGGATGGCCGGGAAGGGTTCATGACGCTCGCGTCTTCAGGAACACTACTCTGTTTAAATGGCTGCAGCAAGGGAATTACTTCCCAGACCAGAAAATAACAGTTGGGGATGTTGAAATGCCTATCGTTATCCTGGGGGACCCAGCCTACCCCTTGATGCCATACACAGGCAGCCTGGATAGTAGTCAGGAGTTGTTCAACTACAGGCTGAGCAAGTGCAGAATGGTGGTAGAATGTGCATTTGGCCGTTTAAAGGCGCGCTGGTGCACATTACTGACTTGCTCAGACCTCAGCCAAACCAATGTCCCCATTGTTATTGCTGCTTGCTGTGTGCTCCACAATCTCTGTGAGAGTAAGGGGGAGACCTTTATGGCGGGGTGGGAGGCTGAGGCAAATCACCTGGCCGCTGATTACGCGCAGCCAGACACCAGGGCGATTAGAAGAGCACACCAGGAAGCGGTGCACATCAGAGAAGCTTTGAAAACCAGTTTCATCATGGGCCAGGGTACGGTGTGACTGTTGTTTGTTTCTCCTTGATGAAACCCGAGGGAGGGCGGTTATACAGGGGCCGCAGCGGCACTCTGTGATCCTGCTGCCATTCCTGAAGCTCCACCAGACTCCGGAGCATGTCCTTTTGATCACACAGCAGCCTCAGAGTTGCATCCCGACACCTCAGATCTTCCTGCCGCCACCTCTCATCTCAAGCATCTCTCCTCTCCTTACGTTCATCCCTCCTGTCCTCACGGTCACTGGCATCTTTCCTGTACTTTGATACCACGTCCTTCCACTCATTCAGATGAGTTCTTTCATTGCGGGTCACTTCCATGGTTTCTGAAAACATTTCGTCTCACATCTTTTTTTTTTCCGCCGCCTTATCTGAGATAGCCTTCGGGATGGAGAAGGGAGACTTGAAAAATTTGCAGCTGCAGGGAGGGAGGGAAAAAAGGGAGTGAAGTATTTAAAAAGATACATTTTACAGAACAATGGTTATACTCTTTCACGGTGAACAACACTATTCACCTTACATAGCACATGTGATCTCACTACAAGGTCACATTTTGCATCTTAATATTGAGTGCCTGCGGCTTTGGTGTTAGAGATCACAGACGCATGTCCGGGCATCAGAATTCGGCTTGCATGCAGCCATGGTAAGCCATTGTCTTTCGGCTTCTGCAGCCTTCATATATCCAGCGCCCTCCTTTCCCAAATAGCAAGCAAAGCCCGTTGAGTGCTGCTTCTTTCCTGTTAACGTGCAGCACCAGAACCGCCCCCATCCATTCTCTGGGATGATCGCTTTACCCCTCCCCCCACCGCGTGGCTGGTATCATAGAAGATCGCTGCTAGCCACCCTCCCCCCCCACCGTGTGGCTGGTAGCAGGGACGATCCCAGCTAGCCAAACGCGAAAAAGCTCAGCGCCAATCACCTCCCCTCCCCCTGCTTGGCTAAATGCAGGGAAGGATTTCTTTTAAGCCACAGGCAAACAGCCCAACCATCTCTGTCCCCTTAATTAAATTCCTGAATTTCAACCAGGTTACCATGAACGATATCACTCTCCTGAGGATAATACAGCGAGATAAAGAACGGATGTTGCTTGAATGCCAGCAAACACCAGGACCATACGCAGCTAGGCTTTGTCATGCAATTATACCAGATTAGTTGCTACATGCATGGGGTGGTCAAGTGCCCTACCATGGAGGACGGAATAAGGCTGCCCTGCCCAGAAACCTTCTGCAAAGGCTTTTGGAGTACCTCCAGGAGAGCTTCATGGAGATGTCCCTGGAGGATTTCCGCTCCATCCCCAGACATGTTAACAGACTTTTCCAGTAACTTTACTGGCCGCGAATGCATCCCAAGTCCTCAGGGCAAATTAATCATTTTAAAAATGCTTGCTTTTAAAGCATGTTTTATATTTACAAAGGTACACTCACCAGAGGTCCCTTCCATGGCTTCATTGTCTGGGATAGTGGCTTGGGAGGGTAATTCCGTCAGGGTGAGAAAAAGCTCCTGGCTGTTGGGGAGAACGGAGTGCTGTGTGCTCTCTGCAAGCTCGTCCTCCTCGTCGTCCTCCTCATCTTCCCCGTCCGCAGAATCCTCAGGCATGGCTGAGATTACCACCCCCACCTCGGAATCCACGGACAGGGGTGGGGTAGTGGTGGCGGACCCCCCCTAGAATTGCATGCAGCTCAGCGTAGAAGCGGCATGTTTTCGGCCCTGCCCCGGACCTTCCGTTTGCTTCTTTGGTTTTCTTGTCTGAGCTCCTTAACTTTCACACGGCACTGTACTGAGTCCCTGGTGTGGTCTCTCTGCATCATGGCCTTGGAAATTTTTTCAAATGTTTTTTCATTTTGTCTTTTGGAACGGAGTTCTGTTAGCACGGAATCCTCTCCCCATACAGCGATCAGATCCAGTACTTCCCGTGCAGTCCATGCTGGAGCTCTTTTTCGATTCTCAGGAGACTGCATTGTTACCTGTGCTGATGAGTTCTGCGTGGTCACCTGTGCTGGTGAGCTCTCCAAGCTGGCCAAACAGGAAATGAAATTCAAACGTTCGCGGGGCTTTTCCTGTCTACCTGGCCAGTGCATCCGAGTTCAGATGGCTTTCCAGAGCGGTCACAATGGTGCACTGTGGGATACCGCCCGGAGGCCAATACTGTCGAATTGCGGCCACACTAACCCTAATCTGACATGGCAATACCGATTTCAGCGCTACTCCCCTCGTCAGGGAGGAGTACAGAAATCGGTTTTAAGAGCCCTTTATATCGATATAAAGGGCTTCGTTGTGTGGACGGGTGCAGGGTTAAATCGGTTTAATGCTGCTAAATTCGGTATAAACGCATAGTGTAGACCAGGCATCAGTGACATTCTTTGAGTGGCCTCTGCACATTCCCACTCTTGAACTGCATCAACAGTGTAGCTTGGACCAGTGGAACCTTCTAATAAAAGTGATCATTGTAGCACTCTAATGCTCCATGCCCCTCTCCTTATGGATCTGAAGATTTGAGGGCAGGGCTATAAAGGAGGCGTGGTGTGATGATTGCTTGTGTTCTTTCCAACTACGGTAGCAGATGGACCAGGACACTTGCCAGGTCCTGGCACCCCCAATTCAAAGGAACATATTGTTCCCAATGTCATCACCTTAGTTTAGCTAGATGTTAGGTTGTTTGTTTGTTTTGTTTTTTTGAGGGGTTTTTGACTAAGGATCTTAGTGCGCTGGCACAGGTCCTTGTTTCTAGTATGTTGGAAACAAAGACAAAAAAATCAGGCTTCTTGCCCTGCTGCTTTTCCTGCTTTGAATACCCATGTGTTATATGGCCTGTTTGAGGAAATGTCATTCTTTGCTCTATATGCAGCACCTTCACTCCTTGGGCCAGAAAGGAGTTGCATTTGCCTCCAACCTATGTTATTGCAGGAAGCATTAGCACCTAAACCTTTCAATTCAAGAAACCCAGGGATCTGCAAACGCTGGGAGACCAGCCTCAGCTTTGGCCCTAAGGGGGTCAAAAAGTCCAGCAGAATCCTAATATAGGTGTCTCTCTCATTGACTGGAGTCAAACCTAAGGTACTACCAGTCACTGTGAATCCATAAGATCAGAGGTGACACCTCTGCTGAAAAAGCTAATTCTCGAGAGCATATATGTCTGGTTCCATGCACTGAAGTGCAAAAGTGTCCCCATAAGGCTTCAGTCTTGGAAGTCAGAGCCACAACAAAGAGTGGTTATAGAAGGCCAAGACCAAATTACAAAGCTGTATTCTGGTCTGGATCAGAGGCCATTGGATCCATACTTGAAACTTCATTGTGAGCCTGATGAGGCACCTGATGCTTCTTGTGAGCCACTAAGTTCCTACTGGAGGATCCACTGTTAATGGGGTGACTCAGTAACATGGTGGCTCAGGTATCAAGCCTGGGAACACCCTCATTCAGATCAGGGGGACCTTCAATGCTTAAAGGTAAAGAAGAGAGAAAACTTGTTCACCTTAGCCTCTAAGGATAGAACAAGAAGCAATGGGCTTAAACTGCAGCAAGGGAGGTTTAGGTTGGGCATTAGGAAAAAGTTCTTAACTGTCAGGGTGGTTAAACACTGGAATAAATTGCCTAGGGAGGTTGTGGAGTCTCCATCTCTGGAGATATTTAAGAGTAGGTTAGATAAATGTCTATCAGGGATGGTCTAGACAGTATTTGGTCCTGCCATGAGGGCAGGGGACTGGACTCGATGACCTCTCGAGGTCCCTTCCAGTCCTAGAGTCTATGAATCTATAAGTGTAAGGTAGTGGGATGCTAGTTCCCCCTTCTCCAGAAAATGAAAAGGCCTTACAAGGGTAAATCAGTTTCCCTATCTATACAGATCTCTCCAAAGATAAATGAACCTGCCCCTAGAACCTGTACTAGTTCCTCAGGGAAATGTCTCATCTCTTTTGACTTTTTGCTTACCAAACTATTGTTGTCACCCTTGGAAACTGCCTCTGATCCAGAATTGGGCCATATCCTGCCTGATACCATTCCTTACCCTTCTTTTGCCAGGGAAAGGATGAGGGAAATTAGAGTTAAGACTCTCAGTTCTAACTCTTCAGACCATAAGATCACCCTTCCTTGGACTAGGAGGTACCACCCTGGGTATTATGGCCCTATTTGCCTTCCCCTATATATTAACCTGAATTTAAAAGGGCTGAAGAAAGGCAGGTTCCAACAGAGCCTTCTCCCAAAAGAATTCAGGTGAAATATCATGCCCTGATTTGTCACTGTCTGGTACTGAAGGAACAGTCTCCTTTACTTGTCACAGACATACTGCCTGAAGAGGAACCAAAGGGGCCTGTTGAACCTTTGAATGCAGATATGGATCTGGATGATCAATCTTCACCAGATGATAGTGTGGGTGCATCATCTTCCTCCCCTCCAGAAGATATGTTCCAATTTCACAAACACATGGAAAGGTTGGGTACTAATTACCTTGAACATCCTTTAGGAACCTCAAAGTAAACGACACATCTGTTCTTGATATACTGGGGTCATCTTCTAGAAGTGAGATACCTTGCCAGTCTTTGATGGTTTATTATAGCTGGCAAAAAGTATCTGGTTAAATAGATTACCCGGATAGACAATTTCTCAGAAAACAGACAAATTATACAGCTGCTTGCTGAGGAATTCTCATTCTCCTGACCCACCCAGCTCCAAATTCATTGGTGGTGACAGTGGCCATTCAGAGTTAAAATGCGGGGGTCAAGACTTTGTCCCTTCAGTTAGATAGGCAGATGTTCTCTTTTGCAACACTGCGCATTAGACTGTGAGCTATCGGGTGGTAATGTCCACAAGAGCTTAGTAGGCTAGTTTCTCCGTTGAAATGGAGCCACCGCAGTGGGACTCAGTCTGGCAAGTGTTCCTGAACCAGCACTTGCTAGTCAGTGCTAACAGAGATGTCTTACTCTATCCTTCACTGAATTTTAGACCTCAATCAAATTACATCATACTGGCCCCTCAGAGTTAAATGCCTAAAGCAGGCTGGCACATTCATTCAGAAGGGGCTTTGGGTTTTGTGGCTAAGAATACTATCTTTGTAAACTATTGTACAGATTTTTTTCTGGTTTATGAAATGGGTTCTGTTTTAATTTTAATGATCAACTAAACAGAAAAAACTTCCCGGTTTGGTCTTCTATCTACTTTTATTTGCTTTTTCTATTTTTCTGCATAAAATCCAATAAAAAGTATTGGAATCTTCAACAATAACTGTGTATGTATATAGTCCTCCTGTTACATAATCATTTTCCATTGTCTGTTTTTCATATTGGATTTTATCCCAAGCCGCAAGACCACAGTAATCACTTTTTCTTACAACTACTGTAGCTTCCCTTATAGAGAAGTTCCACTGTCTCATCAGCAACAATTAACAACGGAATACTTCCAGTTTTTCTCTGCTGTAGATTTACTAAGTATGCACTGTGGCAATAACTGAGATCCTCTTCAAAATAGGTACATAAATAATGAGTGAGCAGTGGACATCAGATAAATGTGGCAGGGTTAGAAACCTAGCTGAGACACTTTGGGTCAGAGCAGGTGACAGAATCAGACACCTGGATTATATTTCTAACTTTTCCACTGACTCAGTATATGATGTTGGGCAAGTCACTTAATTTCACGGGGCCTCCATTTGTCAGTAAAATCAGGAGTGTACAGGGTTTCTTAGTTTTAATTCTTATTAGGAACTTACAGATCCTCCTAAATTGCTATCTAATGCCAAAGTATTACGATTCTGCTGGTTAAATCTAATTCTAGGTATTTCAAGCTCTTCTACATTTCCACTGGCAAAAATCATGAAAAATAGCACTAATCTGTAGCTAACCCTCAGCAGCTGTGCATTAAATATGGAGTGTTAACACAGCTGTATAATACTAAATTTTTTCTAGTTATTTTATAAACCCCCCCCCCCGCTGAATCTATAGAAACAGTAGAGCTCAGATTTCTATTTATTTTAAATCTGTGTTGCTTATGTACTCTATAGATGGAGGAGTTGGTAGCTATAATTATTGTTAGCCTAACCAGAATCTGAATGACTATGCTTTCTTTATTTGGACATTTAATTCCATGCTAAGGTTATGTCAGATTTTTGTATAGTTGAGATTTAGTTGGAGATCCTGCTTGAAATCTGCCCCCATTGAAGTCAATGGAAAAATGGCCACTGACTTCACTGGGACAAGGATTTCCCCTTGTTTCCTAAACCTGGTTTACTGCAGAGTGGCTTTCAACATTTTATATATAATCATCATCATCTTTGGCTTTATTCTATTTTTGTGCAAGACAACTACCTCACCATGGTTTTACCAAGCAAGGTCCTTTAAAACTCTGTAATTACACTAGCACTTGCATAGTGATTTAGACTTGTTTACTAACACTCACAATACCCCTGGAAGGTATTGTTGTATTATCCCCGTTTTACAGATGGGGAAACTGAGACACAGATTAGATACTTAACCTCTCTATATAGGATATTTCTAGAGCGTGCGTCTAAGCATGAAATACAGTAATATAAAACTTGCAAGAAGTCATCCTAGTAAATTCTTCCAGACTGCAGGAAGTCTTCCCATATTCATTTGTTAGTAATTCTTTGTAACTGATTTGCTACAAGGACATTGGAGGATCTGGAATGAGATCTAAGATTATAATTTGAGAGTTTCTGGCTCCTAGTTCTCTGCTGAAATCTCTACAGCATGCCATGTTTTTTAATACCTGCCACAGAATCTTATTTCTTTAGTAATTAACTAACCTTAATTACTTAGGATCACTGCAGGCTATTCCTTCAGTAGATCTCTGCAACTGGGCAAATGCAGCAACCAACAGAAAGCAAACTGCAAATTTCTCTTGAGGAAAAATGTTCAAGGGTTTCTTCTTCAGTCAGTTAGCACTGCTGAAGTAGAGTATTGGTATCTGCCTCAACTTTGTTCAGTGAGTAAATAGATTTTCTGTTAATCTATATTTTCAAAAATTGATAAGTTGTAAAAATTTGCTCCATGCTAACATATGATATGCAGTGTCTCAGGTTTACAGCAATTTATATTTTCTTTAATTTGCATGTTTCAACACTGCCAAGAAAAATAATTTTGCTAGTTCCTGTAGCTCAAATATTTCTTCAGTGTAAAACAAAATATTTTATTACAGACTTGACATACATAGATATATACACACAGTTTAAATGTATGAGGTATGCACATTGTGTTTATTCAAAAAAAATTTAAATGTCAAAAGTAAATTACACCCTTTTTTGAATTTGAAATTTAACAAGGCAAATACACAACTTGCTGCTCTGCATCTTCCACACAAAAGGTGGTGTGCATACAGATTATCAAATGTGAAGACATGTAGATGCCTCAGCTGAATTCTTAACTTTCTGAGCACACTGTTAGTAAATGGTTTAGTTGACATTCATAAAAATCCATTTTAATTTATACTAGTTTTATTTTCAAATAACAAAACTGATTTGTGAGATGTTCCCTCTACTGTATCTACTTCAAAAATGTCAAGTTGATACTCTGGCAGTGACAACGCTGAACTTTAAAAATGAATATCAAATGATATATTCCAGTATTACATTTTAGACATGGTCTAGTTATGTATCACACCCACTGTATGAAGGCAGTAAGTTTCAATGGAATTGTAATTGTGATGGAGCAAGGCCGGATGGCTACAGGAAAGTACTGAGGAACAGGTATGTTAGCCCCAGGCTAAGCAAATCCCTAGTACCATGGGAACCAAAATGGCAGTTGCTCCAGAATAATCAAGGCACCTGGGGCCAATTAAGAACTTTCTAGAAGGCACAGGAGAGAGCTACATTGATTGGAGCACCTGCAGCCAATCAGGGCAGGCTAATCGGAGCACCTGGTATAAAAAGGGGAGCTCACTCCAGTCAAGAAAAGGAGCCAGAGGAAGGAAGTGCGAATGAGGAGCTGGGAGTCAGAGACATAAGGAACTAAGAGGGTGTACTACTGGAGGATTGAGGAGACACCAGGAGGATCCTATGGTGAGGATAAAGGTGTTTGAAGGAGGTTATGGGGAAGTAGCCCAGGGAGCTGTAGCGGTCAATCAGCGGTTACAGGTAGCACTTTAGAGACTGCTACAATTCACAGGGCCCTGGGCTGGAACCCAGAGTACAGGGCGGGCCCAGGTTCCCCCCAAGCCTCGCTACTCCTAATCAGACATAGGAGGAGTTAATCCAGACTCTGGGTTTCATCCAAGGGGAAGACCACTGAGGGGAGGAAATCCGCCAATAAGCGCAGGACCTACTAGAGGAGAGGAGGAACTTTGCCACATAATACATAATGTAAAATAACAAGGGTCAGCTCTTAGTTGTCAGTTTGTTTAGGTGTGCTGTCAAACCATGCTGGAGTGCCTTGCTAATGTGTGGAAAAAGTGAAATGTTGCTCTAATATGTCTATCACTCAAGCAGATAGAAAATGCTTCATAATTTGGGAGCAACTGAGTAGCAATAAATAGAAAATACTTTAAGCTGCTATCTATCATACAGGAAAGCAACAGTAGATGTCAGAATTGATATGTTAGGGCTTATCACACAAGTTGTATGACTTTTTAGCTGTACTATTATTTTTAAAGTGGTATGACCCCCTAGTATGGATGCAGTTGTGTTAGTACAAAGGTACTTTATACTAGGCTAGCTATTCCCATATGGGATAAGGCACCTTTATGCTGGGAAAACTATTTTGGACAAAAAAAAACCCAACCCCTAACTGATGCACAAAGTGTGTGTAGAACAGGCCTTAGTCTGCCAAATGGCATGAATGCTACTTTGAACCCACAGAATCACTTGCTCCCAGGGCCGGCACAACCCATTAGGTGACCTAGGCGGTCGCCTAGGGCACTGACATTTGGGGGGCGGCGACCGCAGCAGCTGGATGTTCGGCCGCCGTGGTCGTCGGCAGTATTTCGGGGGCGGGAACTTCCGCTGCCTCTGGGGGCACCAGTTTGGGGGGTGGGACCTTCCGCCGCCTAGGGTGCCAAAAAGGCTGCCGGCGTTCCTGCTTGCTCCTTATAATCTTTGTAGTTCATTTTTTAAAAAACAGGTTCAGTGTAGAATGGAAATCCAAGTTCTAAGGCTCCCATAAAGGAAAACTTCAGTGTAATATGCAATATCCTAATCCAGGGGTGGGCAAACTTTTTGGCCCAAGGGCCACATCGGGGTTGCACAACTGTATGGAGGGCCGGGCAGGGAAGGCTGTGCCTCCCCAAACAGTCTGACCCCCACCCCCTATCTGCCCCCCCCCCCACTTCCTGCCCCCCTCACAACCCTTAACCCATCCAACCCCCCCTGCTCCTTGTACCTTGACCGCCCCCCTCCCGGGACCGCCACCCCCATCCAACCACCCTCTGCTCCTCGTCCCCTGATCACCCCCTCCCAGGACCCCCCGCCCCTAACTTCTCCCTGGGATCCCACCCCCTTATCCGACCCCCCCCATCCCCTGACTGCTCTCCCGACCCCTATTCACATCCCCAACCCCTGACAGGCCCCCCCGGGACTCCCTGTTCCCCATCCCCTGACCGCCCATCCAGAACCTCCGCCCTGTCCAACCGCCCCTGACTGCCCCCCCCTGCCCAGTACCCTCCCCGCCCCCTTACCAGCAGCAGGAGCTCGCAGCTGCAACACCCGGCCAGAGCCAGCTGCGCTCCCCACGCTGCCCAGCGGGAGTGGTGGGCCAGAGTGTGGCCCACGCGGCAGCATAGCTTCAGGAGATGGGGGAACAGTGAGGGAGGGGCTGGGGACTAGGCTTCCCAGCTGGGAGCTCAGGGGCTGGGCAGGACAATCCCACAGGCCGGATGTGGCCCACGGGCTGTAATTTGCCCATGTCTGTCCTAATCAGTAAGGGCAAGGTCACTAAACATGTTTAAGTACCAGAAACATAAGCCTAGATTAAAAACAGGAATCTGCCATTTTGACAGTGTCATGTGGCAGATTCAGACTGAGAACTCAAGTGTCATTAAGAAAACACTGAAAATCTGATTTATTTTTTTTTTAAATTTGTTAACAGGTCCATTCTTTTATAATAAATCTTATAAAACTTGTTTTACAACTTAAAGAGATAAACTTAGTATTATGCACAAATGCACAATTATAAATTGACCTATGCAAGTCCCTAAAGCTGTACTGACAAGACCTGCTACCAGTCACTTTCTTCATATTTGTGCTATTGATCACATATTGTGGTTGATGCTTTTCTATTCTTCCTCTTCCATCTTTTCAGTTGATAGCACCAGTTAGTCTTTCATCTCATGTTTAGGTCTGCACTTCTGTTTTTCATACATATAGATGTTACCTGTTTATTAGTCATCCTATCAAAACTCTACACAATATTAAGCCTTTTCTCCTCCTTCATCCAATTTTCCTTTCTTTGGTATCTCAATTTTGAGTTTGACTGTTGTTGAAGGTGTTTCTTCCTTCCTTATTATTCAAAAAAAAGTTCTCAAACAATCAAATGTGGTGTTGAGCAATGACCGTGTTCCTGCAAACTCCAAAACTTCCACAGACTTCTAAGTAGTTATGTCAATAGACTTATGGGAGCCACTCCTCTTCTACCACCTTACTATCGTAATTTTAGCGGCATCTGAGATTAATTCTTTATGGCTTTTACAAAACAGTTTTCAGGGCGATTAAATAAAAATACTAAGGGGTTTTCTGATAGCTGACACCCTGTTATTTCCCTCCCTTATGGAGTCTCCAATGGTTTTCCAAACAGTCTTATTTTTTGGGCAGGTCCACAATATATGGAGAAATTACTCCTATTTCATTGTCAGAGGGGTAGCCGTGTTAGTCTGGATCTGTAAAAAGCAACAAAGAGTCCTGTGGCACCTTAAAGACTAACAGATGTATTGGAGCTTAAGCTTTCGTGGGTGAATACCCACTTTGTCAGATGCACCTATTTCATTACATTCTCTCCAGCATTTGCCTGTCCCTGTACCATAAATTTGTTTAATTTTAAGGGGAGCTAAGTACCCTTAATAAAGAATTTTGTGTAGTTTTCTTTTGTTAACGTGTTGAGGTATGGGAACTGTTGCTGCATATGTTCTCCCATTCCTCAGTTTTGGGGAGTCTATGCCTACATCAGCTTATTTCCTGTAAGGGCTAGTCTACACTAGAATCGCTACAGTGATTCCAGAAGACTTGAGAAACCGCTAACATTGTTATAATCTTTAAGAGAGAAGATAAGTCAGACTGTGGAAACTATCGAGGCATTGCCTTGCTATCTACAGCAGGGAAAATTCTTACCTATATCCTCTTAAACTAATTACTTCCCCTTCCTGAGGAAATATTGCTGGAATATCAGTGTGCTTTTAGACCATCCTGTGGGACAACCAACATGATCTTCGTTGTATGCCAAATCCAGGAAAAGTGTCTGGAGCAAAATCAGGACCTGTACATGGCCTTCATTGATTTGACAAAGGCCTTTCACTTTGTCAATCATGAAGCCCTGTGGAAGGTGCTGGCCAGATTTGGCTGCCCTCCAAAATGTATTAAGGTCCTAAGGCTTCTCCATGAACAGATGACTGCCACGGTTCTCTGTAATGGCCTTGAGATGGAACCTTCCATCATCAAAACGGGGGTTAAGCAAGGATGCATTGTTGCCCCAACCCTGTTCTCCATCTAATTAGCAATTATTTGGTCCTTGTTAAAGACTGACTCCCCAATGGAGTTGACATTCAATACAGAATGGATGGGCAACTCTTTAATCTTAGAGGTATCTGCTCAAAGTCTAAAGTCTTCAGGGTGTCCATTATTGATCTTGTATGCTGATGACTGTCATCCTTGCACAAGCTGAGAATGATCTTCAGTCCACACTGGTTTTTCTTTCACAAGCTTACCGAAGCCTTGGATTCTCAGTCAATCCTGAGAAGACTAAAGTGCTCTATCAACCTCCTTCAGGCCTTGCACGTGACCATCGAGGGTCAGACTCTGGGAGACAGTTGAGCACTTCTGTTACCTCGGTAGCCAGCTTTCTCAAAATGCAAAAATTGATAGAGAGATCCAGCGTGCAAGTGCTTCCTTTGGGAAATTGTTCTGACCATGACCTACGGCAAGACACCAAGATCCAGGACTATGAGACAACTGTTGTTCCCACACTGCTCTATGGATGTGAAACTTGGGTGACCTATCAACAGCACTCAAGAGTCTGGAGAGGTACCACCAACAATGCCTCCGGAAGATCCTTCGTGTCAAGTGGCAAGATTGCTGAAGCCAATGTCACCAACATTGAAGCAATGATCCTCCTGCACCAACTTCAGTGGGCTGGACATTGTGTGCGGATGCCAGACTCTCGCCTCCCAAAACAAGTCCTCTACTCTCAGCTCACCCATGGCCAGAGATCCCGTGGTGGTCAGAGTTACACCGACACAAAGACACACTGAAAGCGTATCTTAAGAAAACAGATGTAGACATCACAAGCTGGGAAGAGCAAGCCACCAACTGACCATATGGCACCATATCCTCCATCAGGCAGTGGCTCACTTCGAGGAGAAGCGCCTTGCCCTTGAAGCTGAAGAGAGAGAAGGAAAAAGAAAACTTTCTCCCAGCAGGCAGCTGGCCTGACACAAAATGTCTGTACCTACTGCAGGTGGATTTGCGGTTCCAGGATCAGACTCCTGAGTCATCTCAGGACCTATATGTAAATCTGTGATAGAGATCATCCTCGAATTGAGGGATTGCCAATCAATCACAGTGGTGCAGCTAGTGTAGATGCTCTATGCAACGGGCAGGGCAGGGGACTGGACTCGATGACCTCTCGAGGTCCCTTCCAGTCCTAGAATCTATGAATAATAAATCCACTTCTTCTGCGAGAGATGGTAGCTATGTCAACAGGAGAAGCTCTCCGGCCATCATAGCGCTGTCCACACTGGTGCTTAGGTCGGTGTAACTTACATTTTCACACCCCTGTGTGACATAAGTTATACTGACATAAATGCTTGTGTGTACAAGCCCTAAGTAACAGTTAAAAATTACTTTTATAGAATGAAGGTAAACTTTTGTGTTTCATTGATGTAGTGAGTAGTTCTTCAATTTCCAACAATTTTTTCTTAGGTTTGCCTTTTTGTGGGGTGGGTTGAAAAATGTCTTAATAGTATATATTGATACACTGGAATTTTGCTGTCTCTTACGCATCATATTTCATCAAGTGATCTAAATGTATTTTCTGTAAACTGATGGCAGAATTTTGATATACCTGAAGTTCCCAAATGTCAAAACTTCCTAGGTTTTTATGGTGTTAATTTCTATATTGTCTGTCATGGATATTAGAGGTGATAGATGTGGGTTTAGCTTTCTAAATAAGTTATCCCAAGCTTCTATTGCTCTTTTTAATAAAAGAGTGGTTATAAAGCCAGTCCTCCCTTTTATCCTGGACTTTATAACATAGATTGCTTAACCGTGGGATTCTTATTTCTCCAAATGAATTTATTTATTGTGGACACCATTGATCTACAAGACTTCCTGGGACTAAAACCTGGAGCATTTGGAAAAAGCCAATTAAGGATCAGATATCATTTTAACTAACTGTAGTTTCGCCTTTGAAATTTCATATTTTTACCAAATTTCCAGATGTCTTGATTTTCTTAATCAAAGGAATATAATTAATATTATGTAAGTCTTGCCCTCTTTTAGAAAAGTATATTCCAAGGTATCTTAATGATGTAGTTACCCATTTATAGTTGTATTTATCTTGTATAGCATTCAATAAATCAGAGCCCTCACCTACAACCAGGCATTCTGACTTGATTATTTTAAATCCTGACTTTTTGCCACATTTTAAGATTTCCTCTTGCAACGAGTAGTGTGTGAGCTGGATTTGTAACACATACCAGGACTTCTGCATATAAGGGTGACTTGTGTTCCCTGTTTCCTATTGTAATTCCATTTATATTAGGATTATTTGAGTGATTGGGCAAATGAATCCTTTGCTGTGGCAAAAAGAGGTGATAAGGGGCATTCTTGGCTTGTGCCTCTAAAAATGAGGAATGTTTCTGATAATTATCCATTCACTCATAATAGCATATGGGTTGGAATATAAGAAGTTAATCCAATTTTGAAATTTAGGGCCTAAACCAAATGTATCTGAAGTATCTTTTAAGGAATGCCAGTTTACTCGGTCAAAACCTTTTTCTGCATCTAGTGATTTAAAAATAGATGGGACTCATAGGTAGAATCTGCACAGAAGATCAAGTCCAAAACTGCAAACATGATCTGATAGCTGCCTGTCTTGGATCCGTTAATGTAACTAGGTAGTAATTATAAAGCAGATGGTTTCAAAGGACACTTGGAAATAAAACCTTAACTTTTCAGAAAAGTGAATCATGGAGAAAAATAACCAGACTTAATATTTGCATTGTTTTACTCCTCCAGCACCTGTTTTGGATTGTGATTTTTTGTTTTGTTTTCAGGAAGACCCACTCCCTTCTTTGAAGGGTTAACTATAGGTGTGATCCCAGTTCCCATAAAAGAGTGGGAGTCAAGTTTAAGCCCTTATGGCAGTAGCAAGGGGGACTGGACAGAATAAAATTGGATAGCAGCCTCCTCAGATGTAGGTTATGGTTGGGGAAGCAAAGAAAGGATATATACATTGCACCCCTCCACAATAACTAGTAGGAGGAAGGCAGGGACAGAAATACCATCTTGTATGCATGGAAAACTATGGTGAGAAAGGAGTTCTGATATTGGTGGGAATAACCCCATCACTGCAGGAAGGATCTACGCTTTGGTGCTATGGCACCATAGTGGTGTCGCTGTAACAGCCATAGCCTAGACATGGCCCACCTAGCTGTGTTGGACTGCTACTAGCTTGTTAATTCCATAACATAAATGTATAATTATTTTTCCTCTTTTACTGACACTGGTATCATATGAGCAACATTTTTAAATCAGTCTCTGCCGTTAGCTAGCTGACGTTTATATTATGTACTGTGTCTTATGCTTGGTATTATATTCCTTGCAGGAAATTTAGATTATATACACCTCTATCCCGCTATAATGTGACCCAATATAACATGGGTTCGCATATAGCATGGTAGGAGAGGGGCTCTGGCTGCTGCAGGGAGCCCCTGGCCCTTTAAATCATCGCTGGAGCCCTGCCGCCGCTACCCTGGGGCTGCAGCAGCGGGGCTCGGGCAGCGCTTTAAAGGGCCCGGAGCTCCGGCTGCCATGAGGAGCCCTGGGCCCTTTAAATCACCGCTGGAGCCCTGGCTGCCGCTACCCTGGGGCTGTGGCAGCTGGGCTCCCCATGGCCGGAGCCTCGGGCTCTTTAAATCACCGCTGCAGCCCCGCCACTGCTACCCCAATATAACAGCATTTCACCTATAACATGGTAGTGATTTTTGGCTCCCCATGACCGTGTTATATCAGAGTAGAGATGTGTATATATATTTTAAACAATAATATAACCAAGTTCAGTCCTAAAACTGCATGGATTCAGGGTGGGGGATTTTTTTTTCCCAAAGTGTCATGCAAAAAGTATGATTTGTGTTGGATTCCATTTTTAGCAAATTTCTACCAGTCGGCTAAGAAAAGAGGAGGAAGATGAGGAGGATGATGATGAATTGGAAGCTACCAAGGAAGAGAGAGAACTTTGAGAACTGTTCTAAGTTTGTTTTTTTTCACATGACAAGGCAGCCTGTCTTTGCTTAACAGCTTTTATATTTTAGATTATGAGAATTTCAGTGAGGTCATCCATTAAAATAATTACAAGCAGCAAGAAACTGGCAGCAATATTTAATCCTGTTCATTTGATTGGCTATTCGTTACTTGAACAGCAGGTCAGTCTTGAAGATTGTAACTATGTGTACTGAAAATGAAAAGCAAATAACATTTCAATAGAAGAATTACACTACAAGCTTATATAGTCTATTTAATTTTAGTCAAACTTATTTTTTTGTCTAATTCATTCAAAGTGATATACTGTAACATTTAATTATTGCCTAGACAGATAGTGAACACAAGGATCCTTATTCTTAGGTCTAGCTGAGCTGTATTTGGGTATCTGTATACTAGCTTCATTTCACCCACTCCCTCCCAATCTTGGGGCCAGGTTGTAATGCAGCTACTATTGCAACTTGTACCTGGCTATCCACAACCCCAAAGAGCTGCGATGGTAGCTGCAAAGCAGAATACAGAAGCGATCCTGGCATACTGCCTTGCCTTGCCAATGCCCCTATGTTATGGAGTAGGAGGCAGAGTAGCATATTGCTGTCTTCTACCTGTTTCTTGGGGATTCCCCCAAACAGGGGAAAGCCTCAACTCGCTAGTTAAGCTAGCTTTGTGGTTTTTACACTACTGGGGTGGTGCAAATGGCTTGTATCAGAACCAAGGATCTAGTCTAAGAGCTCTTTTTTTCATACAGCTTCCTTTTTATGTGAAAGTGCCTTCATGATAAAAGAACCATTGTATAAGTATACATCGCCTTTTCATACTTGCCTTTTATACTAGTCAATTCAGTTACTGATTCTTACCACTAGAGCAGTTATGGACAGTTGATACAAGATTTCAGTGTATTTTCCTATACAAGTATCTCTTATACACATTCCTGAATCAAATTTATATTCAGTATTATTGTATGGAGTGAAAGTCTGTCTGCCAGATAGTTATTTCAGTATTTTATTGATCTTGAACTTCAGTATTTACTAATCTTAATCTGCAGTTATTGAAACTATCTGTGTATATGATGGAAAAATAAAGGTTTTTAAGGAACTCCTTTTTCTTTTGTCATTTGGAATTTTGACACTGTTTACTTAATCTGTATCCAGGAATGAGTAACACACAATCTAAATTAGTATCTTAAGTAGGCACTAGCTAAACTAAGTAAAATATAACTGGATTCTCTGGCATGTAAGAGCTCTTTTAGGTACTATGTGGAAAACAAAAGAATGCACTGAGGAATATTTCACAATTTATATGACATAGACAAGTGTAATCTTCAAGTGTTGATACTATAGGATATTATAATACACACTTGTTTTGAGGAAAAATAAAACCTTGCTACAATGTAACTCTGGTGAAAATCCAAATGAATCTCTTAGAACATGTTGTAGTTCAGAAAAAAATCTGATAGGAACATGTAAAATAATGTTAGGAATGACATCTTACAGTACATGTTAAAATAGAAATATTACAGTAAAAGTGTAGCCAGGGAACAGTTGATAAAGAGGAAAAGACTAAGCAATCATATGTGGACCTTCGATCACATCCTTTCCATTTCAGATACTAAGTCATCTAATCCATCACCCAAATGGACAAACTAGTTCACAGCTTCCTGGATGTAGATAGCACAAAACTCACTTTTGTGCTGTATTTTTAAAAGGGGTGGGGAATAAAAGAGGCAATTACGATGTTCCAGACAGTCTCCATCTTTGGAGGTGACTAACAGTCAAATTGGCCCAGTCGAGGGAGCATTAGCTAGGTATAGCAAGATGAAATTAAGAGTACAGTAGAAAAGGGCAGAGTCATGAAGAATCATAAGGATTGTTGTAGCACGGGACGGCAAATTACAGTCTGTGGGCCAGATCCGGACCACAGGATTACCAGCCCCATGGCACAGCAGGGCTAAGACAGGTTCCCTGCCTGACCTGGCCCCGCTCCCAGAAGCGGCTGGCACCACATCCCTGCAACCCCTGGGAGAGGAGGCGGCGGCAGAGGGCTCCGTGTGCTGCCCTCGTCAGCAGGCACTATCCCCCGCAGATCCCTTTGGCCAGGAATGGGGAACCACGGCCAATTGGAGCTTCAGGGGTGGTACCCACAGGTGAGGGCACACGTGACGGAGCCTCCTTCCCCACCCCACCCGCCCAGTCACTGCTGGACATGCTGGCCACTTCCGGGAGCGGCGTGAGGCCAGGGAAGGCAGAAACTCTGCCTTAGCCCTGCTGCACGCCACTGCCACCCCAGAGCCGCTCGAGGTAAGCGGCACTGGGCTGGAACCTGAACCCCTCCTGCACCCCCGCAACCCAACCCCTGTCCTGAGCCCCCTACTGCACCCCAACCCCCTGCCCTGAGCCCCTTGCCGCACCCCTCCTACACCCCCAACCTCTTGCTCTGAGTCCCCTCCTGTACCCCGCACCCCTAGCCCCTTCCTGCACACTGCACCTCCTCCCACAACCTGCACCCCAATCCGCTGCCCCAGCCCAACATTCATGGCCCTGCATACAATTTTCCCACCCAGATGTGGCCCTTGGACCAAAAAGTTTGTCCACCTCTGTTGTAGCAGCTGGAGTGTCAGAAGTCTACCACAATGTAACTGCATAGAGCAGGCATGTGCTTCTGTTTTTTCAGAGTAAGGCTAGAAGGGACCACTGTGGTCATCTAGTCTGCCCTCCTGTATAAGACAGGCCCTAGAACTTCCCCAAAATAATTCCTTGGGCATATCTTTTAGAAAAAAACATCCAATCTTAATATAAAAATTGTCAGTGGTGGAGAAACCACCATAATCCTTGGTAAAATGTTTCACTGGTTGAACAACTACCTAGGGACATAAAGGGTAACAAGATGACATTTTATAAATATATGAGAAGCAAGAGGAAGACCAAGGAAAGGGTAAGCCCATTACTCAGTGAGGAAGGAAAGACTATAACAAAATACAGCAATGGCCAGTGTTAAATGCCTGTTTTGGTTCAGTTTTCACCAAAAAAGTTAGCAGTGACTGGACAACTACCAGTGATAGTGAACATCAGTGTAAATGGGTAGGAGCTGAGGCTAAAATAGGAAACAAGTAAAGAATGACTTAGACAATTCAGATGTCTTCAAGAGAGCAGGGCCTGATGAAATACATCCAAGAATACTTAAGGAAATGGCTGAAGAGATTTCAGAGCCATTAGTGATTACCTTTTAGAACGCATGGAGGACAGGAGAGAGACCCTGAGAACTGGAAAAGGGCCAATATAGTATCTATCTATTAAAAGAGGGAATAAGGACAACCCAGGGAATTAGACTAGTCAGCTTAAATTCAGTACCTGGGAAGATAATAGAGCAAATAAATTTGTAAGCAACTAGAAGAAAATAAAGTGATCTGTCAACCTGCAATTGTCAAGAACAAATCAACCTAATATCCTCCTTTGGCAAGATACCAAGCCTTGTGGATAAGATGTGATACATCTTGACTTTACTAAGACTTTTGATATTGTCTCATAACTTCCATATAAACAAACTAGAGAAACAGAGCCTAACTGGTGGATATACAACTGGGTGGAAAACTGTATTCAGTAGTTATCAATGGTTCACAATTGATTTGGAAGGGCATATTGAGTGGGGTTGCACAGGGATCTGGCCTAGGTCCAGTTCTATTCAGTATCTTCATAAGTGATTTGGATAATGGCATAGAGTACACTTATAAAGTCTGTGGACAATACAGAGCTGGGAGGGGTTTACAAGTGCTTTAGAGGACAGAATTAGAATTCAAAATGATCTGGACAAATTGGAGAAATGATCTGAAATAGATAGGATGAAATTCAACACAGAACAAATGCAAAATACTACCCTTAGGGAGGAATAATCAATTGCACAAATACAAAACGGGAAAAAGATTGCCTAGAGAGAAGTACTGCAAAAAAGTATGTGAGTTATAGTGGATCACGAACTAAATAAGTCAACAATGGAACTCTTACCAAAAAAAGCAAACATTCTAGGATGTATTAGTACAAGTGTTGTAAGCAAGACATGAGAAGGCATTCTTCCACTCTATTCAGCAATGATAAGGCCTCAGCTGGAGGACTGTGTCCAGTTCTGGGCACCACACTTCAGGAGAGATGTAGACAAATTGGAGAAGGTCCAGAGAACAGCAACAAAAATAATTAAAGGTCTAGAAAACATTACCTATGAGGAAAGATTGAAAAAACTGGGTTTGTTTAGTCTGAAGAAGAGACGACTCAGGGAAGACATGAGTCTTCAAGTACATAAAAGATTGTTATAAAGAAGAGGGTGATAAATTGTTCTCCTTAATCACTGGGGACAGGACAAGAAGCAATGGTCTTAAATTGTAACAAGGGAGATTTTGGTTAGCCATTAGGAAAAAATTCCTAACTGTAGTTAAGCACTGGAACAAGTCATTGAGAGAGGCTGTGGAATCTCTACCACTGGAGATTTTTAAGAACAGGTTAGAAAAAGACCTGTCAGGAATGGTCTAAATAATATTTAGTCCTGCCACCGTGCAGGGGAAGGGACTAGATGACCTACTGAGGTCCCTTCCAGTCCTACACTCCTATTACTCTTGCTGTTAAAAATGTACACCTTATTTCCAGTCTGAATTTGTCTAAATACAACTTCCAGGCATTGGATTGTTATATCTTTCTCTGCTAGACTGAGGAGCCCATTATCAAATATTTGTTCCCATGTAAGTATTCATAGATTGTAATTCAATTACCCATATCCCATCTCTTCGTTAAAGGGATTGAGCTCCTTGATTCTGTCACTATAAGGCATGTTTTCTAATCCTTTAATCATTCTCCAGGCTTTCTGCTTCACCTTCTCCCATTTATCAACATCCTTCTTGAATTGTGGGCACCAGAACAGCACACAATATTCCAGCAGCAGTCACACCAGTTCCAAATATGAAGGTAAAATAACCTCTCTGCTCCTACTCAAAGTTCCCATTTATGCATCCCGGGATCACATTAGTTCTTCTAGCCACAGTGTCACACTTGGAGCTCATGTTCAGCTGACTATCCACCACAACCACTAAATCTTTTTCAGTCACTGCTTTTTACGATACAGTATGGGGTACATTCTTTGTTCCCCTATGTACATATTTACATTTAGCTATATTAAAACATCTACTGTATGCATGTACAGTTTACCAAGCAATCTTTTAAACAGTACTTTTAATTAGAACGTAACTTGACAATGAACACTTGTTGCAGCCACAATACTGTGAGCTGGACAATTTTAGCCCGGTTTCTAAATTGCTCAATTTAATAAGAATTTTGAAAAGTGACCTGAAAAAGTGCAAATATGGACTTATTCCCTTTTGCTGTATTGATGCATGAGAAGGATATGAAAGGTTTGTTTTAATATTTCCTGCTTGTTTCTTACATTATAGATTCAGATATTTTCTATCTGAGAAACTAGAGAAGAGTGGTCTAATCTCACAAAAAACATAGCTGAGGAATTGAGAGGAATGAATTTTTAGTTCCACTACTTTGAACTGTTTTTGTTGCCATCTACTTAATATCTGACATTCCCCCCACCCTCCTTCAGTTATTGTGGGGGAGAGTTTTCTATACACATTAAAACCTCCAACCTCTGTTCCAGTAAAACCAGGGGAATCTAGATTTGACATTTTTGGAATTTCTAAGGCAGAAAGATCCATTATACCTAAGCTTCTAGGCTTTAATATGTCATAAGTGGGGGACGGGGGATGCAAAATAATTATTTTGAGTTATATATAATTCAGAATAAAATTAATGTGATCAAGACCTGTGTGAAATATTACCTTTTTGCATACAATTTAATTCCTGGACCTGTGTGAGGAGGTATGAAGTGCACTTCTTGAAGTGCCATTTACAACAAGGGATCGTGTGAGATATCTCTACCAGTGATCATGTTTGATTATATAGATGGTTTTACCATAGCCTCAGTTCGAATCAATAGCAGGGGTGGGGGAAAGGGAGGTGAGGTGGAAAAGTCAAACACTGGCCTCCCTAAATACAAAGCACAGTATGGAATATAAAAACAACCAAATTCAGGAACTGACACAAAAGAACACGTGTCTTTTTTTCAGTCTTACAATCTATAAACCAGTGGATCAAATGCTCAAGATTCTAGTTGGGAAGCTTTTCCTTATTTTATTCTAGATCTGAAAACAGACCTCACAGATTTGTATTTTCACATTCTTGTAAAACTGTCAAGTAGTACTTGAAGTGCAGATATAGTGAAAAAATTGAGTGACAATGACACCCCCTTCAGCAGACCTATGCTCCTATGTAGTACAAGGCATAGGATTTTGACTAAACCATTTTTATTATCAATGGAGTGTAGAACTGTTCTCACTTCTGCATTATCAATAGAAGTAGCTTAGTTCTGATTGTGGAATATTTAAAAATAGGAATGAGAAGGCTGCATAAATGCTGGGTTTTAGTTCTTCAGCACATTTTCCCTAGCACTTAAGGCTTTGGGGCCACTGATGGTAGCAGAAGCCAGGCTCCTTAATTGTTACTGCACACCAGCCCCTGTTGAGTATATATGCTGCTCTTTGGAAAATACCAGTCAGTTCGTTCTTGACTTTAATCAGCAATGAGCATACCACTCTCCTGCAAACCTCAACACTTAATCAGATCCCAAATATACCTTGTTATCTTTCACCTCTGCCTTAATGACAAGTACCTGAGACCTACCTGTTCCAGATCATTAACATAGTGGTGATCTTGGCATGCCACTCTGCTGCCTGAGCCTAGCTCAGTGAGGTTGGCATTTGTTCTACTGGTCCAGCACTTTCCTTGCCAATGAATTATTTCCTGTACTTCGGGAATTGCATCTAAGAAGGAAGACTGCTCAGCAGCTTCTGACGCTGTCAGAACAGCATCAAAGAGAGGACAATGATTGTGGTGGATTCTGAAGCAGAGGAAACAACAGTGTGCTGCATTGCCAGATATATTTGCAGACTAATAAAACACCAGCCCAGTGTCTCAAAAGATACAAATTCAATGTTATAGTTTAAGCCATCCAAGAATGCTTAGTGCCACCACTGCCTGCATCAATACAGACCGAATCCAACTTAAGACGACTTTCAGTTTGAGTTTGAGATTGAGTTTGTTCAAACTGGATGCACTGCCCCCATCTCTTTCATACCTGGGAATAGAGAATTTATCTAAGCAGGTAGATAATGTAAAAATACATTATCTACCTGTAGATAGTGTAAAAATACTGGAGAACTAGCCTTCCAGCTACCTTTTCCTAATACACTAATGCAGCTCGTCAGCATCCTTTCCCAATGATTTTCCTCTATGCCAGATGAATTGAGTATTGCAATGTACTTTTCTAAAGACTCTATCTAGGACTTGTATGATGTGTTTGAAAGTAACTGAACCATGGTAGAATATGACTGTAGCTAACCTAGAAAGCCATAATGTAACACCCAAGAAAGCCCTGACACGTTAAGAAAGCCATGATAGGTACATATTTTTCATGGCAACATTTCTTTGTTAAATAATGTTCTTCTGGCATTTCCACCACTGAAGGTTGTAGGGGATCAGTGCTTACTATTGCATCCAAGACAATAATTATAAATTATGGGTGACCTGCAGAAGGTTTAAATTTTGCTCCTTAATAGTGTATGAAGATGACCTTTATGGATTTTTGCCATAGAAAAGTCAGGAATATCAAGTTGGGTCTTTCCTAAGGATTTCATTGATGTCCCTGGCTCTGAGTTTATATGGTAAAGGGGCAGAGGTCTAAATCTTTATCAAAGCCATCTTTGCTTTTCACTGTTCATTAGTCACTGGAGTTAAACATGGTAAAAAAATGGGTTTTAAACAGTCTAACCAAAATATCTTCCCCGGTACATTAGTTAGTTTTATTTCTTACCGTGTACAATTACTGAAAAAGATTCCAGTTTTCCCTATCATAACTGTTGGTTCTAGCCTATTGATAAAAAAAACTTGTCAGTAAAATATATAATGAACTACAGTCCTGGAAATGGAGAAGCCATTTTATATAGACAGCTGCATAGAACTACACACTTCAAAGAAACAGCAAATATGTTGTGAGATTTATATATTTTTACTTCCAGATGCCTGTTAGTGCGCAGCATAAAGGTTCTAAAACTTCAAAAATGCAGGAACTTGGTTGAAAGAATTAGCAACTTTTTTTTTTCTAACTCAGAGATTAGACAAAATTATGTTCACTTTATTTTGACAACTCTCTGGAGTAGTAGTTTTGATATTGATTTTAAGTGCTATTTCAAAATAAAAACTGGCAGGAGGACTCAAAACCAGTTTACTACGAAACTACTTTCAAATAGAAATTTAAATGTGAGGCAAGAGTAGGTAAAATTTTTAAACCCAACTCAGGAGCCTAAGTCACTTTTGAAAGTTTTACTGTATCTCTTAATTTCTCATCTCACAGGTCTCTCCATGTACAGGCAGAGCAATGCCTTTTCCATCTTTAAAGCAGAAGTATTGAAAGCCATTTTCCTAGCCTTTGAAAAAAAGATGGGACTACTCACAAGGAACAATTCAAAAACAGTTACCATTTAAATTCTTTATATAAAAAAAAATACAAGAGATGATAATGCTGCTTGCTTTTCTTCTTCTATTCCTAACATTAGTACACAAAATAAATTTCTGAATGATAGAAAAAATTGCAGTAGCAATAAAGCGGCCAGAAGTTTTCCAGCGTTTGGTTTTAAAATTTGGTAAAAATAATTAAGCTTTTCCTATAGCAAATTGTTTAATGTATTACAGGTCTCATGTGAAGTTTTATGCAAGCTTGTGTTCCTATAAGTAGGTAACATTCAACAAATCCCCATCATAAGCAAACTTTATTTTGATCTTAAAATCCAAACTGATTTCAAGTCACTATTACTTTCATGGTGTCCCAGATAAGATTAGTAAGGGGAAAAAATGCACTGTATTGCATGCTTGTATGATATATGAATGTTTTTGATTAATCAGCCCCTCCTCTTTCAATTCAAAAGGCAGGCTGTTTCATCTACTATGCCTTTTTTACTGCCAAAAACTGCTCTCTTTCTTATTGACAGTTCTGGCTCTTCATCTGCTCCACACAAGAACTGCTTTAACCTTTCTCCATTGATATGCAGTGGCACACACTAACCCTCATATCCATATCATACAAAACCCCAGAAATTCATTGGCCAAGGAGTAAGAAAGCCTAAACTTCTCTCTCTTCTACAGTACAAGAATGCTGGCAAACCCCCATGGAACCCATATGAACAGTGCTTTACATGATGAAGGATCCATTACATGGCATCAGCAGAACTAACAGTTATTACAAAAACTCAGACCTGTTTTAAAATACAGTAATAACCCACAACTCTGTATAGTTTAGAGCTATCAGTAAGAGTGCCACTATCACGACTGAGATTTTTTACCTTATTACCTTACACTACATACAATGAATTAAAAACTGTGTATTAATATTTACTGTTTGAATTGTATGAAGGTCGTTACAATAGGGAACTCATGCATTAAAATTATACTGTGGGGGACTCTGACAGTCAGAGAAATACAGGGTAGACTTTTAAGCATCTAAATTCTATTAGTTCAGTTTTGTAAATCTCCCACTCAATTTAAACAGTCATGTTATGATCTTGCTATGTCTTATAATGCAAAATATATCCCAAATAGAGGGAACCAGCTTATTTTCTGAACCACAAAAGAAACAAGAAGCAACCTCACTTTCTATTCCTCATTTCAATTTTAAAAGTAGCAGCATACTACTTAGGAAAGCATTCTAAACATCTAGATTTAAGCCAAGGTCTTTGTCATTCCTATAGGAAAAGGTCAGTAAATAACTGGATGTAACTGGGTAGGTGCCACTGACATGCTGCTCAGATGTTAGTAAATCTGTACAGCATGGTCACTGAACTAGCTTGCATTTAAGACTATTGTTGTAACTACCAACTTATTCCTAATAGTTTCAAGAATGTGGATATGGGACACTAAAAAACCCATATCCTACTTTCACTCCCCACTGTTGACAATATACTATGCTGAGATAGAACAGAAAATCCCACCAAATTTTGAACACAGATTTCAGAGGAACGGTTCTCAACCCAGCCGTGTGCTAAAAAAAATTCAAAATTTGCCGCTATGGTCTGGCAGGGGGAGGGGCTGGCTGAGGGAAAGACCGTGTCTGGCAGCCTACAGGAGCGCTCCTACCAGCAGGGAGCTGGTGAGTGCCGCAAGGGGGCAGGAGAGTGGGTCTCTGGGCAGGTTTGTGAGGGGGTCGCGTGCTTGAAACTAGGAGTTTGCAGGGGTCTGCAGCACCCCCAGGTTTTAGGTGGGCTCTGCTCCTGAACCCGTACCTCGGGCCTGGCCAACGACCTGCACCAGGCGCTCCGCTCCTAGCCAGGTGCCAAGTGCCCCGGCTACCTGGCCCCATGTGGCAGGGTCCGGCTGCCGGCCCCACACAACAGGTCCTGGTGTCCAGCTGCTGGGCCTCGCGCCCAAGGTTGCGATCCTGGTCCCGCTCTGTGGAGGGGTCTCTGGGTGGAGGGCACTGGGCATACGGGACTGTGGGAAATTTGGGGGGAGGGGGGAGGCACTGTGGTTCTCAACCTGCGGCCCACAATGATAAATAGGTTGAAAACCAGTTTTAGAGCCAAAAGTGACCAACACGTGCAAAGAGCAGTGTATACTGAATATCCATTTTTCACCCCTTCCATGAATGATGGTCAGCATGATTCTGACCAAGGGTTCGATGAATAAGTGTACACAAATAAATTTTAAACAGGTAATCCACATAGCTGTAAATCCTTTTATTTTATTTTATTTTTTTAAAAAGTTGCACAGTCAGCTAACATGAACAGGAAACTAATTTTATGAGAATAACTTGAGATGCCTGCAACCACGTGAAACTGAACAAGACTAAATAGTTTACACATAAGAAATTCACTCATGTTTACAGTTTACCTATTCTAAATATATATAGGGTTGACTATAGCCCCAAGGATATTTACTAATGAAGGTGGCACTGAAATTGTTCTCTTTGACTAGTCTGTACAACCAAGTCAACCAGCAGTTTTACATTTTCAAATGATGCAAAGAGTCATGGAACCATGGAATGAAAGCAGAACTAAAAAAAACCCAAATGCATTACAACTCCATGTTTGCATGTCTTAATATCAAGATATGCACCTTACAAGACAACGGGCAATCCATTAGGATTACTGAGCCCTCCATCTGCCATAAAAATAAAAATAAGCATAATACACTTCTAAGATGTCTTCTAAAAAACCTTACAGATGTCAATTTGAACCAATGCAAAATAACTAAACATGACACTATTTACAACTTCCTCTCTTTATGGAAACTGTTTCTTCTGCATCTTCCAGTAACAAAAAATTGTAAATAAGAATCCATCTTACTGCATCAATACTGTGATGTCTAGAATTTTTAATCTGAGAAACATTTTCTCTCTTTAAAGCAAGCTTAGCTTAACTTTGCGTGGGCCAATTGGTCTATCATTTAGCTCATTAATAGCAGCCATTGCTTCCTCATAATTTGTCATAGCAACAATGGCATCACCTGAAGGTAATCCGTGTTCATTACACTGTATAGAAACAGATTCTGGAATGACACCATAGCCATAGAAAAAATCCAAAATTTCATTAGGGGTGGCTCTGAATGGCAAGTTCTTTAATCTAATAGGAGTTACACGATCAGAACCACCACTGAAATTTGTATCGGACATAAATCTTCCCTCAGAAAAGCCTCCCATGTTATTGTTTCCATAATCCATCCTACCAAAAGATTCACTATCACCACCAAAATCCATAAAAGGTGGAGGACCTCGAAAATCCTCAGGAGGTCGTCTAACATCAGGAGGATGCCTAAAGCTCCCAGGAGGACCAAATGAGTGCATAGATAGTCCTTGTGGTTGTCCAGGTGGTGAACCAGCTAGACGGGAATGCTCACCTCTATCATATGCCTGTGAATGAACCTGCATTTTTCCACTTGGTGCTGATGGTGGAACATTTAAACCAAACTCCTGCATCTGTTCTTCAGATATAAGTCTTAATAGTACCTCTGTTCCCAAGAACCTTCGACGATTTAAACTTTCTGCTTTCATTGCCTGCTCTTCAGATTTAAATTTTACCAATGCTTCTCCCAGCCCAACTCCTTTGTCATCATAAAGCAAGTAGACATCATCTTCATCAATAGCAAACCCTGCAAAGAACTTTTGTACTTCAACTTTTGTCACATCAAATGGAAAGTTTCTTATATATATGCACATCTTTGGGCCAGAATGCCCCTCCCGATAACTTTTTTCCGATATCGGCCTGGACAAGCTGTCTCTTTCTTGTGAGCTCTTCCTCTCATTTGACTCAATTAGTTTCAACATAGATTTTCTAGAAACAGGAAAAATGTAAACAGGACGATTGAAAAGAGACATCCTGTGATATTCCAGAGCAATATCAAAATCTTTCTGATTCTTCAACATCAAAAACGCATTTCTTGTCCTCCTTTGATGCTTGTCCAGTAAAAACTTGATTTGGTTGTTAGACACATCCAGCTTTCCAAAGAAAGTTCTCAGATCTTTCTTCTCAAGATAGGTAGGTAGATTTCTTAAGTGTAAGTAAAATTCCTGGCCACGAGGTGAACGAGAGCGCGTTCTTTGTCTCCTTGGAGGAGATCTTGAATGAGAATGTTTTCTTGAATGAGTATAGTTTGAACCTCTTGCTGGAGAACGCTCTTTGCTTAAGTAACGAGCAATCTCATTCTTCATGTCTATCCTGCCACCATGTTCAATCCACTGTTCTTCAGTAGCTAGACTTATTTCTATAAATCTTGGACCCATGTATTGTCTATGACGTTTAAGTCCTTCTAAGGCACCATGAGGTGTAGCAAATTTTACCAAACCATCACCATTATTTAGGCCATTGCGACGTTTTATAAAGATCACTCCCTCTACTCGTAATCCAGAAAAGAAAGCACGTACTTCATCTTCTGTTGCAGAGTATGGTATGCCATGTAGAAATAAATAAACATCATCTGAACTCGGTGACTCCTTTCTTGACTGGTTATAGTTTGATTTAGGTATACCTGGATCACCATGTCTTGTGCCATTGGTATGAAAGCCAGACTCTGGGTGATTTGATGGAACATAACCAGATTTATTTATTCCTTTTGTAATAGCTGCAACTAAGTTTGAAAGGTTCCCAACACTTGATGCACCAGAATTACTACCACCTGTTCGTCTAGACCCAGACACTGGTTCTCTTCCCCCACGATCAAATCTTTTCCGGCTCATTTCTATTGTATTTTGCATTTCAGTCTTGCTGCTGAGAAAGAGCTCTATGGGGGAGTCTTTGATAAGCTCTCCTGAACAGCTCATGGCACGTCGTGCATCTTCATCTGTTGCAAATATAATAAAAGCCTCCCCAGTTTCTCCTCCAATAATATGCACTCCTCCATCAGGAATATTCAATCCCGAGAAGAAACGGCGAATATCTGCAGGACCCGCAACAACAGGAAGCCCCTGTAAACGGATGACTACAGCCATTCTGAGCTCAACCCACAGCAAAAATCACCTGCAGACAAAAAGGTACACATGATAGCAAGTCTTTAGTACTCATCTATTACAGTATCTTAATATATAAGCTAGAGCCTTTTTAAGGAAGGTCCCTGCCTCAATCAATCAAGATTTATGAAATCAAAAACTCTCAAATTCAAATCAGTGACCCTATTTTAATCTTAAAGTTGATTAAGTAGTCAGAATAATTAGCTACTCCACCTGGATGTATGCACACAACTGTCAATATTCCCTATCTTAAGGGCAACAAAATCCACGTAAGTCACTCTTCTCACCATCCACGATAAGTAAGGAATGCTTCAAGTCCTTCATGGCATGGTTGCTACCTGCCAGAAATCTCTACCTGATACTAAGGACCAAAATCTTCTGTTTTAGTGTTAACAGGACACTTTCCATCATAGCACTGTGAAGTCTAGGTAGAAGATTACAGACAAAAAGGATAACTACTTCACTGAGAAGTAAAGTAATTCATCGACAATGATGAATTTAGACTTTCAGACAAGCTGGTCTACCAACTGACCAGTTCTGCTCACCAATGGGTACGTTTATTCAGCGTTCAACAACGTTGCCTCTTTCAGGTAGTCAGGATGCTAACTGCTGCAGCCACGTCCTAATTCCCAGTCATAAGTATGTGAGAAAAGGCCATGCGTGATCTTTGACAATATTCAGTGATAAGCATTAAGCCTTAGGCAGCTTACCTGTTTTTGCTTGGAAGACCTGATAAATTCTGTAAAATCAACTTAACTGTGGAAAGAAAATGAAACATAATTAATGGCTGATATTTGAATTTTGGTTTACATATTGTGCCACATTACTGTGGCATGTCCATATCAATGGATAACATTAACAGCCAAGCACTGTAATGAAACCACAATTTTGAGTACTATGGAGAATTCCTTCCTTGTTCCAAGAGAAATATAAGTGAGACATACTGAATTTCGGCACACTGCTATGCATTGCATCTCTGGCTGTGAATCCGTTTTAGATGTAGGAAAGGAAATTCAAATGTTAAGAGTGACGTCTGCAAATGATGTAAACATGCTGAGATTAACTGGTCATCAATTGTGCCACACTGAACTGTTGAAATGCAACCGAACTGCCAATAGGGTAGAGGGAAAACCCTCTGTTACTTCAGTCCTTGAAAGGTGTATAAATCCAGCTCAAGATTACATGTCCAATTCTTCTGAAATCCACCTGCTTTTGACGTGCACGACAAAACATGCTAATCACCACCAGTCCAATATTGCACTGAAGATAGACAATCACATGAAAGAGCAAAAATTCCAAACAGATTTCAATGAGTACATGAATTTACAAACAAATCTCATTTGCAAGGTTTTCCACCCGCAACTGCTTGTTGCATTCCAAACACGCAACCAAGAACCACTGAATGTGCTCTGATAAGCTACAGGATTATATAGCACAGCTATATTACAGAAACAAGGCAAACCCATGCACTGAATTACTACCAAATTATTATTCTTTTTTTAAACAAGCTGCTACTGACAAGTAGTTAAGAATGCTACCACATTATACAGAAAACCCTAGTTTATCACAAATATAAGATATCATACTGACTACCATAAATTTTTCAGATTTCTGATCCACTTACATCTACTCATCACAAAAGCTGATCACACTTCACCTGTATTAGCACAAAAAAAGCCCAAATTTTGGTATCTGAAAGACCTTAATTTACTTCTAAACTGTCGGAATACTTCCTTTCTATAGACAAGTCTGTAAGCTAGAAAGACTGAATGTTTGATAATTGCACTTGTAGATAAACAGCTCCTCACATCTGTATATGCTATCTTCTCAATAGATGAAACAGCAATGCCAAGGTGCAAGGAAAGAATTCAATGGGAGAGAGAATTCTCTGAAAGGGCCTTCGTTTCTTGAAAAGTCAAATCCATTTGCCCACTAATTCATGTAGCATTCTGATGTAGTCTTTCAGCAGTTTTCTAGCACCTTTCTGTGTTCCTATGACCAAAAATCATTTGCCAATATTTTGTCGTCAACCCAGAACCAGGTATGCTCAGTACTCCTGTGATGACAACTGTCAAGTTTCTCCATCATACACCATGGACACAATAAACAACTTCTCCTGCCTAAACCAGACAAGTTAATTTAAGATCGCCACATAAAATAAAATCAACCTTAAGCTGTTCCACAGATAGCAAAAAATTATTAGTTTAACTTGCATTTCTATCTGTTCATCCAAACAATCAAGAGATGGTAACAAATGTAGACAAGTCATTAGATGGCTTAAATGAATAACCCAAGGAGGTGAAATGTAGTTTAAAAAAAGTTTGTTTTTTTTAAACACACGTTAAGTCCAAATCAGCAGTAGAATAAGGCCTTCACAGAACAAATGTTTAGATAAATGGATAAGGCTTTTGGGAAAGCACTACGTACTCACCAATTCGAAGCACAAAGGCTTCATTAAATAATATTTTCAAAAAAACATCAATAAGAAGTACACAAGACTAGGACTATACTTTCAGTTCATCACCTAGCAAAACCTTATACCATACTCACTTTCACTACCAATCAAAAAGAATCAAACATTTCATAAAACTAGGTCTCCTTAGTTATCACTGTATAATTTCCCATACCCAGATCCCATGCAATCAAATTCATGGTCTGGGAAGGCCAACTGAAGAAAATCCAGCATAAGCCACAGGATGGCATTAACTGAAACAAACTAAAGTGGGTGAACAATGTTTATGAATTTTATTAGAACAAAACTGGCAAGTCGGTTAGCGATTCCCTATCTCAGCTGCTGGCAAAAAATGGATTTAACAGTCAAAGCAAGACGTTTATCAACTGGGAGATTTAGTTTCACTGGAGCAACATCTGAGTGAAGTCTGCAGACAGGCCCGTTGCACGGACGGCTTCGGCGAGGCGCTGCTATTTAGGAGAAGCCAGCAGGTGTCGAGCCTGAGCCAGCGAGCGGTCCCACAAACTCAAGACCTCAGTCCCCACACTCCGCAGCCCGATTAGGGCCACTGCCGACGCATCACAAGCCTAGAAAGCAAAGCACCTTCCGCCTCCAAACGGGGCACGACCCGGGCGCCTCCAGCACCAGCCCGCACGTTCGCCGGTATCCTCCATCCAGAGGCCAACGGGGCCCGGGAGGGGTCGCTCCCCCCATGCCAGGTGCGCCCCAGTGCCGCCAGAGGCCGTCTGTGATCCGATCCTGCGGAGAACAAGCCCGGCCTCCCCGCGACACCGGGGCGGGAGGGAACAGGACGCGGGGGTGGGGGGCGCGGATATCCAGGACGATTATCCAGAGCGGCCGATAGGCCTCCATATGCGACAGCATCACAGGGACCAGGCCGGGCCTCCAGCGGAGCCCGCCTAAGCAGCTGGAGAAACCGGCAGCGCGTCGGCGGCCCCGTGGCCATCTCCCAGCGCAGACCCTCCGCCCCGGGGATAGGCGCCCGGCCAGCGGCCAAGAGCACTGCCCGGGGGAAGCGGAACTCCCCCAGCCCGCTTCCCTCGCCCCACCCCACCCCACCCACCGTACACACCGCTGCCCGCTACACGAGGGAGAGGCTCCCCGCAGAGCGCCTCGCTCCGCGTCCCCGCAGCTCCGGAGAAGCAGCAACAAGATGGCGTCCTCCCTCTCTTTCCCCTTTCCCAACTGACCGGGCCCACACGCATGCGCGCCCCCTACGCTACAGTTCAGCCTACACTACACATGCGCGACCCTGCAGCCTCTTCCCGCCCGAGTGATTTACGCCAGGCTTATCTTTACGCATGTGCAAACTCGACTTCCTATGGCAGAGTGTCACTGCGACCTCTCCTTGTAACCGGAACCAGTGTATATGTGTGCCTGACCTTCCCACTGTCATCACTGCGTCTCACTGCGCATGTGCCAGTTCATAGGCGGCCGGCGCATCGGAGCTCAGTACGCATGCGTCTATCCTTTTCGTGGCTGCCGTTCCTTTCCCCTTTCACCGTGTTTAGGTCACAACTGCGCATGCCTAGCATGTCCTAGGCTGCTCCAATTTTCGTTTGCCATCGTCTGTGTGGGCAGCGTGTATGTGCTAGGCGGGAGCTCCTGCCTCACAGTGGGCAAAGGACCTGTCTAATTCAGATTGAGGGTGCAGAGTCGGGGGCTCCCTGACCTTCAGTCTCATGGTCTGTTTTGGCATCTCCTTAGTACAGTGGTTCTCAAACTTTTGTACTGGTGACCCCTTTCACTTAGAAAGCCTCAGAGTGCAACCCCCCCACTTAAAAATTAAAAACACTTTTTTATATATTTAACACCATATAAATGCAGTGATGAGCTGCCAAAATATTAACAACAGGTTCCTTCCTCCTCACCTCACGAGGGGGTCATGCCCCATCCAACCCCCCATGTTCCTTGACACCCCCCCTCCCCGGGGACCCCTGACTCATCCCCCCCTTCCCTGTCCCCTGACTGCCCCCTGCCACCCCATCCAACCCCTCCTCTCATTCTTGATGGCCCCCCGGAACTCCTGCCCCATCCAACCACCCCTTCTCTCTATCCCTGACTGCCCCCCACCACCTCATCCAACCTCTTCTCCTTCCTGACTGCCCCCCGGGACTCTTGCCCCCATTCAATCCCCCTGTTCCCTGCCCTCTGACCGCCCTGACCCCTATCCACCGCTCCACAACCCACCGAACACCCCCTCCCTGCTCCCTTACCACACTGCCTGGGCTCGGGACCGGGACCGCGACTGGCGCCGCAGGGCCCGACTCCCCGAGCTGGGCCAGAGCCGCTTGACTGGCACTGGGACCGGCGCCGTGGGGTCCGACTCCCTGAGCCGGGCCGGAGCCGTTCAGCCGTCACCGGGACCGGCGCCGCGGGGACCGACTCCCTGAGCCGGGCCGGGCCGGAGCCACTCGGTCGGCACCGGGACCGGCGCTGCGGAGCCTGACTCATCACTGCATTTATATGGTGTTAAATATATAAAAAAGTGTTTTTAATTTATAAGTGGGGGGTCACACTCTGAGGCTTTCTAAGTGAAAGGGGTCACCAGTACAAAGTGCTCTTGGTGGTGGAGGTGGGGTCATCACCTAGGATAGCGTCCAACTGCTCCTAAAAACAGCAGGTCTGGGGTGCAGCACCGGAGTGACGGTTTGCCTCCCTCACTTTGTGGTAAGCTTTCCTCAGCTCTTTCACCTTTGTACTGCAGCATATCCCAGTCATATCCCTTTTCACGCAAGCTGCATGCAACCTGGGCATAGGTATCGACATTCCTATGGCTGGAGCACAGCTGGGACTGGACCGCCTCCTCTCCCCAAACACTTATCAGATCCAGTAGTTCCAGTAATCCAAGCGGGAGACTGTTTGCTGCATGGCGCCGACGTGGTCATCTGGGAGGATGTGATGTGAGCTCTCCATGCTGTGCAAACAGGGAGGGGAATTTCAAAATTCCCAGAGCTTTAAAGGGGGAGGGATGGAAGGTTGTTTACCTGGTGGCAAGGCAGCAGAGTTGAAATTGCTGACCAGAATGATGAGGATGGGCATTGTGGTACACATTCTGAAGGCCAATAACAGAACTAAAATCAAGCACAGAGTCTACACTGGCACTACAACGATAAAACCTTGGCGCAAAAGCCTTATGACACTCGTTGAGGTGGTTTTATTACAGCGCTCCAACTGAGGAGTTTCATCGCAAAGATTGGCTTTGCAGTGTGTACACCTCTAGTGTTTCATTGCCAAAAGTTGCTTTTTGGTGAAAAAACTTAGCAGTGTAGACCAGGCCTTAGAGTCTGGGCATTAGGTGAGAGCATTAAGTCAGGATTCTGCTCTCCATCTGAATAACAACTATCTTCAATTTTGGTTCGGAAATAGGTGCCAGTTTTTCTGGAAGGGGTTCTCCAGCTCTCTAGTCATGCTGCCTGGGGACAAGATACAAGACAGTTGGTGGAACAAAACATGTAGGTGTTATGTCCTAGGGGCAGCCGGTGTAGGAAGCAATCACTTGAGGCCAGAGAGCAGACAGCTAACCAAAACCTCCATTTTATTTACAGAAACAGAGAGCTCACTCAGCCGGTTGAAACCGGCTGAGCTATCCCTTAATAGTCTAACTCAGTTGCCATAGTAACAAAACCCATGACAACCAAATACACAACATATTCCTCCCCGCCTAATAAGAACATCCCCTAGATAAAACACACACTAAACTAGAGAAGGAGGGTAGACTGCCTCCATTCCTGGCTAAACCCTGGGGATTATTTTGCCCCATAACCGTGGGTTCGCCCTAACTAAAGATCCAGCCGATGAGGAGGCCTTCTGTCTCTAGGTGGATTACGGCGAACTTCTGGTGTTGTTGCACCCGAAAGTACTAGGGGCTCAGGGTCCGCAGCACGAATAGGTGAGGAGGTGGTATCAGCTCGTGCTGGGCAAAGGGGTATCTCAGCTGCTGGCAGTAATGGAGGAGAACAGTCAGGAACAGGTGACTCATGATTCGGTGTCTCACCAGGAGGGGTGAAGTCAGACCCCTCAACTGCAGATGGGTCCTGAAGACTGGCATGACCTGACAACAGCTGATCTACATGTCGCCGCCAGGTAAGATTCTCTGCAGTCCGGACTGTATAGGAAACAGGTCCTGTTTGAGTGATGACTGTGGCCGGGACCCATTTAGCTCTGGAAGTATAATTCCGAGCCAAAACTGGCTGCCCTGGGCTAAAGGTTCGGTCTTTTGCTCTGGGTGCCCATCTGATTACTTGATATTGCTGCTGATGTTGCACAGTTAGTCTGGGTTCAGAAGGTTTCAGCAGATCAAAGCAAGTGCGCAGCTGTCGTCCCATCATTAGAAAGGCTGGGGAAGCCTGGGTCGTAGCATGAGGTGTGTTTCTATAGGAAAGTAAGAAGGTATCCAGACGCTTTTGAATGGAGTGTTGTCCCTTTGCTGATTTCAAAGCGTTTTTCATTGTCTGCACAAATCTTTCAGCTAATCCGTTGGTGGACGGATGATATGGTGCTGACGTGATGTGGTGTATCCCATTTGCCTTCATAAAATTTTGAAACTCCTGAGAGACGAACTGCGGTCCGTTGTCGCTCACAAGTTGTTCTGGCAGACCAAAACGACTAAAGAGTCCTTGTAGTTTTTGGATAGTACTCTCTGCAGTAGTGGACTGCATTATAGAGACTTCTGGCCATTTAGAATGGGCATCTACTGCCACCAAGAACATGCTTCCTTCAAGGGGGCCAGCAAAGTCAACGTGAATACGTTGCCACGGGTTTTCAGGCCAGTCCCATGGGTGTAGGGGTGCCCACTGGGGTGCATTTCTTACACTCTGACATGACATACAAGCTTTTGCCTTCTCTTCAATAGCACTGTCCAATCTAGGCCACCAAAAATAGCTTCGTGCAATTTCCTTCATGCGCACTATTCCACAGTGACTGGAATGTAGCTGTTCTAACATCTGTGATCTCAGGGGTGGTGGAATGACGACACGCCTCCCCCACAACAAACAACCAGATTGGACCGATAACTCCGTCCGCCTGGACATGTAGGGAACAAGGTCGGGTGAGACCGGAGAGGTTTGTCGAGATTTTCCATGCATCACCAGGTCCATAACTTGGGATAATACTGGGTCAACGCGAGTTGCCTTCTTTATCTGAGTAGCAGTGATGGGTGTATTCTCTACCTGTTCAAAGTAGAAGATTTCCTTTTGGGCACTATCTTGATGTTTGACCGGTAAAGGCAACCTTGAGAGGCCAACTGCATTGCCGTGCAGAGTGGATTTCCGATATTTGATTTCATATGTGTATGCAGAAAGTATCAATGCCCAATGTTGCATACGACTAGCAGCTAATGGGGGAATGCCTGTGTAGGGTCCAAAAATTGATGTCAGAGGTCGATGGTCTGTAAGAAGAGTAAACTTTCGCCCAAACAGGTACTGATGAAACTTCCTAATTCCAAAAACAATTCCTAATGCCTCACGTTCGATTTGGGCGTAGTTAGTTTCTGCTTTGCTTAGAGTGCGTGAAGCAAAAGCAATAGGTCTTTCTTCTCCCGAAGGCATAATGTGTGACACGACCGCTCCCACTCCATAAGGGGAAGCATCGCAGGCCAATTGCAGGGGTAAGGATGGATCAAAGTGCGTTAGAACTTCAGAATTTAACAATGCATCCTTAGCTTTGTTAAATGCAACATCACAGGCTTCAGTCCACTTCCAGGCCTTGTTCTGCCCAAGGAGCTCATGAAGTGGTTTTAGCAGTGTGGCTAACTGTGAGATGAACTTTCCATAATAGTTCAGTAGTCCTAGAAATGAGCGTAGCTGGCTTACATTTCGAGGTGGGGGAGCCTCCACAATAGCTTTAACTTTTGCAGGGGCCTTATGAAGACCTGCAGAATCGATGATGTGTCCCAAATATTCAACAGAGGGCTTGAAGAATTCACACTTGTCTTTGCAAACTCGTAGGCCATACTCTTCCAGTCTTTGTAGGGTAGCCTCTAAATTCTTTAAGTGATCCTCTTCATTTCTTCCAGTGACCAGGATATCATCCAGATAGCACTGAATTCCTGACAAGCCACACAAGATCTGGTCCATAGCCCTCTGGAACAGGGCGGGAGCCGATGTGATTCCGAAGGGTAGGCGACAGTATCGATAAAGCCCCTTATGAGTCACAATAGTCAACAGCTCTTGGGACTTTTCATCGACGTGCATCTGTAAATATGTTTGACTCAGATCAATCTTACTGAACTTTTGTCCCCCAGCCAGGCCTGCGAAGAGGTCATCGATGCGGGGAAGTGGGTATTGCTCTGCACACAACACTGGGTTGACAGTGACTTTAAAATCACCGCAAATCCGGAGAGAGCCATCTTTCTTCACTATTGGAACGATAGGAGTGGCTCATGAGCTATGGGTAACTGGTATTAGGACTCCATTGGTGACCAGGCGCTCCAGGTCTGTTTCAACTTTTGGCCTGATGGCATATGGCACAGTTCGGGCTTTCAGATATTTTGGTGGACTGCCAGGTTTAATGTTCAATGTCACAGTGATTCCCTTCATACTTCCCAAATCATCTCCAAAAACAGCAGCATGTTTCCTTAGTATAGGGGTTAGACTGGTTTCTTCTTTAGTCATCCGGTGCACTTCTGCCCAGTTCAGCTGAATCTTCCCAAGCCAAGACCTACCCATTAAGGCTGGGTAGTCACCTCTCACCACAAACAGTGGCAATTTAGCCGCCTGTCCATTGAGCTCCACCTTAACATCAATAGTGCCCAACATGGGCACAGCTTCACCTGTATACGTCTTCAGAACAGTTTTTGTTGCCTTAAGCGGAAGATGCTGTAGCTTTTCCTTATACACAGTCTCAGGAACCAGCGAGACAGCTGCACCGGTGTCTAGTTCCATGCGTATAGGTTTGCCCTCCAATAAGGGGGTTACCCAGTATTCATGTGAGCCCGCTGCCAAAGACAAAACATGCAGTGGCACTTCCTCTTGTGAGGAGGTGTCACCTTGATCATCCTGGGTCTGCTCTAGGGTATGCAAGGTTCCTCTTTTTGTCGGCCAGACCACAGGCCTCTTTTTCTTTTGTTTACAGGCATACTCAATGTGTCCCTTTTTGCCACAGTGTCGACACACCAGGTCCTTACACCAGCATTCTGATGCCTGGTGACCCAGCTTACCACAGCGGTAACATTCTTGACTCTGCACCGTTTTGTGGGTCAGTTCTTGTGACACTTTTTGCAACCTAGGGGATGCACCGATGTATTGTGCCTCCCTTGTAGCCAGTTCCATGGAGACAGCAATATCAACAGCCTTCTGTAATGTAAGCTGAGCCTCTGTCAGTAGGCGCTTCCGTATAGCTTCACTGCAGAGGCCACACACTAACCTGTCACGCAGGGCATCATTTAACATCTCTTTAAATTCACAGTGGTCTGCTAGCTTTTTTAAAATGGCTACAAATTGTACAACTGTTTCATCTTCCTTTTGGTCTCTTTTGTGGAACCTATATCTTTCAACAATTACCAGTGGTTTTGGGGAGAAATGAGACCCCAGGATTTCCACAATGTCACTGTAAGATTTAGTCTCAGGCTTAACAGGGTGTAGTAAGCTGCGTAGCAGAGAGTAGGTTTTAGCCCCTACAACAGTTAAGAATATTGGCACCTTCTTCGCTTCTGTAATGTCATTTGCAATACCAAAAAGCTCAAAACGCTCAGTATACACATGCCACTGCTCTGTATTCTCATCAAAAGGCTCCAGGGGCCTGGTCAGAGTAGCCATGATTTTTAGTTTCACTTTCACAGTCAGTGCAAACAAGCAGCTTTTTTTCTTTGTTTGGTCTTTACCTTGACTTCTACTTCCTTCTGTTACTGGAGCAGCACCAGGATCCCACCCTCGTCGCCAGTGTTATGTCCTAGGGGCAGCCGGTGTAGGAAGCAATCACTTGAGGCCAGAGAGCAGACAGCTAACCAAAACCTCCATTTTATTTACAGAAACAGAGAGCTCACTCAGCCGGTTGAAACCGGCTGAGCTATCCCTTAATAGTCTAACTCAGTTGCCATAGTAACAAAACCCATGACAACCAAATACACAACAGTAGGTGGATTGAGTTTATATGACAGCTGGGCCTCTTTGCTGTCTCCAGGAGAAATGTTACTGGCACAGGAAGATAAAAGTCTCTGTCACCAGGTAACCAGACCCTTAAGAGAGTCATTGTTACTGCTGAAATGTGTATCCAGTTGGGAACTGCTAGGAAGCAACTGGTGTGATAAACATGGTTTCCAAGCAATAATAGCACACAGGATCATAAACTGTTATGTAATTTTGTGTCAGGAAAAGGATGGTCAGGAATAATAATGAAGACATCTAGCGTACAGAAGTTTTGGTAGGATTTAGAGAAGCATTCGGGATACAGGTGGGTTTTGGTAGCTGGGGAAAAGGGAGAAGAAATTACCCTCTCTCTCTTCTACCTTCTCATCCAGCCACTTTTCTTCTGCACCATAACTCTGCCCACCTTTCCAAATAAATAGTAAAGCAGGATACAGTCAAAGGTGAGCTGAGAGAGGAAGGTTTCTAGAGTTGTGTCCCCTTTACCGTTTTCTGCTCGCTGCAGATAATTACCTTTGTTTTGCAGGCAAACATTTTTTTTTAAATCTATTTTGAGCCAAGTTTATTTCTCCTGCCTCTGCCTTGGTCTATACAACCTCCTCTTACTGGGTTCTATCACCTTATATTTTATGCTGTTCTTATATTCCCCTTTATTTGTTCCTTTAGTCCCTCTTTCTCCCAGCCTATTAATCTTTTTTTCTTCCTTCTTTCTCATCCTATTCCTCCCTCCCTCCCATTTAATCAATGGGACACAGTAATACCAGAGTACAAAATATATAGGAATGACTGAACCGGTCATGTTGTGGGGGAGTGGCACTATATGTGAAAGAAGGCATAGAATCAAATGAAGAAAAATTTTAAATGAACCAAACTGTACCATAGAATCTCTCTGAATAGTAATTCTATGCTCGAATAATAAGAATATAGCAGTAGAAATATATTACCAATCACTGGCCAGGATGGTGATAGTGACTAAAATGTTCAGGGAGATTAGAGAGGCTATTAAAATAAAAAAAACCTCAATAATAAAGGGGGATTTCAATTGTCCCCATATTGACTGGGTACATGTCACCTCAGGACAGGATGTAGAGATAAAGTTTCTTGACACCTTAAATGACAGCTTCTTGGAGCAGCTAGTCCTGGAACCCACAAGAGGAGAGGCAAGTTTTGATTTAGTCCTAAGTGGAGCACAAGATCTGGTCCAAGAGGTGAATATAACTGGGCCGCTTGGTAATAGTGACCATAATATAATTAAATGTAACATCCCTGTGGAAGGGAAAACACCAAAGCAGTCCAACACGGTATCATTTAATTTCAGAAAGAGGGACGACACAAAAATGAGGAAGTTAGTGAAACAGAAATTAAAAGGTACAGTGCCAAAAGTGAAATCCCTGCAAGCTGCCTGGAAACTTTTTAAAGCTACCATAATAGAGGCTCACCTTAAATGTATACTCCAAATTAAAAAACATAGTAAGAGAACCAAAAAAGTGCCACTCTGGCTCAACAACAAAATAAAAGAAGTAGTGAGAGGCAAAAAGGCATCCTTTAAAAAGTGGAAGTTATATCCTAGTGAGGAAAATAGAAAGGAGCATAAACTCTGGCAAATGAAGCGTAAAAATATAGTTAGGAAGGCCAAAAAAGAATTTGAAGAACAGCTAGCCAAAGCCTCAAAAGTAATAGCAATGTTTTTTTTAAGTACAACAACCAGTGAGGCCACTGGATAATCGAAATGCTAAAGGAGCACTCAAGGATGATAAGGCCATTGCAGAGAAACTAAATGAATTCTTTGCATCTGTCAAGGCTGATTTCCCCACTCTGGCATTTCAAGTGGAGAAGGTGGAGGCCCGCAAGGATTTTAAAAATGAATACTGGCCACTCCAGGATGGTATTAATCTTCCCAAGATCACAGCTTTTCTCTGACCTTGGATGGGTAGATGCTGCCACCACCCAAGTGCAATCGTCCACCCTTTTGAGAACCCAGGAAGGAACACTTGGGAATTCCTTCCTGTGGGGTACCCTCAAGCCCTTTCACACACCCCCTCCGGGGAAGAGCTGAGGAAAAAAACCAAAGGAAATCAGCTGTTGTCATCAGCAAATTAAACAACATATGCACAAACCTCCTAGGGACACAAAAATTCAATCCTGTTTTTAAAAAAGGTAAATTTTATTAAAACCAAAAAGAAGGGAAATACATTTGGAACTTAGGCTTTTTGCTGGATTTTAAAAGAAACAATTACAAAAATTAAGCATCAAGATAGCTCTTTTGAGATTTAACTTAAAGGTTACAAGCAAAAGAAACGCATTTGGGGTTAGCACAGAGGAGTTCACAAGCCAATAAGAAACAAAAGAAATAACCCTAATCGCATTTTTTTTAGACATTCCCTGATTTACTTACATATCTGGGGTTTTAGATAAGTAGGTTTCAGGTATGAATTGATGGTTTTTCATACCTGTTTTTAAAGCTGCTTATAGTATTGTTGCTCTGTGTCTCCGCCCTCCAGAGAACAACACAAAAGGAAAGCTTTTTTCCCCAATTTTGAAAAGTTCTAGCCCTTCCATTGGCCCTTTTGGTCAGGTGGCCACTCCCTTTCCTTTACCTGGGGGACTTTTTTAGCCCTTTACAGGTAAAGCAAGCAGAGAACAGCCACCAAGAGGGACTTTAATCGCTAACTGGCTGGCAGGGTGTCCATAAAAGGGAGCTACCAACCCCCTCCCACCCCCCGGCTTCATTTATCACAGCATTGGTCTTCATGGCTCAGGATGTGAGAGAAATTCCCAAACCTGAGCCATTCTTTTTAGGTGACAAATCTGAGGAACTGTCCCAAATTGAGGTGTAATTTGAGGAGGTTTTAGAGCCAATTGATAAACTAAAGAGTAATAAGTCACCAGGACCAGATGGTATTCACCCAAGCGTTCTGAAGGAACTCAAATGTGAAATTGCAGAACTACTAACTGTAGTCTGTAACCTATCATTTAAATCAGTTTCTGTACCAAATGACTGGAGGATAGGCAATGTGATGCCAATTTTTAAAAGGGCTCCAGAGGTGATCCTGGCAATTACAGTACTGGGCAAACTGCTTGAAACTATGGTAAAGAACAACATTGTCAGACACACAGATGAACATAATTTGTTGGGGAAGAATCAACATGTTTTTTGTAAAGGGAAATCATGTCTCACCAATCAACTACAATTTTTGAGGGGGTCAACAAGCATATGGACAAGGGGGATCGTGGATATAGTGTACTTAAATTTTCAGAACGCCTCTGACAAGGTCCCTCACCAAAGGCTCTTAAGCAAAGTAAGCTGTCATAGGATAAGAAGGAAGGTCCTCTCATGGATCTGTAACTGGTTAAAAGATAGGACACAAAGGGTAGGAATAAATGGTCAGTTTTCAGAATGGAGAGAGGTAAATAGTGGTGTCCTCCAGGGATCTATACTGGGACCAGTCCTATTCAACATATTCATACATTATATGGAAAAAGGGGTAAACAGTGAGGTGCCAAATTTTGCTGATGATACAAAACTACTCAAGATAGTTAAGTCCAAAACAGACTGCAAAGAGCTACAAAAGGATCTCTCAAAATTGGGTGACTGGGCAACAAAGTGGCAGATGAAATTCAATCTTGATAAATGTAAAGTAATGCACATTGGAAAACATAATCACAACTATACATATAAAATGATGGGATCTAAATTAGCTGTTACCACTCAAGAAAGAGATCTTGGAGTCATTGTGGTTAGTTCTCTGAAAACATCCACTCAATGTGCAGTGGCAGTTAAAAAAGCAAACAGAATGTTGAGAATCATTAAGAAAGGGATAGATAAGACAGAAAATATAATTTTGCCTTTATATAAATCCATGGTATGCCACATCTTCAATACTATGTGCAGATGTCACCACATCTCAAAAAAGATATATTGGAATTGGAAAAGGTTCAGAAAAGGGCAATAAAAATTATTAGGAATATGGAACAGCTTCTGTATGAGGAGAGATTAATAAGACTGGGACTTTTCAGCGTGGAAAAGAGGTGACTAAGGGGGGATATGATAGAGGTCTATAAAATCATGACTGATGTGGAGAAAGTAAATAAGGAAGGGTTATTTACTCCTTCTCAAAACACAAGAACTAGGCGTCACCAAATGAAATTAATAGGTAGCAGGTTTAAAACAAACAAAAGGAAGTATTTCTTCACTCAATGCACAGTAAACCTGTGGAACTCCTTGCCAGAGGATGTTGTGAAAATAGGGCTCAAAAAGAACTAGATACTTTCCATCAAGGACACTGGCTACTAGCCAGGATGGCAGGCATGGTGTGCCTTGTCTCTGTTTGCCAGAAGCTGGGAATGGATCACTGGATGATTACCTGGTCTGTTCATTCCCTCTGGGGCACCTGGCATTGGCCAGTCGGAAGACAGACTACTGGGCTAGATGGACCCTTGATCTGGCCATTCTTATGGTCTCCCTCTTTCTGCCACACTCACCCATTCTCTAAATTAACTGACTGCCTTTTGTATTTTTTTTCTCCCTCACACCATATTGTGCTTTTCTAAGCCTGAAGTTCCGCTGTGGTACGGGTCAGGTGGGGAGTCGCACGGCCACCGGCCCACCCTTGCCTCCCATGTGCAGCTCCCTGGGATTCCTAAGAGGAAGAACCCGCCGTGAACTGTTTCGCCCCTCTGGCTGGCCGTAGCCCGGGCTGTTCTTTATTCGTCGGGGAGGCGGGGCTCGCCAATCATCGGGGGCGGGAGGTTGCTGGGAGCTGAGTAGCCATGGCGACGGCGGGGTATTGTGGCGCCGCTGCTCTGCTCCTGGTGCTCAGCGTGCGGCTCTCGGCTGGGCAGAGCTTCTCCCTGCCTCTGCGCCAGCCGCAGGACTGCGGCGGTGCCCGTTACTTCGATATCTCCAGCCTGGCGTGCGGCCAGTGCGGGCCCCACCAGGGGCGCAGCGCCTGGGGTGAGAGCGAGCGAGGGGCCCAGCCGCGATGCGGGCCGGGGGGAGGCCTGTCTCCTAGCAGGCGGGCGGGGTGTGTAAGGAGCCTAACCTCTCCCCCGCCCTCTCTGACTAGGCTCTGCGGGTGGGTGAACCCCCCCTTCCCCCCATCTCTGGGGGGAAGCTGTTCTGGGAGGCTCCGCTCCGTCACGGGCTGGCAGAGCCCCTGGGCTGAGGGGGCTGCGCCATATCACGGCCCGCCCGTGCCTGCGGGCTGCGTTCACAAAGTCCCTGTAAAGCCGTGTTTGCGGTAGTCCCTGGGAGCTGAGCAGTGCGTCACCCTAATCAGGGGCAGAGCGGGGGTTTGTTCAACCTTTGGCTCTTACGACACTGAAGCGTTTGTTTTAATTAATTTTTTTGCATGTCAGAAACCAGGATGTTCGCTCTTTGCACGTGAACTGCCTGCGAAATGCTGGCATGTCTCCAGTGATCAAACATGGATAGTGGGGTAGTGATGCTGCCAGGAGCAAGTGGTGATCTAGAGAATTTTGTCCTAAGACTTTTTGTTTTTTTTCAGAATAGCACAGGTGGGTTGAATTTGCAGTACGTTCACCATCCTAGGGCAACAACTTCACCTTGTGGAAACTTTGCAAGACAAGTTTCTCATTTCTGTAGTGGTTAGTTTGTTGGTGGTTTTGGGTTTGTTTTTAAGAATAGGATTAAACCTGAAATGAAGGTCTTATTCTTATTGACAAGTTCTACTACAATAATACTGCTGAGGAAGAAATTCAGTCTCCTTGGCTTGTGTAAATCTTGTACGGATATGAGGCAGAGAAAGGTTTATATATATATATATATATATATATATATATATATATATATATATATAATTTTGACCAGCTGAATGTCATTCTGACATGATCAGCTTTTTCATTTAATGTAACAATTGCCCCCAGCTACAGCCTAGAAATGAGAGAACAAAGTTTGTTTGGGCTAGTCTACGCTGGCAATGCTGTGCTTTAATATGGCTTGTGTGGTTGCAGTACACTGCTGTAAAAAACTCACCTCCATGAAGGGTGTAGCTACCAGCACTGGGAGCAGCATGGTCTATACTGGCACTTTAAAGGTAATAATTGGAGATATACCAATCTCCTAGAACTGGAAGGGACCTTGAAAAGTCATCGAGTCCAGCCCCCTGCCTTCACTAGCAGGACCAATTTTTGCCCCAGATCCCTAAGTGGCCGCCTCAAGGATTGAACTCACAGTCCTGTGTTTAGCAGGCCAATACTCAAACCACTGAGCTATCCCTCTGCACTGAAACTTGCTGCTCTCAGGGGGGTGTTTTTTCAAACTCCTGAGTGAGAAAGTTACAGTGCTGTAAATTGCCAGTGTAGACAAGCCCTTAATCTTTTTCCTTTTTGTGTTAAATATGCATGAATGTGCTGCTCATTAACTGAAGAGTTAATAACCTTGATTAAATATTCTTTCCACAATGCGTGGCTGAGATGATAATGTTTATAAGTATTTCTGGGTCTTTGACGTTTGTAAATTTCTACAAACATTTACTTGATCAGATAGGTCCAGTACAGTAAAGCCTCAAATATATGAACATCAGAGTTACTGACTAAATGGTCAACTGGACAGTATGGGGAATTGGAAGTAACCAATCAGGCAGCCACAGAGACTAAAAGAAAAAAGCAAATACTGTACTGTGCCTGTATCTTAAAGGTAGGCACATATGGACTGCCTGTCCCCCACCACCGGGCAGCCACTTACAGGTGGGAGGTGGTGAATGCTGGTTTTCCCTTCTCCTTCCCCCTTGGGTGGGAGTGTAAGCTGCTGGAGATAAAGCCTGAGCTCTGGAGAAGCAGCTCAGTTTTAAAGGACCACAGCCTGCACCATGCACCCACTGGTACTGCAGTGCCTCACTCATCACCTTTGCAACTGGGGGCAAAAAACCAGCTACCTGTCCCCTCCCTCACTAACTGGGCAGGCACTTAGGGTGACCAGACAGCAAGTGTGAAAAATTGGGACGGGGTGGGAGGGGAAATAAGAGCCTATATAAGAAAAAGACCCAAAAAATCAGGACTGTCCCTATAAAACCAGGACATCTAGCATGCTACAGCCACTGCAGAGCTGTGAGCCCCTGCTCTGAGGAGCATCCAATAAAGCAGGGGTCTCAAACATGCGGCCCGCGGAGCTCTTCCCTGCGTCCCGCGGAGCTCCCCAGGGGAGCTCCGCAGGGGCCCCCAAGAGAAAAGCGGAGGCTCCCGCCTCCGCCCCTCTCCTGGAGCCTCGGCGCATAGAGCGCCGAGTCTCCGTCCGAGCGCCTGAGCCCCGCCCCGATCCGAGCCACGTGGGGAGGGGGCGGGGCTGGGAGCTCTGGGCTGAGCGCTGCGCTCGGCGTGGAGCTCCCAGCCCCGCCCCCTCACCACGCGGCTCTGAGCGGGACGGAGCTCCAGCCTCGCCGGAGACGCGCTCGGGTAAGGGGGGGGGAAAGCGGGACCCGCCGGGGCCGGGGCCGGGGGGTGGGGGAGGGAAGCGGGACCCGCCGGGCCCGGGCCGTGGGGGGGGGGAAGGGAAGCGAGACCCGCCGGGCCGGGGGGTGGGGGAGGGAAGCGGGACCCGCCGGGGCCGGGCTGGGGGGGGGGCCTGGGCGGCAGGTTATATACTTGTGTGGGGCCCGGGCCCCCGCAATATTCAGGGCTGGGCGCCCTGCTCCAGCAATAGTTGGAGCTGGGTCTCTCCCCGCCCCCCCCCCCCCCCCCCGGTCCTGCCTGGATCGGCCCTGGCCACCGCAGGTCTCCCCCCGTCGCCGCGACCCTGCCTGGAGCAGGTCCCAGCCCCCGCCAGCCACCCCTCCTCCGCGTGTTCCCCCCCCCTCCGCCGCGTTGTGTTGCGTCCCTGCCTGACAGAACGCAGCGCGCCTCTCCCCTGCCTGCTGCCCGGAGGGCTCCCAGCAGATTTGCTGTCTGCTGCCGCAGGGTCCTAGTGCCTGCCCTCCGCCAGTACTGGCAAGGCAGGCTGCCCTTACCCTGAGCCTCTCCAACCCCAAACCCTCAGCCCCAGCCAGAGCCCTCATTCCCCCCGCACCCTAATCCTCAGCCCCAGCCCTGAGCACCCCCACATCATGAACCCCTCATCCCCCTGCACCCTAATCCTCAGCCCCAGCCAGAGCCCTCATCCCCCCACACCCTAATCCTCTGCCCCAGCCCTGAGCGCCCCCACATCATGAACCCCTCATCCCCCCGCACCCTAATCCTCTGCCCCAGCCCTGAGCGCCCCCACATCATGAACCCCTCATCCACAGCCCTCACCCCACACTCCAACCCTCTTCCCTAGCCCTGAGCCCCCTCGCATCATGAACCCCTCATCCACAGCCCTCACCCCACAGCCCAACCCTCTTCCCTAGCCCTGAGCCCCCTCCTGCATCATGTACCCCTCACCCTCAGCCCCACAGCCCTCACCCCTGCACTCCCTCCTATCCCCAAACTCCGTCCCAAAGCCTGCACCCCCACCCCCTGCCGCAGCCTGGAGCCTGCATCGAGCACAGAGCCTGCATCCAGACCCCCTCCCCCACCCAAACTCCCTCCCAGAGCCTTAGGCAGTAAATCTAAGTGCGTGTTTTGTCCTTTGAGTGAGGTGCATTACTGAGTGTATATATTTATTAAAACTGCGCGCGCTTAGGGGAGGAGGTGGAGAAGAGACAGGGCAGGGGCGGGGCCTCATGGAAGGGGTGGATTGGGGGTGGGGCCAGGGGCAGCAAGGGGGCGTGTCAGTGATGCGGCCCTCGGGCCAATGCACTAGTCCTCATGCGGCCCTCAGGGTCATTTGAGTTTGAGACCCCTGCAATAAAGGCTTGTTCAGATTTACGAACATTTCAGAGAGTTATGAACAACCTCCATTCCTGAGGTGTTTGTAACTGAGTTCTACTGTATTATGCGATCTGTTCAGAGCTGAGAGCATTTAGAATAGCTTCTGTTTTGAAATGTATATACATGAAAAATTCAAAACATGCTGTTGATACATGAGTATTGTATATTCACGTGAAGAAGGGAATAAGGATATGAAAAAGTTCTGAGAATTTTTTTAAATGGCATTGTCAAATTGAGTATGGACATATAAAAGTTCCATATTTTACATATTAAATATCAGCTTTTGTTTTGTAATAGAAATAGCAAAAAATGTAAACAATTAATGGCCCATTCCTGTGTGGCATGGTGTGCCCTGAACTTTCACAGCTGAAACCAGTGGAAGTTGCAAGCACTATACACTTCACAGCATCAAGTCCATGGAATAGTATTTGAGGATAGGTTATTTTACTATTCATGTTTGAATAAAGGAAAAAATATTAAAAGTATTGAATTTAAAATAGCTTTGAAGCTCTGCACACAAAAAAGACAGTAGTTTTCCTTGGTTATTTAATCTATCAGAATAATTCTACTTTTGAAGGGTAAAAAGTAAACTAACATGAACATTCTAAAAGGAATGTTTTTACTGCGGTTCTTATTCAAACATTGTATTTGTCTAAGCAGGAAATTGAGAGTCTTCATTTAAGAGCTGCAGCCATTGCTCTACAATAGAGTTAGGTTTTTTTATTTGTATAAATTGGGGTGAAAAACAAAACATTTTACTTTTTAGGTATTTCATGTGCATGTCTACCAGGATTCAAGATGGTTTCTAATAATGGTGGGCCTTCTGTTATTTGTGAAAAATGCCCAGAGAATATGGTAGGTATAAGCTTTACATGTTGAGATGTGATGATACATTTTTGCAGTTTTATAGGTCTTCATGTTTCGATTAAAAAAATTACAAAAAAGTTTAATTTACTGTTTTATCAGCAGTATTTTTATTTAGAACTATTCAAAATTTGTATTCAGGTATAGGTAAAAGTGCCATATTTATGAAGCTTGTAATTCATCTAACAACAGTCTTAGCTGTCTGTGACAAATGTGGGGAGCTTCCTTTGAATGTAAGATGAGAAAATTGTTCAGTTTTTGTGGGAAAATTTGACTTTAATGTTTAAAGGCTGTAATTTTTATGTGTGCAAAAGTGAGCCATTGCCAAGAAATTCAGTGAGGCTAGAATAAGGATACTGAAATAAACAGTAATAACGAATGTAAATAAGTCAATAGGCATGTGTAAATCTGCCTAGAATAACTTCTTGGTTTGATCACTCTCATACAACCAAATACTTTTCTAATCAAACAAGTTGTAGAACACACAGGTTGCTTAAAAGCTGACCAATTTAAGCATGATTCAAGGGGAAAAAAAAGTATAAAATGTCATGAGTGAGCAAACTTAAGGGTAGTCTACATATTGATTTAATCTCTTATTAGTCCTCGCTTCCTTCCATTTGTGATATTATTATCTTTATGGCTATGTCTACACCGCATTTTCATCGATAAAACTTTTATTGGTCAGGGGTTGGGGTGTGGGAAACACACCCCAAGAGACAAGTTTTACAGACAAAAAGCACCATTGTGGACAGTGCAAGATGCTCTGCTGACAACAAAGCTACCATCCCTTGTGGGGGTGGGGAGTGGTTTTATTTTTTGGCAGGAGAGCAGCTACACTGCATACCTTACAGCAGCAGGGTAAGGTATGCAGTGTAGACATAGCCTAAGTGACTGATGGCTCTCTCTCTCTACACAAAGACTACTCCTTTATGAAGTCCCTAGGCTCAGTTGGTTTGCTTCTTTTTTCTTGCCTATTTTTTAGTATTTGGTTGGAAGCCTATGGGGGGAGGGTCATGGTATTGCCACACTTACTTCTGTGCAGCCTTCAGAGCTGTGCAGCTGGAGAGCAGTGGCTGCTGGCCAGGAGCTCAGCTCTGAAAGCAGAGCCACCGCCAACAGCAGCGCAGAAGTAAGGGTGGCATGGTATGGTACTGCCAACCTTACTTCTGCGCTGCTGCTGCTGGAAGGGTGCTGCTCTCAGAACTGAGTGCCTGGCTAACAGCTGCTGCTCTTCTGCAGTGCAGAAGTAATTATACCATTGTGAAATTTCACATTTAAATAGCTGAAAGTCTAATGACTGTGAAATTGACCAAAATGGACCATGAATTTGGTAGGGTCCTACCTATAGTCACTTCTGCATTGATGATAAGTTGTCAAAAATCCATAGCATTCTTTTTTTGCTGTTGTTAGATGTTACTCCATTTCTGTTGGAGAACAAGCACTTTTAAACACTTTAGTTCCAAGATGGCATAAATGGATTTCAAATAATGCTTTTTTAAAAAAAAGCAAACTAAAAACTCCTCTTATACTCTAACTAGGTACTGTATTGTGACCCCAAACCTCTGAAAAGATCAGTCGGATCTTTAAGTCTGAATGAAGCCCCATTGAATATATTGATGGTTCTCCTTGCTATGGTCTTCAGTATGTTCTTCAGACAGCTTTTTGAATGTTACGCATGTTAGAATATCTGAATAATTTCTATTTTAAATAATGTATTTCAGTTCTAGAGGACTTTTATGAAGGATTTTACAAATATTTTAAACTTTAGAGTGGCGTTACTGAAGATGGGTGGAGTTGTATTACTTGTCCTAAAGGCTTAACTACAGAAGGAAAATGTAAATGCGCCATTAATGAAATTTTAGGTAAGTAATCTATAAGCAATATGAAATGTTCTTAAACATCTGAGTTTATCAAAACAGCATTGTGTATTACCACAGCAAGCCAAAGTTATCAAAGTTACAGTTCTAATGTAAAAAAGTATTCATCTTGTTTTTTAAACCCATCTTCCTCCCACCCCCACCCCACAAACCTATATCAGACAAAACTGTGTCCTCTAGCCATTATTCCTTGCATTTGAAAGTAGCAAATAAAACAAAAAACAGAATATTCTTACCGGACCCCTTCTGCCTACCCCTGGCAATCGTAGAATGATCTCTGTATATCCTGATTTTTATAGACCTGCTTGAAGCATAAAAGGCTTCTGTCAATTTGGTGTATTTAAGATCTTACTCATTGCTGCAAGGTAGCACAGTTCTGAAAACACTCTTAACAGGAATTATTGTAACTGAATCATATGTCTCCCATTTCAAACCCTTTTGGATGTAGAGAAGCCAGATTATTCTTTATCTTACACTGAAAATAAGAGCAATACAAGATACAATGTTTTCCTCACCGCACAGCTTGCTTTCTGGCTATATACAGGCTCAGGAACTTGCTGTAGACATGTTTACTATTGGTTATCCAAAACGTTTAAACAAGCAACAGAAACCAGATGTCTTTGTACTAGGTTCATTCTTCCTGATCACTGATTTAAGTCTTTAAAAAAATGTGACCGAGGGTGGCTTTAAGATACATCCAACTGTCATTTAACGTTAGAAAAAGAATACCAGTTTAAGAACCAGAATATGTTTTTAGCTGAAACATCTCCCTTTAAGCATCATGAGGGTTATAAAATACATTTCTTATCCCCATAGCAAATAGTCTAAAGTGTTTAAAAAAAAAACTTAAACAAACAACCCCAAAGAGCTTTGGGGGGGGGGGGAATCTTGCATTTGTGATATGTTCACATGTGCATCATCTTGACACAGCATCTGTAATTTAGTTCTTTAACACTATTAATCTGTGGTTTTATTAGTTGCTTTAGAAAGCTTAAATTTCAAAATATAAGCATCTTGTCCCATAAAAATCGTGATTAAATTACTGCTGTTCAAAGAGAATGATTTACGCCAAAATTTTGCAATTTAGTTACAAATCTCCTGTTTTGAATATAAATTCCTCCATAACACAAGTGCAGAGAAACTTGCTTCATTTTTGCCCCTAGCTTATAATTAAAACTACTAGGGTGTATGTATGTTTTACACAGGATATTTGTCAATTGTGACTCAGGAGTTTTAGAAAATGCAAACTGATTTTGTATTAATGTCTGAGCCAAATTTTCCTAGATATGTTCTTTTAAAAGCATTATTTTTGTAATCAGCTTTATAACCTATGCGAAATACTCCATAGCATGTTATTGCTCACATTTACATTTCTCCCCCCTCTCCCCACTTAGTGGAAAGAGATGTTAATGGCAAGTTGTTGAATGAAGCATTGTGTATACGCTGTGATGCAAATGAACCATCATTCTCTGCTTCAAATGTCTTGGGAGATAGGTAAGTATTCTTGCTTCTTTTAAATTTATGTATTCATATCTGCTTTGTATGGGTCCTGATGATGATGATGTGATTTAAATGGAACACTCCCCGGGAACAAACTATCTGTTGGATAAAATATGAATACTTCTGGTTAATTAAGGCATGCTCTCTTGCATATACTATAGATGTCCCTATTGCTTTGTGGCAATCTAAATAGCAGTAAGACAAGAGGTTTCAACTCATGTTCAAGTCAGCAGGAATAGAGGTTGCTAACTATTTTGCAGGGCCAGTATCCTAAATTTGCAACTCCAGTCTTTCTGCCGACTGATGGTAGAGTAGGAACAACGTGTTCTTATATTAATATGTACTGCTTTATTTGTTGCTAATTGAATAATAGTGGAATTGACCTGGTAAAACTAATTTTTGTCCAGCTCCTATTAGTCTCAGGCCTCTAATAAACATTGTGTTATGAACACAGAAGGGGAAAAAAACCTCTCTATACTTGAGCTGAAATGGGATCCCAGGACTTAATTTGAAGTTTTGAACATAAGAATAGCCATACTGGATTAGACCAATGGTCCATCTTCCAACAGTGACAAGAGCCAGATGCTTCAGAGAGAATGAAGAGAATAGGACAATTGTTGAGTGATCCATTCCCTGTCATCTACTCTGAGCTTCTATCAGTCCCAGATTTAGGAACAACCAGAGCATGGGTTGTGTTTCTGACCATCTTGGCTAATAGCAATTGATGGACCTGCAGTGTTGTAGCTCTGTTGGTCCCAGGATATTAGAGAGACATGATGAGTGAGGTAATATCTTCCATTGGATCAACTTCTACTGGTGAGAGAGACAAGCTTTCAAGCTTACACAGAGCTGAAGGAGAGCTCTGTGTAAGCTTGTCTTTCACCAATAGAAGTTTGTCTCTCTTCTAGGGTTAATAGCTTTAGTCTTTTCTTAATCTCTCTTCATATGCAGTCGGTTCCATACCCCTACCCATTTTTGTTACCCTTCTCTGTACCTCTTCCAATATATCTTTTTTGAGATGGGTGACCAAATCCACATGCAGTATTCAAGATGTGGGCATACCATGAATTTATATAATTGCATTATAGTATTTTCTGTTTTTTTATCTATCCCTTTCCTAATGGTTCCTAACATTAACTTTTTTTTTTTTGACTGCCACTGCACATTGAGTGGATGTTTTCAGAGAACTATTTACAGCTGACTGCAAGATCTTTGAGTGGTAGCAGCTAATTTAGAACCCATCCATTTTCTATGTATAGTTTAGGATTTTCTTCTAGTGTGCATTCAACGGCACTTAACAATGAATTTAGTCAGGCATTTTGTTGCCCAATCACCCAGTTTTGTGAGATCCCTTTGTATTTCTTCATGACTGGCTTTTGACTAAACCAGTGTTTTTGAAACCATGGGTCGTGACCCAGTACTGGGTCACAGCATGTAAGGCTCTGGGTTGCCTTGCTCTGGTCAGCGCCACCGACCGGGACATTAAAAGTCCCATCAGCAGTGCTGCCCAGCTAAGGCAGGCTAGTGTCTACCTTCTCTAACACCATGCTGCGTCCTGGAAGTGGCCAGCAGTGGGTCTGGCTTCTAGGCAGGGGGGCCACAGGGCTCTGCCCCCCACCCTGAGCACCTGCTCTGCCTTCCCATTGGCCAGAAACTGGCCAATGGGAGCTGCGGTAGGGGAGCATGGTGCCTGTGGGTGAGAGTTGTGCAAAGCTGCTTGTGCACCTCCGCCTAGGAGCCAGACCTGTTGCTGACTGCTTCTGGGGTGTAGCGTGGTCTCTGGTGCCGGGACAGGCGGGAAGCCTGCCTCTGCACTGCTGACTGGGAGCCACTGGGCCCTAATCCCTGCCCCAGCCCTGAGCCTCCCCAAACCCAGAACCCTTTCCTGCACCCCAACCCCCCCAGCCCCACCCCAGAGCCTGTGCCCTCATCCCAGAGCCTTGACCTCCCTCCTTCACCCCAAGCCCCCCATCCCTGGCCCTTCCCCAGAGCCCTGACCCCCTCCTGCACCCAACACCCTGCCTCAGTCCAAAGCCCCCTCCACACCCTGAACCCCTAATTCCCAGCACCACCCCGCAGCCCTCACCCCTGCACCTAAACCCTCTGCCCCAGCCCTGAGCCCCTCCCAAACCCCTCATCCCCAGCTCCATTGGGTTGCGGGCATCAATAATTTTCTTCAGGTGGGTTCTCAGAAAAAAAATTTGAAAGCCACTAGACTAAACTAACTTGAGTAATTTTATATTGTCTGCAAATTTTGCCATTGACTGCACCGCTCCTAAAGCGGGGGGAATGTTGTCTGGGCTTGCCGAGGGAAGGCAGCTGTGCTTTATGGCTGGGGCGGGGAATGAGGTTGGAAACTGCAGCAAAATATGAACGGTGGTCAGTTTTGCGGTGCTGACTCACCCCCCAGGAATGTCAGGTCTGAAGGCTAATAAAGGTAGGCATTGGAAGCCCCTTTTTCCATGCAGCAGACAAGGCAGCACCCACCCTCCTTCCCCTAGAGATGGCAAATATCCGATGGGGTTAGGACCTGCTGTGGGCATTGTGCTAGTCATTCCTTTTTAAGTGGGGCTGGAAAGGAATTTTTCCTCCACCAGATTGGCTTCAGTGGAATGGGTGTTTTTTCCTCCAACCTTCCCCCCAGCGGGTGTCAGGGAGGACCTTTTCTGGTAAGAAGAAAAGGTGGTAGGCTATTGTTGCATCTCAGTGCGTCTCGTGCGGGCATTGACAAAGCCCAACAATCAATGTGATTGGTAGCAGAGTCGCTTATTTCTCTCCAGCATACTTCTTATATACAATTATGGCAAGCAATCAAGCAATTGCTAATTGGTTAATAAAATACACATAGGCACAGCTATAACTTCATTGGATAATTGTCATCCTGTACAACCTTCTGATTTATTATCCTGTTTACGGCCTACTAGCAGTGAGAACCAGCCAAGGCCAGCATCTCACTACACAGCTCACAGCCTAATTAGCCCGTCCTTGAAGCCTACATGCCTTAGCTTCCCACACTCCCAATCCGCCCAAGTTAGCAATACATTCCCACATCTCCCCCCTTTTCTCAAAATCAAAAAAAAAGGGAAGGCATTAGCAATACATTCCCAGCTCATAGCATCACATTACTACAATCTATTACAAACCAAAACTAAAAGGCAAATAAAAACACCAGCTGCCTAAATAAACCGTAACAATATCTTCCGTGGTTCCCTAGCCTCCTACATTCCTCCCCTCATTTTCTCAAGCGCTCCGGTACAACAACAGCAGCATAACCTTAAGATAATCTAGCAATACAAGCACCAGCATTCCCATTCATCTGCTGGCGCTTAAACAAAAAAGAAAAATTACACAGAAAGCAGAGAAAACTGCAATTTAAGCCAGATTTTTCCACTTCTAGTACATTGTCCGTCACAGGGGGCGGGACAGCAAAAAATCTCAGGACAACCTCAGAGCTTCATTGCAACACATGGCTTCCACTCCGAGGAATTACGAACGAGAAGTTCAGAGTTCCGCCCACACACCTAACGCCAATGCCCAACATGAACAGAGCAGAAAAAAACAAACAGTAACCGGTTAAACAAAACAGAACCAGAACCAAACAGTATTTCCTTATTCTATAGGGCTCACCTATAACCATGCAATTCTTAACATATAACACCAACAGCACCAAACAAAACAAACATAAATAATAACAAGGGTAGAACGGATAGATGGTGTAAATTCTGCAGGGTTTCCCCCATTCTCTATTGCTCACCAAACTGTGACAAATGTCTGTTACCACTTTATCCCTCATATGTCAGGTGATCAAACTGACACTGCGGGGGGGGGGGGGGGGGGGGGAAATAGAGAAAACACACCATGTAACCACATTTTAAATCTTCATTAAAAATAATACAACAACAATTCTGGCCACAAGACAAACACCACAAAACAAAACATAGAACACAAAACATAAATTGTACTCTATTAGTAAATGCATGGTACATTAAATGCTATGCAGCTAGCATCAATTTTCTTTAATATCTAAAAAACAAAAACAAATCTACCCCAACCGGGCAATCAATCATTACGTAAAATATACAAATACCCTTATTGATTTCAGGCAAAACAGGGGAATTACTTCATCAGTTAAATCATTTACATTAATACAGTTGCTTCCTGGCTTGCTTCTGGATTCAAAGCTATTCACAGCTTAAAGTTTCTTACTTTTAACTTCTGCTTTTAAACACTGAAGGAAAACATCACCACTTATATGCCCTTAAGCCTAATACAATATCAATTACATAGCACTATATACATTCTTCAGCTAATGCAACAAAATTGTTTATAGCCAAATGATTGCAAACTGATTTCTTTGCCTAAATTTATTTACAAACATTTCAAAAACACCAAAAAACTTTTCTCTTTAACATCTTTACAAAATTCAACTGCTGTTTCCTCCAGCAACTACAAAGTTAACTTTTTACTGTGCCTTAAATTACTAGCTTGTCTTCCAACAGCCACTTACTAATCCAAATCACCATTCCAAATATTCTCCTGAATATTTGAAATTCCCAAGCTTGTGCTTAATTACCTTTTCTTTCCACTACACCCTCAAAAGTTTCCAACCAGCTTTCCAAGCTTTTGTCTGTTGCCTGCCCGCCTGGGCCCGATCCTTTTTTCCTCTTGCTAAACTGTTCCTTCCATGGGTACAAACTTATTTCACTACCAATTTAGCTAGGAGGGTGTACTTCTTAACTAGCCCCCACCCTTCTGATATTCTTCTGTGAACAATTATCTGTACTTTCCCACCGTGGGGGCTACATTCTCATGCATATAACTTTAATTACAACATCTACTTTCAGCCTATCTATTTTAATATAGGCTACATCAAATATCAAGCAGTCTTACAGCTACCAATATCAGCACATAACACAAAATTTACAAAAATCTAGTAAGGCTAACAAAAGCACTTTACATAAAGGTACTTTGGGTCACACAGGCCCAAAGCCATTCTTCCAAATTACCTAAATTTATGCCTAGTAACACCATCAACGCCCCCCTTTGAGAATACTCAACAAACCTTTTGGCTGAGTTTTCTCAAACTTTAAAAACAAAAACAATCAAGCTCTAAAAGGCTGGGGTTAAAAATAAGGGGGTAATATCATTTACAATCCAATTAGGGAGGGCAATACATACTGAAGGATTTATCCAAAACACAGGGCGCAGCCTGTAGAATAAACCCCAAAATCCAATCAATACCACATTTCTCAGCAGGAGTCCCAAATTTCTTCCTGCCAGTGTACAATTCTTTGTTTCTTCACCAGGGTCAGTTCTCAATGTCCTTTTAGTCAGGAATTTCTGGACTTTGGCAATGTCAATGATGTGAGTGTTTCTTCTTCTTTCCCGAAGCAGTCGTGGTTCAGCTCCTACGGGGGAAAGGTCACCAGCACATCACCCTATAGTGGTTTTGCTTCTTTCAAAAAAAATTCAATGACACAATGGGGGCAGCTAATGGACAAGGGAGAGGTTAACCAGCACGTCACCTTGTCCTTTTTTCCTGCTGTCCAAAAGCACAGTAGAGCTAGAAAAGGAAATAGGCCAATCATCAGTAGGCAAATTCTTCTGATGTGGAGGGGTCTTTTTGCAGTGAGAATCATGGGTCCAAGCAGTCAGTCTCCTGGTTCCAAGACTCCTGGTTCCAGGGCTGCTAGGATCTTTGGGCAGCTCTTCCATACCTGTGAGAAGAAACAGCTAACACATTCCGTTAGTGCCTGATAGGATTTTTCAGCTCTCATTAGCTTTTTGGGCCCAGTCAAGCCCCCCTTTTCCTTGGCTGTCCACCAAGTCTTAGCTGTGCGGCGTGTCCTTGACTGGAGCCAGAAAGATTTCTTCGGTTAACTCATTCTGTTCTTTCTCCTTCCCTGCTTGGCTTCTTTTAATCTATGAATCCTGTGTCAGAACACCCAGCTGTTGCTGCTCATACCGGAGAAGCATAACGGTTTTTCCGGCATCGTCCCAGGCTCAGACCAGCCAGCGTAGGACGCCTTCTCCAGGCTCCTGCCAATAAACACTTACTTGCTTGTAGTAGGTCCGAACGACCTCCGGGGCCACGGCACGAGCCTCTGCCTGCGCCGTGCACTCCAACGTCTTCCCGTCCAGGGCTCGCTTCCAGCGGAGCACCTCCTCGTCCTGTGCCCGAAGGGCGGTCGGGAGGAGCCTCCCTAGCTCCCCCTCTTTCCTTAATAAATGAGGTAGTGCAGCAGGGGAGATTCTTTCCCCCTGTCGGTTCATAATGTGCAAATAAAGCTTCTGTATTATCTTTTCTTCCGCTGATGCAGCGGTTCCCATATTAGCCGCTCACCTCTGAGCTCAGATGCGCCTCTCCTTTCGGACGCCTGGGGGCTTCTCCAGCACTCTCCGCCGCGACTTATAGCCGCTCTCCGCCGCGACTTATAGCCGCTCTCCTCTGGCCTCAGGTCACCGACACTATCATCATTCGATTCGAATCACGTCGGGGTCACCATTTGTTGCATCTCAGTGCGTCTCGTGCGGGCATGGACAAAGCCCAACAATCAATGTGATTGGTAGCAGAGTCGTTTATTTCTCTCCAGCATACTTCTTATATACAATTATGGCAAGCAATCTAGCAATTGCTAATTGGTTAATAAAATACACATAGGCACAGCTATAACTTCATTGGATAATTGTCATCCTGTACAACCTTCTGATTTATTATCCTGTTTACGGCCTACTAGCAGTGAGAACCAGCCAAGGCCAGCATCTCACTACACAGCTCACAGCCTAATTAGCCCGTCCTTGAAGCCTACATGCCTTAGCTTCCCACACTCCCATCCGCCAAGTTAGCAATACATTCCCACAGGCTATATGTCACAACTTATTTTGTAAGTGTGAGGCGGATGTCCAGTGCAGGTACTCCATAAGGAAGGCATCCAGTGACCAGATAAATGGCCTGGTAAAGGACTTAAAAGAAGGTGCTGGATAAAGGAACAGAACAGGGGAAAGGGGTTGGAGTCTCCTATGATTAGTACAGCAGGGAGCCAACCATGCTCCCCTTCCCCTGTTCTTATAGCCTACCTTAATCATACTACGAGTGGGGTGGATGGTAGAGTCTGAGCCATGGGTTGGCTGGGGGCACCTAGATGGAAAATGAAGTGGGGCTGATGGAAGCCCTGGGTAATGATTTGAAGAAGCATGAATTTGCCTGCACTGTACACTTTCTGCTGGGTAGTCCCAGACATCTATATAATAAAGTTGCAGCCTGATTAAAATCCATATCAGGTGTCTCCTGTCCTCCTTTCAGTATACCCAGACAACTGTTTACCCCTTTTTCCATATCATTTATTAATAATGTTGAACAGCACTGGTCCCAATACAGATCCCTGCTATTTACCATTATGAAATCGGACCATTAATTCCTACTCTGTTTCCTACTTCAACTAGTTACTGATCCATGAGAGGACCTTCCCTTTTATCCCAAGCCTTTGGTGAGGGACCTGGTCAAAGGCTTTCTGAAAGTCCAAGTAGACTATATCCACTGGATCACACTTGTCCATATGCTTGTTGATCCCCTCAAAGAATTCTAGTAGATTGGTGAGGCATGATTTCTCTTTACAAAAGCTGTGCTGATTCTTCCCCAACATATCATATTCATCTTTTGTGGTTCTTGCTACACGTTACACTCTCCATAATTGAACAAACTTGTTCTAATCTAATGTTTGAAGAGAATAGCTTGCTTAACATTATAAAGTCTTATAGTTAATGCTATTTTAAGTGTTTTCTTCATGTTTATATATTCGTGTGTGCTATTTATAGGTGTATAAGATGTGAACAAACATTCATAAATATAAGCGAGTCTTGTGACTGTTCGGACCCAAATATTTTGGTAAGTGAAACAGTTTTTCAGAGTGTAAAGGAAAAAAGTTATGTTGTAAAGTGGGTTTTGTGTGTGTATGTATGTGTGATTATATATAATATTTAACTGGAATTGGTCTTAATTTTATCTTTTCAGACTGGAGGGTTATGCTTCAGTAACAGCAGAAACTTCCCCTCAAAGGCAGTTACAACTGTACGTTATGGACAGCTAGTAAGTGTTTTTGTTCTTAACATTATCAAGCTTCATGTTGTATATTATGAATAGGTTTTTTGTGCTGAAATGTTTTAAGAGCATTTTGTTACCCAATTTAATTTTAATGGAACATTCTCATGCCTGGTATTTCAGTTTTTCCATGTACTTATGTCTCTTGCAAGTCAGATTCTTATCTTCCATGCTCTACCCCAATCTGCTGCACGTACAGTAGTCTCTCAGTGAGATGGCTTATGTGAGGAAGTACTTATCTGTCAAGGAAATAGCATGGTCAATTGGTTTAATTAGGGCCTGAAGTCTAGAAGCCAGGGTAATAGTCCTGATTCTGTAAATAACTTGGTGTGACCTTGGACAAATCACCTAAATTTTCAATGGCTCCATTGCTCTGTGTTTATTAAAAGAAAAAACAAAACAAAACTTGCTTACCTTTTGAAAAGTGCTTTGAAATGCTGGGATATAAAGCACTATATAAATGAAGGGTAGTGTAGACATGCAGACTCACCCCTGCAGTGCCTCCTGCTGGTGCCTTCTGGGAATTAGCTCTTTTTCCAGCCAGGAGCACCCTCTGCTGTCTGGTGATCCGCCTGTCCTGTGGCCGTGTCCCTCCCTGGACTCGATGCCCTTTCACCTGGGGTGCTGCCCCCTGGCAGTAACCCCTTTTAGCTTCAGGGTCTCCCCCTCCCAGGGGAACCCCCACCCACTATCCTCACCTCGCCTCAGTATCTGTCTACTGCCAGTCATTGTCTAGCCCCTGTACTCTGGGGCAGACTGCAGTACCAGCCTACTCATCACTGGCAAGGCTGGGTTTGGACCTGCTGCCTTGGCCTACCCCGGGGCTGCCCTCTGCAACCCCCAGTACCTGTTGACCTTGTGCTAGGCCACAGCCTGGGGCTTTCCAGGCTGGAGCTCCCCAGCCCCTCTGCCTTTCCCCAGCCCTGCTTCACTCAGGTCCCCGTCCTCTAGCTTCCTGCAGCCAGCCCCTTCTCCCTCTACAGCCAGAGGGAGACTGACTAGGCTTCTGGCTCCCAGCCTCTTATAGGGGCCAGCTGGGCCTGACTGGGGCATGGCCCCAGCTAAGCCTACTTTCCCTAATCAGCCCAGGCTTCTTGCCCCAGCCACAGCCCTCTCCTGGGCTGTTTTAAGCCCTTCAGGGCAGGAGCAGGGGACCACTCCGCTACAGGTAGTTTTCCAGCATCACTCAATACTGAGTGTCAAGGGGTGTTAAAAGTCAGGCAGGAAGCCCCTCTCCAACTTACAGAAGAAGAAGAAAAGATCTTTAGGCTTTAGCGATAGTTATAATGACCAGCAAAACTACTTTGGCTGGTGCAGGTTGGACATCAGCCCACTGATGAGAAAGTGCTAGAGACAACAGGTCTATGCAGACTTGATAACAAAACAAGTCTGAGTAAAACTGAATTGGGTGTTGATCTCTCTCCAATAGGCTTTAAAAGTGTATGTTTGGGTGAACACAAAATGGGTTTCAGCCTGAAGTCAGTGCCAGTGTTTGAGGGCAATTATCAAGTAATTCACCCTGTCATCTACTCCCATCTCCTGGCCATCACTGGTCTAGGGAGACAGACCATGGGGTTGCATCCTGACTATCTTGGTTAATAGACATTGACGGATGTATCCTCCATGAACTTATCTAATTCTTTTTTGAATCTAAGTTATACTTTTGGCCTTCATAACATCCTCTGGCAAAGAGTTCCACAGGTTGACTCTGCATTGTTTGCAGTACTTCCTTATGTTTGTATTAAATCTGCTGCCTATTAATTTCATTGGGTGACACCTAGTTCTTGTGTTATGTGAAGGGGTAAATAACACTTTCCTATTCACTTTCTCCACACCAGTCATGGTTTTATAGACCTCTGTTGTATCCTTCCCCCTTTAGGTAGTCTCTTTTCTAAGATGACCAATCCCAATTTTTTTTTTTAACTCTCATATGGATGCTGTTCCATATCCCTAATTTTGTTGCCCTTCTCTGTGCCTTTTCCAATTAATACATCTTTTGAGATGGGGACCAGAGATGCACACAGTATTAAAGGTATGAATAGACCATGGATTTATACAGTGGCATATATTTCTATCCCTTTCTTAATGGTTGCTATATTGTTAGCTTTGACTGCCACTGCATACTGTTCAAGTGTTTTCAGAGAACTATCCACAATGAGTCCAAGAGTTTTCTTGAATGGTAACAGCTAATTTAGATCCCATCACTTTGTATCGCTGGGATGTTTTCCAATGTACATCATTTTGCATTTATCAACATAAACATTTCATTGCCCGGTCACCCAGTTTTGTGAGATCCTTTGTAATTCTTTGCAGTCAGCTTTGAACATAACTATCTTAAGTTATTTTGTATCATCTGCAAGCTTTGCCTACCCCTTTTTCCAGATAATTTATGAATATTCTGAACAGCATATGTCCCAGTACAGATCTTTGGGGGACCCTGCTATTTACCTATCACCACTGCAAAAACAAACCATTTATTCCTATCCTTTGTTTTAACCATATCCATGAGAGGACCTTCTCTCATCTCATGACTGCTTACTTGGCTTAAGAGCCTTTGGTGAGGAACCTTGTCAAAAGCTTTCTGAAGTCCAAGTACACTGTATGTGCCGGATCACTCATGTCCATATACTTGCTGACACTCTCAAAGAATTCTAACAGATTGAGGTATAATTTCCCTTCACAAAAAACACATTGACTCTACCCCAAAAACAGTATCTCTCATCCTAGTTCTCCTTTTAAGACTTTGTAGGCTGGTTATCAACATCACCATGTAGATCAGTGCAGAATTGGTTCAAGGCATCTGCAAGATTTTCAGATTGATTATCGCATCAAGAGGATAAAGTCTGTCACTTTTTACCCTTTCTGTGGCCCTGCACCCAGTAGCTACCTTTTACCTGTGCAGAGATGTGAGCTAATCATATAAACAGATGATACACTAAACAGATGATAGCCACTCCACCCTCAAACAGTTGAGGGTTAGCTCAGTTTACTTTAGGTTGGGGGAAGATACACATAAGAACTATTTGCAAGATTATTGCAAATACCATTAGAAATATGCAAGTTAAATACTGTATTGCTTCAGTTGGAAGCAGGCTTCAAAAAAGCTATTGGTGTCAAATTGTATCCAAGATTGGAAAGGGTTGCAGACTATGTTGTAATTGTACCAACATTCTGTGTAATATGATGTCAGCTGTGGATTCATACTAATAGTTGAAGTGATTTTTAAAATATACCTTCAAACAATTGCTACACTAAGCTTTTCACTCTGAGTCTGGCCTGGTAATTCAAGGGGATAAGTGTGTGCCATAGTTCAGGACTTGGACACCTAGGTGCTGCAATCACAAACTGAGGTAGCATGTTTAGCTTTCATTTTCTCCAACTCCCCCTTATCCCTACTGAACTCATGTGATATCCTTGAGAGAGTCTTCTGTTGAGGGAAGGTTGCTACAACACAGGTCTTCCAAAGGAGTGATGCAGTAAAATGGTAGTTTGAGTTATAACAGGGGTAGGCAACCTATGGCACGTGTGCCAAAGGCAGCATGCGAGCTGATTCAGTGGCACTCACACTGCCCGGGTCCTGGCCACCGGTCTGGGGGGCTCTGCATTTTAATTTAATTTTAAATGAAGCTTCTTAAACATTTTAAAAACCTTATTTACTTTACATACAATAGTTTAGTTGAAGCAGCAAAGAATCCTGTGGTACCTTATAGACTAACAGACGTTTTGCAGCATGAGCTTTCGTGGGTGAATACCCACTTCTTCGGATGCATCCTATAAGGTGCCACAGGATTCTTTGCTGCTTCTACAGAACCAGACTAACACGGCTACCCCTCTGATACTTGACAATGGTTTAGTTATACATTATAAACTTATAGAAAGAGCCCTTCTAAAAACGTTAAAATGTATTAGTGGCACACAAAACCTTAAATTAGAGTGAATAAATGAAGACTTGGCACACCACTTCCGAAAGGTTGCCGACCCCTGGGTTATAAGAAGAGTTTGGAGACACCATTTGGGGAACACTTATTCTCACTCTTTGAGAAATCAGTAAAAAAAACTATAATTAAAAAGAAAGGGCCAGGCTTCAAAACTGTGTTCACTTTCTTCTCTTATAAACCACAGAGATTATGTAATTCAGTTGCCCTCTTTCTACATCAGTCTTTATCCTTTTCTAGACTGTGTACACTGAGATGTCCAACTTTTCCTGGAAAAGATGTATTCTTGTCTAAATTATGGTCTATGGGCAAATGTAAGCATTTAAGACTGTATACTTCCCTGAATCCAAAGTGGATCTCCCACTGATATAAGTTGGAAGTTTGCACAAAGATCCAGAGTAGAATATGCTTTTCTGTAGTAACTAAAAATTTAGTTACCACTCTTTGTTCAGTGCCTTATTTAGCATCATTCAGTGAGAAAATTTAAGACTAACATTATCCTATCTTCCTGTCCCCGTTTTTTTCTCTCCATCTTCTCTTTGTGCTTCCCCTCTGTCCTTCCCTTCTTATTTCTTTCATGTACTAATGTGTAATTTCCCTTTCTATGTGCTTAAATCATGACTAGAACTGAATGAATTACTGATTTGTTTGTTTAGTAGTTGAACTGAAACGGAATTGTCGTCTTGATTAAACTAAAAACTGAAATAATTTTATTTAAGTCGAACAAAATGTTTAGAATGTTGCTTCAAAACAAAATATGAAACCAAAAATGTTGATTCAAAATTAAATGTCAAAATGGTTCACTGACGTTTCTGAAGTAGTTAGCTTTTCGTCTGAAACTAATGTAGGGTGACCAGATGTCCCAATTTTATAGGGACAGTCCCTATTTTTGGGTCTTTCTTATATAGGTTCCTATTACCCCCTACCCTCTGTCCCAGTTTTTCATGTTTGCTGTTTGGTCACCCTAAACTAATGTCAGATTCGACCTGATTTCACAAATTTTGATACCTCAAAAGTTAAATTTTTAGAAAGTTTATGATTTGCTAAAAAAGCCTGCATATTCTCCTAACTCTTTCTCAATCCATTAGCAACTGTGTAGTTAATGTTTACTTAATTCTCATCATTAGTCTTTAGCATTAAGGCTTCAATAAAATTAACGAGCAGTGGAGGAGTTCACAACTCTCAGCTATTTTTTTTCAGGCTGTCTGCAGGCTCAATAACAGCTTTATTATTTACACTCAATTCATGTTTGGAAGATTATTTCTTGCAACCATGAGGGTAGAAACTTAAACATTAAAAAAATATGAAATGAAAAGCTAGAGTGTAAAAACTGGATGAGTCATGAAAACCATAAATATATCATGGTTACCACGTATTGACTATGTGATAAATGTTAAGGTAAACTACACGGAACATCAGCTGCTTGTCAGAAGGTGCCATGAAATCAGATATTCTATAAATGGCTGTATGATTACCAACATTATAGGCTATCTCCACATTTTCAGTTTTTAATATGTTTAAGTATATACAAGAATAAATGTACTGTAATATTTATTAAAACCCTGATTTTTTTTTCAAATTTAAATGAGGCTGCTGTAGAATTTCTAAGCTGCCACACCAATGCACCACAGAAACCAGAGGCCTTCCAAAGAGTTTATAGCCAATTTGCTGCAGAGTTCGTGGGGAGCCTTGGACTTCTTGGTCTAATATTTAGTAGTTTATGTTAAGACAACTAGCTGACAGGGTCTAGAAGGTTCAAAGGACACTGATTAACCATGTCCATCATCAGTCTATTAGTGTGACCTAAAGAGAAATGGGCACAAATAAGATTTGAAGTTTTCTGCAAAAATGCTGGATATACACACAAAGATGTGGTTAATGATAGAAGAAAAATCTTTGTGCATGAATCATTGAATATCAGGGTTGGAAGGGACCTCGGGAGGTCATCTAGTCCGACCCCCTGCTCAAAGCAGGACCAATTCCCAACTAAATCATCCCAGCAAGGGCTTTGTCAAGCCTGACCTTAAAAACCTCATAAGAATATATGGTTCCTCAAAATGCCAAAGCTAGTGAATGTATATTATTGGTGGAAATCTGCTCAAATTTTAGCTGTTTGAAAAAGCAGCAATAGGATCCAGACTTGAAATTAAGGAATGCTGCCAGTTGGTTGACTTAGTTTTTCATAGATTAAAGCAGCGGTGTCAATAGATGTTTTGAAACAAATTGATAAATTAAATAGTCATAAGTCAACAGGACCAGATGGTATTCACCCAAGAGTTCTGAAGGAACTCAAACTCAAAAATGCAGAACTATTAGCTGTGATATATAACCTATCATTTAAATCAGCTTCTGTACCAGATGATTGGAGGATAGCTAATGTGAAGCCACTTTTTAAAAAAGGCTCCAGAGGTGATCCTGGCAATTACAGGCCAGTAAGCCTGACTTTAGTACCAGGAAAACTGTTTGAAACTATAGTAAAAAAAAACAAAAAACCCACAGAATTATTAGAAAGATGAACACAATTAGTTGGGGTGGGGGAAGAGTCAACATGGCTTTTGTAATCATGCCTCACCAATCTATTAGAATTCTTTGAGGGGATCATCAAACATGTGGACATGGTGGTCCAGTTAATATAGTGTACTTGGACTTTCAGAAAGCTTTTGACAAACTTTTCACCAAAGGCTCTTAAAGTAAGCAGACCTGATATAAGCAGGAAGTTTCTCTCACGGATCAGTAACTAGTTGAGACAGGTGTGACAGCATGACTCACCACTGCAGTGCCTCCTGCTGGCTGTCCTAGGAATTAGCACTGTACCCTCTCCTGGTGGTGTCTCACCCACTGTCGCCTCTGTTCCTGGACACACATCACTCCCAGGACCACAGCATCCTTTTCAGTGACACTGCCCTCCAGCTGTGCACACTATGTTCCCCCTCTTCCAGGGGGCCTTGCAGTCTACTGTCCAGCCACTTCCTTCAGTGGCAAACTGCAGTCCACAGTCTAGCCACTTCCCACATGGCTCCAGCACCCTCTTTGCCTTTGCATCAGGGTCTCAGTCTGCAGATCCCTGCAGCCTACCAGGAACAGCCTTTAGCTCTGTGGGTCTCTGCCTGCAGCATGGCTCTGTCCAGGGTGCTTGCTGCCCTCCACCTGCAAGTTAGCCAGTCCTCTCCCTTCTCAAGCTCCAGGAAGTGACTGAAACTGCTTTGTTCTGCAGCCCTTCTTATATAGGCCAGCCCAGCCCTGATTGACTGCTCCTATAAGCCCTTCTGTGATTGGCTGCCTCCTGCACAACCTCCCTAGGGCTGGTCAGTGAAAGAAGCTTATTGGAACATCTGAGGGTGAAATATTACCTGTAATCAGTTTCTTAATGTATTAGGCTTAGACTTGTGTGTTTTTGCTTTATTTTCCTTGGTAACTTACTTTGTTCTGTCTGTTATTACTTGAAACTGCCCTTGCTGCTTGTCAGCCCCTTTTCACAGGGCACTGACTTTGGAGTCCAGTCTGGGAAGGCACAAGAATCCTCTCCAAAGAAGGCCTCTGCATACCCCAACTCCGCTGAGGGACACAGAAGGTAGAAACAGTCTCTCAACTCTGAGGCAGGCAATCGTTCACACAGTCCTCTATCCTCCCCTTATTCTTTACCACGCCCGCATTCTTTACCACGTGTGATAGGGAACAACTCACGACTGCAGCACCTGCTGCTGGCTGTCTGGGGAATTAGTGCTGCACCCTCTCCTGGTGGTGTCTGGCCTGCTGTCACCTCTGTTCCTGGACTCACGTCACTCCCAGGATTGCAATGTCCTCTTCAGTGACACTGCCCTCCAGCTGTGCCACACGGTGTTCCCTCACCCCCTTCCTGGGGGACTTGCAGTCTACTGTCCAGCCACTCCCTTCGGTAGCAAACTGCAGTACACGGTCTAGCTACTTCCCACATGGCACCAGCACCCTCTTTGCCTTTGCATCAGGGCCTCAGTCTGCAGATCCCTGCAGCCTGCCAGGAGCTGCCTTTAGCTCTGTGGGTTCTGCCTGCAGCACTGCGCTGTCCAGGGTGCTTGCTGTCCTCTGCCTGCAGGGCAGCCTATCTTCATCCCTTCTCAAGCTCTAGGACAGGGGTCTCAAACATGCGGCCCGCATGGAGCTCCCCCAGTTACTTCCTGTCGCCGCCAAACTCCCCTCACCCCCGCCCCCCTCCCCGAGTTATTTTCTGTGCCTAAGCTCCCCGCGCGCTGCTCCCCAATGTTTGGGGCCGGGTCTCTCCCCTGGCCCCACCTGCCGCCCCCCCGCGCCTCCCCCCAGTGTCTCCCGGCCCCCACTTGCTGCCCCCTCACCGCCCGGGAGCTCACACTGACTCCACTCCTCCACTATGCCGGCTTCCGGCATCACCTGCTGCCGCAGGGTCCTAGCGTCCCCCTGCACTAGGGCCAGGGCAGGCTTCCCTTCCCCCCTAGTCCTGAGACTCTCCAATGCCCTGAGCCTCTCCAATGCCTCAAACCCCTCACCCTCAGCCCCACAGCCCTCACCCCTGCACCCCCTCCTATCCCCAAACTCCGTCCCAAAGCCTGCACCCCCACCCCCTGCTGCAGCCTGAACCGAGCACAGAGCCTGCACTCCAGACCCCCTCCCCCACCCAAACTCCAGCCCAGAGCCTTAGGCAGTAAATCTAAGTGCGTGTTTTGTCCTTTGAGTGAGGTGCATTACTGAGTGTATATATTTATTAAAACTGCTTGGAAATGACTTCGTCAAAAAAAAGAACACTCATGGAAGAAAAGAGAGTTTTCCAAGACAAATGGGAGAATTTATATTTTTTCACAGAGGTAAAAGATAAAATTCAATGCCTTATTTGTCAGCAAACGATTGCTGTTCCCAAGGAGTATAACGTGCGTCGGCACTATGACACGATGCACCGTGAAAAATATGATGCATTCACCGGAAAAATCCGAGAGGAAAAAGTTCAGCAACTTAAAGCAGCATTTGCCAAGCAAAGAAATTTATTTTCAGGGATTAACAAGTCTAGCGAAGATTCAGTAAGAGCAAGTTTTGTGATAAGCGAAATGATAGCTAAATCATCACGACCTTTTACAGAAGGCTTATTCATAAAAGAATGTCTTATGAAGGCCAGTGAAATTTTATGTCCTGATAGGAAGAAAGTTTTTGAAGGCATAAGCTTGTCTGCAAATACAGTTGCCTGCAGGATAACGGATTTAGCTGATAATGTGCAAAAACAATTGATTCAAATGGAAAAAAGACTTCAAAGTATTTTCAATTGCTCTTGATGAGAGTACAGATGTATCAGATACCGCACAGTGTGCAGTGTTCATTAGAGGTGTGGACTGCAATTTGAATATAACTGAAGAATTGCTAGACTTAATGCCACTGAAGGGTACCACAACGGGACGTGACATATTTCAAGGATTGGAAGAGTGCATTGAAAAAGCTGCGCTGCCATGGAACAAACTCGTATCTTTGGCTACGGACAGTGCGCCATCAATGTGCTCTGAAAACATTGGTGTGGTTGGATTATTGAAGACCAAACTGAACAGCCTCAATATACCAGGAATTAGCTTCACCAGTATACATTGTATTTTGCACCAAGAAGCCCTGTGTAGTAAAAGTCTACAAATGAAAGAAGTTATGGATGTAGTTGTTAAAACTGTTAATTTTATACGTGCACGACGGCTGAATCACAGACAGTTCACTTCTTTTCTAGCAAGTATGGACAGTGAATATGGGGAACTTCTGTATCACACTCAAGTTAGATGGCTGAGTCGTGGAAATGTTTTGAAGCGTTTTTTTGCACTTAAAGAGGAGATTGATTCCTTCATGAAACTGAATAACAAGGAGGTTCCACAGCTTGCTGATTCCACTTTTATCTGCAACCTTGCTTTTCTAACAGATGTAACTGATCACCTGAATGCACTGAACTTGAAACTTCAGGGTAGAAAACAGGTGATAACACAGATGTATGACAGTATTAAGTCATTCAAAGTCAAGCTTACTTTATGGGGGAAACAGCTGACTGCTGGCAATTTGGTCCATTTCTCAACTCTGAATTCCTTAGGAAAAGTTGAACCCAAATCCTTGAAAGAATATGCAGAGATCATTTCTAACTTACACAAACAGTTTGATGTGCGGTTTAAAGATTTCAAGGCACTTGAACCACATTTTCAACTTTTTCCCACACCATTTGCTGTTGAAATTGACAATGTTGCAGAGGAAATGCAGATGGAGTTAGCGGAGCTTCAGTGTGACACGATTTTGAAGCAGAAGTATACAGATGTTGGAATTCCAGAATTCTACAGGTTTCTTTCACAAGAAAGATTTCCCATGTTATTCTCTGCTTCTGCAAGGATAATGGCAATGTTTGGAAGTACATATATATGTGAACAGTTTTTCTCTTCCATGAAGATTAACAAATCTGTGTTAAGGTCAAGGCTCACTGATGAACATTTGCAAGCAACACTGAGATTGGTTTCGTCTCAGGATATCAAACCTAATATTGATGCTCTGGTTGATGCAAAACGCTGCCAGCTAAGTGGCCAAAAATGAAATGACTGTCAAAATTAGCACTGATGTTTCACATTACAGTTAAAGAAGTTAATAAAAAAGTTAATAAATTGACTTTTAATAGCATACTATATTTTAATACTATACTACTATATTACTCTTCATTTTTTTTTCTGCCTACCTCCAGATGCTTCCCGCCGCCAAACAGCTGTTGGTGGCGCTTAGCACTTTCCAGGAGGGAGGAGCGGGGAGCCGCGCGCTTAGGGGAGGAGGTGGAGAAGAGACAGGGCAGGGGCGGGGCCTCATGGAAGGGGTGGATTTTGGGTGGGGCCAGGGGCAGCAAGGGGGCGTGTCAGTGATGCGGCCCTCGGGCCAATGCACTAGTCCTCATGCGGCCCTCGGGGTCATTTGAGTTTGAGACCCCTGCTCTAGGAAGTGACAAACTGCTCAGTTCTGGAGCCCTTCTTATATGGGCCAGTCCAGCCCTGATTGGCTGTTCCTATAAGCCCTTCTGTGATTGGCTGCCTCCTGCAAAGCCTCCCTACGGCTGCCTTTAACCCCTTTTCTGCGAGTGTGGGGCAGACACCCCATCACAACAGGAAACAAAAGGTTGGAATAAATGGTCAGTTTTCAGAATGGAGAGAGGTAAATAGTGGTGTCCCCCAGGGATCTGTATTGGGACCAGCGCTGTTGAACATATTCCTAAATGATCTGGAAAAGGGGTAAATGGTGAGGTGACGCAGTTTGCAGTCAGTACTAAATTACTGAAGATAGTTACATCCAAAGCATACTGCAAAGAGTTGAGAAGAGATCTCACAAATCTAGGTGACTGGGCAGATGAAATTCAATATTGATAAATGTAAAGTAGTGCACACTGGAAAATAGAATTCCAAGTATACATACAAAATGATGGTCTTGTAGCAGTTCAGACCCACTGCCGCGGCTGGTCGTGCTGGGAAATAGCTCTCTTGGACCACCAGGGTGCCTTTTCTTAGCGGTATCTCACTCGCCGTTACTTCCACTTTCTCCACTGTCTTGACCCATGTTTCTCCTGGACCATAGAGTCCTCTTCAGGACACAGCCCTCCAGCTGTGCCCCAGCCTGCTGTCTCTCCCCTTTCAGGGGACAGGCAGTCCTAAGTCCTTCCACTTACCTCAGCAGCCAGCTGCAGTCTCTAGTCTACCCTCTGGCTTCAGGGGCAAATTGCAGTCTGGATTAGGCCACTCTCCTCATTGGCAAGTCAGGATAAAGAGAGCAGGGGGACCACACCCACCTGCTACCGTGGGTCCCATACCAGGGACCCTGTAGCTGGCAGCCACTTACTGCCCCTCCTCCTATTCCCTCTGCCTACTTTCCCTAGGCCTCCTCCCTTGCAGCCCTAGCACCTTCCCTGCCCTTGCTTCCAGGCCTCAGTCTGGCCAGGGTCAGCCAAGAGCTCCCCTATTGCTCTGCTACTCTGCCCAACACTGCAGTATCTCCAGTGCTCCTCAGTGGACAGTCCTTCTCGTTTGCCCTCCAGAGAAAGACTTCCCCTTGCTCTGCTGAACAGCCCTTTATATATGTGCTGCTCCAGCAAGCCTTTGCCTGATTGGCTCTCCCAATAAACCCTTTCCTGATTGGCTGAGTTCTGTGCCGCCTCTCCAAGGCTGCCTTAACCCTTCCCCTGCCTGTGTGGGGCAGCTGCCCTACCACAGGTCTAAATCAGTGGTCACCACTCAAGAAAGAGATCTTGTAGTTATTGTGGATAATTTTCTGAAGACATCTTCTCAGTGTGCAGCAATAGTCAGACTGTTAGGAACCGTTAGGAAAGGCATAGATAAAACATAAAATAAAATGCCACTATATAAATCAATGATATGTACACATCTTGAATACTCTGTGCAGTTCTGGTTAACCCATCTCAAAGAAGAAATATTAGAAATGGAAAAAGTACAGAGGCGGACAACAAAAACGATTAAGGATATGAAACAGTTTCCATATGAAGAGAGATTTAAAAGAAATGACTAAGGGAGGATATGATAGAGGTCTATAAAGTCATCAGTGGTGTGGAAAAAGTGAATTGGGAAGTGTTATTTACCCCTTCACATAATGCAAGAACCAGGGATCACCCAATGAAATTAATAGGCAGCAGGTTTAAAAGAGACAAAAGGAAATACTTCCTCACACAAAGCAGTCAACCCATGGAGCTCATTGCCAGGAGATATTGTGAAGGCCAAAACTATAACTGTATTAAAAAAACATTAGATAAGTTCATCAGTGGCTGTTATCCAAGAGGGTCAGGGATGCAATCCCATGCTCTGGGTGTCCCTACGCCTCTGACTGACTAATGCCTGGACTGGAAGGCAGGGGATAGATTACTTGATGATTGCCCTGTTTTGTTCATTCCCTCTGAAGCACTTGGCACTGGCCACTGTTAGAAGACAGGATACTGGGCTAGGTGGACCATTGGGCTGACCAAGAATGGCCATTCTTTTGTTTTTCTGTTCAGAATTGAAGAGTGCTTTATGAAAGAGGAGGAGAAAAGTAGTGTGTTTTAAAGCAAGATTAGTCACGCTTTCTAAATAGTTTGTTTCTGAAAACAGATCTTCAGTTTGTATTTCATAGACAAAAGATACCTTTTTTCATTTTAGATCTGTCTAGTTGCATTATTTCCCTTTTTATTACTGTTATCAAACTCAGTGAGTTTCAGCAAATAAAGCCCTGAAGCTGTTGCACGCACATGGACCCTTGTACCTGCTCAGAACCCCTTTGAAGTCACTGGCACCCCTCAAGGGCAGTACGATCTGCCCATTTGTGGCAGCGTGCAGGTTCAAAGCTTAAGTCTTTCTTTTTTGGTTCAGGCATTAATATCTTGGAGAAAATATATTTTACTGAAGCAGCACAAACTTTTCCTTTGCTATAGTCTACCTGTTTTGTACCAAGCTGTAGCTCTGACTTATAGATCAATTCCAAAGGGACATTATTTTTTAAGGAAAAGAGCTTTTAGAAAAGTTAGAAAAATAGTTCCAAGTCTTTCAGTTGGCATGCTATATTATTTTCCGGACTCTGATATATTGAGTTAATTGACATTCTATTTACAGCTGAAAACAGATACTGTGATGCAATGATTCCTTATTTACAGGGTATAACAGTGGTATCAGCATGGTTTCTGAAAAACCTACAAGCATCAGCAGCTGCTTGTTGGGTAAGTTTTGAGCATGTTTTGAATTTGTATCTTGTATTTTACTGAGAAGAAATATTAATCTGATAAATCTGAAATACATAATACATGGCACTTTAATTTTTGAAACTTGATGTATTCAATTTATTTTTAAAGAAAACTTATTTTGAGATAACAGTATACATAACAGAGAAAATAGATACTGTGTTTTTAAAAATAACATTATACAGTAATCAATGCTAGTGGGAGTTATAGTATAGGAGAATCTTCACTTCTTTGGGAATTAATCTTATTAGAAAGACTACCCCTCTTCCAAGAAGGGGGAAAAAAGACTAAAAGGTTATGAGAATGTATAGGTTTTTAGTTTGATTTATCCTAAAGGGGAAGCTTTTCGTTAATTTACAAAGAGTAAATTTGTTTTATTGAAAATTGAGATTTAAATTTGATTTTTTAAAAAATATTTTGTTACTTGAGTTTGCTTTTTCTTTTATTAGCTCAGATTTGGTTAATTGGAGCCTTTCTGACCACAGAGAAGAGAGCGTTTAGGGTTAAGACACTAGACTGGGATTGAGAAGATCAGAGTTCATTTTCCTGCTCTGCCACAGATTTCTTGTGTGATCTTGGGCAAATCACTTAGCCTCTTTGTGCCTCAATCAACCATCTACAGTATTAAGTAGGGATGATATTAGTTCAATTTTTTTTAGGATTAATCCATTAATGTTTAAGAAATGCTTGGACTCTAAGAGAGTGGGGACCACATAAATACCTACATATAGATTTGTGTCTTGTACAAGTCACAGCAAGTGACTAGAACAAAAGGAATTCAAGAAAGAGAGATATAATGTGTAAACAAGGGTTTATTTGAAAACCTAGAAATCTGTATACTTAAAATAAAATAAAAAATCCTGCATGACCAGCAGTCATCTTACCTTGGATGTTTGATGATATTCATAATTGGTTCAAATTTTCAGTGATGATTGGCTGCTGGCTTTACCAGTTGGCTTTCAATTAATCATTGAGCTTTAATCTCTACGAACAGAAATAATCACCACAGAGTCTGTCTTCTCTGCTTTGTCCTATGTTATGTAAATCTCCAGTATGATGGAACATGCACTGAAGATGAAGTAGGTGATGCTTGTCAACTTACTCAACTTAGATATGTATTGATCTTAGATCTTTGGGGAAATCATCTTTGACGTAAAACCTGAGCAACCTGAATTCTAAAATCAGGATTTTTTTACCCCCAAACTTTGGAATTACTATTCCGTTATATCATCTGTTTGCTTTAACCTAAAATTAAAAAAAATATATAAAATCTGAAAATCAAGGTGGCCTGTGTATAAAAAGGTGATAATACTGACTCTGTGTTGCCATGCATAATCCAAATATAACTGTAGAGCATGTGCTTGGAGGAAGACATTAGATGTAAACAAAGCAATAAACTTCAGAGTAAAAGTAATGCTTTAGGGATGAATTGTTAAGGTTTAAAACTACCTCATTTTTGCCATAGCAACAAGATGTGGCTATCAGCAATAGTTTTCTTTACTGTTTTTTTCTTTGTAGCTGTACTCCAATCTAACATCGTGCCAAGCACTTGGAAATATGTGTGTGATGAACATGAACTCATTAAGCTCTACCACTAGTGATGCATGTGGTCTGTTTCAATATGTCTATGCAAATACAGCAGGGCTAGGCACTGTTCATTCAGTATCCTTCTGGTATGTTACATCTTCTATAATTTTATTGATTCACACATTTTTTTCAATATTAATTTTTACATACAAATTGCTACAAATTTATAGTTTTGCATAAAATATTAAGGCCCTGTGAAGAAAACAAAATATAACTGTTTGCAGGAGACAGAATCTTCCATGGCTGTACTATGGTGACCAGCCAGGATTAGCATCTCAAGTACTTGATACAACCCAGTTCCCTACAAGCTTCAGTTTTAAAGGAACAAACAAGGTAGGCATTGTGAGGTACAAGACATGATGATATTTTAAGGGGCCAAATTCATCTCTGGTATAACTCCATTAAAGCTAATTGAGTTGCACAAGGCATGGATTTAGCTAACATTTTAATACAGAATGTCCTTTTTTCTCCAGGATATTCAGTTAATTCCTTATTTTGCACACAATCCTCATAAATTTGTTTAAGTTAAATGATCTCTAAAATTTGAATGAAGTACCAAAAAAGGGTGCTGGTTATAATAAGCTGTCTAGCAATTACATTTTCAAGTTCATCATAAGTTGTCTTATAGTTGAATTCAGAAATAACAACCATCATTAAGTTTTCACATACAGTTTAGTCAGTGGTTTTTTAACTAACATTGCAATGCTTTGATTTTTGTTTGTTTTGTTTGTTTTTTGTTTTAACGATTAAACCATTATTTTCATGTTATGGCTAAGTATTGGTCATAATTTATTTAATTCTTCAAAGGGACAATCATTTGCTGTGGAAATATCCTTTGGATGCTAACTACCTATTTAGAAAATATGCCCTTCTCTGCATTCCGTTGCTGAGAAATTAACAAAAAAAACCCAAAAAACTAGCTACTGTTTTTAGAACCTAGCCAAAACAATGTTGTCCTCCTTATGCTTATTCTTCACCAGCAGCCACCTTGGATATACCTTGAGGAATGTATTAGTCCATTGATTATTAAGCAGATCCCCTCTTAATTTCTCTGGAGCATTGTGTTTAGAAATCCATGGCATAATATGGCACCCAATATGTAGGGAATAACCAAACTAATGTCTCACTAGAGCTGAGTGGAGAAAAGTATTCTGTTTCATGAGAGATTTCACTCCTTTGAAAACTAGTTTCATTCTGATTTGGAACAAAAACCAAAAATTTTGAAATTCTTCACAAAAGGGAGTCCTTGCCTGAGGCAATCTGTCTGGCGAGTTGCCCCAGCACTACAGACCCTGGAAACCCTGAGGTTCCTGGCCTTGAGTATGTTGGAACCCTGCCTGGTTTCTAAAAGAACTTCCTCAAAATCAAACTGTCTCCCTGGAACATTTTGATTTCAACAAATCAGCAAATTCTTATGGAAAAAAGTTTTAGTACATATTTTTCTTACCACCTTTACTTTTCACGTCACACTGATGATGCTGATACTAGAAGAGTTGGAAAGTAAATTTAAAAAGCGTGGAACAAAGCATGGAATCTTGGAACCAAGATTAATATTCATATTGCAAATAGAAAACGAGAAAATGTTATATCCAAGGTTGTAGTAAACTATTGAAAAAATGGGATGGATGTGCCTAAAATTTATTATTCAGTCTTTTAAAAGAGTTTTGCCTTCTATTGTCAGAATATAAAACTGCAGCTTATCGCAGCTTCATATGATGCAGAGGGAAACTTTCTTAAATGGCAAAATTTGGAAGGAGGTGTCTTGCAGGTAAGTGTGATTTTTTAAATTACATTGTTCCTACACTATCAAAATATTAGTTGCCTTTTAGAGAAGAGATCAAAATGGAGAGGAGCACAAATACAGCACCCGAGTGTTCAAATAACTACAGTTATTTTAGTGCAACCTTATTCTGATCATGGAATTGCCTATATAATAAAAATAGCTTTTTAGAGGTGATTTCTTGTTCAAGGTGGTTTCCCATTCACACCAATGTAACTCCTGAGCACCTAGAAACTTTCTAGAAGGCACGGCTTGCTGGCCTCTCATGGCATCAGTCACTCAGAGCCAAGGTCCCAGCCAACTCAGTTCTTTCCCTTCCATAAGCAGCTGTGTGTGCATGGCCCATGATTCCTCCTCTTCCATTTGTGGTTGGTGTGTACAATAAATGGTTGGACTCTCAGGTGCATACTCTTCTGGAGAACGTTCAATGAGTCTGGCTCTGTTGGAGCCTCACATTGGGAAGGCATTTTTAGTAGGGCCTTAAGTCTGTGAGTTGTCATCGAGTGTGCTGGTAGGCTCATCAGGATAGCTGTTGGAGAGTCTCAAACTCTGCTATCACTGTGGAAGAGTAAGTCAGTTGCAGGTTTCAATATCTTATCCTCCTTTACAATATTCCCTCAGGATAAGACTGTGCTGCTACTGCCTCACAAATTTACTGCAAATGTGGTGTCTGAGTTTCTTCTGAATCAGATCACTAATCTCCAAAGCTCATTATCACCCATGGGAAACTAGACTCTCTGTCCTAGGTACTAAGAAGGCTTTGAGTTTTTATTTGGATAAGACTACTGTTCATTTCCTAATTACAAAACGTTTTGTAGCCTTTGGGAATCAGTGTAAGGGAACTCAGTACCTGTCTTAATGTATTACATTGTGTGTGTAGGACTAAGACAATATCAATAATATGTCTGTAATGATTCCTGGGGTTCTAGTCACATTTACACAGTTCTGTTCTCTCTAAATTTGGTGCTTACTTTGGCAAGATGGTTCTGCAGTCCTTATTTAATCATAACTCAAGTAATCTTCCTGAGAGTTGCATTGCTTGCTACATTCCCACAAATGGGGGAAATGACGAGCCCACCTTGAGGGAGAAATAATAGTTTCTTGCCAGAGTAATTTTGGTGCTTTGAGAGTGTCACATCTGCTTATTCATATGATCCACTTACCTTCCTCTCTCCCTTGGAGTTCTTTTCTTATAGGACTCTGGGGTTTAGCCGCAGGAACTGATGCAGTGAGGCTGCATAGTTTTTGTAATCCCAGGTCTGAACAGTCAGTGCCATGAGAGGATGTTCATGCAGTCCTGTTGGACATTGCTTTCCATAAGGTTGAGAAGTTTGGTGGTGGAGCAAAGAGCATCCCACAAGTGTGAATAAGCAGAGGCAATACTCAAAGTACCATAATAAATCATTGATTTTATTCTGTTTTCAGAATTTAAAAAGAGTATCTCCTTTTGAACTAAATAAATCTTAATAAGAACTGCAGGTGTATAAACTACGTAGGTATTGTGTATTCTACAAGTTGAGAAAGTTGTGCCTTTGAATTAATGTACCCAAACATGTCTAAACTAATGATTTTTTTTGTGCAGCTTTGTCCTGACACACTGACTAGGCTGAATGCTGCTTATATTTTTGGAACAACTTATCAACAAAGTGTAAGCATGAAGTAAAATTTTATTTTGGAGCTTTTATTTGAGTAATTTTTGAATCTTGTCAGTGAAGGTGTATGTGTGAAAAGAAATGAGTAAGTTGAGCCAGGAGTTGTGGCACTGGCTTTTCTCAGAAGTGAGCTGTAGCTCACGAAAGCTCATGCTTAAATAAATTTGTTAGTCTTTAAGGTGCCACAAGTACTCCTGTTTTTTTTCTTGTGAAACTGTTGCTTATCCTGTCTTTTAGCATACTGAGTGAAATGAGTTTATTTGTTAAGTCTCAGATACCAATCACATCACAAAACAATGCAGCATTACATACCATACAGTCAGTGAAGGCTGGTGAAATAAGCATGAGACTTGGAACAATGAGGGATTCTTTTTTCTTTAAATCTCTGCTCTGCTGTTGCCTCACTATTAATAGAAAGACACAATATGCCTGACATCCCTACACTCAGATTCTTTGCATTTCACATAAGAACGGACATACTGGGTCAGACCAAAGGTCCATCTAACCCATTATCAGGTCTTCTGACAGTGGTCAATGGCAGGTGCTTCAGAGGGAATGAACAGAACAGGTAATCATCAAGTGATCCATCCCGTTGCCCATTCCCAGCTTCTGGCAAACAGAGGTTAGGGACACAATTCCTGCCCATCCTGGCTAGTAGTCATTGGTGGACCTATCCTCCATGAACTTATTTAGTTCTTTTTTACCTTTAACTTGTCTCACTCTCCCTTTTTATAAAATGGAGATAAAATTTACCTCATGGTGGGGGGTGGGTTTCTTAGGTATATCACTTAACATTTGTAAAGTTATGTGGAACTATATAGCACCTAGCACAGGTTTATTTATTCATTGTTGTTATAATTATTGTTAATTAATTTATCTGCACTTGGAAAATTTTCCTAACTGAAGTAGCAAAGAAAGTGCATTATTTATTGCTGTATAATAGCAGACCTGTTCTAGCTGCTTTTTGAGTGATGTGAAAATCTTACAGTACATCACTTTAGTTTTCACATAAATATTTGCCCAGTTATTTATACAAATGTCTCTGATCTTTAAATAGTCTTTACTATTTTTACACATATATAAACATAGTAGAGTTCACTTTTATCTGTCTTCAGATATTGAAAATAGAAATGGAAAGCTATTGGCCATTCAGTGTGGATCACTGAATTATGCCAGCTTGGCTCACCCCTCTGAGGTGCTGTTTTTTTTGTTTGTTTTTGTTTTTATGTTTTGGTCCATAGTTAATGAAGTTGCTTTCTTTGTCTGTGACTAGGCAATGCATATAGCCACATGAATCCCTTTGTTGGATGTAAATTTAATAAATAAAGGGTATGTCTACACTACAGCTGCAACTGTGCTTCCCGGTGCAGGTAGACAGACATGCTCTAGCTTGACCAGAGTTCGCACTTATGCTTGGGGTATGGGCAGATTTGTACTCAGGCAGCTAGCTTGAGCTCCCACCTGCGTAACCCCTGTTTATACTGCTACAGCGTTGACATACTCTTAGACATAGATTCAGAAGTTGAAACTGGATTATAAAGATTGTATCCCCATCTAATTAGTACCTTACATATTAAGCTGCATTCAAAACTATCCAATGATTAGAACAGGCTAAAGTTCTGTGATAGAACAGAAAAAAATTGTTAAATGCCACAATATTTGTTCCATATGTTTCTTTAAGTATGTTTCTTTTTCCTTCTTGATATAAAACAAGAAGGGAGGAAACAGCTAGAGGCTTATTTTCTGAGTTTGAAGTCTGTGCATGTGCATTAAACTACAAGTGGCTTAGTTAAAAATTATGGATTTTCTACAGCTTAATTGCTGGAATGTCTTGTTGCATGCTCTTTGTAAGAGACAGATTTCTTAGTTTGGTTGGGGAAGGAATTCCAAAACTTTAAAATAAAAAAGGTCACTTTTGTCATCTAATTACTTCATTACATATTTTGTTCACATTTTTTCTATAGTGTACAATTTCTGTTTCCAAGATGTTATCCGATTTTGCTAATCCGATATTTTATGATGTGTATCTTGAATATCATGATGATGATAGTGGACAGCAATATCTGTGGGCCGTGCCAGTTTTAAATTTAAATCTTCAATACAATGAAATGTCTGTGAATCAAGGTAGGAATATCATACTGACTATACTTTCTGTGAATTGAATTACATTACATACCATCAGTAAAAATATAAATGAACATGAGTATACCAATAGCTTTTATTGCTCCTAAAAATCACTCCTCCATTTTAAATATATCACAGTTTACCATAGTTGTAAAAATCTTCTTGAATTTTAGAGCCAAAACCTGACCCTCGTTCTGTGCAGGAGTAAGAGGCTTTGGCTGCATATGCTTGGTCTACACTGGCATGACTGATATTATGTACAGTCATGCCAGTGCATAAAGGCCCATGGAGGATCTATGGAATTTGGGAAGTGAAGAAGGAGCTGGCAAGAATTCAGATCTATGGGGGCTCCTTCCACCTTAATATACAGGTGGATTTTCATGTTATTTTTGGAGGGGAGTGGAATAGATGAAGTATTGTCATTGACAGGGATCCACCATCCGTTCTCCTACATAGGTGGGGATGATATGGTAGGAATGTGAGCTGATCCAGACCTGAGGTGGCAGTAGAGCAACAGGAACAATGCACTGATTCTGCTGCTTTTCTGGTGATCTGGGAGAAAGGATTACTCCCTACCACCACCCTTGCCACTTCCTACAGAGTTCCTCAGTACACTACCTGGTTACTTGAGATACACACTGAATATAGGATTTGGCCCCTAATACAGCTGTCCAGATGAATGAGCGTGCATTTGTTTAAAAGTGTGAGCCCATGTGCATGAGAAACTAGATACAGGAATCTTGCATAGCACATTAACATCCTATGGAAACTAATAATACATAATACCATGTGGAAGAAAGAAGGTTGCATACATTTGTGTAGGGGAGGCAAATTTCTTTTGTGTGTGTAAAATATTAACCATAATGGGTACATGAGCTTATGTTGTTTTTAATTTAATGCATAGCCTTCCACCTCAAGCTCATGATTGTATTACTGCAAATGTAGATATCCCACTGCCTCTTTTATTCAAGCACAATAGTACCATTCATTTACCATGTTGCTTGAATAATGCGTGTGCTAATAAATTTGGATCAGATCCATTGGCTTGTTAAATCAATGTTGTTCTGCTCTGGAAGCACAAAGGAGATTTTTAAAGGCAGTTTAACCAGCTACCTGTGGATTCCCCCACACACAGTGAAGGTGTGGCTATGGAGCTGCTATCTCTGCCTGATTCCCAGCTGCCAAAACATGTAATGGTCCAGATTTCAGACATACAGAACAGCTCTGAGGTTTTCACTCTTGTGCCAAGGATCAGGTCTGGTGTCTGTTGGCCCCAGGTTTAATGCCACTTTTGCTCTTGTTCTCCCCTCCCCTAGATACACCAGCATTGAAGCAGAGTAGAGCATAGCCAATCCAGTGAATTTAGGCCATTATATAAAGTGTATGTTTTTATCATAGACCATTACACACAATATTATATATGTGAGTGTGTATAAAAAATTCCACTTTTTGTTCATTTTTCAGAAAATAGTAATTTAATTGAAACCTACAAAAGCCAAGGAAATCCACAGATAAGATGTCTTTCACACTTCCTAATGCCCATTGACATTCCAAAAGTCTCCAAACATACGTCACTTATGCAGATCTTGTATCAAAACTAACATTGACAGAACTATCTGCATTTAGAACAGGAGTACTTGTGGCATCTTAAAGACTAACAAATTTATTTTAGCATGAGCTTTCACTTCTTCGGATGCATAGAATGGAACACACAGATGGGATATTTATACATACAGAGAACATGAAAAGGTGGAAGTATGCATACCAACAGGCAGAGTCTAATCAATTGAGATGAGCTATCGTCAGCAGGAGGAAAAAAAAAAGTTTTTCACTCTTGTGCCAAGAGGTTTTTTTTCCTCCTGCTGACGATAGCTCATCTCAATTGATTAGACTCTGCCTGTTGGTATGCATACTTCCACCTTTTCATGTTCTCTGTATGTATAAATATCCCCTGTCTGTGTGTTCCATTCTATGCATCCGAAGAAGTGAGCTGCAGCTCACGAAAGCTCATGCTAAAATAAATTTGTTAGTCTTTAAGGTGCCACAAGTACTCCTGTTCTTTTTGCGGATACAGACTAACACGGCTGCTACTCTGAAACCTATCTGCATTTAGTGTCTTACCACTAAATTAGCATCAATTGCTTCTCTGCAATATGTAAGTTATCTCCTCCCCTTTTTCTCTCGCTCTGGATGAAGCCTAGCTTAGGTACACATGTAAAGGGAGGCCTGTAGACCTATTAGCCTGGGCTCAGAGACCATCTTTAAGAGCAGCGTTTCAATGAATCTGAGAGGGAAGACGCTAAAGTGCACACTAGCTGCCTTTTCAGCAGTGCTGGCTGGCAGTTGCATATACTGTATTCTGTACTACAGTGGACACTGGGAAGTGGACCAATCCCAGTAGAGAGAGAGATCAGGAGGAGCTAAGCAGCGAGAGAAGCAGAGCTTGTTGGGAAGGAAATGGTGGAAAGGAAAGTGTGTACTTACAAGTAAAAGAGATGGAAAAGGAGAAAAATAATTTAAGGCATGGGGAAAATAAAAAACAAAAAGTAGGAATAGATGGGTGAGAGATGGAAGGAAACAAAGAAATGGAAAGAGAGAGCCAAGGAAGAAATAAAGAAAAGGTAAGAAAAGTTAATACGCCACAACATCTAATTGTATTGTCCTGGTAGATAGGGCAAAGGCAAAAGGAGAGTGAAAACCATTAAACCCAAGGTGGGGGACTCCAGGCTGACTACATCCCCATCCTTAAATCTGAATTTCCTTGTTTTTGTAGCTGTTATACGTTATTGGGGGGAGGGAAGGTAAGGAGTGGGGCGGAGGGGTTTGAGTCAGAGATTTGAGGTTAAATGGACATATATGGTAATTAACAAAGAATCATCTAAAGAATTTCTTAATACAATCCTATACAAATAATAGCAATAAATATGTATAATCATTAATACAATGATGTAAATCACTTCAGTTTTAGTCAGACTTATTTCATTCCTGCTGTAGTTTTGAACTACTATTTTTAAAGCATTATATGGTTTACCATTTCTTTTTCATAGGCAGCAATATGAACAATTGGCTTTTGACTCGTCGGATGTTTTTGGTGGATAGTTTAAGTGGACAAGAGAATGACTTGGGAACACAACCAAGAATAATTCGAATTGCTAGCAAAATAACCATCAGGTGAATAAATGATAATGTAGGTTGTACATACATACAAGATGAAGCTGACCATATGAAATGCAGTTGCACTGTTTCTTTCAAGCCTACAGATTGCATCCCTGGAACAGAGGCCTCTGTCAGTGTATCCTTTGCTACTTTTCTTATTGCATAAGTAGAAGGAAGTAGGCAAAATTTCTGTAGGACATTTTGACAGCACTCTGTCTCTCTCATCAAAATCAGAATGTTCAAAACTGAACTTGCTGGTGCTGAAGTTACTCTGGTTCTCGTCTACCATTTAAGATTGAGGTCAGGATTCTACAGTCTGCTGAGTCAATTTTTCACCATATAAAGTGTGCACAAAGTGAACTTTTAAAATGGTAGGAGATGGCCAGTGGAGAATTCCCCTGGGTAGGGGAATGCAGATTTGAGGGGTCTCAGGCTGACACCTTGGCTTCTGGATAGCTGGAATCATTAGATCATTAGAGCCAAAAGATCCTGTTGGAAAAAAGGAAGCCTTTGACATGCCAGACCTAGTTGGTAGAGTGGTAGAGATTCTCCATGTGGACAGTTCAAACTGTAGTAGATTCAAGAGAGTCAAATGCTTTTATCATAGACTGTATTGTTACTTTGAAACAGTTAAAACTGTCTTGAGCTTTCAGGGTCCACTTTGTTATCTTATCTTTCCACCCTAAGGTACACAGATGAAAGGTTTGTTCCATGTACTTCCTCTGGTACAATGAACCACCTCTGCCTTGGGATGTAGATCATAAGATTCTCGCAAAGCTCATGAACTCTCTTTAGTCTGTTCTTTCTACCAGGTCTCTGTGTAGACACTGTTTTTAAAGTCATAACATAGCCTGGAGAATCAGAGCTATAATACTGAGAGCTGATGCACTATGGTTCATAAGGAAAATGTGTTCCTGTGTCCGCCCCTCCCCCACACACCATTCCTGTGTCAAGTGATCTCTGATTTCCATCTCAAACAGGCCTGTAACCTGTCTATAGTGTTTTATCTTTTCTCCCAAGCCTCAGTTGTATCGAGGAAGGTCATGCTCCAATATTTTAGATGTTATGGGGGGCTTAAATTTGTTATCTATATTGAGCCAAACCTCTCCCCAGGTTCCCCAGACATGTTGTGGCATGTGGAGGTAGGGACCCAGGAGTTAGTTCATCTCAGCTCAAAGGCTGTCCAGATTGATGAGACTATGCATAATTGCTACGAGCTGGGAGACATTCAGCTATCTATGCATACCAGAAGACATAAGGACAGCCATACTGAGTCAGACCAATGGTCAATCTAGTATCCTGTCTTCTGTGAGTGGTCATTGCAGATGCTTCAGAGGGAATGAACAAAACAGGGCAATTTTGAGTGATCCATTCTCTGTCCAGTTCCAGCTTCTGGCAGTTGAAGGTTTAGGACACCTGGTGCATGGGGTTGCGTCCCCATTAGCCATTGATGGACCTATCCTCAATGAACTTACCTAATTTTTTTCTGAACCCAGTTATACTTTTGATTTTCACAACATCCCATGGCAACGAGTTCCACAGGCTGACTATGCATTGTGTGAAGAAGTACTTCCCTTTGTTTGTTTTTAACATGCTTCTGATTAATTTAATTGGGTAACCCCTAGCTTTTGTGGTACTGTATGTGATGGGGTAAATAACACTTCCCTATTCACTTTCTCCACACCATTCATGATTTTATAGACCTCTGTCATATCCCCCCTTAGTCGTCACTTTTCTAAGATGAACAATTCCTGTCTTTTTAATCTTTCCTCGTATGGAAGCTGTTCCATCCCCTAACATTCAAATAGATCTAAGGCAGCCTGTATAAAATATATGTGCATTGTGTCTGTCAGTGAAATATGGAAGTGTGCTGCTTGGAGATGTATAGGTTCTTATGTAACATTATTTTGTCAACTTTTGCCTGTAGATCTCATGCCCAATCTGAAATAGCAGTCTTGTAGTTGCTTTAACTACAACCTTTGGACCAATCTCTTGGAGATTAACTGCTTGTTAATCTGTTAAGAGTGGGGAAAGTTTTGAAAGGAAAAAATGGTTACTTAACCACATTTAGTACGTTATCTTAGATGATTGCATGTATGGAATCAACACTTCCTGCCATACCTTCCCCACTTCTTTAGAGTCCCCTGAATTAAGGGAAGAAACTGAAAGGCAAGGTGGGGTTACTCCCACTTGTGTACTCTCAGAATTCTAAAAGGCAGGAGTAAGTGGATATCTAGAAGATTCTAAGCTTGAGTGTTAAGAGCATATCCATATGAAGAATCACCTTGGAGAATCAGTTACTGTGGTAAACTTTTTTTTGTAGAGAGGGTGAAAGTACACTTTTGTATTCCAGTCACTTTTTAATTGCGATATAGTGTTATTTCTAAATCCAATTTTATTGATCAGATTTTTTTTGTTTTATATTTAGTATTTTACTTTCCAATCAGTTTGTGTTTTCCAGCTAAAAATATTTTTTTTTGTATTTCTGCAGTATTCGTCTTATTCCAAATACTCAGAGAGGAACTATCTATCCCCCTCTAATTACCATTGCCTACAAGGATGTTCTTGTCCAAAACCCAGATACCCAGAGTGTGATGGTGAGTTCTTCTCTGTTGTTGTCCTAACATGACAGAATTATTAGGGGTGCTCACAGTTCTTTGACAGTTACATTTGAGTTCGCACTTTACAAATCTAAAGATGAAATAAGCAGAATTTCTAAATCTGGTCAGTATTAAGATAGTATATATCAATAAAATATAATACATTTTTAAAACAAAACAGTTGAAAATGTTTTCCTCTTCCACTTCCCTTATTTGAACCTTCTATAAATTAAAAAACAAGTCATCTAAGATTGTGTATTTGCTTTATAGTGGTATAGCATGCTGAAGTACAAATTAAAAAATAGAAACAAATGTATGAAGAATTGCAAGAAAAAGCAACTCTTGTGAACTAAATATAATATTTTGATCAAGAAATGGCATATTTTCCTCTAAAATCCATGCATTAACAGGAAGCAAATGTGGCATGAGTGTTCTGGCTTAATCAAATTCAAGTATTGGTAAAAGATCAAAAACCTACAGTGCAATGTCTTTTCCTTTAGTATTATGTCACTTGCAATAGATGACTATGCATTAAAGAATTTTTAAAAAGTGAGATTTCATGTAGTAGAATAGCTGTTCTACAGTGAATAAACATTCACAAACTGCTGATATCAAAATATCCTTCTATTCTTTCTTTGTATGAACCCTTCTCAGCAACTCAGGCCTCCGATACTGATAGGCTTCTGTTTGGACGTATTTGGTGCTGAAAGTGTTTGCTGCGCTGAATGCTAGAGCTGCTCAGGCTGGAGTGGCATGACGGAAAAGAAGTGGGAGACAGCACATGTAGAAAAATAAGAGAGAAGAATATTGTGTGTGTGTGTGTGTGTGTGTGCGCGCGCGTCTAAAACAGTGCCTCCCATCAGACAAGAAAACTGCCTTATAGAAAAGCCATTTGGAATCAGCTGGAAGTGACAGGAACAGTAGGGTGGGCCAAATCATCTGACACCAGAAAGTAGGGAAAGTTTAAAAAAAAAAAATTGGGGGGGGGGGGTTGGTGCACCTAAAATGTTGTCCCCTCGTTTGTCAGTTGTGATGGAGCACTCTCCCATTTAGACAAATTTGACATGAGGCCTGCTCTGTCAACAAAATCACTTATGAAAGTACATCCTGCCTTTTATGAGCCCTTGTCTTCCTGCAGCTAAATATTTTTAGTCTCAAATCCAGTTTAAGTGACCATATTGGTTCTCTCGGCAGCAGCCACACGTGTTCAGAACCAAGGCAAATAGTCACTAGCCTCAGTCTTTTTTATCAGATTGAATGTGCTATCCATTTCCACCTACTTCTGGACTTTAGATCTTCCAAAAGTCACAAAGCTAAACTTAGGGAGATTCAGTCTGAAATCACAGGACAAAGATTTACTATCCTCTTTACATATTCTTTTGACCTCAGTCAATTTTTTTTAAGAGCAGATGTACAGTCTGAGGAGAGCTATTTTAGATCCTTTAATATTTTTGGTTTCCTTTACATTGATGGAAAATCATATGTGACTGAGCAAACTAATTTTTAAGGGCTTGCTTTTTTCCCCTTACATCAGTGTAACTCAGTCTACTTCAGTGAAATTATCCCTGATTCATGTTGATGAAGGAGCAATATCAAGCACTCAGTAATTTCTCTGGGAAATGTGAAGGATGTACATCATTATGAGGATAGCTGGAACACTGGTTGTAGCAGCTGAATTAAGTTAGTTTGTTATGTATTTATTTACTTTTTGTATCCTAATGTTTAGGTTTCCTTCTCAGTTAATTATGAAATGAACCAATCAGAGGCTCAAATTCAGACACATGTAAGTCTTGCCTCCCTTAATCTGTCAGCGTATTTGTTAACTTTTATATAAAAAAGACAAAACAAATCTGCAAACAATTAGTTTTCATTCTCTTTAGATTGCATTGGGTGTGCTTGGTGGACTGGCGGTTTTATGGTCTCTTCTGAAGACTGCTGGCTGGAAGAGGCGGATAGGGAGCCCTTTAATTGACTTGCAGGTATGAAAACAGGTTGTAATGGAAACCAATTTTCAACTATAGTATTAGCTACAACTGAACTATATAACATATTATGTATTACAGTGTGTATATATATACACATATATAAAGTAATTTTCCCGTTTTAGAGCTCTGTGTAATACACTTTTATAATTACAGACAGTTTTGAAGTTCTTGCTGTTTTATGCTGGAGACCTTGCCAATGTTTTCTTTATCATCACAGTGGGAACAGGACTTTACTGGCTTATTTTCTTCAAAGTAAGTAGAATTTTCAGATTTGAGATACAGATATTATTTTCTGAGTAAATACATTGCATTCATATTTTACACACAACTTTATTTTCCTTTTTTTGCCATTTCTGTCAGACTGCCAAGGCAAGTTGTATACATAATACTCTATGTTTTGTGCCTACCCTTTGTGTTCACCTCTTCCCCTCCCTTGAGACTTCATAGTGCCTGCAATGTATTTAATAAAGTTAGTCAAAATCTTTCAAAAATTCAAAATTATTACATGAGAAATTTCAACAAAATCTATTCCAGAAATGTTCACTGTTTTTCAACCAACTCTGGTATTTAGTATGATATTACGCATGCAGTCTATATTATTTAATTGTAGCTCTTCACTTACAGGCACAGCAGTTTGTCTCAGTTCTTTTACCACTTCCATCTCAAGAAGAGGATTTCGTTACATATGTAGGATGTGCTTTTGCTCTAAAGGTAGATGTTTTGCTCTAATGGCAATCATGACATTTTAATGGATGTTGTTTTTCATTATACCTGTTTACAAATATCTTGAATATTATATTTTATTAATATATGGAAGAAAGAATTGTTTTAAGTTTTATCCTTTTGGGCAAAATCATTTTTCCTTGAAAATTGATTTTTTCCTGTCTTTTGAAGGAAAACAGATGAATAATCACCTATAGGAAGTCTTTCGTATTCATTTAAGAGTACCAGGTGGAAAGAGACTTGAGTAAAATAACAGTCAAAATTGTATCAGAAACCAAAACATTGAATTCTAAAGAGAAGAATAAACATCACTATATTAAATCATGGCCAAAAAACGTTCCTAACCATCGAGTAGAATTCATTAACCGCTCCCTTTGTAGAGTGGCAACTTATAGACTCATAGACTTTAAGGTCAGAAGGGACCATTATGACCATCTAGTCTGACCTCCTGCACAATGCAGGCCACAGAATCTCACCCATCCACTTCTATAACAAACCCCTAACCTATGTCTGAGTTATTGAAGTCCTCAAATTGTGGTTTGAAGACCTCAAGCTGCAGAGAATCCTCCAGCAAGTGACCCGTGCCCCATGCTGCAGAGGAAGGCGAAAAACCTCCGGGGCCTCTGCCATTCTGCCCTGGAGGAAAATTCCTTCCCGACCCCAAATATGGCGATCAGTTAAACCCTGAGTATGTGGGCAAGACTCACTGCTTTAACTGATCACTTATATTGGTAGAAATGTCAGCTATTCTTCTCTGTACAGTCATGCATTATAGACTGACATTCTCAAATATTCCCCTCTTTTCTGGACATAACTCAGAAACAGAAATCAAGATACACTTTTTAAAAAATTCGTTTGTAGACTTCAGAATTTAGTGGTTTCCCTACATGGGGAAAGTATTTCAATTATGTTGGATACTATTTTGTACTTAAAAATAGTAATATGCCCTATTGGGCCATCACTTTCATCAACTTTTCCTCCCTAGTAAGGTGACTGGAACAAGTTGATTTTTGTCATGCATTTTACATTGCTTACATTTTCTTGATAACACTAGACATTACACATATCACTATTGTACCAATTAAGTATGAGGTCCCATAGAGGAGCTGTACTGATGATTTACAATAATACATAACTCTTTAAAAATTTCAAATGCTTTCCAAATTAATTCATGATGGCACCAGAACTTCATAATGAAGTTATAACCTGGTGTACAGTTGGGAGTATTATTCATAGTTTTGTTGCATTAAAGGAAGAGGATCTGTTTGTTATGACTTTATCTTTTCTTAAATGCTACTGCAAGTTTATTTTTATTTACATTTCATTGTATGATTTTCTTAGGCTCTGCAATTTTTGCATAAGCTATTTTCACAACTTACTGTAGATGTTTTCTTTATTGACTGGGAGCGTCCTAAAGGCAAAATCCTTAAAGCCGTTGAAGGTAACTGAAAACATTCTTGTTTGTATAACTTCAGACATTACTTTCTCAAAGAATAACATTTTGAAAGCTTTACTCTTTGTATTTTTTCTAGGTGAAGGTGGCATAAAAAGTGCTGCTGCACCTGTGAGCATATGGAGGACATATTTTATAGCAAATGAATGGAATGAAATTCAGACTGTGAGGAAAATAAATCCACTCTTTCAAGTGCTTGCAGTTCTTTTCTTTTTGGAGGTATTTTTTAAATCAAATTTCGATATAACATTAGGGCCAGCTTTTGATGTTTGCAATCCCTACAGCAATGTGAGGCAACCTTCAAAGATTTATCTGGAAAAGTTGTCTTAAAGGAAGAAACCAGTGTTTTGGTATGGGGCTTTCTATGCCATTGCTATAGTCCATTATGTGAATCCAAAAAATCTTCTATTAGGGCATGTCAGCACAGAGCAGCAATTCCCATTAGAGGAGTGTGATTTCTAAAGCTCACCATGTGTTGTGCACTCACTGTCCCTAGTAGATCCTGCTTTCCCAGTCCCTGCTTTATATTAATTTTTATTATTTACTGAAACTCTCTGGAAGAAGAAATTAGAATGAAAATAATGGATTTTTTTTTCAGTGATGCTATTCATTGCTGTATTATGTATAGGTGCCTGATTTAAGAATAAGCTTTTTTCTTTTGTCTCTCTTCAGGTTGTTGGATTTTCAAACCTGGCATTAATGGATTCTTCTTCGAGTCTTATAAGAAGCAGTGAGAGTTACGTAGCTCCCTGGAGCCGCATTCTCAGATTTGGTGTGTCTACTGTCCTCTGGCTAGTCATTGCCATGTTACAGGTACAGCTCTGAAATATGTAACTCTGAATCATCATTATGACCCTAGTTGACCAAATCACTTAACTTGAAGGACATCAGTAACTTCTCTTTCAGCAAAGCTTTAAGTGTCTGTTTAAATTTTTTGCTGAATCAGGACCCATATCTTATTTAGCATGCCATCACTTCAAAATTTTGTCCAAGTCGCAAGGTATCTCATGGCTTACATAAGATCTTGCCTTTCAGTCACCATCTTGAATTTCCTTTCTGAGAAGTCTTCTCTTATCTGCTTTATTTTGTTTTTAAATAGTCATAGAGTGTCCTCAAATTTTAAACCAAGCCTTTAAAGTGATTGCTGAAACTCTCCTCCTTGGAAGAGAGACTCAGAAAGGGCAGCCAGGTTTTACTGAGCCCAATGTGAAGCTGACAATTCCTGCAGTTCGTCATTTGCGACTGCTACATTTTAAGCTAGTTGTACTATAGTTAAGAAAAGAAAGTCAAAGCTGATGAACTAATAAATAAAAATCTGGTTTGTTTCAGATCATATTCTTTGCTGCATTTTATGAGAGATTTGTAGAAGATAAGATAAGACAATTTGTTGATTTGTGCTCTATGAGCAATGTAAGTAATTTTGATTTCATCACTGTAATTGCTATCTTTTAAAATGGATTAATATATTAGAAATTATTAGGAGGTTCCATTTTTTTTTAGCTTTAAATATAATGTTGTACTGCCTAATATCCAAAGCTAATGTTCTATATCATTGTGTGCGTCCTCAGCAGGCTTGGGGTTCTTGCCGTGGTGTACAAGAAGGCTTCAAATTGCCTGTAATATGGGTTAGGTTCTAAAGAGTAAACTGTCATAAACATCATACAGGGTTTCAGGCATGTAACTCCATATAGGCATATGACTAATTCTTCATGCTTTTATTTAAGAATGAAGCAATAACAAATCAGGACAGAAGGAAGGCATGCAGTCCATATATTGTAGGCCTTTCTATTTGTTTGTATTATAGCTTTTTCCTCTTAGAAGCTTCTCTGTTTTAATATGTTCATGGTTACAATTTCTACTTGCTACTTTTGGTTATCCATTGATTTCCTTTACTCTAATTTAAATACCCCTTACTGATGTCATCATTCTCTTGTAACCCCACTTACTGATTGCTATCTGGATCCACCCCAGATTTCTTCCAGTTTAAATTCTCACCCTTGAGACTTTGTAGCTGTCCTCTTATCAACCAAGGTAGAACACAACCAGAACCAGTCAATTCAGCTCATTTATTTAACCAGAAAAAGTGTTTTGTTTTTTTTTAATATCATTCAGCATTTTTTCTGTTTGAGCCCTCCCGGCCTAAACCTGCCGCTTCCACAAAGCTTCTGGATCTTGTTACCCTGTGGAATTAAAGACCTGAACTCAGGTCTGTTGTGTAAGTTAGGCTGGAGAGCTAAATTAAGTCTACTGCATGGAGGTGACCCAGATAGCTTTAAGAAACCATATTTAGTATGACGGACAAGTGATGTTCCTTACTGAGTAGATTTCTGTTATATATAGCTTGCTAGGAGTTGAAATGAAACCATTGAACTTATTTATTCTACTTCACTGAATGCCTTTTGAATTTTTTTTATTAGGATAAAAGCTATAGGTTGGTTTTTTTTTCTCCAGAGTCCTTGACTTAGATTTTTCTACTCAGGAGAACAGCTAGTGACTCTTGCTGTTAATAATCTGAACTCTAGGACTGGCAAAAGGGGTTTTGTGGCCCTAGGTAAATTGAATTATATGTATTGCACGTAAATCATTACTAAACATTTTTCTGACACATACATTTTGGTATTTTAGGACCTATTTTATCCAAGTAATAGAGCTGGCTCTGCTGGTATGCATTAGTAACTTTTTTTAGTTTTGAATCCATGTATTAAATAAACTATTTCCCCCTTTTTGTTTTTTAGATTTCAGTATTTCTCTTGTCACACAGAAGTTTTGGGTATTATATCCATGGTCGGTCTGTGCATGGACACGCAGATACCAATATGGAAGAAATGAATATGAACCTAAAGAGAGAAGCGGTATGCAAAGAAAATACAAATATACGTCTTTTGATTCCCTTTTTTGTAACTGAATGTAGAGAGTTTGGTGCATAACAGGTGCACAATTGTATGCCATATTGGACTCTGAGTTTGTTCTCTCCTTATGGAGAGAAGGAAGAATTGTAAGAGTTGGTCCTGGAATAGCAATCGCTTATTAGTTCTTCTACTTCAAAGACTGATTCCCTGGGTTATCGAAAGTTCTGTCTTTCTAAAATACAATTTTTTTTCTCATGTAGTTAAATACTATTGTTTTGATACTACAGATTTTTAGACTCTCTTAACACTCTGTAAAGAGGTGTCTACTAAGAGACCTTCATAAAGAGGCAAATCTGAAAAATACTTGTACAGAAAACAGTTTATTCTGTCTGCATTCTTCAATTCCAAATGCAGCTCTCTGGTGCCATTACTAATTTATTGTAGAAATCAGCTTAAATAGATGTTTTCACCCTCATCATAAAATATGCATCTGCTTAATCCTGCAGTGAAGTTAATTCGATATTAGTGACTTGTCATTACATTTCAGTTTTCCTGCATCACTGCAGGATGAAGTAGGGAGAAAAGGTGAGTATCATAAAGATACAAATAACTTTGATATTCTAGTAAATAAGATAAGGAAAAACTTAATTTTGAAATGTAGTTTTTTTTATCCCTAAAAGTTCCCTTTAAATTGATTCTCTCCCCACTTTAATAGCTTAATTTAAAGTAATTTAGAGAGAAGCATTTTCATTCTGTGAGAACATCAGTTTTTGAAACATTAGTCTTTCCTCCTTTGCTGTTACGTTTTTTTGGGGTTGTTTTTTAAGTAGGAACAAAGGAAAAGATGGAAAGAGTTGGGAATTTAAAGGAAGAGGGTAAGGGAAAGCAAAAAATGAGGGGAAAGAACTGAATAAATGGTAAACGCTTAACAATAAGTGGGGGGTGTGTGTGTGTGTGTGAAGATCAAAGATGTTCTAAAACTAACAAACTGTCTTCTGGTCTAAAGTAGGAAATATCCTCACAACAACTGGGATCAGGGGTTCTTGTCCTAAAATACTTTTGCTATCATAGACTTAACAGTGCCAAAGGATTCAAATATTCAGATATATCTAACCTTCTGTACTTGCATAAGAAAGAAGAGAATGGAAAAATTCTTGACTTTTCTGGGTTGTACATGCATATTTCCATTTCTTTATGCTATTTTATGGTTTTTTTTCAATTGTGCAGGAAAATTTGTGTAGTCAAAGAGGTTTATTACCCAACACAGATGGCCAGACATTTCAGATTTCCATTTCAAGCAAGATGAGACAGCAGTATGATAGGATTCATGAAACCCTAACAAGAGTATGTATGATATTTTTTTACACTGGCATTTTGCTATGTTTATATTTAAAACATGACAGACCAAGGATGTGTGCAGTCTTTAATTTAATGTTCCCATCATAATATTTTTCAGAAACATGGTCCTGCTAGACTTTTAGATTCATCTGCAACTACTTTTGAACAGAGTACTAAGGCATACCATACCATGAACAAATTTCTTGGCTCCTTTATTGACCATGTACGTATACAGACTTTATTTATCAGGCTAAATAGAATGAAAGTGTGAGAGATGAGAGGTTGTTATTTACCTTTTGGGATGTAAGGTTAAAGACTGGTCATTGGAGATTGTATTGTTACTACTGCTCCCCTGTCTGCCCAACCCTCCTGCATCTGGACCCCCATCCCTGCACCCAGACCTCCCCCTGCACTTAAAGCCCCACCTCCTATACACTTGGACCATCCCACGAGCCCCCCACACCTAGATCCCAACCCCCCTGAGCCCCAACCAGCTCCATCCAGATCCCCCTGCTGAGCTCCCCAGATTCCCCACCACCAAGCCCCATGTCCACACACTCAGAAACACCCCCCGTGAACCCCAGCTACATTCACCTGGATCCCCTGCAGAGTCCCATTGCCCCTGCACCCAGAAACCCCCCAACGAGCCCCTATGCATCCAGATGCCCTCTGCACCCAGACCTTCCCCCACAGAGCTGCCAGTGCTCAGATTGGCTCACATAGAACCCTCTCACCCACACCTGGATCCCCCCACACTAAGTCCCTCCACACTTGTATCCTGCCGCGCTGAGCCTGGCTGCCCACACCTGGTGTGCCTGGCACAGTTTTGCTCACCCTGGTGAGTTGCTTCACCTGCTACTCTTGAGGCAATAAATAAATATGGAGGTTCCAGCACGGACTGTGGCAGGACTGGCCCTTGTGCTGTGTCAGGGTCAGGTGTAGCCTCACCACTCGGTGTCCTGGGGGCGAGTTGTAGGGTGATCTCTCACCTCTGTGCAGCCATTGGCTTGTGTTCACTGCTGCTATGCTGGAGCCTCCACATCTATTTATTGACAAAATTTGCAGAATTTTAAAATATTGTGCACAGAATTTTTAAATTTTTGGCTCAGAATTCCCTCAGGAGTAAACACAGTGGACAGTAGTCTTTTAATTCATACTGCTATTTTAAGTAGTTATTCTCTAACTTTTGTAAAGTGCACTTCTAGCATTTTTTATCCTGAGGATCACAGAGCTAAGTACTAGGGTTTTTTTTCCTCTTGTAGGTTCATAAGGATATGGATTATATTGTAAAGGACAAGTTGCTGCTTGAACGAATTATTGGCATGGAGTTCATGGAACCAATGGAAAAAAGTATCTTTTACAATGGTATCAGCTTGATCTCTTTGACTTAATATTTATTTCACTATAAATGTGCAGGGTGCTATTCAAACAATAAAATGTCATGTCCCTGCCCTTGGGGTTCACACTCTAAATTGGAGTTTACAACAGAGAGGTGTGACAGTGAGAATTGTCAGGATATGGGAGATAGCTGCCGTGCGGGCGTTAGCCAGGGTTACAATACCTTGGGTCATGAGGGTTGTTCTTCAGTGACATGCCTTTATAACAGGTCTTAAGTATCTGAAGGGTTGCTACTTGGAGGTGTGTACACGTTTACATAGTACTCTTTATGACTTGACATCTAGGTCTGATACTGGCCAGCAGTCCTTGTTTAATTAGAATGCCTCTCGGCATAGTTGGTGATTGTATTGCTTGTTAAACTGCCTGAAGTGGGGAAATTTCAGAAGCCATTTTCTGAAGGAAAAGCAAGGTTACTCATCAGGAACTATCATTATTTGAGACTCTTACCTATACATATTCACAATATCAACTCACCTTCCCATCTTTCTTAGAGTTCTGTTTCCAAGGTTTAGTGGAAGAAAATGAGGAGGTTGAGGCTGCACAGCTTTTTTTTATAGCCTCTCCTCCAAATGCTTGGTGCTGGGAAACAGCACTTGTGCAACCCCAACAGGCACTGCTTTCTAGAAAGTTCCTGTGGTGCCAAGGATGTGTATCTCACAGATGTACAAGGCCACACTTAATGAGCAGTAACTTTTCTTAGAGGGAACAAGAAAGACCAGTTTCAGAGGAACAGGGGAAATTACAGGATTTCAGCTGCACTTGATAAATCCTGCACTTGATAAATCCTGCACTGCATCCATTAAACTAGAGCAGAGAGGCTTAATGTTCCCTCATGTATCCTGCATAATATAGGGATAACCACATGTCACTTCATGTGGCAATCAGGTCAGTATTATATTACCTGTATTTTGTGGAGCCTGTGCTATATCTGGAATCTGCAGCTGTGTGATAGTTTAAAGATGACATAAACAGTTGAATGTTACTACCTAGAGGAACAAAATGGCAGAGGAGGTTGGGATCCTAACCACAGCCAGTGTAAGTTGAGTTTAGGCCTTTTTTGGCTAGCTCTTGAGAGAATAAAATGCAGATAAAAGACTCCATGAAATGTGCCAAGCCACAGTTAGGAGATATTTACCTTAAAATATATGGAAATTGGCTAACCATTAGGAAACCAGATTAGACACATGCCTCTTTGAAGCTGTGGAAAAATTGGGAGAGGATTTCTCTTTTCCAATTACTTATATTCAAGTAGATCTGTTACTAGATTTTATGCTTCCTGGTCAAAATGTTTTCTGATATTTTTATATTGTTCCTTTTTCTTTGCTATTATTATTATTGTGTATAAATTCATGTTTCTCTGTAGGGAATGTTTCATATTGATAAAAGACATAGAAGAGGATAAGTGATCTGAACTTGAAAACATACTATATTAAAACAAAGGGATTTGTCTGTCCTGAAAACCAAATGAGGAAACATAACTAAAGATCTCCTGTTACTGAGGCCCTGATTCAGCAAAGCATTTAAGCACATTTAATTGCTTTGCTGAATCGGGGCCAGAGTCAGCACTTGCTCAAGATGTTAGTGACAAGGAACTCAGACGTGCATATGACCTAAAAATGGCTAAGTTTACCATCAATCTGGACAATCTGATTTAGACTTTCAGATTAGGTGCATGTAGGTATATGAATGTAGTTGCGAATGTGGCACACCTCTTTTTTGAAAATCTGTCACTTTGTCAAGAAAGCTATATTGTAGATTATATTTAAAAGCTATTATGTTGTTTTTGGTTAAGAACAATATCATAATTATGCTTCTGTGGTGTATTTCCTTGTCCTAAATTTCTATTATTGTTTTATCAATCATAGAATATCAGGGTTGGAAGGGACTTCAGGAGGTCATCTAGTCCAACCCCCTGCTCAAAGCAGGACCAATCCCAGATAGATTTTTGCCCCAGATCCCTAAATGGTCCCCTCAAGGATTGAACTCACAACCCTGCATTTAGCGGCCAATATTCAAACCACTGAGCTATCCCTCTCCCCCTAATATCCTATAATCTTAGGTATGCTGACCTGTATTAGGGAACGTCACAAATCATCATCACAGAAATTCAGATTTAATTTATATTTGTTTACAAGAAGTTATTTTCTTTCTATAGATGAAGGACATTCTTTCAGCGATGTTCTCTTTTACGGCAATGAGGCCACACTTCTCATCTTCGATATACTGTTTTTCTCTGTTGTGGATTTGGCTTCACAAAGTTTTGTCCTAGCAGCTGTTCTCACATATTTGCAACAGGAGGTAAATTTGCATTTTTTAAACCCCATATTTTAAAAATAAGGTAGTTTATCTAATCATGTATTTCATAGGGTGTGCTCACAGAAAACTATACTAACAAACTATTTTAAAAAATACTGGATTTTCTCATAAAATAAGAAAAGACTTATGAACCAAAAAAAAATTTACATTGCATGTTTATGCACCATGTATGTATAGGACACAAATAACAGCACTCAAAAGAAAATACACAGAGCAATGAAGATTAATCAGAGTCCCAGAATAGCTAATGCTGGGACTTTCAAAGGGTCCAAAGGGAGTTAAGTGCCCAAATCCCACTGAAATCTAATGAGCTGAGCACCTAACTCTCTTAGGCCCCTTTTGGAAAGCTCCACCAAAATGAATGTATTTCCATTAATGTTTAGTTTCTTCCTCTTTCTCCATCACACAATTCCATATGTGATCAACTTGATCATTTTTGTAAATGTCCCCAGTAGTAAAGATTTTTGGACTATAAACTGTTTAAGATATGAATAGAAAGTTCTAATGTAATAATAAGTACAAATATCAAAAATATTTGGAGGGTTCAGTCTCTTCCTCAGAAGGGAAGGGATGCTACAGATATAATTAAAGGATTCTTATTTTGGACATGATAACAAATTGCTTGACTCTCCACTCTTGGAAAAACATCTTGGATTACAGTATCATTAGTGTGACACACAGACAATCCAGGTCATATGGTATTACCATTATCACGATCATAGTTTACAGGTTTTTAAAGTCCCTGGGCTCAAGCATCTTAACTGTTGAGATGTAATAATATCTGTCATTTAACATTTGATTCCTAAATTAAAAAGCCTATTGCAGGTGTACTGTTGTGGAAAGTCCCAACATTTGACAGAGTACATAATTGATTAATTATTTTGTATCATGTACAGAAACTGAATTATTTAAAATATTTCTTCCATTGTTATGAAACTTGTTTAATATTATATTTAGATTTTTAGGTTTATTCGTAACACTGCTGGGCAGAAGAATTTGGCATCCAAAACCTTGGTGGATGAAAGATTTCTTATTTAATTGACTCAAAAGATGAAATACTTTGTACAAGAACTAATCATGGAATGAAACCGTCCTGAGCTACAGATTAGTCCGCAGTGCTATGTAAATATTAATGTAAATCTTTTGACTTTTTTTCTTTTTATCTTGTGCGCTAGAAAGTTTTGTTTTTGTATAACTTTCAGAGGTTTTTGTGTTGTGAATAGTAAACCATATGTCTTGATACGTGACACCAAGACAGTCAGAAATTAAGCTGAGTACTGTCATTATCAGAAGATAAAATCAATTTATTGCCTTCAGTGAGGGTATATGCCATTTCTTTTTAAGAGATAATTTCAGTGCTTCTGCTGCTGACTGGAGTTATAATTTTCCTCATATATACATGTGTTTCCAAAATATCTTAAAGAAATTATCCCTTATTTTCGGAATTTACTATGAAATACAATCAAATGTATTTCAGGTTCACCACAAGTGAGGATCTGCCATGAATTCCTAACTAGTATTTAAACAAATACTTAGAAGACCATTGAGACTAAGTAGTTGAATCTTTCTCACTTATCTAAAATAACTTCAACGTGAAAGTTTAAATTGTTTGATTGCTGATGCAGTTTGATCCACTTTAGCCCACCCTTTGGGTTTGTCTAATTTATCGTTGGGGCAGTATTGCTTTTTTTTTCTGCATTGATTGCATATAACATAGCACATGTGTGTTTGAACATTTGCTAGTCTCACAACCGTACAGCTGTGTGGCCCAGTGAATAGGGCAAAGGATGGAGATGCAGGAGGCCTTGATTCCTTGTTCCTGATCTTCTGTGGAATTAATGTGACCTTGAGCAGGGCTCTTAACTGCTCTGGGCTTGTTTTCATAGACATGAAATTGAGGCACTGAAACTTACCTTTTTTGAATGCACTGAGATGCTCTGTGGATGGAAAGAGCTGTGCAAGTGCCTATTCTTATATTACTGTTTTAATATATTCCCTGATTATCCCATTTTCTGACATCATTTCCTCATGATTTAAAATAGTGACCATATCCCACATACATTACTTCAGCCATTGGAATGTAATCAGCTGAATAGTTGTTTAAAATGCTACTTACTAAGAGTTCAGGGAGATTTTCAAAGGCTAAAGGGGCAGGTGAGTGCCTAATCCCCAATCGTGCCTTTGAAAAGTCTCCCTGCTCTAGTGTGTTTTAAAATAACATTTGTTTTTCAGTAAATGATTACTCCACTGCATGGTGTCACGGTTTCATAGCCATGCCACTTATCTTAAGATAATTCAGCAGGGAACAATCATCAGCAAAAAACATAAAGATCCGAGTTCAGAAAAGCATCTCTATTTAAGAATAGCACTTAAGTCCCATTTAAGACAATGGGACTTAAGCAGATGTTTAATTTTAAATGTGCTTATCTGACCCAGGGCCAACATATCTGATAGAGGTGTTATATTTGAGATTCTTCTTAGCTACATAAAGAGGAAGATGTCTATTATGGTGCCATATCATGTCTTTAAGCTGTGGTTACCATAGATTTCAGTCTCAAAGCCATTACAGACCCCAGTATGCTTACTTTTGGTTTGCAAAAACAAATGCTACTTGCTAATTCGAAATAGTTACCATTAACTGGTAAAATGTTGTGACTCTCCTGAGGTCATGGTGAAGTTAAATGGCATAATCTGAGGGCCTGACTTTCAGTGGGGCATCCATTTATTCACATGCAGCTTATCACAAGACTATATTTCCATACACAGTTCCTGTGCACTAAAACCTGTTCACACAGATAACTGATACTAATACTGTATGTGTACACACAGTACTTTGTTCAGGAAAGTTTTGTCGTAAAGCGTTTTCAGTGCAAAAATTCCAATATCTGTGTGAACAAGTATTAGTTCACAAAACTGTGTGTGCTGGTGTGGACAAATTGGATGCCATAGCTTGGAAATCAGGTACAGTAAATAGGGCTCACTGTAGCTTCGTTCATTGTTATTGTTATGGTGGCTTTAAAGCATGCTTCTCCTCTGAATAGTGGCTGTATAAATGACATTGTAGTGTTCTGCGGTGGTATCTCTCTGATTTCTTTATCAAATGTGCTCTATTGAAAAGTATAAAGATTTTTTTTTCTAATTGCCAACTCTGCAAACTGAGCCTTTTGCCATCTTATGCATCATAGCCAGTAATAAAAATTCTGCGACCCAAATTTATGCCCTCATGAGTCCTGTGCAGCCCCATTGCCTTGAATGCCTTTGCACATGTATAACTTAGCAGATCTTAATAAACAATTCTGTTGCTGAGGTACAAAATGGTCTTGTACAAGATGGTAGCTCACTGAGTCTTGACTAACGCAAGACTAACCACAGGCTAACAGGCATGAAAAGCTCTAGGAACTAATTTTTGTCACTTAAATGAGCAAATAGACCTTGAATGCATGCAATGCAGATCTGTCGTATAAGAAAGTGCTGTTTTTATACAGTCACTTTTCAGAGTAGAACCACTTTTTAAACATATCTTCTCAAAAATATTTTGATTTATTGCTTACTTGAGTCAATTCAATTATATTGCCTCTTAATTTGTATTTAGTAAGCTTAATCAATTAAGATTTATTACACTAGTATAATCTGGAAATAATTCAGTGGGAAGGTACTGCATAACAGTGTTTGTGTGTATCACACAGTAGTCACAACTCAGGTGCATAATGAAGCATCTAAAAAGTATGCTCTCATAGTGTTAATTTGCTTACAATAAAGTTAGTTTTCTATATAATTTCTGAAGTTCTGGTGTGTCTTATATTATGAATTTGGTTTGTAAATTAACCCTCCTTCTTACTTTTTAGCATATTTTTCAAGATTTCTACCACATTTTATAGTCATTTTAGTAACTTTAGATTTAAGAGAGTCATTAGGTACTAGTAGAACCATCAATACTGTCCCTGAGTGGATGTGTTGCCTAGCATTTTCATCTCTGTAATTGGCTCTCAGTGACCAGGTAAAAGAGCTGTTCAAATAAAACTTGCCTATGTGAGGGGGATGGATGGGGGTTCTAGCCACGGCTTAGTTTTGACCTGAACACCTTTCTCTGAATAGGAAATAATCTTTCCCCTTTCATTCTTCCTAAATGGTCAGTTCCTCTTTGAAAAGCAGCTTCCACTCATTCTTCGTTAATTTTGAGATTGAATTCAGAGAAGACACCGGTAACTTACATACCACTTTTGGTCCAATAAAAGATATTACCTCATCCATGTTGGCTCTCTAATATCATGGAACCAACATGGCTACAACAACACTACATACAACTTTTGGGCAGAGCACACAAAAGCTTTGGATTCCTTACAGTTTGGAGGGATTTTATTGAGGGGAGGGTTTCACTTGTTAAAAACAAATTCTAAGTAAATACAAAAATGTTCTTTCAGGGTTAATTAAATATCTCTCCTCCTGTGTATTTTCTTTTTATGGGCATCTAGGTAAGAAAGAGGGTACTACAGCTACCAAGATGAAAGAGCTTTATGTAAGCTCAAAAGCTTCTCTCTCTCACCAACAGAAGTTGATCCAATAAAAGATGTTACCTCACCCACTTTGTGTGGTTTCAACTGAGAGAGACAGTCAAGAAATAATTGCAGATGATGAAACCTCCATTAGGCAGTTGAATTTTTCTTTCATACCTGCTTTATAATGGCTACGTGAAAAGCATCGGTTGTGCTTTGTTCTCATTTTGGTGGACATTTGTTCAAGAAATAACACTTTTGATTAGATTTCCCAATTACATATTTTTACTAATTAATTATAGTGGATCTTTTTCATATTCAGTTAGTTGATTTCTACTTTATGCTTGTAAACATTTTATAATGAATCATATTATTTCAATCTTTCCATTATACGTGTCTCTCTGAGGAATAAGGGAATTTTAAAGGATTTGGGGATTTTTGTGGTCAATGATAATTGTTATATCATGATGATTGAGGGTTGTATCATTCCTCCTACTTCAAGGAGCTTGAGAGGAACTGATCTACGGGAGAGGAATGCTGCCTCTGTGATATCGTCCTTGTCCCTCAACCTGCAGAAGGTCTTTTATAGGTGCATCATGGGAACTGGGCTTTGTAGATGGTGAGCGGATAGCATAATGGCTGCTCTGCTATACAATATTGTGCGTCACCACACCTGCTGGATGAACTAGCATATCGCTGGGTGCTGATGCCTTAAGATAACAGTGCTAAAAAAGTCAATGTAAAGTAAAAACAACTTACACTGACTGGGTTATATGCCATGATACATTTTAGAAAAGGGACTGAGTGTGCGGAAAGGAAAATTAAAATCCATATTGTGGCAAAGTACCTGCTTCTCCCCAGCTGGCTCAGTCCCTTTTTGCCTTGGGGACACAGGCTTGGGCAAAGTAAAAACCTTCCCAGTCACGCAGGGTCTGGCTGATCCTCCTCTCAGTCAGCCCCTTGCTGTTTTTCTCCCCTTCTGGGGACAGAGTGCAGTCTTCCTTGCTGGAAGAGGGCAGAGCCTTGCTGCACCTATTTGCTGGCTGCTTCTCTGCTTCTCTCACTCCCCCCCTGTTTCCCTGCCACGGAGGGTTTAAAAAGGTCACCAGCAATTGGGGCCAGCTGAACCAAATTAGTTCCCTGGTAACCCTTATTCCAGCTGAACCTAATGTCTCACAACTGCCTCTCCTCAATGGATAGGGAGAAGCCTTTTAACCCCCCTGGGACTAATTCCTACCCCCCGCCTTTGTAGCCATTTGGCCTGGGTTTGCCACATATCCCCCCCCCCCGCTCAACACTACGGGGTTGGGCTACTTGGGTCGGAAAGCAGTGCACCCTTGACAGGCCATCTGCATTGCCATGTTGGGTTCCAGACCTATGTCGTACTTTGAAGTGAAAGGGTTGAAGCGACAGAAACCATCTTGTTACCCTCGCATTTTTGTCCTTGTTTTGGTGCATCCACTGCAAAGGGGCATGGTCCGTCACCAGGGTAAACCGCCGCCCAAGTAGATAGTAGCGGAGGCTTTCTATGGCTCACTTTACTGCCAGGCATTCCTTCTCCACTATGGCGTATTTCCGTTCCCTAGGTAGGAGCTTCCTACTGAGGAAGAGGATGGGGTGTTCGTCATCTCCAACCATTTGTGAAAGCACTGCCCCCAGCCCTACTTCTGAGGCATCCGTTTGTAGGATAAACTCCTTCCCCCAGTCCGGAGCTACTAGTACGGGGTCTGTGCAAAGGGCCGTCCTCAGATCGGCAAAAGCGGCTTCTGCTGCAGCAGACCATTTTACTATGTCTGGGCCCCGAGCTTTGGTTAGGTCTGTTAATGGGCATGCCCTGGTGGCGAAGTGGGGAATGAACCGCCTATAGTACCCCACTAGTCCCAGGAACGCTCTGACCTGTTTTTTCCGGAGTGGTCGGGGCCACTTCTGTATAGCTTCCAACTTGTTGAGTTGGGGCTTCACCACGCCCCTCCCCACTACATACCCCAGGTACTTGGCCTCAGCTAACCCGAGTGAACATTTGGACGGATTTGCAGTCAGTCCTGCCTTCCTCAGGGTGTCCAGGAATGCCTCCACCTTCTCCATGTGTGTCTCCCAGTCGGGGCTATAGATAATGACGTCATCGAGAGAGGCTGCCGCGTACTTTCCGTGGGGTCGTAACAGTTTGTCCATTAGCCGTTGGAAGGTAGCGGGAGCCCCATGCAACCCAAAGGGGAGAACAGTGTACTGATATAGTCCTTCTGGAGTTGCAAAGGCCGTCTTCTCCTTGTCGGTCTTGGCCAGGGGGATCTGCCAATAGCCCTTGGTAAGGTCAAGGGTAGACATAAACCGTGCCTTTCCCAATCGGTCAATCAGCTCGTCTATCCTGGGTATAGGGTATGCGTCGAATCGGGACACCTCATTCAGTTTGTGGAAGTCATTGCAGAACCTCGTACTGCCGTCCAGCTTAGGCACTAAAACCACGGGACTGGACCATTGACTATGAGATTCTTCGATGACTCCTAAGGCCAGCATCTTCCTGACCTCTCTCCTAATCTCTTCTCTCTTGGCCTCCGGGATCCGGTATGGCTTGATGTTCACCTTCACCCCGGGCTCTGTGAAGATGTGATGGTGAACCTCAGTCGTCCTGCCTGGTTTTTCTGAGAACACATCCTGGTTGCGTTCTATCAGGCTGATCACTTCTGACCGTTGTTCCGGAGTCAACTCCGAGGATATTCCCACCAGGTCGGGCTGGTTGCTTGTAGGGGATGGTGCCCCCAGCGCAACCACCGGAGTTTCTCTATCCTGCCACGGTTTCAACAGATTTATATGGTAGATCTGCTCCAGCTTCCGGCGACCTGGCTGTCGGACCTTATAGTCGACTTCTCCTATAGCCTCTATTACCTCATATGGCCCCTGCCACCTGGCCAGGAGCTTGCTCTCCGCTGTGGGTATGAGCACCATCACCCAGTCCCCTACCTGGAACTTCCGGATCCTCGCTTGACGATTGTAGTACGTCCGTTGTGCCCCTTGGGCCTTCTCCATGTGTTCGCGCACAAGGGGGGCGACTCGGGCTATTCTGTCTTTCATCTCCAGCACATGTTCTACAACGTTTCTCCCCAGGTTCGGCTGTTCTTCCCAGTCTTCTTTAGCCAGGTCCAGTATGCCCCTGGGGTGGCGACCATATAACAGCTCGAAGGGGGAGAATCCAGTGGAAGCCTGAGGAACCTCCCGTACAGCAAACAGGACATAAGGCAGGAGGGCATCCCAGTCTTTCCCATCACGACTAATCACTTTCCGTAACATGTTTTTCAATGTCCTATTAAAACGTTCAACAAGGCCGTCGGTCTGGGGATGGTAGACCGACGTTCTAAGGGTCCGTATATGGAGCGTGGTACATAGGTCCTTCATCAGTTTAGACACAAAGGGGGTCCCTTGGTCTGTCAGGATCTCCTTAGGTATTCCTACTCTGGAAAAAATTTGGACCAATTCTTTGGCTATGGTCTTGGACATGGTATTCCGTAGGGGTACGGCCTCGGGGTACCGGGTGGCATAATCTAGCACTACCAGAATGTACTGATGGCCCCGGGCTGACTTCTCCAATGGCCCTACAATGTCCATAGCTATTCGCTCAAATGGAACCTCGATAATTGGCAGAGGTACCAAAGGGGCCCTTAAGTATGGTCGGGGCCCATGTATTTGGCATTCTGGACAGGAGGTACAATATCGCCGGACGGCCGCATAAATGCCAGGCCAAAAAAACCTCTTTAGGATCCGATCAAGGGTCTTATCTACCCCTAGATGGGCCCCAAACAGATGACTGTGGGCCAGATCCATTACCGCCCTCTGATGCTTTCGGGGGACCAAGAGTTGTTCTATAACTTGGTCTTGGACCCGGACTACTCTATATAGCAGATCTTCCTTAATCATGTAATATGGCCCTGGGCCCTTAACTCTCCCCTCCACTGGGACCCCATTTACCTCGACTACTTCCTTGTGAATATTGTGGTATATGGGATCATTGGCCTGATCCTGACCAAAATTCCTGCGTGCGGTCCCCATTTGACCAAATTCTGGGGGGTCTACCTCCGTCTCCTCCTCGGGGACAGCCCCTGGGGAACCAGGCCCAACGATAGGGTTTTGGATGGCCGACCCAGTCCCGCTGTCAGCCAAGCCCCTCCTTTCCCCTGCCAGCGTAGACTTCTGGTACCGGGTCAGGATCCGCGTCCCCCTCCTTTTATCCACCCTCCGTTCCCTCCAAGTCTTCCTGGGCTTCCCCGGCGGGGAGAACAAATCCTGGCTAAACTCATGGAAGGCTGGGGAAGGGTCATCTATCTGGACCACGCCTTGGGTCCCAGGGTCATTATTTTCTTCTACCTCGTCCCCGGGGAGTAGGCCATCAAACCCCGGGAAATCTCGTCCGATAAGGACAGGGTACGGGAGTTTCGGAACTACTCCCACTGTCAACTTAGTGGGGTTTCCGAGAACTTCTATGCTTACGGGGATGGTTGGATAATAGTTGACATCCCCATGCACACAGGATATTCCCGAGCGTTTGGCCCGGGATAGTTGGTCCTGCCTGACCAGCTTCCCCGAGACTAATGTGACTGCACTTCCCGAGTCAATTAATGCCGTGGTCTCTATACCGTTCATCTTAACAGGCCTAGTGTATCTATGCGGGACCATCGCAACCCCAACCAGACTTATTAGATCACATAGTCCCCTTATATCTCCCAGTTCACACTGCATAGGCTCTCCTAGATTTGGGCATTGGGCAGCAATATGCCCCAATTCGCCACAGGCATAGCATCGGTACCCCGCTTGGGGCAGCCCCCTATTTTTCGGGCTGCTGGGATTTATCCCCTGAGTCTTTCTCCCCCAGTCCTCCAGCCTCTCCGGGACTGCCGGCTGCTTTCCCGCCTCCTTCCTCCTCTCCATTGTCCGGCCTGGCGTTAGGGCAAACCGGGGCCTCGGCGCAGAGACTGGTCTCCGATTCTGGTGTTGTACCAATATAATAAAAACCAGCAGGATCTTATTAAGAGGGATAAGGCAAAGATGCCACATTTATTGTAAATACCATAACAAAACAAAAGACAATGTTTTCCTACTTGTTTCCATTACTACTTATTCCTTATACACACACAGACACACATATTCATCCACACAATCATTCATTCAGGTTCTGTATAGATGTTATAGTTACCAGCCTAGATGTTGCTCATGCCAAGTTACTGGCCAGGTATCTTGGTCATGAGGATGGAGCCGAGTCTGTGTCAGATGCATCTGATGCTCCTGGAGGTTGGTATCAGAACCATAGACTCAAAGTCCTCAGTCTTTAGAGTCCAGTTTTATAGGGATTTTTCCCTATGTTAGTTCATAGGAGTTGCCTCATTCTGCTGTTGCTAAATCAATCAGCAGATGGCTGGCTCCATTCTGTCAGATGCTTGTTTTTCCTTCCTTTGAGGTGTGGTGGGTCATCTGGTTGATCCCACTTGACACCTTCTTCAGCCAACACTGAATTCTTCAGACTGGTAACTCCCTAACCATTCAGTCACATACATTCTCTATCTTAATCACATCTATTTCACTGTCTCTTTGCTTTTTGGGGTGTTACCAATTTATGTGAGACTCCCTGTCTTTTAACAATCAAAGATAAAGTGAGATGAAAACTTACAGAGGGTGGGGGTCTCTATTTATACACTATAACAGCTACTGTTTTGGCTTACTTAGAGTTAATTAATGTTTAACAAGTTTTATACAAAGTATTTCTTTGAGCAGGCTTCACACAGACACAGCTGGTGGCTTGCAGGTTAGAATCACAAATTTACTTTTAACATAAACCTTTAGTTATGAGGCATCAATTAACAATAAGTCATTTTTCATATAAACCATGTCTAATATAAACCTTCTTTAATATCCCTACACTGGCGCCTCCCTTCCTCGGTGGTCCGAGAAAGTTCTTGGGCTGCCAAGTGTCTCTCTACGAGAGCAACTAGTTCATCACAAGAGGAGGGATCATTTTGGCAGACCCACCCTCGTATGTCTGGCGGCAACCCCCTCATGTACCTGTCCAATACCAGGATTTCCACTACCTTCTCTGGCCCATGGGTCTCAGGGCGGAGCCACTTCCGGGCGAGGTGTATCAGGTCAAATAGCTGGGACCTTGGTGCTTTGTCGTCCCGGTATTTCCACTCATGGAAGCGCTGGGCCCTCATGGCTGGCGTCACTCCTGTCCTCGCCAGGATTTCCACCTTCAGCTGGGGGTAATCCATAGCTGTGTCTGCGGTCAAGTCAAAGTAGGCCTTCTGGGCCTCCCCACACAGGAATGGGGCCAGGAGGCCTGCCCACTGGTCTTGGGGCCAGGCCTCCCGCAGTGCCGTCCTCTCGAATGCGAGGAGATATGCCTCTATATCATCATCTGTAGTCATCTTCTGTAAATAGTTGCTAGCCCGTAGCAGCCGGGTCCCCTGGGCCCCGTGCATCAGCGTGGCCAGGGCTTTCAGCTGGCCCACTACTTCATTCAGGGTGGCTCGATCTTGGGCCGCCTGGTTCATCAGCAGCTGGTTGGTCTCCTGTTGGATACGTACTGCCTCTTGCTGGGCCGCCGCCTGTACCCTGGTAGCCTCTTGCTGGGCTGCAGTGGCCTGTAACAGCGCCTTCACGACGTCCTCCATTTTTTTTTTATTAATTAATTTTTTTATTTTTTTTTGTGATTTACCTTGCCCTGAGGTGGCTTGCCACAGAGCCACACTCACTAATACATCCCACTCCTGACACCACGTATGGCAAAGTACCTGCTTCTCCCCAGCTGGCTCAGTCCCTTTTTGCCTTGGGGACACAGGCTTGGGCAAAGTAAAAACCTTCCCAGTCACGGAGGGTCTGGCTGATCCTCCTCTCAGTCAGCCCCTTGCTGTTTTTCTCCCCTTCTGGGGACAGAGTGCAGTCTTCCTTGCTGGAAGAGGGCAGAGCCTTGCTGCACCTATTTGCTGGCAGCTTCTCTGCTTCTCTCACTCCCCCCCTGTTTCCCTGCCAGGGAGGGTTTAAAAAGGTCACCAGCAATTGGGGCCAGCTGAACCAAATTAGTTCCCTGGTAACCCTTGTTCCAGCTGAACCTAATGTCTCACAGCTGCCTCTCCTCAATGGATAGGGAGAAGCCTTTTAACCCCCCTGGGACTAATTCCTACCCCCCCCCCCCTTTGTAGCCATTTGGCCTGGGTTTGCCACAATATATAAATACTAAAAAACAGTAAAAAGGAAAAGTCTCTAGATTTTTTTACATACATCAAAAGGGAAGAATGAATGAGGGGGGGAAAAAAACAAAAAACCCACCACCAAATTCCTTATATGTAGTCAGTTCTGATGCTGCTGGCTTTAAATAATGCTAGTTAGGTTTTTGCATATGCTTGCTGAACTACAGAGAGTGTCTGTCTCAGAGCCTGGGTGCCACCAGTTCTTTCAGGCACAGGCCTTTGAGCAGTAGTGCTACTGTTTTCTGAGACAGAAGCTTGTTCCAAGTAAAGCACAGTACAGCAAGTCAGTCTGTGGGTTACAAAGAACTAATGAGATCAATGTCCTCAGGAAAAGCTGCAGCTTCCAAATATTGAAAAGGTGGAAGAATGATTCCTGATTGCTACTGAAAACTTAATTTTCATAATTAAGTCATGGACTAAAATTAGCTCCTAGTTACCCATCCTTTTGCCTTCCTGCATAGATAGGGTCATCACCACCAAATAAACTGTATTTCCATCCCCCCCTAAAAAAATACCTCTATCGTATCCAGGTGGACCTTCAACAAGCTCTCTCTTATCCACATCTTAATTATCTGTGACTGGGTGAGACAGCAATGTAGATTAGGCCTTCACATATTGTTGACACTGAGATCTTACTACCCTATCACTTCTCCTAGTGACTTCACTCACACCAACATCTATAAATCTGACCCTGGGGAACTCCATAGGAGAAAGCATTTGGGGCTGATTAGAAATTACCCAGCAGCACCAGCTAAAAAGTACCTGTCAGGAATGAACAAAGCCACTCAGCCACTGTTTTGGCCAATCTGCAGCCACACTGGACAAACTAGTTGAAGCTATAGTAGGGACAGAATTGTCAGACACATAGATGAACATGATTGTTGGGGAAGAATCAACATGGTTTTTGTAAAGGGAAATCGTGACTCATCAATCTAAGTGCCTACTTAGCGGTCTTTCTTCGAATAGTTGTAAATAGTTACCCATTAATGTTAATTAGTTGACTAGTACTTAGCTGGGGATCTTCCCTGATTCCCTTTCCACTGGCCCCGGGGCATGCCTCGGTCCCAGGGCTTTAAGCCCTTTGAGAAGTGCCTGAAGCCTATGCCACCTGGCAATCCGCACCACTCCTGCCTCAAGTGCCTCGGAGAGGGTCATCAGGTGGATAGGTGCAAGATTTTCAGGGGCTTTAAGCCCAGAACAAAGAAGAAGAGAGATTCTCGCCTGACACTCCTCCTAATAGAATCTGTACTTTGCCCACAGCCAGCACCAGCAGCCTCAGCGTGCAGCGCGCTGGCATCAGTGCAGGAACCGTCACACAGAGGAAGGACTCCAGTAAGGACCATTGGCACCGCTCCTCAGCCCCAAGGCCCAGCTCCACCTTGCGGTACCGTTCACAATCGCTGGTGCCGCATAAGAAGAGGGCGGCAGAAAGGGGCCGCTCGCCGGCACAGCACACCAGTGGGGTGTGTCCTGTGTTGAGACACCCCAAACCTGGCCTGTAAGTCCCACAGCTGTTGACTCCGGCCATGACAGGGGGGCTGTCGAGTCTGGTGTGGATATACTCTCCGGTGCTGGAGGACTTGGAGGGAGAAGCTCTCGATCTTCCCTCCACATTGGACACATTTGAAGCAGCACGGTATCTGATCGCCATGACTGCTGAATCCCCAGGCCCATGCCCCGACACCTACCATGGCACCGACATCGATGGCCCCGATGTTGGCAGCACCGATGGTGGCACCGGCCACCATCAGACATAGGGGCAAGCCCACGATGATGGGTCATCACTTATCCTCACCGCGGCACCGATCTCCGGAATTGTTGGATTCTCCTCCGCTTTGGTCTGCATCTGAGTACTTCTCTGAGTCAGAGGTGGAATCTTACATCTCCAGGCAGAGCCAGTACGGCTCTAGATCCCGGCACCGCTTGAGAAGCGATGCAACCCAACCGGCGCCAACGGTGTCATGGCCTCCCCAGTGGCAGGGGCCGGCCCAGTGGCCCTTCTGGACTCCATGGGCCTACCATCAGGCCCAGGGACCAGGCTCAAGGGCGACTTTGGTGGCCTTGGGACACCATGGGACCCCGTCAGCCACATAGGTCTCAAGGGATCCAGGAGTGCAGGCTGCGTCCCGAGAGGAAGACCTGGGGCAATCTGACCCTCAGATGGGAGCTGTTGCCCCACCCTTGGTGCAAGGAAAGACACCTATAGCAGATGCACCTGAAACTGTCCTGGTTACCACCAAGGAACTGGAAGGGCAAGAGGACCCAATCCCTCCAAGGCATCTTCCTCCTCCTCGCCCGATGAGGCAGTGGCTGGGACGACTACCTCTCTGCCATCAATGGACACCAGGGCCCATCAGACTTCCTTCTCCAGGTGGCACAAAACTGTAACGTACATGCCAAGGAGGTCGCAGAGGATTCAGACTCAATGGTTGATATCCTGGCTCCTGAGGGGCCCTCTAGGGTGGCTCTTCCTCTTATTAAGACTATTGTAAATACAGCTAAGGTGCTCTGGCAGACTCCATCTACCCCTCTATGCCACTAAAAGCTAGAGGGGTAGAATGCTGATTATTTTGTTCCAGAGAAGGGGTATGAGGCACCTCTTCACCCATACCCAGCTGGGCACATTGGTGGTGGACGCTACCAATCACAAGGAGCGGCAAGGACAGCCGGGTCCCACTCCCACCCAAGGAGGCCAAGAAACTGGACCTCTTCGGTCACAAGGTGTATTCGACCAGGGATGCTCCAGCTTCGCATCTCCAATCAGCATGTGGTGCTTAGCCAGTATGCTTACAACTCTTGGGCCTCCCTGTCCAAGTTCCAGGAGTTGTTGCCCATGGACTCCTGTTTGGAGTTCACCACGATATTCGAGGAGGGCAAGGTCATGGCCCGGACCTCCCTCCAAGAAGCCCTGGACTTTGCGGACTTGGCTACGCGGACCATGGCCACTGCGATTACTATGCGCAGAAGCTCATGGCTTCAGGTGTCGGGCCTTCCAGTGGAGGTCCAGAATACCATCCAGGATCTCCTCTTCAACTGTGCTGGTCTTTTTCCAGAACAGACAGACTCATGGCTGCACAGTCTGAAGGATTCTAGGGCAACCTTTTAGTCCCTGAGAACCCACACCCCTGCTCCACAGAGGAAGCCCTTCAAGACCCTGCCTCCCCAGTGCCTCTACTCGGGGAGCACGAGGCAGGACTTCAACAGAAGGAGGGGCAGGAACAATAGGAGGAGGCCATCGAGATCCTCGTCCAACCAGGGCTACGGTTTGTCCAAACAGCCTCCTGGCCCTAAGCCTAATTTTTGAAGGTGCGCCCAAGAATGGAGCACCTGTCCATCTCCCAGATCCTTCTCCCCCATTTTGCGAACTCTCTGTCCCTCTTCTACCGTGCCTGGGCCCAGATTACCTCAGATTGCTAGGTACTGAGCATGGTAGAGGTGGAATATTCTATCTAATTCTGTTCCCTCCCATCCCCCTTCCCCGTCCCTCTTCAGGGACCCCTCTCACGAGCAACCTCTTTTACAGCAGGCGGTGCAATCGCTCCTCACTCTTGGGGAAATAGAGGAGGTTCCTCAGGAGTTCAGGGAGTTCTACTCCCTATAATTCCTCATCCCCAAGGCCAAGGGCGGGCTCAGACCTATCCTAGATCTGCAAGACCTCAGCATATTCATAAAGAAAGTAAAGTTTTGCATAATCTCCCTGGCCTCCATCATTCCTTCCCTGAATCCAGGGGACTGAAACGCCACCCTCAACTTGAAGGACGTGTACTTCCACATCTCCATCATCCTAGCCAACAGATGATTTCTCTGGTTTGTGGTCAATGCCCAGCACTACCAGTTTACGGTACTTCTGTTCGGGCTCTCGGCGGTCCCTCAGGTATTCACAAAGTGCATGGGCATCGTGGCGGCCTTCCTCCATAAATGTTGGGTCCAAGTCTTCCCATACCTAGATGACTGGCTCATCAAGGCCAGGTCGCAAGCACAAGTGGAGGAGCACTTGGCCCTCACTCATGCCATCTTTCTCAGGTTGGGCCTCATGCTGAATTTGCCCAGTCCACACTGACCTCAGTGCAGAAGATAGAATTCATTGGGGCTCTCCTGGACTCCACGCAAGCCAGGGCATCCCTGCCTGAGGCCCGCTTCCAAGCTCTCAGGGACAATATCAAGAACCTCTGCCGATTCCCCACAACCACTGCCAGAAACTGCATGAAACTGCTGGGGCATATGGTGGCCTGCACTTATGTGGTCCAGCATGCCAGGTTGTGTTTCTGTTCCCTACAAATGTGGCTGGCACAGGTGTACAAGCCCAGTCAGGATTCTCTAGACAGAATAGTCACACTCCCCCCTCAGATTCTAGAGTCCCTTGGTTGGTGGTTGCAGGTTCAGGTGGTCTGCGGGGGAGTACCCTTTGTTAAACTGCAGCCCTCGCTAGAGTTAGTCACGGACATCTCAGCACTCGGATGGGGAGCACACTTGGGCAATATCAGGCCAGAGGGCATGTGGTCCCCGGCAGAACTATCGCTGCATATCAACATCAGAGAGTTGAGGGTGGTCCATCTGGCATGCCAGGCATTCCAAACTCATCTTCAAAGCAACTGTGTGTCGGTACTGATGGACAACGCCATAGTGATGTTTTATATAAACAAACAGGGTGGTGCTCGCTCCTCTCCCCTGTGCCAGGAAGCCCTCAACCTGTGGGACTTCTGTGTTGCCTTTTACATCCACCTGGAGGCGTCATATCTGCCCAGAGCTCAGAACGAGCTAGGAGGCCGGCTCAGCCACTCATTCAATGGGCACGAATGGTCCCTCAGAGCAGATATCACCCTGGACATCTTCTGGAGGTGTGGCTTTCCCCACTAGGACCTATTCATGACACGGAGCAACAGGAACTGTCAGCACTTCTGTTTCTTCCTGAACCTCGGCCCAGGTTTCATCACGGATGTGTTTCACTTGTCATGAGTGAGTTACCTGCTATATGTATTTCCGCCCTTCCCTCTCATACACAAGGTCCTCCTCAAAGTCCGCCTGGGCAGGGCCTCATTGATCCTCATAGCACCATGGCCTCGCCAACACTGGTTCACCACACTTTGGCCCTATCAGTGGACAGGCCCGTAGCCCTTCCCCTGTTCCCGGACCTCATCACACAAGACCACGGCAGGTTCTGACATCCCAACTTGGAGTCCCTCCACCTCACAGTGTGAAAGCTCCATGGTTAAACCAGTCTGAACTTCAATGCTGCGACTCAGTTCAGGACATCCTTCTCAGAAGCAGGAAGTTCTCTACTCGAGCCACTTACCTTGCCAAGTGGAAGTGGTTCTCAGTTTGGTCTATGCAGAAGGGTACTCCTGCACCATAAGCCTTGATCCCGTTTATTTTAGACTACCTGCTTGACTTGAAATGGCAGGGGTTGGCAACCTCTTCCATCAGGTTTCACTTGGCCGCCATCTCTGCCTTTCACCCAGGGGTGGAGGGTAGGTCGGTCTTTGGAAACTCGATGGTAGGCCGCTTCCTCAAGGGGCTGCATAGACTGTATCCTCAGGTGAGGCAGCCTCTTCCTCCTTGGGACGTCAGTCTAGTCTTCGCCAGGTTTATGGGCCCCCCCTTTGAGCCCATGGCAACGTTCCTTGCCCTGCCTGTCTTGGAAGGTAGCTTTCCTCATGGCCATCACCTCAGCTAGAAGGGTCTCCGAACTCAAGGCACTGACATCTGAGCCCCCTTACACTGTCTTTATAAAGACAAGGTGCAACTACACCCACACCTTGCGTTTCTTCCTAAGATAGTCTTTCAGTTCCATATAAATTAAGACATTTTCCTACCTGTGTTTTTTTCCCAAGACTCATACCAATAACAGAGATCGCATGCTTCATTCCTTGGACATGAGACGCGCCCTGGCTTTTTATATTGAGTGCACAAAGCCATTACGGAAGTCCCCACAGCTCTTCAGTGCTGTCACAGAGAGGATGAAAGGGCTTCCCATCTCCTCCCAACGCATATCATCCTGGATCACGTCATCCATCAGGACTTGCTATGACTTGGCCAAGATTCTGGCCCCAACGTTGACAGCGCACTCTACAAGAGCTCAAGCATCATCTGCCGCTTTCCTGGCTCAAGTGCCGATTCAGGATATATGCAGCGCAGCCACATGGTCCTCTATCCATACCTTCACCTCACATTATGCAATTTCACAGCAGTCCAGGGATGACGCAGAGTTTGGCAGGGCAGTGCTGCAATCTGCGACCAGATGAACTCCAGCTCCTCCTCCTCCAAGAGTACTGCTTGGGAGTCACCTATTTGGAATGGACATGAGCAAACACTCGAAGAAGGAAAAACAGTTTCCTACCTCTCGTAACCGTTCTTCGAGATGTGTTGCTCATGTCCATTCCAAATCCTGCCCTCTGTCGGAGTATTCCGGCAAGAAGGAACTGAGCAGGCGGCGGTTCGGCAAGGACCTATATACACCGCCATAAAGGCACTACTCCAGGGGGCTCCACAGCCAACCTGACGGGTGCCGCTAGAGGAAAAACCTTCCAACAATCATGCACATGGCGTGCACACACCTAATTGGAATGGACATGAGCAACACATCTCGAAGAAAAACAGTTACGAGAGGTAAGTAACCATTTTTTCTGTTCATTCCCTCTGGGGCACCTGGCATTGGCCACTGTTGGAAGACAGGATACTGGGATGGATGGACCTTTGGTGTGACCCTGTATGGCCATTCTTATGTTTTTTGGGTTTTTTTTTAAGATTATTCTTAGAAAATTTACACTCATGCAAAGGGACTGAAGTAGACACTTTTCCAGCACCCCTCACGTATCTCTCTTTCAGGAAAAACAGATTAGCTCTTGGGATATAAAACAGGTTTTGCAAAACTGTGCTCTATAATAGACAGTTACTTGAATTTCCATTGGACAGCTCCATTTTCAAAGGTAGTTGTGACCTCACGGAATGATGCTTTTACTTTTTGAGGGTGGCGGGGTTCATTATAGAGAGCAAGTACAGGAGCTGGCCAGCTGGTACAGCTTTGGGGAAGCTGAAATAAAGAAATGACTGCTGAATGTACTCCTTGCCATTGGTTGGGGGCACATAGTGCAAAAAAATATAAAAAATTATCTAATGTAAAAAAATCTTTGTTTTTTCTTTAAAATGATAAATGAGATGTTTACATCAGCTCTCCAAGCCAAAAATTGCACCAGCTCCTGCCGCCAGCAAACAGATCAGGGGTTTCTGAGCTGGTCTAATCATTTCCACTCCCATTCACCTCTGTTCTTGTTAGTTGGCAAAGTCAAAATACCCATCATTTGAGTATGTCAAGGAGCAGGAGCTTTTAAAGTTCAACCAGGGCCCTACCATTCATGTGTCCTGTCCTCTAAAAGAAAGAATCTGGCAGAGAGAGGAGCGGGGAATTGCACATATATCCCAATAAAGCATGCTCAAACATAAGACCAAAACTTTCAAGAAGGTTATGTGCCCTTTCATTTCATGTAATAAATTTATCATGAGCTTTTGCTTTATCAAAATCTGCTCAGATTGTATGAAGTTGTAGCTATATAACAATACCATTAGTAACATATATAGTAATGCCATTAGTTTGTCATTATAAGAACATTTATATTTCAAAGGTTAGATTACGTAAAACATTCTGAACCCTAAATGTAACGTGGTTTTTCTTGTGTTACCAGCTTGTTTCATGCACAGAATCGAATCATTGGCTATCTCAGTATAAACGTCTGGCAGCAGATGGCAGGAAATGCATGAAGACAGTCATTCAGTATGGTGAATAAATTGTGTTCAACATTATTTGTTTTAGAAAGGTTTACTATCTACTTTTCTTCTCATATTGATCTTAATGTTGTTCTTGAATCTCAGCATAATCCAGACTCAGTATTGAATATTAGAAATATGAGAATGGTTATGCTAACAACACACTGGTATTGAACAGTCTATTCTCTGGAAGTCTAGCATTTATAATTGTAACCCCCCAAAATATAACCCTTCTGCCAAGTGGAGCCAGCAGCAACAAGGGCCGGGTTCAGTATCTAGGGATTCCATTTCAACGATACACAACACCTCCCCCTGGACACCTCTGAAAGGCAATACTTCCCCTCTCGCAAGCTCAGAGTCTGAGTGTAGCAAAAACTTTTAATAAAAGGAGGGAAGTAACTCAGCATTAATTTGGGAAAACACCACAACTAGGGTTCATAAACACAAACCATGAGCAAAAGACCCACCCTCAAGTAAGTTGGACAGTGTCCTTTTCCCCTCAGGATCTTAAGTCCAGCAACCCAAAAGTCCCTTTAACATGCCTGTCCCTTCTCTGTACCCCACTCACAGTTGCTGTCCTTGACCAGTGCAGCCCCAGAGTTCAGAGGTTCATCCGCAGAGTTCACCTCCCACCCTGTGTGTGTAGGTGGGGATGGGGGGTAGCATAGGAGGTACCTTACACACTCCACTACTCAGGCACTCACTCGTTGCCTCAACGGCCGACTGCCACACCTCTGCGGGGCTCTGCTCTGGCCCTCTCCGCCAGCCTCCCTGCTGGCCACTTGTAATGCTGACAAACCCTGGTCATCAGTGGACAGGATCAAATCTGGGGCCTCTGGAGCTTAGTGCATGAACCTCTACCACATGAGCTAAAAGCTACCTGCCTGTTAGCTAAGGCTGTAGAGCAGATTAATTTTCTGTCTCTAAGTGGTCTCAGTGCCACTAGATGGCACACAACACCACACCCAGAAGGTGTGTGGGTTACATAATGATAGCTCCCATTATAGATCTAGTTATATCAGGGCTTTTATTATAATCTCCTGTTTTTAGTTCATAATCCATGAAAATTTCAGGTCAGATATCTTTTTTTTTTTTTTGTCCTTTAAGTTTGAGTAATATGTACTTTGCTGTGTTTACGTTCTAGAAAGGTACACACTGTACTTCTCATTTTAAATAAATACAATTTTTTCTCACTGCTTAAAAATAATCTGAACTCCACAATTTGAAATGCTCAAAAAGGCTATGTGACAGACCCAAACCAGTGGGGTACAGGAGTCTGGTAGAGGGCAAATATGCTGGTCACTGGATGAATAGTTTTCTGTTCCCTGAGTGACCAGAGCAGGGGCTGCACTAGAGTAATCAGGAACCTGCTAGAACCAATTAAGGCAGACAGGCTGATTAGATCACCTGCAGCCAATCAAGGCAGGCTAATCAGGGCACCTGGGTTTAAAAAGGAGCTCACTCCAGTCAGGTGAGGGGGAGCCAGAGGAGAGGAAGTGCATGTGAGGAGCTGGGAGCAAAAGGTGCAAGGAGCTGAGAGGGTGAGGGTGTGCTGCTGGAGGAGTAAGGAGTACAAGCATTATCAGACACCAGGAGGAAGGTCCTGTGGTGAGGATAAAGGAGGTGTTTGGAGGAGGCCATAGGGAAGTAGCCCAGGAGTTGTAGCTGTTATGCAGCTCTTACAGGAGGCACTATAGACAGCTGCAATCCACAGGGCCCTGGGCTAGAACCCGGGGTAGAGGGCGGGCCCGGGTTCCCCCCAAACCTCCCAACTCCTGATCAGACACAGGAGAAGTTGACCCAGACTGTGGGGAAGATCACTGAGGTGAGCAAAATCTGCCAATAAGCGCAGGACCCACCAAGGTAGAGGAGTAACTTTGTCACAGCTAATATAAAATCTGTTATACATGTGCATTTTATTAATGTTGGAAACTAGTATATTATATAGTATTATCAGTAGTGAACATCACAAGTAATATCAATGTAGAAAATGTTTAATGTAAAAAACACTGCCTATAGACAGAGTTCAGTGCAGAAGTGAATTCTGTATTGAAATCCTTCTGCTTCATGCAAAGCTTGCTGAACAGATAAACTAAACCAGTGATCCCCAACCTTTTTGTGACTAGTAGCACATCTATGTTTTCAGAAGAGTGTGGCGGGTGCCAACAATTTTTCAAGGCTTATTTTGTATTTGTACATTAAATAATTAAAAAAATCATATTTAATATTACATAATATATGAATCCAGAGAGAAGCAGGAGAGAAGCTGTGAGGACAGAGAACACCAGTGCCCGCAGCCCCGGAGTACTCTGTCCCCAGCAGGCGCAGGGTCCCGGATTCTCTCCTCTGCTGGGCACTAGGCAGGTCCCGCGCCTGCCGGGGACCGAGAACACCAGCGCCTGCAGCCCCAGAGTACTCTGTCCCCAGCAGGCATGGGGCCCCGGATTCTCTCCTCTGCTGGGCACTAGGCAGGCCCCGCAACTGCCAGGAACAGAGAACACCGCGCCCGCAGCCTGAGTTCTCTGTCCCCGGCAGGCACAGGGCCGCGGCTTCTCTTCCCTGCTGGGCACTAGGCGGGTGCACATAAATGCCCCGGCAGGCACCACGGCACCCACGGGCACCACGTGGGGGACCACTGAACTAAACAGATTGAGCTCCTGAAGTCTCTCACTGGGAGACCTTGTCTCCTACCCTAGAATAAATTTTGTGAATCTTCTGCACTCTCTCCAATTTTCAGGATCATTTAAAAAATGTGAACACCGGAACTAGATGCAGTATTCCAGTAGGGGTCTCACTAATAGCATATGCAGAGGTAAAATCACCTCCCTAACTCCTATTTGCTATTCTCTTGTGTATACATCCAAGGATTGCGTTAGCCCTTTTTGTCACAGCATTGCCATGGGAGCTCATGTTCAGATGCTTGTCCACTATGAGTCCTAAATTCTTTATCTGAGTCGATACTTTCCAGGACACAGCCCCCCATTCTGTAGACCTGGCCTGCATTCCTTGTTTCTAGATGTCTAACTACATTTGGCTGTATTAAAACACATTTTGTCTGAATGAGCCCAGCTTACCAAACTATCCAGATTGCTCTGTATGACTGTCCTGTTTGGTGTGTAGAAGACTGTTGAAATTAAAAACTGTTACTCACCTTTTTGTAACTGTTGTTCTTCAAGATGTGTTGCTCGCATCTATTCCAGTTAGGTATGTGCGCTAGCTGCGTGCACGGCTGTCAGAAACTTTTCCCTAGCAGCATCTGTCGGGCTGGCCGTGGAGCTCCCTGGAGTGGTGCCGGTATGGCGCTCTATATGTGACCCTGCTGGCCCGACCCCCCTTCAGTTCCTTCTTGCTGGCTACTCCGACAGAGGGGACGGTGCGGGGGAATGGAATAGATATGAGTAGCACATCTTAAAGAACAACAGTTACAAAAAGGTGAGTAACCGTTTTTAATTCTTTGAGTGCTTGCTCATATCCAGGGTCAGTGCAACCTATTAGGCGACCTAGGCGGTTGCCTAGGGCACTAGGATTTGGGGGGGCAGCATTTTCTTCGGCAGCGATCGCAGCGGCCGGATCTTCGGCCACCCCCGGTCACCGCCGGCATTTAGGCGGAGGGAGCTGGGGCAGGAGGGCACGGGGAGGGCCGCCTGCAGCAAGTAACAGGGGGGGGCGGCACGCAGGGGAACTCCCCGCCCCAGCTCACCCCTGCTCCGCCTCCCCAAGCACGCTGTTGCTGTGTCACTTCTCCCGCCTCCCAGGCTTGTGGCGCCTAGGTTGATTGGTGCCGCAAGCCTGGGAGACGGGAGAAGTGAAGCAGCGACGGCATGCTTGGGGAGGAGGCGGCGCAGGGGTGAGCTGGGGCAGGGAGCTGCCGCATGGCTCCCCGGGCCGGGGGGGGAGGAGCTGCCACAGGGGGTGTACTTCAGGGCGGAGTGGGGGTGGGGAGCTGCCGCAGGGCTCGGGGAGGGGGTGGAGCAGAGGTGAGCTGGGGTGAGGAGCTGCCACACGGCTGCCTCGGGGGGGGGTGCCTCAGGGCGGAGGGGGGGTGGGGAGCTGCCGCAGGGGGGGTGCCTCAGGGCGGACGGGGGAGCTGCTGTGGGGGGGGAGAATGCCTCAGGGTGGTGGGGGGGCAGGGAGCTGCCGCAGGGCTCGGGGATGGGGGAGGGTGCAAGGTGGAAGTTTCGCCTAGGGCGCGAAACATCCTTGCACCATCCCTGCTCATATCAGTTCCAGTTAGGTGACTTCCAAGCAGGGCCGGCTCCAGACCCCAGCACGCCAAGCGCGCGCTTGGGGCGGCATCCCGCGGGAGGGCAGCAGGCGGCTCCGGTGGACCTCCCGCAGACGTGCCTGCGGAGGATCCGCTGGTCCCGCGGCTTCGGTGGAGCATCCGCAGGCATGCCTGCAGGAGGTCCACCGGAGCTGCGGGACCAGCGGACCCTCCGCAGGCACGTCTGTGGGAGGTCCACCGGAGCTGCGGGACCAGCGGACCCTCCGCAGGCACGTCTGTGGGAGGTCCACCGGAGCTGCGGGACCAGCGACCCCAGAGCGCCCCCCGTGGCTTGCCGCCCTGCTTGGGGCGACGCAAATCCTAGAGCCGCCCCTGCTTCCAAGCCTTACCTCAGAGGTGGGGTTGGAGTCAAAGTATTGCTGACCGAAGTACCACTCTGCCGAAGGCTGCATCATCCCTAGATTGGTGGACGATGGCATAGTGCGACATGAAAGTATGCACTGAAGACCACGTCGCAGCCCTGCAGATTTCCTGGAGAGGTACTTGGGATAGAAAGGCTGTCAACGAGGCCTGCGACCTCGTAGAGTGAGCTGTGATGGCAGGCAGAGGAACCTTCAAGTCAAAACAAGTGCGGATACACGCCATGATCCAGGAGGAGATCCGCTGGGAAGAGACTGGTAAACTCTTCATCCACTTTGCTATAGCAACTAACAACTGGGTTGTCTTGCGGAATGGTTTTGTGCGATTAATATAGAAAGTGAACACCCTCCTGACATCCAGCGAGTGCAGATGTTCTTGAGGGCTGTTGTGTGGCTTTGGATAGAAAACTGGCAGGAAGATGTCCTGGCTTATATGGAAGCGGGACATCACCTTGGGAAGGAAAGCTGGATGAGGTCTAAGTTGTACCTTGTCCTTAAGAAGATAGTGTACATAGGCTCAGAGATGAGGGCCCGTAGTTCAGACATGCACTGTGCTGAGGTAATAGCCATCAGAAAAGCAACCTTCCAAGAGAGGTAGAGGAGTGAACAAGAAGCTAAAAGCTCAAACGGGGGGGGTGGGGAAGGGGATGAGGCAGGAGAGGACTAGGTTAAGGTCCCAGGCTGGGATGGGGGGATGTATCTTCTTCAGTTCTTTCAGGAAACATCCCACAATGGGGTGTGCGAACACTGAACACCTGGAATCACCTGGGTTAAAAGTCGAGATGGCCACAAGGTGGACCTTGAGAGAACCAAATGCTGGTCTTTCAGGTACAGAAGATAGTCCAGGATAAAACGGATGGGATCCTGGAGGAGGAGCACCTGCCTTTGGGCGCACCTGCTGGAGAACCTCTTCCATTTTGCTCTGTATGTGGCCCTAGTAGACAGCTTGCGGCTGCCTCATCAGATCTGAACAAGTGAGCTCTGCCTGATTCAGCCATGGATTCTCCAGGCCATGAGGTGGAGAGACTGAAGGTCTGGTTGAAGGAGGCGACCATGGTCCTGTGTAATGAGGTCAGGAGTGAGAGGTAGCTGTATTGGTGACTGAACCGACAAGTCCATGAGGGTGGGGTACCAGCACTGGCGAGGCCAAGCTGGGGCCACCAAAATAACATCTGCCTTGTCCCTGCGGACTTTGAGAAGCACCTTGTAGATGAGTGGGAATGGTGGGAAGGCATATAGCAGCTGACCAAACCATGGAATCATGAATGCATCTGCGACCAAGCCTGGGCTGTGACTCCTAAAGGAGAAAAAGGTTGGGCACTTCCTGTTGGCCCGTGTGGTGAACAGGTCGATTTGGGGAAACCCCCAACTGCGGAAGATGGAGTGGATGATGTCTGGGTGAATCAACCACTCGTGTGTGAGGAAACATCTGCTCAGACTGTCTGCCAGCACGTTCTGAACGCCTGGCAGGTATGAGGTCTGGAGAAGGATGGAGTGAGCTAGACAAAATTCCCACAGTAGGAGGGCTTCCTTACAGAGAGGAGACGAGCTGGCTCCACCTTGCCTATTTATATAAAACATGGCCATGGTGTTGTTTGTCAATACTGCTACACAGTGGCCCTGTAAGCATGTTAGAAAAGCTTGGCAGGTGAGGCAGCTCGCCCTGAGTTCTTTGATGTTGATATGCAGAGCCAGTTCTTCTACTTACCATAAGCCCTGAGTTGTCAGGCTTCCAAGATACGCATCCCAGGCCAACACGGACACGTCTGTGACTAAAGTCAGGATGGGTTGGGGTGGGTGAAAAGGAACCCAGGTGCCTACCACGCAGGGATCCAGCCACCACCACAGGGAATTGAGGGTGTGCCAAGGGATGGTCAGCACTATGTCCAGACTGTCGCGGCCCAGGTGATACACAGACACAAGCCACGCTTGCAAGGGCATAACCTGGCATGTTGAACCACCTAAGTGCAGGATGCCATATTGCCTAGGAGCCTGAGACACTGCCTCACCGTGGTGGTGGGGAAGCTGCAAAGGGTGCTGATTATCTGTGAGAGGGCCAGGTGGACGCGTCTCTGGCAGGAACGCTCTCACTTGAGTTGCATCCAGAACTGCTCCAGTGCACTCTATCCTTTGAGTTGGGGTGAGCACCGATTTGTTGACGTTGAGAATGATACCTAATCGTTCGAATGTGTCTCTGACTGTCTGCAACTGCGATTCCACCTGCTGACGGGAGCAGCCCCGAAGGAGCCAGTCGTCTAGGTAAGGGTAGACGTGCACGTGGTGGCGGCGGAGAAAAGCTGCTACAGCCACCATGCACTTGGTGAAAACACAAGGTGCTGTGCACAGCCCGAATGGGAGAGCCGTGAACTGATAATGCAACTTGTTCTCCACAAAGCGGAGGGACCGTCTGTGAGCTGGGGTGATAGATATATGAAAATAAGTGTCCTTCATATCGAGGGCGGTGTACCAATCTCCCGGGGCTAGGGAAGGGATGATTGTACTCAAGGAGACCATACGGAACTTCAAGCTGACTAAGAACTTGTTGAGCTCCCACAGGTCTGGAATGGGCCTGATCCCCCTTCACTTTGGGGACGAAAAAGTATCGGGAGTAGAAACCCTTGCCTTTGAGCTCCTGAGGGACCTCCTCCACCGCTCCTAGAGTGAGGAGAGCCTGTACCTCCTGGACAAGAAGTTGCTTGTGAGAGGGATCCCTGAAGGGGGATGGGAGGGTGGAAAGGAGCAGAATTGGATAGAATATCCTGCCTCTACCGAGCGGAGCACCCACCGGTCCGACATAAAAAGGGACTATGCACAGTAGAAGCAGGATAGACGGTCCAGGAAAGGAGGGGAGCTAACGGGGTTGTGGACTGGTAATCCGTCCTCGTGCACACATTCAAAAGGGGTGCTTAGGGCCCAAAGAGGGGTTTGAATTGCCCCTTGCCCTGCCCAGAGGGCTTGCGTCGATTGTATCTACTCCTACAAGAGAAGTCCTGTCTGGACCTACGGGGTGGTCTGCAGTTTAAAGGGCTGCTTTTGGGTCGCTGGAGTGTGCATGCTGAGGGACTTTATTGTGTTCAAGGAGTCCTTTAGGCTATGTATTCTGGAATTCGTTTGTTCAGCAAATAGGCCCTGGCCATCAAAGGGAAGGTCCTGTAGGGTTTGCTGGACCTCCGGGGGAAGACTAGAGGATTGGAGCCAGGCACTGCACCTCATCGCAATCCCATACACCAGAGCCGAGTCCACGGCATCAAGGGAGCCTTGAAGGGAAGTCTGGGCGACAACTTTACCCTCTTCAGCAATGACTCCCAACTCCGCTTGTGCCTCAGAGGGGAGGAGCTGTTTAAATTTTAAGATTGAGGGCCATGAGTTATAGTTGTATCTGCTCAGGACCATGAGTTGATTAGTGATCCTGAGAGAGAGAGACCCCCTGTGGAATAAATTTTCCTTCCAAGCAAATCAAGCCATTTAGAGTCTCTTGATTTGGGTGCGGAGGCCTGCTGACCTTGCCTCTCTTTTTCGTTTATGGCCTCCACCATGAGAGAGCATGCGGGAGGGTGGGTGAAGAGATACTCATATCCCTTAGTGGGAACAAAGTATTTACATTCAGCCCCCTTGGCCGTAGGAGGAACCGAGGCAGGCATTTGCCAAATAGTTTTGGCGTTGGATTGAATAGTTTTTATAATAGGGAAGGCCACCCTAGAGGGGCCCCTCTGGTGCCAGGATGTCCACTATAGGGTCCTCCTGTTCGACCCCCTCCTCCACTTGGAGGTTCATATTCAGGGCTACTCGTTGGAGGGGTTCCTGCAGGGCCTTGTAATCCATGGGTGGTGGCCCAGACATTGAAGTGCCTGCCCCCGCCTCGTCAAGGGATGACGAGGAGGAAGCCACCGGTAGGACTGGTTCCATGGTGGCCTCTTGATCCTCGGGGACTGGGTTCTCATGAGCACCAGGCATAGCCTCTGCAAGCGAATGTGGGTCCTGGGGTGGGCAGCTGAGAGTTGCCTCTGGAAGGCAGTGGGATGCTGGGGGGTGGGTACCCTGGGCCTGATGGTATGCCCAAGGGGTCCAGAATTGCCACTGAGGCTGCCATTGGGGTGCCAAAGCATCCTACCTTAGGCTCCTGGACCCTGATCTGGGTGCCTCAGATGTTCCCGATGCCCTGCCTGAGCAGAGGGAGGGCAATCTTTAGTGGGACGGCCAAGGGGGAGCGGTGCAAAACTGCACTGGAGAGGCATCCTCCTCCGACGGATGGGATAGGTGCCATGAAGCATAGCGGGGAAGGCAAAATGGAGACTGGAGAATTCCTGTGGTAATACCTAGAGGTCCCACCCCCTAAACCATATTAGCTATTCAGTTATTCAGATTAGTTATTCAGGTGCAGGGTAGGCAGGGCCTTGCTGAAGCTGTCCTCCATGACAGGAACCAAGATCATGTTTTAGGACCCTTGAGCTGAACCGTGGCCACTTCATATTGAGCTCTTTCTCCTCTGAGCCTTTCTGGGAGTCCACTATCCCCCAAAATTCAAGTTCATGTCTATTTATGATGACTCACAAGGTGTCACTAGAGGCATTGTGGGTATGTAGCCTATGTAATTGAAGCTCTCTATGGCAGCACTTTCCCCTTTTTCCCATAGAAAGATTAGAGAGCACTCTGGAACTTCTGGCCATAAGGCTTATGTAACCAGGGGTGAGTTTGGCTCAATATGTCTCTCAGGCATCTCTGAACTGCTTTTGTAAACAAATATGGTGACCATCAGGTGTTCACTGAGATTTTCTGTTTTAAAAATAATCCTCCTGAATTGTGTTGTATGTGTTACTCCTCTGGCAAGCTGGGTCAATGTGACCAATGGCTACAAAGAATCACATGGAATTTTAAATTTTTTTTGTAAATGTTCATAATTTTTTTCTGAAAAGTATGTCTCTGTCCAAGCTACTTCTGCGTTGGCACTATAGCTCCTCCCTGCCCTTTACTGTGCAATTCCCAGATTTTCTTTCCCAGAGTGAGGAGGGAATAGAGAGGATTCCTCCTCTATTTCCATCCTGCCCAAAATGCTTCTCTATCACACCACTGGAGGCACTGTCCTGTTTTTCACTATGAACATATTACAGCACTGTAGGAAGCTGAGACAAGGGGCACTGGCTACCTTCAGCCCTACTAGTTAATTTGGGCACCCAGCTGACTGCTGCAGAGAATGTACATATCTGAAGAATCCACAAAAGCACATGTTGAAACCTCATCAATTGTTTAATTCACATTTCTGTCTAGAGGCACAGACTATGAAAATGTTTGCTCCAGAAAGAACATGTTAGATTAATTATTTAGTGGGGAAGTTATGAATGCTCTGATTAAATAATGTATTTTTAAAATATAATTTTTCTTTAGAGTATAAATGAGTATTGAAAGTTGTAATCTGGCCAAGACTGAAACAGGGACATTTTAAAATAGCTTTTCTCTTGCTTATTTAGTCTTGGAACAGTGTTGACTTTAAAAATATTGTCTTACAGGTTTCCTCATATAAAAGTTTCAATTTCTTTTCAGAAACTTGGAGAGAGAATTCCTAATTTCCCAGTTAGATGCATTCAGAAAATCCCAATAGATTTTAAAGTGATGATTGGGTAACCCCCTAAACTCCCGAGTCACAAGGGGTTGGTGCTGTTGCACTGGAGGGTAAATGCCCATATTATCACAGCTTTCCTGTGTTCCAGCCTACCTCAACTTGGTGATTCCTGCTTGAACCCATAACCTCAGAATTATGTTACTAAGGCTGAAAGGGGAGTGCTTTTGCTGTGCACAAGGAAATATGCTGTTTCACCCACTCTTTAACATATTTTTAAATGAAATGTTGACACATGGTATTTGTGATTTATTGGGCGTTCCCCAAATTGAGCCAACACTGTGGCTTGGTCTGTGCTACACTGACTGTGGGATAAGGAGCCCAGATTGCCAAAATGTATAGTGGGTTAATTAAATCAGAGGGCTGGAGAGGGCAGCGCAGGTGGCAGTGTTTGCTGAGGAGTCCAAGTGTTCTGTGTCACCAGTGAGGTTACTGTTAGTCTGTTCAGGGTGGTGTTGTGGGGATGGCAGAGCAGGACTTTGACAGGCCTGATTGGATGCGCTCCTTGAGATCCATATATATATATATATATATATGCACTCAGCCCATCTGCTGTCATTGCTGGCTGTTCAACTAGTCAAAGTCGGCAGGAGTTTTCAAAAAAAATGGACAAAACAAGTTTTTCTGTAAAATCACCAGGAACACCAGGGTGGGTCCTGAAAATAGAGCATCTTCTGGTTTTTAGGGACATGTGGTCATCCTACTTCTAAAACACAAGCCCTTTGGAAGGCAGCTGTCTACATGGACTCAGGCTGTTTGTTTGAATCTTCATGTTACTCAATAGCACTTGGATGCTATTTCTTAGAACACCCTTTCTTGCTGCTGTTATTTATACCCTGTTCACCCTGGGACACATCATTAGGGATTTGTAATCATTGTGTGTTATTTTTATTTTCCTTTTTCTTCTATTCAGAATGTCACCCTAAATTGAAATGGTTGGATGAGCATTTTCAATGCAAACACTTTAAAAACAGGCGTCTTAACTTCATCTTCCCCTGCACCTGCCGAGCCAAGCTTTCTACTCTGTTCTATCAGCAGCAATCTCCAGGGGCCCTTGGCTGTTCCCAGGAACTGCTTTTTTGGCATTTATGTGGCACTGGAGGAGCAATTGTTTTGTGCAACAGTGCAGAATGTTTGCGCTCTAGATGACTTTTAAAAGACAAAGCAGAATGCTCCAGTTGCAGCAGCATCACAGAAAAATTTGCCAGAGAGGTTGTCCCTGGAAAGTGCCCTAATGTGAGCTGATAGACCAAACAAAAAGCCTAGGGTGCCGGGAACAGGGAACTGAAAGTAGTTTGCAGTTCACTCTGCTCCTGAGTTTCCCAGGACAGCACACATACCTTTATCTCTTCAACAAGAATATCCTATAAGTACAAGCAACAAAGAATCCTGTGACACCTTATAGACTAACAGACGTTTTGCAGCATGAGCTTTCGTGGGTGAATACCCACTTCTTCAGATGCAAGTCAGTGCAAGTCTTGCATCTGAAGAAGTGGGTATTCACCCACGAAAGCTCATGCTGCAAAACGTCTGTTAGTCTATAAGGTGTCACAGGATTCTTTGTTGCTTTTACAGATCCAGACTAACACGGCTACCCCTCTGATACTATAAGTACAGTTAGAACTCATTTAACAGGCATGTGGTTTATGTTTTTATGCTGACAATGGGTCGGAGATTGCACATACTCATGTGTTCAGAATGGATGTTTTTCAGGGAAAGTTGCACCAGGACGTAGGAGGGTTTTTTATTGTTGTAGTCGGGTTTTTGTGTGTTTGGGAATGCAGGCAAAAATGAGTTACTGAAGTTTGTCGTCGTTTTCTAGGAAATACCCTGGAATTTTACACTACAGCTATGACTTAGCCCATGTGATGTAACTCTAGTGTGATGTGAGGTGGCTATATGAAAACTAAGGTTAAAAACAAAACAGCATATTTTGAGGTATCTGAATTTTTGGCAAAATGCTGTATCTCCACCTGCCATAAAATTTGTTCTCAAATTTTTTTTAAATGACTGGCCAAATCTCGTCCCCTATCTGGAGAACTCTTTACAAGAGGATAGATGATAGATAGCATGAGGATTTATATAACAAAAGGTTTTGGCCAGTATTCTTCCTCTTGGATGTCAGCTTCCAATGATGCGAAGAGGAGTTGCATCCATGAAGCTGAATACAGTATAGGAGCAAAGCCCCATGTTTCTATTTTGGGCAGATTGTTTGGAGGACTGCACTCATTTATATCAGATGTTTTCAGCAGAGGAGAATAATCCCTCGTATTCTTCAACAAGCCCACGTTACCTGCATGCTGGTCCGTTTCAGGATTCACATCCAGCAAAGTTTCAGAGGTTGAAAATGATCCATAACATCCTGATCAACTTGATCTAATGGTACATGTGAGCTAATTTTGTGTCAACAAAGCTACAATATTGTGATCATATGGTGTTGGGTAAAAAAATTAGATCACCAAGTCCACCACCCTTGTAATGCAAGAGAGTCCTCAACAGATGACATATCAGATACAAAATTAATATGACAGGAAGTCAATGGGAGTTTGGCATTTAGCTTCTATTTGTGCCTCTGAAAATCTTCCCCTTTGTGTGCATAGAGGAAGTAGAACCTTTTCTCAACTGTACATTTTGTTATTTGACAAATTAGCCTTAAATATTTTTTTATATTTTTGGTCTCTTGTTCATTGTAACATATTTGCATTTATTTAATTATTTAACATTTAGCAAAAGCTAGTCTTTTATTATTGAATTATTTAATAAAAGCAAAAAGGGAGCCCTAAATAATCAAGTTTGGAAACAGGACCTGATATGAGAGAGCAATATGAAAAGTGAAATATTACGCGGCTATATCTCTGTGGCAAGTCATAGAACAACATTTGATTTTAAAATTTTTAGCAGATATTGAAACCTAAAACCAGCTCTGTAAATGTACAGCCTGTCTCCAATTCTTCCCCAGAAACTGACATCAAATATCTGTTACTCTTTCATATCTGTAGCCTTGATGAGTTTGTTGTCTGTGTGATTTTCAGTCTCTGTACTGTATTTATTTGTCTTATCCTTGTATTCTTTTAAAGTGCCTGTAATTACATTGCAGTATCATTTCTCCCCCTGCGTCAATATTTTTTTGAGGCTGTAAAAGGAACAAAATGGTGTTACAGCCGTTGTTGATATAGAAAATATTGTGGCAAAATTAATTAAAATCCATTTTTATTCTCTAATAATCTCAATGTTTGTTACTGGCATGCTCCTATAAAGAGTTACAAACAAATAATTGCAATGCCAACTACTTCCTACCATCTCTCTCTCTCTCTCTCTCATATATATATATATATAGTAAATGTTATTATTTATGATAAATGGAATTAAGGGTACATCTAATTTACACACAAATCTGTTAAAAACTAAAGCATTTTAGAGTAAATAAAAGCGAGGCAATTAAAATGTTAATTATGGTCAGAAATGTAACTGTAAAATGTTTTGGTGTCTATAACTATTTCATCACTTAAGTTAAAGTAAGATTTTTCTAACTATAGTCTCAGCAAAGTGTAAGTATGCAACTTGTTTTTCCATTTTGCTTCATACCTTATTGCCAAACATCAACAACAAAAGGATCCTGCAATCAGTGCTTAGCTGACAATTTTTCTGACGGTGCCTGCTTTTTCTTCCTCAGCTATATTGTGTCTGCAGCAGTGCTGACAGACGTAAAAATGTGGGATTTTTGTTGTTGTTGGTAAACAATGTAGATACTGCTGGGGAGATATACAGGCCTATATCCTCCCTCTTGTGTGTCCAAAGGCAAAGAATGGGAGGGCTGACCCTCTAAAGTGTTGGGTTTGGGGCAGGGAAGAGGGAGTATTACTTACCTGTGATTCTGATTATCCGAAGATCACAGTCTGATTAGAAGTCTCACTCTTGGGTCTTAGTTTCTTACTATGAGAGACAGGAACAATTCCCATGGCTTGGATTTGATTTGTCTTTCTGACCGAGGTAATGGCAATCCCGCAAGGCAATCTTTGGTCAAAGGTGGCTCATAAGCTACAACAATGAGGAGTCCTTGTGGCACCTTAGAGATTAACAAATTTATTTGGGCATAAGCTTTCGTGGGCTAAAACCCACTTCATCGGATGCATGCAGTGGAAAATGCAGGAGCAGGTATAAATACATGAACAGATGCGAGTTGCCTTATCAAGTGTGAGGTCAGTCTAATGAGACAATTTAATTAACAGCAGGATACCAAGGGAGGGAAAAATAACTTTTGAAGTGGTAATGAGAGTGGCCCATTTCAGACAGTTGACAAGAATTCTGATTGTGAGAAAGCAGAAGTTTTAGCAGAAACTTTCCAAGGGGTGAGAATGATGAAAACCAAAGTGAAGTTTTCCTCCAGATTAAAAAACAGTTCATTGAAGAGAATTATGATCTATTATGGAGTTGGGGTAAACATGAAGATGCTATACTGAATGAATGATTTTATATGTGAGAACTTGAGAAAGCTATTGATATCAGCAAGAATACATCCCAAGTAAAGATAATATACATAATCCTTAAACTGCTTTCAGAGAGATACATAAACATTATGCTATCTTGTAATTATTTAACACCATATTGGAAAAAGGAGTGATACTGGTTGGGTAGAAACATGCACTAGTAATTCCAATATGAAAACCAGGAAAACTATCCACAAAAGCGGATGCCTATAGACCAATTGCCCTTACATCCTGTCTGGGTAAAATTATGGACAGAAGGGTGAATGAAAGATTGGTTGCCTATTTGGAAAACAATGGTTTTACAGATAAGGTGCAGAGTGGTTTTAGGAGAGGAAGATGCACCATTGATCACACTGCTAAATTAGAAACTGAAATACAAAAAAGTATGAGAAACATGGGTTTCATGATAGCTGTTTCCCCAGATATTGAAAAGGTGTATGCTATGCCATGGAGGGAAGGCTTATTGTACAAAATAGATGCACTAGGCATAAGGGGAAGAATGTATGTAGGGATTACAGAATTTTTGAGCAAAAGCAACACGCAGGTCAGAGATGAGAAATATGTCAAATATGTATAATATTAACACTTCTCTGTGGCGTACCATTTTTATCAGCCAAACCTTATTTAATACACAGCTACCTCAATATAATGCCACCCGATATAACATGAATTCGGATGTAACGCGGTAAAGCAGCACTCCGGGCGGGCAGGGCTGTGCACTCCAGTGGATCAAAGCAAGTTCAATATAACACGGTTTCACCTATAACATGGTAAGATTTTTTTAGTGCCCAAGGACAGCATTATATCAAGGTAGGGTTGTATTATGATAAATGGTCTTCCAAAACAAATAAGTGTCAGGGTAGGTGTCACTCTCTTCACAGATGACTGTGCTCTATAAATTAGGAGAAGGAATACTGAGGTGGCAGAAAAGAGACTCAACAAAGCATTTAGAGACCTCTGACTGGGGACATGCATGGGTTTTCAAGTTCTCCATTGCCAAAACTCCACTGCCAAAGGAGAAGGAAAGTTACAAACATAAAGACATAATAACGGCTATACTGGGTCAGACCAAAGGTCCATCTAGTCCAGTATTCTGCCTTCTGACAGTGGCCAATACCAGGTGCCTCAGAGGGACTGAGCAAAACAGGTAATCATCAAGTGATCCATCCCTGTTGCTCATTCCCAGTTTATGGCAAACAGAGGCTAGGGACACCATACCTGTCTATCCTGACTAATAGCCATTGATGGACCTATCCTCCATTAATTTATCTAGCTCTTTTTTGAACCCTGTTATAGTCTTGGCCTTTACAACATCCTCTGACAAAGAGTTCCACAGGTTGATTGTGTGTTATGTGAAGAAATACTTCCTTTTGTTTGTTTTAAACCTGCTACCTATTAATTTCATTTGGTGACGCCTAGTTCTTGTGTTATGAGAAGGAGTAAATAACCCTTCCTTATTTTCTTTCTCCACACCAGTCATGATTTTATAGACCTCTATCATCTCCCCCCTTAGTCATCTATTTTCCAAGCTGAAAAGTCGCAGTCTTATTAATCTCTCTTCATACAGACACTGTTCCATACCCATAATCATTCTTGTTGCCCTTTTCTGAACCTTTTCCAATTCCAATATATCTCTTTTGAGATGTGGTAACCACAACTGCATGGAGTATTCAAGATGTGGACATACCATGGATTTATATAGAGGCAATATGATATTTTCTGTCTTATCTATTCCTTTCTTAATGATTCCCAAAATTGTTAGCTTTTTTGACTGCTGCTGCACATTGAGTGGATGTTTTCAGAGAACTATCCACAGTGACTCCAAGATCTCTCTTGAGTGATAACTGCTAATTTAGACCCCATCATTTTATATGTATAGTTGAGATTGTTTTCCCATGTGCATTACTTTGCATTTATCAACATTGAATTTCATCTTCCATTTTGTTGTTCAATCATCTAGTTTTATGAGATCCCTTTGTAGCTCTTCACAGTCTGCTTTGGACTTAACTATCTTGAGTAGCTTTGTATCATCTGAAATTTTGCTACCTCACTGTTTAGCCCTTTTTCCAGATCATGTATGAATATGTTAAATAAGTACTGGTCCTAGTACAGACCCCTAGGGGACACCACCACCATTATTTACCTCTCTCCATTCTGAAAACTGACCATTTATTCCTGCCCTTTGTTTCTTATCTTTTAACCAGTTACTGATCCATGAGAGGACCTTCCCTCTTATCCCATGACAGCTTACTTTGCTTAAGAGCTTTGGTGAGGGGCCTTGTCAAAGGCTTTCTGAAAATCTAAGAACACTATATCCACTGGATCCCCCTGTGACGTTCCCCTCAACTACGTTATTCACGTAGCTGGAGTTGCGTAACTTAGGTCGACTTAGTTTCATAGTGTAGACCTGTCCTTTCATATATAGTGCTACTCCCTCACCAGCATGACCTGTTCTGTCCTTTCGATATATTTTGTACCCTGGTATTACTGTGTCCCATTGATTATCCTTATTCCACCAAGTTTCTATGATGCCTATTGTATCAATATCCTCATTTAATATGAGGCAAAGGAAGGTGAACTGTATCTGAATGGAGAACAAATACGTATATGCCTCTACCCCGATATAACGCAGTCCTGGGGGGCAAAAAATCTCACTGCGTTATATCAAACTTGCTTTGCCTCTCCCCCGTTCTTTGTTCCCTGACCGCCCCCTCCAGAGACCCCCGTCCCTAATCACCCCCAGGACCCCACCCCTTACGCAACCCCCCATCCCCTGACTGCTCTGACCCCTATCTATCCCCCCATTACCCCCTGAAGTGGAGCAGTCCGGCCCCAGTTCGCTCCACTCTGCCAGCTCCCAGCCCCGGCGCTTCCTACCGTTGGTGAGTGCGGGGAGGTTGGGGAAAGGATGCCCCCCTGCACTCACCTGCAGTGGGAAGCGGAGTGATGCAGCCCCAGCCTGCTCCGCTTTCCTTGCCCTGGCCCCAGCCGTGTTGCTGGGGAGTGGCTCGGGAAAGGTCCTGCACTCACCTGCAGCGGGCAGCAGCGCCATGACTGGGAGCTGGCAGAGTGGAGCTGGCTGGGGCTGGGCTGCTCCGCTTCCTGCTGCCAGTGAGTGCAGAGAGGTTGGGGAAAGGACCCCTCCGCACTCACCAACGGTGGGAAGTGGAGCGAGCTGGGGCCGGGCTGCTCTACTTCTGCTGCTGCTGGTGAGTGTCGGGGGATCCCTTCCCCCAACCCCCCTCTCCCGAGCGACACGTCTGGGGCTGGGGCGAGAGAAGCAGAGCGGGCTGCTCCCGGCCCCCTGCTAATCCCCTGGGCCGCTCTGGGACTGCAGGGCCCCCAAAAGTGCCCTCTCACAGTCCTGCCCCCCAGACCCTGGGGGGGAGCCCCTGACTGCCCCCCAAGACCCTCTGCCCCTTATTGAACCCATCTGGCCTGGCCTGGCACCCTTAACACGCTGCTCAGAGCAGCGTGTCAGAGCTCTACCACGTTCTATTGGGTCACCTTATATCAGGGTAGAGGTGTAGTTAAAAGGTTCGAACTCTAAGAGGTAATATTTGATGCTAAATTACTTTGGAGAGATCATATAAACTATGTTAATTATAAATGTACAGGAAGGATTAACCTGCTGGGACTAATTGGGGAGCAGATAAGAAAACACTGCTGATGGTCTACAGAGCCTCAATCAGACCAGTTATTGACTATGGCTGCCAAGCTTTTGGGTCGGCATCAAAATCAGCATATAAAAAATTAGAATTAAGCATTAGGAATTGTGTACAGCGCATTTATTACGTCTATATATGCATTACAGATAGCTTCTAGTGAAATGCCAGTTACACTACAAATGAAACTACTAGATCTAACTTTTTGGGCCAAAGGTAATGGGAACTACAATGATGAAAGTACCAAACACATTTATGGGGATTGTTGGGAATTTGATAGGTGAACTATAGCACATGACATTAGAACTCCAGATGCCATTTGAGTTGAAGTGTGGATGCAGGAGTTGAAAGATGAGGGAAAGCTGAACAAAGTCAAAACTTTAAGTCATGGGAAAATTAATTATGAATGGAAAGTTGTATGTGCAAATGTGGATTTAGATTTATTTTAGAAACTTATGGGTAAAAAAGAGAGAGGTATTAAAAATGAAGTGATGAATAGATGAAAAGTGGAGTCAATTTTGTCAAATACATACTGGTAAAAAAGAAAAAACTAGAAGAATAGGGAGGGCATATCATATACCAACATTTGGAATTAGTACATCTAATACAATATTTGACTATGTAGGTGTCATGACAGCCGAACTAGTAGCATTAATGCTAGCACTGAATTGGATCTGGGATTTATGCCCAGCAGAAGTGGTCATTGTTTCACATTCCATCTCTGGCCTTATGGCAATAAAAAAGGGTGTCTCAGCATGTAGAGGTGATTTAATCAATAACATTGTATTTCTAATAACAGAGTTAGTAAAGATAGGCATACATGCAGCATTAATTGGATCCCAGCGCATACTCGGATAACAGGGAATGAAATGGTGGGCAAAGCAGCTAAAAAGTCTGCAGGAAATGCAAAGATTAACATAGAAATACTCTTGAGTAAACAGGAATTCAAAAGCCTACTACAGAAAAATTGAAATAGGAATGGGGGGAAAAATTGGATTAATGGGAAAAACCGGAATTTTTTGAATTGTCCCCTAGAGTTGAGGACTACAACATACTTCAGAGTCTGGATAGGACTAGTGCAGTGCTTTTGTTAGTAGTAACTGGCCATTGCGGCTTAAATGCAAATCTTTTTTGAATAAATAGACACAAAGATGGACTATGCGTGCTCTGTAAGGTGGAAGAAACAATTGCCCCCCTTTTATGAGTAGGTAAGGGCTTTGATAAAGAGAAACCGTTTTGAGCAATTCAAACATCTTAAGGCAAAACAAATGTACATCATGTGACTTACTAAAAACACTGGGGAACTGGAGTATTATTTAAAAGATGCTGTTGCATTACTGAAAGACACAGGGAAGAGCAAGAGGCTATAAACCGGTAAGTCCTGAGGAACTGTAGTTGGCAGTGACTATAGACTATTCAGTAAAGTCTGCGTCACTATTAAAAAAAAAAAAAAGCATAGGGCTGCAGTGTGGAAGCCTGCAGTCACTTTCTGGGCTTAGAGAGGGAAACAGGGAAACTCAGGGGGAGAGTAAAAGTCCTGGGACCCAGGGCCTGAAGGAAGGGCTTACCCAGAAGAGTGCAAGAGCAAGAAAAGGCTCAGCAAAACAGCAGCAAGATTTGGAACCGTGGGGAGCTTGGCTGCAGATTTGAGCATCTCGCAACTGAACCTGGAGCAGTGGGTGGGCCCACGTTCCCATACCAGCCACTGGGGAAGTGGCATAGCTATGAATTAGAGGACTTCTGGGAACGATACCCACACAGCCAGTTTGGTGAGACTTACTCCAGAAGGGAACATCACAAACCCTAAAGGGACCTGGCTGGAGGGCCAGTGACAAAGAGGGAGTCCTCCACAACTTCTGGAGTGTAAGAGGGGCCACAGCGTGAATGAGGGACAGGAAAGGATGTCAGGGTACGTCCAGACTACCCGCTGTATCGGCGGGTAGCGATCAATTTTTTGGGGCTCGATATATCGCGTCTCATCTAGATGCGATATATCGCTCCCCGAACGCGCTCCTGTCGACTCTGGAACTCCACCGGAGCGGCGGCGGTAGCGGAGTCAACATGGGGAGCCACGGACATCAATCCTGCGCCGTGAGGACCCGAGGTAAATCGATCTAAGATATTTCAACTTCAGCTACGCAATTCATGTAGCTGAAGTTGCGTATCTTAGATCGATACCCACCCCTAGTGTAGACCAGCCCTCAGACTGAGCAGGGCTGTTCCCTAGACACAATCAAAGGAAGCATCCCAGTGTTGAGTAGAGACCAGACATGCCAAACCTGTGGGGAAAAAACACAGAAATTGGGCTTGTTTTTGGCTTAATTGGCTTGTGAGTTGCTTGTTGGCTAATTTTTGGCTTGTTGCTTGTTTGGCTTGTAACTTGTTGCTTCTTTTTTTTATTGGCTCCCAGCGAGCAGGGGCAAGGGGGAGGCAAGTAGGGGTAAGGTGGGGAGAGAGTTGGGTGCACAGGGGGCCCACCACAGTCCCAGACTGCACGCTGGGGGATCTAGTCACATAGAGTGTTGGGGTTCTCGGAGATTGGCTTGTTTTTGGCCTTGTTTTGAAATGGGATTAGCTTGATTTTTGGCTTATTGTGAAAGTTGAGGTGCTTATTTACCACGTGAAAGTTGGCAACTGTGGTAGAGACCCTGCTACAAGGTTATCAGTGAGCCTATCAGAAGTGCTCTTTATGCAGAGATTCATTCATTTTTCATAGCCTAATTATAATGCTACTGTTTTCCCTAACAAGCAGTAATCTTTGTAAATACTAGAGGTTATGATGTAATGTACTAAGGGAAAATACTTTGATTTGGGGACTATTCTGTTCCATAATTGGTTCTGTGTTGATTTACACATGGTTAATCGAACCCAAAGATACAACAGTGATCAACTTTTATCTCTTTTTCTTTGAATTTCTACCTCTGCAGTAGCCCAAGTTCTGATCTCTGAGTTGCTCAAACCGCAGATGTCTTGAGAGTCAGTGAGAGTTGTTCATGAATGTCTGAGGGCAGAAGGTGTCCTGCACTATTTGAAGAGCTGTGATTTTCCCCCAGCATGGTTTTTCCCTGACCCTCATCAGGCTTTTAGCTAGTATAGGAAATCTGACCACACATCAGAGTGCTGCTAGGGTTTGAATTCAACACATTATTTTGTACAACAATAGAAACTTTAATTGAGCTAGGGATGTATTTCTTTCTTCAAAATCCTTATCTTCTAAGTACATCTTCAAGATTCTAAAACCCATAAGCTTTCTACAGCCCACATTTCAGACAAGTGTGCAGGTCCAATTTGTCCTCAGGCTATAGATTTTAAATATGATGCAGAGATGAATGAGTAAACAATCATTTTCTATTTGATCCTGAAATTGACAGTATTGTACTCTGTTTCGTACAGAGCCATGAAAAGTGATTTAAAAAGGAAATCTGGGCTGCATGCTTTTTGAAATAATTCAATGGCAGCTGAAGCAATGATTGATCCTTTTATTATTTTTTTTAAACAGAAACACCCTTAATATTCCTAACACACACCAGGCTCTGCTCCAAAAATATTTTACTTATGAGTAATTGGGGAAATGTGCTCTTCCTCTGTGGCAGAATTCCTGCGCATTTTACTTATATGACTCATCAGATGACTCAGACTCAGGATGGAAAGAAGCCTAGAATAGGGATAGCTGAACAACAGTATTTCTATTTTGCTGTGAAGTATATGCCATCACAGTACATGTGTTGCAAATTAATTAAATATGTATTAAATTAATTTATTTAATATTGTCAGAGTCCTTTATTACTCATTTATATTTTTTTACTTTTTAAAGCTTAATTTTAATATTTAAAGTGTGATAGTTGTAGGATTTCTTAATGTTTTACCAGAACTGTGTGTAACAATATAAATCCATACTTTTGGGAGCCTTCAAACTTAACAACTGTATTTGCTAGTGTTACTTTATGTGGGTTTGTGCCAAGTGGACAGTTAATCAATAGTTTAATGTAATTTGTGCAATCCTTTTGCATCAGAAAAATCCAAGGAAAACATTTACAGAGAGAGGAAAAATCTTACATGCCCTCCCAGAGTAATGACTGGCTTCTGCATGTGTCCCACAGCCCTCTATTGGATGGAAGGTATTACTGCTGTTCATGTTTGTTCTCACTCAGGGACCAAAATTCTTTAATGCACCAAGTAGCAACCTGTGTTTCTGCAACCTAAGGTCAAAACTTCTAATCTCTAGGCCATATGGAGGAAGTTGACTAATGATTGTGATTTCTTATGTGGCTATGGATTAGGCTTCTGTTTCCCCATGAAATTAATAGATCCAGATACACTAAAAGCCCTGAAGTTAATGACATTATCACTGGTGGCTCAATTTATTTTCACTATGACATGTGGTCCTGGATTATTATCAATTATTCACAACTATAGAAAAGTTCATGGAGATGTCATTTTGAGACAAGGATATGAATGTTATTTTTCCATCCAAAGGAATAGGAATTTGTTTTGCTGTATATATTATGTAAAGTCATACACTCTTATTTCTTGCTACATTCCATTTTAGGACCTGATCCAAATCTCACTGAAATCAGTGGAAAGAATCTCCTGTTAACTTCAATGGCCTTTGGATCAGACCTTTAGTGAAAATAAATGCTAATATAATGCAATTACATACAGGCAATACATACTTGTTAAAATAAATCTGGAAAATGTGCAACTTAATCTATTTATTTTATGGTATGTATATATATGTATTTATGACATATTAAGCTACCCAATTTAAACCAGAAAAGCAGGAATACAATATATTGTACTACTGCTCACAGTAGTTGGCAGCTACCTTCTTGCATTTCCTGACCTAAAAATGTCTTTAAGCCATTATCTAGCCAAATGCAATTTTAAATGAATGAGAGAGAAATCTTGACTATCAGAGTTAATTACGTAGATATGTATTTTTAACTGTATCAGAGCAAGAAGAATTGCAATAAGAGGCTGGAATTATAATAAAATAAAGTTAATTTTCAAATTCAGCTGTAACTATGGTTACCATTCACTGTATTTAGCAGTCTGCATAAAAAGCTACTGACCTTAACTAGACAAGAATAAATTGCATATAATGTTACCTTGCAGATGTTCCAAAGATTATAAACTATTTTAAATTGAACTTTGTGTGTATTTTATATTTTAAGAAGCCATTTGACATTAACATCGCATTCCATGTTCACGTTGACTGCAAGGACATATAGTCAGACAGTTAAAGGCAGAATATTAAGTAAGTAAAATTTCAGAGTGAGAGGCAAAGGAGAGTTAAAATGTGAAATTAGGAATTAAATTAAGAAATACCAGTCACAGGGTAAAATGCTATGATTTTCTCTGGGTGTATAACATGAGATTGTGATACTGAGCCAAAAATCTGCTCTCACTAGCTCATGCACCCCCATTGGCTTCAATGGAGTTGCCTTCATGTAAGCAACTCCCAGTGTTCCTCTGTACAAGAACAGCTTGATTATAGGACTGGATGCAGTGGAGGATTAATGTACAGGCCCATGGGGCCCACACCTAGGAGCCCCGCTCAAGAAGAGGGGCCCACTGGCACCAGAACTGTGCTGCTTCTCCTCTTCCCTCTGAGGCCCCACCCCCTGGCCTGGGTGGACATTGGAGCCGGGCCATTGTAAAAGCCGCACAGGGAGCCTGGGCTGCTGTGGGGAGCTCCAGACCCTCTACTTACCCTGGGCGAGGGCCTGAAAGCAGCCCCGGGGAGCAGGAACATGGGCCTGGGGCTGCTCTCATACATCCTGAGCCCCTGCCCACGGGAAGTGGAAGGTCCACAGAGGTCTCCACAGCAGCCTGCACTCTCTGGGTGGCTCTTGCCACGGCCCAGCTTCAGCTTCTGGCTGGGGGCGGGGGCGTGGGCCCTATGGCAAGGAGAGCGTGGGGGGCCCAAATGTTCTTTGTGCCCTGGGCGCCAATAAATCTTAATCCACCTCCAACTGGCTGTAATAACCTAAACTCTGCCCAACACCCTGAGATTCCAAATCTTCCTTTCGGGTTCCCAACAACAAAGTACAGAGCGTTTTGGTCTGATGGGTGAGACGATTACTTCCCTTGCTCGTTTCTTTCAGAATGCAACAAAGATCATGCTGACCTTCCTCTCCCATATCTGTCGTTCTGCTCTATGTATCATTCTTGTTTTCTGCCTTTGTGACAAGAATATTGTTATGGACTCAAGTACACAAAATCAGAGGCTAGGGCTAATAAAGTGTTCTTTTGCTATTTTGTTATGAGCAGCCGGTGACACTTTGGGGAATCAAAATGAGCAATAAAATACTTGTCAACTACTGTGTGAGCCCCTGGTTTAACTACTTGTGAACTGTCTGCTTCTAGGTCAATTTGTTCTGCCTGCTGGTCTATAACATGGGATCTCACAAATCCCTGGCTCTTCGGGCAGGCATTTCGGTTTGTGTCTGACTTTAAGATAAGGCCACATCCCCTGTGTGGTGTCGCTAGAAAAGCCTCAAAACATAACTTAAGCTGAGAGACCCCTATTCAAATGGAATGAGGGAGAAGGTATTTATAAATTAATCAGGCATGGTTTTGTTATGCAAATTTTTGGTTTTGGTAGGGTTGTCTCTACTGGAGAGAATGTCTTTACCACCTGGACATCAGTAGCTGAGAGAGGATAAAGATAAAGAGGGGAGAGAAAAAATGCTTGTAATTAAAGTATTTGTAAACTCTTTCCCCTTTGGGTTGATGTAGCTGGCTTTAGTGGAAGGTTCAGATAGCCTTGCCTGTAGTAAATATTACAGAGAAAAGCTTTATGAGAAAGTCTCGTCCCTTCAGGCACAGTCTAGGCAGGGGGGCTGTGCCCTGTGTATGTGCACTGGAGCATTGCTTCACCACAGCACAGAGAGTTTGGAAGTGGGTCAGGGAGGATGACTGTAAATTTACTAGCCAAAACCACATGTAGTTGAAGGATACTGGACATAAATGGCTGTGCTGCTGCTCCACTCCTATCATCAGATTGGGGTGGAGAAAAGACTCTTTTTCTGCCTACACATAGGCCTGATGTACACTATGAGTTTATTTCAAATTTAGCAGCATTAAACCAAATTAACCCTGCACCCGTCCACACAACGAATCTCTTTATTTCTATATAAAGGGCTCTTAATATCGATATCTGTACTCCACCCCGACAAAGGGAGTAGCATTGAAATCAGTATTGCCATTCTGAATTAGGGTTAGTGTGGCCACAATTCGACGGTATTGGCCTCCGGGAGCTATCCCACAGTGCACCATTGTGACCACTCTGGATAGCAATCTGAACTTGGATGCACTGGCCAGGTAGACAGGAAAAGCCCCGCAAACTTTTGAATTTCATTTCCTGTTTGCCCAGTGTTGCATCGCAAGAGAGCAGGAACAAAGTTCAGCATTCAATGTGATCCCAAGCAGAGAGAAAGAGCGTGTGTGTGTATGCATATGCGTTTATTCATTCCCAGCATGCTCTTATATACAATATGGTAAGCAATCACAATTGCTAATTAATTAATTAAACCCACACAGCCACAGCTGTAACCCATAGGGTAATTATTATCCTACACACCTGTCTGACTTATCATCCTATTTACAATTAGCTGGCCAATAAGAATGAGCCCAAGGCCAGCCCTTCACACACAGTTCCCAACCCAGAAGCCTAAACAATCTCAGCATCTCACATTCTATTCCCACAGCCCAGCGTGGAGCTCTGATCAGCACAGGTGACCATGCAGTCCCAGAATCAAAGAAGAGCTCCAGCATGGACTGTATGGGAGATACTGAATCTGATCTCTGTATGGGGAGATGAATCTGTTCTATCAGAACTCCGTTCCAATAGACGAAATGCCAAAACATTTGAAAAAATCTCCAAGGCTATGATGGACAGAGGCCACAACAGGGACTCAACACAGTGCTGCATGAAACTTAAGGAGCTGAGACAAGCACACCAGAAAGCCAAAGAATGAAATGGATGCTCACGGAGGGAGGGGCGACTGATGAGTGTAGCTATCCCACAGTTCCCGCACTCTCTGAAATCCATTTGAATTCTTGGCTGAGCTCCCAAAGCCTGAAGGGTCAAAAACATTGTCATGGGTGGTTCAGGGTATATGTTGTTGCCCCCCCCTTCCGTGAAAGCAAAGGTAAAAAAATCGTTTCTCACCTTTTTTCAATGTCACCGTATGTCTACTGGATACTGCTGGCAGACGTGGTGCTGCAGCGCTACACAGCAGCTCCCCTTCCCTTCCCTTGCCTTGCGGACGGCAGCCAGTACAGTAGGACTGATAGCCGTCATTGTCGTCCCGTGAGTGCTCCTGGCTGGCCTCGGTGAGGTCAGCCGGGGGCACCTAGGCAAAAATGAAAATGACTCCTGGTCATTCCCTTCTTTAAGCTTTGTCTAATGGAGATTCACTTCTGCCCGGAATATCATAGCAGCTGGAGGTTTCCCTCCCCTCCCCACTTTGATCTCTGCTTGCAGAGGCAATAACGTCAGTGTTGTTTCAAATTCATGCATTCTTTATTACTTCATCACACAAATGGGGGGATAACTGCCACGGTAGCCCAGGAGGGGTGGGGGAGGAGGGAAGCAACAGGTGGCATTGTTGCAGGGGCACCCCCTAGAATGGCATGCAGCTCATTATTTCTGCGGGATGTCTGGGGCTCTGACCCGGAGCGGCCATTTGTCTCTCTGGTTCTTTAGTAGGCTTGCCTGATATTCTAGGCAGGACTGACTCTCCATTAGACAAAACTTAAAGAAGAGAATGACCTGGGGAGTTGTTCCCATTTTTGTCCAGGCGCCCCCAACCGACCTCACCGAGGCCAGCCAGGAGCACCCATGACAGCAGCAGATGGTACAGTGTGACTGGTAACCATCATTGTCAACTTGCAAGGCAGCAGATGGTACAGTAGAGCTGGTAACCGTCTCTGCTAACTTTCAAAGGCAAGGGGATGCTGCTGTGTAGCGCTGCAGTACCGCGTCTGTTAGCAACATCCAGTAGACATACAGTGACAGTGAAAAAAGGCTGAACGGGCTCCATGGTTGCCATGCTATGGCGTCTGTCTGGACAATCCAGGGAAAAGGGTGCGAAATGATTGTCTGCCGTTGCTTTCACAGAGGGAGAATTGACTGATGACATTTACCCATAACCACCAGCGACAAATTTTTGGCCTCATCAGGCATTGGGATCTCATCCCAGAATTCCAATGGGCGGGAGAGACTGCGGGAACTATGGGATAGCTACCCACAGTGCAACTCTCCGGAAGTCGACACTAGCCTCAGTACATGGATGCACACCGCCGAATTAATGTGCTTAGTGTGGCCGCATGCACTCAACTTTATACAATCTGTTTCCAAATATCGGTTTCTGTAAAATCGGAATAATCCCGTAGTGTAGACATACCCTTACATAGGTCCTATGTATCTGCTTTGCACAGGGAGTCAGGATTTGGCCCTGGATGAGCAAGGCTTTCTGATCCAAGCATCATTTCCAGCTCGCTACACTAACTCCAGAAAGACAATGGGCTCCAAATAAAAAGTTAATGAGAAGAAACACAATTCTAGTTATTCAAGGGATTCATTTGCTTTTCATTTAAATCCATAAGAAAAACGAATGGCAAGAAACCCCTTTTTGTTTGAAAGTGCGTAATGTGTGCTGATAGCTTTGAGAACTGTCTGGTTTCACATCACTGCTATCGTTTCACATCACATCACACCTGTTTTCATATCGCTATAGTACAACACACTTCTGCATTTACTGCGCCTCAGTATATGTGCAAGTTAAAGCTTCAAGGAGCATGGATTATTACAACTGCATCCTTTGGGCATGTTTGTCCTTCCCTGAAATGACTATAGTGATCCTGATGTCCTCAACGATCTAGAAAATGCAAGCTTGTAGCTGGCATACAGCATTAGATACACAGCTGTGTTGTATGCGTGCCAGGACTGATCTGTCTGCAGTCCATGTTGTGTTCCAGTTGCTTGACCTCTAGTAAGGTGAGAGGGAAACTGCTGTACTGGAGTATGAGGTATTGGTATGAGGTATGCTGTACTGGAGTATGGAGTATTTCTCTTTACTGCTTTCTTTTCTTTAAGCTTCCGTATCTTAAGAAAAAGTACGTTGCCGCTGCAGACAGACAGGTTTAGTTAATATGTTCAAGTACTACTCTTCATATGTATCCCAGGTATTACCATTTGGATTCTATGTAAGGTGTCTCTATCATTTTGATATGTAACATACATGCAATCACATATCTTAAATCTGTGAATGTATTTAATTACAATGGAAAGGAAAGGAAAATCATTGGGTTTGTTTTTTATAAATTCTCAATGGATTTGATTAAATTATTTTTATTCATACTCCCAGATGCAAGCACCCTTGTTATCTTATTTATGCTAAGGGCGGATGTAATCACATGAAGATTACTAACATTTTGCTACATGAAACTGGAGATAAAGATTACCAGCAAAGTGGCAGATGTTGGATTTTGCAAACCAAAATATTTCCAGATAGTTCAGTATTGGTCTAAATATATTCACCATAGAGGATGAGGAAAAGTTCATTTAGCACCTCCAAGTTCATCCATTTTCATATTTCTCCTTTGAATTATGTTTATATTATTAAGTATCAGAGGCGTAGCCGTGTTAGTCTGGTTCTGTAGAAGCAGCAAAGAATCCTGTGGCACCTTATAGACTAACAGACGTTTTGCAGCATGAGCTTTCGTGGGTGAATACCCACTTTTTCGGATGCAAGCAGAAGAAGTGGGTATTCACCCACGAAAGCTCATGCTGCAAAACGTCTGTTAGTCTATAAGGTGCCACAGGATTCTTTGCTGTTTATATTATTGGGTCAGACTCACTGTGGGAGCTCTGGTGAGATATTGACGGATGGATGTGGCCCTCTGTTGTTGGTTTGATGCTTAGGACAGGTGTTTTGATAAACTGTAGATTAAGAAATTAATCTAGCATTTGCCTTTGAAAGATAAAAAGGAAAAACAAAGGTTCAAGTAAATATCAAAGTTGAATTATTATTTAAAATGTGGCTATGATGGTGGTGCTTGTTAATATATTTGGTATTTTAAAGTACCATTAATGTTATATCCGTGTAAATACACATAAGAGAAATAGGAATACTTACTGCTGTATGTTAGTGCAGTTTGTTAACAAACTGTACTGACAAAGCTTGATTAGTCTGTGACAGCCAAAGCTGAAATTTAAACCATAAAATGCCCCCTCGAGCTTCTATCTATATTATACTGGCTGGCACCCAGCATGTGTCAGTTTTTAAATAACTCATTCCCATGACCTTTGCAGCTCACCAACTTCTACAACAGTGCAAAAAAGAGCCTCACATAAGCGCTAAAGGCTGCCAAAATTTAAGAAATCAGCACCCCTCAAAATGATCAAAAGCAAAATAAAACACTGATTATATAACATACAGTCAATTCAAAAAGAGCTCGACAGTGGTCCAAAAGCATGTTCCAGAGATGAATCTGTAGTCTGAATAATTCCAGCGCACTACAAGGACAGTCAGCCAGACAAGTAAGCAGAAGTTAGGGGCAAGGGGCACAACAACTAACTTTCATTTGATTTTTTTTTAAATATTCATATAAACTAAATAGACAAAGTCTAAAGCACAGAGTAAATATTTATGTGAAAGGGGTTTACATAAGATAATAGCTGTACTTATTAACCAAGAAGGAAAACATTATAGCTAACTCATCAAGCCCTTAATATCAAAGAAGTTTCTAAAAAAAGAAAAGGGTGGGGGCACAGGGTTGTTGTGTGTAGGTTTTAAATTGGGAACTCCTATAAAAATCCTTTTAGGTTTTGTCTAGTGTTATTTCCAAAGCACTCAGAAATCTTGAGTCTACAACTATCTGTCTACTCCCACTGAAATAAATAGGAGTGGGTGACAGACCACTTTTGTCTGGTAAATATTCTAATTCCTATTGTTATAAGTGCAGATGGGACCTTAACTAAAACCTCAGCCCCTTAGAACTTTGAATTCTGAGGTAGTGGTTCAGAATCCAAGCCTGGCTCCAAATCTGAATTTCTGGGCTATCCTCTATCTCCATAAGCATCTTCAACTCAGACCTCCATGCTAAGAAAAAAGCACTGGACAGTACTTAGCTGAGAGGTGGTACCAATTGCTTCCCCAATACTGGTGGCCTATCGTCTCTGCTGCTTGGTTCCATAGAGGCAACTGCACTGGCTGAAGGCTGGCTAAATATTGTGTATTCTAGTCCACCTACTCCCACCCTCAAACTTCCTCCACAAATACATAATGCACAGCACACTTAACTCTTGCTCATATGTCAACCCTGGATATTTGATAGTGCTGTTAAGTTTTTAATTAAGATTTTGCATTATACTGTGAAAGAAATTAATGTGGCTCTTTCTATATCAGCTGAAGACAGAAAGTTGTGTGTGACAGTGTGCAGTTTGTTACTGTAGGTAGAAGCAGGCTGTTTGGCAGTAGGGTGTAGTTAAGAGGTGCCCCATAACTTATTTACTTGCTTTGTAGAGTTTGCAATGGTGGGATGTCACATTTAACCTTAATCCCTTTTTGAACAAAGTTTTTGTTCATGCTAATGTCAGCAAGTTAGAGTGCTAGCCGAATACATTTCTATCATCACTCTAATGGGATTCAAAATTATCAACTATATACCATCTTAAATGTACCAAATGAATAATAAAGTCCTTAGTTCTAACAGCTAATAGACCAAAGGCATGAGCAGGTATAATGCAGTACAATACAATAGAAAACAGAGTGGGTGTCTGACCATACTGCTTCACTGAACATATAGCTTTTTTGAATTATTTTGAAGCAGGAAAGAGAAGGGGTTTGGGCTGCATAAATCAGGAAGCTGGTCAAAGTGAACTGGAAGGCTTTGCCAAGTGAAACTGTATTAGTAATTTCAGTAAGAACTGCAAAACCATACTGTGATGAAGTGGGGGAGGGGGGGTTCTTGGTTTTTCCGTGTTTTCCAGTGGGTTGCATGCAGAGGGGGTGGGACTCAGTGTCCCCGGGTGTTACTGGTCTAACGAGGTGAGGGGAGAGGGAGTTTGTTGTTACAGAGGACCGGAGAGGGAACTCGGGACCCCAGCTGATGGCCTGGAGAATGGAGACCCCAGCGATCGGTGACCTGGTGACCCGGAGACCCAGCTCAAGAGTCACAGGTGGTTCTGGCCAGTGGGAGGACAATGGGCTGCGAAGAGAGGACCCCGGTGACCTGACCAGCCGGTTCCAGCCAGAGGGGGCCAGAGGAGGGCTGAGAGGAGAGGCGACCCAAGCCATCCTGTTTACGACCCTGTTTCCCTAGAGAGAAGACAATGGGCAGAGGCAGGGCTTGGGGCCGGGGATATTGGAGGCCCAGCTGGGAAGCAGGTGGGCCTCTGGGCTGGAGAAGAGGAGCAGGCAGAGCCCACCTGGCTGCAGGGGGACTGGGATGTGCTGTGCTGAGGGAGGCCAGGTCTGAGGCCCTGAGAGTTTCCTGTGCTGTGTTCAACTCTCAATAAACCCTCCTGTTTTATGCTAGCTGAGAGTCACTCCGGCAGGGGCGGCTCCAGACCCCAGCACGCCAAGTGCGTGCTTGGGGCGGCATGCCGTGAGGGGCGCTCTGCTAGTCACCGGGAGGGCAGCAGGCAGCTCCGGTGGACCTCCCGCAGGCGTGCCTGCGGAGGGTCCGGTGGAGCCACGGGACCAGCGGACCCTCCTCAGGCACACCTGCGGGAGGTCCACCGGAGCCACAGGACCAGCGACCGGCAGAGCGCCTCCCGCGGCATGCCGCCCTGCTTGGGGCGGCGAAATGTCTAGAGCCGCCCCTGCACTCTGGTCTAGAGAGCAGGGTAGCATCAACCCCTTCAGGTTGAGGAGGCCCGGGGGGGTCCAGAGCGCGTGGACTCCCTGAGAGGGCCCACGCCAAGAAACAGGTGAGCTAAGGCTCAGAGAGGTGCGGCTCCAGGAGGTGGAGGGGCCTGACCCCGGGAGAGAGTGGACCCCCGAGAAGGGCTGTCTCACTGACAGGGGTGGCTCTAGACATTTCGCCACCCCAAGCATGGCGGCATGCTGCGGGGGGGCGCTCTGCCGGTCGCCGGTCCTGCGGCTCCGGTGGACCTCCCGCTGGCATGCCTGCGGAGGGTCCACTGGTCCCGCGGCTCCACCGAAGCCTGCGGGAGGTCCACCGGAGCCGCCTGCTGCCCTCCCGGTGACCGGCAGAGCGCCCCCCGCGACATGCCGCCCCAAGCACATGCTTGGCTTGCTGGGGCCTGGAGCCGCCCCTGCTCACTGAAAGGGGCACCCCCCATGGACCGCATGGGGCCACAAGTGGGCACGATCTATGAGTCCGTGACACATATTATTAGAAAAGGCTCAGATAGCATTTTACTGGTGAATCCTGGAGTCCTAGCCCCACAAGGTGCTGAATGCCCTCACCTAACATTCAACTCAATGGAAGTTGAAAGTGCTCAGCCCCTGAATGCTGAAATCCTTTGTTTATTTACAGAACAAATTGAAGTGCAGCAGTAATGTGAGCCTCCTCAGACTGCCCACCGATGTGCCTCTAGCCTGACTGGGAGCACCAGGTCTAGCAGAGAGGATATTTCAGTCTCCATGCTCATTTAGGCCTTAGTTGTCCCATTTAGAAAGAGCTCTGGATTGCAGCCACACATATTTTGCGGAAGAAAAATTCTTTCTTGAACTCCCCAGTCCATGGGGGCAAGAGGACATCCACTGCTATCCCTTTTCATTAAGTACAGGGTATTCTACTGAGCTGTACTGATTCTGCTCTCTGGGTCAATGCAAGGATGAGGTGTCATGGCCACCTCTTCCTTTCCCACTTTGGGGTAGCTTCTTCATCTCTTCCCCTTGTGGACTGATATAAGAGCCAGACACGTTCTGGCCCTCATTCCTTAGATTGCCCTTGCTGCAAGTCCATAGTGGTACCGTTTATGTTGGTGGTTTCTGTAATAGGTATACTTGTCCACAGGGAACTAAACTAATACCAACAAACCACTCCACACAGGCCACCAAACAGCCTTCCAGATGGTAACAACTCTTGATTACACTGATCTGGAGTAGAAATGAAAGATTATGTCCAATTGAGCCATCCAATTTTTAAAATAACAAGATAACGATAGTGATGTTTTGGGGTTCTGCTGGTTTGTGTCACCACCTGCCCTGAAACCCTCCTTTATTGGTCCTGTGGGACCTTGTGTTGAATGCAATCCTGTTTTACCGCTCTCCCTATCTTTCCCCCATAAATAAATATTTCCCTTTCCTATATTCATTGTATTCTTCCAGTGTGTGTGTATGTATGTTCACTCTGGGGAATTTGGAACAAGTGCTCCTGGGGTGAAAGGGACTTTCACTGCTGCCAGGGCTGGTTCTAGGTTTTTTGCTGCCCCAAGCAAAAAAATTGCCACCCCAAGCTCCAAGAGCGCAACTGCCCAAGCAAAAAAAAAATTTTTTTAAATGGGTGGCCAGAATGCTGTCCAAGCAAAAAAAAAGAGAATGGCCAGAATGCCGCCCCTGGAATTGTGCTTGCTTTGCTGGTGCCTAGAGCCAGTCCTGACTGCTGCATTCCTACGTTCGCCTTTAAGGCCACAAGGGCGCTAAAGTTACAGGAGAGCAACGCACAGCTTATTACTTCTACTGGAATTAACAATTGCTTAAATTCAAATACAGCACTGGGTTGGGTTTAGATGAAAAGTAAAACAAGTCTATTTAATCAAAAAGAGGCGGGCTTTAAGGGAGTTTAAGTACAAGGGATAAAGACAAAAATGCAAATAAAAGTAAAAAACAAGCAAATAAAAATAAAATATGCTTTCTAATGTCTAAGAACTAACTTAACAAGTTACAGTCTTTGTTCAAGGTTGATTTCTTACGAATCTTTCTTCTTTCCAGCCAGGGCTGACTTTGTCAAAGTCAGGACCTTCCATAACAGTACACGGTGCTGGTTTCCATCATCTTACTAGGTGAAAGTTAACGAAAATCTTTGGGTCCCCTCATATCGCTGAGTTCATTGACTCAGTTTCAAGAGGCAGAGTGACCTCATGCTGTTCTTCCCTTCCTGTGGATCCCATCTCAATGCTGATTCATATATGAATAGGGCTTCCATTGATTCCATAATACTTAATTTATATTGTCTGGGTGAGAACCTGTTTCTCTCTTTGTTTGGTCACAGACTTTGAAATATAATTTCAGCAAGTATCCACAATTCCTCATATAGTGTTAATACATACATTTTACAATGCTATTAATCACCATTAATGTCATTAGCTTTCATAAAAGACTGCATGATACACTGTTATAATACAGTAATATTGTATACAATCAATTCAATTATTTATCATTTGAGGTTCAGATACCATCTTTATAGTTGAGGTTCTCTCTCCTACTCACATGGTTGATGGCTTTGTTTACATTTTATGTAAATATGCCTTCATTGTCTGTGCCTGACAACCGAGCTAGTCAGACAAGCAAATACATTCCATTGTCTAAGGCAGAGTGGGTTTATGAATTGCTTGCCAAACACATTCTAAACTGTAAGTCTAGTACCTATCCATAACTCTTCGTACATACCCCATACATACATCACACAAGAATATTAATTATCGATGAATTATTAATTTTCCAGTTATCTCTTACATGATACTTTTTAGAGACAGATTATAACAAGAGTGTTAGGTGCAGTCAGTATGTGAGGCCAGATGAGCTGCTGACAAAGTAGAGAACCATTAAGGGGTCTCTGTCACAATGATTAAATATTGGATGTTTTTCAGTCTTAGGAGGATTAGATAAACGCAACATATTTTGTCTATTACTAAGCATAATATTAATCTTCCTTAGGAAAAATGCAAACAAATCCCTCCCTTGGATAGTAGCTAGTAGTAGATGCAAATTTAGTTAACTTTTTTTGAAAGATTATATCATATAAAAGGCAATGGGACAAACCACAGATACGATATATCTGTCAACTTTAAAAAAAAATGCAGCAGCTAAAGAGCCCTCCTTCCCATCCAAAACCAGGAATATTATCTGGGCAAGACTCTCAGCCCTAGTTGCACAGTTGCATATATTAATTAATATGCTATATGGAGGTGCTACTGCATCTTTATGCATTGTTTTTTCCAGGATAGTAGCCAAGGTATTTGGCTTTGCCCTGTTCTCCCATATTTCCTCAGGCCACACACAGACATCCACTCCCACTCCCCACAAAATATTTTATGGATCCTCTGCGTAAGACCATTTTTGGGCTGTCAGTTGGTATGACAGCCTAAGTAGAAAAGTTTGGTTTGTGCACAGAATTTTGAGAAAGATTTTATAGTAGATTGTTCTGCTTTTTGGCATGGAAGCCATAGGAGCAAGTTGGCATATTTTTAAGCATAGTGCCTCTTATTCTATGCAAAGATGGATATTGCAACAATATTAAGAAGGCAGGGGATGCAAAATCAGTTGAAGTATCACCCAGTGTTCCTGAACTTACTTTCAGTAAAATTATGTGAATATTTAAACCAGAAGTTTATTACAAACACCTGACTGAAAACATGTGTTGATGAGCTACACTAAAGTTCTTCAGGAAATCTGTGTCAGAGGCTTCAGGGTTGAATACTGAAACACTCTGACTGCTGTAATAATGCATCGCTGCCTATAATTCTGCATTGCAGAATCAATCCACTGTTGGCTGCAGACACAATAGAAAGGAACTGATGTATTTCAGTATACTTGGATGATAAATCATTCATCCAGAGAAACAGCTAGATGCTCCATGTCTTAAGTAATAAGAAGTGTTGGGATCTTGCATCCCCAGCAGTAAGTGACATCTAATGCTAACCAATCATAGAACAACATATTTTTATTCTTTGGCACATTTCCTACAAAAATGAGCATTGCTCAAAGAGAACAAAATGTTTTGGTCAGCCAGAATACAAAAGAGGGGAAAATCTAACATTCCATTCACACAGAGAAACTCAATTCTTGGCAAGCCAATAAACTAGCATGAATTTGAAGGCCACAGATTATCTATTGTTTGTAGAATTTATATTAGACTGTTATGGTCAAATCCTTTTCTATCTCTTGCTAGCTTAACTATCAAACTTTTCCAGTCTACATCACACTTTACCTGCACTGCTATCTGGACACTTACTATCTTGCTCTCAGCGAGATATGTAGTTTGAGCACAACAGTGGGAGTCAGAGACTCGTCACTTCTCTGACAGCTCATGCTAGTATCCACCTTGGCCTTGAATGAGGGAGAGAGGTGGAGTGACTTAATTTCCCCACCCATTTCTGGCTGGCCAGAAAATATGAATTCTGTTTTATGCACAAAAAAGCTGAGGTTTAAAAGTTTGTGTGCTCTGATGCAGAGTGAAAATGAGACTTTGAAACTTTTCATGAAAAAATGAGTAAGCAAGCTCCTGTCCCAGAACAGCCAATAGTGCAGGGGATAGGGCAATCAACTGCATGTAGGTGACTGATATTCAAGTCCCTGTTCTGCCTGAGTCAGTGCTCTAGAGTTGGTCTCTCTCTGGCCCAATGTATATTTAATTATTTATACACAGTGGAACAGCTTCAATATGAGAGATTAAAAGAAAACAAGAGGCTGAAGGCAGGTGGTTAGGCACTCACTTAGGATGCAAGAGACCCAAGTTAACGTCCTAGCTCTGAACTGAGCACAGCAGGACCTTTCACCAGGGTCTCCCGCATACCAGGTGAGTTCCCTAACCACTGATCTTTTGGTTATTTGGGGGTGGCATTCTTTCCCTCTCTAAGTTTGACCAGAAATTCCATTCTGGACCTGAAAAACCTTAATCAAACTTGTGGCATTTTCTGAAAAATAATAATAATTCATCAACATTTCCTGATCAGCTTTAGATAATATCGATCTTGCTACTTCAAAAGAATTAATGGCTGTAAGTGATCTGAAGAGTAAAAGTGCTATATATGATGATCTCTTATTTTGTACTTCATCTTTCCTGAGCAGACTATGGAGGTATCATTTTCTTCAGAGGTGGAGACAAGAACCCCTTTCAAATAGCTGCTCTAGGACTATAACCCTCACATTTGAAGTATGGTTGTCAGGAAGAGAATCCCACTCTGTACTCCCAGCTAATTGTTATTTTGCATTTGACTAAGGGTACGTCTACACTACAAGACTATTTCGAATCAACTTAATTCGAATTTGTGGAATCGACCTTATGAAGTCGAAGTTGTGTATCCACACTAAATACACTAGTTCGACTGTGTGAGTCCACAGTAACGGGGCCAGTGTCGACTTTGGAAGCGGTGCACTGTGGGAAGCTATCCCACAGTTCCCGCACTCCCCGCTGCCAATTGGAATCCTGGGATTTCCCCCCAATGCATGCTGGGGGGAAAAATGTGTCGAGGGTGGTTTTGGGTAACTGTCATCATTGAACCGTCACTCCCGCCCTCTCTCCTTGAAAGCGCCGGTGGGAAATCTGTTCGCGCCCTTCTCTGGTCGGTTACAGCGCGAACGCCACAGCACTGCGAGCATGGAGCCCGCTGCGATCATCGCTGCACTTATGGCCGTTGTCAACTCCTCGCACCTTATCGTCCACCTCTTCCACAGTCAGCTGCTGAGAAATCGGGCGAGGAGGCTCCGGCAGCGCGGTGAGGACAGGAAGTCACAGAGTGGCGCAGACCTCTCACAAAGCAGGGTACGCCGCGCAGTGGAGATCATGGTGGCAATGGGTCAAGTTCATGGTGTGGAATGGCAATTCTGGGCCCGGGAAACAAGCACGGACTGGTGGGACCGCATAGTGCTGCAGGTCTGGGATGAATCACAGTGGCTGCGGAACTTCAGGATGCGTAAGGGCACTTTCCTTGAACTCTGTGACTTGCTGTCCCCTGCCCTGAAGCGCCAGGACACCCGGATGCGAGCAGCCCTGACTGTGCAGAAGCGAGTGGCCATAGCCCTCTGGAAACTTGCAACGCCAGACAGCTACCGGTCAGTAGCGAACCACTTTGGCGTGGGCAAATCTACCGTAGGGCTTGCTGTGATTCAAGTAGCCCACGCAATCATTGAGCAACTGTTCTCAAAGGTAGTGGCCCTGGGAAACATCCAGGTCGTCATAGATGGCTTCGGCGCGATGGGATTCCCAAACTGCGGTGGGGCTATAGATGGCACTCACATCCCTATCCTGGGACCGGCCCACCAGGCCAGCGAGTACATTAACTGAAAGGGCTACTTTTCTATGGTGCTGCAAGCACTGGTGGACCATAGGGGACGTTTTACCAACATCTACATGGGGTGGCCGGGCAAGGTTCATGACGCGCATGTGTTCAGGAACTCTGGTCTGTTTAAACGCCTCCAGGCAGGTAGTTTCTTCCCGGACCACAAAATAACAGTTGGGGATGTGCAGATGCCTACAGTGATCCTCGGGGACCCAGCCTACCCGCTAATGCCCTGGCTCATGAAGCCCTATACAGGCGCCTTGGACAGTGAGAAGGAACTCTTCAACTACCGGCTGAGCAAGTGCAGAATGGTGGTGGAGTGTGCTTTCGGATGTCTCAAGGGGAGATGGCGGAGCTTACTGACTCGCTCGGACCTCAGCGAAAAAAATACCCCCGTTGTTATTGCTGCTTGCTGTGTGCTCCACAATCTCTGTGAGAGCAAGGGGGAGACCTTTATGGCTGGATGGGAGGTTGAGGCCAATCGCCTGGCTGCTGATTACGCTCAGCCAGACAGCCGTGCCGATAGAAGATCCCAGCGGGAAGCGCTGTGTATCCGGGAGGCTTTGAAAGATAGGTTCCTCGGAGAGCAGGGTAACCTATGACTCTCCAGTTGATTTACAGAGAAGCTGAACCTGAGCCTGTTTCAGTGACTGTTGACTTCGATCTGCGGTTACATACCCCGTTCTCCAGGTTTCCCCCCTTCCAACACACGTTTTAAAATAACTTTAATGGAACACTGATTATTAATAAAGTTTTCTTTAATTATGAATTCCTGTTCAAGGGTTGAAACATGGACGCGGACTGTGGTGGGTACGGTGTGCACTGATGTCCAGACCGCTTCTACACTAGAGGAATGACAGGCTCCTGCTCCTACAGCGGTCTCTGGGGGCAGGACGGTTGCAGGTGGGTGTGCAGGAAGGGGTGGGTTTGCAGGAAGGGGTGAGGGGTGCCGTCTTTGGGACGGAGTTTGGATGCAGGCTCTGGACTGGGGGTTGGGGCGTAGGAAGGGGTGAGGGATGTGTGGGAAGGGTGAGTATGTGTCCGTGGATGAGGGCTCTTGCTGGGGCTCAGGGCATCGGAGAGGCTCGTGGCTAGGGGGGAAGGGCATGGTAAGGGCAGCCTGCCTTGCCATTTGTGGATGTCAGGCGCTAGGACCCTGGGGCGGCATACACCTCACAGACTGACCCGGAGCAGCATTCACCTCCCAGAATGACCCTAGTGCCTAGTGACTGCAGTCTCTGTGTGTCCTGCTGTTGATCCTGCCCCCAAGTCTGTAACCTGGTAATGGAGGCTGTCCTATGCAATTAAAAAACCCCTCCCCCCCTTCACACAAAGTCTTCTGACAAGGAAAACGTGACGGAAACAGTGAATAACAACAAACTACTTTTAATACTCAACTACACAGTGGGGGGATGAAACTTGGATTTGGGACTGGGTGATCCAGGAAGGGAAGCACTTCTCACACTTTAGGGAATGAGAGCTGTTTGGTACATGAGCGCTCTGCTGGGGTGGAGTGACAGTTTTCACGGCCCCTAGCGCCCCTCCTTCTTGTGATTTTTGGTGAGGGGGGGACAGGACTTTGTGGCGGGGGAAGGCGGTTGCAGATACAGTTCAGGGGGGCTCTCTGCTCCTGCCTGCGGTCCTGCAGAACATCTACAAGGCGCCGGAGCGTGTCCGTTTGCTCCCTCATTAGCCCAAGCAGCGTTTGAGTCGCCTGCTGGTCTTCCTGCCGCCACCTGTCCTCCCGTTCGCTGTGTGAGCGCTGGTGCTGACACAGGGTCTCCCTCCACTGTCTCTGCTCGGCCGCCTCGGCTCTGGAGCAAGCCATCAGTTCCGAGAACATGTCGTCCCTAGTCTTTTTCTTTCGCCGCCTAATCTGCGCCAGCCTCTGTGAGGGGGATGCCGGGGCAGTTCGTGAAAGAGCCGCAGCTGTGTGATGGGAAAAAGGAAGTGATTTCCTTGAAAAGATACATGTTTGCGAACACTGAACACAGTCTAGTCAGTTTCTGTGAACAAGACCATACAGGGCACCTAGTCTCACGAGCTCTCAGGACAAGTTCGAGATTTCGGAATACGCTTTCATTGGCTGCGGTCTTGCACAGGAGATCGGACAAGCGGGGCGGTACAGCTGAATCCGTGTAGCAGCCAGGCCTGGTAAGCACTACACTATAGGCTGCTTAACAGTTAATGGATAGCTGTGCCCTCCCGCTGAAGGCAATCTGTAAAGCATAAAGTCTGACCCTGTTCCAGCCCCTCGCGGCTGTGCACGGGAAAGATCACTGTATGCTTTTCCTCTGTGGCCTCCAACACGTGGCTGTTAAGCGAAGGTCATTGCTATGCAAAGTAAAAGTCAAGCATTCACAATAGTAACAGTACACTAATTGCCCTAATTAGATGCAGCAGTCGCTGAACGAGATTAGCCTGAGGCGGGTCGCTCGGAGAGAGAGAGAGAGGATGCTGCTCAAATCCCTGCACAGACCAGGACCGTACGCTGCAATGCTGGTGGAGGCAATGATTCCGCTGTACATTAGGATGGCCTGGCGCGGAAGAGTGTGCTTCCACGGAGCACCAAATAAGGCACCTCTCCCCAGGAACCTCCTGCGGAGACTTTTCGAGCTGCTCTCCGAGAGCTTCGTGGAACTGTCCCAGGAGGATTTCTGTTCCATCCCTATCTGTGTGGACCTTCTCTTTATATAGTTTTTTAAGCAAAAGGTTTTATATAGTTTTTACATATTTTTTATTCCTGTTTTTTAAAAAATAAATGTTTCCATGTTTATAGCACTTACCGACTGATCCTTCCCCTAAATTCGGGGATTGTACCGACTGACTGGAGATTAGCTAATGTAGTTCCTATATTCAAGAAGGGGAAAAAAAGTGACCCGGGGAATTATAGGCCTGTTAGTCTAACATCTGTAGTATGCAAAGTCATGGAAAAAATCTTAAAAGAGAGAGTGGTTCCGGAGCATGAGGCCGATGGCAACTGGGATAGATTACAGCATGGATTTACGAAAGGTAGATCGTGCCAAACCAACCTGATCTCCTTCTTTGAGAAAGTAACAGATTTTTTAGACAAGGGAAATGCGGTGGATCTAATATATCTGGATTTCAGTAAGGCGTTTGATACGGTACCGCATGAAGAATTACTGGTTAAATTGGAAAAGATGGGGATCGAAATGAAAATCCAGAGGTGGATAAGGAGCTGGTTAAAGGGGAGACTGCAGAGGGTAGTATTGAAGGGGGAACTGTCCGGTTGGAGGGGGGTTACCAGTGGAGTTCCTCAAGGCTCGGTTTTGGGTCCGATTTTATTCAATCTATTTATTGCTGACCTGGGAACCAAGAGTAGGAGTGGGCTGATAAAGTTTGCGGATGACACCAAGTTGGGGGGTATTGCCAATTCGGAAGAGGATCGGGATATTCTCCAGGGAGATTTAGATGACCTTGTAAACTGGAGTATTAGTAACAGGATGAAATTCAATAGTGAGAAGTGTAAGGTTATGCATTTAGGGATGTCTAACAAGAACTTTAGTTATAAGCTGGGGACGCACCAGTTGGAAGTAACGGAGGAGGAGAAGGACCTAGGAGTCCTGGTTGATCGCAGGATGACTATGAGTAGGCAATGTGATGTGGCCGTTAAAAAAGCTAATGCGGTCTTGGGTTGCATTAGGCGAGGTATTTCTAGTAGGGATAAGGAGGTGCTAGTCCCGTTATATAAAGTATTGTGTGCAGTTTTGGTCTCCCATGTTTAAGAAGGATGAATTCAAACTCGAACGGGTACAAAGAAGGGCCACTAGAATGATCCGAGGAATGGAAGGCCTTTCGTATGAAAGGAGACTTGAGGAGCTCGGTTTGTTTTCCTTAACCAAAAGAAGGATAAGAGGAGATATGATTACACTCTTTAAATATATCAGAGGGATAAATACCAGGGAAGGAGAAGAATTATTTCAGCTCAGTGCTAATGTGGACACGAGGACAAACGGATATAAATTGTCAGTCAGGAAATTCAGGCTTGAAATTAGACGAAGGTTTCTAACCATCAGGGGAGTGCAATACTGGAACAGCCTACCGAGGGAAACAGTGGGGGCGAAGGACCTCCATGACTTTAAGATTAAGCTAGATAAGTTTATGGAGGGGATGGTATGATAGGATAACGGGCTTAGTCAATAGGTCAATTAAGTGCCACACTGGTAAATAGTACAATGGGTCAATGGTATGATGTAACCTTTTCCAGAGGGTTTGGCTGGAGAGTCTTGCCCGCATGCTCGGGGTTCAGCTGACCGCCATATTTGGGGTCGGGAAGGAATTTTCCTCCAGGGAAGATTGGCAATGGCCCTGGAGGTTTTTCGCCTTCCTCCGAAGCATGGGGCAGGGGTCGCTTGCTAAGGAGTGGGTGGATCGGCTTATGTGGCCTGCATCTTGCAGGAGGTCAGACTAGATGATCATAATGGTCCCTTCTGATCTTGAATTCTATGATTCTATGATTCTATGATTCTGAGTCCAGGTTAACGGCCGGGGAGGGTTGGTAGGGGATCTCTGTGAGGGTGATGAAGAGATCCTGGCTGTCGGGGAAAGCGGTATTGTAAGCGCTGTTGCCTGCGTCGTCCTCCACAAACCCTTCCTCATCTTCCCCATCGGCGAACATCGCCGAGGAACTGCCCCTCGACACTATCCCATACTCAGAGTCCACGGTCACTGGTGGGGCAGTGGTGGCAGACCCACCTAGAATGGCATGCAGTGCCTCGTAGAAGCGGCAGGTCTGGGGCTGTGCTCCGGAGCGTCCGTTTGCCGCTCTGACTTTTTGGTAGCCTTGTCTCAGGTCCTTGATTTTCACGCGGCACTGCGTTGTATCCCGGCTGTATCCTCTGTCTCTCATGGCTTTGGAGACCTTCTCGTAGGTCTCTGCATTCCGTTTGTTGGAGCGCAGCTCCGAAAGCACAGACTCATCGCCCCACACAGCGATCAGATCCAGGACTTCACAGTCTGTCCATGCTGGGGACCTCTTTCTATTCTGGGATTGCATGGACTCCTCTGCTGGAGAGCTCTGCATCGTTGCAGGTGCTGCTGAGCTCGCCCCGATGTCCAACCAGGACATGAGATTCAAAGTGCCCAGACAGGAAAAGGAATTCAAATTTTCCCGGGTCGTTTCCTGTGTGGCTGGTCAGAGAATCCAAGCTTGGACTGCTGTCCAGAGCGTCAACAGAGTGGTGCACTGTGGGATAGCTCCCGGAGCTAGTAAGTTCGATTTGCATCCACACCTAGCCTAATTCGACATAGCCATGTCGAATTTAGCGCTACTCCCCTCATCGGGGTGGAGTACCGAATTCGAACTAAAGAGTCCTCTAGGTCGAACTAAATGGCTTCCTGGTGTGGACGGGTGCACGGTTAATTCGAATTAACGCTGCTAAATTCGAATTAAAGTCCTAGTGTAGACCAGGCCTTAGTCCAAGGCTGCAAGAGCTCCACATTCCCCAAACTGACAATTAATTAATATCAGCTCAGCTAATTCACAGAGTTCAAGATGACTATGATTAACCAGTCTGATCTCCTGTATGACATTGACACGAGTCATTCAACTGGTAGGTTGCCCCTGCTTCTGTACATTACTTACAAAAGAGGAAGGAGAATGGCAAAGAAATTTGAGCCAGGACCTCTCAACATCTAGTCCTTCAGTTTTCGATAAGCCCAAATGGCACCACCAGACTTCAACTACCACATGGCTAGAGAGGGCTGATGATTATGTACCTCTGTAATAGAGGGCTTGAAGGGCCAGTTGGCCTACTGGTTGGAGTGCTTGACTTTCTGGCACCTACTTCTGTGCTCAAGGTGCTTCAGTCTTTACGGCAAGGGGTAGGGAAACCCAGGCCCTCCTACTCCACTGGGCCCCAGCTCAGGGCCCTGAGTAAATCAACTCCTGAGTTGGGGAGCTCACAGCAGCGAGTCTACGTTCACTATCCTGTGCTACTTCTACTGTTGCCCCTTCAGTTTGCAGCATGACCCCTACAGTCCAAGTTCCTGGCTTGTCTCTAGTAGTGCCTCCTTGTGCACCCTAGGCAGCAGCCTGCTGTGGTCCCAGGTTCCTCGGGGTGGGGCAGCCATAAATTTGATGGGGTCATTACCCCCACAAGGTTTCCATGCTTCGGTCATCCAGGTTCCCCTTAGGCCGGGTGTTTCTAGGTCTCTTTCTCTTTTGGCTAGAAAGACAACGCTTGGTTCCTAGTGGCTGCCTCTGCTGGCAGGCTAGCGAACCTTCCCTCAGGTAGGAAAGCAGCTAGTTCCTCCCTCTTGACAAGTCAGCCACAAACTGAACCAGGCTCCCATCTTTTCTCTCCCCTCCAGGCCTGGCATTTGCTGCTGCTATAACAGGCAGGGGCTAGCTGGGCCCAAAGGCTCTCTTTAGCCTCTTCTGTGCTGGTGGGCCAATTTTACAGCCAGAAGGAAACTATCTTGCCACTGTGAAGTGGGCAAGACTGCCCCTCTCATATTCCAATTTGTAGTGGAATGGACTTGGAGATTTAGGAACATACTCAAATACAGTAACACTTATTTTGGCCCATTTCTACCTCTAACACGATGGTGGCTCCTACCTTGAACATTTTAGAATGACAACTGGACCATTGCTGCTGCAATGTTGCTCTGTGGCTACTAGCCATGATTTTTGGATGCTTCTTGTATCTCAAAGGATTTATCAGATACTGGCTGTCTGAGTTGCTGAAGCAGCAATGAACTATTCAGTAACTAATGCCCGCTGGGCATTACATGACCAAAATTCATGCTTCCATCCATGTATAGCATGAGATCAGTGGTGATTTTATACTAACCCATTTCTGCATGCCCATAAAGAATGTAGTTATCATCATCAATCAAGTACACTCAGAGGCAGTCTGACTCCATTCTCTCATCTTTTCACACATTGATAGGGGGGAATTAATGTCTTGATTGTGCCTGCCTATATGCTAATCAGTTCTGATCCCTCATAGTCATAGCACACTTTGCTAATCTACTTTTATCTATGTGCTACAAAGAAATAATATAAATGATTAATCTTCTATGCTCTTTGATGAAATCCTTCATGTACAGAGGTGTTTATCAGACACAGCTAGGTTATTCATATATGTTTCCTATAATAATCTTCACCTTAAAGGTCATCCTGTTGATCAGTAAATGTGCTTTAAAAAACATACAATCCAATAATACCACAGTAATGGACATGGCATAAATTCCTACATAGATACTATGCCACAATCACCCAGCACACCACAATATTACTATTTTAAACTGTAATGTTTTGGACAATTGCAGTATTTTTAAGGATTTTTCCATTATATTCTACTATTTGACCTTCATACAAAGTGTTAGTGAGCAGTAGTTTCCAAGTACATACATTCTGACATCTCAAAGGGACTTAAGTAATACAACCTGTCATTTAATTTACTGCTTTCACTTCACAAATGTTAATATACTAACAGATACAAGGAAGGATAAAAATGCAGGTAGTGCCAATGTTTTAATTTTATCATAGAAGCACTTCATTTGCAAAAAGAATGTTACTTCTAACGTTGCACAGTCTAGTTATTTAAATGCATCCAGAGTATGCCAGAGCAAAGGTTCAAACTTGTGAGTGGGCATTCTGCCAGCCTAAAGATAGGAATGGGTGGAGACAGTGAAAAGACCATGTATGTGTATAGAGGTAAGCAAGTCAACAAAAGCTTTGCTCATGTTAAGTACTTAAAAGTCTCTGGTCCTGACTGAGGACAAAACAAGAATAAGCTAAATAAAAAGACAGAATATCCAAGCTTTATTGTGCAGGCTCCAATAGTCTGCTGTGATGTTAAGGTGAGCATTAATACTTTTTTCCTATTAAAAAAGTATTTTGTGAAGACCACAGGAAAATTGCATTGTAATTTTAAAATTAATTTATAATTCGCAAACAGTACACCTGCTTTCCCCTCAAAGGACAGCTGCAGTAACGGTAATGCTTTGAGTAAAGTTCCCCATACCTTCCCCTCTGTTCCTCAATCACATCAAGAGGAGCAGCTTCCAGGGTTGAGAAGATAATTTTGTGTCTCGAGATTTTTCGACGTGGACACTTTCACATTAGCAAGCAAATAGACATGGCCAGACATTTCCTTAGCTTTAACTTTTCAGTCTTATTCACATCACCCATTTTTGTGGCTGGTAGAAATCCCAGAAGCGATCCTCCTAATATCTGCCCATCCTAATTTTACACATCTATTGTTAAAACATACCATCTCTAATTCTGTAAACTCAAAATTTAATTCCGAATAGATTTGATTAAATTGGAATGTTGTACAAAGAGGGAGAAAGTTGATGGAAAGGATTTTTCTCCCTTTCTCTCCTTATGCATAAAATCTGTGAAGAGGGAAAAAATACCCCCCCCCCCAAACTTCTGCACTTGCTGACTGTTGCGAGTGCGTTAGCAGCTTGTGGAAGAGCACAGTGGTTTAGACACATGTGAGAAGACTACAGCAGGAAGTCTGAGGCCAGTCCATAAACCAGAAGTGCAAACTCAAGGAAGAGGAGTTTTCTCTAATTTGCAATACGCTCTAGTTTTCCAGTCTGCTGCCCAGCCCAGGAGGTACCTTCTGATGATTTTCAGCAGGGTGGTATTTAAAAATAGGCCCGTACAATAGGGGCCACGGAAGGGCAGATGTTCAATGCTGCTTTACGAGTAGCTCAGTTTTCCAGCCAAATCGCTAGTAAATGGCCAGAAGAAAATGGCTAGGCTGGGGGAGCACTGCAAGAACCCCCTCCCCGCGGTGAAAGCAGGGGGCGGCAAGGCTGCGTTTGCCCCAAGCTGAGGAAGGAGAGCGGGCAAGCTCCGAGGGGCCCAGCGGGAGAGGCTCGGGCTCTCCGCGCCTGTGCCCTCGGGGAGGGACGTTGCTGCAGGGCTGCGCCTCAGCGGGACTCCGGCAGGCGTGCGAGGAAAAGGGCCCTGGGACATGGGGGGGTTCCCCGCAGGCAGCGAGTCGAGGCGCTACGGCTCGCCCGGCCCAGCCGCTGCCCTTGCCGAGAGGTCGGGCGGGGGCCCGCGCTAGGGCGGCCGAGGCGAGGCAACCCCATCTCCCGTTAGGCGGCGGCTCAGGGGGAGGGACCCGGCTCTCGCGCGGCGGGCGCCCGCCTCAAAGGGGCAGAGCTGTGGGCGCCCCTCCCCCTTCGCGCCGCCCCGCGCGCTCTGGCCGGGTCTCGCCCGGGAGCTCGGAGGGGACGGGCCGCTGCGCCGGGACCGCTTCGCGGCACCGCCGGTGAGTCCGGGCCTCCGCGCCTCCTGCGTCATGTGGCCCCTTCCCCCCACAGCCAATGGGCGGCCCGGCCCTAGCAACAGGGGGTTATAATCCGCGGCGCGTCATCACAGCCGCCTGCGGGGCGTTCTTCGGTCGCTGCCGGTTGGGTGCGCGGAGGAGCCGGGAGCTGGGCGCGCCGCGCCGGTCTGGCAGCTCCGCGCCATCCCCCCGCCCGCTCCTGGGCGCGTAGGCTGCGCGGGAAGGGTCCCCAGAGCTGGCCAGGTGCGTGTCCACACAGCCCGGGGCCAGGGCGTGCCGGGGGCTGCGCGAGTGCCCGGGCCGGGGGGCCGCTGTGCCGCTCGTCCGGAGCCGGGCGGGGGCGGGGTGTGCGTGACGGGACGGGTGCCGTCGCGCCGGGTGGTGGGTGGCGGGGCGACGCGCGCTGCCTCCCGGTGCGGCGGGGGAGGCTGATGTGCGCGGGGGCTGTGGTGCGGGGGCCGCTGTAGGGTTATTCGCGCTCCATCCTCAAGGATGTGCGGCGGCGGCGGCTGCTGCTGCTGCTAAGGCTGCTCGCTGGCGGCACAAACCGCCTGTGCGTGTCTCGCGTGTCTCCCTTCAACGTTGGACAGCGGCGGCTGCTCCTTTCTCCGCGCTCTCCTTGGTAACCTCTCTGCCTTGCTTTCCCTGGGCTGCTCCTGCTGCTTTGTGGATGTTGGCGGCTTCTTGTTGTGACAGGAGAATGTGTGTGTGTCCTGGGCCCAGGCGGATCGGTATGTATCGCATTCATCCTTGCTGAGTAGCTGGGAGTGGGGTCGGGTGGGAGTTAGGGAAGGGATAGGGGTTCTCAAACTGGGGGCTGGGACCACTCCGGGCATGAGGTTATTACATGGGGGGTCTGGAGCGGTCAGCCTCCACCCCAAACCCCACTTTGCCTCCAGCATTTAAAATGGTGTTAAGTATGTAAAGAAGTGTTTTCAGTTTAGAAGGGTGGTTACATACAGAGGCTTGCTATGTGAAAGAGGTCACCAGTACAAAAGTTTGAGAACCACTGCCTGCAGGAGAGAAGGGCTAGCTGACACCTGACCAGCTAAAACTCCTGCCTAATGGTTCTTCTCTCCCCAACATCCCTTCTCAATAGACTAGACTGATCAGTTTGTTTTCCTGAACAGCTCTGACTGGCTTTTGAAACTGGCTTGGGGTTGGTTTCATATTGTAAGATATGGGAGTTTCTGATGCAATTAATTAATCATTAGTATTTTTTAGGGAGGAACCAATTTTTTTTATGTAGCACCAAAATATGGTGACTTTTAATATATTGACTAAAACAAATGTTCCAGTGCCTTTAAAATGTTATAAAATTATATATTAATACCTAAATAGTACATTACTGTAGTGATAAGCACTATTCAAAAAATCCAGAATCTGCATAGCTATAAACACAATGTTTATAAAGCATTTATGGTCTGAAAAGTATTATTTCCAGGCCATTTAAGCCCTGGAGGCTCTTTTAAGGCAGGCTTGGCTCTGATCACTTGACAAGCTGACTAGTAATATTTCCAACCAATTTTGCCTTTGAGTTCTTCCTGTTTCTTTGTCTTGTACCAAATTTTCACTACTTGGTTCTTAAAATACTTTGTGAGGACCATCATGAAAGTAGGCTGCCTAGTTGTGGTCTGAGGCCATACTTTGCATCAGTGTTTATAGGGGTAACTGAGCAGACTTGTAATTCTATACCTTATCAGTGAATTGAGCACATCACTTAACCGTTAACTTTAATAAATCCTGGCTCATTATGCTAACATTCAAAATAGGCTGCTCATGCACATGTCAGTATAGGCTGTGATCTGCTGTAAAGCATACAGGGCAAGGAAAAGCTTAAGTATGTTTGTAGTTACAAAAACAAAAAAGAAAAACGTGGGCCTGCCCTCTCAATGCTTTTCTCTTTTAATGTCACATCTTCTCTCTATATGTTTTCCCTGTGTTGTTGATGGGTGTGAGGTTTTTCAACTGATACAGATAAGGTTTTCACTAACTTAACCTCTGGTGGCACTGCAGAGCCAATACAGCTGCAAAACATTATTTGTATTTTTGCTTCATCATGGATCAAACAACAAAAACTTAGCAGAGTTCTTTCTACAAAATTGCTAGGGTAGGGTGATCTGTGAAACTGAACACAATTTGACTTTGAAACTAGCAATCATAAAATGTTGATGCACTAAACATCTGATGAAGAACAAATGCATACCACTTTTCTGACCATAAGTATACCTAAAGAACCTATTGAGACTTTTTTGTCTTGCTAAAAAAGATGCTATGTGAACATGACACTCAAAAGTAATACATATATAGAACTTTCTGCATACTTCTGTAGTAGAAGGGACTATTAGAGTTAGCTAGCAAAGTGGTAATGGAATGCTTTGTGTGTGTGTTAAAGCCTGTCCTTTCCAACCTACTTGCCCAGGTCAGATTGGAAGTTTTCTTGGGTGAATGCCGTCAACTTTGACAAGTTTGTAAGCTTTCACTTTAATTTAAAAAATAAATAAATCAAGCAACCTAGACCATATTATGGTCCAGATATGAATTGTGTGTAAACCAGTGCAGTGCTTTTTTTTATTAAGTCTACAGACAAGTGTGTTTCAGTACATCTGCTGAAGCTGGGGAAAGCTGGGAACAATAACAGAAGTTTTGAGTTTTCACACCTGGTTTTAGGAGCCTCATAAGGTGCAATGGAAACAGACAATAATTGAGTCAGTTTTCACTGAGGCAGACACTAAAGCTGTTCACAGTGAATGAAGATCCAAAAACAGAATTAGAAAAGTAGAGTATCAGAGACCACCACCACCATAGCTGTATACAGAAATTTGAAGGAGGGGTAGAGTAGTGAAGACCTTCACACCAACTTACCTTATGGCAAGAGCCGAGAAAATAATGGGAATATTATCCCTTCTAAAGCCTGTGGGGGAGGGCAGCTTCAAATTTATCAGATGTCTGTTAGTTGGAGGCTGACCTAAATGATGGAGCCCTTGCGCTGAGTCTGGGGACAACATGCTGGTAAGAATTTTAGCACCCTGCCCTTTCAAAGTAGTCTGTGGTTGGAGAGAGACCTGGCTGCTCTGCTGCACGTTCACTTAGGATTGGGGTGGCAGCCTATTGTTACTAAGAGGAATAGTGTTCAGCTTATTAGGCCTCTGGTAAAACTTCTGAGCTATGTGGCTGGGAGCGGGATAGGTGGGAGAGACTGAAGCTAAAAAGAGGAAGTGTGTGTGTTTCATTAAAAATACACAGACAGAGAGAGAGGAACTTTTTGAGGGGAAAATAGGAAGAGAGGAGAGTGTGGAGGGAGAGAAGGAAGAGGAAATGTGCTGATAACACATGAAGAGGATACCATGATCTTATAGAAAAAAGAAAAAGTAGAATGAAACTGAGAAGTAATAGAGCTGATTGAATTGTAATCACCAAATGTTATATTGGCATCGGTATTTGTCAGTTTATTCAACAAATACTTGGTTCATTATGTGACTAGCTTTGCAGCTGGGCAAATGTATTCTTTAATACTGTTGAAGTTAGTTGCATCACACAACTCTGATTAGTAACATTACTAATTATGTACTGATTTTTAATTGGATGACTTTAGCAGAGACCATTATCTGGAGGGATGTGGTGGTGGTCAGTGCATCTTCAACCTAGCTTCTTCATAGGGGAGATATTCTTGAGTAATCTATTCAGTTGCTATGTAGAATACTTTTGCTTGATTCTTGATTCCTTTGTAGTAGATCTCCTGTCTTGAACTTTTCTAGCAAGAAGCCACTTTATTAATCTCAGAGTGGGGATTTGAAACCTGTCATCCTGTCCTCTTGCACAACGCTTGCAAATAAAAGCCTTAACTTAAAAAAAAATCCCTTTTTAGTTTATAAGTGAGACACTAGTTTTGTAATGAGGTTTTTTTGTTTGTTTTTTTATAAAGAACACTAACATCTTATTCGGGACACTTTTCCCCTGAGAATAAGACACTGGAACAAAATATAGTTTCTATTAATTGCAAATGTAGATGCGCTCAAGTTGTTTCTACAAGGCAGAAGGCCATTATTATAAGACCTAATTTCCAGGTATGAATCTCTTGGCTCATTTATGCTATAATCTTTGGTTTTCAAACTCTCAATTTAAGGGGACATTCCTAAAGTTAATAGAACTGTCAGTGCACATAACTTTTTGTGTAGGCTCCTCTAGAAGGCCTAATTTAGATAGGGGACTATGTCTATACAATAACTCCTCACTTAACGTTGTAGTTATGTTCCTGAAAAATGTGACTTTAAGCGAAACAATGTTAAGCAAATCCAATTTCCCCATAAGAATTAATGTAAATGAGAGGGTTAGGATGGATTTTATATATATATATATATATAATGTGGTGGTGATGATTGTGAAGCTTGGTTGAGGTGGAGGAGTCAGCGGGTGGGATATTTCCTAGGGAATGCCTTACTGCAAAATGAACTAGCAATTGGCTGAGCCCTCAAGGGTTAACTCTCACACTCTAAAAGGCAGCAGGAATGGAGGGAGGGGAGACAACATTGAACACACACACACACCATGTGTGTGAGCGAGAGATGCACATTTCCCCTTTATGTACGCTGCGTTGTTAATTAGATCAGCTTTGCTGAGACACAACTGCTGCCAGCAAGCTCCCTCCCTCCCAAGCCCTGCCCTGTGTCCCCCCTGCTCTATGGAAGATAGGGTAAGCGGGGTGCAGGAGCAGGGGGGAGAGGGACACTCTGACATTAGTCCCCCTCTTGCGCACCCCCGCACAACAAGCAGGATTCTCGAGGAGCAGCTCCAAGGCAGAGGGCAGGAGCAGCACGTGGCAGTGGGAGGAGGGACAGCTGCAATTGCTAGCCTGCTGGGCAGCTGCTGCACAGGGAACTTAGGGGAGCGGGGAGCTGATGGGAGGGCTGCCGGTCCACCCCGGTTCCAAGACCTCACCAGCTAGCTGCAATGGGCTGCCCTTCCTGCAAGCAGTGGACGAAGCAGGCGGCTGCCAAATGACGGTAGAGCATTGCACAACTTTAAACCAGCATGTTCCCTAATTGATCAGCAACGAAACAACATTAACCAGGACAACTTTAAGTGAGGAGTTACTGTACTGCCCCACGGTGTGCACCTAAGGGCTGGTCTACACTGGGGAGGGGTGTGTGTGTGTGTGGGAATCGATCTAAGATACTTCGACTTCAGCTATGCAAATAGCGTAGCTGGAGTCGAAGTATCTTAGTTCGACTTACCTGGCTGTCATCACGGCGGCAAGTCGACCTTCGCAGCTCCCCTGTAGACTCCGCTTACTGCTCCTGCTGAGGTGGAGTATGGGCATCGATTCATCGCATCTAGATGAGACGCAATAAATCAATCCCCCAATAAATCGATTACTACCCGCTGATCCGGCAGGTAGTGTAGATGTGGCCTAAGTGTTGCTCTGTAACTCTCCCTTGTGGGCATAAACCTAAAGGTCTCACATTTGCACTAATGTTCCCTTCAATGTCCAATAATTATTTTAATAAGGAAGCTTCCAAACTAATCTAAACAGTTTAAGAATTTATTGGCAGGAGCCTCAACACTGGAGAGGCTTCCGATGTAGAAGAGGCTTTAATTAATGCTCTCAGGACTTAATTCTATTTCTGTAGAAACTTCAAAGAGGACTACTTAGTGTGCACTTGGGACTCGGACTCAGTTTGCACCTGCAGCATCCACATGGGTGACTTAAAGCGCAGCACTTTGGTGTGCACTGCTATTTGTGCCCCCCTTAATCCGAATTGCAGGGCAGTGTAGATGTGCCCTCAGTTTGAAGAATTTCAGAGCTGCTCCTTGTATCTGCCAGCATTGAGGCACTGTTCTTACCTCAGCACTTCTAACTTGGGATTAGTTTTGCTCCCTCCACAGCATCCTGTGGCCCAGGAAGTGAGACTGGGAAATGAAAGCAGACTTCTAAGGAATGGCTTGCTAGCCTCCAATTTCTTTGTGAATTTATTTTGGCAACCCTCCTAACCATACAAGGATGGTTCTCATTTAACTTCCTACCTTGTGTCTGGTATCAAAGACCAAAATATCTAAATCAAATATTTAAGTACAGTATAGTTCACATTGCTCTTGAACAAGATGATACACTTCTGCAAGCATTTTTGTTATACTGCCTTTCTCTCTTCTCCTTCCCTAGAAGGACTCCGGGTGTGGGTGTATAATGGTGTACAATTTCATCAACTTTATTTTCTTCACTGTCTTGAAACGCTAACTTATTTTGTTCTATAGATAGATTTGTATCATAGAAAGCTTTAGCATAGATAAGCTAACTACTTCACTAAACCTACTAGTGTGTGGTTTTTCCCTCTTGTCTTTCAGCAATTCCTGTCAGAAGCTCCAGACTGCCATTATTCTCTGATGCCATGCCAGCACCAACTCAACTGTTTCCATTGATTCGTAACTGTGAGATTGGCAGGATATACAATGCAGTGTGCTACTGCCATCACAAACATCTTTGTTGTTTGTCACCTCATTTGGCTCACAATCATTTGAGATGTGCACCTCAGAAGAAACTTGCAACACTCTGTCCAAAAGAGAATTTTCATCAGTTTATCCATGCAAGGAGCTATGTTTCCACACCACAGAGATTTTACCTCACTCCTCCACAGGTCAACAGCATTCTGAAGGCAAATGAATATAGCTTTAAAGTCCCAGAATTTGATGGCAAAAATGTAAGTTCTATTCTTGGCTTTGATAGCAACCAGTTGCCTGCTAATGCTCCAATAGAAGACAGGAGGAGTGCGGCAACATGCTTACAAACAAGAGGAATGCTTCTAGGTGTATTTGATGGCCACGCAGGCTGTGCTTGTGCTCAGGCTGTCAGTGAAAGACTCTTCTACTACATTGCTGTCTCTTTGTTACCTCATGAGACTCTACTTGAAATAGAAAATGCAGTGGAGAGTGGCCGTGCCCTGTTGCCCATCCTACAGTGGCACAAACATCCCAATGATTATTTTAGTAAGGAAGCTTCCAAACTGTATTTCAACAGTTTAAGAACTTACTGGCAGGAGCTCATAGACCTCAACACTGGAGAGACTACTGATGTAAAAGAGGCTTTAATTAATGCTTTCAAGAGGCTTGATAATGATATTTCATTAGAAGCTCAAGTGGGTGATCCAAACTCTTTTCTCAATTACTTGGTACTGCGAGTGGCCTTTTCAGGAGCAACCGCCTGCGTGGCTCACGTAGATGGTGTTGATTTGCATATTGCTAATACTGGTGACAGCAGGGCAATGCTTGGTGTTCAAGAAGAAGATGGATCTTGGTCGGCAGTCACTCTGTCCTATGATCATAATGCACAGAATGAAAGTGAAATAGAACGAGTAAAACTGGAGCACCCAAAGTCTGAAGAGAAAAGTGTTGTAAAACAAGATAGGCTGTTAGGCTTATTGATGCCTTTCAGAGCTTTTGGTGATGTGAAATTCAAATGGAGCATTGAACTTCAGAAGAGAGTTATAGAATCGGGACCAGATCAGTTGAATGACAATGAGTATACCAAATTTATCCCTCCTAACTATCACACTCCTCCATATCTCACAGCTGAGCCAGAGGTCATACATCACAAATTAAGGCCTCAGGATAAATTCCTGGTGTTGGCTACAGATGGCCTGTGGGAGACCATGCATAGGCAGGATGTGGTTAGAATTGTAGGAGAGTATCTCACTGGAGTTCATCACCAACAGCCAATAGCTGTTGGTGGTTATAAGGTAACTCTGGGACAGATGCACGGTCTTCTAACAGAAAGGAGAGCCAGAATCTCCTCGGTATTTGAAGATCAGAATGCAGCAACTCATCTGATACGTCATGCAGTGGGAAATAATGAGTTTGGCGCTGTCGATCATGAACGGCTGTCCAAGATGCTTAGTCTTCCAGAAGAGTTGGCTAGGATGTACAGAGATGACATTACAATTATTGTGGTGCAGTTCAACTCTCACATTGTAGGTGCATGTCAAAATGAGGATTTCTGAATTTTAAATCTATGTACAGTTTACCAAAGTTGTCATAACAATGACTAGTCTGATCAGAAGACGAAAATATACTTTGGTGAGCAAACCAGAGTGTCTGCTTATAGGAATTAAAATGTGTGCAAGTAAATTTCTCCCTCAATTGCCCAAAGTTTTATTAACTGTGGAAAGTGCTATTGAACTAAGTCTTCCAAGAAGATGGCACAACATGGAAAGAGGGACTTGAAACAAGTTTGCACTATTGAATCAATGAATGCTGCTAGAACAATATTTTGGGTTTGGTAGGGGTAGGTGAGAGGGAGGGATAGATAACTCTCTATTAATCATCACATTGTTTTGACTAGTCATGAAACAAAGCCTGCTTGTAAATATCTATATGGCTATCTTACTAGATAAAGATCGGAATCTTGCTGAATATCAGAATTGATAAAAATGAATTTTTGTCTGCAAAGTAGATACGGTTATTCTGCATGTATGTGTGGTGTTTTGACCTTTTTTTTTTTCCTCCCTAGGGGAAGGAAGATGCTTTAAGTAATAGGAAACTAACTTGATAAATTCTTATCCTTGAGTTTTCCCAATTTTGCTTAGACAATGTCATTCTTCACTTAACATTCTAGGCAAATATATATGTATTTTTAACTTTCAAATGCAACTCTTTAAGCCATAATCAACCAGAACTTAAGATAACTTGGTTAAGCATATTGGGATATCATCGTAACTTATACAAATGCAGTCTTCAATTCCCTCATGTTGACAGTCTTCTGCTTTTGGGGGGGATTTTTTTGCACAACTTTAAGGGCAATAATATCTTTCTGCCATCACTGAAAAATCAACTGCATAAGAAAATTCCATTATGGAAGACTTCAGCTTGCAGTATGAAACTATAACTCTGCCTTTTGCAAAGCATGGAAGTATTTTCAGTCAGAACTGTGATGCCTGATCAAAAGGTCACATCTTTGGCAGGCAATACTACTGTCTGGTACCAAAAATCTCCTCTAATCACATGATGAATTCTAATATGAACTTCTGAAGAGACTAGAAAATCACTGTTAGCTATTTGGTGGCTCAGTAAATTGGCACTCATGTTAACTTCTGTTGTGGTAGTTTCAGTTGGGTCACATGTACTGGATTACTTAAATATCAACATCAGGGGAAATTCATTCATGTTTTATATAGGTTAGTAAATTGAAAACATCATAAAGATTAAGGTAGCTTGTAAATAGGTGTACTAATAGAGAAAACTAACTGGCCTGCATGTTGTATGCATAACAATAGTTGCTTTCTTGGCATTACAACATCAATTACTGTAAATCCTTTGAAAGAACTCAATCAGTGAATGCATGTTCTCTTGCATCCACAATTTTATGATAGAAGAAAGTCTCTTAAATGTTTCTCTGTATTGTAATAACTGAATTGCAAAGTTAAAAGGAGATGAGGTGGTATTTCAGACTAAATTTTAGACAACTAACTGCTGAACACATTACTAAAGTTGGCATAGAGGCCATCATATCACATTTTCAGTCCCTCTTTAACGTTTTATATCTAAATAAGCAGAACATGAAACTGAGGGCTTTCTCAACTCAAATAGCATCAGTGGCCCTTTATACACCTAGTGGTATTCCTTGAATTAAAAAACTTACCATTCTGGCTTTTATTGTAGAAACTTTCTTGATTACATGTGTTCGCCTAGTAATTAGTTGTTGTTGTGATCTTGTTTCTAGAGGCCCTGGAGCAGTTTTAGGTCACCATGTTCAATATCTTCTATGTTGCATTATAATTATAAAAAAAGTCAGGAAGGTATTTAACTCCCACTTGGAGTTCTCCATTATAACTAACTTACTTAAGGAATCTTCTGAGTCCAATTAATATTATATATGTTGTAAAAACATAGTTTCCTGTCTTGGTTGGTCATTAAGCTACTTGCGTTTTCCAATAAACATTAATACTACCAAGTAAGGTTACTACAACCACTGAATTTGTTTATAGTACACACTATTTTCATTGTATAAATGCTGTGCAGCCTTAACTGCCTGCAGCCTTAACAAAATATGCTGGTCTTCCCTCTGTGGGTAGAAGAAACTTGATCTTTACAGCAGAGCTTGCTTCATTTCCTTCCTCCCTACCCCACCCCACCCCACATTGAGGATGTTGTCTGGAATGTGAATGGCAAACTAGACCTTGGGGGAGGAGAGAACAAATTATAATGTCCCAAACAAGTGTTGGTTGTTAGTCATCATTGGCTTTGTATGTTGCATATTAATGACTAAATGTCATTAGATAGGTCAGTATGCTCTTTTTGTCCTCTCTTATGCTGTCTTTTGTTCCCTTACAAAATGTATTTAAGCTGTTACATTATTTAGACTTCATTACACTTTTCTACTGTTAAACATAATATATATATTGAAATGTTTAATGTATGTCTCTCAATAGGGGTCTGGTACAATCCTAACTCGTTAAACCTAACACTGATCCTCTGTGTACAATATTCAGTTATAAAAAAGATCTTTCTTTCATAAAAGATGCACATATACAGGATCAAATGAACCAGGATTTATGTAGAGGCTGGAGATTTACTCAAAATGTATGCAGTGAGTTGAAGCAGAATAACTGTACTTGTTGAACGCCATATGACATAATCTACAACAGTCTTCTAATAGACTTCAATAAAAAAAATCAGTTATACAGACATCACTTGGTATAAGGTAACACTTTGTTCTGCAGCACACAAGGAACGTTATTTTGTCTTTCTTTCCCTAAAAGCCTGGCTACGGGAGAGAGTTCTAACACATTACAGTACTGCCAGAATTGAAGCTACATTCTGTAAGGCTTTGTACAACACTGTCTAGTGAGACAGTCCCTGCTCTGAAAATATTATTCTAAATTGACAAGGCAGACAAAAGGTTGGGTAGGAAAACAGGAGTGATGTGACTTCTTTGCCATGGTAATACACCAAGTTAGAGCCAGTTTGAGAATGCAGGTCTCAACTCACAGTTCTGGGCCTTGGCTACTAGACTACATTGCTGTCTTTAATTCTAATCCTACCTACCCTGAAGCTTGTCTCTCCTGTACATTTTATTATTATTACCGTATATATCCTGTATTGATCTTCCTATTAATCTTCATGGATGGTAGAGGGGTGAGCCTGGGTAACACCAACTGTCAAGCTCAAACTGTTTTCTATTAAATTTGAGGCCTGCACCTTTTTTATTATGAATATGACATGCAGTGGACCATACTCAATCTGAAATAAGGAAATGAATGTGTCTAATATGCACAAATATCTGATGCAATGGTATAAATCAGTACTGTGGAACTCCCAAGGTTTTTTTTTTTTGGTGGTGGGATTTAGAATGTAGAAGAAGAGGATGGGAGTACTCCTGAGGGCATTCTGTACCAAAAAATTAAAAATTCTGCACAAAAAATAAAAATTCTACACATACTATTTTAAAATTCTGCAAATTTTATTTGTCAAATGAATGTGGAGGTTCCAGCATAGCCATGGGGAGCACAGTCCACTGGCGGCACAGAGGTGGGAGATCATTGTGCAGCTCCCCTCTACCCCTGGGACACAGACTCAGTGGTAAGGCTGTACCCAACCCTGGCACAGCGCAAGGACCAGGCCTGCCCCAGAAACACCCCAGGGCCCTGCCCCTCTGTGCCAGGTGTGGGTGGGTATGATCAGCAAGGCAGGATGCAAGTGTGGAGGGACTTAGTTTGGAGGATCCAGGTGTGGGTTGAGAGAGTTCTGTGTGGGGCAATCTGCATGCACAAGGCCTTGTTAGGGAGTTCTGGGTGCAATGGTAATGGGAATCTGCAGGGGAGTCCAGGTGAAGGTGCTTGAGGCTCAGCAGGTGGGTGTGGGAGGGATAGAGCTTGGCAGGGGGGTCCAGATGCTGGGGGAGTGGGGCTTGGTGGGGTGGAGTGGGGATCTGGGTGTGGGTGGCTTGGTAGGGTGGTCCAGGTGCACGGGCAGGGGGGCCCATTGTGGGGGGGTGAGGCTTGGTGGGAGAGTCTGGGTATGAGGGGGTCTGGATGGATGGGGGAGCAGCTCCCTGTACCTGGATCCCTCCCCCTGCAGCTGTGGAGTGATGGATGTAGGAAGAGGGGGGAGAGTTTGCAGAGCTTCCTGCAGCTGGGGGAGAAATCTGGGGATGGGTCTCACCTGGCCCCATCCTCCCCAGCCTAGCTGGGACTAGCAGCTGAGCCTAGTGCAGGGTAGCAGCTACCAGCCAGGTATTTCCCATCCTGCCCCTTGCCCCATAGTGATTTACTGCTCTGCTAGCTTCCCTGGGCACCCAAAACATACTGCTTGGGGGAGGGGGAGCTTGCCTGACCACTCTTGTGACTTCCCTTTGCTTCCCCAACAGAGAGTCATTTTTCTGCAGAGAAGCAAAGAAATCTGTGGGGGACATAAAGTCTGTGCATCCACAGTGGCCCAGAATTCCCCCAGGAGTAGATGGGAGGAACTATTTCCGAAGTCAGGTAGAACTAACTTCTTGCCTAAATTTTGTTTATAGTTGAAGTTAAGTGAAGACCACATTTAAACTTAAGTGCTGTGGGAGAGAACACTGTTGTAGAATAGTAACTGATACTTGTTGAGGCACTCCTGCTTCCTAACTTGCCTAAAGCAACTTCACAGTACCATTGCATTTTAATGCAAATATATACCCTTCCTATAGTTTGTCTTGCTGCAACCTAACCTTCAAATGTGTGGTGTTTACTTCTATCTGTCTTACGGGATAGATGATGTGAGCCCCAATGCACTGTGGTTAGTTCTCTAGCAGTGGTATATAATAACCCCACCACTTCTGCTTCTACTACAAAAATAAATGCCTCCTAGATGGAGGTACTGAAGAAAACACACTAATTCTGTAGAAGCTGCCCTGAATAACTTTTCACAACACTTGTTAAATAGAAGTTAAGCAGTTCAACTTTACAATTTATATTTAATTCATATTCTGAAGATATATCCATGTTAAAGTGAATATAATCACTGTTGGCCAGGATTCTTTGAAGGAAAAGAGGAGCACTAATCTTAAATTATGACACTTGCTACGGTGTCTACTTTGATACTTAAGGTTGTGGTTTTAAGGATTTGATGGGGTTTTTTGTATTCAGTTTCCCTTATAACCACAACTGCCTGGAGGTGCCATTTTGCAGGTATAGATGTACATTTCTATGGGCTTTTACTTTGGGAAGTTGTATAAGATTAATTTTAGTTTGGGGTTGTTGTTTTTTTGGTTTTTTTTTAAGTGCTTTGTATCCATGTACAAGTATCATTTAATCAAAATTGGTTTCTTAGGTAACAGTAATTAATCCTCTTTGAAACAGGAGTAACTCTTCAGGATATAATTCCTCTAAGGTTCATGTGGACACATTCCTAACTACCTAGCTTCTATCAAGCATTCCCTGCTATCCCATAGTGAACTGCTTTATGCCTGAATCAGTTTACCTTTGTGTCTCCACCGCCAGAGGGGGAGCATCATCTTCACCATGCGCTTCAATACCACGTAGTGCTGAGTTAACACATTCAGTTGTATTCCCAGGATAGTAGTGATGCTGCTGCCCCAACGCTGCCCACTTTGGCATGGATCCCTTCACAGTTCCTGGTCTTGATTACCACCTACGGGGAGCTGCATATCCAGTCCTAGCTGGAGAGAAGTGTAACTGGAATGCAGTCATCTACAAGATGCTGTCAGAGCAAATGAAGGTGAGTGGCTGCTCCCAGATCTTGTCCCAGTACCAAGTCAAAACAAAGGAACTTCTGCAGAAGTATTTGAAGACAAGGGACAAGAACAGGACCTCTGGTAATGCTCCTACTACTTGTCCATATTATGAGCAGCTTGACTGTTTCCACTCCCCCACCCCCAAAGAATGATGTGGTGGACATTTTTTTTCCAGAAAGCAAACCAGACAACAGTGCAAGCACCCCAGGACAGCATAGTAAGTGTCTTTAGACCTCACATATAGTATGGGGTCTGAGCAGGAGCACAGTTTTCCAGACAGCCAGGAACTGTAGGGCATGGTGAACTCAGACTGCATAAGAGTCCCACAAGTACAGCCACCCTGAAAATACTTCAAAGGGGACCTCTGCTAGTAAGTATTGTGCTGTATTACAATTAGCTGTACAGGGAGAGGGGATTTAAGCTTTTCTAATTACAGTAATAACATAAGAGAGGCCATAGTGGATCAGACCAATGATCCATCTAGCCCAGTATCCTGTCTTCAGGGTCCAACACCAGGTGCTTCAGAGGGAATGAACAAAACAGGCAATTATTGAGTGATCACGTCCAGCTTCCGACAGTCTGTCTCCATGTTTTGCCTGCTCTGCTTTTAATTGCAACCTCCCCACCCCCCAAAAAACTGGCATCCAGGCTGGAGTGTTAAAGCTATAAAGGCTTTCCCTCAAGTGCCTAATCCCCCAGTCATCAGCCACCTGGACTGCCCCTATCCCATTCTTTCAGAACTGCATGCTATTCACTCCTTTCCCTCCTTGTCTATCATTGTTCCACCCATGTCAGCATCACAGTGCATGAAAACAACTCAAACACATTGCATGGTAAGCATGTTGTAGCAACAGACAAAAACAGCAGTAGAAAAATGTATTTTGGGTCATAATACATTGCTACAAATGAGATTTTAGGTACAGTTAACTGTTAAGGTAAATTGCCAAAATCAGGCTCCACAGGAATTCCAAAATGCATAGAGATTGCAAGGCATTTCTAATCACATCCTCAGCATTGTTAAACTTTTTCAGAAACTTGGCTGATGCAAACATTGGTTTATTTTGCTGTGCATGTTGGGCTGAGCTACAGGTGTCTATTGTCATGGGCATACATGTGTAAGTGTACCTGTAACCATTGATCCGGGGCACTAGCACCATGCTTCGTTGGCAATAAACAATCTGCTATTGTGTGTCCAGGGAGACTGAAGTGTTCTCCTACAGGTTTTTGTATACTGCCATTTCTAATATGGACTTGTGTCCATTTATCCTTTTACGTAGGGACTGTCCAGTTTGGCTGATGTACATAGCAGAGGGGCATTGCTGGCACATGATGGCGTATATTACATTGGTGGATGTGCAGATGAATGAACGGGTGATGTTGTGGCTGATCCGGTTAGGTCCTGTGATGATGTCTCTGGTGTAGATATGTGGGCAGAGTTGGCATTGAGGTTTGTTGCATGGATTGGTTCCTGAGTTAGAGTTACTATGGTGCAGTGTGTGGTTGCTGGTGAATAGTACTGCACACCTCCATGACAACACCCATAACTGTTGATCTACCAATACCACACTGATTAGTTACTGACCAGGAGCCAGCGGGCATGGTGAACTTCCCAGTTGTGATGGCCACCTTTCTCCACACTGAGGGGAAAGCTCATGTTGGTGTTCTGCCGGTGCAGCTCCAGAGTGAGCTCTGCACAGAACTGTAGGAAAATAGTCTTCCACATCCTGAAGTTATGCAACTGCCGCTGGTTATCCCAGTTCTGTATCATTATCCTGTTCCCCCAGTCAGTGCTAGTTGACTGAGCCAAGAAGTAGTACTCTACTGAGTAAAGCTGCAGAAGTAACTGCTCAATTTCATCCTTCTGCCCCTCCTCCACCAGTAGTCATATTTCCATGGCATCCAAAACCCTCTGACCCAAATCCAGTCAGCTGTGTATTTGCCAATATGTGCATCATCCTGTTTATTCTAATGACTATCATTATCACAGTGCTCAGCAATGTGTCATCCATGCTGCCTGACAGCAAATAAAAAATGGTGGTAGCAAAATACAGATGAATTATGGAATACCGGGGAGGAATCATGAGAGTTTATTAATTTGTCCCGAAGTCTCAGAATTCCTGTAGCTTCTGGTAGGCATTCTATAATGCAGTGGTCCCCAACCTTTTTGGCTGGGCGCCAGCCAAAGGACCACTGCCGAATTTCGGCGGCATTTCGGCGGCGATGCCTCTCGACATCACTTGCCGTTGACAAGCGATGTCATCGAGAGGCGTCCCCGCTGAAATTCGGGAGCGACGCCTCTCAATGACGTCACTTGTCGGCGACAAGCGTCGTCATTGAGAGGCGTCCCCGCCAAAATGCTGCTGCGGCATTTCGGCGGGTGCTCTCCCGGGGGCCATGACATGGGTGCATTAAGATGCCCCCACGGGCGCCACGGCGGGGACCCCTGCTATAATGCAATGCAATATAATGGAAGAAAATCCCAGAATGCATAGAGGCAAGTGGTAGATCATGCACCATGAGATATCTGCTCAGAAGGCTGTACGGTTAATTCAGAGAAGTGCAGAGCTGTGTGGACACAGTGATTAACAAACTACCTTACATCAGTATAATAAAGCAGTGTGGGCCACACTTCAGTTCGATTAGTTAATTTGCTATATTTAGTGCAAACATACTCATCCAGTTTAACATCTCATGTAGACATGGTCTAAGCTAGTGGTTCTCAACCAGGGGTACACATACCCCTGGGGGTCCACAGAGATCTTCCGGGGGCACATCAACTAATCTAGATAATACAAAAAACACTAGCGAAGTCAGTACAAACTAAAATTTCATACAGATAATGGCTTGTTTATATTGTTTTATATACTATACACTGAAATGTAAGTAGAATATTTAAATCCAATTTATTTTTTATAATATGGTAAAAATGAGAAAGTGAGCAATTTTTCAGTAATGGTGTGCTATCACACTTTTGTATTTTCATATCTGATTTTGTAAGCAAGTAGTTTTAAAGTGAGGAGAAACTTGGGGTACACAAGATAAATCAGACTCCTGAAAGGGGTACAGTGGTCTGGAAAGGTTAAGAGCCACTGCCTTAAGTGAATCTGCTCAGACATCAGACAATTTGTGTCCTCACTTTGGCTTTCAGGCATTTGCTTAGGCAAAAAAAGGAGGCCAAGCAAGGTCCATTCTAAATACCAGGCCTTTGAAGTGAAATAACATTTTCTCTCAGCAGTATTTTGCTTTTTTTTTATGTTTAAAATATTTTTAAATGTCTGGAAGACTAAGGGATCAGAGTTTTTTCATTATTATTATGCTAAAGGTTAGTCATGTTAATGGAGAATTTGAATAATCTTATTGGCTGCTACTTAACTCTTTTGAACAGTTATCAGTTCCTCTTCTTTAAAGTTTGCTTGCTTAAAGGGAAGCATACTTTGGGATGAGTTTATTCATCCTTTGAATTCTGCATTGAAGTCCATTCTTGTCTCTCACCCTTCTTTCTCCACAGCCCTATTTTCATTTTAAAACACCCAACTAACTGCCAAATGCAGAGCCTCCAAATTTTGGGATCTGTGCCAGGACAGAGTCGCTACTGTCACTCTCCAAGTTTTGTTTCTCATTCCGTGGGTAAAGCGGGGTGAGTCTGAATTCTGTATAAGTCCCACTTCCTACGAAACCACATCCTTTCTCATCTACAGCAAGGACATCTCTAGATGTTCACCTTTAACCCAGGAAACTGGCTAGCCAGTATGTTCGGGGGTAAATTATTTTTTCAGCACTGACAGCATGTTTCATTGCCATGCAAACAAATCGTTATTGCCCCTCCCTGTAAGAGCTTGTACTCTAATTTTAATTATGTACACACACATTGCAGTTGCAACTTTTTTCCCCACTGTTGTAAAATACTAACACTGCTAGTACTTATTACACTCTTTAGTTTAACATTATCGATGATTTTTAATTTTTCTGTTATAGAAAACTTTCCCAATGGATGAAGTAGTAATTGTTCACTTCCCATCCCCCTTCTATCCCACCAGGCTTTTATCAGGTGATATGTAAATTAGAATTGTCAATAAACAACATTGTCTTAATAATAACAACTGATAATTTTAACTACTGGCTTATAGAAGCCAAAGTTTGAAACTAGTTCCTGATCTCTTTAAACAATGATGAAAATTACCTTCCTCCTTGGCATGTATAGATTCTTTTTTTTAAACATCTCAATTTTAAAATGTCTTTGTTTTGCATTACATTAATGGAAAGTGGATGATGCTGTGTGTTTTGGGCTCTTTTAAATGCTTTGTTGGTCCAGGTGCTGAAACCAGCTCCATGTCAGCTGTAGCAGATGCGTTGTGTTATCTTCACTAAAGAAACCACAGGTAGGGCAAAAAACAAAGTCCATTGGCAGAAAAGGTTCAATGGGAGAGTGAGCTTTCCATTTCAATATGATATTTTCTGTCTTATTATCTATCTCTTTCTTAATGGATAGTGGATGTCTTCAGAGAACTATCCACAGTGACTCCAAGATCTCTCTCTTGAGTGATAACATAGACCTCATCATTTTATATGTGCAGTTGAGATTGTTTTCCCATGAGCATTATTTTGCATTTATCAACATTAAATTTCATCTGCCATTTTGTTGCCCAGTCACCCAGTTTTAAGAGATCTTTTTGTAGCTCTTCGCAATCTGCCTGGGACTTAACTATCTTGAGTAGTTTTGTATCATCTGAAAATTTGGCCACCTCACTGTTTACCCGCTTTTCCAGATCATTTATGAATATGTTAAATAAGACTGGGCCCAATACAGACCTCTGGGGGACACCACTATTTACCTCTCTTCATTCTGAAAATTAACCATTTATTCCTATCCTTTGTTTCCTATCTTTCAACCAGTTGCCAATCCATGAGAGGACCTTCCCTCTTATCCCATGACAGCTTACTTTGCTTAAGAGCCTTTGGTGAGGGACCTTGTCAAAGGCTTTTTGAAAATCTAAATACACTATATCCACTGGAGTCCCCTTATCCACATGCTTGTTGACCCCCCCTCAAAGAATTCTAGTAGATTGGTGAGGCATGATTTCCCTTTACTGAAACCATGTTGACTATTCCCCCAGCAAATTATGTTTATCTATGTGTTAACAATTTTGTTCTTTATTATAGTTTCAACCAGTTTGCCAAGTACTGAAGTCAGGCTTACTAGCTTGTAATTACCGGGGTGTTCTCTGGAGCCCTTTAAAAAAAATTGGCATCACATTAACTATCCTCCAGTCATTTGGTACAGAAGCTGATTTAAATGATAGGTTACAAACCACAGTTAGTAGTTCTGCAGTTTCGCATTTGAGTTCCTTCAGAACTCTTGGGTGATTATCATCTGGTCCTGGTGACTTATTACTGTTCAGTTTATCAATTTGTTCTAAAACCTCCTCTAATGACACCTCAATCTGGGACAGTTCCTCAGATTTGTCACCTAAAAGATGTACCACTCCCCTGCCCTATTCTCCCCATAGCAAGGGTAATCCTTTAAGTATCAGAGTGCAAGTACCACCTTCCCATTCACTCAGCACCACTCTTACCTTTGCATTGCCACATCATGTGCATCACTTTCCCTCTCATCCCCCTCTTATATTTCCTCTTCTAACTCAAAATGAAATTCCCAAACAAGTGCTGTTGTGTTTGTTGCTCCCCCCACCTCAACGCACCTTTACGTAAACACCTGTCTCTTGGGGCAGCCCATGGCAGTAATTTTCTTTGTTCCTTCTTGTGGGTTTTTTCCCCCTTTCTAGGCATTCTCTTTTCTACACCTCATTTCCACTTCTCTTATGCAGATCTGCTAGGAGAGGAAAACCCTTCCCTGCCTCCCACTGCCATTCCTTCCCTGCTTGCTTGTTTTCTCCCCGCGTCTCCTTATTGGCAGAACACTTTATCGTCTCCAGCTCTCATTCACAACTTTCCGATTTCAATGCTCTATCCTATGCTGTTTAAATGGAGCGGAATGCTCATCTGCTAACTTCCACTCCTTTTGTATTGTTTACCCAAGGAACAAGCTCTTTTCAACCAGAGAGGAAGAAACAGACTTGAAGGGAAGCAGTATCAGGAGCCAGATAATAGTTTGGCCACTCTGTTATGGCCAAGGGCATTGCCCAAATGTTCCTATGAGGAAGCTGGTTTATGTCAGCCTGGTGCAAAGCAAACAATGTGATGGCTAAAATTCAATGAAAGAGTAGACACGGGAGTGGGCAGCTCTGTTAATAAATGGCAGATATAGAATATGGTGCTAACTTGAGTCTTTTTTTCATTATTCAGGTTTTTTTGCTTGCTTGTTGTACTTATGAAACTCATTGTAGCTTCTGAAAAAGCAGTGTTTGCCTGTTTTACCTATGATGATATAGCACTAGTGATTCCATGATCAGAGTCCGTGCAGAGTTCACACCCGTTAAACTCCAAAGGTAACCAAAAACTCCAAAGGTGGTGGTAAAATGTTTTTTAAGTACATCATAAGCAGGAAGCCTGCTAAACAACCAGTGGGGCCCCTTGATGATCGAGATACAAAAGGAGTGCTTAAAGACGATAAAGTCATTACGGAGAAACTAAATGGATTCTTTGCTTCAGTCTTCACGGCTGAAGAGGTTAGGGAGATTCCCAAACCTGAGCTGGCTTTTGTAGGTGACAAATCTGAGGAACTGTCACAGATTAAAGTGTCACTAAAGGAGGTTTTGGAATTAATTGATAAACTCAACATTAACAAGTCACCGGGACCCGATGGCATTCACCTAAGAGTTCTGAAAGAACTCAAATGTGAAGTTGCGGAACTATTAACTAAGATTTGTAACCTGTCCTTTAAATTGGCTTCGGTACCCAATGACTGGAAGTTAGCTAATGTAACGCCAATATTTAAAAAGGGCTCTAGAGGTGATCCCGGCAATTACAGACCGGTAAGTCTAACGTCAGTACCGGGAAAATTAGTCAAAACAATAGTTAAGAATAAAACTGTCAGACACATAGAAAAACATAAACTGTTGAGCAATAGTCAACATGGTTTCTGTAAAGGGAAATCGTGTCTTACTAATCTATTAGAGTTCTTTGAAGGGGTCAACCAACATGTGGACCAGGGGGATCCGGTGGACATAGTATACTTAGATTTCCTGAAAGCCTTTGACAAGCCTCTCACCAAAGGCTGTTACGTAAATTAAGCTGTCATGGGATAAAAGGGAAGGTCCTTTCATGGATTGAGAACTGGTTAAAAGACAGGGAACAAAGGGTAGGAATTCATGATAAATTCTCAGAATGGAGAGGGGTAACTACTGGTGTTCCCCAAGGGTCAGTCCTAGGACCAATCCTATTCAATTTATTCATAAATGATCTGGAGAAAGGGGTAAACAGTGAGGTGGCAAAGTTTGCAGATGATACTAAACTGCTCAAGATAGTTAAGACCAAAGCAGACTGTGAAGAACTTCAAAAAGATCTCACAAAACTAAGTGATTGGGCGACAAAATGGCAACTGAAATTTAATGTGGATAAATGTAAAGTAATGCACATTGGAAAAAATAACCCCAACAATACATACAATATGATGGGGGCTAATTAAGCTACAATGAGTTAGGAAAAAGATCTTGGAGTCATCGTGGACAGTTCTCTGAAGATGTCCACGCAGTGTGCAGATGCGGTCAAAAAAGCAAACAGAATGTTAGGAATCATTAAAAAGGGGATAGAGAATAAGACTGAGAATATATTATTGCCCTTATATAAATCCATGGTACGCCCACATCTCGAATACTGTGTACAGATGTGGTCTCCTCACCTCAAAAAAGATATACTGGCACTAGAAAAGGTTCAGAAAAGGGCAACTAAAATGATTAGGGGTTTGGAGAGGGTCCCCTATGAGGAAAGATGAAAGAGGCTAGGACTCTTCAGCTTGGAAAAGAGGAGACTAAGGGGGGATATGATAGAGGTATATAAAATCATGAGTGATGTTGAGAAAGTGGATAAGGAAAAGTTATTTACTTATTCCCATAATACAAGAACTAGGGGTCACCAAATGAAATTAATAGGCAGCAGGTTTAAAACAAATAAAAGGAAGTTCTTCTTCACGCAGCGCACAGTCAACTTGTGGAACTCCTTACCTGAGGAGGTTGTGAAGGCTAGGACTATAACAGTGTTTAAAAGAGAACTAGATAAATTCATGGACGTTAAATCCATTAATGGCTATTAGCCAGGATGGGTAAGGAATGGTGTCCCTACCCTCTGTTTGTCAGAGGGTGGAGATGGATGGCAGGAGAGAGATCACTTGATCATTACCTGTTAGGCTCACTCCTTCTGGGGCACCTGGCATTGGCCACTGTCAGTAGACAGGATACTGCGCTAGATGGAACTTTGGTTTGGCCCGGTACGGCCGTTCTTATGTTATGTTCTTATATTCTTATAATCACACTATGCTATGCACAGAAGCTATGTGAATTGCTTCAGCTGAAGGGTAGGGGTAGACACGGGAATATTTAAGGAGTGCCTGAACTAGATATTTAGTAGTAACAAATGTTTCTAGAACATTCTATGGTTGCATGTTTCATTTAACAAACAATTTTGTTGTGCTTAGATGGGTATCCAGAAATGCCCATTCTACCAGCTGAGAACAAGGGGCCACGCTGGCAATCTTAATAGTCAATAGAGGAGAAACTTTTCTTTACTGAAAAATGCAGATTTGAGGTTGGCCAAAACATTTTGCGAATTCACGTCCAATTTGCTGAACACTTTAAGCTGGAAAAAAACCTTTAAAAACTTTCTGAAAAAATCAAAACATTACATTTTGACATTCTCTGAATGAAATTTTTCAAATTTTTTGTTAAAAAAAGACAGTTTCTAAATTTACAAATATTAAAAGGTAAAAACCCCGTCAGAAACAAAATGAAATGTTTTGTTTGACCAAAATGATTTTTTTTTCTTCTTGGTCCACTGAAAAAATTATTTTGGGGTCAGCTTGAAAGAAAAGATGTTTTTGGTTTGAAAAATCAGTTATTCACACAGCTCTACTTGTAAATAAATTCCATTACCTTTCAATACCCTGAGGCAAACATGAATGCCAGTGCTTCACCTAGCAATTCAGTGGCAAGGCAGGCTCTGAGAAACTATGGGGATAGGTCAAACAGCTCAGTTTAAGCTCTTTCAAGTTATGGATGACTAAGCAAACTGAGCAAAGCACAGAACCTTCCATAAGGGTCCAATTGTGCCATGCCAGAATGTGGCCATGCAGAGAAAGAAGTTAAAGAAGGCTCCCTGAATTGTGGGCAGCAGGGAAGAGTAGGTGCTGCATGCCTGATGTTTCCCCTGAGGTGGTGGCCAGAGAAGAATGAGGATTCCTCCTACCCACCCAACATACATGCTAGCTAGCAGGAGAGGAGAAGAAAAGCTTTTTATGAGCTGCAGTAATTACTTTCTCTCCTTTTCTCCCTTATCCTGGAAACAAGTATGGAGCAGGGAAGGAAAGATGACTGTGAGGTATTTTTTTCCCCAGAGCTCCTCCTTCTGCCCCTTACTCGGGGATGAGCTTTATGGCTTAATGCAGCCCTAAAGGAGTATGTCATCCATTGTAATGACTTCACAGTGCAGTGAGACAGTCTGATGCAGGAAGGTCATTTGACTATACCACAGGTTCTCTGTCTATACTAACCCACTCTTGCCTAACTGTAATACATAAATGAAACTTTCCAGGATGGCATATATCCCCACATAATTTCAGACAAACACACAGACAACACATCGAGCTTACCACAGCTTGTCAGTGGAAGACTGGGAAATTGCAAAACTTGTGATCAAAGGGGCTGCAAGAGCTGTAATATATGATATTTCCTCATTAGGAAAGAATCTGATATTGTTCCTCACATCTTAATTACAAAATTAATCCAATTTGACTTGGCCCTGCACACTGTCAGATGGGCTGAAAGCTACCAGAAGGACAGCAAAAGAAAGCATGATGAGAAATAGGGAAAGCATTGGGTTGGGATAGGAGGAAGGTGAGCAATGAGCTGACACAATGGTTGTGTGATGCCCAGTTTTATTCAAAAACTGTATTGGTGATTTGGATGAGGGTCCCCCATACCACTTTTGTATTATGCTGGGAGCACTGCAAACACCTAATCATGGATTCCCTGGTTCCTGCCCTGGCTCACCCTCAATGCCACTCTCTAGGCCAGTGTGCTGATTCACCAGGCAGGGACAGAAAATAAAGCCCAGCTACAGGTCTCCATGTCCTCTTGTTCAGGGCTTGCTTTATTTCCAAAACACAAACTCAAAACCAGAACAAATCAGCCGAAACTACTGAGTAATAACTAGCAGAGGCCTTACCAGCTTCAGCCAGCTGAGAGAGGACAGGACAGGACACACCTTTCCCCTGTGGTAGCCCCAGCTTTCATGGGAGAGAAGACACATTAGCAGCCTTTTCTGTCTACAGTAAACATCTCCCCTGCACCATCACCACCATGAGGGCTGCTCTGACCCTGGGTCTCTCTTGTTTGCTGCTCTCAGCTAAGAGGCAAAAAAGTCTTATAACTGGTCACATTTTGGGTCCTAACCATGTACCCTGAGGCTACAGCTCCCAGTTTTAAAGGGTCCAAGGGCAGTAGTAGGCACACTGGGATGCACATATGCACCCCAATGTTCAATGCCTTGTTACATACTCTTTATACCAGCTGACAAAAGTGGCCCCAACAAATGGGACTTTCTCTCAGGCTTCACCCTCAAGAGATGCAGAAGCCCTCTGGTGTTGCGTCTCCATTCCCCTCTATCCCTCTTGCCCAATCTTGCATAGGCAGTCTGCGCAGGATGGATTTCATCCATGGTGAGCTACATTTCTCTTGTCATAACCTCCAAGGACAATCCTACAACAGAGTTAGCCATTACTGCTCATTGGAACTAGTAAGGCTCCATAATGACTAAAGGCCATCAATAAAAGTCAACTTTGTATGTTCCCTTGCTCCTTCCACCACAAAATGCTAGAGGATTCAAAATAAAGTCTATGTAAAAACATGATCCATTGCTTCCCAAACTCAACTGTGCTAATTGCCTGACTGGTGAAGCAAATGGCCCTGCTCAAGAGGGTAGAACAGCACTTAAAACACAAAAATATGAGTCATGAGGAAGAACTAAAACAGCAAAATATTAAACTGCTACACAGAACTATCACAGTAGCAGACAACCCTTTAGAGAGAAATATGTAAAACGAAGGCAGACTCTCACCAAATACAGAATCAATCACCATAATTTGGAAGCAGAAACAGGAAGGTACAATGCATAGTCTGAACCCAGAGAAGAGTGATTGTGTGTCCCCTGTAACAAAGGACAGACTGAGACAGAGATATATTTTCTACTCCAATATCAGAAATACAAACAAGCGCAAGAAAAACATTCACATAGTATAAGACACATCTCATCAAAAAGTGCCTGTGTCTGACCCTGGAAGAAAGGAGAGAGATGGCATCATGCAATGTAGCAACATGCCAGCAGTACAGAAATGAGCACTGCTGACAAATGAACACAGGAGATCAAACACCTCATGCAGACTTAGCCTGCATGGATTACAACTGCCTCTGACAGAGACCCGAGGGGTATGTCTCTTTTTTAAGTTTTGGCAATGCTTGTGTCACTTTTCATGACAAATGAGCCTTAATGAGTTGAACTGAATCCTCAGACCTCCATTTCTTACAGCTCTGGATTACTACTGACTACCCATGACATGGTACTACAAGGGTGTGAGAACTCCATAGTGACAACCCAACCGACCATAAAGTAAAGAGAGGAGAAAAATAGAACAACATGGATATGATAAGAGCCCACAACAGCCCTGAAAATAATTGGAAATAAGGATAGCAGCTGGCAAGCATTCAAACCGGTATTATTACTTTACAGCCATCGGAGCAAACAAGAAGTTTGGTAAACTAACAGTTGCCTTATCATTAACTGTGGCAGGGTTTCAAACAATTGGAATATACAATATTCTTGAACTTGCTAATAGATACAGTCCAGCCAATTTAGACGTCATCCTGAGCAAACATGATGCCTGCTGTTCTCGCTAACCGGCACTAAAATAGAAACATCAGAATGCTGAATGCTCTGCTTCCAGATGCAGCAGACTGCAGAAACCTTTGATGCTTTTCACAGATGTGAGATTAAAAGCTTATTCCTGAAGTAATGGAGTCATGAGAGCCTTTTTGATATGAGATCAAGTGTTCTCGGGGATGAACAGAAAGGAGGCTTGGGAGCACTTGCTTAGAGAATCAGCTAACGCTGGAAGATTCACTAAGAAATCTGTCAAGCTTATGAACAGAGAGAAAAACATATTATGACCTTTGGGAAAGACCCTGCAAAACCACAGACAGACTGAAATGGCAGTAGGGGGGACACAATCACAAAGAGGGAAAAGCACTGTACTGGGTGTTTTCTCAACAATACTTAGGGAGACAAATTGCGAAGCAATCCCTAAAACTATGTCCTGCGTGTAGTCAAGTATATATAGGGAAAAATCATTGTGTAAGAATATGCTTTAAAACTGTGGTAGTGCACGTATGCACAGAAAGCTGTGGGGCAAGTCATAACATTTATAGGGACCACACCGGCAGAGATAGCACAATAAACTGCAATGCAAAAGAAATCAGAAGAGAGAGCTGTAAAGACAGCTGGAGTGTATCACTCATGGTTGAGGGCACAGTACTGATCAGACACAACGCAAAAGTAAACCAGACTACACAGAGGGATCTGAAATAGTTAAAGTTTCAGACAAAGATCATAAAGAAACAGGTAATCCTGAAAAACTGACTGAGACACAGACTCTACTGTTATGATTTTTAAAGGAACCTTAACCTAGTCTCTCTTTTGCACCCACAAATAACTGTACACAAATGGGAACATGCCACAGCCTTCCTGTGAGTGCAGGAAGTGAGACTCAGCTTTAAAAAATCAGCCCCTGGGTAAATTAAATATACAATACAGGGGTGCTGGAACAATTTTTATAATGGGGGTGCTGAGAGCCAATTGAACCAAACTGTAAACCCTGTATATGATGGAAACCACTTCAAGCCAGTGGATACAGCAGCACGCCTAGTTCCAGCACCCATTATACAATATGAGGGACAATTTTTCTGTGATGGTGGCTGTGGGAAGGGAAGGAAAGGAAAAGGGGGACAGAAAGAGGCTGACTATAGGGATGACAATAAGGATGCAAATGAGAGGCACACATGGAAAAAGGACAAAAAGAATAGAGAAATAGAAAAATATGTACAGAAAACAATTGAAACGTTACAACTGAGATTAGTTTTGTTCATTTGTTTAGTACACTGTTGGGGGATAATATGCAATGAATATTCATTGTTATGTTTCCTGTATTCTTTCTGTTTCCTGCTGCTAAGTTTTTCTCTAGCTGACTCTTTCTGGCTTCTATATTTGCCACTTCATTTTCTTCTTCAATCAGGCTGAGATGCGGCTCTTCACAAATTTTGTGGCCCTGGGCTAGGTTTACATAATGATGGGAGGACATGTCTGGATTTCAGGCATGGTTATAATGAATCATGTTCTGCTATCTTCATGAATAATCATAAAAATGTTAGACGAGGGAGGCATTCCCTCCCTATAAGTCTGCCCACATACTTACAGATCTCACCACTCTCTGCTGGCTTGGAGCATTACTGTGCGGCATTTACTGGGTAGACAGTTTTTCCAGGTCTCTGTACTTTGGGGTGAGCACTGGTGCTCTTAAGACTAAAGTTCAGAAAATAATTATGAATGGTTATATTAAGTGTCATAAAGCCAATAGATAAGCCCATTACAGGGATGAGCTGTGTTTCTCTGTGCCTTTTTTTAAAGAGGGCCCTCAGAATACTTATGGATCCTAAAGATCCTACTGAGAACATAAGCTAAGTGCATTATTAAATACCAAAAAGGAATTAATTACCGAGATGGCAGAGGCAGAGCTGTTTACAAAAATTGGATGCATCACATGAGCACATCATGGATGTGCAAATATTTGTAAAGTTCATAGGTTCTATGGCAGATTAAGTTTTCAGAGACTTCCTTGGAGATATATTTAGTTCCAGAAATATTCCACTAGTGAGAGCTATGGACAGATTGTGTCTGAGTCTATGCTGATGATGTGGTCATCTGGGCAAAACCTGCAAGGGGCATAACCCCAGCATGCACATAGTCTTGGAGTTAGTGCATTTTATGAGCTGCAGTTCCAATGTAATAATTTGCTGAGCAGGCAATGAAATTCCTGAAAGACAGATTAATAGCAGCAGTAGTATAGCTGGGCCTGACTGCAAAGCCAGACAGGGAATGTCAAACCCAGAAAATAAAAAGGTGTAGGTGTGATAATTATATGGGCAATTTTATCCCTAATTTGACAGCTAAAATATTGGTCCTCAGGATATGACTTAATATAAACAGTGCATGGGTGGGGCTTCTAACTCATCGTGTGGAGTAGAATCAACTAAAACAGCTATTTGCTACATGCCCAGTGTTTCCAGTCTAAATAAAAAGAAAGCAACTAAAAATAGACTGGGTGGTGATCCTGTTGATAGCCTCATAAAGGGAAGCTATGTAGGAAGGTGTAGGCTGCTGGCCTGTCTTCCCAGTCCAGAAAGGATCAACACAAACCTCCCAACAGTCCCAGGTTTTGTGGGACTGTCTCGCTTTGAGCCCCAAAACTCCTTGCCAGGGTTGCTGTAGAACTTTTCCTGCATTCAAGGCTGCCCAGAGGAGGAAGTGGCAGTTTTCCCTGGGCCTCCTTTGAGAGGGCCCCCAAACTGAGTAGCATTGTGACCCAGTGCACGGGGTCACAGCACCACTCAGGTTTTGCCCAGCCATGCCTCTGTCTCTGTCTCTGTCTACAGAGGGGCAGACAAGCCAAACCTGAGTGCATTGTGTTCCACTTTAGCCACCTGAAACTTTGGGAGGTATGTTAATGTCACACCCAGTGTCTGTTCAGGTTGTTTCTTCAGGGTACCATGTATCGGTTGCACAAACACTCTTCTGCAAACCTCACAATAAAACAATTCAACCTAAACCCAACAGCTTATTTCCCCCTGACACAGGGATTCCTTATCAGAGCCTCCCTGCTCCAGTTCTCTTGTAGGCTATCTTCCCACAAGTTCTTCTGCTCCGGGACCTGCCACAGCAGCTAACCTGCTTCCTGTAACTCCTCTTCCTCAACTGAACTCTTCCAGCCTTTACAGGAATCAAGTGCTCATCAGGCAATCAGCCAACCCCTTCCCAAGTGGGGCTGAGGATCCCGTCTACCAGGCCCAAACAATTGTTCTTAAAGAGTCTCTGTCTCCAGACAGGGCTGGCTGGCTCCAGGCCCATGGCCCTTCAAGGGGCAGATCATACCTACCTTCTCTTGAGCCTTCCCCGACCCCAGGGCAAGTTCTACAGCCTATAGCCGCTCCAGGACACAATGTTTTCCCTTTTAGGGCAGCCACCTTCTGTACTCCCATTGACTGCTGTGCTATAAACCATCCAAAGGAATGGGATATGCAGGCCCAGTCCCTTTGGTGCTACTCTACAGAGGTAATCAGCTGAATCCCTGAATTCTCCTTTTCATCATTTCATCAGATTGCGAGTGTGCCGGGGTGGTGCGAGGTTATGGAGGCCTAGAATTTTTACAAATCTGCTAAAACACTTTGGAGTCAAAGCTTCTTCTTGAGCTTTGTGTAACTGCCTCTGGACCCCAAATCTGGTGAAGAATTTGTTCACTAGGACCCCTGCTACTCTCACAGCCTCTTGATTCCCTATTGGGTAACCTTCAGGTTATTTTGTAAAGGTTTCCATATTGATTACTAAGCATATACTGATTACCAGATTGTGTCTCAGGCAGAGGCCTAAGCTCATCAATAGTAATATGCTCCATTGCTGCCCCCATTAGATTCTACTGCATAGGGGCTCGCCCTATCTTAGGGGAGGCTTGCTTTTTTTTTGTTTTTTTTTTGTTTTTTTTCAATGTAAGTATCATTTTTCCTGTACCAGTTTTCTACATCCTGCCTGCATTTTACCCAATGGAAGTGATCCCTTAGCTTGGCTAAGCTTTTTGCAACCTCAAAATATTTAGTCGTTTTAAAATCATAACATAACCTCAGAACTTTCATATTCAATGTATCTGTGCCCATCACCCACTAATTTTTCCCTTCTGCTAGACAATATTTCACCTTTAACTTTCAAGCTTTCTTACTTTAACCAAAAAGCTTTTACTGTTGTATTCTGAGGAAATATTACCTTCTAGGGAGGCCATATTTGCCAGATGATTTTCCAGTCACACACTATCCTGTTGTCAGGATTCCTCTTTTGGGAAGCTTTTAACTGCTTGCAACTATTCAGTGGCTGAATCAGAAATGTTTGCACTTCTGCAGATTATCAGGAAGCAAACAAAAATAGATGGGGTTGTGGTCCTATTATAACATCATATAAGGAAGATACATTGGAGGGTTACTGAGTGAGACAGAGTGAAGATTTGCTCGAGTTGATAGTAGTTTATGCCTTGTCTTTGGTTGTGAAAAATTTCCTCTTGTGTTTTCAGGTTGCCACAAATAGAACTAGAAACTGATCGTAAGTCACTACTGGCAATATCTAAACAACATTTCAATAGTATGTCACCTCAGATTCACCTCAGATTCAGTATGTCATCGCTGCATGTTAGTGTGTATGTTAGTGTGTAGAGAAATATCGGTGCTTTATAAAGAACTGGACCAAGAGGCAAGAAGTAACAACTATGCCACAAAGATGGGCAAATCATGTACACACAATTAAAGTGATATTAATGATAACACAGATAGTGGAGGAAATTAGCAAGTACCTTCAGTTTCAATGGCTGCTGTGATACAATGAATAGCATAGATGCTAGAACCAGGGGTGCTGGGGGTGCTTCCGCACCCCCTGGCTTGAAGTGGTTTCCATTATATACAGGTAGGGCCCTACCAAATTCATGGTCCATATTGGTCAATTTCACAGTCGTAGGATTTTAATAATTGTAAATTTCATGATTTCAGCTATTTAAATCTGAAATTTCATAGTGTTGTAATTGTAGGGATCCTGACTCAAAAAGGAATTGTGAGCAGGGGCGGCTCTAGGATTTGCGCCGCCCCAAGCAGGGCGGCATGTCGCAGGGGGCGCACTGGCGGTCGCCGGTCCCGCGGCTCCGGTGGACCTCCTGCAGGCACGCCTGCGGATGCTCCACCGAAGCCGCAGGACCAGCGGACCCTCCTCAGGCACGTCTGCGGAAGGTCCACCAGAGCCGCCTGCCGCCCTCCCGGCGACTGGCAGCGCGCCCCCCGCGGCATGCCGCCCCAAGCACGCGCTTGGTGGGCTGGGACCTGGACAGGGCCGGCTCCAGACCCCAGCGTGCCAAGCGCGCGCTTGGGGCGGTGTCCCGCGGGAGGGCGGCAGGCGGCTCCGGTGGACCTCCCGCAGACGTGCCTGCGGAGGGTCCGCTGGTCCTGCGGCTTCGGTGGAGCATCCGCAGGCGTGCCTGCGGGAGGTCCACCGGAGCCGCGGGACCGGTGACCACCAGAGCGCCCCCCGCGGCGTGCCGCCCTGCTTGGGGCGGCGCAAATCCTAGAGCTGCCCCTGGGCCTGGAGCCGCCCCTGATTGTGAGGGAGTCACAAGATTATTGTAGGGGGTTTGCGGTAGTGCTACGCTTACTTCTGTGCTGCTGCTGGTGGCAACACTGTCTTCAGAGCTGGGCAGAAGTAAGGATGGCCTGGTAAAGTATTGCCAGGGCCGATGCAAGGATGTTTCGTGCCCTAGGCGAAACTTCCACCTTGCGCCCTACCCTCTGCCCTGAGGCACCCCCCCCCGCCCCAGCTCACCCCTGCTCCGTCTCCACCCCGAGCACACTGTTGCTGCTTCACTTCTCCCGCCTCCTAGGCTTGCGGCACCTAAGCTGATTGGCGCCGCAAGCCTGGGAGGCGTGCTCACGGAGGAGGCGGGGCAGGGGTGAGCTGGGGTGGGGAGTTCCCCTGCGTGCCACCCCACCTTACTTGCTGCAGTCGGCCCTCCCTGTGCTCCCCTGCCCCAGTTCCCTCCGCCTAAATGCCGGCGGCGACCAGGGCAGCTGAAGATCCGGCCGCTGCGGTCGCTGCCAAAGAAAATGGTGCCCCCCAAATCCTAGTGCCCTAGGCAACTGCCTAGGTCTCCTAAATGGTTGCACCGGCCCTGGGTATTGCCACCCTTACTTCTGTACTACTGCCTTCAGAGATAGGCCCTCAGTCAGCAGCTGCCACTCTCCAGCTGCCCAGCTCTGTGGGCAGCAGAGCAGAAGTAAGGGTGGCATGGTATGGTATTGCCACCCTTACTTCTTCGCTGCTGCTGGCAGAGGTACTGCCTTCAGAGCTGGGCACCCGGCCAAGAGTTGCCACTCTCTGGTTGCCCAGCTCTGAAGGTACTGCAGAAGTAAGGGTGGCAATACAGTAACCCCCCTGAAATAACCTTGCAACCCCCCTGCAACTTCCGTTTGGTAAGGACCCCCAATTTGAGAAATGCTGGTCTCTCCACACACAAAAGACCAGCTTTCACACAGGGAGGCCAGATTTAATGGTCCGTAGTGCGTTTTTCATGGCCGTAAATGTGGTAGGGCCCTATATACAGGGTTTACAGATTGGTTCAGTAGCTCTCAGCACCCCACTACACAAATTGTTCCAGCACCACTGTTGTATAGTAAAAGTAAATCAGTCCACAGGACTATACGTTTTAAGCAAACTTAGAATTTGTTGAGATGGCTACTCCTAATGGCACGTAAAAGTGTGATACTAAGAACCCTGAGAGGAGATACTAATAGAGCTAGGCAGGCACTGGATTTTCTGTTTCACAGAAAATTCTGCAATTTCAAAACATTTTCCATTCTGAAATGAAACAAAACCTAAAAAATATAAGATTTCCCATTAAATGAAATGCTAAAAAATCAGTATTGGATGAATTAAGACATTTTATTTAGATAAAATTGAAAAATGTCCTCCTGATTTCAGCTTTTGAAATGTTTATAGTTTATAAAAATATTGGAATAAAAGGTTTTTAAACAGAAAACTGAAAGGTTACATTCTGAAAAGTTCTGTTTCAGCCTTATCAGAATGCTCCATTCTCTTTTTTTACCTAATTGATATGTTTCCATGACATGTTTTGCTTTTGACAAACTGATATTTTCTGATGAAAAAATGTTTTGCCTGTAAATTTCTGACCAGCTCTAGATACTACTATAAAGGTATGAGTGGCCAGCTATGTTAAGAGAGATAATAAGAGAAACCAACAATTTTGCAGTGTACAACAAAAAAAGCACCAAAAGGAACCATTCATTTCCAGAAAAATGCTACAACCTCCAGAATGCAGGGTTAGGAAATAATTTTTTCATTGCAATAACAAGGAGTATTTGCTGCTCATGGATTATTATTTGAATGTGCCAATGGCAACATTTCTAAAAATCTCCTCATCTAATACTTTAGTGCTCCACGTGAAGTGTCTATCTTTACCAGCCATGGTATTCCAAAGGTGAATATCTGAAAATAGAACACAGATTGTCCGTCAAGACTTCAGACAACTTGCAGACTTCTGTGACTTTCTGTATGTGATAGTAAGTCTACATTAGAACTGTTTCAATGCAGCAAATACAGTGTGAGAGAACATTAGTTTGAGTTCCAAATGGATATGACCATTTTTATACCTTTTATTACCTGGTGTTTTCAAACATTCACATGAATGTTTTTCTTTACATGAACATCTGAAGAATCGCTCTATTCCATGCAAATACCCATGTAAGAGGACAAAAGTCTGTGCGTGATCAAGAGTATTTGCCATTCACTGATAATTATTTGTTATTTGTCATTTATTGTACCTTAAAGTTTCAATCATCCATTCAGGGAACAGAAACGATACCATGTGACTTCAGTGACTAATCACACATCACAAACAGTGAATAACAAGTGGCTGACATGAACAACTCACAGACTTAAAATGATTTATTAACATTATTTAGTGGATAATAGAGCAGTTTGAGGAAAGGGGAAAAATCATGAGGTTTTTTAAAATTCCTTTTTATCATTTTACATTTTATTTAAATGTCAATTCTTTTTTTAAAAAAAGATCAGCTCTATAGTTGGTTGAAAATGTGGGAAATTCCACACAAATTTCATCAAATTTTTTGAATGTCAACATTTTGTTGAAATTTCACAATTCAAACATTTTGACCAGCTCTATTAAAAAACAAATACATTCACAGAAACCAGCATCTGCTCATGCATGATTCAGTAACAGAACAAGGGCTAAATTAATTGGATCATTAATCTTAATGAACAACTCAACCAGTTTTATTCCACAGTATCAGCAGGCAAGTGGGAACGCAAAGAACAAATCAAAAATAGTAACGGATGTCTGAAAGTGAAGAAGAACCTTATATTTGGGCAATCGTGCACTAATCTGCATACCTGGAGGAAAAACCACACCTCTGCTACAGAAAGCGAATCAACTGAAAATGAAGCAAAACCCATTTTGTGATTATACAATGAAACAAATCTTGGATGAAATCCGACTCCTTTGCAGTCAATGGAAATGTACCATTGACTTCAGTGGGGCCAAGATTTCACCCCTTGGCTTTAAAGCCACAAGACACAGTAAATGTATTGTTCAAGTAGAACGTAAATGGGTCTCAGAGTCAGGAGATGTGGGCTTTGATCCTGGCTCTGTCACATATATCTGTGTAACCATAGACAAGTCACTCATTTGAAAACATATCCACTAATTTTGCATGACTCCATTTTGAATACTATAAGAACTTAAGACCAGCCATACTGGGTCAGACCAAAGGTCCATCTAGTCCAGTATCCTGTCTTCTGACAATGGCCAATGCCAGGTGCCCCAGAGGGAATGAACAGAACAGGTAATCATCCAGTGTTCCATCCCCTGTTGCCTATTCCCAGCTTTTGGCAAATATTCAACCTGAGAATCCTAGGCCCTGATTTGCTGAGCACATGCCCACCCCATTGACACCAATTGGCACTTTGGGGACTTAGTACATCTGAAAATCAGGCCCCTGGTGACTCAGGTTGGGCTCCTGAAATTAGTGGACACTTCTGAAAACTTGGGACTAAGTCTCTCCATGCCTCCGTTTCCTCATCCATAAAATACTGATAATACCACTTTGAGTATGACACTAAATGAATGTTTGTGGGCCACTCTGAGACCCTAGCATGGAAAGTTCAAAATATTGCTATAAAACCTGTTTTTACACACATATTTAACAGCTATGCCTTTAGCTCTGTCAAGAATTGTAGTTAATTGTACTTTCCCCCCAGCATTTATGCAGCAGCCATAACAGGAGCCAAATGGAGCTAATCACACCTTCATCCCTGGAAAATGTCAGCGAATGTGTCTGGAACCACAGCTAATTGAGTTTAAGACTTGGCAGGCTGGAGTATTACAGTGACTGGTCTGCTTAATTTGTTGGTTTCTTTATTTCATTTTATAGCTCTTTGTCATAGATAGTTTGTCTTTGATGTTCTTTCTCTTTTTTGTTTATTTCTAGTCATAAAACATCTGTTCTCCACATAATTAGGAACAGGCCAGATAATGCAATTAGGCAAACACACTCTAGAGCATGAATTGTCTTCCTGACGGGAAAGTGGCTGGTAGAAACACTGCCTTATGCAGTACAAGTCATTATTCACTGTCCTGTGTGAATTAGATATGGTCTAGTAAAAAGTTATTTTTTTCTTAATGATGTCTATGTAAATTTGGCTCCTCCTGGTGGATAATCTGTTAAAACACAACACCAAGCAAACGTAGAATCATAGAACTGGAAGGGGCCTTGAGAGGTCATCTAGTCCAGTCTCCTGCACTCAAGGCAGGACTAAGTATTATGGTGACTGACAGCATTAATGAGACTTGCTATTCTTTCTGACTCAACAGAACAATACTGCGTGGATTAAAGAAAAAACATATAAATGGCATAATGGGGTTAAAGTCACTGCATAGTGGTACTTATAGAAATAGGGAAGGAGAGGCTAGAGCACTAGGGAGTGGAGTTCCCTCTCCTCTGCCAACTGCAAAGAGACAGCTCACACTCTTCTCCCTGGCCTTGGGAAGTGCTGCTCCACTGCCTGGGCTCATGAGGTGAGGATTTACCAGGCAGGGGAACCTGAAGTGGGAGCAGCAGAAGGAACTGGTGCCTGGCTGTTGGTGGTGACCCCAGCCTTTCCTGCCCATGAGGGAAGCAGCTACAGCACCCAAGGGGGCTGGAACAATTTGTATAGTGGGGGGTGCTGAGAGCCACTGAACCAAACTGTAAACCTTGTACATAATGGAAACCACTTCACTGCAAGCCAGGGGGTTGTGGCAGTACCCCCTGCATCCCTAGTTCCAGCACCTATGACAGCACCTAACAGGGAATGAAAGGAGTCCTCCTATCTTCTTTCTCTCCTTTTAAAGGAGATCTCCCCAATACTATCTCCTCCCTGCTTACAGGAGAGGGGGAGGAGGAGATGCCAAACCACCCTCTCCCCCTGGCCAGCTTCCTTTTTTCCTCTGGCAATGCATAATATATAGTACAGGGATTTGCCATAAAATCTCTTTTGAAGTGGCTTTAAATCTTCTAAAGTGTAAGAAATTGTGCTGGACACTGCTTAGGGAAAGCCCCCTGGAAACTTTATTGTCTTTTACATCAACTCAGTAATTCAATTTTTCAAACTAAGCAAGTCTAAACAATGAGATTTATAGGAAGTGTGTGTGTGTGTGTGTGTGTGTGTGTAGGAGTTGCAACAGGGACGTGGCCTTGCACAGCTCCACACGCAACATGCTAGACATATTTCTGCTTGGCTGGCAAGACATCTGACTGGCAACAGGAACTCCTTTCATATACATTGCTTCTCTTGTTCCCATTCTCTTCCCCTAGCTGTGTCCCATCACCACGAGGCGATGCAAAGCCATGTCACCACATAACTTCGAGACCATTGATAAGTCACCAAAATTAGTGACTGCCCAGTCCTGTTTGGAGCTATGTGGACCACTGATGTGCACTCTTATGTGTTTGGAACAAACTATGATGGTGATTTCTTTAATGGCAAATATTTAGGGCACATGGGAGATTGTATATAGACTTCAATAGGATGTGGAGTGCAAAAGTATAACAACAACAGAAGTATGATATGGGAATTGAAAAAACATCCTTTCCTCAACCTAATCTTTGTCAACCATATAGCTTAAGTAGGATACATAATACAATGCAGGCCACATACTTCTCTGTGCAGGAAAAACCCATATAGGGGCTGGGAAAATCTTCCTTATGCATTAGGTAAATCAGGCAGTCCTATTTGTTCTCTCCCAGGACATAAGAACAAGGAGACATTGAACAGCAGTACTTTAAAAACTGACTAAAGGAAGGACTTTTTTACATAATGTGGAACTGATTACCATGAGGTATCACTGAGGCCATGACTCCCATCCCAATCAGGACATAAGACAATTGGAGACTAAGAAGAAACTTGCCCTATGGACAGGTTAAGGTTATTTCAGAATTGCCCACTATGGGTTTTCTTGCACCTTTTTCTGAAGCATCTGATACTGGTCGCTGTTGGACACAGAGTATTGGATTAGCTGGACCATTGGTCTGATCCATTAGGGCAATCCCTATGGTCCTAAATTTTGACCAGTCAGGGGAAGTATTTGGAGTAAAGCTGGGGAGGGTGAGTAAGAATACATCTCTGGGAGTCAATAAGAGTGACTCATGGGAGGCCGGTTCACCAGTAAGGAAGCCAAATGAGCAGGTTTATCTGCTCTGAGTACTGTCATGTGCAGAGAGTTATTGATTGGTTAGAGAATCCAGTCTGAGGCTTTTTTCAGATTTAATTTGGCAGGTTCCAGCTAATTAATTGACGTTGTTTGGCTCTGAGAGGTAAAACTATTGTAGTCTAGGAAACTTGATCACTTTTGAGGAATTTTGAAATATATACAAATGCAGGAGCTTTGAAATGTGCAAGTCCATCCTGGATTTTTCAAAATAGGTCACCATAATTATGTCAGACAGTGTTCGCTTCCATTAAAAAAACACTGTGTACCAACAGTGACCACAATTATACCTGAGATACCACAGTTTTACTCTACACTTACAATAGGAAATATCTGTTGTAACTGTGGGGCAAATGTTGCTTTTGTATTGGCAACCACTGTATAGTACATAGCTGCTATATTTAAGTATATTTTAAACATAGGCAAATCCTACACTCACCATGAATTTGGAGGTTAAAATAGGGAAGGTACATCACCATTCTCAACAAGGAGATCATAGTTTGCATGGTACCCATGATGCTACACTTCCATATCACTGCCAAGTTATAGAAATATCAGAGCCTGAGCTTTAGGATATCTTTGTACGTGTACTGAATTCTTTTCATTTTGATTTCCATTTAAAAAAGCAACTAGATATTCACAACCTTGAATTTGCATCTTGGAACACCTTGAATATATTTGGCAGCAAAATGCAGTTGATCTTAAGGAAAGGGCAAGTGAGGCTGCAGTATAATGTGGTGCTGGGACTGTCTTTTGTTTCAGATTTGTTACATTTGTCATAAGCTTTGGCCTAACTAAAATAATGCCAAATATTCCAAAAGCAGAAGCAGTCTAGAAAAGCTAACATAGCCTACAAGTTTTAGTATGGTATGTGACTGGTTCACAGACATCAAATGACTCATATGTCAAGAACATATATTTCAGGACGGCTGCAAGACTTGAGCTTGTTCTGCTTCTGATATGGTATATCTGCCTTTTAGCTGGAATCAAAGGAAGTGCAGGTATATCTGATAATGATTTTAGATTTCCTTGACCCAGAGCTTATTTTTTTAAACTAAAATTTTCCATTTCACAGGCTAAAGTTATTTTGGCCTTTGAAAAGATACCTCCTTAAATGACATACGTGGAAGATTTGTGGGTTTCTTTTTAAATCCTTCCCTCCATTTGCTTTAGCTGATGTTTACTGAAAAAGATGCATATTCTTAAAGAGATGGGCTTTCCACTGTGTTTAATAAACAGCTTTCTAGAGGGAATTAGTGGAAGACTAATTAATATTGACCTTTGGTGTTGTCAATTTATTATGTGCCAAAAGCAGAAAATGAGCCAAAGGTGAGCTGGATTTTCCTTAAATGGAATTACTTGTGTGACTAAGATGATCAGGATTTGGCCTTAGCAATCTTAGAAGTAATTTTAACTGTTAGTTTTCATTATAAAAATTAACATTAATGGTTGCATTGTATTCAGGCAAAATTGGTATTGAGGGCTGAACATCTAGACAAATATAATATGTATTTCACTGAGTTAGTAAAAAAAAATTGGCAATTATTTTTCTAGGGAAAGTTTTGAAATAAAATTGTTTTGTTTGAAACATATGCTGGAGGTCTCATGCTGCCAGTACTAAAACATCCTGGAATTTCTAAACATTATAGATGACAATTTCTTAACTCAAAAAGTGTTAGAGCCAACATGGCAGAATTCTATATTAGACCATGTCCTCACAGATAAAGAGGCACTGATCACAGAACTAAAAGTTAATGATAGCTTAGGTACAAGTGATCATGCCTTGATGACATTTATGATGTGCAAGCAGAATAAAGACCAGACCGTACTACATATACTTGGTGGTTTAATAGGCCAGTTTCACAAAACTGAAAACAATTATGAGGTACATCATATAACAAATGGAAAACAGGGGAAGTTGATAGTAATGAATATAAATCAGAAGTTAGGAATTGTAGAAAATTGATAAGGGAAGCCAAGGGACACAAAGAGAAATTTATGGACATCAGAGTTAAGGACAATAAGAAGGAATTTAAAAAATATATATTAGGAACAAAAAGAATCCTGACAATGGTATTGGTCCATTACTAGATAGAAATGGTAGAATTATCAATAATAATGCAGAAAAGGCAGAAGTATTCAATAAATATTTCTGTTCTGTATTTGGGGGGAAACAGATGATGCAATGTCATCATATGGTGATGATAATACTTCTCCCATTCCACTAGTATCTCTGGAGGATGTTAAACAGAAGCCAATAAAGTTAAGATATTTTAAAAACAGCAGGTCCAGATAACTTGCATCCAAGTTAAAAGAGTTGATTGAGGAGCTCCCTGGACCATTAATGTTGATTTTCAGTAAGTCTTGGGGCACTGGGGAAGTTTCAGAAAACTGGAAGAAAGCTTTGCTGTGCCAATTTTTAAAAAGGGTAAAATGGATGACTCAGGAAAATATAGGTCTATCAGCATGACATTTATCCCGGGCAAGGAAATAGAGTGGCTGATACAGGGTTTGATTAGTAAAGAACTAAAGGAGGTTAATGTAATTAATGCAAATCATCATGGGCTTATGGAAAATAGATCTTGTCAAACTAACATGGTATCTTTTTTGATGAGATTACAAGTTACTTAGACTTCTGTAAGGCATTTGACATGGTACTACATGACATTTTGATTAAAAAACTAGACTGATATAAAATTAACATGGCATACATTAAGTCAATTTAAAACTGGCTAACTGATAGGTCTCAAAAAATTAACTCTAAACAGGGATTCATTATTGAGTAGGTCTGTTTCCCCTGGGGCCCCAACGGGATCAGTTCTTGGCCCTATGCTATCAAACATCTTTATAAATAACCTGCTTGGTAAACTCAGTGCAAGCAAACAAAATGTGTTATAACATGGCTAAATGTAAATATATACATCTGGGAACAAAGAATATAGGCCATACTTACAGGATGGGGGACTCTATCTTGGGAAGCAGTGAAAAAGATTTGGGGGTCAAGGTGGATAATCAGCTGAACATGAGCTCCCAGTGTGATGCTGTGGCCAAAAGAGCTAATGAGATCCTTGGATGCATAAACAGGAGGTTCTCAAGTAGAGAAGTTATTTTACCTCAGTTCAGGTTCCCACAATTTAAGAAGGATGTTGACAAATTGGAGAGGGTTCAGAGAAGAGCCACAAGAATGCATTCATAATGACAGACTCAAGGAGCTCAATCTATTTAGGATAACAAAGAGAAGGCTAAGAGGTGACTTGATTACAGTTTATAAGTAGCTACATGGGAAAACAATATTTAATAATGGGCTCTTCAAGCTAGCAGGGAAAGGTATAATATGATCCAATGGCTGCAAGTTGAAGCTAGACAAATTCAGACTGGAAATAATGCATACATTTTTAACAGTGAGAGTAATTATCCACTGGAACAATTTACCAAGGATCATGGTGGATTCTTCATCACTGATCATTTTTAAATGAAGACTGAATGTTTTTCTAAAAGATCTGCTCTAGGAATTATTTTGGGGAAAGTTCTATGGCCTGTGCTATGCAAGAGGTTGGACTACATCAGGGGTGGGCAAACTACAGCCCATGGGCTGCATCTGGCCCACCAGCCATTTTAATCCAGCCCTCAAGGTCCCGCTGGGGAGCGGGGTCTGGGTCTTGCCCTGCTCTGGCACTCCAGCCGAGAAGCAGGATTGGGGGCTGCTCCGGGTGGTGCTTTCCTCAAGCAGCTCCCAGAAGCAGCGACATGTCCCCCCTCCGGCTCCTATGCATAGGGTAAGACAGGAGGCTCCACTCTGCCCGCTGCCCCCACCCCAAGTGCTGCCCCCACAGCTCCCATTGGCCGGGAACTATGGCCAATGGGAGCTGCAGGGGCGGAGCCTGTGGATGGGACAGGGCACAGCAGAGTTGTCTGGCCACGCCTCTGCGTAGGAGCCAGAGGGGAGACATGGTGCTGCTTCCGGGAGCTGCTTGAGGTAAGTGCCACCTGGAGCCTGCACCCTGAGCCACACTCTGTTGCCCCAACCCACACCGCAGCCCTGATCCCCCTCCTGCCCTCTGAACTCCTCGGTCCCAGCCCAGAGCACCCTCCTGCCTCCCAAACCCTCATCCCCAACCCAGAGCCTGCACCCCCAGCCAGAGCCCTCACGCCCCTCCCCCGCAACTCTTCCCCAGCCTGGAGCCCACACCCCAAGCCAGAGCCTTCACCCCCTCCTGCACCCCAACCCAATTTTGTGAGCATTCATGGCCCTCCATTACAATTTCTATACCCAGATGTGGCCCTCAGGTATAGAGGAAAAAAGGACTATATGATCACAATGGTCTTTTCTGGCCTTGGAAGCTATGAAATCCCTCACTCAATTTTTTCATTTTTTTTAATACAAAAAATGAAACCAATAATTTTTGAGGTTTAAAAAAACATGCTCAGTAACATGCTTCTGTAAAATGTTTGGGCTTTGGAAAAAAAGTTTGTGATTTGGTTTTTGAAAATCAATATTTTTTGTATTTAAAGTTTCAGTTTCTAGGGGCGGGGTTCACCAAAAACTTGAAAATTTCTACATTGACATGACATTTTTCTTTTTTAAAAAAATGCTTAGATGGAAACTTTTTGACCAGCTTTACTATTTCACAACTTTTTGGCCAAGGTCTGAAATGAGTGAGATTGTAAAAACAATATAATAATGGCTAAACTAAGGTAGTGGTAAAAAAGGTTAAAAGTCCTTTCCATTTTAAAAGTCCTCTTCTTTTTGTCTTCTTTCAACATAGCCAGAAATTAGGACTGTGAGCTAATAAATGTTATTAAAAACCACCTCAGAGTATTGCCCTGAAAATGCAGAGTTAATAAACCAAACTTACATTCATTCTGTCACTGAGATGAGCAAACTCAAGCTACAACATGAATAGATGTCTGTATCTTTCAAATGCCTAAGCTCTTTTTACCACATTAAACCAATGTGGACTGGCACAGTTTTACTTCACTTCTAGACTGGCTACATCCATATTTCCTAATGTGATTTCAGTCATGCAAGCACAGCTTTTTAGGACAGATTCTCCAAGAATTATGACAGCTAAGATGGTGGTGCAGAGCATATCAAAGGCACATTGACTTTTAAGCTTTTAAACTTTTCTTAGAGGCTCTTCTTCTTTTCCTGTATTACTATGTACATGTGTTGTCTCAGGGAGACCTGGCCCTTTAAGACAATTGTGGTTGAGCTTCACCTATGCCAACTGTTATATCCTTGGGGCAGCCGGTGTAGGAAGCAATCACTTGAGGCCAGAGAGCAGGCAGCTAACCAAAACCTCCATTTTATTTACATATATACAGAGAGCTCCCTCGGCCGGTTGAAACCGGTTGAGCTAACCCATAATAATCTAACTCAGTTGCCATAGCAACAAAACCATGACAACCAAATACACAACATATTCCTCCCCCCCTAATAAGAACATCCCCTAAATAAAACACACACTAGACTAGAGAAGGAGGGTAGACTGCCTCCATTCCCGGCTAAACCCTGGGGATTATTTTGCCCCATAACCGTGGGTTCGCCCTAGCTAAAGATCCAGCCGATGAGGAGGCCTTCTGTCTCTAGGTGGATTACGGCGAACTACTGGTGTTATTGCACCCGAAAGCACTAGGGGCTCAGGGTCCGCAGCACGAACAGGTGAGGAGGTGGTATCAGCTCGTGCTGGGCAAAGGGGTATCTCAGCCGCCGGCAGTAATGGAGGAGAACAGTCAGAAACAGGTGACTCGTGATTCGATCCCTCACCTGAAGAGGTGAAGTCAGACCCCTCAACTGCAGATGGGTCCTGAGGACTGGCATGACCTGGCAACAGCTGATCTACATGTAGCCGCCAGGTAAGATTCTCTGCAGTCCGGACTGTGTAGGAAACAGGTCCTGTTTGAGTGATGACTGTGGCCGGAACCCATTTAGCTCTGGAAGTATAATTCCGAGCCAAAACTGGCTGTCCCGGGCTAAAGGTTCGGTCTTTTGCTCTGGGTGCCCGTCTGATGACTTGATATTGCTGCTGATGTTGCACAATTTGTCGGGGTTCAGAAGGTTTCAGCAGATCAAAGCAAGTGCGCAGCTGTCGTCCCATCATTAGAAAGGCCGGAGATGCGTGGGTCGTAGCATGAGGTGTGTTTCTGTAGGAAAGTAAAAAGGTATCCAGACGCTTTTGAATGGATTGTTGTCCCCTTGCTGATTTCAAAGCGTTTTTCATTGTCTGCACAAATCTTTCAGCTAATCCGTTGGTGGACGGATGATATGGTGCTGACGTGATGTGGTGTATCCCATTTGCTTTCATAAAATTTTGAAACTCCTGAGAAACGAACTGCGGTCCGTTGTCGCTCACAAGTTGTTCTGGCAGACCAAAACGACTAAAGAGTCCTCGTAGTTTTTGGATAGTACTCTCTGCAGAAGTGGACTGCATTATAGAGACTTCTGGCCATTTAGAATGGGCATCTATTGCCACCAAGAACATGCTTCCTTCAAGGGGGCCAGCAAAGTCAACGTGAATACGTTGCCACGGGTTTTCAGGCCAGTCCCATGGGTGTAGGGGTGCCCACTGGGGTGCATTCCTCACACCCTGACATGACATACAAGCTTTTGCCTTCTCTTCAATAGCGCTGTCCAGTCCAGGCCACCAAAAATAGCTTCGTGCAATTTCCTTCATGCGCACTATTCCACAGTGACCGGAATGTAGCTGTTCTAACATCTGTGATCTCAGTGGTGGTGGAATAATGAAACGTCTCCCCCACAACAAACAACCAGATTGGACCGATAACTCCGTCCGCTTGGACATGTAGGGAACAAGGTCGGATGAGACCGGAGAGGTTTGTCGAGATGTTCCATGCATCACCAGGTCCATCACGTGGGACAATACTGGGTCAACGCGAGTTGCCTTCTTTATCTGAGTAGCAGTGATGGGTGTATTCTCTACCTGTTCAAAGTAGAAGATTTCCTTGTGGGCACTATCTTGGTGTTTGACCGGCAAAGGCAACCTTGAGAGGCCATCTGCATTGCCGTGTAGAGTGGATTTCCGATATTTGATTTCATATGTGTGTGCTGAAAGTAACAATGCCCAACGTTGCATACGACTAGCAGCTAATGGGGGAATGCCTGTGTAAGGTCCAAAAATTGATGTCAGAGGTCGATGGTCTGTGAGAAGAGTAAATTTTCACCCAAACAGGTACTGATGAAACTTCCGAATTCCAAAAACAATTCCTAATGCCTCATGTTCGATTTGGGCGTAGTTAGTTTCTGCTTTGCTTAGAGTGCGTGAAGCAAAAGCAATAGGTCTCTCTTCTCCTGAAGGCATAATATGTGACACGACTGCTCCCACTCCATAAGGGGAGGCATCGCAGGCCAATTGCAGTGGTAAGGATGGATCAAAGTGCGTTAGAACTTCAGAATTTAGCAATGCATCCTTAGCTTTGTTGAACGCAACATCACAGGCTTCAGTCCACTTCCAGGCCTTGTTCTGCCCAAGGAGCTCATGAAGTGGTTTTAGCAGTGTGGCTAACTGTGAGATGAACTTTCCATAATAGTTCAGGAGTCCTAGAAACGAGCGCAGCTGGCTTACATTTCGAGGTGGGGGAGCCTCCACAATAGCTTTAACTTTTGCAGGGGCCTTATGAAGACCTGCAGAATCAATGATGTGTCCCAAATATTCAACAAAGGGCTTGAAGAATTCACACTTGTCTTTGCGAACTCGTAGGCCATACTCTTCCAGTCTTTGTAGGGTAGCCTCTAAATTCTTTAAGCGATCCTCTTCATTTCTTCCAGTGACCAGGATATCATCCAGATAGCACTGAACTCCTGACAAGCCACACAAGATCTGGTCCATAGCCCTCTGGAACAGGGCGGGAGCAGATGTTATTCCGAAGGGTAGACGACAGTATCGATAAAGCCCCTTATGAGTCACAATAGTCAACAGCTCTTGGGACTTTTCATCGACGTGCATCTGTAAATATGCTTGTCTCAGATCAATCTTACTGAACTTTTGTCCCCCAGCCAGGCCTGCGAAGAGGTCATCGATGCGGGGAAGCGGGTATTGCTCTGCACACAACACTGGGTTGACAGTGACTTTAAAATCACCGCAAATCCGGAGAGAGCCATCTTTCTTCACTATTGGAACGATAGGAGTGGCCCATGAGCTATGGGTAACTGGTATTAGGACTCCATTGGTGACCAGGCGCTCCAGGTCTGCTTCAACCTTTGACCTGATGGCATATGGCACAGTTCGGGCTTTCAGATATTTTGGTGGACTGCCAGGTTTAATGTTCAATGTCACAGTGATTCCCTTCATACTTCCCAAATCATCTCCAAAAACAGCAGCATGTTTCCTTAGTATAGGGGTTAGACTGGTTTCTTCTTTAGTCATCCGGTGCACTTCTGCCCAGTTCAGTTGAATCTTCCCAAGCCAAGACCTACCCATTAAGGCTGGGTAGTTACCTCTCACCACAAACAGTGGCAATTTAGCCACCTGTCCATTGAGCTCCACCTTAACATCAATAGTGCCCAGCATAGGCACAGCTTCTCCCGTATACGTCTTCAGAACAGTTTTTGTTGCCTTAAGCGGAAGATGCTGTAGCTTTTCTTTATACACAGTCTCGGAGATCAGTGAGACGGCTGCACCGGTGTCCAGTTCCATGCGTATACGTTTGCCATCCAATAACGGGGTTACCCAGTATTCATGTGAGCCCATTGCCAAAGACAAAACATGCAGTGGCACTTCCTCTTGCGATGAGGTGTCACCATGATCATCCTGGGTCTGCTCTAGGGTATGCAGGGTTCCTCTTTTTGTCGGCCAGACCACAGGCCTCTTTTTCTTTTGTTTACAGGCACACTCAATGTGTCCCTTTTTGCCACAGTGTCGACACACCAGGTCCTTACACCAGCATTCTGATGCCTGGTGACCCGGCTTACCACAGCGGTAACATTCTTGACTCTGCACAGTTTTGTGGGTCGGTTCTTGTGACACTTTTTGCACCCTAGGGGGTGCACCGATGTATTGTGCCTCCCTTGTAGTCAGTTCCATGGAGACAGCAATATCAACAGCCTTCTGTAAGGTAAGCTGAGCCTCTGTCAGTAGGCGCTTCCGTATAGCTTCACTGTACAGGCCACACACTAACCTGTCATGCAGGGCATCATGTAACATTTCTTTAAATTCACAGTGTTCTGCTAGCTTTTTTAAAATGGCTACAAATTGTACAACTGTTTCATCTTCCTTTTGGTCTCTTTTGTGGAACCTATATCTTTCAGCAATTACCAGTGGTTTTGGGGAGAAATGAGACCCCAGGATTTCCACAATGTCACTGTAAGATTTAGTCTCAGGCTTAACAGGGTGTAGTAAGCTGCGTAGCAGAGAGTAGGTTTTAGCCCCTACAACAGTTAAGAATATTGGCACCTTCTTCGCTTCTGTAATGTCATTTGCAATACCAAAAAGCTCAAAACGCTCAGTATACACATGCCACTGCTCTGTATTCTCATCAAAAGGCTCCAGGGGCCTGGTCAGAGTAGCCATGATTTTTAGTTTCACTTTCACAGTCAGTGCAACAAGCAGCTTTTTTGTTTGTTTGTTCTTTACCTTAACTTCTACTTCCTTCTGTTACTGGAGCAGCACCGGAGTCTCACCCTCGTCGCCAGTGTTATATCCTTGGGGCAGCCGGTGTAGGAAGCAATCACTTGAGGCCAGAGAGCAGGCAGCTAACCAAAACCTCCATTTTATTTACATATATACAGAGAGCTCCCTCGGCCGGTTGAAACCGGTTGAGCTAACCCATAATAATCTAACTCAGTTGCCATAGCAACAAAACCATGACAACCAAATACACAACACCAACCTTAGCTCTGTTCCCAGGTGAAAGGAATTAAGGGTAGAATCACGTGATAAGGCTCAGGTGACTAAACCAGGGCTGCTGTGGGTTAAGAGCAGCCTTTGGACAACAGAGAGGCAGATAATTCTTACATGTGATTTTGATAACAAGCTCACCTTGTGGGACCATACTAAAAATCTTGTAGATAAGTGCAAAGGAAGAATCAACTTACTTTAAAACATATCTGGAACCTCTTGGGGGAGTGGATAAGAAAATGGTGATACTGCTAAGCAGAGCACTAATCAGACTATTACTGAGTATGGCTGCCAGGTCAGCACTGAAAACAAATCTGAGAAAACTAGACTGCATCCAAGCACAGGCATTCATATCGCATGGGGTGCTATCATTAATACGCATCCGTGTGTAATGCAGATAGCAGCAGCAGAAATGCCTATTACTCTTAGAATGAAGCTCCTAGACTTAACTTTTGGGCCAAAGAACTAAGTAATAATGAAGATGATAGCACTAAGCTAATATACGGTGATTGTTGGGAATTAAGTGGAGATTGGATGGGACAAAAACTCAAAATCCTCTTGTAGATAGGGCAAAGAGGTGGATAAAGGAGCTCAGTGAAAAGAAAGGCCTAAAAGAGGCCATATCTATAGCTGTGGGAAAAAAACTCTCTCACTGGAAAACCATCCTGCCTGTGATAGAGGTGGAGTTATTTAATAAAATAAACTAAAAGAGAAGAAGAATAAATATACAAGATACAGCAAATCAATCTGTGGTAAGTGAGGACACTTGTCAAATGTATACTGACAGTCCTAAGAGGAAGGAACTGGCAGGATGAGAACAGCTTTCTGTGTGCCTGTATTCAGGGTCAAGAAAGTCATAAGGCTAACAACTTTTTCTCTGTCTTTATGGATGAGCTAACAGGGCTATTGTAGGCACCATAGGCACTGACTCTGTGGGTGCTCCAGAACTCATGGAAAAAAAAATAGGGGGTGGTCAGCACCCCCAGGCACAGCTGTTCAGCAGGGCTGCCAATCAGCTGTTTGGTGGCTGGCGGGAGGTGCTCGGAGGAGGGCAGAGAGCAGCAAAAAGTGGGCAGGCATGGGGGGAGAGGGCGGAGTGGGGGCAGGAAGAGGCAAAGCGAGGCCAGGGCTGAGGGGAAGGGGCAGAGCAGGGGTGGGGCGGGGCAGGCACTAACTCAGGCCTAAGATGTACTTCAAAACTTCAAAAGGTCTCACGTTCATTCCTATGGGGGAACAAAACCAAACTTTGAAACCTCAAAATTTTTTATGGTGTGGAATTGTTTTCTAGACAACCCTAACAGCAGCAACATTTGTGATCCTGTCACAGTTAGAGTAGCCTTCCTTCCTTCAAACCATTCACCACCATTACAACAGTTTATTTTAAGACAAAGACCGGGGACAGAATAGGAAAGGAAGCAGAAACAGTCAAATGCCCTCTGTCTCTGGTAGTGGTCCAGTTCCTTTGTTCTTCCTCTCTTTCTCTCTCCTCCTCTTCCTCCTGGCTCTCACAGATGTTGACTGATAGCTCCAGTTAGATCTTCAGGGCCACTGACATCTATCCATTTTTCAAGGGAAAATGTAAAGCAGTTACAAACAATTGCAAAAGTTCATCTTGAGTTTATAATAATATGGATACCCAGCTGGATTTCTTAAGTCAGTTGTTACAGAAGAATGATGTAAATCTCCAGGTCCACAAGCCTAATTGTTTTTAATCTATAGCAAAAGAGGAATAATAAAAACAGTCCAATAGAACAAGGAAAAGATATATGTATGTATGTATATATATATAAACAAAGCAAGAGAAGACTAAAAGAAAGACAAGTGGCAGTAAGTTTTATGAGCTTTGGAATTGCATGTCTGTTTTCATATTCTAAGGTATGCCACATGCTTGTTTGTCACATCACTGTACCAAAACAGTGCTCTTCAGGGTCACATGAAGACAGCTTTAATAATTATTTGGATGCTAATAGTCTTCTCGGTTAATAAAAGGGAATGAATCCTTTCTGGGAAGTCTTTTCTTTTTTTACTAATATAAATGTAACATGGATTGAATATCTCTTGAATTGGAACACACATTATGCCACCGCAACACCCTCCCCCACACACAATACAAGCTTTCGCTGGTGTAATGTGCATTGGATCAAACCTTGAGTGTTTAAATGACTATCCAGGCTATAATTGCTGCATGCCACTTTTGGTAATCTCATGTTTGGGAATTTTGTATTGTCACTGATGTTCATATTTTGCAGAAAGTGAGGAAGGACTTAGATTTTGTTATTAATTAAGGCACCTTCATGAATTAATTAGTGAGCTTAACCTCATAAGAGACATATGAAGATTGTTCCCATACAGGAACTCTTTGTTACAAGACATTTTACAGGAATGTTATTTTAATGTAGGCTCTAGGGATCACATGGGGAGTCTGTTTTACAAAGAGCTTACTAGCCTGTTTCTATGATCGGTTGGCATTCTCTTTGAAATTCTTGTATTGTTTCTATTTTCATGCATTTACAATTGTATTTAGAAATACAGAAGATTAAAATAAATAGTTTGAAAATGCCCCATCTTCACTTTGAAGCTATTGCAATGCAATTGCTATTTACATCAGTGGAGCCAGGATTTCACCTGGGGTTTACTTTTCATCCTCAACTCTGTAGGTTCCATGGTCAATCTTAGCTCCTGTGTTAGAGAATTCCATAGCCGTGGACCAGGATCTGAGAAAGCTCCTATGAGTGCTAACCATGCTGATGATAGTTCCATTGTCCCTGATGAGTGCAGTTTTGATAGTCCAGATCTTGGAGTGAGAGGCCATCTTTGAGGTAGCTTATAAACAGGCGCTAGAAAACAAGTATAGCAACTGTATGCCACTGCCATCCCTTGCTGCCCGGCCCCTGGCCTAAGGGTAAAAGATGACGTGTTCTGTGAAGGGGAATACACACAACCAGTGTCGCATAGTAGTCAGGCAGGGTGCAGCAGGTTGTGTTCCTCCTTGACATCTACCTTTTTTACTATAGATCCACACTATGGTGGTCTGTCTCTTTTTTCTGAGTCAACCCGCTGGCCAGGTCACCCATTCCAGTCCAGCCCAGCCCTTTCAAGATACAAGATACTTACAAAAAAGTCCACCAATGGGGATGAGTCCAGATCAGGGCTTTCTCCTTAGGCTGGGGACTTGGGATCTGGACCTTTGTGTGTTCAGGGCTTTCCCCAACTCGGTTCTGTGCTGAGAGATAGGGTCCTATCGTTGTCCCTCTTTAGGGGCTAGTATGGGAGCCAGGGCCCACCCCTTCCACTGAGCTATGATGCAGGGCCCAATGGTGGGCAGCTAAGTCTTGCATCTTAGGGTGCTATGCAGCTGCCTCCCTGGTCCGCTTTCTACCAGAGTTCCCTTTTCCCCACAGGGTAAATTAAAGAACTGCACACAAAATAAGGTGTCTGCCCTCTGAAACAATCACCAGTCTCTCCTTTGCAGGCACAGTCAAGTCACTATTGCCGGGCTTCAGGCAACAAGAGCTCCTTCCCCAGAGCTGCAGGTCTACTCCTGTCTACTGTCTGCCCCCTGCTGAGCTGCTCTGCTTCCCTTTTATAGTTCTGCCTCCAACTTATGCAGGGTTTGCAGGTGTGGCAGGACTACCTGGGCCTAGAGCTGCTTCTTAACTCCTTCTTCCCCAGTGTGGGGTTTGTACACCCAATCATATGTGGTCAGGGTACCCTGGCACTCAAATTATCCCCAGCTCCCCAAGTAGCTCCTTGTGGCCATAAACAGCAGGGTACAACCTAGGACAGTCCTGAGGCTGCGGTAAATTGCACTGAAATCTGAACTGGTCCTTGGCAGGTCCCAAGATTTCCAAGAAACCAAGGTGACTTGATGCCAGCTTTGCCCCTCCTTCTGCCCCAGTTCTGCATGGAGCACAGCTCAGCCCCACCAGAGGATCCAGCCCATTATGGTCTGTTTGCAGTTTTACATCTGATTGCTATGAAAATGGTGCAAACCCACCAACAGAGCCTCACAATTTCAAGTCCAGCATATGGGGTACCAGACTGAGGGTCAGGCGCTCTACTGCTATTGTTGACTGTGCCACTGATTCACTGTGTGAACCTGGGAAAGACACTTTCCCTCTCAGTGCCTTAGTTTGTAAAAAAGGAATAATGATACTTTTCTCATTGAAGCTGCTGGGCGAAATCCTGCCCTCGCTGAAGTCAATAGCAATCCCCCCCCCCAATATTTCACCCACTGTCTCTAAATAAAATGCTTTTCTAAATTGTCTATAAATGTTCTTTAAAAGCCCACAGTCTATTGAAGCATTTTAGACGCTTTCATTTTTCTCCCCAGACTGTGCTTGAATGGGAATATGATTTTGCAAAACGAACATGCTTTCCTGCCCGTGTCCGTTCCCATGGTAGCACCGTGACAGCAGCACTCATTGCTGCTACAATGTGGCTCCATACATTCATGTGCCAGCTGGGTCTGTCTGTTTCCAGCTGCCTCCCCAACCTCCACCCTGCAGCTGTCTGCTGTGCTGAGGAGGGAGCACCCCATTACACTCTCAACTGCCTGCCAAATTGAGGAGAGACAGGCTCCCTGTTCCATAGCTGCTTCTACAGTTGGGGTGAAAATTCCTCATTCCTTTTAGGTGCCAGCATAGTTGAAGGAAGGGAGATGCCTTTCTACACCCACCTTCCTGTCTTTTTGGAGGGTGAAAATGCAGCCCCAGCCCCTAAAGGGACCCGGCCGCATGCTGGCTGAGCATGACACCAGCTGACCTGCTAGTCTCCTGCCTGGTTCTGTGGGCTTGGTTGACTCTACTTGCAGTTAAACCATGTTGAGCAGCACCAGCTGCCAACATCTGTTCTCAGAGATGGGTAATTTTGCTAGTGTCAACAGAGCTTTTGAATGTAAGCTCCTCTGGGGCAGGAGCTCTCTTCTTGTCTGTGTTTGTACAGTGCCTAGGAGAACGGGAGCTTCTGGATGCTATTGCATTATAAATGGTAAATACTAATAGCAGCAAGTGATGCTGTCAGAGAACCTCAATGCAAATAGCCACTTCTTACTCTGCTTTTTAAAATGGTAAATATTAGCAGAGTCACAAACTGTCCAACACCGATATGGGGAGTCTCAAAAATCTCTGCAGTAAAGGCCTGAGTTTCAAATATATATTTTAAGAAGTGAAGTTAGTGGATGACAATTGCTTACAGTAGCCAACAGATGGAGCTGTGTTGCTGCTAGCTAAGGTACCTTAAGCAGGGAATGAAGGCAAACAATTTGCCTTGAAACATCTCCTTTGCAGTCTGCAATCATGTAATAAATACGTAACGTGGAACTTTACTCCCTATGGCAAGGCTGTGACGCCAGCCAACGAGCACAGAAATTAGTAGTTGGCACTGATATCATAAAGTCGTTCTGCTGCAGCACGAAAGGCATACGTGGTCCTTGGCTGAGCTGAGAATACTGCTATCCAGTCACACAAGGCAAGGTCCTTTCCTCTCCTTCCTTTCAAAGGCTGGTGTGTGTCTGCCAGACAGTTTGAATAATTAGTTATTGAAAACAGTTATTTGGCATGGTTGGAAACTGTTTTTCCAGTGAAACCAGTTTTTTCTCCCTTGCTGCTGGCTCTTCGCTGGGTTCCTCCTACCAAATAACTTGGAGTTCAGAGATTGGGTCCCAGGTCATCTCAGGAGAGGCACAGAATCTGGTGCTATGTGATCCATATCTACCTCTATACTATGAGCTAGGAGTGTGATTTCCAGCTCACATACATGTTCCCACGCCGGCTCAATGACAGCTAGCTTGAGTATAAACAATAGTGTAGCCATGATGGCAGGGGCAGTGGGGGCATGGCTTACCCATGCTGCATACAAGCCCACCTGCATCCTGTGGGTACATACTCAGCACAGCTAAGGTGTGCCTCTGCGGTCACTGTCCAGTGCTACTGTGGCTACACTGCTAGCACAAGGATATGCAAGATGAGAACCACACTCTTAGCTCATAGTGTAGACATAGCCTATAATGACCAGAACCATCTGGAGCACTCTGGGGATCAGGAACAGGGAAAGGCAGAGCAAGGGTGGCACATGATCAGCTAGCTGGAGGCAGCAGCTGGAACCTACCTGCAGAGGAGAGGCTAGGGAGCGGGAAAATAGACATTATTTGCTCAGCAGCTGATTTTACTGAAGGAGGTTGTGACACACAGTACCATTAGTGCCAACTGCCAAAGGGTTCCCCGCTCTCTGTGTCAGTAACTCCTATCTGACTTGACAAATTCACTACACCTAACATACCACTTCCATGGTATTGATCCCTAAATATATTGTCTTGCAAGGTATCGTACGAAAGCCAGGGACACACAGGCCATTAATATAGTTGAGAAATGTATGTACTGACACTATATAAGGAGTTATGTGTATACGTACTGAAAATATACTTGAGAGTCTGTGACCCTGGCAGGGATGACAAATAGGTTTTTCCAAAAAAAGGGAAAAGCAAGTTTCTTCAGATGGGAGGCAAGATAATTATCCCTGTCTCTGATGTAGGTCACGGATCACCTACGGATAGAGCTGGCCACCAGAAGGGGCGGGGCCTCAAGAAGAAGGGGCGGGGCTGGAGGGGTCAGTATCCCCTAGCCAGCCTAGCCATGCTGCCTGGCCCCCGTCGCCCGGGGCTCTGGCAGTGATTTAAAATGGTCCGGGTCTCCGGCCACTGCTGCGGTATCAGCAGCCAGAAGCCCCAGTCCCTTTTAAATCACTGGCCCTGGGACAGCTGCCATTTCCCCCTCCCCCGTCAGCGGCCCTGGGTGGGGGGGTACCAGCCACGGCAATGCTTTAACGTGGGCTGCGTATTGGCCGGTACCAGCTTCTTACTGGTACATCGTACCAGCCCATACCGGCTCACTTTCACCCCTGCGTATCACAATGGAAACCAAATCTGCATTTTGAGTAAACGGGGATGAGAAGACACCAGAGACTAAACCACAGGAAGTCATTCTGACTCTTGGGTCAAAATGATGAGTTTTGGGAAATATGAGGAGAAGCAAGAAGCCCTTTCCCTGAAGGACACCTTTGGCGGAGGGGGGTGATTTGTAATACTTTGGATCCTGGTTTGACTGAAAACCAGCAAGCTCTGCAGAAAAGACTTAGGCGAGAAACTCTCTTAGTGGTCTACACTACAGAGCTATATTGGTACAACTATGTCTCTCAGGGGTGTGAAAAATCCACACCCCTGAGCAACATAGTTATACTGACCTAATCCCCTGTGTAGACCGCAATATGTAGGTGGGAGAGCTTCTCCTGTTGACATAATCCACCTCCACATGAGGTGGTAGCTAAATATACATTGGCAAAGAGCATCTTCATTAAAGTGGCCCAGCATTTTAAGTGTAGACCTGCCCTTAGACAAAGGACTGTAGCCTGTTAGAGTTAACTTTTAATCTCTAAAATGCATGTTATACTTTTGTTTATTTGTAACCTGTTGTTCTTATTATCCTGGCTCACCTAAATCTTTACCTTTGTCAATAAACGTATCTTTATTTTCAGTATAAATAGCTTACAGTGCTGTGTTGTTATAGTGGAGCCGATACTCAGTGGAATCAGATAAGCTGGTGTGTGTATTGCCTCTTTGGGGACAGCGTACGTAGTAATTACTGTGAGTGTCCAGTGACATGGGCTGGACACTATAGGAGGACATTTGTGAGGAGTACGGGGACTGGGATACAGCAAGTGTTAACCTACAAGGCAAAACAGGGCTGGCAGAGTTCTGAGGAGAGTGCTCGAGTGGCAGAAAGGACCCAGATACCACAAGAAAGGTTCCCTCATGTCGGAGAAAGGGAAGAAACAAAGTGACTCACAGTCCTGGATGCCCTGAGACAGCATCACAGAGATGACCTGTAAATCAAGTTGGGTGAAATTCTGGACCAACTGAAGTCAATGGCAAACATCCCATGGACTTCATTGGGTCCTGGATTTCTCGCATTGTGTTTTTGTCAGTTCATTGCCATTCCAGATCCAATAGAGCAGGGTAAAGAGAAGGAAATACAAGCCAAGTTTTCCAGGCAGAGAATTTAAAGATCTAAGAATCCTATTTAAGGAACAAGATAGAGAGGCAAATTGGGGAAATAGTCCACATACAAGCTTTGTGAGCACAAAAAGCAACTTTTGATTCTTTACTATAAACAATGATAGATTCTACAGCGGAGATGAGTCAAAGTGGCTACAACACCACATGGCACATGGCACAGTGATCTGCAGAGGGAAGCCTGTTGTTACATAATTTGTGTAGAATTCATGGTTAATAGTATTTACAAAGTAATAATGCCAAATATGCTCTGGGCTGGAGTATGAACATAAGAACATAAAAATGGCCCTATTGGGTCAGACCAAAGGTCCATCTAGCCCAGTATCCTGTCTTCCAACAGTGGCCACTGCCAGGTGCCCAGAGGGAATGAACAGAACAGGTAATCATCAAGTGATCCATCCCCTGTTGCTCATTCCCAGCTTCAGGCAAACACAGGCTAAGGACACCATTCCTGCCCATCCTGGCTAATAGCCATTGATGGACCTATCCTCCATTAATTTATCTAGTTCTTTTTTGAACCCTGTTATGGTGTTGGCCTTCACAACATCCTCTGGCAAGGAGTTCCACAGGTTGACTGTGCATTACGTGAAGAAATACTTCCTTTTATTTGTTTTAAACCTGCTGCCTATTCATTTCATTTGGTGACCCTTAGTTCTTGTGTTATGAGAAGTAGTAAACAACACTTCCTTATCTACTTTCTCTACACCAGTCATGATTTTATAGATCTCAATCATATTTCCCCTTAGCCGTCTCTTTTCCAAGCTGAAAAGTCCCAGTCTTATTAATCTCTTATGGCAGCTGTTCGATGCTCCTAATAATTTTTGTTGCCCTTTTCTGAACCTTTTCCAATTCCAATATATCTTTTTTGAGATGGGGCAATGACATCTGCACGCAGTATTCAGGATATGGGCATACCATGGATTTATGCATTTGCGCTAAGTGCTGGGTAGGTGGCAGTGTGCACCTGCACTGCCCAAAGCGTGGAAGATTGTGTCTGGGGCAGCTTGGTGGCACATGGGGAGGGAGTGCACTGTGCCCCAGGGCACTTAGATTGAAAGCCCTTTGGGGCAGGGATTGTATTTTTTCTTTGTTTGTACAGTGCCTAACACAGGCCGATTTGGTGCATGATTAAGGGTCCTAGGTACTCTAGTAATACAAATAAAAAATCATGATTAATAGAAGGCTGGGTACTGAAAAGATTTAGAAGGTGAGGCAGTAAGTGGAATCTCTGAGCACAGACCTCATGTTCTCATTTGTTATCTGGGTTGCTAATTAAAGAGGTTAGTTAGTAGAAAGGCAGATTACAAAGTAGCAACACCTTTTGATATTCCCATGAACTTTATTTAATCTTTTTAGGTTATGCAGTTAACTATTTCTTGATGATAGCGAGAGTTAGTTTATATTAGGAGACAAAAAGGTTTGCTTCGATAACCCTAATGAGAAATGAGTAGGCTAGTCCAGAATCTTTTTCTTCTGATGCTAGTAATTCCAATCTGAAGTTTTTTCTTGATAGCATGCTAATAAAGTAGGACTCTCTGAAAATCCATACTCTAGGTGGGGATGCATGTAGACACCAACTTGCCCGGGCACGTCTCCTGAACCCTACATATGAAAACTAGGGCTGTCAATTAATAGCAGTTAATTCACAAAAAAAAAAAAAATCATGATTTAAAAATTAATTGCAATTAATTGGTTTTAATCACACTGTTAAGCAACAGAATGCCAAATGAAATTTATTAAATATTTCTGAATGTTTTTCTACATTTTCAAATACATTGATTTCAATTACAACACAGAATACAAAGTGTACAGTGCTCACTTTATATAATTATTTTATTACAAATATTTGCACTGTAAAAATGATAAACACGAGACAGGATTTTTCAATTCACCTCATACAAGTACTGTAGTGCAATCTCTTTATCATGAAAGTGAAACTTACAAATGTAGATATTTTTCTGTTACATAACTGCACTCAAAAACAAAACAATGCAAAACTTTAGAGCCTATAAATCCACTCAATCCTACTTCTCGTTTAGCCAATCACTAAGACAAACAAGTTTGTTTACATTTATGGGAGATAATGCTGCCCACTTCTTATTTACGTCACCAGAAAGTGAGAACAGGCATTGGCATGGAACTTTTATAGACAGCATTGCAAGGTATTTACGTGCCAGATATGCTAAACATTCGTATGCCCCTTCCTGCTTCAGCCACCATTCCAGAGGACATGCTTCCACGCTGATGACACTCATTAAAAAAATAATGCATTAATTACATTTGTGATTGAACTCCTTGGGTGAGAATTGTATGTCTCCGGCTCCATTTTACCTGCATTCTGCCATATATTTCATGTTATAGTAGTCTCGGATGATGACTCAGCACATGTTGTTCGTTTTACGAACACTTTCACTGCAGATTTGACAAAACGCAAAGAAGGTACCAATGTGAGATTTCTAAAGATAACTACAGCACTTGACCCAAAGTTTAAGAATCTGAAGTGCCTTCCAAAATCTGAGAGGGATGAGGTGTGGAGCATGCTTTCAGAAGTCTTAAAAGAGCACCAATCTGATGCAGAAACTACAGAACCTGAATCATCAAAAAAATAAAATCAACCTTCTGTTGGTGGCATCTGACTCAGATGACGAAAATGAACATGCATTGGTCCGCACTGTTTTGGATCGTTCTCGAGCAGAACCTGTCATCAGCATGGATGCATGTCCTCTAGAATGGTGATTGAAGCATGAAGGGGCATATGAATGTTTAGCGCATGTGGAATGTAAATATCTTGCGATGACGGCTACATGATTAATCGCAATTTTTTTTAATCTCACAATTCATTGCAATTAATTGTTTTAATTGCTTGACAGCCCTAGTGGAAACTGATTTCCAGTTGTAGTCATATTCGAATATGAGTGACAGTCATTATATAAAACACGTGAGTCAAAGTCTGTAAGTCCAAAATGATAGCAGCAATGTTATAATCTGCTAGTTTTCCATAAATCTCTCAGGGCTTCCCACAATTGGCTTTGGGGACCTCTGTCCAATCACTTCGGGTTCCCCCTGTCAGAATCCAAGAAGTCCAGAGATGCAGGCTCATTCCCTTAAAGCAGTATTTATAGAGCTTGCCCACAGCAAACAAGCTGACAGGTGTCTCCACTCACATGGGTTTTGATGAGCAGCAACTGCCGACTGAGAGGTGAATACCCATTGTTGAACATGAAATGACCGTTGCTTTGAGGCATACACAAATAACCCAGTTACAGTGATTTCATAATATAATTACTGGCAATTCATTACAATAGGGATGGATAAGTGGGAAAAATACAAGCATCCTTACTTATTACTCATGAAGTTCTGAACACTAAGTAAATTCTCATCCTCATCCTAACAGACCTTTTGACCTAGGGTTATTTACCACAGGGCAGACATAATAGCAAATAAACAACAGGATCTAGCCAACCTTAACAATACAGTTACATCTTACACGTGAATTGGTTTGAACACACCATGACCTTTTAACGTTCCTTTGATTTCTGTTAGCATGCGAGTGAATTAGCCTGCTGGCAACCTGTGAAACAGTATCACACAAGCCCAGAGTATGACAGGCCCAAGTGTATCACTGGGGTAAGCCAATCAAAGTCAGTGGGCTTGCATCAGGTGTGAATTGGCCCAATATCACCATCCATCCTTTCCTATCATTTCTCTCTAGCTGTCAACCTGTTTATGGTTGCCAGCTATTCTTGCCTGAATCTCACCAAATTGAGTCAACAGAATAAAATGAAAAAATACTCTGTTCATTTCCAATTATCAAAATACTTAGAGGATATAACTTATAAAACAAAAAGATTGTATTACATCAGTGAGAGCAGACACAGATTTGGGACCCAATCCTGCAAACCTCCATTTATAATAGGGCTAGAATACTCTTTCCATTCTCAAGCCTGTACCAACCCGTCCCCTCAGAAACCACCCTATCCACACAAAGTTTTGACCCCTCCAAAAAGGATGTGTTCCAGACACACAATGAATTTTGATGGGGACTTCATTATTTCTATTGACTTTACATGGAAGCCACTCAGATACTGTGGTGAAGGACAGCAGTATAAAACCAATAGATAGATAGTCTCATTGAGGGGACTACTGGTATGAGTAAGAATTTGTAGGACTGAGTCCTTGTATCATAATTTATGAAAGCAATCAAATTCAAGGAACACCATTCATTTTGGCTATCATCATAGCTTCAACTTCAGCAAACTTCATTTCTTTGATATCATATGAACCATGTTGACAGAAAGCATGAGCTCAGAGACCCCACTGCTATTTTTCTAGCATATTACAAGTATGTTTGTTTTCTCATCTGATTTTAATTACAACAGTCCACTCTGAATGACTTGACCAATTCAGGAACACATTTTAACAAGCTCCTTTTATTTGTTTTTCCATGGAAACTTTCGCACGAAAAAAAAAAGTAACATTATACAAACATCCTCCTGAAAAATAAAAGCTGCCTATGTTACTTTGTGAAGCAAACAGAAAAATTGGTCTCATTCAGGGAAATGCTGTATTTTCAAAATGGAACACGGGAGTTACAGGTGGAAACCTCCTAACTAGTATGTGTGTAAATGAATAATTGTTGTGCAGTCACTTGTAACAGCTATTTCTGTAGCACAAGAAATAATCTCCCACAAAACCATACTTGGTGTGTCCAGTGATTTTAGTACAAGAGGAGTATTGTGGCTCCCCGCATCAGGGTGCACAATAGGGAAATACACACTCCTCCTCAGAGGGAAGTCAGAGTCGAGGGCTGGTACTGGGGTGCCCACACTTCACTGTATTAAAGGGTCTAGCGGCTGCCGCACCTGCATGTACTCTCCCAGGGGAGTTCTGTGTCTATCTCTGCAGGTAGAACATCAACACCCACTGACCAACATTGCAGTGGTTTTAAAAGCCAGAACTCCATCCATCTGTACTTCTAAAGTGCCCATAACTGACATATATAGATGCTTTCCAGTTGGTTTAAAATAGTGGGAATTGCTCAGACGTGACCATGCTATTAGGTGTAGTCATTGGCATCTATTTCAAAGTGTGCTGTCAGATTGTCTTCTGCTTTCATTCTTTGGGGAATGCTTTTTTGCAGAGAAAGCCTTTACATCATGATCTGAGGGGGATGGAGACAGGACTCTTCCTGGTCTCCTTTGGGAACATATATGACCTTATGGATACACTTTCTGAGAAATATCCCAGAAATGGGACGATTGAATTCCACACGACTGGACCATAGACCTGTTTCATATTGCTTTGAGATGGCATCCTTTGCTATTATTAATAAGTGCAGCAAACTTCTGCTCCATAACAATTTTCCCCTGGTGTGCCTGTTATGCCTCTCCCTAGTTAATTCTCATGCTAGACTGGTTCAATACACCAATGTCTTTCATCTCCAAATCATTCTTATTCTCCAACAACTATCTCATGTGCAAGTGGCACTCCCTCAGTGATGGCTGCTGAAATGAAGCATTGTGCTGCAAGCTCTCTCCCCTAGTTGGTGGTTGTTGTTTTGCTATTGTGGAATTGTTAGAGTGCCTTCAGTTTCCAAGCGTGACTGCTGCAGAAATGTCCACTTGGCTGATTTTTGGAGAAAGGGAGAAAACTCACCTTTTGCCCAGTGCAGGTATGTGAACTCTGAGGTAAGCAAAAAGAGTATGATAGCAAAATCTATTTAATTTTTATGATTTTGTTGCAAGCCCTACCCGTGTGACACTAGGCCTAACTGACTTCCCATCCCAGCAAATTTGCAGACTTTGTCCAAGTTTGTAGAATATTGTTAACTCTTGCACTATGTGAATCATAATTTAAGAAGTACACACACACACAGCTCTTCCTGTTGTGTTTTGAGATTGTACATTTCACCAAATTTATCCTGTGTTTACAATTGGTACACATCTAATACAGAAATGCTTTTCTTTAAACTTCATATCAACCTCTGAAACACGTTTGAGAGGAATTCCTCTTCTGTGTCATAAGGTTGCCAAGTATCCAGCATGGAACCTTTAAATGTGTTACATTTTGGTCTCAAGGGAATTTTGGAGGGGCAGATTGTGATCCAAAAGACTCACATTGAGTCAAAGGACTTTGGATCAGACACGGTGTGATGGTATTTTATAGATCCCACCTATCCCATTGCACCCTAATAATGCCCACAGATCTTCCAACTCACTAGGGTATGTTGTGACATTCACAGTAGAGTCCTTCTTGCTACTTCAGGTCTTCTGCAATGACTCAGGATGAAATATTACACTCTTCCTCCCTGTGAGTATGAAGCAGGAAGAAAGGTAGGAAGGACTGGTTCAGGTACCATCATCCATCTCCTTACTGAAGAAGTTTTGCTTGCATGTTTATAATTTCTCTGGCATGTTTTGTAATTGATTTTTTAAAGTGAGAGAGGTTTGTAACTGTATGATGTGGAATACGATGCCTTTAGAATTTGCTTGAGTTCTAGTTTGTCACAGATGGATCTTTTTGCACCTCTGAATGTCACAGGGCCCAGTTTTGTGAGAGGCTGGAAGGTGGTAGGTTCCCTTGCTTCCCTCTGAAGTCAGTAGGAGTTTAGGGAGCTCCTCATCAGCAGAATTGGGTCCTTACTTTTCAAGCATGAGAGCAATTAATATTTCTCTTTCAGAAAGATCTGTTTCTATAATTGGAGCAAATAGAAGTTTTATACTTTATGTAAGGACTGAATTTAGCTGTCAGTTACACATGTAAATCCTACATTCACTTCAATAGAGTTACTGCAGATTTACATCAGTGTAGCTGAGAGCACAGTTTGGCCCTAAATGTTATATATTCTTTAGATAAAATATTGGGGGTATTTTCCCTTTTTTTCTTTGGGTTGCCTTGTCTGAAGTAGCACTGGGCCGCTTGAAGTTGTGTTTGTTGAACACTCATGTTTAATTTTTCTACAAATATCAGACCACAAATGCATCAGATATATTTTAATTTTGTTTAGTAACTTCAGAAAGAGGCCATGTCAATGCTGCTAAGGAGGGCACAATGCTCCATTGCATGTTGGGTTCAGGTTTTCATTATGCTGTGGGCGGCAGCCCCTTAGTGTTCTTCTGGTCACTCTATCATCAGGGGGTTCTCCAGCCTGTCCAGAGCTGATGTCATGGCGCTCTGCAGTCCATTTTGTCCCCAGATAAGGGGTGGGCTAGGGGAGGAAAAGGGCAGGTTAGGGCCTGGCTGGAGCAGTGTCTCTGGCTATTTTGTTCCAGGGTGATGGCTCAGAGAAGGCTATTACAGGCTACATAATTTAGAGCAGGCCTAAGGTGCAAGAAGTAGGAAGGAACAAGAAGAATGGAAGATCTTGGCCCAGTGTCTACTATAAAGGTGCTGGAATGTTGTCCTTGTACATGCTTTGAGTAGTCAAATATTTCTCAAGGAGGCAAATTGTGAGCCATTAATTGGTGTTACAGAAACTACTCTAGTATGTTGGCAGGATTTTCTCCTATCAAAGCTCCATAAGGTAGGCGAAAAGGACTCTTTGGAAAGAAGTCCTCACCCTTCAAGAACTACTTGGCATCAACAAATGAATTCAAAGTGTGTTTACACTGACCTGTCACAAGGGGAATTTGGATGTGTTACCATTGCTTATCCTGCTGAAGTATGGGTTTGATTTGTGAATGCTCAGCGTTTACAGCAGGGAAAGTAATTTGGGTAAAACAAAAGGAGGGAGTTATTCTTTGTCAGCTAAGTAGCTCTAAAAAGAAAGATAATATGCAAGTCTTAGTAAGGCAGCCAGGGTAATAGCCTAATTTAGAAGATCTGTTGTTTTCATAGTAATGATAGATTATATTTTTCTGCACAATGGGAGCATTTTATTATAACATTTGAAATATAAATTAAAGCCAAAGTAGCAATTGGTTTTTTCCATGCTGATGTAAAGGCTGGTTTGGTATTTTATAGAATGAGAGCTTGGGGGCACAGTGGGGTGGTCCACTATGTGGATGTACTGATCTCTACTCCTCAATAGTGATGGTGCAAGGCCTCAGGTGACACTGCAGCCTCACAGGCAGGGGCAGCTCTAGCAATTTCGCCGCCCCAAGCACGGCGGCACGCCGCGGGGGGCGCTCTGGAGGTCGCCGGTCCTGCGGCTCCGGTGGACCTCCTGCAGACGTGCCTGCGGAGGGTCCGCTGGTCCCGCGGCTCCGATGGAGCATCTGCAGGCATGCCTGTGGGAGGTCCACCGGAGCCGCGGGACCAGCGGACCCTCCACAGGCACGCCTGCGGGAGGTCCATCGGAGCCGCCTGCCGCCCTCCTGGTGACAGGCAGAGCGCCCCCCGCGGCATGCCGCCCCAGCACGCACTTGGCGTGCTGGGGTCTGGAGCCAGCCCTGCTCACAGGCTGTAGAAATAGCAGCAGAGCAAGTGCACAGTTGCTCTGCACTTAGTTGCTGGGCTGATTGGGAGGATTCCTTCCCTCAACTCCTCTGAGATCCATTGTGCATAGCCCATCTACTCTGGCTTTGTGCGCAGTGGGTGGCAGGCATTAGCAGGAAGTTAGGCAAATAAGAATGAAATGCACTTTTTAAAATTTTAAACTTTTGCAACATCTCTCTCCATTTTGGAATGTTGATTTTTCCCCCCTCATGTTCTGCAAACACATGCAGCATCCCAAGCAACCAGGAGAAAACGACATATGAGATTAGTCGAAGCACATGGAGCCTTTTGTAGCTCAGAGGTTGATATACATTGAAAAGGAAAAAACAGCTGCACAGTGCCCATCATTAAATACAAAGTGGAGTGCCAGGAGTGTTTACAGCTTGTAAAAGAAAAACTATGTTGAATATACTTGAAGTTCTAGGAATAACCTAAACAATTGCTGTAAACCAAACACATGGCATGCAGCCAGAAACCTGACAAATCAAAACACCCAAATGAGTGCTCTGCTCTCTTCTCACAGCGGGTTCTGTGCATGAGGAACACATAACAGCAACAGATGGACTATTGGATAAGACAGACAGCCCTGTTCAGATTTCCAGTTTATAGCACTAAGTGAGCCATACACTAAGTAAATTTCTCTCCAGTGCATGACATTTTCCCAGGTTTCTCCGTTTCCCCTTTAACATCTGGTTCCATTTATTTCTTTTGTGTGTTAAAATGGTTGTTAGGGATAGGGAAAGATGAGAACATACACAATTATAAGAACAGAAAAAAGCCATCTGGTTTAGCATTTATGGTCAATCTTAATCCCACCATGATGGTTTTTTCATGCTCCTTAACCCTTTCCTTCTCCTGAAACAATCTATGTGATCCTGTATTGCCTTCTCAGTAACTTATTCCAGATGGTCAGATTTGTGCAAAATAGTCCTCTTTTAGCTTTCCATTTATTCCTAGTTTCCTCATTTTTACATTATGTCCCCTAGTTTTTGAACCCCTCTTCCCTATCATCTTTCATACTCTCTGAAACTATTTGGGTCACAAAGAAAACTCTTTCCAATCCGCAATTCCAGCCATACAAAACTAATGAGGCTTCCTAGTTTTTAAATGGAGATAGGGGATACAGGTTGGGTGGGGGTTCAGAGACAGTTTTATGTATGGCCAATGAGTGTGAATTCAGCACTATTGCTAACAGAAGTTCTCAGGGTACTGTTTTTGTTGTTAGCGACAAAAGAGAAAATAGAATGTTTGAAGTAAAATGTTTCAGGTATCCCATATGTAGATTCATTTTTCACTAACCTCCTAGAATGTTCTGGACCTTTGTAGAATCTCATGGAACCTTCCAGACTTTCAGAGAACTACATTTTCCTCGAACCTCCTAGATTGTTGTCAGCCATGCCCTCGCAAATCAGGGCCGCCCAGAGGGGGGGGCAAGTGGGGCAATTTACCCCAGGCCCTGGGCCCCGCAGGGGCCCCCACAAGAATGGCTGAGGCTCGCCCCCGCCATCCCCGCGGCGCCTCAGCGCATCCTGAACAGTGCTGCAGCCATGTGGCTCTGGGGGGGGAGGGGGGCGGGCTGAGCTCCGCCCCGCTCAGAGCTGCATGGTAAGGGGACGGGGCTGTGAGCTCCGGGCCGAGCGGCTCCTCCCCTTACCACGTGGCTCTGAGCGGGGAGGAGCTCAAGCCCTCCCCAGCCACCCGGCTGCAGCGCAGTTCGGGGCCACTTCTCAACACGCGTGCTGAGGTGCTGGGAGGCGGGGGTAAGCGGCCGGGGCCGGGTCGGGTTAGATAAGGGGCAGAGAGTCCCGGGGACAGGGAGGGGGGGTTGGATGGGGCAGAGGTTCTGGGGGGGCAGTCAGGGGACAGGGAAGGGGGGGTTGGATAGGGGAATTCGGGGGGGTGGTGGCCAGGGACAAGGAGCAGGATGGGTCAGATATTCTAAAAAAAAATCTCATTTCATTTGAAATGTTTAGCAGGGTTTTTATTTTTGTTTGTTTGTTTTTGTTTTTCTGCTTCTTGGTGAAACAAGACCCAAAAAAACCTCCAAGGTTTTCAATTTGTTGTTACCCCTCTATCCCGCCTCCTTTTTCTCCCTCTTTACCTTTTTCCTCTCGCCTCCCCGAGAGGGAAAAGGAGGCAAGAAGAAGGAAAGCCCAAGAGAGGAAAAGCTCAATGAAAACCACTTTAAAAGGCTTAAATTTAAGTGGAAAACAAAAGTTGAATGAAACAACATTTTTCTACACATTTTTCTTAAATGTTATTTTGATTGAACAAAAAAGCCACCCAGCTTTAGTTGTAACCGCACAGGCTTCTGTATGCTCCTTATGCCTAGCCTGAATGGCCCACTGGCCTGAGTTCAGTCTCATAGGGGGCACCTGCTAAATATGGCTTGCTTACCTTAACCCTCACCTTCTCACCCAGCCTCTGTCCCAGTGCCTAGATATCTGGCTGAAACTGTTACTTTTGCAAGGCATGAGCACATTCCTCCTTCTGACCTATAACTGAGTCACTCCTTGGGCAAAGAAGAAAAATAGTATATTTCTGCTCTTCATATTAACCACAAGATATTTCTACATTATTTTAGCCAAGTATGTGCTTGGCCTGCCTTCTATGGCTCAGTCATGTGCAGGTAGGTGAAATAGTGGGTGAAAAACTGGTTGAAGGACAGTAATCAAGGAATGGTTATCAATGATACACTTTGAAACTGGGGAAATGTGTCCAGCAGGTCCCACAGGGGTCCAGTACTATTCAATATTTTCATAAATCAATTGGATAATGGAGTCGAAAGTTCACTTATGCAATTTGCAGATGACACCAGGCTGGGAGGGGTTGAAAGCACTTTGGAGGACAGGATTAGAATTTGAAATGCCCTTGATAAATTGGAGGATTGGTCTGAAATCAGCAGATGAAATTCAATAAAAACAAGTGCAAAGTACTACAGTTAGGAATGAAAAATCAAATGCATAACTACAAAATTGGGAATAACTAGCTAGGCAATAGTACTGCTGGAAAGGATCTGGGGATTATAGTGAATCACAAAGTCAATGTGTCAACAATATGATGCAGCTACAAAAGAGACTAATATCATACTAGGTTGTTATGACATATGTTGCAACCTTGTGCAGTATCTCTGGGGATACATACTGTATTAAGCTTATGAATGGTTTATGTATCACTGTGGGCCAGGGACTGTATGCAACTTGGGGCAGTGGAGGAGAGTGAGGGGGAATGATACCACAGCTCCTCCAGAAACTAAAAGCAGTGGATGGTGATTTAAGGTGAATCACTCAGGTTGTAAAGACCTCCAGAGAGGTACCATGTCTGGGGACGCTTGCATACACCCGTTCAAACTAGGTTTTCCAGAGACCAGCTGACTAAGAAAGGATGTTTGGCATAAAAAGTCTACATTTAAACTGACCCAGGGCCTTCTTTTGATTCAGCAAGCAGACAAGTCCTTCTGACCAAAGACGCAACCCTGCCAGAAGGGCTGGAAGAATTTTGGCTTACTAGGGCCCCTGTGAGATTGAGCAGTGACATCTGATAAGCTTTTAGAGTGTGTCATAAACATACAGTTTAGGGTTAATTCCTCTTTTGCCTGTAAAGGGTTAAGAAGATCACATAACCTAGCTGACACCTGACCAACAGGACCAATAAGGAGACAAGATACTTTCCAATCTGGGAGGGAGGAAAGTCTTTGTCTGTTGTTGTGTGTGCTTTTGCCAGAGAAGATCAAGGAGACAAGCCATCTAATGCCATTAAAATTCAAAAGTTTTGGATTTTTTTTTAAGCAGAATTTTTTTATTGTTTCTTTAAACAGTCAAAAACAGCAAGCAGCAAATATTTGGCCACACACTTCTGAAACCCCAAATCATGTTCAGGTTTTGGCAGACTTATTTCAGCTTTTCAATTAAAAAAAACACAACAAATTTTGAAGGAAAGCAGACATTGTCTGTGATTTTTTTCTGCTTTTTAAAAACCCCTAGTTTTCGATCCAAAAAAAGTTTTGATGGAAAATATTTGTCCAACCTTTTTAATGAGCATTAGTGCCTTTTAGCACTAGCTGATGCTGGGAACCAGTGATACCTTGTAAAGGTGACTTGAAAAGAAATTCTCAAAACTGGGTTTGTGCTGAGATGCGGAAGGTTTTTAAATGTTTATTTTCCCCGGGCCCCACAGGGGCCCCCACAAGAATACAGTATTCTATAGTATTGTAACTTTTTTTTAATGGAAGAGGCCTCAAAAATTGCTTTGCCCCAGGCCCCCTGAATCCTCTGGGCGGGCCAGTCGCAAATATATAAGAGGTGTCACAATACAGTCAGTGAGATGTAAGAACGAAGTGAAGTGAGAGCCCAACTGTGATATTGTGAGCCTTATTTGGCTTGACCTTATGGCAAGGAAGGCTTGGCAAAGCTAAGTACTGCTCTGTGATAATGGACTGCACTTCTGACACTAGTCACAATGAAAATAGGTCGTTTACAGTAAAATTTGTTTACGATAAGTATGGCTATATCTAAGTAAAGGAACACTTTACCCGTTTCTGGTCTGTGGATGACTCTATTGGAAAAGGCCTAACAGAACTGCTTATGAACACTTTTAATGAGAATAAAATAAAGCTTCAGGACTACCGCGGCCACAACTATGACAATGGGGTGAACATGAAGGGAAGAAACAGTGGTGTCCAGGCAAGGATCCTTGCACTGAATTCAAGAGCTTTCTTTGTGTCTTGTGGCTGCCATTCCCTCAACCTGGTTGTGTCAGATGTAGCATCATCTTCTCTGGATTCAGTATTTCTCTTTGGAGTACTGCAAAGGATATACATCCTGTTTTCAGCATCAACTATCAGGTGGAAGATCCTCGCGGACAATGTTACAAATCTGACTGTGAAGCCACTAAGTGACACTCGCTGGGAGATCTGCATTGACACCATAAGGCCAGTGAGTTACCAATTGGCTGAGGTTTCCGATGCCCTGATGGAACTGGTGTAGTCGAATAAAGCTGAGGCTGGAATCTGACATGCGGCACAAATCCTGGAAAACCAGATCACTGACTTCAAATTTCTGGTCTCAATAGCAGTTTGGCACAATATCCTGTTCCAAGCAAATGTTGTAAGCAAGATATTACAAACTCAGTCAATGGACATCGCAACCACTACTACTTTGATTAGAAGCTGCCTTGACTTCGTTGTGGCCTGCAGAGACAACAGATTTGAAGATGCCATCACTGCTGCCAAAGAAATGCCAGAAAACTTAGGAGTTGAGCCTCTTTTCAAGGAAATTCATATTCATCGCAAGAAGAGGCAGTTTGGTTACAGGGCCAGAGATGAGGTGATGGAAAGCTTGGAAGAAAAATTCAAGAGGGAGTTTATTTGCTCACTCATTGATATTGCTCAAGTGTCCGTCAAATAAAGGTTTGGACAAATGAAGCGCCATGATAAGATCTGGGGCTTTTGTATGACCTTGGTAAGCTGCCAGCAGACAGGAAAACATTCTTGAATAATTGTATGGACCTTTACTGACACATGGGAAATGTTCAGATATCAGTGACAAAGACCTCTGTGTCAAATTGGACAATATCTGTCACATTTTGCCACATGAGAAGCACTCTCTACTCCAGGTTCTCCAGTTCATTCATGAGGCAGAGCTGAAGGACATCTTTGCTAATGTGTGGCTAGTTTTGAGGATTCTGCTCACGCTGCTGGTCACAGTTGTGAGTGGAGAGCACAGCTTTTTGAAGCTCAGGCTCATTAAAACATATTTTCGATCAACGATGGCCAATGAGAGATTGGCATTGCTTGCTATTTTATCACTTGAAAATGCCATTGGCCAGTCTTTGGATCTCTCTGATGTTGTGCTTCAGTTCATGAGGGCAAAGGTGAGAAAAGTGACCTCTTGAACTAAAAGACTAGGGTTAACATTCTAAGGCTGTCCCTTACTGTAACACTATTTAATGTGGGTCCATCCAATGTTGGTGCATAGTTCAATTTCTTGATGTTAGTACATTTCAGTTATTCTTAATAGTAAAAAGTTTCTAGAAGCTTAGAGGAAACAATTTTTTAAATTTGCTTATACATAGCATGAATAAATACAGATTTACAGATCCTAATGTGCAAATTTATCATCTTATATGACAGGGATAAATCATGCATGCAAATCGTGCATCAAAGTCATGAAATGGGGTACAAATGCAATACAAAAATAAAGTATTCAAAAGTTTAACAAATGGAGGGGTGGAGGAACTGAAGACGCTCCTTGCCTGGGGCACCATTTGCTCTTTGTAAATGTATTTACAAAGGAATGTTAAGGTTTCTAAGTAAAGATTAAATAGGATTGTTTAATCTGAAGATTAAATCTCTCCTCCCACACAATATTTTATATATTTAAAAATGATGTATAGTAAACTGTTGGATAGTATACTGCATGCTATGTACAGTTCAAAATGAATAAGCTCTTTAAAAAAGGAAAAACATATTAACCACAACAGTGCATTTTGCAAACTTCTTATCTTTTAGGGCTATTTTAGAAATCTGATTTTATTTTTCCAGTCTATTTTCCCCTTATCTATTTACATTGCCCATGGTTTATGGCTACATTACTGCTTTCTGTCCCCACACCGAGCAGATCATGCTGATAACAATTTAAGCAAAAGGTATGCTTGGAATTTCAGGGATCATCTGACTTAGAGTAACTCTTAGATTTCAAACACCCAGTGTTTGAAACATATGCTTTTGGGTCTGACAAGCTCAAATTCTAAGAGATACTATTAACAAGGCCACAAATGTCCCAGGTTTGACTTTCAGCAAAATATCCCTTTCAGGTGTGGGAGAGTTTTTTACGCACTGAAGGATAAAAGGTGGGTGTTGAAAGCTGAGCAGCAGTACATTTACTTTTTTAACACTTCACTAGCCAGTCAGAATGCTCTCTTAGTTCTACTGTTTTTAACATATATATTAAACTGATGTGGAGTTGTAACAGTTACTTATATATATCTTTTCCTAAGGAAAAAAATATATATTTTTCTTTTTTATCTGCCAGCCAAGTTGAAGAGGTAGGAATATTTGCTCGCTGAGAATTTCCATTCTGGAGGTCAATGACAATGCAGCAATTAAGTAAAATGGCTGAGAAACTGTTATGTAAGTCTTCTAGCAGTAAAACTTGGTGGAAAAAACAAAACTTGTGCTGAATCTTGTTTCAATTATTTGTTAAGAATCCCAAGAAAAATAAGAAAACTTCCTCTGCAAGTGTTTGAGTGTTATTACATTGTTTTATAATCTTTTCTATTGTTTAGCTCACAGTGGTTTTAAGGAATCCACATGTGCAGACTCTGGAGAAGAGAACTTTATGAAAGCCAGCTAGTTTCTGTGAAAATTTCGTGGTCTGATGAAACCATGACACTGAAGTATTGGGGGTTAGTCTGTATCCACAAAAACAACAAGGAGTCCAGTGGCACCTTAAAGACTAACAGATTTATTTGGGCATAAGCTTTCATGGGTAAAAAACCTCACTTCTTCAGATGTGACACTGAAGGTAGTTCATTTTCCCCTAACTTCTTTTATACATTCCCTTTTCAGTTTCTCCTCCATTCCCTCTATACCACGTTTCCTCTTTTCCCTTTCCCTTCCTGCCTTCTGTTCTTTCTCACCAAACCCCTCCTCTTCTCCCTCACACTCTCCTTTTTTAGGACTTGCCTTCTCAGAAGGCTACAGACTGGTGGCATTAGAAAGCAACATAATCAACTCACTTGTGCATGTTTGAATTTCCATGCTTTAGAAGGCAGTGTTTATAAGTTCACACACAAATGCGTGCAAGCAAGTTATTATATCAGAGCTGTGTGTGATGGGCCAGTATTTTTCCACAATGTTTTTCATGGTGTGGCAGAGCTCTGATCTTGCCTCCATGGGTCCTGCGCTTCCAGGCGGCTTATGTTAGCCTCAGTGGCTCACTGTGACTCTCCACATAGCCCGTCTCTCTCTAGGGCCAGGGTTACAGTCTACTGAGCCCTTTTCATCTTAGGCCAGCAAGGAGGTTGGTGAGAGAACTCCCACAGTCTCTGTTGTCCCTGGGGCTTATTTCAGAACAGTTTAACCTCCTTTCCTGACAGGGGCCTGACTTCCCCTCCCAGGAGATGTTCCTGTAGTGGTGGGTTTGGGGGAACCCAGGCCCACCCTCTACTCTGGGTTCCGGCCCAGGGACCCTAATGGTAGCAGCTGTGGGCAGCCAACCTTTCACTGCCAGAGTTGCTACATTTCCCTGGGCCACTTCCCCTCAGCTCTCCTGCTTCTCCCTTCTTCACCCTTACCTTAGGGCTCCCTTAACGATGGTTTGAGGGTGTCTTCATTAACCAGCCTTCAGACACACTTCCTCTCCTCTGCCTGACTGGAGTGAGCCCTTTTTATAGTATCAGCAGGGGCTTAATTAGAGTCAGGTGGTCACATTAGCTTAATGGCCTCACCTGACTCTTTGCAGGTTAATTAGAGTCAGGTGTTCGCATTAGCCTGGAGCAACCCCTGCTCTGATCAGTCAGGGAAAAGAAAACTATTAATCCAGTGGCCAATATATCTGCCTTCTGCTATTCTGCTGTACCCAATTGACCTGGGTCTATCACAATGGATATTTTTACCATTTCTGGTGAGTTCATGTCTCTCAAATTTAATTTATCCCCAAAACTTAATGAAATGGACATTTTGCTTATCACATGAAATTTTGAACTTCAAATACTGAAGCCACTCTTCAATCAAAAATGTCCTCCTTCACAGTAGAAAATGAGCTCTTTACTGACTGAAAAATGGCTTCAGCATTTGAAGCTAAAAATGTCATATGTGTACGTATATAATATGGGGAGGAGGGACACAAAGATAAAATAAGTGGCATTTCGCCCAGTGTTATCTTTTATAGAGAACAATTAGGAGCATTTTATAAACATTCCAGCACAGGGATAGATTTTTCAGTAAAGCATGGATTTCCTGAAAGAAGAAGGATGTTATTTAAAATCCATAGGATTTCAAATGGCAATAATTTTAAGGTAGATCAAGCACTAAACCTACAGAAAATTACTTGACATTGTCCTTAGAAGTTTATTCTATATCTGTTTCAAGATCTTATGTCTTATGTCACTGGGTGTTATGAGATATGTTTAAATGCGTAAGTCATGTATAGGAGGATTATGTGATATTTGGATATATGCAACATCTATATCTAAACTCAGTCATTTTTTTAAGCAAATGCTTTCGTTTAAAGGAAAATAAGGTTGCTGCTCTATTTGAAAATAATGGAAAATTTCAGAAAAACACATTTTTTCCTTCTTTGCTTTTATTTGATTTTAACAATATTAACAATAATGTAAAAAATCCCTTTAAATCCGTAAAGGGTTCAAATTATAAATACAAAAGTCCATTTAAATTCCTTTCATGAGCTCATGCCTTTAGCCTTTCTCCCCCTCCCATCTGAAACATGCAAGAAACAATAAATAACCTAATGATGATACTTACAACCTTATCTATAGCTCTCTAAGCACTTTACAAAGTCAGGTAGTCAGTATTGCCCCTTTCTACAGATGGAGAAACTGAGTCAAAGAGAGGTGAAGTGACTTGCTCCAGGTCACATAGGGAGTCAATAGCAGAACTGAGACCATAACCCAAGTCACCTGATTCTCATTCCCTGCACCACACTCCTGATGCTATTTCAAAGTGCAGCATTTTCAAAAAGGTTCAGCTTTAGCTAGTTATTTTTTCTACCCCTAATTTGTATATCACTAATGTCTGTGATATATATTCTGTTTCAGCAAATGGAAGCAATGACAGAGTGTGTCAGCCCTACTAATCTTGTTAGATCTCCAAGAGCTCCTGAATATCCAGGTAGCAGCCGTTTCCAAGAGCAATTTTTTGGCATTTGTACTACTTGACAAATAAGTTTGCATCCTTTTCTTTCAGATGCAGACCTTGACAGGGTTATCCAGGTTTTGTCATCTTGTGGATGGATTACTGCAATGCACTCTGCATAGAGCTACATTTGAAATCCATCCAGAGGTCATAGCTAGAGCAAAATGCAGGGTATTAAGCATTACAAGAGGTCAGAAAATGGGAAAAGGGACATTTTCTGCTGAAAATTTGGATTTTTCAGTGAAAAATCAAAAACTATATTTTTGATCAAACAGAGAAAATAAAAATTTTGATTTTGGAATGCCTTTGCTGTGGTGGTTTATGGGAGTTCCAGTTTGAATAATAAAATCATAGAATATCAGGGTTGGAAGGGACCTCAGGAGGTCATCTAGTCCAACCCCCTGCTCAAAGCAGGGCCAATCCCCAACTAAATCATTCCAGCCAGGACTTTGTCAAGCCTGACCTTAAAAACCTCTAAGGAAGGAGATTCCACCACCTCCCTAGGTAACCCATTTCAGTGCTTCACCACCCTCCTAGTGAAAAAGTTTTTCCTAATATCCAACCTAAACCTTTCCCACTGCAACTTGAGACTATTACTCCTTGTTCTGTAATCTGCTACCACTGAAAACAGTCTAGATCCATCCTCTTTGGAACCCTCTTTCAGGTAGTTGAAAGCAGATATCAAACCTCCCCTCATTCTTCTCTTCCACAGACTAAATAATCCCATTTACCTCAGCCTCTCCTCATAAGTCATGTGCTCCAGCCCCATAATCATTTTTGTTGCCCTCTGCTGGACTCTTTCCAATTTTTCCACATCCTTCTTGTAGTGTGGGGCCCAAAACTGGACACAGTACTCCAGATGAGGCCTCACCAATGTCAAATAGAGGGGAATGATCATGTCCCTCGATCTGCTGGCAATGTTCCTTCTTATACAGCCCAAAATGCAGTTAGCCTTCTTGGCAACAAGGGCATACTGTTGACTCATATCCAGCTTCTTGTCCACCATAACCCCTAGGTCCTTTTCTGCAGAACTGCTGCCTAGCCACTTGGTCTGTAGTCTGTAGCAGTGCATGGGATTCTTCCGTCCTAAGTGCAGGACTCTGCACTTGTCCTTGTTGAACCTCATCAGATTTCTTTTGGCAAAGTCCTCTCATTTGTCTAGGTTCCTCTGTATCCTTTCCCTACCCTCCAGCGTATCTACCACTCTTGCCAGTTTAGTGTTGTCTGCAAACTTGCTGAGGGTGCAGTCCACGCCATCCTCCAGATCATTAATGAAGTTATTGAACAAAACCAGCCCCCGGACTGACTTTGGGGCACTCCGCTTGATACCAGCTGCCAACTAGACATGGAGCCATTGATCACTACCCGTTGAGCCTGATGATCTAGCCAGCTTTCTATCACCTTATAGTCCATTCATCCAGCCCATACTTCTTTAAGGTGCTGGCAAGAACACTGGGAGACCGTATCAAAATCTTTGCTAAAGTCAAGGAATAACATGTTCACTGCTTTCCCTTCATCCACAGACCCAGTTATCTCGTCATAGAAGGCAATTAGGTTAGTGAGGCATGACTTGCCCTTGGTGAATCCATGCTGACTGTTCCTGATCACTTTCTCTCCGCTAAGTGCTTCAGAATTGATTCCTTGAGGACCTGCTCCATGATTTTTCCAGGGATTGAGGTGAGGCTGACTAGCCTGTAGTTTCCCGAATCCTCTTTCTTCCCATTTTTAAAGATGGGCACTGCATTAGTCTTTTTCCAGTCATCCAGGACCTCCCCGTATCACCATGAGTTTTCAGAGATAATGGCCAATGGCTCTGCAATCACATCTGCCAACTCCTTTAGCACCGTTGGATGCAGTGCATCCAGTCCAGGGACTTGTGCTCGTCCAGCTTTACTAAATAATCCTGAACCACTTCTTTCCCCACAGAGGGCTGGTCAACTTTTCCCCATACTGTGCTGCCCAGTGCAGTAGTGTGGGAGCTGACCTTGTTCGTGAAGAAAGAGGCAAAAAAAGCATTGAGTACACTAGCTTTTTCCATATCCTCTGTCACTAGTTTGCCTTCCCCAATCAGTAAGTGTCCCACACTTTCCCTGACCTTCTTGTTGCTAACGTACCTGTAGAAACCCTTCTTGTGACTCTTAGGCCTGGTCTACACTATGCGTTTAAACTGAATTTAGCAGCGTTAAACCGATTTAACCCTGCACCTGTCCACACAACATATCGATATAAAGGGCTCTTTAAACCGATTTCTGTACTCCTCCCCGATGAGGGGAGTAGCGCTGAAATCGGTATTGCCATGTCGGATTAGGGTTAGTGTGGACGCAATTCGACGGTATTGGCCTCCGGGCGGTATCCCACAGTGCACCATTGTGACCGCTCTGGAAAGCAATCTGAACTCAGATGCACTGGCCAGGTTGACAGGAAAAGCTCCGCGAACTTTTGAATTTCATTTCCTGTTTGCCCAGCGTGGAGCTCTGATCAGCACGGGTGGCGATGCAGTCCCAAATCCAAAATGAGCTCCAGCATGGACCGTACGGGAAATACTGGATCTGATTGCTGTATGGGAAGACAAATCTGTTCTATCAGAGCTCTGTTACAGAAGACGAAATGACAAAGCATTTGAAAAAATCTCCAGGCTATGACAGACAGAGGCCACAGCAGGGAGTCAGCACAGTGCTGTGTGACAAGCGTAACGGACAGCCAAAGAATCAAATGGATGCTCATGGAGGGAGGGAAGGGGGACTGAGGACTCCAGCTATCCCACAGTCCCCACAGTCTCCGAAAAGCATTTGCATTCTTGGCTGAGCTCCCAATGCCTGAAGGGTCAAAAACATTGTCCGGGGTGGTTCAGGGTATATCTCGACAATTTACCCCCCCTTGCCCCCATGAAAGAAAAGGGGGAAAAAATTGTTTCTCGCCTTTTTTCAATGTCACCATATGTCTACTGCATGCTGCTGGTAGATGCGGTGCTGTGGCGCTGAACAGCAGCATCTCTTCCCCTTCCTTTCCTGATGGCAGACGGTACAAAATGGCGGAAAACCGTTCTCATCATCCCGTGAGTGCTCCTGGCTGGCCTCGGTGAGGTTGGCCGGGGGCGCCTGTGTAAAAATGGGAATGACTCCTGGTCATTCCCGGCAGATGGTACAAAAGGCTTGGTAACCACCCTCATCATAGCAGCTGGAGGCTGAGCTCCATGAGCCCCCGCCCTTTCATGTCTAAAGAAAAGATTCTATACTCCCTGGACTATCATAGCAGCAGGAGGTTGCGCTCCTCTCCCCCCCAACCCTTTAATGTCCTGCCTGGACTATCATAGCAGCTGGAGGCTGCCTCTCCCTCATTTTATCTCGCTAAAAAGTCAGTGTTTCTTATTCCTGCATTCTTTATTACTTCATCACACAAATGGGGGGACACTGCCACGGTGGCCCAAGAGGGTTGGGGGAGGAGGGAAGCAACGGGTGGGGTTGTTGCAGGGGCACCCCCTAGAATGGCATGCAGCTCATCATTTCTGCGGGATCTCTGGGGCTCTGACACGGAGCGGCTGTGATCTATAGTTCTCTAGTAGACTTGCCCCATATTCTAGGCAAGACTGACTCTATTTTTAGACAAAACATAAAGAAGGGAATGACCCGGGGAGTCATTCCCATTTTTGTCCATGCGCCCCCGGCCGACCTCACCGAGGCCAGCCAGGAGCACCCATGACAGCAGCAGACAGTACAAAAGGATTGATAACCATCATCGCCAATTTCCAAATGCAAACGGTGCAAAATGACTGATAACCATCATCTCATCACCAATTTACAATGGCAGACAGTGCAATAGGGATGGTAACCGTCAAATGAATGCTGCTGTATAGCACTGCAGTACCGCCTCTGTCAGCAGCATCCAGTACACATACGGTGACAGTGACAAAAGGCAAAACAGGCTCCATGGTTGCCATGCTATGGCGTCTGCCAGGGCAATCCAGGGGAAAAAGGGTGCGAAATGATTGTCTGCCATTGCTTTCACGGAGGAAGGATTGAGTGACAACATTTACCCAGAATCACCTGTGACACTGTTTTTGCACCATCATGCACTGGGATCTCAACCCAGAATTCTAATGGGCGAGGGAGACTGCGGGAACTATGGGATAGCTACAGGATAACTACCCACAGTGCAACGCTCCGGAAATCGACGCTAGCCTCGGTACATGGACGCACACCGCCAAATTAATGTACTTAGTGTGGCCACGTGCACTCGACTTTATACAATCTGTTTTTAAAAAACGGTTTCTGTAAAATCGGAATAATCCCGTAGTGTAGACATACCTTTAGTATCCCTTGCTAGCTGCAACTCCAAGTGTGATTTGGCCTTCCTGATTTCACTCCTGCATGCCTGAACAATATTTTTATACTCCTCCCTGGTCATTTGTCCAATCTTCCACTTCTTGTAAGCTTCTTTCTTTGTGTTTAAGATCAGCAAGGATTTCACTGTTAAGCCAAGCTGGTTGTCTGCCATATTTACTATTCTTTCTACACATCGGAATGGTTTGTTCCAGCAACCTCAATAAGGATTCTTTAAAATGCAGCCAGCTCTCCTGGACTCCTTGTCCCCTAAACTGTCCAAAAACTTCCTGGATTGTCTGTGCACTTCTGTATTGGGGTAATTGAAGTCTCCCATGAGACCCAAGGCCTGTGATCTAGTAACTTCTGTTAGTTGCCGGAAGAAAGTCTCGTCCACCTCATCCCCCTTGTCTGGGGGTCTATAGCTGACTCCTACCACGACATCACCCTTGTTGCTTACATTTCTAAACTTAATCCAGAGACTCTCAGGTTTTTCTGCAGTTTCATACTGGAGCTCTGAGCAGTCATACTACTCTCTTACATACAGTGCAACTCCCCCACCTTTTCTGCCCTGCCTGTCCTTCCTGAACAGTTTATATCCATCCATGACAGTGCTCCAGTCATGTGAGTTATCCCACCAAGTCTCTGTTATTCCAGTCACATCATAATTCCTTGACTGCAACAGGACTTGGGTTCCTCGGGCTCCCATTCTCTTCCATGGGCCAGACTTCCTGGCTAGACTACAATCTCCCAATATTAGGGTGACCATACATCCCCTCCGAAAAAACCCTAATACCATCCCAGTACACACACATACCTCCAGCTCCTCCACCAAATAGCCCCTCACAGTACACCACACCCCTCCAGCACCTCCCAAAATAAATACCTCCTCAAACACCCCCCAACAGTACCCCATTACAGATCCCCACCCCCCACCCCCCAAAGCAGTGTCCTCTATTTGGGAACTTGAAATATGGTAACTCTACCCATGATGCAGCATGGTCTCCCCTTTTGCTGAGCCACTGTAGTGCCTCATTAGAGTCCCTGGCTATGAAGCATCATGAGAGATGAAGTCTCAGAGAGGAACCAAGCCCAAAGGAGAGAATGGGGGCATGGAGCAGCTGAACTACAATCCCCATGAGGCACTGTGGCAGTATTTACAAACCAAAAGTTTTTGGTTTTCAGTCAAAACATTAAGTTTTCAGGTTTTGGTTCTTTGTTTGTTTGAGGGAAGGGGGTTTACGAAAAGCAAAAATCTTCCACAGAAAGAAGGCTCTTTTGTGAAAAAGTTTGTTTAGTCTAAAACCCAATTTTTTATCTAAAAACAGTTTTGACGGAAAATTCCCAGCCAGCCTCCATAAGCATGTTATACTTGTCTATAGTCCATACTAGCTGTCCATTCATTTCTGGGTGAAGTTAAGGGTGCAGTGGCATAACAAGTTCCCAGAGGGTCTTGGTGCAAGAATAGATAGGGGGCCCTTTCACGATTCCAAAATCCTCCCCCCGCTCACTCACTGACAGCCCCAATCCAGCCTCCCCATCCCCTAGTTCATTTCTGGCCCCCTCACAGAATATATCTGGGCAGTTGTCCATCAGGGAAAAAAATCCATCCTGGCCCTTGCAGGTGACCTGCTGCAGCCCTAAAGTATGGAATTTGTTTATAGTCATTGTCATAATGCAGAGCTGCAGGTGTTATGAGCCTGTTGAGAGCAATGCAGAGCTTCCTGTTCTCTCTGTGGCCCATGAAGGAAGGGAATTAAGAGGGAAATTCAGAGATTTACATATTCACAGAAAGAAGGGACTACCATAACTATCCATCCTAACCCCACATACACACATACCAGGGAATTTCTCTCAGAAGCTGGATTAAAGCCTATTCTTTAGAATTCTGTGATATCTTATCTTGGTGTACAATGGCATTTTATTTCATTTTAAAGACTCCCAGCAATGGTGAGTCCATCACTTTGCCTGGTAAGCTGTTCCGATGTTTAATTACCCTGACTGTAATGCTCACATTCTGGGCACTAATATGCACTGGCGACTCTATGGAGTTCTCCTCAAGCTTGCGGAATGAACGTATCATGAGTTCTGTCAATAAACTAGAGGGATTATGCAGCATTCCACTACAATAAACCCTTTTTATTTCCCTGATATCAAGCATTAAGAATGACTAATAGTATTAATATTAAATTGAATAGACAGTAGTTCGGCCCCACACATACAAAAGAGTTTATCTTACTGTTTGAATTTGCATTTTAGGTGGGCTGGCAACTATTTCACTTTTGTTTGTCTGAAGTTTCCAGTAGAATATTTGTACAAGTAGAAGTTATTGGCCCTGGAAACCAAAGTTTGCTCACTGCTCATCCACAGGTATAAGCTGGGTCTCAATGAGCTCTCCCCTGCCATAGAATCATAGAAGAGTAGGATTGGAAGGGACCTCAGAAGGTCATCTAGTCTAACCCCCTGCTCAAAGCAGGACCACTCCCCAGACAGATTTTTACCCCAGTTCCCTAAATGGCCCCTCTCAAAGCTTGAGCTCACAACCCTGGGTTGAGCAGGCCAATGTGCAAACCACTGAGCTATCTGTCCTCCCCCCACATATAGTGATGAACAGGGGGGGAAAGACTTTAGGAGCAGATTATATTTGCATAGACACATCTACTCTGCCTAGAGGACCAGCAAATGGAACTGCTTTGCCAAAGTGACCAATTTTGGCTGGTTTTAGGTTACAATTCCCTCTAGTATTGAATGCAAGGGTAATGAAATGTTGTTGTCTTTATTGTATGAGTAAAGGGCAGCAGAAATGTACTTAGCCTGCCCTGATTCAGGGTGTCAACCTAAACTGAACGGTAACGCAGAAGTTGTGCTAGCAGTGAGGTTGCCTGCTACCTAGTGAAATTGCTGAGAGCTGGGCTAAATGGTGGAGCCTCAGGATGTGGCAGTGTAGAAGTAACAGCAAGCAGTAGTGGTAGAGAAGCAGTGGTAGGCAGCAGCAATAGGCTAGTCACAGAGATATATGGCGGCAGCAAATACATTGCTTGATACCCCCTCTCAGGGATGGAATGTGAATGCACCTCTGAACTCTGGGTCTTTGCTGCTAAGAACAACCAAATGGGAGTGGGGTGGAGTGAAGGGAAAGGGGGGTTAAAGGGATGTTCATTTCTTGGACTATCACACTGCAAGGTGGGAAACCAAGGCAAAGGACACTGCCCAGTGTACTGTGGGGTGGTTGTTTGCTTATGGCCATGTGCTTTTGAATCATGGTTGTGGTGTTTTTCCAAATTAATGATGGATTCCCTTTCCCTTTCAATACATTTTCTTTTGCTATACATAGACTCGGTGCTACAAGTGAGGAAGTCTTGCCTCTTAGAGGCTAGACGCGGGCTCAAGCTCATTCTGTTTTGTATTGTTGCTGCTGACACCACCGGGAAGAAGGGTTACACATGCAATCTATTATGAATAATCAGACGTAACCATCTTTATCAAATTCCTGTAGACATCAAGAGTGTTTCCATTGCTGAGGGACTAGACGGAGGCAGTCACGCTCCATAAAGTTTAGTCTGGTAATCCGTACTGTCTAGCTAGGTACTTATATGGCCCCGATTATGTGACTCCAAGTATCTCACAGTCTTTAACATATTTCTCCTCACAATACTCTTGTGAGATGGGGGAGTCCTATTAACACACTTTTACACATGGGGAACTACAGCACAGAGAGAATACTGCCTGCCGAGTGCCAGCCACCAAAGTTTGTGGACTACTTTGCCTTCCTATTTTAACCACTGTTCATAAGTGCAATTGGGACTGAACTTTGGAAATTCACACTTGGAGATTGAGCTGGAACTCCTTTTCCCTCCCTAGATTTTGGTGTGGGAAACGGTTTTATGGTCTAGGGTTTATGTTTGGCTCGTTAGAGAGACAATGGCTCATCTTCCTAGTTGAAATTTGGATCCAGGATGGGATTCTGCAACATCCTCTGCAAAATTTAAGGATGTTTAGATCAAGCGTTTTAGTTTGTGCTTATCCACGTTCCTTAAATAGTGTAAATAGCTTCGATTATAGAAACAGAAATTTGGCATACATAGAATTAACACCACATAAGTAAGTGACACAAGAAAGCTCCCCTAATTATATGCCTTCAGATTGCTTCTAAATAACACTTGTCTTTGCCAGAGTGATTCTAGGAATTTTGCAAGCACAGCAAAATATATGATCTTTTTACATCACATATTAGCATTTCTAAGAAATGAAATCCTTTCCCATTTAAAAAATAATTTCATTTTTTAGATTTAGTTAAGTACTTATCTTGGTAAAATCTAGGGTTCATAAAACTGATAAACTACTTTGGTAAGGTTTTATAACATTCAGTCATGTATTGCCACTGCAATTGTAAGAGGAAAATATATTGGCCTTTTCTTCTTAGAAAAGACTCTTAGTTATAATTGAAAATAGATCTGTTGGTAACATGTCATTGAAGATGTAGCTTTTATCATTACAGGAAAAGCACAGCTCCTGTGAGTTTGTTTTTTTCAAATCTACTTACAGTAATCCAAAAATGGTCTGTTTGTTATATCCTTATCTGAAACATATTGCTCTAAGGTCAAACGAGGAATTGAAACTACATTCCATTGCCTTATATTTTCCCCTGTGGGATGTTGCCTTTTGATGCAGCACCCTAGGGCATTTGAGCAGCTGAGCTTTTCAGCTTTTATGTATGCATCCATCAAAAGTTATCCAGTTCATGCTTTTTATCTAAATTTGCATGGGCATAATGGAAACTGCACATAGATTTTACTTTTAAAATTGTGACTACACAATTGACACTTAAACCATTTTTCATGGTGCAGAAGTAGCCATGTATACAAATGTGTACTTGTTTGCAACCAGTTTTAAAATGTCATCATGTATATTAACTTCTATGTGCAACCTGCATGCTTGCTTCTCAGCTTTCACGGATATATCCATTAATAAGGTTTTGAAATTTAGCAGACATAGGAATAAGAATTTTGCTAATATAACTTTTTCTCTATTTGTTAAACAAAATACACCTGCATGAAACTGGTGATTTTTTTTACAGTAATTAGCCCCAAATTTTTCAGCAGTTTGTTTTGCATGATTTTGTACCCTGAACACTTCCATATTTCCAAAATTCAAACACTCCAAAATCTTTCAAAGTGAAGCATGTGGTAGCTTAGAAAGCCACTTTGTGAAAATTTGGCAAAATTTATTAGTATGAATTTACAATGGGAAGTGCAAAAATCTGAGAGAGTCTCCCTAGAAGCCACATGGCCTGGAGAAATACATACAGGGTAGGGAGACTGGACTTTTTGACTTCTGTTCCCTCTCTTCCACTGGTGGGCCTTAACACAAGTCCTTTTTTTACAGCTATTATTATAAAGGGTTATACACTCCATAGTGAAGGATGCAATCAGGTATCATTATAAGACCTATTTGTCAGCTCCCTATAACTAATGTAATTGGTTTGGCTTGAAAAATGCTCTTTCTACTCAGAAGCAGCAAAGAATCCTGTGGCACCTTATAGACTAACAGACGTTTTGCAGCATGAGCTTTCGTGGGTGAATACCCACTTCTTCAGATGCAAGTATTCACCCACGAAAGCTCATGCTGCAAAACGTCTGTTAGTCTATAAGGTGCCACAGGATTCTTTGCTGCTTCTACAGAACCAGACTAACACGGCTACCCCTCTGATACTCTTTCTACTCAGATGGTTATGGGGATTTCTTGTTGCAAGGTGTCAATAAAATTGATCAAACTCTTTTTGAGGTACAGGAACTTAAAACAAATTTACTAACATTTGAAATTGTGGCTTGTGTCTAAAGTTTTTCTGTTCCTCTAGCTCAATACGGCGTGTAACTTCCCCTTAAAACTTTCCCTGTAGTTACATTTCCTTATATCATATAATGCTTAGGTATTACAGTAATGAGTGTCGAAGGAAATCTCCGTATGATATGGACAGTTTCTATCAAGAGGAGAATTAGGCCTGTACCATTCAGGAGCCTTCTGGGATGAAATCTGTGGCTTAAAAAATCTCTCTCTTTTTTCAGTGTTGCCTTTGTTCTTTATCATAGCAGCATTCAAAATCAAGATTCATGGCTCCCTGCCAACCCCACAGGGATACAGCATGCATAAATGTAAGATTTCTCATCTTCTGAGGTATCTCAGTAAATTCTTGTCTGCAGCACTTTCTTTAAGCTAGCCATTATCAGAAGCTAAGCTGTGCCACTTATCAATAATCAAATCCAGATTTAGAGCAGTTGAAATAAGGGCCGTATTTGTCAGATGTGGGAGTTAGGGAGAGAATCGTTTATATGACCCAAAATCAGGGAAACTCAAATTTAATAAAAAACCACAAGATACTTGGCCTGATTCTCATTTACGTTAAGGACCCTTTACACTGATATCAATGGGAGTTATGCGTGATCAAAGACTGCAGGATTTGGCCTAACTAAATTGGCTTTAGTAAATACTTGTGAAGGAAATAACCTAATCAAGCCTATGTTTCTTGGACACCAATGGGTAAATTCAGTTGATCAAATGAAGAAATAGCCTTCTTCTGTGTTGGTGCCTATCACCTTGGCCAAACATCAGACCAAAACCAAATACTGTAGTACACTGTCATACCCTAATACATGTATTAACAGATTTTTTTAAATACTGGCAACATTCAGGGATGGGTAAATAAAGCTAGGTATTATTATTAATAAAATATATACTCATGTGTACATGAAGAGAACACTGATATGGAAGGATCCTAACAAACAAAATACAGTCCATTTAGAAAAAATCAGCACAGTTTGAGTTGTAGGAGTAGGTTGTGCCTTGTCTCGAGGGAAGGAAGGACTTGTGCTTTCTTACAGGAGAAGAGCACCATCCGTTCACTTCCTGGAGGAGACAGACTGTATGAGGCTAACAGTGCTAGCTGCTGAAATGGGGTACAGAGGAGGGTGGGGCCTTATCCACTTTTCATAAAGGAACACATACACACAGCGCCCTCTGGAGGGGTAACTAAGGGCCAGATTTGTAAAGGTATTGCAACCGTACTGCATTATGAAGACCTTCTGACTCACGTCTGTGGCTTGACCTTCATCCACACTGCAAAACGACAGGGCTTGGCCCTGATTCACAGCAGGAGTTGGGTTCTGACTCTCTTGCCTAGTAGGGTCCAAGGACCTGATTGCTTGCTGACCCAAGTTAGACTGATTTGTGTGCAGACGGAAGAGGGCTTGGGCTCAAAACTGAGTCAGAGCCCAGGCTTAGTATGCAGTGCAGACATACCCTTTGTGATTTGCTAACATATCACTGAAGCTAAAGAGTGGTGCTCAGAGTAGCAAGACAATATGAGTATACTTTGACTTTTTTAGGGCAGTGATTTTCTCCCTAACAAGGATATTCCATACTTCACAACAACAGATACTTGAGGGAGCATGAGGATTATGTCAAGAAGCAGCCATAGAAAGCCTTGCAACAATCAACTCCCACGGAACTGTGGACATCTTTCGATTTATGGGAAAATCACCAGAAGCATTTTTGAACAGCATGGGAAAGTGTTTCACAGGTTTCCAAGTGACACGATAACAATATTTATTTGTAGTCTGTATATAAGAAAAACAAGGGTGAGAAACATCAGCTGCCTTCGTTCTATCTCCTTCTGTGTCTCATGTCAACAAATTCAGGGAAGCCTTAAGTATATGTATAAGTTCACATTTATAATTCAGTGTAACTGGACAAACAATGCTCTGCATGTGTAGAGTGGAGTTTTTCCCCTAAGAGTGTTCCTTTTACTTAGACTTTAACTACAAATTGAATGTGTACAATATAAATGGTTTTACACTAGCATAGTTTTGTTAGCCAGACAAGCTGCCCATTGCATTCTCCATGTGGCAAGATCCCTCATAGTTCATATACTGTACACATTCATAAGGTGATCTTTTAGATTAGCCAAGCAATAGCGACTGAACAGCTATTGGTATATAAAACACTTGCTTTAGTTATTATGTTTTTCCAGCAGACAATACAAAATGGTGGTTAGAAAAAAAATGTACAAGGATTAGATTTAATGCTGATGTCTACCAATGTTGTGGTTTTCATCTGAAACGCATGTCTCAACACTGGAGTACATCTGGTATTTTTAAGTTTTAATGTCAAATTAACTTGCCTGAGGTTGAAGGCAGGCTCTTGTGGTAACTAGGCAACAGTTCCAAAACAGTGGTTAACAAGAGATTCAGATGTGTGAAACTGGGTCCAAAGGGCTAAGGCTGGATACAACCCCCTTTTCTTACTCCCTCTCTGTTTGAACAAGGTCATTAGTGCACATGCACCTGAGGGATTGCATGACCATCTTTGGACTGGACTCAATTTACTGCTTACTGTTGGGGTTTCTTGTAATTTCCCGCAAGATCCTTTTTGTTTGAAGGCAGATATTAAAGATTGTTCCTTAACATATAACAGGCCACTGCCTCCAGGAGCCAAGAACTGGGAATGAGTTCCTGGTATGCCAACACCTACCTGGCTACCCGCTTTCCACACACACTTTCTCATCCAGATGTTGCAGCAACCACTCCAAGACACTCCTGAACCAAAAGAGCCCCAATGTTGCCTATTAAAAGTCTCTGATCCAGAAAGTCAGCTATTGCCTCAGTAGTCATAAGGACCAGAAGTCAGGAGCTCATCTTCACAATACTGTAGAACTGACATAAGATACAGCAAACATGTTAGATTCTCATTTTGGCTTCCTAACTTTAACTTCATGACTTCCCACAGCCCCAACCCCTGCTGATCTAGTCAGCGCTGAATACCACTCCATCCTACACATCATCCATCACTCCGGCTGCCTCCCCCCTATAAATGAATACCCCACTCCTAAAGATATATACACAAATATTTTTGTTGACTTTGCCTCACAGGCATTGAATTAGAAATGGGGCTTATGCAGGGAGATGAATGAGGAGAGGGTAGTGACCTAACCTTATCCAGGTTTTAATGCCAAAATGAAATTGCACATATGTTTGGTTTAAGCAGTCTATGTTTATAAACAATGCACAACTGCAAAGTGTTGTGATATTGGACAAAATAAATGTGGAATGTAGACCATGACATCTCATGTGGAGTGATAAGCCACTAAGAGATCAGACTAAAAGACTGGAATAGCCTACATTACTAAAGTCTTTCAGAATCATCTAGGAAGGAAGCAGCAGTGGGAGTTGTTGGCTGTATTGGTTTTGTTGGGTTTTTTTGGTAGCTCACCAGCAACTTTTTCAACCCAACTGAGTTGTTGCTACCATCATCAAAGATCACTGCTATACCTTGTCCATTCTGAACAGTGTTTACATGATAGGGAGGGCTTGTCTACACTTACCAGAGGATTGACACTGCGGCGATTGATGCATCAGCGGTCGATATAGCAGGTCTAGTGAAGACCCACTAAATCAACTGCTGATCGCTCTCCCGTCGACTCCTGTACTCCACCTGATCAAGAAGAGTAAGGGGAGTTGACAGGAGACCCTGTCCCGTTGACATCACATAGTAAGTAGATCGAAGCTACATCGATTTGAGTTACTCTGTTCACATAACTCAAATTGCATAGCTTAGATCGACTTTTCTCTTTAGTGTAGACAAGGCCTAAGACAAATATTGTAGGCAAGCTGTGGAGTAGTCTTGACCCAAAAGAGCTGAGGAGCACTGTGATGTACATACACATTTACACTGACTGTAAAATACTATGGTACATACATTATATACACCGTGCAAAGCATTAAACAATTTCATTATAATTTTGACATAGGATTTAACATACATTTATAAATTTTAGAATATAAGAATGGCCATACTGGGTTAGACCAATGGTCCCTCTAGCCCAGTATCCTATCTTCCAAAAGGGGCAGATGCTCCAGAAGAGGGCAATTATTGAGTGATTCCTTCCCTGTCATCCAGTCCCAACAGCCCCAGTCAGAGATTTAGGGACACCCAGAGCATGGGGTTGCGTTCCTGTCCATCTTTGCTAATAGCCATTGATGGACCCATCCTCCACAACCTTATCTAATTCTTTTTTGAACCCAGTTATACTTTTGGCCTTTACAACATTCCCTGGCAACAAATTCCACAGGTTGACTATATTCCACAGGTTGTGTGACGAAGTATTTCCTTATGTTTGTTTTAAACCTGCTACTTATTAATTTAAGGTGACCCCTGGTTCTTGTGTTATGTGAAGGGGTAAATAACACTTCCCTATTCATTTTCCCCACACCATTCACAATTTTATAAACCTTGATCATATCCCCCCTTAGTCATCTCTTTTTTTAAGCTGAACAGTCCCTGTCTTTTTCATCTCTCCTCATATGGACGCTGTTCCATACCGCTAATCATTTTTGTTGCCCTTGTCTATTTCCAATTCTAATACATATATCTTTTTGGGGATGAGGTGACCTGAAATGCAGGCAGTATTTAAGGTGTGGGCATACCATGAATTTCCCCCTGATCCCATGACTGCCTTCTTTGTTTAAGAGCCGTTTGTGAGGGACCTTATGAAAAGCTTTTTAAAGTCCACTATATCCAGTGAATCACCCTTGCCAACATGTTTGTTGACCCCCCTTCAAAGAATTCTAATAGATTGGTTAGGCATGATTTCCCTTTACAAAAGCCCTGTTGACTCTTCTCCCACATATTATATTCATCTATGTGTCTGATTATTCTGTTCTTTACTATCATTTCAACCAGGATGTTAGGCTTCCTGGCCTGTAATTTCCAGAATCACCTCTGGAACCTTTGTTAAAAATCAGTATCAGAGGGGTAGCAGTGTTAGTCTGGATCTGTAAAAGCAGCAAAGAGTCCTGTGGCACCTTATAGACTAACAGACATTTTGGAGCATGAGCTTTCGTGGGTGAATACCCACCGTCAGATGTTAAAAATGAGTGTTACATTAGCTATCTGCCTGTCATCTGGTACAGAAGCTGATTTAAGTGATAGGTTACATAGCACAGTTAGTAGTTCTGCAATTTGACATTTGAATTCCTTCAGAACTCTTGGGTAAATACCCTCTGGTCCTAGTAACTTATTGATGTTTATCAATTTGTTCCAAAATCTCTTCTATTGACATCTTAATCTGGAACAGTCCCTCAGATTCGTCACCTAAAAGAATGGCTCAGGTGTGGGAATCTCCCTCACATCCTTTACAATGAAGACCTATGCAAAGAATTAATGTAGCTTCTCTGCAATGGTCTTATCTTCCTTGAGTGCTCCTTTAGCACTTCTATCTACTAGTGGCCCGACTGATTGTTTGGCAGTCTTTCTGTTTCTGATCTACTTTAAAAAATCCTATTAATGGAGTCTGTGTCTTTTGCTAGTTGCTCTTCAAATTATTTTTGGTCCTGCCTAATTATACTTTTACACTTGACTTGCCAGAGTTTATGCTCATTTCTATTTTCCTCAGGATTTGGCTTCCAATTTTTAAAAGATGTCTTTTTCCTCTAATCACATCTTTTACTCTGTTGTTTAGATATGGTGGCATTTTTGTTTTTTGTTTTTTTTTATTTGGGGTATATATTTAATATGAGCCTCTATTATGATGTTTTAAAAAGTTTCCATGCAGCTAGCAGGCATTTCACTCTTTTGACTGTTACTTTTAATTTCTGTTTGACTAACCTCCTCATTTTTGTGCAGTTTCACTTTTTGAAGTTAAATGCTACTGTGGTGGGTTTCTTTGGTATTTCCCCCACTACAAGGATGTTAAATTTAATTACATTATGGTCACTATTCCCAAGCTATTTGGCTATATTCACCTCTTGGTCCAGTTCCTGTGCACCACTCAGGACTAAATGAAGAATTGCGTCTCCTCTTGTGGGTTCCAGGGCAAGCTACTCCAAGAAGTAATCATTAATAGTGTATAGAAATTTTATCTCTGCATCCTGCTTTGAGGTGACAGTCAATATGGGGATAGTTGAAATCACACATTATTAATGAGTTTTTTTATTTTAGCCGATTTAATCTCATTGAGCATTTCATAATCACCATTGCCATCCTGCTCAGGTGGACAATAGTATATTCCTATTTCTATACTCTTATTATTCAACCATGGGATTTCTATCCATAGAGATTCTATGATACTGTTTGATTTTTTAAGGGTTTTACTATATCTGACTTTATGCTTTCTTTCATATATTTTGCCACTCCCCCATCAGTGTGACTTACTGTCATTCCTATATATTTTGTACCCTGGTTTTATCACATCTCATTGATTATAATTGTTCCAATTTTCTGTGATGCCTATTATAACAATATCCTTATTTAATACCCGGTGTTCAAGTTCACCCAGCTTAGTATTTAAACTTCTTACATTTGTATACAAGCACTTATAAAGTTGTCAATATTTAATTGTTTGCCTTCGTGATGGAATTGAATGGGACTCTTTTTCATTTGACTTTTTCTCTTCAGCTTCTACCTGTACTTTATCAACTTCTATCCTCTTCTCTTTACTAGGATATAGCGTATCCCCTTTAATACGTCCTCCCTAAGTGAGGTCTCTGTCCGAACGGTGTGTTCCTCCACATTTGTCAGCTTTCTCCCAACCCTTAGTTTAAAAACTCCTCTAGACCTTTTTAATATTACATGCCAGCAATCTGGTTCCATTTTGGTTTAGGTGGAACCAATGCTTCCTCTCTAGGCCCCTCCTTTCTCAAAAGGTTCCCTAGTTCCTAATAAACCTAAATCCCTCCTCTGAACACCATTAACTCTTCCATGGATGCTACCATGGCAGTACCATGCTACAGTGAAGTTACCATGGTGGTACCATGCAAATACCATGGAAGGCCTGGACCTTAATCTCTTATCTAGCAACTTACATCTGGGCTCCAGAACCTCTCTTCTACCTTTGCCTATGTCATTGGTACCTACATGTACACAGGGGAGTGCACAACGGGGGTGGGGGGAGGAGGCAAGCAGGGACGCCCCCCCACCCCAAGTCTCTGCCGGAGCAGAGAGGAAGCAGCAGGGCAGCTGGCTGCTGGCTGCTGGCTGAGCTCCTCCTCTCCCCACCCCTACAGCCGCAGCCTGCTGCTTCTCCTTCCCTGCTGTTGGAGTCCAATGTGTTGCCTCTAACTCCAGCCCCGATTCACCCCAGTGGGCGTCAACAAAGCAGGCAGCCACGCTGGGACTCCAGCAGCAGAGGCGGAGAAGCTGCAGGCTGCAAGGGTGGGGGGAGGACCCTGCAGCCAGCCACCCTGCTGCTTCCTCCCTGCTCTGGCTTCAGGGATACGGAGAGTGCCACTGCCAGAGGGAGCTGCTGCCTCCTCGCTGCTGGGAGTCCCTGCCAATGGCATCCTGAGATATGACCAGGGGAGGGTTGTCATGTGAACCTTTCATTTGTGTGTGTTTAGTGCCCTTCCAAAAGTATTCAAATTTAAATTCCTGCACACACCCCTGCATGTACAATGACCACCAGCTCTTCCCCAGCACTGCACATAAGCCTGTCTGGATGTCTCAAGAAGTCCACAACCTTCATACCCAGCCAGCAATTCACTATGTGGTTCTCCCAGTCATCACAAACCCAACTATCCATATTTCTAATAATTGAACCCCCCTTACTATTACCTGTCTCTTCCTAATAACAAGGGTCCCCTACTCTGGAGGGGTATCCTTAGTGCGAGAGGATATCATGACATCATCTGAAAGGAGGGTCCCAACTATGGGATCATTTCCTTCCACTCCAGCTTAATGTTCTCCTTCCCCAAGACTTTCATCCTCCTCAACAGCACAGACACTGTCAGGCTGGAGCTGGGACCGCTCTACGGTGTCCTAGAAAATTTCATTTATGTACCTCTCTATCTCCCTTAGCTCCTCCAGTTCAGCCCCTCTGGTCTCAAGAGCCTGTACTCAGTCTCTGAAGGCCATGAGTTGCCCGCACCAAATGCACACGTATGGCCACAAGGCAGGTAATCATACATACGGCAGTCAGTGCAATAAACTTGATAGTCCCCACTCTGCTACCGGACTTCTGCCTGAATTATTTTTTATTCTTGCTGGATCTTTTGGGGAGGTGGGGGTTGCTTTTTTTTTTCTTTGTGAGGAGGGCGGAAGGAAGGGAGTGTTATTGGCTTAAGTTTAGAGAATGTTTATTAGGTGTACCTGACTCTCATGGCTACCTCTCTAAACTCCCTCACAAAACTCCCCTGTTCACTAGCTCCTCTGGTCACTTAGGAGATGACTTTTTAAACCCCTTGTCTCCCTGAGTTAGCCACACCCCCTAGTCAAAAGATCCTAAAGGGATTAGGGATCAAAGGATAGCAGGCGAGAGCTTTGTTAGGAAGCTCTCAGTCTTATCCCACAGGGCACAAGGCTCAGTGCACAGCCCACCCCAGACAGCCCATGCTCTGAAGTTCAGGCAAGCAGGCACACAGCAAGCCACCAAGCACACAACAACAAACGAACTAACAAACAACAAACTCACCCAAAGGCCAGGGCCGTCCCTAGGGGGCGTGTGGAGCCCGGGACATAGGCACGGAGTTTCTAATCTGCTGGGAGGTGCTTTCTCCCGGCTCCACCCAGGCCCTGCTCCCACTCCACCCCTTCCCCCAAGACCTCACCCCCTCCCTGCTTCTTCCCACCCCACCTCTTCCTGCCCCATTCCGCTCCACCTCTTCCCTGCCAATTCCACCCCTCCCCTGAGCGTGTTGCACCCACGCTACTCTCCTCTCCCCCCCCAGCGCCTCCTGACTCCGTGCAACATCTGATCCGTGGCAGGTGGTAGACACTGAGAGGGAGAGGGAGGCACTGATTGGTGGGGCCCACTGGCAGGCAGGAGGCGCTGCAGGAGAGGTGTTCTGGTAGGGGGGCTCCTCCTCGTCCCCCTGCCCGCCTGCCGCTCGCCTCCCCATTCGCCTCCTCACCCCACTCGCTCGCCCTCCCGCCTCACCTCCCCGCTTGAAGCATGGCCCCTCCCCAAAGCGCAGGGCCCAGGTTGGTCACCCTGATTCGCCATACCTAAGGGATGGCTCTGCCAAAGAGTCATGTAGAGTTTCCTCCTTCACCTGGAGACCTCCTGCACAAAACTCCCCTGTTAGCTGCTAATTTTAAAATGAATGTACAGTGTATCTCTTATTTTTGTCATCTTCTCTCTCACCTTTAACAATCTGCCCATCCTTTTCTTCCCTTTGACTATGGCCTGGTGTCCTCCTGACTGTGGCACTGCTTCTCATTCCCTCTGTCTGCAGCCTGCCTCATTCCACCCTCCCTGACTCTACCTCTGCCTCCTTTTTCAGCCTCAGCACTATTCTGCCACCAGAGCTCTACTACTGCAGCTCCTATCACACCATCCTTCCTAGCTCCTGCACTGTCCCTCATCTGCTCCCACTCTCTGTGTCCTGACTCATACCCTCTACTTCCAACCCCAGAACTGCTACACCTTCCACTGTGGCCTGTCACTTGCCACCGTCTCCATTTCCAGCACTGCTCCCTCACCTGTTCTTTACTGTTGCAACTTGCCTTCTGTTACTCCTCAGCTGTCACAGAGAGGTTGTTCTTTTCTTCCTTTCTTCTGATATCAGTTATTCTTCTTTTCTCAATCTGCTCCTCTCTTTCCTCTCTATTTCCCCGCTTTGGTATTTTCTCCCTTCTTTCTCCTTCTGTCCTGCTCCTACTTCCCTCCTCGCTCTCTTCCCTCCAGTCTCCACTAAGCAACTCACCCTCCTCTATCTCCTTCCCAAATCACTCCCTCTTCTCTTTCAACATGCAATACTTCTCCTTCTGCCCCCCTGGAGCATCTTAGAAGGATTGTGCCCTCTGATTTTGTCCCATTTATGTTGTTCTGGCAGCACACAGCAGTATTGAAGAGATCAAAAACCATGAGAATGGCCTAAAAATCTTGCAGAGCTAATTTTGACTCTATTAGGAGTCTTGTTACATTCTGCAGATCTGAAATCACTGATACCTAGGTCTAAGCATTAGACCTACTTTGGGCTAGTGGTTCTGAGTGCACCAGCACTGAGGCTCCCCTAGTAACAGCTGAAATCACTGAGAGCTGTGTTAAGTAGAGGGGGGCCTGAAGACATATTGGTGAGCAGCTAGCAGGGTGGCTGGCAGAGAGGCGCGGCTAGCAGGATGGCTGGCAGAGAGGCGCGGCTAGCAGGGTGGCTGGTGGAGAGGTGTGGTTGGCAGGATGGCTGGCAGAGAGGCGCGGCTAGCAGGGTGGCTGGTGGAGAGGTGCGGCTAGCAGGATGGCTGGCAGAGAGGCACATCTAGAAGGATGGCTGGCGGAGAGGTGTGGTTGGCAGGACGGCTGGCAGAGAGGCGCGGCTGGGAGGACGGCTGGCAGAGAGGTGCACCTAGAAGGACAGCTGGCGGAGAGACATGGCTGGCAGTGAAGACTGCAGTAGAACCCCACAGAGAGGCATGGCAATTGGCCGTTGACCCGAGCAGCGGAGCATGTACGGTGCCCCCATACCTCCCCCCACTTCCACCCAGGCTGGGAGGTAAACTCTGCAGATGAACTTCTGAACTCAGGGACTGCACTGACCAAGGACAGAAACTGTGGGGGGGGCGTGACTTTTGGGTTGCTGGCAGGGCTGGCTCCAGCTTTTTTGCCGCCCCAAGCGGCAAAGCAGAAAAAAAAAGAAAAAAAAGATAAAGCCACAATCGGTGGCGCTTCGGTGGCAACTCTACCACACCACTGTATTCTTCGGTGGCAATTCAGCGGCGGGTCCTTTGCTCCTGGAGGGACTGAGGGACCTGCCGCCGAATTGCTGCTAAAGACCCAGACGTACCGCCCCTTTCCATTTGCCGCCCCAAGCACCTGCTTTCTTTGCTGGTACCTGGAGCCGGCCCTGGTTGCTGGACTTAAGACCCTGAGGGGAAAAGGACATTGCCAAACTTACTTGGGGGTGGGTCTTTGCTCATGGTTTGTGTTATAAATCCTGTTTGTGGTGTTTTCCCAACATAATGCCACATTGTTTTCCTCCTTTATTATAAGGCTTTTGCTACACTCAGACTCTGTGCTTGTGAGAGGGGAAGTATTGCCTCTTAGAGGTGCCCAGGGGGGTGGTATGTAATTGTCTCAGGTCACTGGGTGAGGGCTCAAGCTGGTTTTGCATTGTGTTATTGAAAAGGAACCCCTAGATACTGAACCCGGCCCTTGGTGCTGCTAACTCTGACGGGCAGAAGGGTTACATATCATTGAGCACTACTACTCTTTCTCCCCCACACTAGAGTTCAAACTTTATTCATGGACATGTTCACCCAGGTTAGTTACACGTGCTATAAATCCTAGATTTGTTTTTCTTGTGTGTTCTAAATGCTGCTTAGTTATTCCCTTTTATAGAGCTGCCCTGTAGTGAGCCACTGGGTTCCCTCTTCCCCTGCTGAACAACTTTTTTGCAGAGGAGGTGGGGAGAAAGATGATTCATAGACACTCTCCAGTTTAATTGCAAAAACATTGTCCTAACTGCTTTGCTTGAGAGCAAACATGAAACCTGATTTAAAGTACTTTTAAAATGTTGTTCTCCCACTTGTTATAGTTTATGACCTGCCTTATAATTCCTGTTCTGAGTTGAAATCATTATCAGAATGTAAATCGAACTGTTGGTGATTCTCTTCATAAACTATCTGCAACACTGAATTTGTTTTTTGAGCCTGTTTTGCTTATGAAACTTACAACAAAATACCATATTTTCAAAGTACTTTAAAAAAAATAGCAGCCAGGCTAGGAATCTATGATAATATAATATAAACTGTAATAAAACCCCATATCTACTGCATTTTAGCATCATATTCACGTCTTTCTTGCTTTTTTAATCAATATTTTATAATTAAGGCCACAAGCTTGCAAACACTTATGCATCTGCTTAACTTTTAGCACGACTCATCTGATTGAAGTCATGTGCTATTAAAATTAGCCTGCAAGTCCTCAGCTCTGAGTAATAGGTTATTTTTATCTGTCTGAACTTTGTGAAAAAAATCTCTTCAGTGATCTTTGTTTAAAATCAGACATTACATTATTTATTTGTTGAGCTCTGACAACATGCTGGTGTAACAACCCGTAGCATAGGTTATCAGCAAAGTCGGGACCAGGGCCTTAATCATCACAGTTTAGAGTTCAACTACTCAAGCTAACAGTAGCAGACTGTTATCCTTTAGTCCAGTGGTTCTCGAACTAGGGCTGCCGCTTGTTCAGGGAAAGCCCCTGGTGGGCCGGGCCGGTTTGTTTACTTGCTGCGTCCTCAGGTTTGGCCGATCGCAGCTCCAACAGGCCGCGGTTCGCCACTCCAGGCCAATGGGGGCTGCAGGAAGCGACGTGGGCTGAGGGACGTACTGGCCACCCTTCCTGCAGCTCCCATTGGCCTGGAGTGGCGAACTGCAGTCAGTGGGAGCCGTGATCGGCCGAACCTGTGGACGCGGCAGGTAAACCAACTGGCCCGGCCCGCCAGGGGCTTTCCCTGAACAAGGGGTGGCTCTAGTTTGAGAACCACTGCTCTAGTCAAATAGAAGATGATATGACACATGCTGTGTTAGAGTGGGTTATGACTGATATTCCGAAAGCATTAAGGAAGACACCAACCCTACTCAAAAGATTCACAAGCGATAGTGTTTGTTTGTTTGTTTCCTCTGCTAATTTAAAAATTACTTTATTTTTCATAAATTATGTTCTTTTAGTATAAATAGTTAACAGTTTTCTAAAATGAAAGGCAATGATCATACATGCATGAGTGATTTTTCTTCTTGTTGAAAATGTTGGGAATCTATACTTACAAGTGGACTTACAGTGCTTAGTAAATGGCCAGCATCATCTTTGCTTATCAGACTTATCTCTTGTGTAGGGTCTAGGTTTTTCCTGTGCTTTGGGCCAGTCATAATCAGAACATGCACACATCATATAAGACTAGAGTTCCTGGTCTGTGCCTTTGACTGAGCACCCAAGCTAGACTTCAGTTCAGACTCCCTTTTGTCCCTTTCCACAGAAGGCAAAAAAAATGGGGCATATCACAATAAATCATGCCAAGAACAGTCTAAAACCAAAATATCTTTACAAACACTTTAAAAAGTGAACGACAAAGGTAAAAAAACCACACCTAGGTCTAAGACTGCACCTGTGCTTCCCTTGGAGTGGTCAACAACTTTCATGTTACAGTAGAGAAAGTCAGATGATAAAATGCCCTCATTTACAGACGCCATAGGCTGTGTTTGTTCCTCCAGACTTTTTAAAGTCTGGCTGTTATTCTCTGTCTGGCAAGCTGAGTTTCTTTCGCTGAGGTCAGCATGCCCCTTGTACTAATGTTCTAGTCCTGATGTTATTTTTCCTTAGAATATTGACAATGCAGTTTGCTAAAGTAACATTACTGTGTTAGGAGCTCAGCCCCCTGGCACAGTATCCATTTTATGTTCCCATTTTATTTTCTATCAAATGGAGCTGGGTTCTTTGTTTTTTTTCTGAGTAGACAGGTTGTTCCCATCTCATGTGCCTTAAGATTATTTCAAAAACTCTTTTACTGTCATAGATGTTAGTTTCTCTTTGCTGTGGTCAGAATACAATTTAATTTGTGAGTTAATACCCTTCTCTCCCTAGGGAATTGGCTCTCTTTCCCATCAGAGTGTCACATACAAAACTATGTCATTTTTGCGATTTATTAGTTACAGGCACAATGCAAAAACCAGCACTTCCCTTGATGATTTTTTTGGTCCCTAATAATTCTCTCTAGTATAAGGTTAACATCTTATAGGAATATTTTCCCAGCATTCCTTTCTGGGGCTGGCTCTTTAAATATGACAAAGCCAAGCAGCTGAAGCCCTAAAGTGGCCATATTGCAACTAGCAACTATATTGTTGTCTGTTTTAGTTATTAAATACCTGTTCACCCCATACCCAGTTTTCATATTCTTATGTTGAGGAGATGGCATGTTCTCACATTCATAGTCTCAAGGTAACACTACAAGCTTTTGTGAATTATTCCTTATTTCAGAGGGTTTCTTCTGGAGACAGACATGCACCAGCAGACATCAGTCCTAATCTCCTCATTGCTGCTTAAATCTGAAAAAATAACTAAGATTTTTTACGTACTGATGTTTCCTGTCATATTCTAGGGAGACAAGACAACTTACTGCAAACAAAGCAAGAGAGACTGCCTTCCACTGATTTGTGTTTTGTGTGGTCATTTGCACCTGTGCAGAACTGGAGGTAACTGCTACCATTCTAACCTGGTAGTATTTAACATCCAGATTGCACAGATGTAAGTGACTACACAAGATGTAAAGCAGTGGAAAGCTAAGCCCAGAGAACAATGGGTGCTGCTTGCAGAGATTTGTGCTGAAAATCACGTTTTTGTTAAAAACTTTAGATTTTATTGCACTAGAAAAATATACTCTAGAAATGGCTGAGACTGAGGAGAGAATCTCCTCTGCAGAAGATTTTAAGACCTCTGCCAACAGATTTTCAAGGGCTTCAGAAAGTTTACAGTATTTTGATTATGAAAATGAAGTCCTGGAAGAGTGGGCACAATAGTAAAACCTAAGGTTAGATGTTATGCTATACAAAGCACACTAGATCTTTTATAGGGGAGAAGGCAAAACACCACATTTATTGAGAATACAGCAGTTAGCATATGCTTTTCAGTTACACACACACACACACACCATGCACACAGTCCCACCAGTCGATGTTTATAGTTACCAGTTTAGAGTCTAGATCAATCTAGTGGCCAACCAGATTGGCTGCAGAGGGGAGCCAGGCTTTGTTGCTCACAATTCGATGCTTTTGGAGTAGTGGCAAGATGAACTCAAAGTCCCATGGCAAAGCTCCTTGTTCTTATAGTCTTTTTTTTGTGTTGAAGTTTATGGATTTTGCTGTTTTAGGCCTGGTCCACACTAGGACTTTAATTCGAATTTAGCAGCGTTAATTCGAATTAACCGTGCACCCGTCCACACCAGGAAGCCATTTAATTCGACCTAGAGGGCTCTTTAGTTCGAATTCGGTACTCCACCCCGACGAGGGGAGTAGCGCTAAATTCGACATGGGTATGTCGAATTAGGCTAGGTGTGGATGCAAATCGAACTTACTAGCTCCGGGAGCTATCCCACACTGCACCACTCTGTTGACGCTCTGGACAGCAGTCCGAGCTTGGATGCTCTGACCAGCCACACAGGAAAAGTCCCGGGAAAATTTGAATTCCTTTTCCTGTCTGGACAGTTAGAATCTCATTTCATGATTGGACATCGGGACGAGCTCAGAAGCACCGGCAGCGATGCAGAGCTCGCCAGCAGAGGAGTTCATGTAATCTCTGAATAGAAAGAGGGACCCAGCATAGACTGACCAGGAACTCTTGGATCTGATCGGTGCGTGGGGCGAGGAGTCTGTGCTTTCGGAGCTGCGCTCCAAAAAACGGAATGCAAAGACCTACGGGAAGGTCTCCAAAGCCATGAGAGACAGAGGATACAGCCGGGATGCAACGCAGCGCCGCGTGAAAATCAAGGACCCCAGACAAGGCTACCAAAAAATCAAAGCGGCAAACGGACGCTACGGAGACTGCCACCACTGCCCCACCAGTGACCATGGACTCTGACGATGGGACAGTGTCGACGGCCAGTTCCTTGGCGATGTTCGCGGACGGGGAAGATGAGGAAGGGTTTGTGGACGACGAGGCAGGCGACAGCGCTTACAACGCTGGTTTCCCCGACAGCCAGGATCTATTCATCACTGTCACGGAGATCCCCTACCAACCCTCCCCGGCCATTAACCCGGATCCTGAATCAGGGGAAGGAGCAGTCGGTAAGTGCTTTAACCATGTAAACTTTTATTCTTAATATAACAGGAATCTGAAGTATGTGAAAAGGAGGTCTCTCTATATATGGGGATAGAACAGAAATCCTCCTGGGAGATCTCCACGAAGCTCTCCTGGAGGTAATCGAAAAGCCTCAGCAGGAGGTTCCTGGGGAGAGCTGCCTTATTGGGTGCTCCGTGGTAGCACAGTTTTCCGTGCGAGGCTTTCATGAGGTACTCAGGGAGCATTGCCTCCCCGAGCACGGCTGCATAGGGCCCTGGTTTGTGCTGGCTTTCACGCAGCATGCGCTCTCTATCTCCTTCAGTGACCGTCCTCAGGGTGATCTCGCTCGGAGACTCCTGCATCTAATTAGGGGAATTACTGTAATGTTACGCCTGGTCCAAAGTATTTGTAAAAAATCTCCGGACAGACAGCATAGCAGAGACTCAGCACGCTGCTGCGTGACGAGCGTAACGGAAAGCCAAAGATTCAAATGGACGCTCATGGAGGGAGGGGGGACTGAGGACGCAAGGTATCCCACAGTTCCTGCTGTCTCCGAAAAGCATTTGCATTCTTGGATGAGCTCCAAATGCTTCTAGGGTCAAAAACAGTGTCCGTGGTGGGTCAGGGCATAGCTAGGCAATTTACGCAGCCCCCCATCCACCCCCAGAAGTGAAAGGGAAAACAATCCTCTCTTGACTCTTTTACATGTCACCCTATCTTTACTGAATGCTGCAGATAGACGCGATGGTGCAGCACTCAACACCAACATCCTTGCTCCCCCCACGCTATGGATGGCTGATGGTACAAAATGACTGGTACCCGTCCTCATCATCAGCCTATTGGCACATGGGGCAGTGCAAAAGGACTGGTAACCATGCTGACTAGCATCGGTAAGGTCAATCAAGGGCGCCTGGTCCTAATTTTTCGTGGTAGATGGTACAGTATGGCTGATAACCATCGTCATCATAGCAACAGGGGGCTGAGCTTCATCAGCCCCCACCCTTCATGTGTAAAGAAAAGATTCAATTGCTCCTGGACTAGCAGCAGGATGCTGGGCTCCTCTCCTCCACAGTCCTTAATGTCCTATCTGGACTATCATAGCAACTGGAGGCTGCCTTCCAATCATTTCTCACTAACAAGTCACTGTGTCTTATTCCTGCATTCTTTATTACTTCATCACACAAGTGGGGGGACAATGCTATGGTAGCCCAGGAAGGCTGGGGGAAGAATGGAATGAACAGGTGGGGTTGTTGCAGGAGCACCTCCTGTGAATAGCATACAGCTCATAATCTATGCAGGATCTGACACAGAGCAGCTGTGCTCTCTGGTTCTCTGATACAGTGGTTCTCTAGTACACTTGCCCATATTCTAGGGAGGACTGATTCTATTTTTAGATACCAAAAAGGAGGGATTGACTCAGGGAGTCATTCCCAATTTTGGCTTTTGCGCCCCTGGCTAAGAGCAGCCAGGGGCACTTATGACAGCAGCAAATGGTGCAGTGCGAAAGGACTGGTAACCATGCCCATCTTATTACCAATTTATGGTATGGTAGATGGTACAATATGGCTGGTAACCATCTCTGCTATCATGCAAAAGCAAAAGCATGCTGCTGTGTAGCGCTGCTGGACCGCCTCTGTCAGCGGCATCTAGTACACATACGGTGACAGGCACAAAAGGCAAAACAGGCTCCATGGTTTCCACGCTGTGGCGTCTGCCAGGGCAATCCAGGGAAAACGGGCTTGAAATGATTGTCTGCTGTAGCTTTCCCGGAGGAAGGGATGACTGACGACATTTACCCAGAACCACCCGCGAAAATGGTTTTTGCCCCATCAGGCACTGGGATCTCAACCCAGAATTCACAGAGACAAACTAGACTGTGTTCATTGTTCGCAAAAATTTATCTTTGCAAGGAATTCACTCCCTTTTTCCCATCACACAGCTTCGACTGTCTCCAGACCCGCCACAGCATCCCCCTCACAGAGGCTGGCAAAGATTAGGCGGCGAAAGAAAAAGACAGGGGACGAGATATTCGCTGAACTTATGGGGTGCTCCCGAGACGAGGCGGACCAGCAGAGCCAGTGGAGGGAGACCCTCTCTCTGTACCAGCGCTCACACAGGGAAGGGGAGGAGAGGTGGCGTGAGGAAGACAAGCAGGCGACTCAAACGCTGCTTGGACTAATGAGGGAGCAAACGGACATGCTCCTGCGCCTTGTGCATGTTATGCAGGACCTCAGGCAGGAGGACAGAGCCCCCCTGCAATGTATCTGCAACCGCCCTCCCCCGCCACAAAGTCCCATACCCCCCTCACCCAAAATAACCAGAAGGAGGGGCGCCAGAGGCCGTGTAAACTGTCACTGCACCCCAGCAGAGTGCTCAAGTACCCAAAAGCTCTCATACCCTACATTTTGAGAAGTCCTTTCCTTCCCGCCTCACCCAAGCCCCCATCCCAGTTTCATCCCCTAACTGTCTAGTTGATAATAAAAAATACTTTTCTGTTAATTACTGTTTCCCTCATGTTCTTTTAGAGGAGACTGTGTTTGAAGGGGGGGAAGGGGGTTGGTAATTTGACAGGACAATCACCTTTACCAGGGTACAGACATGGGGGCAGGATCAGCAGCAGGTCACACACACACTGCTGTCAGTACGCACCCTGGTCAGTATGGGAGGTGGTTTGCAGGTTCTGTGTGGGTGGGGGGGTACGTGACTTTGTAGCGGGGGAGGGGGGTTACAGATCTCATGCAACGGTCCCTGTCCTGGACCACAGAGCCATGCAGCAGAGGAATCTGTATCCGTCCTCCCCTGCCAAAAGGCCACATAGCCCCCGCACACAGAGTCCCAAAAAGGAGGGATGGCAGGCTCCGTTGAAACATCCAGTCCAGCACTGCAGACCGCTCTGGGAGCAGGAGCCTGTCATTCCTCGAGTTTACAGGCGGTCTTTACATCACTGCACACCCTACCCAGCACAGTCCGTGTCCCAGTTTCAACCCTGTAACGCAAAGTCATCAATAAAGAAACCTTTGTAAAGTTACAGTGGAACATGTATTTTATTTTTAAACGTGTGTTGGAAGTTGGGGAAGCGGGGTGGGCGGGGTATGTAACTGCAGATGCTAGTCAACAGTCACTTGGTAAAGAAACAGGGGCAGGTTCAGCTTCTCTGTAAAGAAACTGAACAGTCACAGGTCACGCTGCTCGCTGCTCGCTGTTACTTGAAGAGTTCCTTGTCGCTGTGCAAGGCGCCTGCACAGAGCTTCACGAGCCAGGGCATTAGCAGGTAGGCTGGGTACCCGATGATCACTATAGGCATCTGCACATCCCCAAGACTTATTTTGTGGTCCGGGAAGAAACTACCTTCCTGCAGGCGTCTAAACAGACCACAGTTCCTGAAAACACGCACGTCATGAACTTTGCCTGGCCACCCGACGTTGATGTTGGTAAAACGTCCCCCATGGTCCACCAGTGCTCGCAGCACCATTGAAAAGTAGCCCTATTTCTCAGCAGCTGACTGTGGAAGAGGTGGACGATAAGGTGCGAGGAGTTGACAACGGCCATAACTGCAGCGGGATCCATGCTCAAAGTGCTGTGGCGCCCGCGCTGTCACTGAGCAGAAAAGTGCATGAACATATTGCCCGCAGGCGCTTTCAGGGAGGGAGGGAGGTAGGGCGTGATTGACGGTTCAATGATGACAGTTACCCAAAACCACCCTCGACACATTTTTCCCCCCAGCATGCATTGGGGGGAAATCCCAGAATTCCAATGGGCAGCAGGGAGTGCGGGAACTGTGGGATAGCTTTCCACAGTGCACCGCTTCCAAAGTCGACGCTGGCCCCGTTACTGTGGACTCGCACAGTCGAACTAGTGTATTTAGTGTGGATACACAACTTCGACTTCATAAGGTCGATTCCACAAATTCGAATTAAGTTGATTCGAAATAGTCTTGTAGTGTAGACATACCCTTAGTTTATGACCAGTTACTTCTTAATTGTTAGATGGGTTATTCTGTCCCGGATTTGATTTAATTAATCTTATCCCTACATAGGTATTACAGAGAAATCTTAAGGCAAAGACATGATTTGGATTTGTAACCAAACTCATAACTAAAACCAATTGGGGAAAAAATGCCTGCATAAAAGACAGCAGAGATTTCTTCAGCAGAACTCCAAACAAGGGGCAATGCTGTGTGTAGCTATAGTGAATGCTGAGATTTCAGAACAAGGAGAAACATTTAAGCTTGTGCTAAGAAGCCTGGGGAACAGCATTCCTTCTGTATATTTACAGACATGTTTGAACTCAGTAAAGGAATTCAGTGAGAAAATAAATTTCTTGGAAAGGGGTACAAACTGCTGTCTCGTTTCCAGCATAGCTCAGAATTCACCATAACGCGACAACAATGTACTTTCAAGCTGTGGAAGAGGCTGAACACTGTTTGCTTACTCTAAATAATGAATCCTGAAAATAACAAATGAGAATTTATGGGATATCCATATGTTGCCCATGATCATTTATGAGCACCCAGGAGAATGGCTGGCTGTTTTTGTCTTATGTTAACATTCTTCATATGGGTTGAATACCTCTCTCAGCTCCTTTGCTGAGAGAGAGTAGAGAGCACAAGACTCTAAGTTAAACTTCCTGAATCTTCTGGGAATATATCTTCCACATAACCAATATCTTATTTTAGGAAAGCTATCACACTAATGCACATAAGGTTGGCAAGATGCTAAAATAACTCTTATGATGGAAACTATTTTATATCTCCCACTTACATCCTAAAAGAGAGGCCCAGTGTTGTGCCATACATGTAATTATTTAGGTGTCAGGCCTCCAAAGACTTTGTGTACTGTGAGTCGTCCTGGTGGGGAATGGGAAAGTCTATTGGGACTTCCCACCATGTGTAAAATTAAACATATTCATAAATCCTTTTTGGATTGAGGCCTACATTTGTTTTGTGATGGACATTTATAACTCAAAGGTTAAAATGTTGATCATTATACTATAGTTCTCAATTTTCCAGTAAATCCTGGCTATGCCACATTGACAGACATGCATAAATAGTGATGTGATTTTGTGTATATACACTGTTCTCTTCTGCTATCTATCCAGTTGGATTCCCCCCCCCCCGCCCCCTTTAGTGTGTCTTAGTCTTTATTTAGATTATTATTTATTCTTATTTGTATTGTTGTAGTGCCTATGAGCCACTGTCATGGTCCAGGACCCTGTTGAGCTAGGTACGCTACAAACACAAAAGAAAAAGACAACCCCTGCCCGCCAAAGAGTTTACAATCTAAGTGTAAGACAAGAGACACAGATGAGGGAGTACAAGGAACCAATGAAGCAATGTTGGTCAGCATGATAGGCGATGGTCTCAGCCCACCAGCAGCCTAACTGCTGTCAAGATTCCTTGGAGAAGGGAGAATATCTTCTGGATGTTTGTACGGTGGTTTAGCACATTTTGGGTGCTGTTGTAACATAACAACAAATAAGGCTTTTCTTGTATCTACTGTCTCCTAGTCAGTTCTAGCTAAGGATAAATGATATGTATTGAACCTAAGTGCATATTAAATGCACAAATCTCCATCAATGCAATAGCATTTAGGTACTATGGTGATGGAGGCCTTATAAATGCACAGCTATATACAATGGCCTATTGAGCTACACGGTTAGGAAGAAAAATAGGAATAGAAAATGCAACATGTGCAACCTGTTCAATATGACATCTCTGTGGGTACCCTAATATTTCCATTTCCTGATCTTTTGTGATTTTAATCATGCAACATTCACATTGTATTAACAGGGAGTCTACTTCTTGTAACTATTCCTATGGGTAGGGAAAATTGGCTCTGAATTTAACACTTTTTGCTTATCCAGATTCTGTCTGCTTCCAAGTGATTATTACTTTATTCATTTCTAACCATTTTTTTTTCACTTTAGGATTCTGTTCTGCTTTCCTTGCACCCTCACAATGCCCACTTGGAGTCAATAGGAGTTCCATACATGGGCCCTAATTCAGCAGAACATTTAATTGTGTGGTTAACATTAAGAACATGCTTAAGTACATTCCTATTCAGCACAGCACTTAAGCACCTGCCCAGCACAGTTGCCAACTTTCACGTTGTAAAATAAGAACCCAGCCCTATACAATAAGCCAGAAATCAAGCTAATCCCATTTCAAAACAAGGCCTAAACAAGCCAATCTCTAAGAACCCCAACACTCTATGTGACTAGATCCCCCCGGCATGCAGTCCGGGACTGTGCTTGGCCTGCTGTGAACCCCTGACTCTCTCCCCCCACCCTTGCCCCTGCTTGTTCCTTCTTGCCCCTGCTTGCCAGGAGCCAATAAAAAAAAAAGAAGCAACAAGCTACAAGCCAAAAACTAGCCAACAAGCAACTAACAAGCCAATTAAGCCAAAAACAAGCCCAATTTCTGCATTTTTTTCATGGTTTTGGCATGTCTGCTACCTAGACAATGTGCTAAGTGGTTTTGCTGAATCAGGGCCATAGAAAAAAGTGCAGTGTCTGATCATAAATGTGAAAACATTATGTAGGAAGTTAGCCAAGTTAGGAACATTTGAAAATTGTTTACTGGCGACATAGAGTAGAAAATTAGCTCTACGCTGTGGGAGTTTATTCTGTGAATGTGTATCTCTTTTCAGAAATGCACGCTTTTCAATGGTATCTAATAGCAGAGTGGGGTGGGAAACAGTGAGAGCATGAGATTTCAAAAAAATTTCCCACCCCAAATCAGGATGAAAAGTCAAAATCTCAAAAATTATCGCAAATTGATTTTTAAAAAATCAGATCCGGTCAATCAAAATGTTTCATTTCAATAATTTCAAAACATTTGATTTCTAATAGGGCTATCAAGTGATTTAAAACATTAATCACGATTAATCGCACAATTAAAAACATTAATTGCGATTAATTGTGCTCTTAAACAATAATAGAATACCATTTATATAAATATTTTGGATGTTTTCCACATTTTCAAATATATTGATTTCAATTACAGCACTGAATTTAAAGTGTACAGTGATCACTTTATATTTATTTTTATTATAAATATTTGCATTGTAAAAATAAATAGTATTTTTCAATTCACTTAATACAAGTACTGCATCCGACGAAGTGGGTATTCACACACAAAAGCTCATGTTCCAATATGTCTGTTAGTCTATAAGGTGCCACAGGACTCTTTGCTGCTTTTACAGATCCAGACTAACACGGCTACCCCTCTGATACAATACAAGTACTGTAGAGTAATCTCTTTATCCTGAAGTTGACCTTACAAATGTAGTTATATACAAAAAATAATTGCATTAAAAATAAAACAATGTAAAACTTTAGAACCTACTAATCCACTCAGTCCTACTTCTTGTTCAGCCAATCGCTCAGACAAACAAGTTTGTTTACATTTGCAGGAGATAATTCTGCCCACTTCTTGTTTACAATGTCACCTGAAAGTGAGAACAGGCGTTTGCATGGCACTGTTGTAGTCTGCGTTGCAAGATATTTACGCACCAGCTGCACTAAAGATTCATATGTCCCTTCATGTTTCAACCACCATTCCAGAGGATATGTGTCCATGCTGATGACGGGTTCTGCTCAATAACAATCCAAAGCAGTGCAGACCGATGCATGTTCATTTTCATTATCTGAGTCAGATGTCACCAGCAGAAGGTTGATTTTCTGTTTTGGTGGTTCGGGTTCTGTAGTTTCCGCATTGGAATGTTGCTCTTTTAAGACTTCTGAAAGCATGCTCCACACCCCATCCTTCTGAAAGTTTGGATGGCACTTCAGATTCTTAAACCTTGGGTCGAATGCGGTAGCTATCTTTAGCAATCTCACATTGATATCTTCTTTGCGTTTTGTCAAAACTGCAGTGAAAGTGTTCATAAAACAAACATGCTGGGTCATTATCCAAGACTGCAATAATATGAAATATATGGCAGAATGTGGGTAAAACATAGAACAGGAGACATACAATTCTCCCCCAAGGAGTTCAGTCACAAATTTAATTAACAAATTTTTTTAACGAGCATCATCAGCATAGAAGCATGTCCTCTGGAATGGTGGCCAAAGCGTGAAGGGGCATATGAATGTTTAGCATATCTGGCACGTAAATACCTTGCAACGTTGGCTACAAAAGTGCCATGCGAACGCCTGTTCTCACTTTCAGGTGACATTGTAAAAAATAAGCAGGAAACATTAAATACTGCTGTCTCCCTCCCTTTCGGGGGAACTGGCAATCTAGTCCAGCCACCAGGGCCGGCTTCAGGGGTTTTGCCGCCCCAAGCAGCCAAAAAAAAAAAAAAAAAAAAAGCCGCAATCACAATCTGCAGCTATTCAGCGGGAGGTCTTTCGCTCCGAGCTGGAGTGAGGGACCCTCCGCCGAATTGCCGCCAAATCCCTGAAAGTGCCACCCCACTCCCGAGTTGCCGCCCCAAGCACCTGCTTGATAAGCTGGTGCCTGGAGCCGGCCCTGCCAGCCACTCACCTCGGTGGCCTGCTGCAGTCATCAGTCTAGTCCCTTGATCCATAGGCAAACGGCAGTCTGTGTTGGCCACTTCCTCAGGGCAAGTGGGGGCAGCCCTAGCACCACATTTGTCCTTCCTCCAGGGCCTCAGTCTGGCAGTAGTCAGCCAGAAGCTCCTTCTGCTCTGCTACCCTGCCCAGAACTGCTCTAGACATGGTGCTCCTAGGCAAATAGTCCTTCTCCCTAGCAGGCCAGGGAGGAACTTCCCTCTGCTCTGTTGAGCAGCCCTTTATATATGGCCCCTGCTGGCCCTCACTGGCCACTGCAACAAGCCACCTCCCAATTGGCTCACTTAGTGAGCCCTCCTCTAATTGGAGGGTTCTATGCAGGCTTCCTCCGGCCTTTTTTAACCCTTCCTCCCTGTGTGGGGAAGCCACCCCACCACAATAAACAAACTTGTTCCTCTTAGCAATTGGCTGCACAAGACATATGACTGAGTGGACTTGTAGGCTCTGAAGTTGTACATTGTTTTGGTTTTGACTGCAGGTATGTAACAAAAAAAATTGACATTTGTAAGTTGTGCTTTCACATAAAGAGATTGTATAATGGTACTTGTATGAGATGAATTAAAAAATACTATTTCTTTAGTCATTTTTACAGTTCAAATATTTATAATAAAAATAATATAAAGTAAGCACTGTACACTTTGTATTCTGTGTTGTAATTGAAATCAATATATTTGAAAATGTAGAAAAACATCAAAAATATTTAATAAATTTCAATTGGTATTCTACTTTTTAACAGTGTGATTAAAACTGCAATTAATTGCAATTAATTTTTTTAATCACAATTAATTTTTTTTAGTTAACCCGGGAGTTAATTGCAATTAATCGACAGCCCTAATTTCTAACTTCTTTTTTAAAAAATTACTTTAAATTAAGTAAAACTTGTAAACAAAAAGTCATTTCAAACCAGAAAATGAAACTTTTCATTTTGAAAATATTTTGATAATTTCAAATCTTTTTTTCGTTTTTTTAAAATTGGGAGATTTGTCAAAATGGCTATTTTCCCACATATCAATTCAGCAAAACCAAAACTATATTTTCCAACAAAAATATATGTAGCTGGACAATACTTAACCAGTTTTTTCTGGTAGTCAGTTAGTTAGATTGTATATACCCTGCTAAGGAGACATGTAGGATAGGTCCATCAGTGACTATTAGCCAGAAGGGCAGGGATGGTGTCCCTAACCTCTGTTTGGCAGAAGATGGGAATGTTGCCGGCTTCGCGCCAATGAACACACCAGGGTGGAGAAGCATACAAAGTTTATTTGAGATCTCAAAGCGGTGCAAGGAGACTGGCACATCTCAAATCAAGAGCGCAAATACAAGCAGCTTTCCCTTTTTATATTCAAGTCGTTTGCTTCAGCTTAGTTTCTCCCCCTTTCTTCCCCCCACTTCCTCCCTCCCTCCTGTAGCAGCTACAGTAAGCAACCTTGGCCGCTGCAAGGGTAGCTTGTTAGCAAATTTTCCCAGACCTGTTATCTTGTCCTTCACAGAGGCATGTAGGCTTCCCTTATCACTACCGCTTCAGACTGCCTTTAGCTGTTAGCTGACTGTTACACATTCTGTTTTGCAGCTACTGGCATTTTAGGTTGGTTAAAGTTCATCATGGAGGAGCTTTGGTTCACTTAGGCCTAGAGCAGGGGGGCTTCATCGACACTCGTGGTCTTCTACCCCCCCAAGTTACGTAGAGTTATGCCTAGTGACACCAACAAGAATGGGCGACAGGGGATGGATCAGTTGATGATTACCTGTTCTGTTCATTCCCTCTGGGGCACCTGGCACTGGCCACTGTTGGAAGACAGGATACTGAGCTAGATGGACCTTTGGTCTGACCCAGTATGGCTGTTCTAATGTTCTTCTTATGTACTTCTAACTCTGCTGGTGACTTATGCACTTTTTTACTGCTTTAAAAAAATCTAAACATTGATTTAACACTAAAATAATAAATATGAATATATGCTTAAGTTAATGTTATCTGTTCAACTCTTTGAACTAATGGAAATAAATATTTTATCTTTTTCTGTTATCTATTTTTAATTGACGTAATAGTGAGATTGAATGCCTAGTCTTTTTAAATTCTGATGATCTGAGTACCTATCTTGTATGTGAAGTGAGTAACCCAGAAAAATCTCACAACTGGGTGATTTCTTTTCACAGGAGGGAGCCAGGTCTGCAACATCAGAAGAATTTTAAGTTGTGGACTGGTTATGCTACGTCTGAGAAGCAAGCATACAGCACAGTCTCTCTGCACCATTTCTGGCTCTATCTTGTGCTATTTAGGGCCCAGTGCAGCAAAGAACTGAAGCACGTGTATCTTTACGCACAAAGTATTTCCATTGACTTCAGTGGAATTACTGCTTACTTGAAGATGCATATTTGCATCTCTGCTTTGCTGAATTGGAGCCTTAATGAGCCCCATGACTTTCCATCCTGAACTCACACAGTCATGGAAATAAATACATGTTTTTAAAAAGCATGCGAGCAAGAGCAAAAGACATTTTTTAACCTTTTGTGATTTTCTGTTGGTTTGTGTGACACAACCTTGATGTTCATTGGGAGCATCAGCCATGAGGATCTGGCAGTAACTTTGATCTCATTTATGTGAGTTTTACATCAATGGAACCATGCTGACTTCAGGGGAGTTATTACAGGTTTACACCAGTGAGAAAGAGGTTAGAATTAGGCTCCATATGCCTTACCCTTCTGTGTACAGAAAAAAATGCAAGCCATAGAAAATAAGTGTTTTTTTAAAGTAAAATAAATATCCAAAGCAGTGTTTGCATGGTTGCTGGCTTGAAATTTAGTTAAAATTAATAATAGACCAACTGAGGTTTTGTTGTTGAATGTGCTAAGAAGCCATTATTTCTCCTTATTTAATCAGATGGAAATGTTGAAACCATTTCAACATTTACACAGCTGCTGTTGCAGTTTGTTTAAATAGGTTAATTACAAACCATCATTATAAAAATCAATTCCTTTCAAATGTTATCTTTTCACTCTTTCATAGTCTTGTGACTGCTCAGAAGTGTTTTCCCCACTATGTTTTGACACTTGAATGTTAAATAGCGCATAGATCAGTTTGTTGTAAAGGTTTTGACTAGCGCTGTTTTTCAAGGGCAGCAATTCAATAGTTACAAGCCCAGTGTAGAGACAAAGTGAAAGGAGAAGTGGACCAGTCCTACTCTCATTGAACTCTATGGCAAAACTTCCATTGATTTTGACTGATCACTTCTGTTGTCTTTTATTTTTACTGAACGCAGTCAGTACGTACTAGGGATCACATCATGCAATGCAATGAGATCATAACTTTTGCAGGGGGTATAATAGAGTGAAACCAGATGTCGTATGACTGGATCCAGTCTGAACTTGATCTGCAACAGTATTATTATTTGTTTTTATTATGGTGGTGCCTAAAAGCTCCATTCATGGATTATGTACCTACAAGGCTAGGCTCTGCACAGACACATAACTAAGAGATAATACCTGCCCTGAGGAACTTAGTTGAAAATGTCTTCTATTAGTATTTATTTTTTGTATTGTGATAGTACCTACATGCCCCAACTGAGTCTCGGACCCCATTGTGCTAAGCATAGTAAGAGATAATGTAAGATTTTTGGACAGAGAATTACAGAAACAAGGCAAACAAAAAGCGGGAAGTGAAACAGAAGCATAGAGAGGTGAAGTGATTTGCCCAAGGTCACACAGCAGATCAGTGGCAGAGCTAGGAATAGACTCCAAGTGTGCTGTGTCCCAGGCCCAGTCTCTATCCACTGGACCATGGCACCTCTCAACATCTTTTTTTAAAATCACGAACTGTTCATCAACTAATTTGTAATCTTATAATTACTAATAATATAATTAGAGATCCAGAACCTATCATCTAGTCTAGGTATCGCTGGGCCTCAGGGACATTCAGCTAGTGGGTATAACATGAGGATCTGATGTTGGGTCTCCCAAATAAAAGAAGCCAAAACAAAGAACAGCTTTATTCCAGTGGGAAGTTTACACAGAGAAAGTTCAAGCATTCAGATCTACAGATCAGTGCTGGAGAATTTATATATGGCTCACTGCCCATAATACCTTCCCTCATAATTGTTTGTGCAGCCTGAATTCCCTACCGTAACTGTCTGGCAACAAGAAGGTGTAGGTGCCAGATGCTGCAGTGGATTTCAAGGAGAGGTAAGGAAAGACAGCAGTAAAACTAGCTGAACTGTTTTCAGTGAGCAAATTATTTGTGGAATTTAGCCCTTTCTCTGCAGCTACAAACAGGCTGTGGATTCTTTCAGTGTTCACAACTGTTTGATATATGCTTTAGGTGAACACACTTCAGCCTGTGGATTGTTTGTGTGCTATTCATTATCTGAGCTGTGTGATTGGTCACCAAAGTAAAAAGATATTGTTTCTACTCTCTGATTGGATGACCATATTTTTTGCAGTTTCTGGAGCTGATCCTCATTCCTACATAACTATTGATATTTGCTCAAGAACAAACATATTCATGGGAATAAGTGTTTACCCTGCACCTAGGGTGACCAGACAGCAAATGTGAAAAATTGGGGCGGGGTGGGGGATAATAGGAACCTATATAAGAAAAAGACCCCAAAATCCGGACTGTCCCTATAAAATCAGGACATCTGGTCACCCTACCTGCACCAACTGTGTAAACAAAATGGAGCCCTCCAAGTCTCCACAAACAATGGCTAAGAGGGTGCTGTGAATACTGTCACATTGCATTCACTGGTTTTATTTACACTAATGTTTGTGGGCAGATGTTTTACAGGATTTGCCAAGCTCAGCACCTTACAGCAGGCACACCGAACCCTGGATAATCAGATCCTAAGTTATTACAATAATGCGGCTTCTGTTGAAGTCATTCTGAGTTTTGCCTTGACTTTAATAGGATCAGGCCCAATCTCTCTGTGTGAAACAGGAGTGCCCAATAGTCATTTTAAAACAGATCTACACTGAACAAAACCTAAACTGGGACGGTTAGTGCCTCTGACTCACCTGTTCAGTAACTGGGAAAACTCAGCAAATTCTGTATTCCAAACTATCCATTTGTTTTTGTCTTCTTGCAGCTTTTAGTAGCACTCCACCTGTTCTTGGAACCCTGTTATGTATGCCGTAACGTGTGCCTTGGTTATCCTTATACATTTTTTGATTGCCTTAGATAAGCCAGCCAGGTTGTCTAGTCATAACTAGGAAAAACTAGATGCTCGAGATACTGGGGATCATGAACTTTTGGCTCTCAGCATCTTTGGGACTCCCGTGGGTCAGGAGTTGTCACTGCAATCAAGGAGCCAGATGATGATATTCCTGGCACAGTGCTTCACAGTAGCAGGCATTTTTAGGCACAGGGAGACTGGTAAAAGGTTGGTGTAGCCCATTCATTTGTGACTTCTTGCTCCAGGGGTGATCAGTCTCGGGGTGCTGGAATGTCAGTGTTCCCTCCACCCCCCAATGGCTTGTTGATCTGAAAGGCAAGGGCCCGTGGCCTTACCCTGGATTCTTCTGGCTTGTGATTCCAACTTACTCTGCCAAGGCCTACAGGCAAATCTGATATAAAATGTGTCTGGAATAACGTATTTGATCTAACAACAGCTAGGCTGCTGGTGGGCTGAGACCACTGACCATCGTGGTGACCAATATCGACTCATTCTTTCCCTGTAACTCCCCCATCTGTCTGTCTACATCCATTTGTTGTCTCTTGTCTTATAGTTAAATTGTAAGCTCTGTTCTGTTTGTACAGTGCCTACCACAATGGGGTCCTGGTCCATGACTAGGGTTCCTAGGTGCCATGATAATACAAATAAATAATAATGATAATGCAGACAGCAAGGCCCAGTTGGAGTTAGGTAATCCTTAGGCTAGCATCAGTTTGGAAAAGTCCCACTTATGCCATCACTCCCCCTCACATATATTTAGGGTTGAATGCTACATGCACAAAAAATTTGTGGTACCCCAAAAATATCATAAATGAAGAATACAAAATCAGATATGAGGAAGCTGACAGGGCCCCATCTGGGGGAAAATTCTTGAGCTAACACCTGTCCCCAACTTTCTGAAAGCAGAGCCTCAAATTCTATAAAAATAGCTGGTTGCAAAAACCCTAGCAAAAAACACCAACCACTCAACATTCATCCATGAGTAACATTAAACATTTCATTAAAGTATCATACTAACCTCTATAGGTAGGCCAATGAAACTGTGAAAATCCAGCAATGTTCTTAAAGTTAAATGATGCTAGCAGCTGAAATCACTGTCACTCATACACCAACATTTCAGTCTGCTAAAGGCTACTCGGGTAATTCTCAGTAAATGTAAATTGTTGATAATGTGCCAGTTAGTTTCTAGGGATTTCTGGGGTGAAATGAAATTTCTGAATTGCGCAGAAAGATCTGAAATGAATTTTTGGCATCTTATCTCAAGGACTGTGAGGCACAACATCTTAGCATCACAAATGCTTATCAGACATAAAAATCTTTGGCTATGTGGCCATGTTTCATGAAATTAAATGTAGCCAGTTAAATCTGGCAGCCAGTTAAAACTTGGGATTGTTCCCAGAATCATCTGAGGTTGGAACAATGCTAAGGAGAAATGAGACTGATCTTAAAATGACCCAAGGAAGAACTAAATGAGAACTCTTGAATAAACCCACCTGCTGAGTAAACTTTCTCCCTTTGACCTGCAAATAAAATATCAGAATACCAGCCACTTCCCCAACAACAATGAAACAATGAGCACACATGGTCAAGGCCGATGAAAGTATGGTAGTTTATTTGCATTTCTCTTTGCTAAAAGTGCGGTTTCTTACATGCACAGCATCCATGCTTTATTTCATTTAACACTTACACTGCAGTAGTGCCTATAAACTCCAATCAGGATCTTGGCCCCATAACCTCAGACACATATAAACGCAGGTTTCAGAGTGGTAGTCATGTTAGTCTGTATCAGCAAAAACAACGAGGAGTCCTTGTGGCATCTTAGAGACTAACTAAAACCCACTTCATGAGATGCATGGAGTGAAAAACACAGAAAGCAGTATAAATATTACAGTACATGAAAAGATGGGAGTAGCCTTACCAAGTGCGGGGGTCATTGCTAAATAAGGCTAATTCAGTTAAGGTGGAAGTGGCCTATTCTCAACAATTGACAAGAAGGGGTGAATATCAAAGGAGGAAAATTACTTTTGTGGTGCTAACAAGGCCAATGCAATCAAGGTGGATGTCACCCATTTCCAACAGTTGACAAGAAGGTGTGAGTATCAGCAGAGGAGAAAATTACATTTTGTAATGACCCATCCACTCCCAGTCTTTATTCAGGCCTAATTTGATGGTGTACAGTTTGCAAATTAATTCCAGTTCTGCAGTTTCTCATTGGAGTCTGTTTTTGAATTTTTGTTGTTGAAGAATTGCCACTTTTAAGTCTGTTATTGAGCGTCCAGAGAGATTGAAGTGTTCTCCTTACTGGTTTTTGAATGTTACAATTCTTGATGTCTGATTTGTGTCCATTTACTCTTTGCATAGAGACTGTCCAGTTTGGCCAATGTACATGGCAGAAGGGCATTGCTGGCACATGATGGCATATGTTGCATTGGTAGATGTGCAGGTGAACGAGCCCCTGATGGTGTGGCTGATGTGGTTAGGTCTTATGATGTTGTCCCTTGAATAGATATGTGGACAGAGTTGGCAACGGGGTCTGTTGAAGGAATTGGTTGCTGGGTTAGTGTTTTTGTTCTGTGGTGTGTAGTTGCTGGTGAGTATTTGCTTCAGGTTGGGGGGCTGTCTGTAAGTGAGGACTGGCCTGTCTCCAAAGGTCTGTGAGAGTGAGGGATTGTCCTTCAGGTTAGGTTGTAGATCATTGATGATGCACTGGAGAGGTTTTAGTTGGAGGCTGTAGGTGATGGCTAGTGGCGTCTGTTACTTTCTTTGTTGGGCCTGTCCTGTAGTAGGTGACTTCTGGGTACCCTTCTGGCTTAGTCAATCTGTTTCTTCACTTCACCAGGTGGGTATTGTAATTTTAAAAATGCTTGATAGAGATCCTCTGGGTGTTTGCCTCTGTCTGAGGGATTGGAGCAAACATGGTTGTATCTTAGAGCTTGGCTATAGACACTGGATCGTGTGATGTGGTCTGGATGGAAGCTGGAGGCATGTAGATAAGTATAGCTGTCAGTAGGTTTCCGGAATAGGGTGCAGTTATGTGCCCATTGCTTATTTGCACTGTAGTGTCCAGTAATAAACACATAGTAAGACACAGTCTCTGCCCTAAGGAGTTTACAGTCTAAGGCCTTGTCAACACTAGAAAGTTGTACCAGTATCACTATAATGGTATAATGAAACTTGGAAAACCCCTCCCCCTGGTGTGGATGTAGTTATACAGTACAGGAAGGGGAATAACTATACCAGTGTAAGGCACCTTTATGCAGGGATAACTGCATCCATGCTAGGACTTATATTGGTATAATTAGATGGATAAAAAAACCACACCCCTAATGAACATAGTTATAACTATACAACTTTCAAGTATAGACCAGGCTTAAGAATCTACTACCTTATTTTGTGAGCCTCTGAAATCTCAAACTAAACAGGGATAGTATCAGAGGGGTAGCCGTGTTAGTCTGGATCTGTAAAAGCAGCAAAGAATCCTGTGGCATCTTATAGACTAACATACGTTTTGCCGCATGAGCTTTCGTGGGTCAATATCCACTTCGTCGGATGCAAGGCTTTCGTGGGTGAATACCCACTTCGTCGGATGCACATCTTGCATCCGACGAAGTGGGTATTCACCCACGAAAGCTCATGCTGCAAAACGTCTGTTAGTCTATAAGGTGCCACAGGATTCTTTGCTGCTTTTAAACAGGGATAGACTACCTCAGTCCTTGTATGGGAAACCCTCAAAGAATATTTAAGTGCTGCAAGAAGTGATATTGGTGAGTCAGAAGGTGGCACTCTTTCCTCTGAAGCAACACTCCAGTCTTAAAACCCACATTTTAAGGGCCATTGTCCTGCAGTTCTTATTCAGCCAAGATGTAAAGACAAAACCCTGACCACTTTTGATGATGATATATCTCCTGGCACTTTTAATGTCTGTTTTGACCCAATTTTATCTTTGATAATTCCATTCTGCTTCCCTACATTTCCACTATAATTTCCATCAGACTATAGTAGTCTTTACTTTGCATGCTAAATTATTGTATAATATTGCTGTATTCTATTAAACAGCTACTGCATTGCAGGTCATGGTGATTCCAATTTCATTGTTAGGGGAAGGGATCTCTTCTTGTGAATTACTTCCATAAAGATGTGTTGGGAAATTAAATTAGTAACTTTTTGTAAAGTACTCTGAACTCATCGGCTGGAAGGCGCTCTGCACGTGCAAAATATTATGATCAATATAGCGTATTGTAGAAAAAAGCTTAGCACTCGCTCTTGTCCAAACCGCATGGTTTGCCCCTAAGTTTGCACTCACCATTGCTGTGAATCTGCAGTGAGTCAGAAGAGTATTCTGGTTATTGACATGCAAATAAGCACAAGGATCTTACTTGTTCATTAGGTACAAACATTGGGCCAAATCTTGATGTCTTTACCTCTAATTTGCTATTCGTTCTGTGTGATCAGTCACATCTTTGTGTTTCTGCTCCCTGACTGGATGGCTCTTAAAACCACAGAGACTGATTCTGTCACCTTTATCCACATTGAGGAACATTTCATTCTGCATAGAGTCCCACTGACTTTCAGGGGACAGTAGATTAAGGTGTTACTCTACATGCCTTGTCTATAGTTGAGACTGGTGGCCAGGAACCAGCGTGTCACTGTGCCAGTGCTAACTTAATTATACATTGCTTGAGTTTAACCAATTTTGAAACAAGAATTAACTGCATTAGTGCAAATCACAGCTATCCTTGTCTACAGGTGGCATTTACACTAGTGCCAATATTTAAATTGCTGGCCACTTGGTGCTGGAGAAGGGCTAATCCCAAGTATGGAGAAGGCATGGTGGTGTCGATATCAAACTCGAAGAGTTTAAAGATACCCGCTGTGATGGGGTGTATACCTCACACATGTGACAAAAAGATTAATTTCAGCCCAAGAGGCCAATTAACATACTGGGCTGAACCTATAGAGTGGGCCAGGCTCAATTAAAGATGAGAGCAAATGGGTGCAGATGGATGGTTAGTTTAAAGGCAGAGAATCTGGAACAGAAAGGGGACTGCAGGGAGAAGAACTCTTCAGACACTCTCTGGGACTAGAGAGTAGAGAGACCAAGCGGCAATGAGGCAGCCAAGGAAGAGAGTTGTCCCTGGGATCCTCTCTGGAATAGAAAGTGTGGCAAGGGGCCAGGAATGATATAGAGAGCAGCCACCAGAATGGATCAGGCTTTGGTAGGAAGCCCTGATAAAAGGGCAGGAACTGGATTTCCAGGTAGAAAGCCCTAGGAGCCATTTAAATGGGGGATAGAACAGGGGAAACTTGAGAGGGTGGAAGTTGGTTTAAATTTATACTTCTTGTTTTGAGATTTTGTTGGAGGATTCCAGGGAACAGCCCTGAGGGTTCTGGCTTTGAAAGGGGAGTGAATTTGGAGAGGTTGTGGGGAAGAAGGTCTGAGGAGCAAGACGAGGCAGGAAGAAGTCCAGGGAAGCAGCAGCAAGAAATTTTGTGGCGCAGATGTTGGCTGCTGGTTATAAGGTCCCTAGGCTGGGACATAGTGTAGAGGGAGGGCCCAGGATCCCCTGCTAGTCACTGATGAGGTGGCTTGAGGCTGGAGAAAGGGAAAAGGATAATGGAGAGCCCTGAGAGAAGGCTGTGAAGACCACAAGGCCCAGAGATGGGTCCAAAAACCTTGTTGTAAGGACATTTTGACTTTTATTTCTGGGACTCTGTTACTCCAGAAAGGGTGGACTTATATCATGACCCGGTAGGAGGGCTGATTTATGGGAAGAGAGACCACCGCAGACCTGGAATAGCTGTTTTTAAGAGGAACCATATTGTTGGGAAGGAGCCTGCTATATCATGCCAAGCTATGAGGGGTTGCTCTAGTGATCAGTTCACTCTCTCACATCCACCTAAACATCTCTGATGATGCTTTGCCCAAGTTTTCACATCCAAATGCGTATTTGCCAAATATTTTCAACATTTTCTTTCTACAAACATTCTGGTGAGCTATCACTCTGATGTTCCTGAAAATCAATAAAAGGATTGTGAAAGCTATTGAAATAAATTCACAGTTTTTATCCAAAAAAAGTTTGTTTGCAGTAGTCATCCAGCCCTAAGTGTAATAGTGAGCTGAACCTGCAAAATCCAAGCTATCAGGAGAAAACTTCCTCATGCAGCAAACTTCCTGCTTGTGGGATAGTCCACTGCTTGGGACTTCTGAAACTATTTGGTAAAAACACTAATTATTCCAGGAAACAGTTCTGCATTGGCAGGTAGATTATCTAAATAATAATACCAAACTTTTTTCAGCAGTAGATCTCAATGATCAAAGGACCAAAGAGCTACTTTCATTCTCTAATATCTGTGGTCCATATCCTGAAGTCATTTCTGAAAGCTCTCATTGTTTTCAGTTTTTGTCTAGGAATTTCAGAGTTTGGGCCAATGGGAGTTCTGTTGTGTAGAGACTGAGGGTACGTCTACACTACAAGACTATTTCAATTCATCTTAATTCGAATTTCTGGAATCGACCTAATGAAGTCGAAGTTGTGTATCCACAATAAATACACTAATTCGACTGTGTGAGTCCACAGTAACGGGCGAAGCATCGACTTTGGAAGCGGTGCACTGTGGGAAGCTATCCCACAGTTCCCGCACTCCCCGCCGCCCATTGGAATGCTGGGATTTCCCACCAATGCATGCTGGGGGGGGGGGAATTGTGTGGAGGGTGGTTTTGGGTAACTGTCATCATTGAACCGTCAATCACGCCCAGCATCCCTCCCTGAAAGCGCCAGCTGGCAATCTGTTCGTGCACTTTTCTTCTCAGTGACAGCGCGGGCGCCACAGCACTGCAAGCACGGATCCCGCTGCAGTTGTGGCCGCTGTCAGCTCCTCGCAACTTATCGTCCACCTCTTCCGCAGTCAGCTGCTGAGAAATTTGGCTAATTTTCAATGGTGCTGCGAGCAGTGGTGGACCATGGGGGACGTTTTACCAACATCAACGTCGGGTGGCCAGGCAAAGTTCATGACGCGCATGTTTTCAGGAACTCTGGTCTGCTTAGACACCTGCAGGAAGGTAGTTTCTTCCCAGACCACAAAATAACGCTTGGGATGTGCAGATGCCCATACTGATCTTAGGGGACCCAGCCTACCCGCTAATGCCCTGGCTCATCACGCCCTATGCAGGCACCTTGCACAGCGACAAGGAACTCTTCAAGTACCAGCGAGCAGCGAGCAGCGTGAACTGTGACTGTTCAGTTTCTTCACAGAGAAGCTGAACCTGCCCCGTTTCTTTACCAAGTTACTGTTGACTAGCCTCTGCAGTTACATACCCCATCCACCCCGCTTCCCCAACTTCTAACACACATTTAAAAATTAAAGTACGTGCTCCACTGTAGCTTTACAACGGTGTCTTTATTGATGACTTTGCGTTAAAGGGTTGAAACTGGGACGCACACTGTGCTGGGTAGGGTGTGTGGTCATATAAAGACCGCCTCTAAAGTCGAGGTTTGACATGCTCCCACTCCCAGACCGGTCAGCAGTGCCGGACTGGTTGTTTCAACGGATCCTGCCATCCCTCCTTTTTTGGACTCTGTGTGCAGGGGCTATGTGGCCTTGTTGCGGGGGAGGACGGATACAGATTTCTCTGCTGCTTGGCTCTGCGGTCCATTACAGGGACCGTTGCATGACATCTGTAACCCCCCTCCCCCGCTACAAATGCACGTACCACCCCCAACGACAGAAAACCTGCAAACCACCTCCCATACCAGCTAACCGCCTACTGACTGCACTGTGTGTGTGACATGCTGCTGATCCAGCCCCCGTCTCTGTACCCTGCTAAAGGTGACTGTCCTATGCATTACACTACCCCCTCAACCACCCAACGACCCACCCAAGACATCTAACACAGCGTTGTGTAAAAAACCATGACGGAAAAAGTAAGTAACAGAAAACTACTTTTAATAATCAACAACACAGTATGGGAAGGACTTTTCAAAATGTAGTGACTGATAGCTTTTGGGTAATTTAACACTGTCCTGTGGTGCAGTGACAATTTTTCACTGCCCCTGGTGACCCTCCTTCTTGTTATTTTTGATGAGGGGGGGATTGGAGTTTGAGGCGGGGGTAGGCGGTTGCAGATACAGTGCAGGGGGGCTCTGTCTTCCTGCCTGCGGTCCTGCAGAACATCGACAAGGCGCCTGAGCGTGTCCGTTTGCTCCCTCATTAGTCCAAGCAGCGTTTGAGTCGCCTGCTGGTCCTCCTGACGCCACCTGTCCTCCCGTTCGCAGAGTGAGCGGTGCTGCTGACTGAGGTTCTCCCTCCACTGGCTCTGCTGGTCCGCCTCGGCTCTGGAGCAGCCCATAAGTTCAGCAAACATCTCGTCCCTTGTCTTTTTCTTACGCCTTCTAGTTTGCGCCATCATCTGTGAGGGGCATGGTGCATCAGGTCGTGATACAGTTGCACCTGTGTGATGTCAAAAAGATAGTGAATTTCTTACAATGATACATTTTTTAAACAAAGAAACATAGTCTACTCATTGTCTGTGAACAAGAGTATGCACAACACCTGTCTCATGCGCACTCACTAATGGAAAGTTCGATTTCTTTGAATGCGCTTTCATTGCCTGGGGTATTGGGCTGCAGATCAGAGAACCTTTGCAGGAAAGAAGAATTCGTGTAGCAGCAAGGCATGGTAAGCCAAACACTTTTGGATTCATAGAAGTGAATGTACAGCTCTGTCCTCTTGATGCAGGCAATCCTGAAAGCATAAACTCGGCCCCTGTTGCACCCCCTCGCGGCTGTTCACTGGGAAAGATCCCTGTATGCTGCCACTCTGTAGACTGCAGCACGTGGCTGTTAAGTGAGGCTTCTTGTTATGCAAAGGAACAGTTAAGCGCTCCCATTACTAATAGTACCCCAATTACTCTAATTTCATGCAGGAGTGTGCGAGAGAGATCACCCTGAGGAAAGTCTCACGGGCAGAGAGAGCGCGCATGCTGGAAGAAAGCCACCACAACCCAGGGGCCTACTCTGCCATGCTCGTGAGGGCAATGGTCCCGGAGTTCCAGCTTATAGCATGGAAAGGCAAAGTGTGCTACCTCGGGGCACACGATAAGCTAGCTCTGCCAAGGAACCTCCTGCATAGACTTTCAGATTACCTCCAGGAGAGTTTCCTGGAGATATCTTATGAAGATAAAAGTTCCATCCCCCTGTATGTAGACCTTCTGTTCTCCTAATGTCTCTCCCTGTTTAATTACTAAAAAAAATGTTAACTCGTTGTTCTTAGCTGCTTTTAATAAATAAATGTTAACTTGTTTAAAGCACTTACGGACTGATCCTTCTCCCGATTCAGGGTCCGTGGTAACGGCTGGGGAGGGTTGGTAGGGGATCTCAGTGAGGGTGAGGAAGAGATCCTGGCTGTCGGGGAAAGCGCCGTCGACTGCCTCGTCCTCCTCATCTTCCCCGTCCACGAACATCTCCGAGGAACAGTCCGTCGACACTATCCCATCCTCAGAGTCCACGCACACTGGTGGGGCAGTGGTGGCAGACCCACCGAGAATGGCATGCAGTGCCTCGTAGAAGCGGCATGTCTGGGGCTGGGCTCCGGAGCGTCCGTTTGCCGTTCTGAGTTTCTGGTAGCCTTGTCTCAGCTCCTTGACTTTCACGCGGCACTGCATTGCATCCCGGCTGTATCCTCTGTCTCCCATGGCTTTGGAGACCTTCTCGAAGGTCTTTGCATTCCGTTTGCTGGAGCGCAGCTCCGAAAGCACAGACACATCGCCCCAGACAGCAATCAGATCCGAGACTTCCCGGTCAGTCCATGCTGGGGACCTCTTTCTAGTCTGAGATTGCCTGGACTCCTCTGCTGGAGAGCTCTGCATCGTTGCCGGTGCTGCTGAGCTCGCCCCGATGAGCAACCAGGAAATGTGATTCAAACTGTCCATACAGGAAAAGGAATTCAAATTTTCCCGGGGCATTTCCTGTGCGGCTGGTCAGAGCATCCAAGCTCCGACTGGCGTCCAGAGCGTCAACAGAGTGTTGCACTGTGGGATAGCTCCCGGAGGTAGTAAGTTCGATTTGCATCCACACCTAGCCTAATTCGACATAGCCATGTCGAATTTAGCGCTACTCCCCTTGTCGAGGTGGAGTACCGAAGTCGAACTAAGGAGCCCTCTATGTCGAATTAAATGGCTTCCTGGTGTGGACGGGTGCACGCTTAATTCGATTTAACGCTGCTAAATTCGATTTAAAGAGCTAGTGTGGACCAGCCCTGAGTAAAACTGAGTCAAGTCTGCAGAAGTGGATGCTGTGGTTTGAGGTATTAGCTTGTATGATAGTACATTTTTACTCCTGGGGAAATTCTGACCCTTTGTTTCCTATCTTTTAACCAGTTACCAATCCATGAAAGAACCTTCCCTCTTATCCCATGACTGCTTATTTTGCTTAAGAGCCTTTGCTGAGGGACCTTGTCAAAGGCTTTCTAAAAACCTAAATACACTATATCCACTGGATCTCCTTTGTCTGCATGCTTGTTGACCCCCTCAAAGAATTCTAGTAGATTGGTGAGGCATGATTTCCCTGTACAAAAACCATGTTGACTATTTCCCAACAAATTATGTTCATCTATGTGTTTGACAATTTTGTTCTTTCCAATAGTTTCAACCAATTTGCCCGGTACTGAAGTGAGGCTTACTGGCCTGTAGTTGCCAGGGTCACCTCTGGAGCCCTTTTTAAAAATTGGCATCACATTAGCTATCCTCCAGTCATTTGGTACAGAAGCTGATTTAAATGATAGGTTACAGATGAGAGTTAGTAGTCCTGCAATTTCACATTTGAGTTCCTTCAGGGTGAATACCATCAGGTCCTGGAGACTTATTACTGTTTAGTTTATCAATTTGTTCCAAAACCTCCTCTAATGTCACCTCAATTTGGGGCAGTTCCTCAGATCTGTCACCCAAAAAGAATGGCTTGGGTTTGGGAATCTCCCTCACATCCTCAACAGTGAAGACCGATGCAAAAAATTCATGTAGTTTCTCCGCAATGGCCTTATTGTCTTTGAGTGCGCCTTTAGCATCTCGATCGTCCAGTGGCTGCACTGGTTGTTTAGCAGGCTTTTTGCTTCTGATGTATTTATAAAAAATTTTGCTATTACTTTTGGAGTCTTTGGCTAGCTGTTTTCCACATTTTTTTTTTTTTTGGTCTTTCTAATTATATTTTTATACTTCATTTGCCAGAGTTTATGCTCTTTTCTATTTTCCTCATTAGGATTTATCTTCCACTTTTTAAAGAATGCCTCTTTGCCTCCCACTGCTTCTTTTACTTTGTTGTTTAACCACGGTGGCTCTTTTTCGGTTCTCTTACTAGGTTTTTTAAATTGGGGTATACATTTAAGTTGAGCCTCTATTATGATGTCTTTAAAAAGTTTCCATACAGCTTGCCAGCTGGTGGCAATTACAGCTGGGAATTGGTTGGAGAAGAAGAATATAGTGAAGCTTGATGCAGGTTGTTAACAAGGTACTCTGTCACTGTGCTATCTTGAGGCATTTTTGTTGTCACTATTTTCTTATTGTTCTGATCCAGCTGAAGTCCCAGTTAAAAAAGTATATTTGGCTTATAGGATTTTGGGTGACCAAAAGGACACAACCTATCCCAAAGACTTTATAATCTATTTTATATTTATTTGGGGATATACATACTGAAAAAGGGTGCTGATTAATCATAACTAGCTAACACATTTTCATGACTAGCCCTTGTCTACATCAAGGGCTAAGTCACATTTTAAATTATATTAATTAAAACATGTTAATACTCTTTCTAATATGATACTTTTTCCAGTGTAGACATGGCCAATGGCAAGGAAGGAATGGGAAGAGGAAGGATAAAGCAGTGGTTCTCAACCAGGGTTACGCGTACCCCTGGGGGTATGCAGAGGTCTTCCTGAGGATACGTCAACTCATCTTGATAAATGTTTCTCAACCTGGGGATCATGATCAGGACAGGTTTAAGGGGGGTCACAAGTGCAGGACCGGTGTTAGGGGGTGGCAAGTAGGGCAATTGCCTGAGGCCCCACACCACAGGGGGCCCCACAAAGCTAAGTTACAGGCTTCAGCCCCAGGTTGCAGGGCTCAGGCTTGAGCCCCAAGTGAGGTACTCAGGCTTCAGACTCCTGAAAGGGGTACAGTAGACAGGGAAGTTTGAAAACCACTGGGATAAAGGTTCCAGCATACGATCAGGTAGTTATTCAGTAAAGGCATGTGTGTATCTTGGTGATTTTCTAAATCAAAACATAGGCATACTGTTAGGGGGCTTATTCCTTCACCCTCTCACTTCCCTGGTCCTTCTTGCATGAACAGAGAGAAACAATACTCAAAGTCCAAAGGCGCAAACAATTTGATGTTTATTGGAGTGAACTTCCAGCAAGCATGATTCCAGTTTCCTTCCTTAGTGTCCCCCTTCCCAGCTCTGACACCACAGAGTCTTGCCTGTGTCCCTGTTCCTGTTCCCATCCCCTGTTCCCATTCCCCCTTTAGCAAAATATGATCCCAATTCCCCCATCCCCAGTCCCTGTTCCCATTCCCCCCCCGCCCCACTTCCTGATTGACTGCAGACTATATAGTAAAACCTGAGTTTTGCTTAACTATTCTTTAACCAATCATTTTACTGAAATTTAACTAACTAATCCTAACATATTGTAACATGGTTATTTAACCAATTATATTTCACCACCTTCATTGGTTTACACCCAACAAAATTAATTATACAGCAGACAGAAACAATTACAGAACCAGACAGAGACCATGCAAATAAACATACAAAACAATACAGAAGTGAGGATTTCACAACGACATCTATACAGACATAAGGGTTTTCCAGCTGTGTCTATTGATGAGTTCTTGCCAGACAGGATGCTATCTTCTAGGCTCTTCCGTTTCTCTGGAGGTGATAGAAATATCAGGGCAGGATTGTATTCCTAATAGCCCAATAGCACCTTATTTCAATGTGACTAGTTTGCAATGTGAGGATGTGACCATACACTTCCCAGCTTATGGCTGCCTAACTACATCTTAGCTGAAGGCCTTAGCCTGTCACAGTAAGAGAAGGCCATTCCACAGACAGAATCTTTGATTCTTTCTTTTATACCTCTATAACTAGCTAAGTGATAAGAATACACCTAAATTCTTAAAGTATTGCAGACAGGCCTGAATATCTATATCCTAACATACTATAGACATGATGCAATAATAACACTCACCTCCAGGGGGGAGAGGGTAGTTTACTTTTCATGCCCATTCAATCATTGGTGTTTCTATTGAGAGTACTAACAAAGATGTCAGTTCTGGTGGTGGTAGCAGTCTGGTGATGAAGGCATGTGTTTACTATGTACTGGATTGGGAACCACCAGGCTCAGTTCACACATTTTGATGAATAACAATCAGATAGTAAGAAGTTTTGTTCGATACCTATCCAAGCTGAATTTGAACCAGTGACCTAGAGGTTAAAAACTCTGCATCTCACTGCCATTCTCTTGAGCCACCCAGCATCTTCTCAATAAGTTTTAAAACTTACTTTTTAAATTGTTTGAAATATACACTTTACAGAAAACCCATATGCAGGGATTAAGGGAGGGGGAGGGAAGGAGTACCATGCCAAAGTCTCTTTCTAATTCTGCAGCACTTTCTCCATATTTCTGGCAGCCAAGGATGACATTGTAATGCCAGTTCCACCACCATGGGGCCACTTCCCACGGGGATTGATACACACTATGCATCTTAACCGTCATATTGAAGGAATCAGGGCTCACAGGAACAACATTTCAGAGGAGATGTCTCCTGCTGGCATCTAGTTCTTCCCTTTTTGGCCAAATACATAAGAACGGCCATACTGGGTCAGACCAAAGGTCCATCTAGCCCAGTATCCTGTCTTCAGACAGTGGCCAGTGCCCGGTGCCCCAGAGAGAATTAACATAACAGTAATAATCAAGTGATCCATCCTCTGTCGCCCATTCCCAGCTTCTGGCAAATGCTTTAAGTGTGCATGGCTATTGTACTCTACTGACAATTAGGGCTTCTGGTTTGGTGGAATTATTAAGTTTGGGAGGGGGAATAATTTTTAGCAATTTTTGAGTCTAGATGTCCAAAAATTGGGGTTTTAGGGGTGTCAGTTTGGAGCAACTACACCTGTATTTTCCTGCTATGATCCCTTGAGGGCACCCACTCTAGGCTCCCAGCTCCTCAGCCATCACATCTCTTGGCTGCACTCAAGTCTCTCTCCCTCCTGACTGGCGTTTTTTCCAGGTTGCATGGTTCCCTGCCTACACAAGGATGTTCCCCAGGGCCGCCCAGAGGGGGGGGGCAAAGGGGGCAATTTGCCCCGGGCCCCGGGCTCCGCAGGGGCCCCCAAGAGAACAGCGGAGGCTCCCGCCTCCGCCCCTCTCCTGGAGCCTCAGCGCTTGATGTCTCCGGCGGAGCCCCTGAGCCCCGCCCTGCTCAGAGCCGCGTGGTGAGGGGGTGGGGCTGGGAGCTCAGCTCCCTCCGCTCGGCGTGGAGCTCCCAGCCCCGCCCCCTCACTACGCGGCTCTGAGCGGGACGGGGCTCAGGCCCCGCCGGCCGCACGCTGCGGCTGTTCCGGCGAGGCGCTGAGACGCCGGGCGAGGAGGGAGCCGGGGGTAAGAGGCTGGGGCCGGGGCGGGGGGGAAGCGGGACCCGCCGCCGAAGCACAGCCCGGTCTTCGGCGGCGGGGGGCCCCTTCCGTTCCGGGACCCGCTGCCGAAGTGCCCCGAAGACCCGCGGCGGGGACCCCCCACCCCGCCGAATTACCGCCAAAGACCGGGCTGCACTTCAGCGGCGGGTCCCGCTTCGGCGGTAATTCGGCGGCGGGGGGGCCCCCCGCCGCAGGTCTTGGGGCACTTCGGCAGCGGGTCCCGGAACGGAAGGGCCCCCCGCCGCCAAAGACCCCGGGCCCCCGGAATCCTCTGGGCGGCCCTGATGTTCCCAGCAAGTCAGACTGCCTAAACAGGGCAGCATTTGCACTTTTTTTCCTCTTTGAAGGATTAGGAACAGCGTAATTGCAAGTTATATAGGTTATCACCCAGATCTGTATGAGCAAGCACATTTATTCTTAAGGCAAAAGCACTACAGAGAAAACATAAAAGTGTGAAAGTCTCTATATGCTGAAAGCTTACCCAAGGTCATCAGTCTTATAGGGCCTTAGTAAGCGAGAGTCCTTCCAACCCTTCCCAGGAAGGACTGGGCCTTCCCTTGGACAGACAGCCCTGTCCGTGGGCTGGGTCAGAAAGAAGGCCCTGAGTCAGTTTAAACTCAGGCTATTTATACCAAAAATCTTTTTTGGGGGTGAGGGGGTCTGTTGGTGTTTGGAGAACCCAGTTTGAACTAGTATATGAGAGCCTCTACAGATTGTGATACCTCTCCAGAGGAATTCCAACCTGAGTGAATTTGCCTGGCCACCCCTCTTCTCCCCCCTCCCCCCCACACCATTTGTAGTTCCTGGAGGAACTGTGGTCATCCTCTCACATGGGATTACATAGAATCTCTGGCCTGCAATGATACCTAAATTAACACAGTCACATCTCCCAGGAATACAGCAGGAAATTGCTATATATGTCACATGTGGCTTTCTCTTTGTATATACTGTAATGAGTAATCTCTTTGTAAAGTTCCCCAGTGCACTTTAACTGTAATATTGTTTCAAATAGTACTATGTTAAAGCACAGGAGGGAATCTTTAAGTGTGCACCACACGCGCTACATGGAACAATTAAGATGCAACACTTTAGTGAGCTTTTCTAGTGTTTATTGGATAAACATTTTTTTTTAAATTGGGGGTGACTTTATTTGTGTTCCAGTTAAAACCAACAATCAGAAACCCTACTGATAATGGGTGAGCACTGCAGCCGCTTTAAAATGCCACACATCTAGATGACATGCTTAACAAGTACTACTGTATACCATTGGTGATGCTATAAAAGGTCCTTTATACAACTCTCAAGGAGCTGAATGTCAATCAGGGCTGATAAAGATCACTTACTGGAAATGGCTGCTTCCAAGTCAGAACTTCCCAGATAATTTGTTAGATTAAATTTTCTAATTAGACTGATAAGTCCCATCCTTCTCCTTGTTCTGTGTGAAGAAATGAAAAATGATCAAATCACTAATCAGGTTTAATGAGAAAATTAGACAGAATGTACATAGCTGTGTGTACACATTTGATGTACTTTATCCCCCAGTGATTTATCTAAAGGCAATTAGACAGAGAAACATTTAGTTCTTGGAGGCTGTTTTCCTCCCTGGATGACAGCGACAAGGTTCAGTGCTGTTCACTGAGATCACAAAGATCCTTGCTTGTCTGTGACTCCAAAGCTTTAGTGCATCTTTGGTGGTATAATTTGTCCCCTATCTGCCCAATCAGATTGGAAGTTAAAACTGAGAGTCAGGGTGGTGGCTTCAGAAGAGGTGAGTCGAAACAAGTACCACAGAGATAAAATTTCTACAACTTTGTGCAAATTCAAAGTTTAGAATCAGATTCTGTGTCTCAGTTCCTTTTCTATATTGCTCTGAATCAAATCCACAGATCCCAGCATCCGTGAAGTTCAGGGGCAGATTTCAAACTCCAGATTCAGGTTCTGTAGCTTGTGCCTATCTATAGACGGAAGCCAAGAGAAATAAAGCACCATTGTTACTAACTGATCCAAAATATGTCACATGTAACTAAAGCTAAGTTAGTCAAAGAACATCGTCATCAAATAAAGATCTTATCTATCAAACAAATCAGTGTTGCAAAAGAGAGAGTCATTGAAATGGCCAAGTTAATTAAAACACTGAGGTAACTAACCTGGTGACCCTCCAACCAAATTTTAATAAAAGGATCTCGCAAACTTTCTCTCTCAGTCAACAATACATGTGACATCCCCTGGGTAAAATAATTTCCCTTATTCCCCAAATCCATCAATTCTATCTAAACCACCTCCATTATTCTCGCCAAAAATTCCTTGATTCCATACTCCTCTCATACATAGCTTAATTCATCAGTCCTTCAGACAAACCATTCTTCCCCTTTACCAGCTCCTCAGTTACAATGATTTAACATTTACATTCTGTCCAAGCCCAAAGCAGATACAATTAAGTTTCTGTAGGTTTTTATCCATCCTGGCATCTGTTCCTCACAGCAGTAGTGGCAGTAGGTGGGTTATCCTGCAACCTCTGAGCTTTAGAGGCAATTCCTTGGGTAGGGATTGTGTCCACTCTGTCAGTTACAGTGTTGGGTCCCCTCTGGTTCTTGAGGTATCTCTCCCCAACTGTTGGAGGTTCCCAAGGTGAGGTGGGGGGTGATGTGGATTTCAAAGATGTTACATATTTTAGCTTTGTTACTGTCACTATTTTCCTTTAGATTTTTGCCTAGGATGGAAACACAGGTCAATAGATGAAGAGTTTTCCATATCAACTTTGGGTTTTGGAAGACTACATAACCTATTGCATATTTTAAAGGGGTTGATAGGTTTGCATCTCTGAAGTCCTCCTCCTCCCTCTTCTTTATTCTCAGCACATGGGGTGTCCATCTGTTTCCACTATTTATTTCAGTCTTGTGCTGGTCTGTTCAGGCTTCTGATGTCATGTTGATGGATTTGGCTTCTTTCTCTATTCTTTTGCATAATGTTTCTGTACAGATGCCCTTTTTTGCCAGGAGGTGTCCATATTATCACTTGCCATGGAAGTTGTGTTGGTTCCATTCTTAAAGCATGTCCTAAACATGTCCATCATTGTCTTCTGACCATATTTGATGCTGTAGATTGGTTTGCTCTTCTTAGAATTTCTGATGTTTCAAGAAACTCTTTACAATGCATTTGGAAGATCTTCAACGGGCATTTATTTTAGAATGAGTTGATCTTCTTATCAATTTCTGATATAGATTTCCATGACTTTGCTCCATAAAGGAAGACAGACGTGATACTGGTGTTAAAAATTTGTATTTTTGTGTCAGTGCCAGTCATACTATTTTTCCAAAGCTTTCCAGGTTTATGAAAATGGTTTGCTGCTTTTGATATTCATTGTTTGACATTTAGTATGGTTTCACCCTCATTGTACATCACACTTCCTAGACTCCCTAGGTAAAGTGACTTGCTACTTATAGAGTTTTTTCATCCACACTTCTGGTTACTTTTGGGACATTAATAGCCATATATTTTGTCTTCCCCTTGTTGATAAACAAACCAGCTTGTTTTGCTGTATCTGCCAAAAGCTTCTCTGAAGTAGGCATTGATAATTTCCATTAGCAGTAAACACAATTCTTCAGTTGTTTTCATCAGCCAGGAGTGGTGCAGACCTGTTTTGCAAGTGTTGGCTTAAATATTTCTATGGAGTGTTTTAGAGCTTCATCATATACAATGGCACCAAAGTCTGTCAGATGTGGTAGGGTTGATTAACTCCATCTGGCCCATTTAGGAGTTTTCTGGCTTGATGATTTCATCTCAAGTTTGGTTGAGCATTTCCCTGAAATAGCATGAAAGCTTTTCACAGCAGTCAGTGTTGGGAACTGATGTTTGGATTATGCCATCTGTAAATTTGCCATTGAAAACTGTCCGTTGTGATGTTTGCAGTAGTGATGACAAAGGAGGAGCAGGTTCTCTTTGCTGCCATTACTGCAGTGGCATAGTCCTGGAGAATGATTTGTTCTGTTGATTGTTGGATCTAGAGAGGGTTTTGCACCATTCATGTTCAGTTCTGTCTGTGTGGTTCATCTGATGTAGTTCACCAGTTAACTATGGTGATCTTTGTAGTTGTTGCAGGGGAGGTTATGACTTGGGACAAACGTGTTGATGCATTGGTTAAAATAAGAGTGGAAGCTTGATAATTCTGACTGATCTCTTGGGTATTAATATGTGTTAAAAACATCTTTTTATTATTTAAACATATATGGTATAATAGTGCTTAGAGGCCCCAACTGAAAGATCAGGGCTTCGTTGTGCTAGGCACTGTACAAATGCTTGGTAAGGCGTTCCCTGCCGCCAAGAGCTTGCACTCTAAATAAACCAGGCAGACAAAGGGGAAACATAAGGGAAATAATTTATTTGCCCAAGGTCACATAGCAGGCCTGTGGCAGAGCTGGGATTAGAATCCTTGTCTCTTGTTTCCTCAACCATTGTACTGTCCACTAGCCCATGCTGCCATGAATGGACCAATTAAGGACTATTTAAAAGGTGTTTCTGTTCCTAAGATGGCCCCTATCCATCCAAAAAAAAAAAAGGACATGTAGGGGCATGTTCCTGTTGCTTTTACCCCTCCATTCCCTAAATCGCATTGTTTAGACTTGATCAAACTGAAAAATATGTACTGATGGAAAAATCCTGGTGTCCCACTATTTCCTGGCAGGTCTAGAAGGTGCAGTATTACACATGCCAGTGCTGGCCTATGCCAGTGCTCACACCATGACTAGCTCTGGTGGCTCTGAAATGGAATCAGAAAATCTGCGGCGTGGTCACGGCTGAATAGCTTCTCTAGGCAAGTTAGGTAAACATGCACCTGTTCCGGACCAAGCCTGATGGGAAATCTCAGTTTATTCTGCGTTTTGTGCAATTCTGAGCATTGTGTTGCATTTTTTTAAATATTGTCAATAGATTTTTTTGAAAATATACTTGTAGTGAAAACCTAGGAACATACTTTTCATGTTCTTTTTGAAGAAGTGCAGCACAATAAATTAAGCACAATGTTTTGCATCCATGTAGAGTCTGACATGAACTCAGGAACAAACTTTGATTACAAAAGCTCTTGCATCCTTTTTTTTTTAATTTTAGGTCTTCTCAAAGTATTTCTGTTGTATTGATAGAAACCTGTGGGGACCAACACTGGCTGCAATAAGGGCCAGCACAAGGTTCACTGGGACAGCACTTGTGCAGGTGTTGCTGTGCTGCACAAAAGGTCTCTGCAAAGACCAGCACCTGGGAGGCCATGTAAGAAGTGGACCTAGAAGAGCTAGGGCTGGGCCAGAGAACAGCTGACAGATTCTTTTTTCCATGGGCCCATTGAGCCCTGGGTTGGGGCGAGATTTCACATCCCCAAAGAAGTCTGCACTCCGCACACATGTAACTCAGTCACTCTAGTCTTCATGCTGTTGTGGATTTCACCCTTAGGGATCTTGACTATTTGCCAGAGGTCATGTAGCCTAGTGGAGTAAAAGCCTAGTTCACCATTATTCTGCGGCCCCTTTGCATCGGCTGCAAAGCAGCCAGGCAGGCTTTCGAGAAATGCTCTCGGCACAAGAGGCCCTCTGAGGAAACTGAAAATCTGGCTCTGCCCTGCCCACTTCCTTTTTGGCCTGGCAGCTTTCCCTGGCCCAGGGAGTATTTGGGAGCAGGCAGGAGGCATATGGGGGATAGGAGAGGGGAGTGTCCTGAGCAGTCTTATGTATTGGCAACTTTGTCAACTGCTGCAAAGACTCATGAAAACCATTGCAGCAGAAGTACAAGTTACAGCAACCCACACGGTTGCCCTAATCTGTGCCAGTGTTCAAACCAGCCCCTAGCAATGCAGAACTAGGGAGACACAAACTCCCTAGTTCCAGGGTCAGACTCAATGCATTCCTCCACCCCAAGTGCTATTGCCTATTTTAATTGCATTAGGTTCAAATGCTGTTTGTATTTTTAATAACATTGTTATTGATTGTCTCCAGATCAGTGTATTCGAAGATTTAATCCCGCTTTACTAAAGAAAAATGTAATGTCTGATCCAAGATATTTCATGTGTTTAAAAAAATTAGAAAACGAATAGATGAGCCATATTTCAATGTGATATCTATTCACACTCAAGATAAGGATTATCCATTTAACATTGTCAAATTAATTAGGGATAACTTGTTCCCTGCTCTCTTTTGTTTGGAGCTCCCTTTGGGAATAACATTTACTATATATAATTTATATTGGAGTATCTTTATGCATCCTTATGGATTCAAAGTAAAACTTTAGCCCCATTGAAGTCAACAGCAAAACTCCCACTGACTTCAGTGGGGCTAAGATTTCACCCTCAGTTTTGTTGTGTTTGTGGCTTTGGCCAAATGATAGAGTGGATAATATTTAGACTTAAATAGCCCTTTTCATTCTGAGGGATCCCAAAGTTCTTCATAATACAATTCAGCACTACTGAAATGGGGCTGCCTCTGGAGTGGGAGGCAGCTGCCAAGCAGACAAATGAGGCACAGTACAACACTGTGGGTGGAAAATACCTGGATTAATTCAGTGCCGTGGGGTCAATGAAGTCCACATAAAACAGACAGGACCTTCATTTATAAACACCCATATGAAATACTCCCACTCAGTAAGCTTCCAGACACTATTTATCCACTGCAGAAGGATGAAGGACTGAGTACATGCTGCTGAGATTTTAACCGGATGATTTAAGCAGCAGTAAGTATAAGCAGCAAAGAGTCCTGTGGCACCTTATAGACTAACAGACGTTTTGGAGCATGAGCTTTCATGGGTGAATACCCACTAAAGAAAGTATGTTTCAATACCTGGCCGCTAAGTCTTACCTTGTGCCTGACACAGGGAGTGCAATGGATATGCCATTAGTAGACCAACACTGCTACCTCACAGTATTAGCTGGCAGCATGCACAGAGTTTAATATTTCTGTCCTTGGGTCTGTTTTCCTTTGGATGTCATATTTTGAATATCAAAGGGAGGTTGAGGAGTCCAACAAAAGGCAGTAAAATGATAATTTAATATATTCCACTCCTGGCTGGATTTTTGTAAGGAGAAGTGTAGTGTTATGAACCAGGCCAATTCTGATGGTGCACAACAATTCACACACTGAGCAAAGATGTAAAAAAAAAGCAACAAAACTTTCTGGCTTTATTGCTATTTCTGGCCAGTGCCAGTATAAATGATGATGAACATTTCTATTGACATGAAGAAGGAAACATTTATAAATCCTCCAAGAAGGATTTGTGAGGAGCAGATACATGACAAGGCTCAGCTGAATACTTAGACTCCTGCCAGCAGCTGTGAATACAAAGTAACATTCCAGACTCTGCCACCATAATCAAGTATTTACATGTCACTGCATGTGACACAGGTGTTATAAATCTAGTTCAGCATCCTGTACCAAGGGCTCACCATGTCTGCTCTCAGAACTCTGGCCTGCTCACAAAGTTTTGAATTTTTCTCCTTCCTGTAGGGTTTTACTTGCCTGCATACGATGAATTAGAGAAATGTCACTTCTAAGCTAACTGTGTTCAAACAATCCACATTCTTTTCATGGTGTTCCAGTATTGGGTTGTGGGAGCTCATCTATTGGGTTAGTCCATTTCCCCTTCTCATGGAGCAGGTATCCAGCACTTCCTTCAGATAAGGGGGTCTGCATCGAAACAATAACCCACTCAACAAAGCAATAACCCACTCACTTTAAAGATTTCTCTGATAGGTTAGTTCTGGCATCCAAAAGTTTATAAGTATGGGACACTTCCACACTGCGTCCTTCTGAGGGCTGTGCAGAAACTATGAGATCCCTGTTAGGTCTGAGGTAACGACTGCCTTGTGTGTAACATTGGCAGGTATAGGTGAGACTGTCTAAGAAGTCTCTGCTCATGAAGAAATGGCCTGAGCTGGCTGTAAACTGACATATTTTAGAGCTTGTCTTCACTACAGGGGAGATCAACGCTGCTGCAATTGATGACTCACTAAATCAATGGCAGAGCACTCTCTGGTCAACCCCAGTTACTCCACCTCTCTGATAAGAGTAAGGGAAGTCGACCAGAGAGCATCTCCCATCTACACAGTGCAGTGAAGACACCAGGGTAAGTTGACCTAAGCTATGTCAACTCCGGCTACATTATTCACATAGCTGGAGTAGCGTAACTTAAGTTGACTTACCCCAGTAGTGAAGACAAGCCTGTAGTTCTAGAGTTGGGCTGGTACCATCCATACTGTCACTGCTTGGCATGATTCTATACATTTGTGTTTTAATTCAGAAGTGTTCATTTCAATTCCTTTCAAAACACAGAAGAATCAATGAGGAAAATTGTGAGGAAAAATATTTTGAAGCTTCAAAGATATTTTTGAACAGGAAGTACCAGCCAAATTTTAAAACATTTGAAGGACAAGAGTCTTTTGCTCGCATTTTCAGATAAGCCCAGAAGTGTATATCTAAACAGAAGGCTTTTTAAAAAAAATAACAGTTAATCCATATGTATTTTTCAGCCAGCATTTGGCTGCTCTCCAGCCATTCAAGCAAGTATTCAATCATACAAATATCCTAGTTCCACTAAGCTCTATAAAGTCAATATTATTTACTCTATTTCAGGCCAAGCTTCAGTAAGAAGTTACATCATTGTGTTCGTGCATTCCACATAGTACAATCGTTATTACCCTAAGACACTTCAAAGCAGTTTTCTTATCTTAACAGTCACATGTTAGCACTCTCCTTTTCAGTTGGAAAAATGCCTTCTGAATGTGGGGCAATGTTCAGCAGTGGTAGCCAGGTGGATAAAGCAGCAGTACCATAGCCAATAATTTTGCCCCAGATCTGACCTACCTTAAAACTGTAATAATTTGATGGCAAATGGGCACTGAAATCTAAGTGGATATATTTGAACATGCCTATCTCTGTAACTGAAACGTTTTGAAACAGGCACTTGTTCATGAAGGGACAGACAAAGGTGGTGTAAGTAACATGTAGGGGGCACCAATTTCTTGGCTCTCTCTTTCCACCTCTCTCCTTGGCTTCCTACTGTATGTAAAACTCTGTGGGCGGGGACTAACTCTTACTCTGTGTCTGCCCAGTGCCTAATACAGTGAGGCCCCCTTCTCTGTTGGCCCCGCCCCCAAAGCACTACTCTGATAAATAATAGTAATGAATCTTCCTCAGACCCAGAATCCTTTCCTAGGAAACTGCTCTCCCCACCTACATTTCTTTGGACCTGTGGCAGCTAAGATTACAGAGAATGATCACATGGCTATTCAGCTGAAAGTCATGGGATACCATGTGCAGTGGCCAGGGTCATATTTCCCTACTCTGTCCCTGTGCACCAAATCAGTGCTTTTTTACGTCTTCTCTCCACATACTACAGCAGCAGTTAACTAACACATACCAACACCATCCCCAGGCCTGTGTTACTGAGCTTATCACTGATGTTTACACACAGAAAATGACACACAAAAGAAATTCATTAATTGTCAGTAATGACCAGGGGTTCTGTGGCAAACTATTGAATTTTTGAGAATTAGTTAATAAATGAACCAAATCAGTAAAGATGCGGCATCAAAGAATGTACTTTGTATTTTCAGGGCTGGATCCTGCACACTCAGATTGTGGAACTCCCATTGACTTCAATGGGACTTTTCCTATGTGAAGGGCTTTTCAGATGAGGATGTTATTTTGATAAGTGCAGTTTAGATTTATTTAGTTTTGTATTACTTGCATTATAGTAGGCCCTTTGAACCCCAACTGAGATCAAGGTCCCATGGTGCTAAGTGCCATACAAACATACAGTAAGAAGCTGTCCTTGCCCGGAAGAATTTACAGTCTAAATAGACAAGACAGAAAGGATATAACATACATTCAGTGATCAATGGAATGGCACAAGGCGCATGTGTTAGTTCTATGATTTATTCTTTGTCTGTTTCTCTTTCAAGTGTGGGGTTTTCTTGGGAAGGAATTACCTAATCAGGAAAGGAGAAGGGATACTGAAGGGAAGTGGGAAAGGGAAGGATAGAGGGCAAGTGGAGTGAATAGAGCTGGCAGAAAATTTTTCAGTGGAACTTTTTTCTTTAGGAAAAGGTGTTTCATCCAAACTGAAACCTTCCATGGGAACGTGTCAATTTTGACACGGTTTCATTTTTTACAAAAGTGTTATATATATATATATATAAACATTTAAAATGTAAAAAGTCAACTGAAATTTTTTGAACAATTTTGTTTCATGGGAAACTTTGAATTCTTTGTTTTTGTTCTAATTTGGAATGAAACCAGATTTAGAAATCAGTGAATTTCCTGCAAGACAGGAGTGAGGCTGAAATGAGGAAACTGTGAGGGAGGGGCAAAATGGAGTTGGCGTAAACAGCCAGTTAGCAGAAAGGAAAGACTATGGAGATTAAGAACTGAAAAAATAAAGCAGTCTGCTCTGATCACATTGTCAGCATCTGAAGAGCTCTGCTCCTGCTGGCTTTCTGGCTGGTTCCTCCGGACAGTTTTTTTTTTTTTTTTTGTAAATGCACATGGCAAGGGTGCTCAGATGGGGAGTGGCCTTGCCTGCTGTGTTCTGGGACTGGGAATGCCCAGGGAGAGGGATTCCACCAGTTGGGTCACAGTTCTCTCTCTCTCTCTCTCTCTCTCACACACACTCACACACACACACACACACACACACACACACTTCCCTTATTGGTGTGGCTGTCCTTTTACAGCTGCTTATCTCAGTATTCAGCACTTCCTAGTACACCAGGAAAATAGATATATTGTGTGAGAGAAAAAGACTTAAGAATGAGAGCGTCGGGTAGTGCTATTGTGAACCTTTGCTAAGAAGAAGCAAGGGGGAAGCATAATGGGGAGGAGTAATAGGCATGATTGTATTTGCGGCACGGTGAAGTGCAGTACTAATGCAGTACTAATGTAAATGAAGACCAGTTAATTTCACACACCATTAGAAACAGAATTGTTTAATGTCAAGGCATTTGGGGCAGGGTGGCCACTTTCTGTTTCTAATTTGCCTTCTGTTCTAGGACCAAGTCAGTAAAGCTTGTAAGCGTCTGCTTAATTTTAATCTATCAACTTCAATGACTCTTAAATACGTGCTTTAAGTGAAGCACCTGCTTAGATACTTTGCTGAATCAGGGGCCTGTTGCTGAAAATCACAGCAAATAATTATTGTTTTGTTTCCTCTTTCCCCTAGTTTCTGTGCTCCCACCCCAACACTCCATCTGGTGTCTCCTTCCTCCCACAACCGACTGTGGCCACTCCTTCTGTTTTCACTCTTTCCTTTCCCTACTTCCTTTATTACCTCCCTTGCTCTGCTCCTCTACTACCTTGCTGTCTTTTCCTCCACTCGCCATACTTGCTCCGATTTCCCTGTTCTCACTGTTATCTGTACCTTATCTGCTTTCTTGAATGTCTCATTTCCTCCTTTGGCAGAACTGTCTCCTTCCTCCCCATTCTCTATTCTCTGTGCTCCTTCTCACTGTGTTTTAATTGCCGCCGTAGCCTCTAAAGTGCCACCTACAGGGATGTAGTGGAAGGGGTATGAGGAGCCATGGAGTATACAACCTTTGAGATTTACAGCTCAATCATCAAACATTTAAGGATTCAGATGGTGTCGAATAGAGATGGACTTGAGCCAAAAGCCTTTGTCGTGAGTGTCCCCAAGCTATGGAGAAGTTTGGATCTGGACCTGGATCCAAACTTTGTGTCTGCATCCAGTGGGTTAAGCCAAAGGCTTGGACCTTAACATCCCTAAACTTTGAGATACTGTGCTCTAGATCCTGATCCAAATCATAACTTTGCTTTGTGGGTCCATCCCTCGTTGAGGGATGATGGCTGTGGAGTTTATAGTAGTTACATTTCCTGCAGTCCAGCTGCATGTTCAATAGTTTGTTTAGAATGCCACATTTTAGCCTCTTTAGAATTTGTAAGTACAACCATTACATAAGGAGAGAGAAAAAAAATTGTTTCCTTTACAGATTAGCTTTATCCAAGTTTTGACTTCAAAAAGATTTTTAAACAAGGCAGTCCTTATAATCATGTGTGTAATGACAGAGATGATAGAACTATGGTAACACTTAATCCACTTTATGTCTTGTTTCCTTTAGACATAGCAACAAACTGTATTTATTGAACCTCTGGGCAGCCCACTTAACTGTACTGCCCCATAAATTTCCTGTTACAAGAAAATTACATTGCAAAATGCTTACAATTCATCACTCTATGATGTTTATACCCTGTGTAAATCCAATGTTTGTGTAACTCAAATGGAAGGTAGTAACATGTGATCTCATTGCATGAAGTTGATACTGAGGAGTCCATACCAGGAGACTAGTCTGCTATCACCTGAGGGAATGGGCAAGACCAAACAATGGGGTAGAATATAAGGAAACTTTGTGCTCAGGTACAAGAGTGAAGGGTGCAGTATCACTACATGGCAGGCAGATGGATGTGGGGAGTCTGATACTTAATGGGAGGACTCCATTGTTTCATTAAAACAAAACTAGAATGTTTCTGATACCTTTGGCTGTGGAAGATAAAGCTGCTTCGGCTTTCCATGTATCAAATGCATACCTTAAGGTCTATGAGTCCTGGGGAGGATTGCTGGGCATTCATCATGCAAGGATGATTTGTTGCTGTATATCAGACATGCCCTGGCATTGCATCAGAATCACAAGCATGCCTTCCTCTTCCACCGCTCTTGAACACACGTTTCTTATCTAATCGGTGTCAGAAAAAAATCATTTGGATGAACAATAGAAAAGCCTGTATTGCCTATTCTGCACCGGCTCCCTCTCCTGCCTGCAGCCAATGTGTTGTAGTGAGTTGTTGTAGGGCAGTGGTTCTCAAACTTTTTTTTTCACAGACCACTTGAAAATCACTGAGGGTCTCGGTGGACCACTTAATGATCTTTCCAAATGTTGTTTGTACCGTTAGCTAACTATTGTAAAGTGCTTTGGATAAAAGCACTATATATATAAAAAAACTTAATAATTAACTTTTTTTGTTCTACAAATAAAATCACACAACTCATATTTTAATATAGGTAGTCTTACCTTTCTAATGCGGCAGCCACCGAGCTGGGGCTGGGAAGCATGGGGATCTCTCCCTCTCTCCCCCACTGCTGCAGCCCCATTCTGGGGCTGGGAAGGCAGTGGGTATTTCCCCTGCCACATAAGCCACATAGCTGAGGCTGGGAAGAGGCGGGTATCTCCCTGGCAGCTGCAGCCCTGGAGCTGGGGAAAGTTGCCTCTTTCTCTGGCCTCCACAAGTGAAATAGTGTTTTTTTGATAATACGACACGAATGAATCAAAAGGGATTGTTTGCAAGAATTCAATTTTCAGGCAAATATCCTGAATGGGTGCTGTGGTGATAGTGGTGATTTTAGAGGTGAAACAATAGAGATGACTGTGGGAATAAAATCTCTGACCAGACTATAAGTAGTAGCTGGTATGCAGTACAGAACAAAACTGAGGTATATTTAAGGCTCTGTCCATGACCATGAAAATTACTGACAATGCCTGGCCAAGAGAGGCATTGTAGCAGAAAATGAAGACACTGCAAAATGAAATGAATGTGCTCTGTGTGAGTATGCAGGCACAAACATCAAAGGCAGCCTGGATGACATGCCACTGCAAATTAAACAAAAACTCCAGAATTTGCTAATATTAACCCTAAAGATATAGTGCATATTTCTATATTACTGCTCACCCCAACGAAATGCAAAGTGCTCTAAGGCATACAGATACCAGCACAGTACCAGTAGATTACACCTCTCTTTCCCACTGAACTCCTTTTCATCCCATTGGGATTCACTCTAAGAACAGGCAGGCATTTGCACTGCCATGCTCCCTCAGGTTTTCCACTAGAATAAGAATCAGCTTCACATCCTTCTAGAGGCTCCAAAAGAGCTTTGTCAGTGGTACTCATTTGTGAGAGGCATCGACTCAGGCTATGGCTACACTTGCACTTCAAAGCGCTGCCGCGGCAGCGCTGCTGCGGCAGCGCTTTGAAGCGTTAAGTGTAGTCAAAGCGCCAGCGCTGGGAGAGAGCTCTCCCAGCGCTGTCCGTACTCCACCTCCCTGTGGGGAATAACGGACAGCGCTGGGAGCCGCGCTCCCAGCGCTGGGGCTTTGACCACACTGGCGCTTTGCAACGCCGCAATTTGCAGCGCTGGAGAGGGTGTGTTTTCACACCCTGCTGCAGCACTGCAAATTTGCAAGTGTATCCATGGCCTCAGTGTGGTCTCTGGCTGCTCTGGCCAATCTCCTTTCCTGGTCATCAAGGCTAACTTTTGGGGCTGTGCTAAAGAAAACTACCTTTTTCCAGGTGCAAAGTAGGTGGTTGAACTTTTCATTTACAACAGCATGCAATCATAGCAGAGTATGACTGGAAGGCACCTCAATAGATCATCTAGTCCAATCCCCTTCACTCAAGGCAGGACTAAGGGTATGGCTACACTTACAAATCTGCAGCGCTGGTAGTTGCAGCGCTGGTCGTCCAGCTGTGCAGGGCCAGCGCTGGTGTGTGGCCACACTCACAGCTACCAGCGCTGGTGTGTGGCCACATTTGCAGTATTTGCAGTGCTGTTGGGAGTGATGCATTATGGGCAGCTATCCCAGCATTCAAGTGGCAGCAACGGTGCTTTTCAAAAGAGGAGGGTGGGGTGGGGCGTAGTGTGACAGGGAGCGGGGAGAGAGAGAGAGAGTGGATTTTTGGAGCCAACACTGTGTGTTAGCTTCCTGACTTGAAAAATCAGAACATGTTCCCGATCCCTTACCCTTAACTCTTAACTGCAAACAGCCTGCAGCCAACACCACTCCCTTTCTCCCCTCTGCCCCCGCTGTTTCTGTCAAGCAAACACTCACTCCCTGCCTGCCTCATTATCTCATTTGATTGTTCACAGATTGATCACAGCAAACAGGAGCTGTGTTTGTAGATAAACAGCTCTGGGATCAACGGAGCTACGGATCAACGGAGCTACGGAGTTCACAACAAAACAAAGAGAGTCTGCATAACAAAACAAAGAGAGTAATTTATAAAAGCATTCTGGGATACATCCTTATACCCTGGAGGCCAATCACAGCGCTGGTGTGTGGCCACACTTGATGACCAGCGCTGCAGCACCAGCGCTGGAATCCTTATTCCCCATGCTGAGTGAGGTGTACGGCCAGCGCTGCAGCCAGGGAGTTGCAGCGCTGGAAGTGCCCTGCAGGTGTGGCCACTTACTAATTGCAGTGCTGGTGGAGGCTTTCCAGCACTGCAACTCGCCAGTGTAGCCATACCCTAAGTAATAACTAGACCATTTCAGACAGGTGTTTGTCTAACCTGTTCTTATAAACGTACAATGATGGAGATTCTACAACCTCCCTGGGCAATTTGTTCCAGTGCTAACCACCATGACAGTTAGGAAGTTTTTCCTAATGTCCAACCGAAACCTCCCTTGCTGCAATTTAAGCCCATTGCTTCTTGTCCTATCCTTGGAGGTTAAGGAGAACAATTTACCCCCACCCCCCGTAAAAACCTTTTATGTACCTTTAAACTGTTTTCATGCCCCCCTTCCCCCCGCAGTCTTCTCGTCTCCAGATTGAGCAAACCCAATTTTTTCAATCTTTCCTCATAGCTCATGTTTTCTAGACCTTTAATCATTTTTGTTGCTCTCCTCTGGACTTTTTCCAATTTGTCCATATTTTTCTTGAAATGTGGCTCCCAGAACTGGACACAATACTCCAGCTGAGGCCTTATCAGCATGGAGTAGAGTGGAAGAGTTAGTTCTTGTTAACTAGGGTTTATCTAGAGCATCTTTGTTTCATTCTTGTTTGTTTTGTTCTATTTTAGAAGTTTATTGGTACACAGTGATCATAGCCATGGTAGGTTGGTACCGTGACATTAATTCATGCAATCAACATAAAAATAGTCTCTCAGTTAAAGATTTAGTTATTATAAAGGACTAGACAGTAGGGTTTGCCATAATAGTTAAGTAATGGCCTGATTAAGCAGATTTGCAATGAAATGTGGCTCTGGCAGATTGCCAAAGAGAGCAAACTCTGCAGGTGAGGGCTTTCTGTCACTGCTGGACAATGAAATTCCAGGAATTTACATCAAAAGCTGCCCATCAAATCTTAATTGTGTGGAAGACATACATTATAGGAAGAGAAAATCTTCAAGGCAGCTGGGTCCAAGATCATTTAGAGGTTTAAAAATCATGGGCTTGTACCTAAAAGTACAATGCAGAACATGGATGATTGGTGACATGAGTTCACAGTGATCCATCCAATTTAGGAAATAAATCACGGTATTCTGCACCTTCTGAATCTTTAAGGGCAGCCCCAAGCACTTACATATCCAGGAGATGAAACAAGTGAGAATCCCTGTGGTAAGCTCTGAACTGGAGAGGAGAAGCCACAGTCTCTTGGGCAAATCTGGATGAAAGACAGCACTAAGAGCCCCTGCCATCCTCTGGGTTTCCAGGACCAGAGAGAGACTGAATATGACCCCTAGTCTGCAGACCATATCACTAAAAGAATGCCCACACATACCCAATAGAAAGTGCAGGCACAGTCACTACAAATTGCTTCCAACGTTTCTGCTTCTGACTTCCATCTTGTCTGGGCTGGCCTTCAGCAAGTTTGTTGTCAGCCTCCTCCTCACTGATGTCGGTCCTTGGGAAAGCTAAAAGATGTCAGTATTCAGTTCCAGCAATAAGGAAAGGTAGAACTGTGCGCCACATACCTCATTTCTGTAGAAGAGGGGTGATGTCCAATCCTGTTCAAGGGATGCACTAATAATACTATTTTGCATTGATGCATAGTGCTTTTCACCTGGGAATCTCAAACCACTTAACAAAGATTAGTGATGGTTAATATTGTCAGGAAGAAACTGAGGCACAAATGGGTTAATTGATTTGCCTAAATCAGAATCCAGGTCCACTGCTTCTCACTCCTGCACCCTATCTGCTGGGCCACACTGACTGCCTTTTTATGCAGCCGTAACAAAATGCTATTAACTGTACTTTTCTTGAAAGTGCATTGTGCATCATGGGAAAAAAGGAACCCAGTGAAACATTTATGAATAGAACCTAAGACAATAAACGTAAGGCTCTACAAATTAGATTTGGCAAAATGCATTGCAGATAAAATCAATGTTTTATAAAAAGGATAAGAACAGTATTAACATAAAATATTTCCCCAGGAAATGGAAAAAGTTTCATAACAGTCATTTTTAACATAACAAGGTTATCTGAAGGGCAAGAAAATATCAGAAACCTCTCACATTGGCCAAAAATGGAAAGAAAAAAAAACGGTGACTGCTAAATCAGGTTTGGAAGCAGCAGCAGCCAGAAAGAACTCGTGGAGGAGATCTATGGAAATCCCCAAGCCTCAGAGCTCCTGGTCCAAAGCAGTCTGCATTGGCTGCCTCCCAGCTCCCCTGCCACCACAAGACCCAGAAGGATGTACCTGGGTCACTAGATCCCGAGGCCCCCTTCCAGCAGCAATTGTGAGGAGCCATCACAGCCTCCAGGCATCATCATTCACTCAGTTCTTAAAACTGAGCTCTGCATACACTGTCCTCATTTGCTGTATTGTCATTGTCATTGGTTCCACTTTCCTTCTGTCCCCCTCCTACCACTTACAACCCTTCAGCTTCCCAGCCTCACTCTCCCTGCCCATTATGCTTGTCATCTTCCTTCTCTTGTCCTGTCCCTTCTTTCTCTTCTATCTCTCCATCAGTTTCTTCTTCCTTTCCCCACTCCCCTCGCTTTCTCCAGTAATCTCTTCCTTTTTCCACTTCAATCCCTAGTGCCCATCTCCAAACCCCCACTAAAACCCCCTACTTGCTTGATTTCTAAACAGCCTTAGTAAGCATTTGGTCAACTTCTTGAGAAAGGAATGTGCAAATTAAGTGCCCAATCAAGAACCATTTAAGCCAACAATGAACTTAAAGATGCCAGTCCACATCGGAGCTTTCCCAGGAATGTAACTTGGCTGGTAAGAAACTCAGTCATGCATGAATGGACATGTGACTTGACTATGGGTACCCGCATGGCCCCTCAGTATGCCAACATCTTTATGGCTGACTTAGAACAACGCTTCCTTAGCTCTTGTTCCCTAACGCCCCTACTCTACTTGCGCTACATTGATGACATCTTCATCATCTGGACTCATGGAAAAGAAACCCTCGAGGAATTCCACCGTGATTAACAATTTCCATCAAGCTCTAAGATACAACCGTATTTGCTCCAATCCCTCGGACAGAGATAAACACCTACAAGATCTCTATCAAGCATTCTTAAAACTACAATACCCACCTGCTGAAGTGAAAAAACAGATTGACAGAGCCAGAAGAGTACCCAGAAGCCACCTACTACAGGACAGGCCTAAAAAAGAAAATAACAGAACGCCACTAGCCATCACCTACAGCCCCCAACTAAAACCTCTCCAGCGCATCATCAAGGATTTACAACCTATCCTTAAAGATGATCCCTCACTCTCACAGATCTTGGGAGACAGGCCAGTCCTCGCTTATAGACAGCCTCCCAACCTGAAGCAAATACTCACCAGCAACCGCACACCATACAACATAAACACTAACCCAGGAACCTATCCTTGCAACAAAGCCCGATGCCAGCTCTGTCCACATATCCATTCCAGTGACACCATCATAGGACCTAATCACATCAGGCACGCCATCAGGGGCTCGTACACCTGCACATCTACCAACGTGATATATGCCATCATGTGCCAGCAATGCCCCTCTGCCATGTACATTGGCCAAACTGGACAGTCTCTACGCAAAAGAATAAATGGACACAAATCTGACATCAGGAATCATAACATTCAAAAACCAGTGGGAGAACACTTCAACCTCTCTAACCACTCAGTGACAGACTTGAAGGTGGCAATTTTGCAACAAAAAAACTTCAAAAACAGACTCCAAAGAGAAACTGCTGAACTCGAATTAATATGCAAACTAGACACAATTACCTGTGGTCTAAACAAAGACTGGGAATGGTTGGGTCATTACATTAATTGAATCTATTTCCCTATGTTAAGTTCTCCTCACACCTTCTATGGGCCATCTTAATTATCACTTCAAACAGTTTTTTTCCTCCTGCTGACGATAGCTCATCTCAATTGATTAGACTCTTCCTGTTGGTATGCATACTTCCACCATTTCATGTTCTCTGTATGTATAAATATCTCCTGTCTGTGTGTTCCATTCTATGCATCCGAAGAAGTGAGCTGTAGCTCACGAAAGCTCATGCTTCAATAAATTTGTTAGTCTTTAAGGTGCCACAAGTACTCCTGTTCTTTTTGCGGATACAGACTAACACGGCTGCTACTCTGAAACCTGACTTGACTATGTGACTCCAAAACTCCATCTTGGAGCTGGACTTTGCATAGGAGAGAGGAAGGGGTCTCCACCCACAAGAGAAAGTCTACTTAAACCCCTGGGAGACCCCTCCATTTTGTCTTCAGCTGGCTAAAGAGATAGCCTCTCCACCCCCAAGGATACCTGAAAGAAACTGGAACAAAGGACAGTAACTACAGGAGGTGTGAGTGATTGCTGGACCCAGACTAGAAGGACACCAGTCTGTAAAAGGAAGTTTACTGGAATTCCTCTAAGTGTGAGGTTTTATCTGTATTCAGTTTTCTTAGAGATAGACTTGCGTGTTTTAGTTTATTTTACTTGGTAATTCACTTTGTTCTGAGTGTTACTACTTGGAACCACTTAAATCCTACTTTCTATATTTAATAAAATCACTTTTTACTTATTAATTAACCCCGAGCATGTATTAATACCTAGGGGGTGCAAATAGCTGTGCATATCTCTCTATCAGTGTTATAGAGGCCAAACAATTCATGAGTTTACCCTGTATAAGCTTTATACAGGGTAAAACAGATTTATTTGGGGTTTAGATCCCATTGACACCGCTCTCTCTCTGCTGAATATCTAAGCAGAGCAGGAGCAAACTCTGTTTACATAAACACACCCAAAGTCTCTCCCCTTCCCAGGTAGCTGTCAGGGAGGCTTTCATTCAAACCCCACTTACACATACAAAATGGTAGAGTCTAAATTAGCTGTTACCACTCAAGAAAGAGATCTTAGAGTCATCATGGATAATTCTCTGAAAACATCTGCTCAATGTGCAACAGCAATCCAAAAAGCTAACAATGTTAGGAACCATTTGGAAAGGGATAGCTAATAAGACAGACAATATCATATTGCCACTATATAAATCCATGGTATGCCCACTGTGCAGATGTGGTTGCCTAATCTTAAAAAAGATATATTAGAATTGGAAAAGGTACATAGAAGAGCTACAAAAATGATTTCGGACATGGACCAGCCTCTGTAGGAGTAAAGATTAAAAATACGGGGACTGTTCAGCTTGGAAAAGAGATAATTAAGTGGGGAAGGGTATATGATAGAGATCTATACAATCATGAATGATGTTAAACATTGAAATTAATAGGCAGCAGGTTTAAAACAAACATAAGGCAATACTTCTTCATACAACATGCAGTCAACCTGTGGAACTTGTTGCCAGGGGCTGTTGTGAAGGCCAAAATTATAAATGGGTTCAAAAAATAATTCGATAGGATCATGGAGGATGGCTCCAAGATGGTTAGGGAGGCACCCCCTTCTCCTGGGGTTCCTTAAATCTCTGACTGTTAGAAGCTGGGACTAGGTGACTGGGGATGGATCATTCAATAATTGCCCTGTTCTGTTCATTCCCTCTGAAACATCTGACACTGGCCACCACAGGTGCCAACTTCTCCTGGTGCAAGTGTGTGCTTGACCGCCCCCAGCCCTGCCCCCACCCTGACTCCACACTGCCCCGCCTACCACCCCCATTCCAACCCCTTCCCCAAAGTCCCTGCCCCAACTCCACCCCCTCCCTGCCTCTATTGGACTCCTTCCACAAGTTCCCGCCCCTGCCCTGCTTCTTCCCCACCTCCTCCCCTGTGCACACCATGTTCCCGCTCCTCACCCCTCCCTCCCACAGCTTGTTATGCCACAAAACAGCTGTTTTGCGGCGGCAAGCAATTGGAGGAGAAGCGGGGACGCAGCGCGCTCAGGGGAGGAGGCAGAGGTGAGCTGGAGTGGGGAGGCAGGGTGGGAGCTTGGCTGCCAGTGGCTGCACAGCACCCACCAATTTTTCCCCATGTGTGCTCCAGTCCCGGAGCACCCACAGAGTCGGTGCCTATGCTGGCCACTGTTGGAAGACAGGATATTGGGTTAGATGGTCCATTGATCTGACCCGGTATGGACATTCTTATGTTCTTATGACTTAAACTGCATCAGCGAATGTATAGGTTAAATATTAGGAAAAGCGTTTTAGCCATAATAATTCAGCTAGTGGAATATGTCAGTAAGGGAGGACATGGAATCTCATTCATTGAATATATTCAGCATTAACCCATATTGGTCAGGGTTGGTTTAGGAATAATTAAAATTAATCTGATTATGACACTGGAGGAAGGAGCAGATGAGTCAGTAGAGGTCCTATCCAGTCCAAATTATTGTATGAATAACAATTACAGTATTCACTGCAAGTTACATAACACTACATTAGTCATCATTCTGCTGAGTTAATTTGCAGTGACGTCCTTTGGAACTGCACTTGTTCTATATCGATTCCCCTGTGTATAGCCCTATGGTTCTGCTTACCCGACTGTATGTATAACAGGCCTACCTATTTTAGCCATTCTGCATCATTTGGCTGACAAATACCGAGCAATGTAAGAACAAGCTGTTCAGCTACAAGTTCAAAGAACTGCTGTTACATATTTTTTATCTTCTGGTTTGGTTTTGGAACATGTAATATAATGAACAAGTTAGAAATGTTTTTCCTGGCTCAAGTCATTTGAAATTTTGTTTACGGAATCTAATTTTTCATTCTCAGTATCTTCAGGCATTTTCAACTGTACTCTGAGCGCTCACGCATATAGTTGTAACTCACTGGTCAGTGGGTGTTCTATGTCCTTTTCTATACCCAATCAGTCAAGGACCTGGCATTATGGTTCAAGCAGAAGGCTCATGAGATCTCTAGTTCATCCCCTAGCATCAGCCAGCTCGGTGACCTTCACAGAAGTGCGGGCTTGTCTGGGATTTGAACTGCTATGGGCTTCAGATGCTGGAGATGAGTTTCATCCATTGAGGGGTAGTATGTAATCTTCTGCTCAGGGTGTATTGCCCATCCCCTCTCTGACCAATGCACATAGGATCCTAGTCAGTTACAGTCACTGCATAGTGTCACAACATACCAGTTTTAACTAAAGCTGCCATCTAGTTTTGAGGAAATAACAAGAGAAAATAATTTTTTCAAAAAAAATCTTCCAAAACTCCTTATGAATTATATTTAGGAATACCTGTTAGACAGGAAGGATGGGAGGACACCTTTGCCACATGAAGCAGTACAATCAATGTGAACTATAAGATTTTGTGGGCCAGGTTCTTAATTCTTCCTAAGTTCCCTTTTTCCATACTCCACACACATGATATGGAGTGTCTTATTCCAAATGAACCTAAAAACCAGAATTGGCAATACATTTCTGCCAGTTTTAACAGGCAAAGCAGTAGATAATGTAGTGTAGGGTGCAATCCTGCATGAACTTGGAGATTGGCTGAGTATTGACTAGGTCTCTTCTATGTAGAGTGTCTATGATTATATGATTAGTACAGATGTACTGTATTTTAAAAGTAGTAATTAGGACACTTTTCCCCAATAACTGCAGTTCTATAGCATTTGTTCTACAAACTCAGATTAAAATCTTTTAATTTTTATAACGAACATGTTTACAAGAGGACTGGAAAAAATATACTTCCTGTCAGTTTGACAAATGCAGGTCATGAATTTTGGAGATAATCTTTAAAGCCTGATGACTCTTTAATCTTGTAAAGAGAAGTAGAATGTGTTCAAACATTCTTTGCTATCTTTGAGCCTAATAAAGAGAACTCTACATATTTAAAGGAGAAGCCATCAAAAGGAACAGAGTCAGGGGATTCATTCTCAATTGATTTCATCATTGGTTGGCTGCATAGTGTTGTCCTTGGCAGAAAGGATGTGACTAAAGTCAAAGAGATAAAAAATGTATTAAAAGTCTGTTCTTCCAGCAATGTCTTGGGCCTCCTGCTCTTTTTATTACACAAAACAAAAAATCAGTTCTTGTCCCAAGTGCTACTCAAGTTGTCCGATTCATTTCTGTGTGTAAGGTGGGCCGGTCTCTGAGCCCTTTACTAGTTTCTGCTAATTATCTTCTGCTTATAGCAGTAGTTCTGTGTGTTTTTTTCTGATTACAAATCTTGATTAGTTGATAATAGTTGATGGGTGTGTATTATATATATACATACACATACAGTTACATGTGGTATACCTGTTCCTCAAGCTTGAAAGTGAATTTAGGGCAAAATTGTAAAATTTAGGTGCCATTAACGATAGACATCCAAATGGCTAAAGTTTTAGAAGTTTGGCCTATGTTGTCTTTCAATCTTAAGAAACAGGTGTGCCTCAGTCTTTACAATACTGTTCATAAGTGATTTTAGCTCTACACTGAAAATTCAGTAAAACTGTACTTTGGGAGCATCACCGCTCCAGTTAAACGCCCCCTCTTGGCTAGCTGCAGACTGTTTTGAGGGGATCCAGCTGTTGAATCCCTGCATGTTTTAAGCCTCCAGAGTCTGAACAGAATCCAAACACTGCCTCAGGTACCCCTAAGAGCTCCTCAGTGCCTGTCATAACTATAAAGGGAAGGGAACAGCCCTCCTGTGTCCAAGGAGTTGGATCGGTGTTCACCAGGAACTTGGTGAAGAAGTCTCTCAAGACTATCCAGAAAAGGGAACTAGTATTTGAGAGTTTTCCAGATAACTCAGAAATCTGGATGGTGGCAGCGAGACCAGATCTAAGCTGGTAGTTAAGCTTAGAGGTGTTCATGCAGGTCCCCACATCTGTACTCTAAAGTTCAGAGTGTGGAAGGAACCTTGACAGTGCCAAATGGTTTGTTGTCCTGTAACAGAAACTCCTAACCACATTGCTGTCATAGTAATTGCCTATACAGATGATCGTGTAAGGTATCAATTGAAAGCTTATATCATAGTGGTCAAGCATGGCATGATGTATGTATGGGTGATCATGAATAAATTGTATGTATGTACTAAAAAATACGTTTAAACTATGTAAACAGGCAGAGTTGATAAACAAGTTTGTCCTAGATAAAAGAATGTTGATTTACTGTCTTTCTAGGCCTCTGAGATAAATTAAGCACTGTAAAAGCCTAAACACAATGGGAACTGCATTTGCATGTAAGTCAACAGGAAAAGCCAGGTTGACCTCCATGTGAAACCAGCATGGGAGGATACAGCAGACTACAACCACAAGGACTTGTCCTGTATCTGGGATCAAAAACAATTAGTTTTGGGGAAAATATAAGGAGAAGCAAAAAGACAGTTTGTTGTCCATTTCACTGAGGAGCACTCTTAGTAGAGGGGAGTGATTTGCGACTATTATGGATCATGGTTGTGATTGAAAGTTCTGCAGAAAGTTCTGCGGAAAGACTTTGAGGGTGAGAAAACTGCTTTATCTAGAGAAATGTAGCTTGCTAAAGTTATATTTTTAGTCTTTAAGAAGAGTGTTATACTTTTGTTTTATTAGTAACCACTATCCTTGCTCAGTGTCACTATATCTACTTTCCAGCATCCTTACTTGCTGTCACTTAAATCTGTTCTTTATTAATAGACTTATTCTTGGTTTTATTGTAAATTCATCACAGTGCTGTAATATTATGTGCAAATCCTCAGCTGACCCAAACAGGCGTGTGTGTACACTACCTCTTTGGCTACAGAATACTTGGTAATTTCTGTGAGTGTCCAGTGAGGGGGGCTGGATACTGCAGGGGAGGACTCTTGAAGGGGGTTCAGGATTGAGGTGCAGCTCCAATGCAAGTAAAGGCTGGCACAGCTTCTGAGGAGATTGTCTGGGTGGCTCAAAGACTGAAGTGACAGAGAGTGCTGATACCCAGTTTAGCACCAGCAAGTCTCTCTCTTATTGAAGCAGAGAGATAACAAGGTGACTCACAGTCCTGAGCGCGCTGAGAAAGTGTTACACCCCTGTCTTTGGGGTCCCTAGGCACACTCTTGGGATGCAACCCTCTGTCTAGCACCCCCTTCTGAAAACTGTGACCATGCTACTCACTACCAACCCCCTGGAGCATGGGTTGACTCCTCAGTCTTCCTCTGTAGTTTGAACACACACATTCGCAGAACTCCAGCTGAAAAGGTGCTGAGGGCCCTGTGACAGGTTCGGTCACAAAGACCCCCTTGGGACTGTCACCTGACATGCTGAAACTACCTCTGAGCCCTGCCAGCTTGGGACTCCAGAACCCTGTCTTGTTGAGCCAGACACACAAGCCTGCTGAAACACAGACCCAGAGTCTGAACCACACCCCCAAATCTGCAGACTTAACTGAAAACAGCTTAGCTGGTCACCTCTCTCCAGCACCCAGACACCCAGCTCCCAATGGGATCCAAACCCCAAATAAATCCATTTTACTCTGTATAAAGCTTATGCAGGGTAAAATCATGAATTGTCCACCCTCGATAACACTGATAGAGAGATATGCACAGCTGTTTGCTCCCCCAGGTATTAATCACTTACTTTGGGTTTACTAATAAACAAAAGTGATTTTACTCAGTATAAAAAGTAGGATTTACGTGGTTTCAAGTGATAACAAAGAGAACGAAGTAAGTTATCAAGCAAAATAAAACAAAACACGCAAGTCTAAGCCTAATACATTAAGAAACTGAATTTGGGTAAATCAAACCCTCAGAGATGTTCCAATAAGTTTCTTTCACAGACTAGACTCCTTCCTAGTCTGGGCCCAATCTTTTCCCCTGTACAGTTCTTGTTAGTTCCAGATCAGGTGGTAACTAGGGGTTTTCTCATGACTGCAGCCCCCTTTGTTCTGTTCCACCCTCTTTTATAGCTTTGGCCCAAGGCGGGAATCCTTTGTCTCTTTGGGTTCCCACCCCTCCTTATAATTGGAAAAGCACCAGATTTAAGATGGATTCCAGTACCAGGTGACATGGTCTCATGTCCTGTGAGACTCCAAGCCTCCATTCTTTCCAGCCTGACTCACATGAACACAGGAAGGCTTACAAGTAAACAGAGCCATTTACAACCAATTGTCCTGGTTAGTGGGAGCCATCAAGATTCGAAACCACCATTAATGGCCCACACTTTGCATAGTTACAATAGGACTTCAGAGTAATACTTCATATTTCTAGCTTCAGATACAAGAATGATACATTCATACAAATAGGATGAACACTCATTAGACTATAAGCTTTGTCAAGATACCTTACAAGAAACCTTTTGCATAAAGAATATTCCAGTTACATTATATTTACACTTATAAACCTATTTTCATAAAACATATGGAGTGCAACGTCACAGGCCCATAGTTTACCACTTCAAGGGCCATGTGAATTGTGTAACACAACACACACAGACTTTGCACAGGTTTCTAAAACCATTGCTCTTTACTTAATTGCACAAGAAATACGCAGAACTGAACAACAATAATAAACCCTACATGCATTTCCCTGCCTAAGTTTCTTCACCACTCTGGAGTGTTCTTTGGTCTGGGGTCCAGAGTCTTCTAAGGCCATGCAGGATCCTTCTGCTGCAGTGCACAGCTTATGTGCTGAAACATGGATTCTTCCTTCCCCCTTCCCCAACCCCCCTCCCCCCCCCCGTTAATGTTCTCTGACCTTGGCGAATGCATCCTCTTCCCCCTCCTGCCCAAACCTTCCTTTGTGTCTTTCCCCTGTGACTCCTTTTACAAACTTTTAGCCCCTCGAACAGGTGGCTCCCAGATCAGCCTCTTCAGGTGATCCCAGACTTTGTTGCTTGGTGACCACTCCCCTGAGAAACCAGTTCTCCTGGGTAGGAACCAGCCTATAGTTTAGAGTGATTCAGTTTCAATGGGACATTGTCATGGACCCTCTATTGTCAGCCCTTTTCCATCAGCCTTCGGAATGCCAGTCCAGCATGGTGGTAAGAGGAGAGAGAAGGTAAAGTCCCGCACATCCAAAATGGAGCCTGCAGTCAGACACAGATAAATGTAAAGAGCTCCCAAGATCAAACAGAAGTCATAAGTTGTACATACAGATTTTCCACGTTTCTCCCCTTCAAAAAAGAACAGAGCAGGGATACATGCCAAGTACCCCAGAGATGTTCCGGAATCCCACTTCTAGACAGAGCATCTGCTATATACTTATTAATTCAAACTTCATACATTCAGTCAGTAAACAATCCCACTGATTATATATACACCTACACATACACCAATACAGTTTTATGAAAAAGGGGCAAAGGAAGTATGGGCAGAGTTCCTGGGCCCTCATATGTTCTTGTCACTTAAATACTTCTGACTGGTAGGGGTGTCCATGAGAGACGTGTCCCTCTGCAGGGTGGATCTTGGCACTGCAGTGCTTCTGGGAGATGAATGGTCCCTGTCCTGGGGCAAGGTTGAATCTCCATATTTTGTCCCAAGATGAGTCTCCTTCATACTCCTGAAGAGAGGTGAGTTGTGCTTCCTCCTCACTGAGATCAATTACATCTTGACTGACCACCCTGAAACCATACACTAAGAAGAACCTTCCCCCGCTTTTCCATCTTCACCAAGTGATTGCTTCACACCCCTGTGAAGATTTTCACACCCTCTGGCAGGTATCATGAGTTTAGCAGTATTCTTTACCACCCTCAGGTTCCCTTCTCCCAGGAGAGGTCTGATACAAAGCAGTTTTCAGCCATGCCTCAGTTTCCCTGCTCCCAGAAGGATGTTTTACTCTACATGCAGTCAGCACAGATTTTGTTTCACCGGTAAGGAATAGGCAGAGAGCATGAGCCCTGCAGCATTGAGCATGTGTCAGGCTGTGCTGGTCTTACAAAGGCAGGCTCAGGTTGAGTTCTGCCCCGGAAGAGCAAGGAATTCTGGAAGTTGTAGTTCGCAGAAGGATCTAGGCACCAGGGGTGGCTCTAGGAATGCCGCCGCCCCAAGCAGGGCGGCGCGCCGCGGGGCGCGCTCTGGCGGTCACCGGTCCCGCGGCTCCAGGGGACCTCTTGCAGACGTGCCTGCGGAGGTTCCACTGGTGCCGCGGCTCCGGTGGAGCATCCGCAGTCATGCCTGCAGGAGGTCCACCGAAGCCGCGGTACCAGTGGACCCTCCGCAGTCATGCCTGCGGGAGGTCCACTGGTCCCACAGCTCAAGTGGACCTCCCGCAGGTATGACTGTGGAAGGTCCGCCGGAGCTGCCTGCCGCCCTGCCGGCAAAATGCCGCCCCAAGCGCGCGCTTGGCGTGCTGGGGTCTGGAGCCGACCCTGCTAGGCACTGTAAACTGATAGCAAAGCATGTTGGGAAGAGAGGTTAATAACATTCACTTGCCTTCCTCAATACAGACTCAAAAGGAACAGGTCCTGTTCTCTGGCAAGGGAGACCTGGATAGCAGCAAACTTCTGCCAGGGCTAAGTCAGGGCCAAGAGCTGCAGTAGGGTACTCAGCAGAGAGTGAGCCCATGAAGGAGCTTGAGAGGGGCTGAGCTGAAGAAACCTCTGGAAGGACTGGGGATAAGGCCGAAGAGGCAGGCCGACAAGCGTGGGAAGTAGCCCTGAGAGACAAGTAAAGCAGGAACATCTGAGGCTGGAGATGCTAGGAACTTTAGTGTTTCAGGCCTCAGTGTTGGAGCCCCGGGTAAGGAGAGGGCACAGGCTGTTCTGTGCCACATAGAAGTAGTTTTGCTGAGACCCCAGCAACCAAGTGCAAAGGATTGTTTGTAGTCCCCTAGCTGCAAGAAGGGTGAACCTTTGTTGAAAGGAGGAGGTTGAGGTCTCACACATCTTGAAGAGAGGGCTGTGGCCCAGGGAAGATGAAAGACTTTGTGAGGTCCCTGCACTGAAGGATTCAGAGATGGAATGGGGGTGTTCTCTTTTGGATTTTTCCTTACCTTGGACCAAGCAGACTTTTTAATTTGTCCTGAAGGCCAAACTATTCACAGCTGGGAGGGAAGCTTTGCAGAGAGCAAGGTAAATTACTCAAAGGAGGTGAGGAGACTGAAACAGCACCTGCATCTCCACAGGATGAGATAAGAGCTCTGTAACAGAGCACGAGAAATGTAGAATCAGGCTCACAGTGTCAAACAGTATGATGTATTCTAGCTGGGGTGAATACAGGTGAACCATAGAGCGTATTTACCTTCCTACAAAAAAGTGAAGTGGCCTAAATGGGAGACAGTCTGACTGAATGAAACTAAAACAGAAGTTAAAACAAAATGGAACTTTTGCATATTCTCTCTTGAGATAGCACCACATTGGTATATACAAATACAGTGGTGGTCTTGGGTTCCTAATCATTTATTTTATTTATATGATTTATAAAAATATAAATACACTCATCCCTAACACTGCACCCTCTGATGTAATTTAGTGTCACAGCTGTCAAACACAATGGACTGATCATCCCACCATAAAATACACTTCAGCAGATGAAATAACCCCCACAGCAAACAACCAAAGCTCTCCAACCTTCAGCAGCTGGACAATGTGATGTGGTGAGACATGGCTGAAGGCCAAGCAAAGTTTTTATTGGCAGTACTCTAGGAAAACATATTTTAATGCAATGCTACCAGAGAAATGTTCCTTTCCTTCCAGATCTGTACTTTACACAAAAGTGACCAAAAAATTGCTATGTAAACATCCACCCTCCCACACCCCTCACCTCCCTTTCAGAGGAACTTTTTTTCTATACCTTTCAAAAGAACATAGCCTTTCAAATTTGGGACATAAATGCATACTTTGTAAGTTTTTATTCCCTGCTTAAAAAAACAAACAAACAATCCTTCATCAATGTGCCACCAAATAAATCATCAATATAAGCCTGTTTTTTAAACTAACGGTATTTTGTTCCCAAAGTGAGACCTATGGGCAAATGCAGTTCATTGAAACCTAAGATATAGCGTACAGGCGTCGACATCTTCAATGCATAGGTGCACTACACTGATATTATAAGTCCCAAAATGCAATTGCCCCATCACGATATTAACAGGCATGAATTAGGCACAGCCCACTGGCTCCTGGCAAGTTACCATTTCAGGTCTCTATTATGGAAAGTTTTGTGTTAAACTCCACCAACAGCATTAGTTTTATATCCTTGTTTCATGGACAGGCAATAAATCCCTTGGGAGAACATATAATTACAATCTAATGTGTACAGGAGCCAGAAGTTATTAGCAATATTATAATACAGTAGCACATCAGCCAATTTGTACAGTCTTTAAAAAAAAATCTTTGTTTTGTTCTTCTTGGAACACTAAAGGAGGCCAATGGTGCTTACACAAACAATATAGACTATCCCAGTGTATAAATGCAATAAAGGGAAAATTAAAATAACTACTATTTCACTAACCTAGGTTGCTTAACATATTGGTGAGTCACAGTAATTCTTACTGTCCTAAATTTACAAGACTAATATAATAATACAGTCGAACCCATTTATGTCGACCTCGGTTAACTTGCCAATCCTATTAAGTCGACGGTTTACAAGTGGAACCGCCAAACTCCCTCTTTGTCTTATGAGTTTCTCATCCGTTATGTCGATTTGCCGAACCCTAATATCTCGAGCCCGTCCCCGACCCACCGTGTCCCCAGCCGCCGGCTCCCCGGCTCTCCAGCCGCGCGGTTCCCCAGCCGCCCGCTTCCCGCGTCCCCAGCCGCCCGGCTCCCCGGCTCCCCAGCCCCGCGGTTCCCCGCGTACCCGCCCGCCCGCCGGCTCCGCTTCGCCGCCCGCCCGTCCGCCCGGCTCCGCTTCCCCGCCCGCCCCCGCATACCCGGTCCCTGCCTGTCCCCGCCCGCCCGGCCCCGCATACCTGGTCCCTGCCCGTCCCCGCCCCACATACCTGGTCCCGGCTTCTCCTGCCGCCCGCCCGCCGGCTCCGCTTCCCCGCCCGCCGGTCCCCGCCGCCCCCGCATACCCGGTCCCTGCCTGTCCCCGCCCGCCTGGCCCCGCATACCTGGTCCCTGCCCGTCCCCGCCCCACATACCTGGTCCCGGCTTCGCCTGCCGCCCGCCCGCCGGCTCCGCTTCCCCGCCCGCCCGTCCGTCCGCCCGCCCGGCTCCGCTTTGCCGGATCCAGCCACGTGCAGGCAGCGCGGTAAGGGGGCAGGGAGGGGGTGGGGGGGTGGATAGGGGTTTATCTCGATCATTGGTTATCTCGACGGCTTTTGGCAAACCCCTAGGCCATCGAGATAACAGGGTTTAACTGTATAAGCAGGTGTGGTCCAAGTCAGAATATCTCCAGGCATAGCTAGCTTTGGGGAGCAGTTAAATTTATGGTCAAGGGATTCCTCCCACTTTGTGGGAGAGCCCTAAATTTAGTGTAGGGCTTCATTTAATAACACAGTCTGTGCACATTGATTGTCAACTTGTTGTTGTAAAGAGAATTGTAGGAAAATGAAAACTTTCTCTAAGAATACAAAGCAGTCAGTATTTACTAATAGTTTCCACATTACAGGACTATAAGTCTTTCTGGGATCACGGCTTTGTGGTACCATCACAAGTTAACTCCTGGCAAGAGCTGATATTTTTATTAATGGCTGCCACTGTACCTTGTATATAGATTTTGTAACTGAATCTTAATATCTAATAAAAGTGGGCAGCAGGGGGAACCTGCATGTACGTGTTTGTGTCAAGAGTTTTTGAAAATACATTTATGGGAGGTCTGACTTACAAAAGTCATTTGTTCCCCTAATAAAATAAACAATGATTATGCTAATGTTTTCAGTTCAGATGGATCAGCTGCATTTTTCTTAAGTTCTTTCCTTTTCTTGTTTTTCATTCTGAGAAATACACCTCCTACAACCAAACCTGAAAGAGAAGGAAAACCATGGCCTAATAAAGGGAATTTTAAAACATTCTTAAAGTATTTCAGCAAGGGATTAAGTTTCATTAATATACAAACTATTCACAGTACTTTCCCATCCCTAATTGGAACAAAATGGATTTTAGGGATATAGGAATTACCAAACTGGACCAGACCTGTAGTTCTTCTTGTTCAGTTGCTTTTCTCTGACAGTGGTCAGGACCAGATACTTCAGAGGAAGGTGTAAGAAATCTCATACTGGACAACTCTGGGATGACCTGAGGTTTCTTCCTTAACCTCTAACTGAAGGGAATTATTTCATAGCCTGAGGCATGAGGCGTTTTATCCCTTATAATTTTTCTTATCCTATCTAGTGTAACTGTAGATGTTCTCATTATCTATATAAATGTTCTGTCTCTCTCTAAAATTGTACTAAGCCCTTGGCCTTTTGTGGCAATTATTGCACTGTTTAAATTTTTTTTCCTTTTTATCAGTTTTAAATTTACTGTCTTTCATTTTCAGTGAATGTCCCCTCATTCTTCTCTTCTGAGAAAGCATACGAGTGACTGTTATCCTCTGTATACTCTGTACATCTTTACTATGTCGCCTCTTATTAGTCTCCACTCTGAATTGAAGAGTCCTAATCTTTTCAGTCTCTCCACACATGAAAGTCTTTCCAGATCTCTAATCTATTTCATTGCCCAGCTCTGAATCCCCTGCTAAATCTGTCTGACCGGCTATGGTTCTTGTTCCTGATTCAAAGGAGAAAAGGTCCTTTATATGTGTGAAAGTGAAACTGTATGTTTGGCACAGTAGTTTATTTTAAAAATCATGAGTGGTATACAGTTTTTTTAAAAACTTACTTTCACTGACCTCTTGAAAACAGGCCAGCATAGAGCTGGACAAAATGTCTTCACTGAGTTTGCTGGCAAACCAACAGCAAATAGAAATTTCAAGTAAGGCAGTGACCTAGGATCAAGTCCTTAGTACTAGGAGTCATGTTTTGCTATTCCTGTTAATCTAATTTTCCTATGGTACACTTTGTCTCTAGTTCATATTAAATGAGAGATTGGATGAAGGTATTACAGGGAAATAGTGATTTCAGACGGTTGAACATAGATCTAATGTAAAGGGTTTCTCTGGCAGTCGCAAACTCTGATCCTGGCTTTTTTTCCATTCTCTTAGGTTTCTTTGAATCACACTCTATCCCTCTTCCCCCTTTCATCTTCTAAGGACCAAATTATAGTCATAGGTAGTGTCTCTTGTTCCAGAGGCTTGTGAATTACACAGCAAGCATCATCACAAAATCTTGGTTTCCTTTTCCTAGTTGTAGGGCAAAAAACTTGTTTTCTGGTGCCCATTCTTTTTTCTTGTGTAACTGAAGTAATTGAAAGGTTGGACATTAGGAAAAAGTTCCTAACTGTCAGGGTGGTTAAACACTGGAATAAATTGCCTAGGGAGGTTGTGGAATCTCCATCTCTGGAGATATTTAAGAGTAGGTTAGATAAATGTCTATCAGGGTTGGTCTAGACAGTATTTGGTCCTGCCATGAGGGCAAGGGATTGGACTCGATGACCTCTCGAGGTCCCTTCCAGTCCTAGAATCTATGAATCTATGAAAAAAAGCTTACATAACTTCTCTTTATATCATCTTCTAAGTTTGTCTGATCCCTTCGGATATGATGTCTACATTTTATTTAATTTTGGCTTTTTGATATTTTCACCCTCTCTAAATCTGAGTCACAGTCAGCCAGTCTGCTGGCTGTAGCTACGCCATCCAAAAATCACAGACTGTGCACTGAATTCTTTTGTTTATTTACTTACTGGGTGGGATTGGGGGGGTAGGGGAAGAGGAGGAGACTGAATCTCATCAGTCAGTTATCCCGACTCCTTTTGTGCTTAAGTTTATTAAAAGAATACTCAAAAGCATTCTGAGTCTTGTTTTGGGGAAAAGGTCTCAATCTGTTTGCCCGCGTTCCATCAGCTCATGCCTATCTGAATAAGATCCTGTGCAATACAATCTAACTTTACAATCATGCTTGTTGGCACCATAAATGTTGTTGTTGCACAAGCTCACGGGAGTTAAAACAATGAATAATGTTAAACTGAGAAGTTAAAGTAATCACGTCTCTAAGAAATATCACCTACCGATGAATATCAATACTCCAAGAAGAATCCCAACTGCCATGCCTGTGCTTGGCATCCCAGAATGGTTTTCTACTTTTATAAAACATCTCCCCTCATCGGAACACCTGCAAACGTTTACTGCAGTCAAAGAGAAAAGTCATAAGATTAGTGGAATCGTTTATCAGCCCTATAGAACTGTGCATGAATAGTGCCATTCTCTGTAAATCAGTACCATAAATGCTGTGTGTGTGACGTACCTTGAAGATTCAAGTCTCCTTTCAAAGGTGGTTTTCCGTTGTCGTTAATTATTAACGGAATGCTATACTGTTTCTCCTCTAGATTAGTGCGCTTTGGGGAAAGGTAAGCATGGGTACCTGTCAACATGAAACAGGATGTACATATCAGGACAATGAGGAACTGTAAAACGTGCTCAGTTTCACTAAACACCACCTCCACCTGCAGATGCCCTACTGCCCAGGTCTTTTTTTTTTTTAAATCTAGTGGTTCCCCATTCCATTCAAGCTCCTGTAAAGGGGCTCCAGGACAGATGGGGAATTACCTCCAGGTGCAGACAGCCTGTGTGTCTGGCATTTAGCTGCCTTCATCAGCTCTATGCCACCTCTGCAGGGACCCCAGGCACAGGGGATATTCTAGGACAGGCCGGGGGTGGGGCAGAGGTGGATGTATGAGAAGGAATCAGATGCTCAGGGAGTTCTTACATGTGGTCTGTTCTGCCCCCTGCAAAACCACATAGGGACCTTTATGATCATCTCCTGCAAAACACGGGCCATAGAATCTCACTCAGTGCCTTGTGTATCTTAAGTTCCACAATACACCACCTCTTATATTCAGAAGGAATTCCACATTCATGCAACCATTTCAGAATATCTAAACCAACTGGGTAGGCTATCCTCGCATTACACCCCATGATAACCTAACATGGCAGACTTTCCTAAAAGGTGCCCTCAAGGTCACCTAGCAGGACAGGCCACCCCTTTGATGCAGGCAAACTAAGGCCGTGTAGTGGGGAAGCCTTCTCAAAACATTCTAGCTACAGTACATACCATCAATCTAGAGTCAGATTTTTCACATTGCCATATCCAACATCAAGATATGACCCTTAAAAATGCAATGTCCTGGGAAAAGTCTCTAATGCACAGTTTACTCTAGTTGCTCTGTTTCTTTATCAAAAATGGTTTTATACTGTTTATATTGAAGTAGACTCACAGAGCACTTTGAGTCACGTTTTTCTTCTCTCTTCTTGTCAGAAAAATCCCAGTTTGCTAGCACACTATTAGAGCGTCATCTCTTACAGACAATGGGTTTTATCAATGTAAAATAAAGTCAAATACAACAATCTAAAGTGTTGCAATAATCACATACTCAAATATGTATTACTTTCTCAACACACCTAAATATTTCAATGTATGGTATAAAACACACAAAGGTCAGAATGAAACAGGAATCCAACCATTTCTTAAATATACACAATAAATACATGTACATGCTACATTTTCCATATGATTGAAAAACTTACCATCTATTCTATAAATTTCCCAGTCACTCTTTATATTTTCACTGCCACCGAGAGAAAAAGTGAATTCTGGAGGATACAATTGTTCATCGTCATCAGTGGCCTGGATCTCTGCTCTTTCTCCTCCACGGAGCGGATGGCAGAAGAATAGATGATTACCCTTTGCTAACCGGGGAGGATTATCGTTCACATCTTTTATGTGTATTATGAAGTTTGCTGTGGAGCTCTGAGATGTTTTATCTATAGAATTTTAAATAGTGCAAAATTATACTTCAAGTCATAGACTTCAAATTCACGGTCGCTTGGGGCTGGGTTGTTGCTTTTGCAGCCGCAGTGGCCTTGAAGAGAGTGGGTACGGTGGTGTAACATGAGAGGCAGGTGTCAGAGCTACTCTGTCTGTAGAATACACAGGCAGTCTCTGGAGCCAGAAGTGGTAGCTAGTGTCGCTTTTTAAAAAGGGGGAGGGGAGATTAACACACACCCCTACACTTTTTTAAAAGGGACACTAGCTGCCACTTCTGACTGACTAGTGCTGACTTCTGAGTGCTAACTGGTGAAAGAGGAGATATATTAAGCCACCATATGCAGCAAGCCCTCTTTGGAGCAGGGAACTCCAGCCTTTTATGTTAAGCGTACACAAGCCCCAGCTTTTTGGCTATTCCATGCGTGAGCAAGCAAAAGGCAGGATATGGTTGCCTAAGTAGTCTCCCTTTCTTTGCACATCCATGCAACAGCAGCCACAATCTAGTTCTTCATCTAAGACAGTCTCTTTCCCCAGTAATGTCAACTGTTCTTTTGATATGTCAAAAACAATGGACAGTATTAAATGTTAAGTAATTGCTGTTATGTTCTACTTAGTTAGGGAAACCTGGGTTTATGCCTTAAAAGACAGATTTCAGCCCAAATACATCCCAGTCTTGTTAGCCATTCATGCAGTGTAGATGGCAAAATGAAATCCCCTGCCAGAATAAACAAAAGAAATACTATTTTTCAGTTCACCCCATACAAGTACTGTAGTGCAATCTCTTTATCGTGAAAGTAAAACTTACAAATGTAGAATTATTATATTTTCCACATAACTGCACTCAAAAACAAAACAATGTAAAACTTTAGAGCCTACAAGTCCACTCAGTCTTACTTCTTGTTCAGCCAATTGTTAAGACAGATAAGTTTGTTTACATTTATGGGCGAGAAACTGCCTGCTTCTTATTTACAAAGTCATCTGAAAGTCAAAACAGGCATTCCCATGCCATTGTTGTAGTTGGCATTGCAAGGTATTTGTGTGACAGATATGCTAAACGTTCATATGCCCTTTCATTTTGTATCTTGCATTATCTTGTTTTTATCTTTTTTATGGTGCAAATATTTGTAATCAAAATAGTTATATAAAGTGAGCACTTAACACTTTGTATTCTGTGTTGTAATTGAAATCAATATATTTGAAAATGCAGAAAAACCAAAATATTTGTAATAAATTTAAATTGGTATTCTATTGCAGTTTAACAGTGTGATTAAAACTGCGATTAATTGCAACTTTTTTATCTCACGATTGAGATTTTAAAATCATTTGATAGCCCTAATCCATATTATCAATAATTTGAAGTTTCATTTTACAGAAAGTAATTCCTAAACGAACATATCTTCCCAAGCATAAACAGCAAGATGCGTCAAAAATAATTTGACAATGCAACTTCGATAGCTGTATCAGACAAAGTCACGGTCTTGCTTTTAGCTGTGCATGTAGCCTTGGAAAACATACATGGTGCTTTCATTGCTTACTTTCTTCTGTTGCAGTAACTTGTACTTTGTAGTCACGTTCTACTTCTCGATCCAAAGGAGCAGCAGTATATATCTTTCCAGAATCTGTATCAATCTTCAGCCAGTTTCTCTTGTCGTTTTTCAATGCGTATCTTTACAAAGCATAAATATATATGTGTATATATATTCTGTACCAAGCCATAATAATTTTTATAATGCAAATGTCTCTTCATTGTTTAAACATTAAATTATCTGTACTGATTTAAAAACTATCAGTAAATAGCTTTATTAGTAGAATATCTAAAGGACAAGGATAGAATCCCTTGGGGAAAGTTGATCATCCTTCCACCAAAAAAGAGAGAGAGAACTCAAGAGATGCCCTGGGGTCTTGCCCTTCAGTTAGGGTTAAAGGCAAATGAAAACAATAGGAGACTAGATGCTCAGGGAGGTGCTACTACCACAATCTAAAAGCTGTGCCCTGTATAAAATGCAGTTATAAGAGCTGTATAATTGTGATTTTTTAATGTTCCCAAATAATCGTCTTTTAAATTTTGATTTTAAATTACTCTAGATGCTTAATTTACAAAGAATCTTTAAAATGTGACCTGAGTATAAATTCAGTTTAAAAGTAGTGTACACAGTGTTGTTTGACAATTCACTGAGTATGCAGACAGCTAGCTCAGAGATACGTGTGAACTGCTCCTATTAATCTCAATAGGATTTTAATTCTGAAGACAAATGATGATTTAAATATCAACATTTAATTCTTTCACTACTGACTGAGTTAGCAAAAACATCTAGTTCATGTGCTTATCTATCACTTTTCGACATAGTGGCAGATACTGGAGTAAGATGAAGTAGGGTAGCTGGTTGTTGACTGGGTTTCTAGGGAAGGGAATAAGGAAATCTCATAACATGCAGACAGGATCAATAAAGCTTAGAGTTATGTAAGTCGCTGTTGAATATCACGGCCTTGGTTTAAGGATCTACCCCTTACTGGGGACATTCACAACATCAGTTCCAGGGACAATGACCCCATGACAAACAGCCACAGTAGAAGCCATCTAAACCCATTCCATGACACTTGCACCATTTAGAAGAGAAGCAAGCAAGAGGCCTTAACCATAACGGTCAGCAATAGGGAGTATACTGCCTTTTAGTATAGGATAAAGACAAAAAAATGTTTGTATCTGTATATTCTACCAGGAGGAGGAGAGAGGATTTGTATGAGACACAGTGATAGAAGAAAGTGTAGATAAACTAGACAAGGTGGGTGAGTTAATATCTTTTTTTGGACCAACTTCTGCTGGTGAGAGAGACAAGCTTTTGAGCTTACACAAAGCTCTTCTTCAGGTCTGAGAGACCTTCTAAGATCTCTGTGTAAGCTTGAAAGCTTGTCTTTGCCACCCACAGAAGTTGGTCCAATAGAAGATATTGCCTCCCTCACCTTATCTCTCTAGTATTCTGGGACTGACATGGCTACAACACTACTGTCTGTGGTGAGACATGTATTACAGTCACAGGTTGTGATCATCATGCTTCAATGTTTATGAGTGATTGCTAGTGCATGGCAAAGAGCCACAAGTTGTTACCCTGAGTGTTTCTGCTTCACGCTAATTTATCAGGGGCAGAGAGATTGTCAGCCCATCTTTAAATGCTGTCCTCTAGCTGTCACCATTAGCATTCTCACTCAGACAAACCATGTTAATGGAATCAGTGTAAAATATAGATCATTCATATGTGTGGTGCTGGGAAGACCTGAGGTCAGATTCATCCTTCACGTAACTCCATTAGCTTGCTTGGTGTTTTCCTCAAAACTAGTTAACGTTTTTTATTTTTCCGCAAAACCCTCAGTATGAATTGTACAGGAGTAGTGGCAGAGCATTTTTTGCATCCTAAAGAGAGGCTTAGACTCTGAGAATTGAACTAAAGAAGACTGATTTGAAAAAAAAAATCTAATGTATTATTGAAGACCTGCTTTAGATGTGTTAAACTCTTTGTTTAGTTTGTAGGTGTGTTCTGCTGCATAAAAAGCACTAACACGTGCCTTACTGAAATGAAAAAAAAATCATTGTCCTCTTGCTTATTCTTATTCTCCATCTAGGAATATTTTATACACAACTCATTCATTATTAAACCTACTTGAAACCACAAATCCAGGCAAAATGCATTGTTTTCAAGACAACAGTGCCTTTCTCTGGACATTTACTTTGGCCTATTTTTCATTATTAATCTCATAAACCATGAGCTCCCTTGGAATTATTCTTGCTATAATACAGGTACATACAAAAGGCTCTACCCTAGAGTTTGCTGCAGAGAAGACCATGTACTGCAACAGGAACACACCCAGCTGTTTTTATTATCTTCCACAATCAAATGTAAACTATACATACATTGAAAAAATTGTTGCATTTCCTTGTATTCTATGTTTGGATGCGTCCTCCTCCTAGCACAACAATGCTCTCAACCACAGCATTTCAATCTAGACGCTCACTGGTTTAGGACTAGATTAACAACTGATGTGAGAATCCCAGTCAATGCTAAAACTACAAATAAATAGAAGGTAGGGGTTTTTGTTTGGTTGTGGGGATTTTTGTTTTTTGTTTTACCTTATCTGGTCCCCCTCAGGATCATTGGCTGTCACTGTCATCACCAAAGTACCTACAGGAACATCTTCAAATATGTCTGCTATATAAGTGTTCTTGGAGAAAACTGGCACTTCATTCACATCCACCACAACAACTTTGAAATAGGCTGTGGAGCTTGAATTATACTGTACTCCTTTCACCAAAGGTTCTGGATTTGTGGCCTTGACTGTCAGGTTGTATGCTGAAGACATTTCAAAATCAAGAGCCTGGGGAAATGGGGAGAGATTGCAATAAACAATCATTTCCCTGTTCTCTTCAATAAGGTAAATGGTTGAGGAATCTCTCGTGTATGCCTATAATCTCCAGCTCATTTGAAGATTTCCATCCCTGGGGGAATTGGAAGCACAAGGGTGGGTATTCTCAATGCTGAAGATAAACTAAGAAGTTAAAAGTAAGGCTTTCAGGCAATCTATTGATTCTCCCCTAATGTGAAGCCAACAGACACAATGGTACCATCTCCCCTGCTTTGGAGACAGAGTATACCTTAGGTAATGAAGAGATAGGGCAGACTCATCATGTAGGAGGACAACAGCACGGCACTACAAAGAATTATTTCAAAATGAATAGATCTTGGGGGTGTCCCTCAACAAGTAACATTTCCAGTTAATTTCCAATTCCATTTATAGCAATAATATTTATTGTTACATACAAGAAGACTCTGGCTCATGATTGGTTGAAAACAGTTATGCAATTAGTTAATATATTTATAATGGTTACATCCTTGGAAAGCAATAATACCGAGGTCTAGAACAATGTTAATCAAGAAAACTGAACATGTGAATGACTGCACCCAAAATGGCTGCAGGTGAAGTAATGAAAACTGTATTTTACCCATTAGATGATAAATAATTATTTGTTTGTTTTTGGATCTCTCTAACTTCAACTGCCTTTGAGAAGGTTAATTTCAAAGGAAAAGCACCTCTGGTTTTTAAAGTTATGGTCATAAGACAGAGTTTTCCTGGTAATTCTAATTATATATTCACTGACTTCTTGTTTCAGTGAGCATCATGATTTGTTATCTATAAAGGTAAATATTGACTTTGGCTTTGTCTCAGTCAGCGTTCACTTTAAAAGAAACAAATTCTACATTTGCCCTGCTCCTGAGACATGCTGAGCACCTGCAACTCCCATTGCAAAAGTCAGTATGGGTTGGAAATGCTCACCAGCTCTAAGATTCCATCCCAGAACAGATATCTTTTACTTCTTATGGTTTTACAAACAAATAACTGTGAGACACTGTAATGTTTACTTGGCTTAGTTTTCCGGTGACCTTATCATGATATTGCACAACATGTAATAGAGTGTTTGCGTGAAGAACAAAGATCTACAATACAACATGCCATCATCATATCTTGTGCTATATTCTAAAGAAACAAAAAAGAGTTGCAATAAGGGACATTGAACATACAATGTGTCAACATAACTCCACTGACATCAAAGCAAGTTCCACATAAGGAACAAGCAACCCTTGTGGGAATATTTTATTTTATTGACTAGAATGTGTAATTTATTTCATTCTGGTGTTCTAGTAAAGATTAAAATATAATTTTGAGTCTGTATGGAGTTTGCCTCAGTTGAAGAGACCTGAGTAACAGGAACAACATTTGGTGTAAATGATAAAAGGCATTCACATTTTGAAGGGCAAAGAAAACGTCTCTTTGTGGGTAACTTGTCTGGAAATCAAAACTCTTTGCTGTGTAGAGCTCTACAAACTATTCCGAGCTTTGTTATACTCTATGTGGCATAGGGCTGGGATACACTTAACAGTTCAAACACACTTTCTGCTATGCTACAGCCATTTTGTAAAGAGTTATAGATAGTCTTCTGGCTTCAGTTACCAACTTTTGTTATATGTTGGGCTTCCGCCTCATTTTTTTCATTTTTCTTAGGATGCAGATAGTTTAATTATTGCTACTGTACTGACCACTTCCTCCTAGTTCAATATTCAAAGCTTTAGCTCACTGCTTTACAATGGGGAACCAATGATACACACATTTTAAGCTGTGTTTTCTGGAGATCCATAATTCATCAGCAAGCAGTTAAAAAAAAAGATTACTGGATGTTGTTTAAGAACAAAAAATAAGGCTTAAAGAAAAAATGTACTTGTACTGCTGTAATTTAGGAATTAAAGAGATCCACTTACCTTTTTAATCTTTACAAATCCCCTATTTGTTTGGGGGTCTGTCTCTATAATGAAGTTTTTATTTTGATCTCCCTCTTCAATTTGGTAAATGATTTGAGAGCTCCCAGTGAATGGTTCATCAGCATCTGTAGCTTGAATTTCTAGTATTACTTCTCCTTCTGGAGTATCTTCAAGAATAGTACAATTACCATACTAAAGAGAAAAGATAATTGAAACATGAGACATCAGGAACCATTCAAGGAAATGGGCTTCAGTGCTACAACTTAGTGATGCACAATCATTAATTAGTTCAACCACACAAGGAAATAGAGAAATATTTTCTCTATTTACAGATGAGGCATAAAGAGATTGAGGCTCAGATCCTCAAAGGTATTTCAATACCTAACGCCCATTGAAATCAATGAGAGTTAGGTGCCTAAATGTCTTTGAAGATCTGGCCCAAGGTCACACAGAAAAATTGTGGCAGAACCAGGAATTCCACCCAGTGTCCTGAGTCCCAGTCCACTTCCAAAAAGACCATCCATCCTACTAGCTTAGGTAAACATCTGAGTTATAAACTCAAAAAGCTGAGTTATGTCAGTCAACTGGCTAGAGTGCCCCATTCAATTGGCAAGGATGGGTAGTGGTTTCTATACCAGCCTTAAGTGGGTACTTTCTATTCAGTTAACCATCAGGGATTTCACCCTCAATCATTCTTTAATTAAAAGTGCCTATTTGAAATTTCTAGGCCCTTGTACAAACCTTACACAAAAGATACATTGGACATATGTCAACAATAAACCTCCCTAACTGCCAACATGCTCCTTAAAGATTTTTTTCCTTAACACTTGAATTAATTTTCAAAAATAAGTAATACTTCTCATGCAAGCAGTGGTTAGATTTATTTTTTTTAATTTATAAATGTTTGTATCTTTTAAATAGATCATAATTATAACTATGTATTTGTATGGTTCATATTGCTATTATTTCAGAAAAGGAATTGCAGAATATTATTTAATTGAAATCAAATATCTGTAAAATTAAGTCAAAGGTGTAATTGATGGCATAATCTGGCCTTTGACATGTTTCCTCCAACTATTTAATCTGCCTCAAATAGCTTGTTACAATTTTTTTTCTATAGTTCTTTTATTAAAAACCTTACATCCTTGTAGTCTAGAAACTGAAGGGATGCTGCCAGGTTAAGATATATATATATAGATATAGATATATATAGATATAGATATATATAGATATAGATATATATAAAACATTATTTCTGTATTACTAGAAACATTTTAGTTTTCTAAAACTGAGCAAACTTTCTAAATCTAATCCATTCTTCACCATTCATGTTCTTTGTCTTTTGTGCTTTCTCTTTGCAGAAAGAAAATAGACTGGTCAGTTTCACTTGTGATTACAGTTAATTTCACTTTCTGGTGCATATGCACTAGCATTATTTTTGCAATGGTATTGGGGGAAATATTAAATCAAATATATTTTACATTAAGCCATTTTAATCCATTTCATTTCCACTCCCCTTCCCCCCTTTATAAAAGCTAAATTTCAGGTCTGAATTCCCAATATTGTCCCTTTAAATGAGCAGTATAAATTTTAACTTATTTTCATACTTTAGAATGAACTACCAGATTTGTGTATCTAAATGTGTTTACCACAGCTATTTAGATCTCATAGACAGGCCTTGCTGCAGAGGCATAATGTTATCGCTACTGCTCACTAGCAGCCTTAACCAATTACCATTGTAGTTAACGGAAAGACTCCCACTGACTTCAGCAGGCATTGGATCTGGCCATAGCTTTAGTAAAAGTTTGTCTTGTAACATCAGAAACAATATTGTGAGGAATACTCACGTCTGATTTTTCAAAGATGGGAATCTGATCATTGATGTCAATGACATTTATTTTCACATCACACAATGTTGTGAACACTGTACAAAACAGAATAAAGCATGTCACAAGCAACATTTCTGCAGAAAACCTGAGGTGTTTTTTTTTCAAGTGTCCACAATGCAATAGGCATTGTACAAGCATACGACATGGCAATTCAACAACGTAGCAATCAAAGCAAAATCCTACTGCTGTCAGAAAGCCTGGCCACAAGATATTGGGAGTCACAATTAGTTTATACTTTGACAAGGATTTCCTCAGTCTCTCCTTGCCTCTTCCTAGTTCTCTCAATATTTCCTCCATCCTCACTCTCATTCCTTTTTCCCAATTTACTTTCACCTCACCCCCATCAGGAGCAGGAAGATAATGAATCTTCTGTGTTCTTCATAACATGGAGATTGCAAGGAGACTCCTCCCTCCCCCATCCAGAGATATCAGTCTTTTTTTCCCCTATGTGGGTCATCAGAGAACATTCTGGTCTTTGCTTATAGCTGGGCCTAAACTAGGTTTAACTAACAGAATGCCAATCAGTGAACTCAGACAGCAGCAGACCTCACAGCCTTGTTTTAAATCCTGGAATGTGCTACAAATGGGGAGAGCCCTTAGTTGGTTTTATGAGTCCAAAAAGCTTGCTCTGGTTGACTGTAAATTGTTCAGACATAGTCAGATCCCAGTATTTTCATCATGTACGTCATAAACCAGGAGTCAGTGAATATCCTAAACAAAATAGTTTAGATATAATTCTAAATGAGCTTCCAAAGCCAACAACCAAGCCTTTTGAAGTTCTCCTATCATTTGTTTAAACCATGCTGTTTCATTAATGTAAGAGAAATGTAATCCTGCTTACTCTGTGTGCTTCTATCTCCTATGGAGGTCAGTGTAAATTTTGTAAGTTTTGCTTGGCTAAGAACTTCAGGATGAAGCCCTTAATCTTTAATGGGAAAATGTACATACTTTCTATTCAGTTAACCATCAGGGATTTGTGAGTTCTTGGATAATGAGTCTTGCAAAACCTTTTTGAAGATGAACTTTTGTTCTGAATATTTGTATAAACCATCTGGACTCTCTGGCCAGCTGCACTGAACTCACTGAAGTTTCTTCAGTGAGACATTAATGCTTTCCAATAAAACCAGTGGAAACATCACAAATCATGCAATCCCTTCAGAGATTCCCATGCAATAGAAAACCTCTTACTGGAGAATTCTAGTGAACCCTCTGCCCTAGTGCTTGCTGAATTTAATTATCACATTATGAGTCATTTCTCTGTGCATCTTTAAAACAATTAAGTAAAATTCAGTAAGAAGAGCGGCCCTCAATACTGCTGCTGCCTGTAATGCCCTGTCTGGGAATCACTTAACATGAACATCATGGATACTGAACACTGAAACAGGAAGGCTGATGAATGAAATTATTTCAGTGTGTGATGGGCTGTTTGTACTGACCTTTATCTGTCACCTCCACCGTTACAGAATAATTTGAAGCAACCTGCTTGTTTAATAAATATCTAGATAACTGGAAAGTCCCAGCTTCTTGCTGGATAATAAAGAGGCTATCTGAAGGGATTTTGGGGTTCTGGTCCACAATACGGAACTGCAGGCGAGAATTAAGAGTGTTTTCTTTATCCATGTCTGTAGCATGCAGAGTTCCAATATTGCTCCCTAGGGTCAAGGAAAGAATGAAGTCAGTTAGATAACACATCTGTCAATATATCCTACTTTTCCATTGAATCAAATACTATGGACAATGCCACTAGTAGGAATATAACAGATATCATAAAAATGCCAGTTGCCTGGAAAATACTGTTTGCAGTGTTATTGTAGCCATGTAGCCAGGATATTACAGAGACAAGGTGAACAAGTATGGCAGGCTTCACTCACCACAAGGGGCCCCTCCTTGTGGTGCCTCCTTGTGGATTAGCTCCACTCAGGTCTGATGCCCCCTTCCTTGCACCATGGCCCCTCTCTCTCTGGGCTCGGGGTACTACTTCTTTTTTAATCAGCCCCTCCAGCGAAGTCACTATACTCCTCCCCTTCTGAGGTAACAGTCTCTCCAGACCAGATTGTGCAGCTGGCATCTCCGCCACTCCTGTGTCACTTCCCAGTAGCTGGTAGGAGAACCCAGGCCTGCCCTCTACACTGGGTTCCATCCCAGGGACCCTACAACAAACAGCCCAGGTCTGCATAGTCCTACCCCTTGCTGCTGTTTCCCTGGGCTTCTTCTTAGTTAGCCCTCACAGGCTTCCTTTCCCCACAACTGCTCTGGGATTTACCCTTCTGTTAGGGCTAGAAACCCAGGGCTTATTCTTCCTCCTGGGTTTTCACCTCTCTTCCTCTCTGCTCCCAGGGATTGACTGCAGGCCCTTTCCCTGCAGCCTTCTTCTGCTGCAAACTTTCTGGTTTTATAATCCAGCCTATGCCAGCCCAGCTGGTTTCTTGTTCAGTTAGGCCTGGCTGTCCCTCCAGGTGCAGCCAGGTACCCTGGCTCCTCAGGTCCATGTTAAACCTTTCCAGGTGTGTGTGGGGTTGGAACCCCATCACAGTGAGGTAATAGCTTTTATTGGACCAATTTCTGTTGGTTCAAGCTACTCAGAGCTCCTCTTCAGATCTTGAAAAGGTACTCAGAGTGTCACAGGTAAATACAAGGTGGACAGATTGTTCCATAATCCTGCAATAACAACAGATGCAAAACCTGCAGATATATCTCTACTGCTACAGTGATCTGCATCCCCCACAACACACATTTTAAGATGCATGAGTCCCACACGTACATGTCACAGCATATGGTGTAACTCATAGTGCACTAAATACCCCAATTACAACTATGTGGGTAAAACTAGACACTTGCTACATTCTCAGATGAATTCACACAGAAAGATGATAAAAGACAAAAATACCATATCACCCATGGGCACACACTTTTCACAAAACAATCATTCATCTGACCTCTCAGTCCTCATCCTCAAAGGAAATCTGCACAACACTTTCAAAAGATGAAGCTGAGAACTTAAATTCATAACTTTGCTAGACACTAAAAATCATGGTCTTAATAAAAATATTGGATTTATAGTTACAACAATCTGTAATCCACAAACCCCCCTTTTTTGTCCTATGACTGCAGAGGTGTTAAGTGGCCACTTCAACTTGAATAGTCTCTTCAGGGGCGGCTCCAGGCCCCAGCACGCCAAGTGCATGCTTGGGGCTGCAAGCCACTGGGGGCGCTCCGCCGGTCGCCATAAGGCGGCAGGCAGGCTGCCTTCGGCGGCTTGCCTGCGGAGGGTCCGCTGGTCCCACGGCTTCAGACCTCCCGCAGGCCCTGAAGCAGCAGGACCAGCGGACCCTCCGCAGGCAAGCCGCCGAAGGCAGCCTGCCTGCCGTGCTTGGGGTGGCAAAATGCCTAGAGCCGCCCCTGGGTCTCTTACAATGTGTGTTAACCACTTATGCTAAACAATCTGTTCCACCTTGTATTGAGCTGTGACCCTCTAAGTACCTTCCCCAGACCTGAAGAAGAGCTCTGTCTAGTTCAAAAGCCTGTGTCCTTCGCCAACAGAAGTTGGTTCAATAAAAGATATTACCTGACCCACCTTTTCTCTGGAAAATACAGTAAAGAAACACAGGTTTCAGAGTAGCAGCCGTGTTAGTCTGTATCCGCAAAAAGAACAGGAGTACTTGTGGCACCTTAAAGACTAACACATTTATTTTAGCATGAGCTTTCATGAGCTGCAGCTCACTTCTTCGGATGCATAGAATGGAACACACAGACAGGGGAAATTTATACATACAGAGAACATGAAAAGGTGGAAGTATGCATACCAACAGGCAGAGTCTAATCAATTGAGATGAGCTATCGTTAGCAGGAGGAAAAAAAAAACTTTTTGAAGTGATAATTAAGATGGCCCATAGAAGGTGTGAGGAGAACTTAACATAGGGAAATAGATTCAATTGGTGTAATGACCCAACCATTCCCAGTCTTTGTTTAGGCCACAGTTAATAGTATCTAGTTTGCATATTAATTCAAGTTCAGTAGTTTCTCTTTGGAGTCTGTTTTTGAAGTTTTTTTGTTGCAAAATTGCCACCTTCAAGTCTGTCACTGAGTGGTTAGAGAGGTTGAAGTGTTCTCCCACTGGTTTTTGAATGTTATGATTCCTGATGTCAGATTTGTGTCCATTTATTCTTTTGCGTAGAGACTGTCCGGTTTGGCCAATGTACATGGCAGAGGGGCATTGCTGGCACATGATGGCATATATCACGTTGGTAGATGTGCAGGTGTACGAGCCCCTGATGGCGTGTCTGATGTGATTAGGTCCTATGATGGTGTCACTTGAATGGATATGTGGACAGAGCTGGCATCGGGCTTTGTTGCAAGGATAGGTTCCTGGGTTAGTGTTTATGTTGTATGGTGTGCGGTTGCTGGTGAGTATTTGCTTCAGGTTGGGAGGCTGTCTATAAGCGAGAACTGGCCTGTCTCCCAAGATCTGTGAGAGTCCATAACAGGACTTATAGCTTATAGCATGAGCTTTCGTGCAGTTTCTCTTTGGAGTCTGTTTTTGAAGTTTTTTTGTTGCAAAATTGCCTTAACAGGACTCTCACAGATCTTGGGAGTCATTACACCAATTGAATCTATTTCCCTATGTTAAGTTCTCCTCACACCTTCTATGGGCCATCTTAATTATCACTTCAAAAAGTTTTTTTTTCCTCCTGCTAACAATAGCTCATCTCAATTGATTAGACTCTGCCTGTTGGTATGCATACTTCCACCTTTTCATGTTCTCTGTATGTATAAATTTCCCCTGTCTGTGTGTTCCATTCTATGCATCCGAAGAAGTGAGCTGCAGCTCACGAAAGCTCATGCTAAAATAAATTTGTTAGTCTTTAAGGTGCCACAAGTACTCCTGTTCTTTTTAAAGAAACACAGTAACTTTATATTAAAGCTATGCATCAACATAGCTCAATCAACAGTTATGGGGTTGATGCAGGAATTAGTGCGTGCAATTCTATGGCCCGTGTTGTGCAAGATGTCAGAGTAGATTATCATAATGGGGTGTTCTTGCCTTAAATTCTCTGAACAAGTAATGTAGAGACTTAGGGACAGATTTCACTAACGTTGATGTAAATCAGAAGTAACACCACTGAAATTAATGGAGTTACACCAATGTAGCATCCATATAAGGGATAGGAGAATCAAAGTACTTATCCAGTGAGAGTAAACCATATTTTTAATCTTAAAAAAGGAAAGCAAATTCTATTGTACATTTTAGCATTGTGATTGTAGGAGAGCACAAAATTGTATTTTAAATGATTTGATTTTGCAACTCTCACTCACCATAACTAGCTCGGTTGCACAAACAATCCAACTGTAGTCAGTGGGACAATTTGCATGAATAAGCACTATTCAAAGTGAATTAATGTGACAGAATTGGGCCCTGAAATTGTTAATTCTAGTTTCATCAGATGGAAACAATGTTCAGACAGTGAGAACGATTTATATAATAGTTACCTTCATGATGTCTTACCTAATCCTTCATTCTCCTGAACTTCAAATATAGTCAAAGCATTCTGGCACACAGGAGGATTATCATTAATGTCTTCAACCTGAACGAAGATTAACAAAGGCCGGCCCAGTTCCTCTCCTTTATCATCTTTTGCAGTTGCAAAGAATGAATACTACAATGATAATATTGCAATTAGGAATAATAAACGCAATAACTATAATAGCTTCCATTTAAAGGGATTGCAATGAAAATCTTGCTACCAAATGAAAGCTCTTTCTGTATGTCTTAATAACATTTTCATCTATTTTAATACTAATTACTTATAGACTCTTATATGGTATCTATTACCATGTTATCTGAATGCCTCACAATTCATTAATGCATTTATTCTCCCAGCACTCAGGAGAGGCAGGAAAACATTGTTCTCTCCATTTCACCGATGAGTAACTCAGATACAGAGAGGTGAAGTGCACAAGACATCTGTGCGAGAGCTGAAACAGAATCTATGGGTGACATCCTAGCATCAATGAAGTCAATGGCAAAACTCCCATTGATTTCAATGGATTGGGATTTCACCCTATATCTCCATCTAGTCCCAGGCCAGTGTCAGTTACAACCACAAGGCTATCCTTCCTCTCTGTGGCCACAATTTAGTAAGGAATTTAAGAATGTGCCTAACTTTAAGCATATGATTAGTCGCATAGAAGTGTTTAAAGTTAGACACCTGCTTATGTTCCTTGAAGAATTAGGGCCTAAAACTGTATTCTCTCCTGGAAATACTTATTCTACCTTCAGAAGTAGGCAAATGATCACGGTTTTATTCATTCAATTTCTTTTTCATGCCCCTCTTGATGAGGCATTGCTGTGAGGTCAGCAAATTCCCAGGCAAATGCTGACTGTACAGTTAGAGAAAACAAACTGAGAAATGCTATGGAAGGTACCATTTTTTAAATTAAACAGGAAACACAAAATGGTGAGGGAGATCAAATCCCTTTAGATATGCTGACTGGTCACTAGGTAGTATTTTAGCAATTCTTTCAACATCACAAGAAGGGAGATTTATAGCCTGAAAGCTTATAAATTATACAATGTATTTATTGGCCCATAGAAAGCAATATGTTTAATACCAAAATAGACTCACTTTAATTCCATGATGAACCTAATGTCAGCATCGTGGACTATTCCTGGGGCTAAATTAAAATGCAGCTCTTCAATTTTGTGTTTATTCAAGATGACAGGCTAGATCCTGTCACCTTGGGTATGTCTACCCTGCCATTAAAAACCGGTGGCTGACCTGTACCAGCTGACTTGGGCTCGCGAGGCTCAGGCTAAGGGGCTGTTTAATTGCAGCATAGACGCTCGGGCTGTGAAGTGGGAGGGTCCCAGAGCTCAGGCTGCAGCCCAAGCCCGAACATCTACACTGCAGTTAAACATCCCTTAGCCCGAGTCAACAGGCACGGACCTGCCATGGGTTTTTAACTGCAGTGTAGACATGCCCTCAGTTCCAGTCACAGGCGCAGGGCTGGCTCCAGGCGCCAGCCCAGCAAGTAGGTGCTTGGGGCAGCCAACAGAGAGGGGCGGCACGTCCTGGTCTTCGGTGGGAATTCGGTGGTGGGTCCCTCACTCCCTCTCAGAGTGAAGGACCAGCCGCCGAATTGCTGCCAAAGACTGAAGCAGCAATGGTAGAGCTGATCGCAATCACGGCTTTTTTTTCTCTTTCTCTCTTTTTGCTGCTTGGGGCGGCAAAAACCCTGGAGCCAGCCCTGCACAGGCTCCAACTTTCAGCTTTCCCCGCTCTACCCTGAGACCTCACCCCCACTCAGCCCTTTCCCCCAAAGCCCCACTCTCACTTCACCTCTTCCAACCCCAGCTCCTTCCCCTCCCCTCCAGTACCTCCCACCCGCCACTGAACAACTGATTGGCGGTGAGTAGGAGGCACTGCGAGGGACGGGGAGGAGCTGATCAGCGGGGCCCACCAAACAGCTAATTGGCAGGTGGCTGGTGGGAGATATATTTTTTTCAAGGGGTGTTCCAGCCCCGGAGAACCCCCAGAGTCAGCACCTATGGTTCCAGTCCACTGGCACAAAACAGTCATAAGGCTGGTGGATACAGCTGTCTCATGATTCCCCAGCATGGGGGAAATCCCAGGTGGTGTCAGGCCAGCATAGCAGCTCCTGTGCCCAACCCCCCCTTCCCACTCTCCCCTCTAGCGAAGGATCTATGGGCCGAGACAAGGGAGCTTAGCCAAAGGGCTGCTGCATTCTAGTGAACCCCAGGTGCTAGACACACCTCTTAAAGCCACTGACAACTGGCACAACTTGGAGCAGCCCTGGGATTACAGTTGCTGTTCAAATTTAAAGGGTTCTTTGTATGAACACTTGCTTTTAATTAGTGAAGCACATGCATGTGTGTGCTGTTAAATCTTAGCCCTAGCTGATGTAGGCTACACAGACTACACACGGCTAATTTCTTTTCTCTTTATGGAAAGAATGTGTAGGAATATACCTGGAGAGAGAGAGAGAGAGTCTGATAACATCTGTTGTTGGGTAAACTCTTCATTATCTTTACAATAAGTTCATTTCTTTTGTTTTGCCTATTGTGAAGAGATGCCTCCCCACCCCACCTCTTGGAGAAGAAAGGCAGGAAGACTTGAGAGAGTTAAGAATTCCACCCACCAGCAAAGCCACAGTCCACCACTCGATCAGTTACTATAACACTGTCTCTGTACACAGCACATGTTCTGTGCAATTCAGGGTAGGCTGTGAAAACTGCAATAACTACAGAACTCGTGTTGCTTTAGAAAGAAATACTATAAAGTGCTGAATTAATGGCTGTTGGGTGGATGAATGCAGTGTAGTGTGATGGGCATGCCTGCTGGTAAATTGCCTGAGAGTCCATGGCTATCAAGTCACTCAAATTCATCCAGAAACCATATCAAATTAAACATATCTTTCCTCTTTCTCCTCCCTCTCCCACCACTAACTCTCCAACATTTACACGCCCAGCTACTATTGAGTCTCAGACTTTGGGCTACTGCATCAGTCAGGTTTCTCATGTTTACTTACCAATTCCTTTTCTTCCCTATCCAAGGGTTCAGTCACATAAATCGTCCCACTCTGATCAATTGTAAATGGGAACCTGGGCAGCCTCTCCCTTTGCAGAAGGTCATATTTTGCACCTGGCTCATTCCACTGCACCTAAAATCCCCAGAACGAGTTAAAACAAAGGATTAGAAGTGTGGACTGAGATTCAGCTGGTTGAAGCACTGGGAATGAAAAGGAAAAGATAGATTTTCTGGTTTGCACATTATTTTATTTTAGGTCATAAACCTAACCATTTGGCAGGCCTTGGAACTGGGACTCCAAGGCCCAGATGATGGTCCCAGCTCTGCCACTGGTCTGCTGAATGACCTTGGACAAGTCACTCTCTTTGCCTCAGTTTCCTTATCTGTAAAATGTGTATAATAACACTTACCTCCTTTTAAAAGCACCTTGAGCTCTACAAATGAAAAGTGCTGTGTAAGAACAAGGTATATTATTACAGTATTGTAATGGCATCATGCTAATTTACAGCCAACTTCTGTGCTTTTGCTCTTGAGCTTTAGTCACCTAAGCAGTTTGGGTTCAGAGATGGAAGTGTAGAGTGGCAAGTCAAATCTTAGGGGAGGAGGAGGTGATACACATAAAATTATCTGACTGGTCTGGCACATAGTCTGATCTCCCAGGGACTTTAGGGGCTGAACCACTACTGTTTCCTCATGGATGGGGTGAGGTGGGTGAGCATAACCAACCCTGCAACTGAAGAAGTTGGAGGACATTCCATCAGTGGAACTTGAGAGAGTTTTCCTCCCTGCTGGGCACCCTCCCATGAGTTTGTCTGCGAGAGAGGCAATCAAGCCCTACATTTGCTATTCCCGGTGCTAGTACCTAGCACTACCCATATTTTTCCCAACTGTTGAATTCCCCATCTGTAAAAATCCTCCCTGCATTCTTTAAAAGACTAATTCTCTGTTACATCAATGAGCTCTTGCTTTCGTAATTCATATTGTGCCAAACAGCGTTGGAATGAGTATTCTTTCTGTTCCTTTGAGTTTTCTATACATCAGCAGAATTCCTTATGCATTGCCTGCAGTTCATAGAATATACCAAGACTAGTACTTTCGGTAAACTTGAGTGGGAAAATCCTTGTGTCACTGTAACATTAATATTGCTCTGGTCTGTACCTTAATCATCTCCCTAGCATCCATTTCAGAATAAGGATATTATAGGGAAATCGACACTAACGCCCTCTTCCAGTTTGTGTAAAATATGCCCAAGGGGCCAAATCTTGAAATCCATATTCCATTTTTACTCAGTCCTTCCTCAGCCCAAACTCCCATGGACTGCAATATCCAACACGGAAGATATACCGAAGTCTTGATAACTGGAAGAAGATCCTGCAGCTGGCAGGGAACATTTAAGGCTTATAGAAGCACTGACATTAGTCATTTCTGTGATTTCTAGATCCTACCTGCGTGATAGCGATGGGATGAGGCTCAGTAGAGTTTTCTTTGATAGATACTTTCGGAGGTGCCTTCCAAATGTTCTCCTTCACAGTTATTTCCACATCAGTGTTACTGGTTAAAGCGTTCTCTGACATTCCTGCCAAATCCTTCACTGTGACAACAAGGGTGAACGTAGCCTGCTTTTGGGGATTTAATAAACGAGAACCTAGAGAACAAAACAAAGAGACATGAGAGAAACTTAGCAAAAGCTCTGTTACTGGTACATTGTTTAGCTGCAGAGAAATCCCAACCTCTGCTTTGCATGCGTCCATTGCGGTATCTTGCTTTTACAACTGTTAGTCTAGGCTTCTCTCCGGGAACTTAAAGATGATCCTGTGTGTTGGAACTTGGGAAACAGGTGAAAGCAGCACTCCAAGAGAGGCAATGGGTATTAGCTAGAACAGGTAATGTTTTAGGATCTGATCAAACTCCCATTGAAGTCAGTGGAAGTCATTTCATTGATTTCACTGGGAGTTGAATAAGACTCTTCGCCTGCTACATTGCTTCAATTTCCTGAAAACGTTGAGAACTACTGTTTTGAGAGAGACACTCTGAGAAAAAAAAATTAAAAATCAAATGCAGAGTTGCAGAGTTGGAAATACACTAGTACTGGTTCCAGCATATTTAGATTGCTGTGTTTGTACAGCACCTAGCACAATGGGGTTCCAGACACTACCAAAATAAAAAAACAATTAATAATAGTAATGACAGCAAATGAGACTATAGTTCCATAAATAGCTCCCATTGACTTCAGTTGGAGTCACAAATCCTCCATACCAGTCAGTATCAGGGCAGGCCCTTAATAAATATGTCCCATGGGCTAACTTTATTCTGGAGATTGGTTGGAAAGGAGCTTTCTTTTTTTATCTTGATTCAAGGCCCTCCTAGACCCACTCCTTCCACAATGATCACAAGAAGAGACTTAAATAAATAGTTACGGAAAACCCCTCCTAAATTATCTCTCTTCTGGGTTTCCTTGTGCTCTCCATTTTTAGTCTATAGACTGTTCAAATCAGGAAGTAACTGTTGTTATTATTTTGTGTCACATACAGCATGGAACTCATGGTCGGTGCTTAACATACAAACAATAACAATACTAATGATAATTTTACGTACCATTCTCACTTGTTGAGATTGCTCCAGTTACGTTATCAATCTGAAAAAGCATCCACTTATAAGGGTTGGGAAAATGGTGGAGAATGTTGTAACTCAGCTGTGCATTGGGAGTTGTAGGATCATCACGGTCAGTGGCATGGACACGCAGGAAGGGTTTACCTGTTTGGATGTAGAAGAAAGGCCAGTAAGAGAATGGAGAAAGGGCCTTGATTCTCTAATCCATTCATGTGCAGCTCAGGTATGCGGGAGAGGCGGAGACCCACAGGGATGTGCTTGTCAGCTCCTTGATTCAGGACCTCACAGCCCCTGTACAAGTTAGGTTGCACAGAGCAGCCTTAATTTACATCATTGGCATAATAATAAGTAAGGTCCCTCTGGGAACCTTGCCCCCTCTGACACGCCCCTGACATGCTGCCGCTTTCCCCTTACACGAGGTGGGGACTGGCTGATGTAGGGTATGGCAGTGCCATCTCAGCCAGCTTTCCACCTCCACAGAGTTCCTTGGGAAGGGGGGATTCTCTGACAGTTCTGTTTGGTTAGTTTAAGGCCACATCATGGTGCTTCTGTAAATAATCCATCACAGAGTGTATAGAGAACATGCAACATTGTTACTGCATTTAGAATTGTTATCATTAAAGAGGCTGCTCTACACTAGAGCTGGCCGCAAGTTGAGATTTTGGTTTCATGGGAAATGTTGACATAGCAAAATTTGGTTTTGTTCCAGAACAAAAAGAAATATTTTTGAAATTTCCTGAAAAATGGCAATTAAAAAAAATAATTTGGGAAAATGTAATTTGGGAAAAATTTCACATCACAATGAAATGTCTTTTGAAATGTATTTTTTCCATTTCTACATTTTTATTATTTGTACATTATTTAATGACATGTCAGGGTAATAGTGCATAGTATGACAAACCATAACATACCCAATCGTGTCCTAATATAACATGACATGTCTTTTTTGTTTAATTAAGGGAAGATGCTACTTAGTACAGATTGAAACATTTTAGTTTATTTTTGATCCAAGTGTCTCCTACTTGTAACAAAACATAACATACTGGGCCAGACCAATAGTCCATTTAGCCGAGCATCCTGTCTTCTGACAGCGGCCAGTGCCAGGTGCTTCACAGGGAATGAACAGAGCAGGCCAATTGTTGAGTGATCCATCCCCTGTCATCCAGTCCCAGCTCCTGGCAGTCAGAGGCTTAGGGACACCCAGAGCATGGGGTTGTGTCCCTGACAATTTTGGCTAATAGCCATTGATGGACCTATCCTCCATGACGTCCTCTAATTCTTTTTTTAACCCATTTATATTTTGGCCTTCACAACATTCTCTAGCAACAAATTCCACAGGTTGACTGTGTGCTATATAAAGAAGTACTTTTTTGTTTGTTTTAACCTGCTGCCTATTAATTTCATTGGGTGACCCATGCTTCTTGCAGTATGTTAAAGAGTAAATAACACTTCCTTATTTACTTTCTCCACACCATCCATGATTTGATAGATCTCTATCATATCCCCCCTTAGTCCTCTCTTTTCTAAGCTGAACAGTCCCAGTCTTTTTAATTTCTACTCATATTGAAGCTGTTCCATTCCCTTTATCATTTTTGTTGCCCTTCTCTGTACATTTTCCAATTCTAATATATCATCTTTAAGATGTGGTGAACAGAACTGCATGCAGTATTCAAGATGTGGGTGCACCATGAATTTATATAGTGGCATTATGATATTTTCTGTTTTATTATCTATCCCTTTCCTAACATTATAAATGTTATTAACATTTTGTTCACTTTTTCGACTGCCACTGCACATTGAGCAGCTGTTTTCAGAGAACTATCCATGATGACTCCAACTCTCTTTCTTGGAGCTAATTTAGATCCCATCATTTTATACATATAGTTGGGATTATGTTTTCCATTGTGCATTAGTTTGCATTTATCAACATTGATTTGCACCTGTATTTTGTTGCCCAGTCACCCAGTTGTGTGATAACCCTTTGTAACACTTCGCAGTCAGTTTTAGACTCAGCTGTGTTGAGTAATTTTGTATCATCTGCAAACTTTGTCACCTCACTGTTTACCTCTGTTTACAAAACAATTTGACCCTTTTCACTACAATACAAACAACAGACACTTGATTTTTTCAGTCTGTGTTATGTAGCAGTTGCCATAATTTTTAAAAAATAAAATATTTGACTATTATATTGTCAAAATACAACATGAAAATATATGATGTCATATTATGCACTGTTACCACTGACATTCATTAAATAATGTAAAAATAATTTTAAATGAAAAACATAAAATAAAGTTCAAAATAAAAATTTAATTTTGAAATTAAATTTTTAAATTTTTCCAAAACAAAATTTTTTTCAAATGAAAACATTTTGCATTGGGGAACATTTTGCTTTAAGGAAATTTCATTGAATTTGATGTGATTTTATGAATATTTTCAGTTAAATCAAAATGGCATTTTCTGATGGAAAAATGGTTAAACAAAAATGTTCAGATATGCTATATAATAGACCTTTTTGGTGAAAAGCATAATGTGGAACATTAAGAGATAGTGGAGAGTATATTGAAGCACGGAACTGTGAACAAACTTTTAAACTTTAATTGTTGATCCATTCAACATATAAAAAACCCTATCACCTGCATGAACTGCAAATATACTAAAGAACTATTACATTTCTTTCTTGCCTGCTCAAGCCACAGAGTCCTATACTTTACTAAAAGCTCCTTTTTTGTTCCATGATTTGAGGGCATGTCTACACTTACCTCTGGAGCGATCGATCCAGCAGGGGTTGATTTATCATGTCTAGTGAAGACGCGATAAATTGACCGCCAAGTGCTCTCCTGTCAGCTCCAGTACTCCACCGGAGCGAGAAAAGTAGGCTGAGTGAATGGGAGAGTGTCAGCAGTCGGTCTACCTCAGTGAAGACACTGCAGGAAGTAGATCTAAGTACATCAACTTCAGTTACGTTATTCACATAGCTGATGTTGCGTAACGTAGATCAATCCCCCCAGGCCATAGTTTTAATAGCTGGTTATGTCTCTTTTTTCATTCTCTTGGCTCTTATCACTGTTTTCCATACCTTTATGACTTCTAAATTGGTTTACTGCAATCTACAATACAAAACTACTTGGAAACTACTGATGGTGCAGCCCACTTTCTGGGCAGTGTTTTGCCACAGGAAATATAAAGCACCAATTATCTAACAACAATAGCGGCATCTTTTTTCCCCCTTCTAGGGTGATCTATAAAGACCTAAATAATTTAGATCCCTTGCAACACCTACTTTCGGTGTGATCTTGGGCATGTTTTTTAACTTCTTTTAGCTTCAGCTTCCGTCTGCAGTGCACAATGGGGATAGTGATATTTACGTACTAAATAATGTTTGTAATATGGTAAGTTCTGTGAAACATTTCAGCTGTGATAGACACACACCACTCTGTTAACCTATGTGCTATTTGTATTATATTGTACCCAGTCATGCCTTTAGTTTGTAACATCCTTTTTGACAAGGTGCTATTCTTTGTTTAGCATTTTCAATCTACTATATTGCACATCTTCATTAAATTGCACGATATACATTTTAAATAGCAAAAATAATAATATTAATTATTAATGATAATGGCCCTTACCTGGAAGGGAATTCTGCCATACTGTTCCATTATATTTTGACTTCTCAAACTTTGGTGGGTTGTCATTAATATCCTGAACATTGATAGTAATAGAGTAGGGACCTTTCACTTTCTCTCCCATTACATTCAGAGCCTCCACCTAATATTGAAAAGCAAAAGAAATGGCCAGGAAAGATTTTCACTTAAGTGAGTTGGAAAAGTGTATCCAGCATGTTGAAGCTGAAGAGTAAAAATGGTCTGAACCTGATCATTTTCATGTGAAGAAGAGCCTACATAACAGTCATGACAGCAACTGCTGAGACACACTCAGTAAATCTTGGTACCTCCTCATTTCAAAGTGAGTTTCACTGGACTGGAGTACCATTAGCATACATCCTTATTATAGTTGTTTTATTTTAAGCTTCATTAGTCATGACACTGTTCATCGGATGATTTTCATTGCACAGTATACCAACATTATAAAGTATCAGAGGGGTAGCCGTGTTAGTCTGTATCTGTAAAAGCAGCAAAGAATCCTGTGGCACCTTATAGACTAACAGACGTTTTGCAGCATGAGCTTTCGTGGGTGAATACCCACTTCTTCAGATGCAAGTGTAGAAGTGTCTTCAGTTGCATCTGAAGAAGTGGGTATTCACCCACGAAAGCTCATGCTGCAAAACGTCTGTTAGTCTATAAGGTGCAACATTATAATGTAGTCCCTGATGTTAGTGACCTGTTTCAGTAGCAATCTGATCTCCATGGTGGAGACCAGGTAGGTCTTAGGTCTGGAAGGTGCTGGACCAGGGCAGAGTGCTCAGCACCTTTCAGGAGCGACCCCTTAATGCTTTCCCTCTTCATATAGAAATTGATGTTTGCCATACCACAATGACAAAAGCACGAGTATGTGTCTGCTTGAGTTTGCTATTCTACAAGTGGCCAGAAAAAGTAAACTGAGCCACAGGGTCAGCCTAAGGAATTAGCCACAGAACAGTGTGTTAGTAGAGCTGTCCAGGGATTTTCCTTTCCATAAACATTTTTGAGATTTTTGAGATTTTGGCATTTTGGGGGGTGAGGGGTTGGGAGGGGAGAGGTTCATTCTGAAAAAAATCTCTAAAACAAATTGTGGAAAGGAGATTGGAAAAATTCCACTGTGGTAGAACCAAACCAGAATGTTTTGGCTTATCAGCTGCCTGCCTGGTTTTTAAAAAAGCAAACTGAAAAAAAAATTCCCTTATGTGGCATCAGTCTGACACCCACAATGGTCATTGACTAAATTGGAAACTTATGTCCCCTGCACAGACCTTTGCCACTTGAGCTAACAGCGTAATTGATAGCAACGTAGGTTGTCATTCTCTCTATGAGCCAGCACTGGAGAGGGATGAGACAACACTTTGCCAGAGGGTTTCACAAATATTTGCTTATAGCAGAGGACTGGTGAGACTCCGGAACCTTTGGTTCCATTCCAGGCTCTGGAAGGGAGTGTGATCTTGTGGACACAGACTCTTTTCTGCCTGTTTTCCCCAAGCTTCACCCCTTCTGCCCCATACTCTCCAACCTGTACCTATCCCAGTCTTGTCTCTTCTCCAGCCCTGCCTCTTTGCCCATTCTCCCTTCCTACCCAGTCCCAGTCTCCACTCTTCAGACTTCTCGTCCCAGTCCAAGTTTCCATGCGTGTCCATTCCTAATCTTCCCCCTCCATGAGCCATGTGTTTCAATCTCCCCTACCTACTCCCAATATCTCCCTACTCACAGTCTCCTCCCTCAGCCAGTCCCAGTTCCTCCCTCCCAGTTCCTCATCTGATCTGTCTCTCCCCACATACTTCCTCCCAGTCCCAGTGTCCCTCCCCAGGCTCCTCGTCCAATCTCAATCTCCCCCACATTCTCTCCCTGGCCCCTAGACCCACACTCTTTTGCTCAGACAGTCCCAGTTCTCCCCTTGCACCCAGCTTCTTGTGAGCTCTGCCTCCCATTGCCCCACTTTCCCCCCCCCACACTTGTTCCTAGTCCCAGTCTCCTTGCCCAACCAGTCACAGCCTCCCCTTCCAACTTTTCCAGCCTCCCCACCCAGCTCCCAGTCCCAGTCTCTTCGCCCAACCAGTCCCAGTCTTCCCCTAACTCCCTGTCCCAGTTTCTCTCCCCATCTCCAGTCCCAGTCTTATCAGACTCCTTGGCCCAATCTACTCCATTCACCCCTCCCCCACAATCCAGCTCCTCTCCCCTTTGTATTCAAATTAGACAGCTTCCTCATCCATGCTGCCTGGACTCCAGGGGCTCAAGGAGAGGACAAGAAAGACAGGCTCCCTGCTCGGAGTTCTGGTGCCTGGCCCCACCCTGCCTAGAGCAGTAATTACAGGGAAAGTCTGGTTTCACCCCTGTATTGCTGGTCTGGAGCATATTCAGTCACTCTGAGAGGATGGTGCATGTGGAGTGTGGTCAGCACTAGGAACTGTGAGAGGCTTGAACATGGATGGAATCTTCAGCAATTTTAGCTGCTAAAATGGCAGATGTCTTTACTGAGCATGTGCAAACTGTAATTTTTCAAAGGCTTTTAACTTGTCCAAATTTGGGCAGATTTTTCCCAAGGATGATCTAGGGCAAATCTTTGACAGAAAAGCTTTCCCCCTGATAAATTTCAAACCCTTGCTCCAAAGCATGGGATCATTAGTGCCGTTCAAAGAAAAGGACACCAGAAATTTTTAACAATTTTAAGAATTTTTTTCCCTACCCTTGTTCTTGAAAACAGCTGAACCACTCTGGCTGAAATTAAAAAACAAAAAATCAGCCCAGAGCAGACACCCAGGATGAAAAATTTCAACCCAGATGGTTAAAATTGAGCCAAGTTATAAGCCACTGAAAACAGGATCTTATCATGGGAAGGGTCAGGCAGCCATAGTAGTAAGTGGCTCTACCAGCCCTACAGTCATACCTGGATCATTTATAAAAGGTTTATCCAAGTACAAAGCATTCAGAACACATTTTCTGTGTCACAACCCCCTCCTCTGATGGCAGTAGCCCTCCACTGTAAAAACAGAAACAAGCACTCAAATAAATGAATAAAACATAGCTAGCTGTCCCCAGGCTGCCAGATGAGGAGAAATGTCCCGGAGTCAAACCGTCTACTGGCAATGAATTAGGTGGCAGCAAACAGGCAGGTAGGAAATTTCAACTGACGTTAGTTTCAAATTTCGGCAAAAAAAAAAAAGAAAAATTAATAACACTCCCCAACTCTTTTTCAACCTGCTCCATTTCTCATTTATTTCACCTGTAGCCTGTGGATTGCTTTGTTTTCCCTGTCTAGAGACCCGTTGAGATACAGATAGCCATCAGTTGACGCAATCTCAATGACGCCATCTTCTTCACCAGACAGTCTCAAACTGACAGCAGGCGGCTCAATTGTAAACTAGAGAGGAAAAGAGAAAAGTCAGGAGAAGAGGTTCCTTTTCAGGAATATTTCAGAGAATTTAACTTTCTTAATTCACAATTTTTTTAATTCATTGTCAACATTTTCCTTGCTAGAGTGGGCAAATGATATTCAAACACATTGGCGTTTTTCCTGTCTTAAATTAGTAGATGAATCATTGTTAACATTACTTTCCCATCTCTAGGATGCAGTAAGGGGGAAAGCAGACATCTGTCTAAAACGGAGGCTGGTCTGAGTACAGGAATGGAAAAAACATAACACACTCATCCTCCATCTATTTGAGTGTTGGCTCTGCCATTCATCTTTCACTAGAAACAAAGCTCCTGACACTTTGAATTACTATCACTGTGAGTAAAGGGAATCTCTAAAGAAAAGGAAATCAGGTAGAATACAGTTCGCAGATTCATAGATTCCTAGGCCAAAAGGACCATTGTGATAATTTAATCTGACCTGTTGTATAACATAGGCCATAGAATTTTCCCCAAATATTTCCTTTTGAAGTAGAGCATATCTTTTTAAAAAACAACCAATCTTGAATTCAAAATTGCCAGTGATGGAGAATCCACTGCCCCCCATGGTAAGTTGTTCCCATGGTTAATTACCCTCACTGTCAAAAATGTAGGTGTTATTTCCAGTCTGAATTTGTCTAGTTTCAGCTTTCAGACACTGGATCTTGTTACGCCTTTGTCTGATGGACTGAACATGAACTGCATGTAATTTCTTAAGTTCATTCTCTAGGAATGCTGATTATAGCAATAGACTATTTTAGATTTATCCTCTTGGAACTCATTTGATAGAGGCTGATGCTTTAAATTTCATCAGCAGGCACTAAATTATCGGATAACAAAAGTCAAAGTTTGTATCATAACCCATCTTGGGGCTGCTTTTCCTCTTGAAATCAAGAGCAAAACTCTCATTGATATCAATGAGCATAGGATGGGTCTTTTGAACAAACAGCTAACAGTCAGAATTAATGATTACCTGGTATATTACATGAAGTCCAGTTGTACCTTCTGATACAGAGAAAGTCATGTCTTGCAGAGGTCCACT